>NC_142028.1:59800139-61052139 GCF_982192425.1 Myodes glareolus
AAGAGTTGTCTTGCATATTGAAACCACTGAATTTATACCAGATGATACAGAATTGACTTCATTATTCATACAGGTTTACAATATAGTCAGGAATGGGCTTTGTTCCATAAACATGAAACACATCTGATCCCATATGGGTCTGCCAGGTCCTCTAGCACAAGGTAATACAGAAATTGGTCAGTTATTGATTGGAAGAGTGCTGAAGGCCTAAGAATCTCATAAGAAACATCATGTCAATGGCAAAGGTTTAAAGAAAGAGTTTTCTACACATGGCAACAAAGCTAAGAAGATTATAAAGAGATGTCCTACTTGCTCTTTCTATAACCAAGCACCACTACCTGCAGGGACTAACCCAAAGGGTACTCAAAGGAATGAAATCTAGCAGATGGATGTGTGCCACTTTACAGAATTTGGAAAATTAAAATAGGTATACTACACCATTGACACTTATTCAGATTTTCAATGGGCAACAGCCTTGAGCTCAAAAAAGGCTGATTCAGTAATAACACATTAATTAGAAGTTATGGCCATCATGGGTATACCTGCACAAATAAAGACAGACAATGGTTCAGCATATGCATCTAAGAAAATAAAACATTTTTTTTGCTTATTATAATATAAAGCATATTACATGTATGCCAAACAATCCTACAGGTCAGGCAGTTATAGAAAGATCAAATCAAACTATAAGGGATATGCTAAACAAACAGAAAGAGATGGAAAATACCCCAAGAAATAGATTGCATAATGCTCTATTAACCTTAAATTTTCTTAACGATAATGAAAGAGGGACAACAGCAGCAGAGAGACATTGGATAATAGAAAAAACTTCTGAATTATATCAGTCATTGTATTTCAAGGATGTGTTGACCTCACAATGGAAACCAGGAGATGTGCTATGTTGGGGAAGGGGTTTTGTTCTTGTTTTTACAGGAGAAGAAAAGCTATGGATACCATCAAAATTAATAAAGATTCACTTTGAAAAAGAGAAACCTTTTGAGAAAGAGAAATGACAGCTCATCCACAGAGGTGACAATCATAGAAGTGATAAGAAAACCTCATAAGGGTTATGGCAGAGTTCCGTTCTTGTCTTTACAGGAAAATACTCATCTTCAAAGAGTTGAGAGACCTTGGACATCTAGATGCCTAAAGATGGAAACATAGCTATCCATAAAAAATCAACAAGCAAAGAGAAATCTGACTTATGATGTTGTATCATCTGCATGGTAATGTGATTATCTGGACATGTATACATCTCTACTTAAAAATAAGAGCTGGCTTTAGAGTTGAACTATGGCTATCCTTCTCTAAATCCAAGCATGTTGTTAAAAGAAAAATTCAGAATTTCTGACTCATGTCAGGAGCCATCTGGTATGGGACAGAAAGAAGACAGATTTTAAGGAAATATTTTTCTCCATGCCCATTTTGTCTATATCTTTTGTTGAATATATGTCTATATAATGATGTTTAAGCTTTCAACAATGAACAGTAGATTTTCCTGCAGTAATCTTTGAAGCTTCCAGGAAGAAGATGGGGCCCCACAACAAGGACTCCATCCGGTTGATATGATGTCATGATGCTGATAGTGCTGCTATGAGACTGGATTTTGGGTACCAGCTGCAGAAATAGTTTGCTTTCTTACAACACTCTGGCCAGAACTCCAAATAAGAACCAAAAAAAACCTTAACCATCATTTTACTTTTACAGGATCCTGTAGAAAGAACATCACTCCCATGATAGCTAGAAGAAGTTCTAGAAGATGACATCCCCTCTCCCAACAAAGTTTGTCCTCGTAGTTAGGGACACCATTTGGGGTTGATTATTACTCATATAGGGTTGGGGTGGAAATTATGTAGGCTTGGAGATCTCAAAAAAAGAGGAAAAACTTAATGGGATAATAGGTAGATTAGTGTGAACTTACACTAATAATACAGTGGATAACAGAGTGAATACTTGTGAGCTATTATTTATGAACAATTTACATTGGCATAGATTTTTGCATATTGATACAAGTTCAAATCATATTTGTTATATTGGATATGTGCCTATTTCTGTTTACAATATTTGTACACCTATGCCAAGTTATTTTGTCAGATTGTATGCATGCATGTTTCTATCTCTGTTTAAGACATTTTGTATACTGATAAAATTTTAGGATATATTTATCATATTGCATTATATATTTCTACCTCTAATTAAGATATTTATGCATTGTTTACAATCTGAGGTCATTGTCTTCCTTTACTGCACAGTTGTTTAAAGATTGCTTAATATTCTGATATGAAGTCTTAATCATTAAGTTATATAGGTATTAAGTATTATAAGTCAATAGTCATTCATGTTTGCTATACTTTTAGTCAGACTAATTAGGATCTTTAGATACATAGAGATTGTATTCTGCATATATAGGTAACCTTCAAGCACTTCAAAGATCTGTAGAACATGGCATTTAAATAACTTAGAATTCTGTTGACATGAGACACTACTGCTCCTGAAAGCACTGATCTATTCCTGAGAGTGTGTTGAGCACCAAAGGCACTCCACTTAGAGTTTCTTTCTTCTTGGCACAACTGGCCTTTGAGCAAGGAACTTCCCATGCCTCAACCACTGACAAAGTACACAATGTCAGGACTGGACAAGCAGGATACAAGAAAAAAGACTGCCAAACCTTGCCAAGACAGCGTAAGACAGTTCTGAAAATGTTTCTGCCTCTGAAAATGGTCTGTCAGTTACCCTAGGCCTTAGCCAAAGTTGGTTGCTTCAACATTGCAAATGAGACTTTGGGTGATCGCTCAGGCAGCCAGTTGTCTTTGTCATCTATTGCACATTTTGGAAGCTGTTTGATTGCACTTCCTGCCTGCTCAAGTAATATTATCTCCTTTCTCAGGCTTTCAATGGGGTTGAAGATTAGTCATAGTTACCATCCTCTTATGATATAGCCAAGCCATTTCCAATATAAGACTTAGACTCCTTAGGATAGAATGTTTATTAAAACATTTAGCATACATTCCTTGCTTGATATTGTTTATGCTGGTTGTAATTCTAATCTTATACTTGATATCTGTTCCTAGTGTTTATAATTTTATATTGGGCTTAGAACTCTCTTATTTAAACAAAAGGGGGAAGTGCTGTGGGAGCTTCTTCTGCTCCTTCAGCCAATAGCCTATAAGGTACCAGCCCACTGGGGCATGTTCTCTTATACTATAAATGCAGCTGTAAAGCATGCTCTCACTTCTAGCTGCTAGACTCTGTTCCTGCTCCCTGTTCTTGCACAGGACTGTGATCTAGGACAGTGATCTGTGAGTCTCCCCTATATAAATAACCCTTTATTATACATAATTCTGAACTAGCATGGAATTATTTTGTAACTTCTGTCTTCATTCATTGATGGCATTTAGGGCCTGTTCCACATTCCCAAGAGCACACCACTTTCTGACCTGGTCAGTAGCTATCCCCCTCCATTCCGGCCTGGGATGGGATGTGTCCAGCAGGGGTGGACAGGGCCCTCTGGGGTTCTCCCCAGAGCTAACAAAGAGGACCATGGGTTGGAGTCATTGTCCTCAATGACCAAAGGATGCCAAGAAGTTTGCTATGCCCTTGAATGTGTCCTGGTCAGAAAGATAAAGTCACTGACCAGCCACCTGACCCATGCCCTGAAGGGACAGGTGTGGACAACTGGGGCATGAGACAAGGACTGAGCATAGGAGTGGGGGACACTGAAAGGTTTCCTGAGAATAAGTGGTCCTTCCAGCCAGCATGCGAGTACCCTGGTTACAGAGGACCTCTCTCTCATCTCAGTCTCTGTCCTTAGTTCTCCACTGTCTTCTCCCTCCTCTCCTCTTTCTCTCTCTGTATCTTTATTTAACTTTATTATTTAACTTTTAATTTTTATTCAGTTCAGTTGCCAGTTGCCCTACATCTCTGCTTTGCGAGAGTGTCCAGTGACAGGGTCTCTGGATTCCTACCCATCTTCCCTCTAAAGAAGCCCCAGAAATGAGGGAGATGGGACTCATCCTAGAATCCTGAACTTTAGAGAATTAGAAATTCAGAGGGAATCTGATCCAGATTAGCAAACTGAGAAATAAGTTTTATTCCATACAACTTGGGCATTATAAGGTGTGGCTCAATGGCTTTGACACTGGAGTTTGTACCCTTAACTACTAACCAGAGAAGGGTCTCTTATATTCTCAGAATGTCCCTCTCTTCTGGGACCTATCAGTTTCTATCTTCCTAGAAGTAACCACAGTGGTCTGTAGCCATTACAGAGCTTATTCGAGTGTTGCTGTCCTTTGATCACAACCCATGATGCTCAGCACAGTGTCTGGGAGGTTCATTCATATCATTGCATATATGGGTCTCTTATTGGGAATAGTGTCTTGGTTTGTTACAGCACACTTATTTTATGGTTAGGGCTATTTGGGGGTCTGGGATGGCTACCTTCTTACTGTGCCTTTACACACCCTTCTTCAGTGTGTGTGCACAGAGGATGGGGGAAACAAGAGTGTACCTACTTTCCTGGAGTGTTATAAGAACACAAATCCTGTTGGATTTACACCCCATCTTCATGACCATATAACCTTAGTTACTTCTGTAGAGTTCTGGTCTCCAAAGTGAGATGCAGTGGGGTCAGAGCTTCCTCTTGTGACTTTTAGGAAGGATTTGAACATTCAGCCTAGAGCAGGCTGTTGACTCCCTCTGTTGTGGGGTAAGCAACTTTCCAGGGTAGGGGTTGGTTAAATAGGCATGCTTGCCTGTGTCTTCCTCACCTGTTGATAGACATGTAAGTTGTTTCCCACTTGGGCTACTGTGAACAAGCATGCCATGAACACATATGCACCAGGATTTGGGTTAACCAACAGAGAATATCCTAATGCACTGACAGAAAGTTCCAGCAGCCTTCAGAAGTAGCATGATGCAGAGGCTCCGAGTCTCAGCCCCCTCTACACTATTTTTAATACTGTTGATGACCTTGATCTTGCTGTTCACATGAGCTCATTCTCAGGCTACATCTCCTCACGTAGCTCAGCTTTTCTGTTTCTCTTATGAGCAAATGTAGAGACAGCCCTGTGCCAAGCCCTGCACGCTGGGAGGGGGAGCAGTGAGTGCTCAAGACTGGTCCCTGCCCTCCTGACACTCACAGTACCATGGGAACCAGGGACAGATGGTCACAGACTCCACACAACTGTCTACCAGCCTGGATGTCGAGTACAGTGAGGGATTCGGCAGGGTGGATAGAGCCGTGTTGTGGCCATCCTGTAGGCTCCCAGGTTCCATTGCTCTTTCTCCAGAGTCTCCCTTCTGCAGCCACATGAAGTCTTCCAGACAGCTGATGTCCATGTGGACTGTTTGTTTGCTTCTAATCAGGGGCTTGTTTATGAAACACGACTTGGGAAAGCATTCCTTATTCAAATAGACATTCAAGTTCTGCAGGAGAATTCCACGTTCTTGAGGTTGAGGACTCGGTGTTCCTCACCAGTGTTATTCCCTCCTTAAGGACTTTCTGTCCAGCCACTGGGGCTAGTGGGATGGATTATTTATTGGCCAGATTAAATGTGTCCCTTGGCTATAAAACTGGTACCAGTGTCCTGGGCGAGACAGACTTGTCTCTGCGTAAAGCGCTCTGAAGATTATGCACTTGTATATCCTCTCAATGTGAGAGGTTCTGGGTAGAATTTTCCATCTCAAAGGTTTGATCATGGGCAGTCACTTATTTGAGACGAGGGCCTTCATGCCTGGTGCCCAACAATTGGGCCAGGTGCTGGGGGCACAGCTCCAAGCAAGACAAACCTGGGTTTATCTCTGGAGGAACTCAGGGTTGGTTCATCCCATGCACCTTTGCGTGTTACCTATGGTATGATTCATGATGCTTGCCACGAAAACAAAACATGGAGTTTAAAGGGGGCACATCCGGGTGACCCAGCCTAGATGAAGGATACTATGACATTAGGTGCTGAAGAAATGTAAAGGACAGACATAATATCACAGAGGGAAAGAAAGGCAGAAACATGACAGGGGCAGCGGTGGGTAGTACATGCAGAGGCAGTGAGTTGGGGACATTGCGCAACCAAGAGAAGCAGGTGCAGGTGGAACCGGGTAAAAGGCCAAGTCACACTAGGCTCTGTGTGGTTCAGTTATCTAGAGTGTATTCTAAGAGCCGTGGTAGCTATGGTAGGCGTGACCAGGGGGCTGGCACTGCGGCCTTCCCGTACCAGTCTACCCACAGCCTGTCTCTTCCTCTGACCCGGCCCACAGCCATGCTCACCGCTTACCATTCCTCTTCCGGCCTGAGAACCTGCTACTGACTGACTTTCCACTTCAGACACCAAACCAAAATCATTTGTAGGGCTTGAAGTGCTGGTGATTGGTCAAGACTTGGAAGAATGAGTAAGTGGGTGGGAGGCCACTGGAACCATTGTTGTCTTTCTTAGTCAGGCCGTAAAGTGATTTGTGAAACAACTTTTGTAAAACGCTGGCGGCAGAGGTGTGAGCCAGGAACTCAGCGTGTTGTTGTCATCAACATCACTGACTCTCTTCATTAAGCTAGGGTTGCTGTGCCGAGTAATTGCCACACCATATTGGCTCACTGTTGTTATGAACCACGACAGTCCAAAGCTTAGTCACTTAGAGCCTCGAGTGCCAGCTCAAAGTTCCGCGGGCCGCAGCGTAGGCTGTCCTCAGCCAGTGGTTCTTCTGCGATCGACTAGTCTCTCCAAGGTGTCTGTGGTAACCAACAAGCTGCAAGCCAGCTTCTGGAGACTGCCTGAAGTTTGGCGGAATCAATGGGGATGACTGGTCCTATATGTCTGCTCATCCTTCCTGTCAGAGGGGCCTCTTCCTATGGTGGTGTCAGCTCCCCAGATGGAAAGAGATACTCTGTTGCATCCAGGTCCCAGGCTCTAATGACAAGGTGGGAAAAAGCTCCCACCTCTTGACAGAGGCACCACTAGGGATCTTGGATGGGGAGAAAGAACGGTGAGCGTTTACATTATTTCATCCCCAGCAAGAGTCAAGTCTGGTTTGACAGGTGGGGAGGGTGAGCTACAAAGAAACACATCTTGCTCTAGAAGCTGATCATATTAGAATTGAAATCTAAACCTCAGGGTTTATTTAGGTTCTGGAGACTGAGTCTCTACGTAGCTCAGGCTAACAAACTCGTGATTCTCCTGCCTCAGCTTGAATACTGAGATCAGAGGGGGTATGCTGCCATGCCTGGCTCAAGCTGCAGTTTATAACTCTAAAGGGATCTCGTGTTCTGAACCCTCATAACACATTGTCCACACGACTCACATGCCGGTCTAAGCTAAGGGAGCATGTTTTTCAGGATACCAGATCTCTTCTTCCTTGTCATATTTATTGTTTGTCTGTGATGTACAGAGACTGTCCGTGACTCACACATACCATTTTGTTTCATTCCTGAAGTCCTAGAGGGACTGTTGCCCTTAGCACTCAGTGCCCATGGGAGGCTGGTCTCAGCATCTCCACGGGTGTTAAAATCTGTGGCTGCTTAAGCCCTTGTATAAAATTAGGATACAATCCACACATTGTCCTCCTGTAGAGTCCGTGTACTGGGTAATCATGCGTCCATCAACCATGTTCCCCGTTTGACCGTTGTCACGTGAAGTCGTGTTACCTAGTAACCTTGCCATTTCCATAAGGACAAACCATGACATTCACACAACAGAACTGTCTGCCAGCACATCTCAAATGTGTCCCTGATATTAGAGTGTCTGTGCTTTAAGCCACCAACTCAGTGTGAATGCTATAGTGTGCTGTGACCCTGCATTCATTGCTCAGAGAACAGTGGGGGCGGGGCTGTACCTGTTTAGTACTCGAGCAACAATTTTTTTTCTGGCTGAGAAAGGTTTTCACCCTATAACCCAGATTGACCCCAGACTCATAACCCAGGCTGGCCTCAAACTTGCACGGCTACCCTCCGGCCTCAGCCTCCAGAATGCTGGGATTACTGGTGAGAGCCACCCACGCCGAGCCAGGTACACTTTTCTACAGAGCATGCTTGATTTTCATTTAATTGACTTTACAAGTGTAGACAGGGTGGACTGAGTGTACAGACTAACAGTTTCCTGAGGGTGTGAGTGAGGATTTGAAATTTCATGAAGTAACTCAGTGGTCAGCTGCTTGCCTGGCCCTGGGAAGTAACTCAGTGGTCAGCTGCTTGCCTGACATGCACAAGGCCCCAGGCTTAGTCCCCAGCACTTTGACAACAGCATCTAAGAAACCTATGGCGGGGAGACTACTGTTCTCATTTTGTTTTCCCCTACAATTAGGACAACATCTGATGTCTTGTTCATACTCTCTTTCCAAATACAAACAGAGGCCTAAGGGGAGCACTATTGGCCTAAGGTCCCACAAAGTGGGATTAAATTCAGGTCTCCTCTCGCTCCCCATGGTGGCCTGGGATACCCTTGTTACAGAGACTGAGAAAAGAATAAACAAATGTTGGAGGGTACACATGTTGTCTTCCCTGGGGTGCCTACAACCAAACCTAGTCCCAGAGCATAATCCTGAGAGCACTTTGTGAGCACTTAGCCCAGAGGAAGGACCCTTGGCTCAGGAGTCAAAGACACAGATATGCAGTCCTGGGTTGATGCATAATCTTGGCCAAGTCAGCATAGGGAGGGCCTGGCTTTCTTCATCTGAAATACTAGGCAGTGAGTCCCCACCCGCATCCCTGGCCTGAGTCAAAGGTCAGATTCCCTAGAAATGTGGAACATGGTTCTCTGCCAAACTCGCCAGCCCCACTGCCTCTGACAGGGTCTGGGCCTCGTGTTTGAAGAACCCTGTGCTCCGTTCCATCTGTACTTCCCAAACTCGTCTTCGTAATGGCACCAAGGCGTTGGTCTGCTTGCCAAACAACCTGGTTCAGGAGAAGAGTTTGAGAATGTTGCCAAGTTGAAGGCACTCAAAGAAACAAAGCAAAACCAGGAACACTGGCACAGTGCTGGCGGCATGTAAGGTAGACTGGCTGCTTTGGAAAGCATGATCTTCCTGTTTGTTTGTTTGGTTGGTTTGGTTTCTCGAGTCCTGGTTTCACTGTGTAGCTCTGGCTATCCTGGAACTCCCTTCTGTAGACCAGCCTGGCCTTGAACTCACAGAGATCAGCCTGCCTCAGCCTCCTGAGAGCTGGGATTAAAGGTGTGTGTCATCTCTTCCCGGCTAGCGTGGCCCTTTCTTAAGAGATTAAACGTCCCCATTTTATGGCCTGATCTTTCTCCTCCTTAAATATTTATCCAAGAGAAAAGAAGTCTAGCCGTGTGTGGTGGTGGTGCATGCCTGCCACCCCAGCACTCTGGACCCTGGAGGCTTAGATTAGGAATTTACTGTTGTCTTCGGCTACAAGGCAAGTACAAGGCCAGCCTGGTGTCTATGAGACCGTCTTAAAAAAAAAAAAAAAAAGAGCAGGCATTTAACACATTAGGCTTGTAGTGATTTTATTTCCAAAAGTCCAGAACCCACCCCCCATAAGTCAAGCATCTCTCAGTTGGTGAAAGTAAGACCAATGGTGGCAGATACTGCATAGAATTTTAGTCAACAAGAAAAATGAATGAGTCTGATGTGCACAGCATGAGTGAATCCCACAGTGGTTAGACACTTGCGGAATATGACATTTTGGTCAATGACTAACCACGTATATGACAATGGTTCCATTCATTCCCTGTATTCTGCATGAAAAATGCCAGAAGAAGAAACTGCATACTCTTTGGTTTCTATTTACATAAATTTCTAAAACATGCAGACTAATGAAGGATAGTGCCTTGGGGTACTGGGGATGAAGTGGGGAGGGGCAGACCACAACGGAGCATGAAGAACCTCCTGGGGGTAATGGACACATCTGTCATCATTTGTGGCAATACCTTAATAAAACACGTCTCCAAGGGGGCGATCAGCTGGCTCGTGAGTGAGCCCAAGAGACTCTGTAGGGAAGCGTTGGTTCAATGCTATTTAAAACATCTCGGCATAGGGTAGAAGGGAAGCTTCCAGATTCCTTGCATGAAACCAGCATAACTTGGGCACCAAAAACCTGGCAGGAACATTGCTTTTGTGAGCACATGGCTCTCTCTGGGTGCAGCACACTCAGGGTTGTTACTGAATCAACAGCCCGTGGCTGACCTAGATTCACAGCGGCTGCTGTCTCCTCCTACTTTACAATGCAGGCTCCTGCACAGCTCTTTGCCTGTGATTAAAGAGAGACCGACATCATTGAGTTCGAGGCCAGGCTGGGCTTCAGAGCAAGACCCTGCCTTAAAAAATATCTAACGGATAAAAAAGGGGATACACTTGCCCAGTCTACTTTACACATGGGGTTAGATTCCTAGCTCGTTTAGTGGGGGAGAGCAGGGAGTACACCGGGGAGGTGGCTCAGCAGTTAAAATATTTGCCATGCATGCAAGAGGACCCAAGTAAATACCAGATGGCTCTCTTCAAATTCTGGCCTTGGAGACGGGCTCCCTGGAGCAAACTGACTAGTGAAACCATCCTATTAGCACGTTCTGGTTTAGTTGAGACATTCTCCCTCAAAGAATAAGGTGGAAGAATGATTGAAGAGGATTCCCAATGTCAGTTTTGGGCCTCCACACCCATGCTCACATATATGTGAACACACACACTACACACCATGTATACATATGCAAAGAAGAAAATCGGAGAAGGCCATTCCTTTCAATTTTAAAATTACTATTGTTATTGTCTGAGACAGGGTCTCACTGTACAGCCTTGGTGGGCCTGGAACTCTCTATGTAGGCCAGACTGGGATTAAAGGTGAGCATCACTGTGCCATGCCTGCCCTCCCGCCTTTAGAACTAAGGTATTCTTTTTATTATACCAGTGACTTTTGTGCATTGTAGAATGACCGTCTTGACTAAGGATGTAGTTCCTACTGCTCTCTCTGGATTTATACCTAAGCCTTGATATCGTTCCACAAAATAAAAAGGGGAGCTTTTCCTCAAAATCTATTTACTGAAAGTAATTTCAGATCACTCAGGTTAAGTGAAGCAGCTATAGAAACAGTTTTGGATACTGACAAACTTCTTAGGAATTTGTTAAAATTACGGTTTCAAAATTCTGCCATCATGTCCTCAGACATCACTTTCCACTTTTGACTCCCCATCAGAATCCAGTGAGAGAAGATAATTACTCATAACAGTAAACAACAGCTTAGTGAGCCTGGGCAAGAGCACAGATGAAGCCGGCACATGCCTGGTGTCCCAGCACTTGAGAGGTGAAGGCAGACAGATTCATTTAAGGTCTTTCCTGACTATATAGTGAGAGGGAGGCTAACCTGGGGTATATGAGACTCTGCTTTAAAAGATGGAAGTGATGCTGTGAAGATACCCACAGACACAGGGCTAAGGTGTCCACCCACAGACACAGGGCTAAGGTGTCCACCCACAGACACAGGGCTAAGGTGTCTACCCACAGACACAGGGCTAAGGTGTCCACCCACAGACACAGGGCTAAGATGTCTACCCACAGACACAGGGCTAAGGTGTCCACCCACAGACACAGGGCTAAGATGTCTACCCACAGACACAGGGCTAAGGTGTCCACCCACAGACACAGGGCTAAGATGTCTACCCACAGACACAGGGCTAAGATGTCTACCCACAGACACAGGGCTAAGGTGTCCACCCACAGACACAGGGATAAGATGATGTCTACCCACAGACACAGGGATAAGATGTTTACCCACAGACACAGGGCTAAGATGTCTACCCACAGATACAGGGCTAAGATGTCTACCCACAGACACAGGGATAAGATGATGTCTACCCACAGACACAGGGCTAAGGTGTCTATCCACAGACACAGGGATAAGATGATGTCTACCCACAGACACAGGGCTAAGATGTTTACCCACAGACACAGGGCTAAGATGTCTACCCACAGATACAGGGCTAAGATGTCTACCCACAGACACAGGGATAAGATGATGTCTACCCACAGACACAGGGCTAAGATGTTTACCCACAGACACAGGGCTAAGATGTCTACCCACAGATACAGGGCTAAGATGTCTACCCACAGATACAGGGCTAAGATGTCTACCCACAGACACAGGGATAAGATGTCTACCCACAGACCCAGGGCTAAGATGATGTCTACCCACAGACACAGGGCTAAGATGTCTACCCACAGACACAAGGCTAAGATGTTTACCCACAGATACAGGGCTTAGATGTCTATCCACAGACACAGGGCTAAGATGTCTACCCACAGATACAGGGCTTAGATGTCTATCCACAGACACAGGGCTAAGATGTCTTGAGTGCATCTGGACAGAACATTGTGGGGCATGGGTGGGAACTGGCAGTTTAGTTATAGCTAACACTTAGAACATAAATAAGAAAACAAAATGGAATGCTCCACAAGACGGTGGCTCCTGTTCAGCTTCCTGCCATGAGGATACTCTGAAGGCAGATGTGAGGACTTGGGTGTATCCAACAATGCCTTGGGAGCAGGCAGCTTACAGCAATCATGAGCAGGGACGAAAGAGTCTTCAAGGACAAGATTAACCTCAGTGCGCAGGGCCACATACTCTAGCAACAAGAGACCTTGCCCGTGACCACATCTCCCACCAGGATCTGCTGCTGGCCTGGCTGGCTCTGACCTTAGTGACCACTGCACATGGCACCCTGGCTAAGCACAGCTGAGGCCATGACCAGTTAGCCTCCCTCACTCTTCGAAAGCATCCGCTGCAGATGCTCACTGTTCCTCCTCTGCCAGTGGGTGAGCATGTGATGGTCTGCTATGCACAGGGCAATCAGACCTACAGCTCACTTCATGCCACCTCAACACACTGTCTAAGAGTTAATTCTGCTCCAGACATGGTGGCATCACTTAGAGCTAGATTATTGGGTTGTTAGATTCATCTGCTGTGTGTTTCCCCCATTGTATGTGCGAACAATAAGCCATGTATTCAAAAAAGATACCTGATTGTCTGCCCCTCTGTGACACATAAGCTATATTCAAGATGTTAGTCATTCTGTCTACCCCTGACAGGTGAATAGGTTGGTGGGGAAAATGAGTCAAACCAAGTGGTGGGGAATAAAATACAGACAACACCATAGACCTGAGAACATTATTTCTTTTTAAAGGAGGGGGGTGTGAAGCTGAAGAGATGGTTCCATGGCTAAAAACACTTGCTGCTCTTGCAGAAGACCCAGGTTTGTTCCCATAGCACATCAGGTTGCTCACAAGTGCCTAGAATTCCAGTTCTGAGGGGTCGGATGCCCTCTTCTGGCCTCTGCTGGCACAACATACATGTTATGCACATACAGACAAGCAGGCACACACACATAAGTAAAAATTAAACCAAGCAATACTAACATTAAAATGGGGGAGACTGGGGCTGAGGAACTTTCTCAGTAAAATGTTTTCAAAGACCTGCATTTGCCCCCCGCCCCGAATCCCATGTAAAATAGATTGACAGAGGTATACATGTGAAGTACCCGTCCTGGGAAGGTGGAAACAGGCAGGTCCCTAGGGCTAGCATAGCCTACTTAGCAGGATTCAGGCCAAGGAGAGACACTCTCAGAAGAAGAAAAGTGGAGGCCGTCTGAAGAGTGACAGCTAAAGGTCGCGCCCTGTTCCACATGCAGGAACACACATGCACATTCGTGTACCTCACACACATGCACCCACACACAGGAACATGTAAACATACACACATGCGCACACACACATGCATGCACAGTCAGGAGGAGAGACAAGCTTCCCCTGGAGTGTGGAAGAACTGGTGGGTGAGCTTCTGATGTCTTCTCAGGGAGGTCTGGGTACAGTCTGGGCACTGAATACAGCTGGCACATTCACTTCCCAGTGTTTTTGCTTTAATGTTTGATTCATCCTTGACTGTGTGAGTGGGAAAGCCATTATTTCAGCAGAGGGGCGTTCTGGAATTCCAGTAGCAACATTAAGGGAAACTCTTGGGTCTCTCTTGGGTCCCATCTTCATCTGTCACTTGCAGTGTCTCTGAAGCTTCCAGGAAAATACTGTCAGTGATGTATTGGGTATAAGAGGTAACAGTCTTGTTTTTCTGTGGCTATGATCAAAGATGCTGACAAAGGCAGCTTAAGTGAGGAAGGGTTTATTCAGGCTCGCAGTCCACGGTTGCAGGGGAGCATTGGAGTTTGAAGCAGCTGACCACATTGCAACCATAACCAGGAAGCCAAGAGCCATAAATGCATCCAGCAACTCAGCTCACTTTCTTCACTCACAGAGTCCAGGGTTCTAGCTAGGGAATGGGGTCGCCCTCAGTGGGTGGGTCTCCCACCACTATTAGCACAATCAAAATGATCTGCCATAGGCATGGCCCAGGACCCAAATGAGTCCAGATTCTGTCAAGCTGACAATTACCAGCAACCATTGGGAATAGCTAAAGCCACACCTAGAAATATTTGCGCATCATTTCTTTGACTTGGTTTGCCTATCTCAGAGTGTCAGTGGCTCATATAAACTGCTCTGGGCAGATGCACACTGCCCCTCTCTGAGTGTACCTGCTTTCCCTGGCTGTCTTCCACCTCCGCAGTGTTATAGGCCTTTAGTTGGCACTGGCCATGAGTCCAGTAGGAGTGGAAAGCAAGTGACTGATTCCAAGTGTCTATTTTAGCACTCTGTCTCTTAACTAATAAGCCATTCTTGTTAGCATTCAGTTTTTCTCCGTGTTTCTCGAGGGAGACTGTTTTCCACCGTAAATACAACTATGAGGTGTGCAGGTCTAAACAGCCCCATCTCCCCCCCCCCCCACCATCCAAGAAAGAAGACTCGAGATTGGTTTGCTTACAACTCTTGGCTCGTTGAAGACCACGTACAGCAATGCAGCTGTCCCTTAAATATCACAGTTAAGAGCTTGAGAGATGCTCAGGGGTTAAGAGCACTGGCTGCTCTTGCAGAGGATCCAAGTCCAGTTCCCAGTACCCATGTCAGGTGACTCACAACTGCCTGTAATTTCAGCTCCAGGAGATCCTACATCCTCTTCTGGCCCCAAAGGCACCTGCTCTCACGTGCACATACCCACACACAGATACATAATTAAATATAATAGTAATAAATCTTAAAAATGTCATCATTGAACACAGGTTATTTTCTCAAGAGCCTGACTGACGATTTACAAAATCTTCAAACTGCGTAGGTGTGCTCCAGCATCCACGTCAGTGCTTGCTCTCGTAAATCCAAGAGTGAGATCACTGTGAAGCTGTGAACAGCAGACAATCAGGCAGACACTCCTCAAGGTGGATTCCTTCACAAGCTGTGGACAAGCAAAGCTTTCCTGCCAGAACATCCATCCCATAAACACACAGATCTCCAAGACCCCAGATCCTTTCTCCCCAGTCACCGCTATGCCCTACCGTCACTTCCTGGCCAATTATCCACAACTGACGGAACACAACCTGTCTGAGACAGAAAGACCTGTTCCCTTGGGTTTCTAAAGATATGTTCAGACTGGGACCAGGCAGGACCAGCTGTTGGGAATGTGTGTTAGCATTAGACTTTCAAAGTCACCTTGTTTGGGGAGATCTCCTTTATATATATATATATATATATATATATATATATATATATATATATATATATATATATATATATCCCAGAATTGTAAGCTTGGGTGGCTTGAGTCCCTGGTGGAAGAGAAAACCCTGAAGATAAGACACGGTTCCTGTGACGGACATACCCTTCCTCGTCTGTCCTTGGATGCAACACATGTGTCTGGCCATTCTCGTTCTGGTGCAAACGATGACGACACGGTAAATTACAAGGAACCGTTACTGCTTTGGTACCCACACTGGTCTTGAACTCACTCTGTAGCTAGGCACAATGTTGAATCTTCATCCTTGTGAATCCTGATCCTCCTGCCTCCACCTCCTAAGTGCTGGGATTATAGCATGTGACCTTATGCCTGGCTTGACTTGTTTAATCTTTTCAATAAACTTCCTGTACATGCACAGTTGATATTGTAAGTCAAAGAGCAAGAACCAGACCAAGTCACGCAGACTGGTGATCTGCAGAGCTAGGATTCAAGCACCTATGCCCAGATCTGGGTCTCATGATTGTCTCCACGTGGTCCTACCATTCTTCCACCTGGACTGTGGAGAAGCCATTCCTCCTTTTCAGCTCTGTCTAATCCAGACCCTTGTAAAGCCAAGGCTTGGTCTTGAACTATTCTCTTCTGGCAGCCTCTCTATAAGGACAGAAGCCAATTTGTTATGGGAACACTGCTTCTGGGGAGCAGGGGAGGCAGGGAGCTGGGGAGACAGGAAGCCAGGGAGCTGGCTGGAGCAGGAGAAGCTGGGGAGGGTAACAGTGCTGGCCAGGCCTTTCCAAACAGCACCTTGTCCAAGTGGGCGCCATCCCAGGAGCACGGTTCAGAAACTCAGCATCTATGCACAGCCAGCCCTGGCCTGCCTCATGGCTGTCATCCTGGCTGAATCACTGGCCACCCACGACATTTTACCCACCACTGATTCCTAATCCTGGAGTTACCCCTGGTTCTCTCACAGCCCCTCTTACTCCAGTCCTGTCCTATGCATATTGGGCATCATTTCCTGGACCAGGCATGGAGACCAGCGGCTGTTTAATCATCGTCAAAGTCAGCGAGGAAGGTGCTGTGAGGTCCAGTTCACAGGTGTGACTCAGAGGAGGGAATTCACAGAACATCTCACAGTGAGATGGCCAAACTTGTATGGATCCCCTTCCTCCCATCATGCTGGTACCTGTGGACTTCCCACCCAAAACTCCAAAGAGCTCAGCTCCTTTGGTTTAGGTCTGATTTCTTATCTTCTTTTTTTTAAATTTTCTTTTATTTATGTGCACTGGCGTTTTGCCTGCATGTATGTCTGTATGAGCATGAAGGTGTCAGGTACCCTGGAACTGGAGTTACAGACAGTTGTGAGCTGCCATGTGGGTGCTGGAGAAATTGAACCCTGATCCTCTGGAAGAACAGTCAGTGCTCTTAACCACGGAGCCACCTCTCTAGCCCCTTCTTATCTCTTCAAACATCTATTCACTCCCACTAGGTAGGGTCTCACTCTGCAGTTTAGGAGTGTTGGAAAATAATGTAAGCCAAGCTGGCCTTGAACCCAGGGTAATCTTCCTGCCTTAGGCTCCCAGATATTAGGATTACAGACCTCGTTATCACTACTGACTTTCATTTTTTTAAAATTTATGTGTGAAAGTGTTTTGTCTGCGTGTGTGTATGTGCATCACCTGCACACCTGGTCCCCAGGAAGGTCAGAAGAGGGCAACCAGTTCCCTGGGATTGACATTACAGATAGTTATGATTGACCTCATGGGTGCTGGGAATTAAACCTAGGTCCTTTGCAAGAGCACAGAGTGTTCTTAACCACTGAGCAATCTCTCCAGCGGCCCCTTCCCATTTCCTTTGTATTGTTAAGAGGAGTTTCATAAGGGAAACTCAGGAGACAAGGGAGAGTGTGTGTGTGTGTGTGTGTGTGTGTGTGTGCATTGCCTGTGCCTGTGTTCATTTTCTGCATTTGTGATAACATGTCTAATATTGACTATTTGTTTTATAAGCTCACAGTTTTGCAGGTTGAAAATCCAAGACCCAACCTGCTCTGTTACTGGTGTCACAATGGTGGTGGCATCTTGACTTATAAAACTGAGAGATCTCACAGTGAGACAAAAGCCAGAGAACAAGGAGAGATCAAGTTTGTCCTGGGGCTGAAGACTACCTTCCTGGATTTTGCCAGGACTGGATCAATGGTTCTGCCGTCTGAAGATACATGCATATGGCTTCAAACCTCAATTTTGTGTTTACTCTTCATGTCCCAGTCTATAACTGGGAAGACAGTACCCATGTCAAAGGAATGGCATGAGCGGGAAAGACCCCTGCCGCGCTTGCCTTTACTGTCTTGTCCTGGAGTCATGGTTGTATTTGCTGTTAGCAGATCATTAGCCCCTGGAGGGCAGGGCCCTTGTTTAACTGCACCCAGTGGTAACCACTGTATTAATGCTTTTGAAAGTAAGTTTGAAGTCATTCTGGCCCCCTTACTCTGGTGAGATGCTCAGATAGCTGCTGTGTCACCCCAACTCTTTGTGTCTGTGCCCTTACCATTTCTTTACATAACACCAGTGGTTTCCCGCCTACCAAAATAGACTAATTCAATTATTCTGTATTTATCAGTTAGAACCAATGGAATGAAAATAAGCTGCCGTAGCAAAAACCCCACAGATGTTTGGGGTTAGTTTTCTAACACAGTGTTCAACTATTTTACTTATTTAATGTTTTTTTCTTAAGAAACAAAACAAAACCAGTCTGCCCTGGGATTTGGAAACAGGATCCGATTCTCTTAGAGCCTCCCGCTCCCTGCTGGGAGTGGTGTGGGCATGTGGGACAGACAGGTAATGAGAAACAGCTGCTTGGCCCATGCCGGCTCCCAAGCCCCAAATTGGTGATGAGGTGCCGCGGACACAGGGCAGGCAGTGCTGGTCTGGGTGGGGGTTCTGTGAACAGCAGTTAAACTCTTCTCATCAGGCTGATGGGGTGAAGCAGAGTCTAGCTGCCTGTGCAGCCTCCGGCATGAGAAGCAGTGAGTACAGACCCAGAGAAGTGAGCCTGACAGGCCCAGCCCAGCCTCCGTCCCTCTGATGCTGGGAGAGCATCCCCAGCAGGCACTGACGCTCTGAACTGTTTATCCCAAGGTCTCGTTCTTCAGTGACCCGATTGCTCTCCTCCAAGATGTTGTGACATGACATGATCCCAATCAGCAGGCACAGTTAACTTCAGAAGACACCATTTAGATAAGGAACCAAAAGAGTTTCTTATAAAGGGCCAGGCAGAATGGAAAGGCTGAAGCTGGGCAGAGAAGGTGGGCTTCGGCGTAAGTGCGCAGCAGCAGTGCTCTTGTGCTGTGAAAGCAGCCACGGACAACATGTAAATGGCTGGGCACATCTATTTACAGAAACATGTGGGGCTGGAGAGAGGCCATGCATGTATTTCTGTTGGCTTCTTCACTGGCCTCTCTGCTTAAACTCCGTGTGGTTTCTCACGCCCGCGGTGTGAAACTGGAACTCCTGAGTGTGGACAGGATGACCTGTAGGGTTGACCTCGCTTGCCTCTTTACTCTTGTTTTAGGGCTCCACAGCCCCACACCCAGTTCATTCCTTCCCAAGCCCTGTGCACAGGCTGCTTCTTAAGGACAGCAGGCCCCTTGTCCCTACTTCCCTTTCCATACGATTCATACATTCCCACTCTTTGGGGGCTCAGCACAAATGCCATTTCCTCAGAAAGACCATTCCTGCCACTTCTGAGAACACGTGACCATGCTTTCTCTCTCTGGTCAGGAGTTCATGGCACCCAGTTTTATTTTCTGTGTGGCACTTACCACTGCAGGGAAAGCTCTCCTGTGTTTTTGTTTATATTCTTCCCTGCCGTCAGGTCCAGGGGGACAGCAGACTGTCTCCGGTGCCTCTGACCCACAGAGTTGGCGTACAGGAAGAATGTGAGAGTGAGCAGCTGTCTCCCTTGGCCTCTAAGTTCCTCTAGTCTCTCAGCCATGTTTCTGAGAGAGGTGTCTTTTAAAAACGAGGACCCTCAATCTTGGTCCATATCTACACTGAGTGCTCCCACCATTGCCCTAGAGATGATGCAAAGAGGACCCTCTGCCTCCTGCCCCCAGACCATCCTTCCCATCCCGAAGACGAGGTTGCCTGCCGGGCTACTTGTGTGACCCCAAGGGACACCACTTGGCAATGGATGTGTTTTTGAACTGGTAACAGACAATGGGTGATGTTCCAGGAATTCTCGTCAAACAAAAGAATGAGGCCGCGGACACCTGACTCATGAGCGTCTGGGAAGGTGTCCAGTTTCCTCCTCTCACCTCACGCAGGTCAGGCTTTCTCGTGTGACACGGTCAGGGTAGAAATAGAGAACTTGATTGTTGCCCATTGATGCCAAAGACCAGCCAGGCTAGAGCTGCCCAGATTGTGCGAATCGCAGGGCTGGGAGCTTCTGCTGTGCTTTCTGGCCTGGCTGAAGCTACTGCAAACAAAGGAGGGGAAGAGATGACACAGGACTGTCAGTAGCATGAGCTTGTAGAGTCATGGACTCGTTGCCTACTGTGTATCCTATATTGCTTTCTCCATGATTAAAAGCCGCTGACTGTCCTACAACAGAGCTGAGGTGGTTCGGACAATTCACACGAGTCTGAGATGCATACTACTTGAACTATATAAAGAAGAAAGATTTAAAAGTGGCTATCTTTTGTCTTCATCTCAAAGAAGGCTTAGGAATTGACATCCAAGAGGCTAAAAGCAATACCACGCTTCTAAATGACAAGACACAAAGTGTGTGTTTGACATTGCAAAAGAATCCATTTCTCCCATGGGCATTAACAAAAATATTTTAATTCTAGGTGGGAGGGAACGTCACCCATCGGAAATTTATTTTGAACAATTTTTTGAACTGGCCTATTATAAAATGCTAACTGCTGAGCCCTGTGTGGTGGTGTCCACCTTTAATCCCTGGGAGACCAAGACAGGCAGAGCTACACAGTGAGTTCCAAGACAGCCAGGACTATATAGTGAGTCCCTGTCTCAAACAACCAAAGCAGAGCCAGATGGTGGTGGCAGACGCCATTAATCCCAGCACTCGAGAGGCAGAAACAGGCAGATCTCTGTGAGTTTAAGGCCAGCTGTGTCTACAGAGCAAGTTCCAGGACAGGCTCCAAAGCTACAGAGAAACCCTGTCTTGAAAAACAAAACAAAACAAAACAAAAAAAAAACAAAACCCCAAAGCAAAGCAAAACAAACAAAACCCCCAAACAACAGCAGTAAGCTAAATGTTGCTCGGTCATGAAGTGTTAACATCAAGCACAGCATGTGCACCCCACTTCTGGTCACCTTCTTTTCTCTTTGAGACAGAGTTTGGCTGTGTAGCCCAGGCTAACCTTGAATGCAGGGAACTCCTGCCTCTACCTCCCTAGTGCTAAGGATTATGGAGTGTGCTGTCAAAACCAGAAATTAGGTCATGTATAAAGCCAGGCCAAGGAACCAGGCATCACACCCTTTCAGATTTATAAAAGGATGTTTGGGTACCAGTGTCCTCTAATCCTAGTTGATCTTGACTTGTTTTTGCTTTAGTTCCTTCTTCTGTTGCTAACTCTTGCATCTCTGAATTTCTTCAACTTTCTGATTATCTTTGGATTCGATTATTCCCTGACATTCACATCTCTGATCTCTCTCTGAGGCAGTGGCTCTCAACCTTCCTAACACCACGACTCTTTAATACAGCTCCTCAAGCTGTGGTGCCTCCCAACTATAACATTACTTCCATTGCTGCTTCATGATTATAATTTTGCTACTGTTAGGATTTGTAATGTAAATATCTGTATTTTCTGATGGTTTTAGGTGACCCCTGTAAAAGGGTCACTTGCTTTATTTTTCTATTTCCCGTGATCTGACTGATGTTCAAACAGAGATTGACCCTGACTTTTGACCCTTGACCCCCTCAAGTAGGGAGCAAACACAAGTCCCAGGTTACAATGACATTGGAGAGACTGGGGACATGGTCTCCCCTCTGGGCATATGCAGATCTTCCCCGCCCTCTCAGCCATCACTCACCACCTTTCCCAGAGTACTTCCAAGAACAGGAAACTCCCACCTTCTCGGGAGTGTCCTTTCTGGTTTTTTTTTCCTCCTGACAACTTTATCAGAAAGCACAAGTTGTCAACAAGCCTGAGAGTCCCGCAGTCTTCTGTTTCCTGCAGAGTGCTGATGTGTGGCATAGGCTCCACGGTAGCTGTCACCACGCCCTCCCGCTGTCACTTGCTGTGAGCAGCGCCTCAGTCCTCGGCGGAAATTAATCTCTCCCACTTTTCACCACCGTAGCTCCTTGTGCTTTTCCAGCCTCTGGTCATTCATGCTCAACAGATAACTGATAGCCATAGCCATGACTGGAACATGGGCAGCTGTCCAGGGTGGCCAGATATAGCCCATTATCACCAGAGCTACAGTGCATGGGCTCATTGAGAAGTTACTGGACACTTTATCAATGAGGGAGGCAGGCCTAGGGACACTGGTGCTGGGCTTCGTGTGAAGGAATGGAGGTGAAGATGACGTCTTCTGAGATAGCACTGCTTATCTGACACGTTGGTCAAGCGTCAATACGTGGTCATCCCACGTGGAGGCAAACTATGAATGCCTAGCCTGAAGGATGGTAAAGGATTATAAGTGGGAGAGAGGCCCATGGGAGGGTCAGACTGGACCAAGGTCATGTAGGGAGAGCATGGTGGAGGTCATGGAGGGAGAGCATGGTGGAGGTCATGTAGGGAGAGCATGGTGGAGGTCATGTAGGGAGAGCATGGTGGAAGTCATGTAGGGAGATCATGGCAGAGGTTATTTAGGGAGACCATGGTGGAAGCTCTGATTTCTATAAAGCCAGAGAAAGGCCCCATGCTCTTTTCAAGCTGCACTGGACTTATTGAAAAAAGAAAGGGTGTTTGGGATTTGTCCTGTCTGACAAAGCCTCACATCACATGAGAAAGGAGTCTTGATTGAAGACTTGCCCAAATCAGATTGGCCCATGGGCTTGTCTGTGGGGCATTGTCTTGATTTTTAATTGATGTGTGATGACCCAGTCCACTGTGGGCGGCACCATTCCTAAGCAGGTGGTCCTGGGTTGTATAAGGAAGCTAGCTGAGCACGAGCCTTGAGCACCAGTAGGCCGCATTCCTACAGGGTTTCTGCTTCAAGTTACTGCTTGAGTTCCTGCCCTGACTTCCAGCAATGATGGATTGTGACCTGGAAGTACAAGCTAAATACGAACTCTTTCCTCTTGTAATAAGTCATTTTTCAGTCAGAGCATTTTAACACAGCCACAGAATGAAACCAGGACGGGCTCTTCACTGATTTGCACAAACATACACAAAATGGCCAGGAAGGACACAGAGGGGAGTCATGCTTCAGAACCCCAGTTCAAACCTCCAGCTGTTGGGTGGAGTCGTGAACATATCCCTGGGGCCCGTGTGGATGTGAACATAGATGTCCTTCGTCAGTTTTCATTGAGCACGCCTTCATTCCTTCCTTCCGCGGGGCTTATTTCAGTCTTCGGAACCACAGAAGACCTATAGTTAGTTCAACTTTTATGGAGTTCTGAATGGGGAGGTAGAGAATGAAATAGGGAATAGGGAATCAGCTGGGGGACAGATGCCAGAGTGTTCTGAGGACCCAGGATTGCACAGGATCAAAGGACTCAAGAGAGGTGTTTGGAGTCAGCTACTTGCTGAGGCTATTTGCAGGAAGCACCATGGGCAGGGGAATGCAGCAACAAAAAGACCCAGAGGTACAAGGAGCTTGGTGTGTACTGAGGGACCCTCTCAGAATCCAGGGGAACTGGAGCTGAGGAAAAAGGAGGAGAGGTGGAAGAGGGGAGGGGGAAAGGGGTCCATAATGGCCGTGCAGGGTTATGTGCATCCTTGCTGGGGCCTGGAATCTGTTCGGCATACCTGACGGAAATGGCAGTGCTTCCTGAGTAGAACGTGAGGTGAACTGTTTTGCCTTTTGAGTGAATTCAACAATTTGCCCGTAGATGAGGAGAAAAGAGAGAAGTGAGGTGATCTGTGGAGAACTGATTGACCTTTTGAAAGGTCACATGGGCTGCGAGGTAGAGATGAGGAGGAAAAAACAGACCATTGCCTGTCATGCTGTTGGACTGGATACAGGGAGGCAGAGGACATCACGAGTTTTGCCTGAGCTTGTGGACAGAGTTCTCATTTGCTGAGCCAGGGAAAACGTCAGGGGAAGGTGGGGTGAGAGAGAATCAGAACTTCCAGATTGCTGGCGTATGGTACGGCCTCTCTGGACTATGTACTGAGGCTTTCTGTGGCGCTGCTGGCTGTGGCGGGGAAACTTTAGGATAGAAGGCCTGGTAGAAAAAAGGTAGGTCTTTGAGGAAGTGCCCTTGCAGGAGTTACTGGGACCCTGGCCCCTTCCTGTCTCTTTTAGCTTCCCAGGAGTCGTGCTGCAAGGGGCCTTGACCTCTCCGGTCATGCACCTCTTGCTGTGATTTCCTGACTCATCATAGGCCCTAGAGCAGCAACACTGACACCACAGTTCAAACCTCAGAGACTGGGCAATGTCCACTTAAGTTGTCTCAGATGTGCATGTCACAGCAGCCCTTGGGACAGGTTGAACCAGACAAATCTATGGCGCCCCAAGGCAAAAAGGTTCAGGTGTGGGAGAGATGCTGGTCTGGGAGCGGTCAGACAGCAGAAAGCACCCAAACTTCCTACACCAGACAGAATGCCCTCTGCACAAGGGGAATGAGTGTATCAGATGTCAGAGGAGTAACCAGGACTGAGCCTGGAGACCCCCCCCCCAATATCCAGAGACCAGGGCACTGAGGAGATGCAAATGAAGGGGATAGGCATGCTGTGTGAGGGTCAACAAGCCCAGGGGAGTCATCTTTGGAAGGGCAGACAGTGCTTCAGAAAGGAGCAGCTGAGAGCTGACAACAAGAAACGACTGAAATCCTGGGGTACAGCTCTGCCTCCCAGCTCAGCATTCACAAGGCCCTGGTTGGATCTACAGTGCAGTGTAACTTAAGGAAGGAAAATGAAAGTCGGGAATGCCGAAGAACGAAGTTGGCGTGGATTTAGTCTCCCGGGATCGCTTGCTGGCCGTTAGGGAAAGCTTTGGTGCGGTGACAGGTGGGGAAGCAGGTAAGACCAGGGAAACAGCAGCGAGAGACGGGGAGCCATGGTAGCTCTTTTTAAGACATTTGCCATCAAAACGATAAAAAAAAATCAAACAACAAAAAACCACAAGGAACAAGCTAGAATTATAAAAGGAAGGCAGCCTCCATCCCTGGAAATGCTCCCCCACCCTCCATCCCATCAGGCACTGAGGATCTGGCCTGAGTTCTGCATGCGCTTGGCAGGGTTCGCACCGCCTGCCTTTCAACACCTCCACCCATTGGCCTCACACACCTTCAGGGCCTGTCTCAACATTTCTCTGTAGCCTAATTGGCAGAAAGATAATCAGTACACACCAGGAATATGCCCAGAAAATGCTCAAGTAGAGTACCCTCTGGGGTAGGAGGAGGGAGATGAAAGATGAGGTCAGGCACCTCAGAGAACTGCAAACTTACAGGAAGGAGACTAGCTGTTTCAGAGTGCGGCCCTACAAAGGCCCACTCCCTATGGCTGAGATGGAAGGAAAACCCTCGGAGGAAGAGAGGAGAGACACGACGCACTTCAGCCTGGGCTCCCTAAGAGGCAGACTTCCAGTCCAGGATTACACTGCATGTTTTTTTTTCATGTCAAGACATACTTATAGATGAACAGGGCTGAGATAAAGGAGAGAAAGAGCAGAGGAAACATGTGTGAACACACAGGTTACCTCAGTGAGCTGCGGGAGCCAGCGTGAACACCCCGGTATCCCCCTCAAGGTGGGCAGTGAGGGCTGCTATTGGGATGGGTGTTTACCTGGCACTTTGAGCCTGCCATACTTATGTGGAAGGCAGGTCCCAGCAGCCAGGGGAGGCTGTTTAGTAAGGAGTTACTGGTAGACAGAGTGGGCTCAGACCTACCTAGCAGGTATGGGAGGGGTGGACACTGAAGCCCCCACCCCCACCCCCGTTTTCACTCTCTCCTGCTACAGATTCTTCTAGAAGGTTGGGGCTCACAGTCAGTACAAAGAAGATAAACATACTTCTGGAGTGCTGATGTGGTGGCTCACACTTGTAATCTCAGGATTTAGGGTGTAGAGGAGGAAGGATCAAGAGTTTAAGGCCAGCCAGTCTGGGCTGCATGAGACCCAGCTTCAAAACAATGTTCCAGGGACCTGGACGCCACTCACTGCAGTTGATTCTGAGTACTCCGGCAATTCCTGGTGTTCACGGTTGAACTTCTGTTCCTCACGCCGCTCATGGCAGCTGCTGTTCTGGAGGAGTAGCTAGCTTTTATTTGTGCAGGCCTGAGCTCCCAGTCCCTTCTCTCTGGTTGGACGACACTTACGTCACAGTCCATCGTTACCATCACTAAACAGGGAACCATCTAGATGAGCCCCACTGTGGCCCTTGAATTCTGAGCACGCTCTTTTCTGACTCTGTCATCCCACACCAACTGATTTCCTCATGATGTTAAGACTCCACTGTCCCCACGGCTATGTCAGCAGAATGGGCCTAACCTAACAAGGCTAGACTTAGGTTCTCTATTTCCCACTACCCCGCCCCTGCCACCCCATCCCCTGCTACCCCGCCCACACTTTATATTCCCCCTCACGCACACCCCATGAGCAGCGCAGGGACATTTGGAGACTACCAGCCCAGAGCCTGAGGTTCCAGGGACTCCTGCCGTGAGTGATGACAGGTCCACCTCTTCTCTCTCCTGGCTTCGTCCCAGTCCCCCACCAGCTGTGAAGTGCATACCACGCCTCAACTTCACTAGAACTAGAAAGCTCGAAGGTCACAAGAATCACGAGAAGGCCTAATCAAGCACAACTGAAAAATGAGAACTATAGACTCTTAACCCTGGAACTGAATTCCCGTAGCTGCCAATCACTCGCATCCCTGGTGCAGGAGATGAAACCTGCCGGTCAGAGAACCCTTCCTGGTTTTCTGCTCTGACCCGCTGTAGGCTCCCTCCAGGGACAGGCTCACTGTTGAGCTTCCTCCAGGCTGCTGCTGAGTCAGCATTCCAGATGCCTTTTCTTAAAAACACGGAAAGGCAAAGGCAAAGGCAAGCATTAGTTGCCTCTCTAGGGCTACAGAAAATGCCTGGAGCCAGCTATAGACAGAACAAACTTCTCGGAAGAAAGGTGGGGGATTGACACACATTGAGGGATGAAGGCTCATCTTGGGTATATGGAGACTCATCTGCATTCTCAGGGCTCATGAAGTCTCAACAAACATTCTCACTTCTGGCTGACCTCATGGCACTCCATAAACAGGAAGTAAAGACGAAGGTAGAGTTGTAAAATGTCTGGCTAAGAATTAAAGGCACGTCCCAGCATGTATATAGTTCACTTGCAAACATTTTTTTTTTTTTTTTTTTTGGTTCCAGGCAAAGTGTTTAAATGGCTGTGGGCTGGAGAGAGATGGCTCAGTGGTTAAAAGCACTGGCTGCTCCTGTAGTAGAGCTGGGTTTGATGACAGCTCACAACCATCTGTAACTCCAGTTCTAGGGGATCTGATATCCTTTTCTGACCTCCATGGACACTGCATGGATGTGGTGCACAGACACACATGCAGGCAAACATCTACACACAAAAAATTAAAATAAAAATAAAACCAATCTCTGGCTGCCTGCCAGGCTAGCAGACTGAGCTCCTCAGAGGCTGTACGTATTAAGGAACACGATGTGCACACATTTAATTCAGAAAAGGGGACCCGCAAAAGCAACAGAATGGTCACAGCAAGCAGCAATGAGCAGCCCTGGAGAAGGGACAGATAAGATTTTCAGAGTTGTAATATTAGAATCTTAAAAAATAAAAATCAGCCAGTTATGGTGGCACAGTCCTTTAACTCCAGCATTTGGGAGGCAGAGACAGGGGTATCTCTGTGAGTTTCAGGCCAGCCTGGTCTATATAATGAGTTCCAAGCCAATGAGAGCTACATATAGAGACTTGTACACACACACACACACACACACACACACACACACACACACACACACACACCATAGCGGTTGTCTAACAAAAAAATAGGAGTCCTCAAGGAAGCAAAGTGCAAGGCACACGGAGGAGGCACCCACAGTAACGGCCCCAGGGGAGTCAGGGAGATGGTACAGCCATTTCATCTCACGTTTGGAAGACTGAGGCTGGACCAAGTGTTCTGAGATTTGAAAACAGCGAGGGTGGTCAACCTAGTGAAATGTATCTAAAATAAAATGCATGTAGGGGAACTGAAGAGGTAGTGCAGGGCTTAAGATGTACTGCTTTTCAGAGGACCAGAATTTGTTTCTCAGCACCCACATCTGACAGCTCACCATCACCAGTAACTCCAGCTCCAGGGATCCAATGTCCTCTTCTGGCCTCTGTGAACATCTGCATTCGTGCACACACCCACACACGACATGCACACATATACATAATTAAGCATTAAAATAAGTCTTTTTTTTCATTTCTTGAGACAGGGTTTCTTTGTGTAACAGCCCTGCTTGTCCTGGAACTTGCTTTATAGACAGATCTGCCTGCCTATGCCTCTCAAGTCCTGGAATCAAAGGTATATGCAATGGCACCGGGCTAAAATATTTCTTTCTTTCTTTCTTCCTTTTTTTTTAAATTGTGAGGAAAGCAAGACATCTGGGCTTGGTAAATGTGACTGTAAGTCAGCTTACATTGAAAAGCTGAGGGTGGTACTTCCCCAAGGCAGGGATTGATATAATACCAAAGCCAGGCTCAGACAGTACAAGGAAACTGCAGACTAGTGTCCTCGGGTAAAACTGTAGGAACATCTTCCACAAAGTATTCATGAAGGGATCATAACCAGGGAGGATTTCCTTTAGGAATGCAAGGATGACTTAATACACAAAAGTTAGTCAATATAATAGACCATGTAAACAGAGAATGTAAACCCCAGTTAGCCTGTATTTTATAGCATTATTGTTAAATTCATTCACGATAACCCTTTCTGACTCTGGGAATTTCTTTTTCCCTATAGTTTCTCTGAGCTACCTGATGTTAATATAATCACATTTATCTTAATTAATATTTGAAGATAGATTTAAATTGAAATTAAAAAAACTGAAACTGTGACCATCTAAATTTTTGAGAAATAGGACTTGACAAGACATACTCCCTTTTCATATTAAAAAACAAAGACACTTGATAGACTAGTTGCAAAAGAGAAATTCTTCAAACATGATATGTTGTGCATAAGAATGGTCCAGAGTCAGTGTGATGTGCAGTTGTGAGAAACTGACCTGCCCCCCGAGGTCATGACCCAAGAATGTTCTCCTTCACTGCTTCCATCCGGCATTGTACCACAAATCCCACCCTGGACAGTTAGGCAAGGAAAAGGAATTAAAAGGTAGCCCAAAAGTGATAGTACTTCCCAAAGCGATCAAGTACAGTCCCTATCAATGACCTGTTTTGGCAAAAGCAGAAGACTGGATCCTAAAATTCATGTGGAATTACAAGAGACCCTGAGTAGCAAGAGCATTGTCGAAAAGGACAAACGAGGGTGGAGGGCTTGCATTTCCAAATGTCAAAACTGAATGCATTATTACAGTAATCACAATAGAATGTGACTGGTGTAAGGGTGCGTCTAAGTCAAGGGACCAGAATTAAGGGACCAGCAACAGAACCAGACATCTGGCGTTAACTGGTTTTCAGTAAGGATGTTAAGACTTTTGTTTTCTTTAAACATTGTGTTAATTTTTATTTATATGTATGAATGTTTTCCTGTATGTATCACATGCATGCCTCGTGCTTGTGGAGGTAGAAGAGGGCATTGGATCCCTTGGAATTGGAATTAAAGATGGTTGTGAGCCACTGTGTGGGTGCTGGGAAATGAACCCAGGTCCTCTGCTCTTCACCACTGAGCCAGATGAGTTCACGTGAAAGAATGACAATGGATCCACTCATCACGCAGTATTAGGTACTACATTCAACGGGCATCAGATACCTCAGCCGAAGGGCTGAAACTGAAAATCTCACACAATTAAAGAGAGGTGCCATCCTGGGCTTGGCCATAGCTTCTGATACCACAACAAAGTGCAGACAGTGAAAGAAATGTAGGCAAGCTGGACTTCACCATTAAAATCTTTGTGCATCAAAAAGAAAGGAAGGAAAGAAAAGGAAAGAAAGAAAGAAAACAAAAAACAAACAAAAAGTCAAAAAGGTAAGCTGTATTTAGGAGACATCTTAGGCAACTCACATTCCATATAAGGGATTGATGTTTGGAATATGTAAAAAACTAAAACAAACAAAAAGCCCCAACTCCAACAAATGAGCTAAAAATAAGCTGGGTGTGGAGAATGCCTTCAGTACCAACACTTGGGAGGAGGAAGGCAGAGGACCATGGATTCAAGATCCTTTCAGGCTATGCAGGGAGACCAGAGACAACCTTCAATACTTGAGATACTGTCTTAAAAGAACAATGGCATAGTGGTACATGCCTGTAATCCCAACTCTTCAGAGATGGAGGTAGGAGAATCAAATGCTATTTCTCAGTGGCATAGCATGTTTGAGAACAGCCTAGGCTACAAGAGACTTTTGTCTAAAAAGAAAAAAAAAAGTGGGGGTGTGGTGGTGGAGAGACGACTAGAGGGATGGCTCAATGGTTGCAGAGGATCTGATATCTGAGCTCAGTTGCCAGGACCCTTGGTAGGTGGTTCAAAACTGCTTGTAAATTCATCTCTGGTGGCCCATCAACCTAGAGCCAGTCAGAGAAAGAGCTGTGGCTAAGCTGCAGGAAGGCCTGTCGGTGCTATTGCAGCTATTTTGCAACTAGGGGCAGAAAACCTGTCCCAGGGAGGTGTCAGCAGCAGTGTGAGCTCCTGTAGGAGGAGAAAGGTACCTGGGCACCAAGATGCAGCCTAGATGCGCCCAGCCACACCTGAAGTGAGAACATGACTTTTTTTTAAGTTGGAGGGTTGTGGGTGGGGAGTAGTGGGTGATGCATGCCTTTAATTCCAGCACGAGAGGTAGGTGGATTTCTGTGAGTTACTGACCAAGTCTGGTCTATAAAGCAAATTTCAAGACAATCAGAGCTACATAATGAGACCCTGTCTTAGATAGATAGATAATAGATAGATAGATAAATAGATGAGAGAGAGACAGAGACAGAGAGAGACAGAGAGAGATTTTGTTGTCATTTTTATTGGCAATGAAAAGTCCTGGTTAAAATAATCTGTTCAGCTGGTTGTGGCGGAACACACTTTTAATCCCAGCACTTGAGAGGCAGAGGCGGGTGCATCTCTGTGAGTTCGAGACCAGCTAGGTCTACATGTCGAGTTCCAGGACAGTACAGGCGAGAGGGGAAGGGGAGAAAAAAGAAAGAAAAAAAATCTGCTTGTCTCTATACCTGCTCTTGGCCTTAATTCTCATTAAAGTTATGTCTTCCTCAGTGCTCAGAAGACTGAGGCAGGAGGAACACATGCAAGCAGGCATGCACACACACAAGCACAGCCCTTCTCCTTCTCAGCGGAGCCTCCAGAAGCATCTTGTGAGCTATCTTTGCCCAGGCTATCACCTGCCCTCTCCTATCGCTGTTTGCTGATCAACCCTGGGCGACCTGCTCAGACAGGCCCAGGGCTGTGAGAACGAGCCTCACCCCATCACTGGAAAGCTTCTCTCTAAGCCAGACAGCACTGTATTTGCTCCCCAATGTTCCCCACGAATGAATCACTACAGAAACCCTTGAAGGATGCGCTGCCAGGGATATATATTGCATTCACCATCCCCTTTGCATGCACTGGAACAGTAGCACGCTGGGAGACCAAGTTGGTTGTCAAGAGCTCCTGTGGGGTTGGATTCATACTCGAGGGTGCACCTCGGCTATGTTTCTCCCACACACCCACCTTTGCACCGCCCCCTCCACCCACTCCTCAAAGATGCCTTGTGGGAAGGAAGCTACAGCTGTGTCTTCTCTTCCCTAGTGGATAGGGAGGTTCACCTGGGAGGAACCAAAGCCAATTGCTTCATAGTTATCTTTTCAGTGCAATAAACTTCAGAATCAGTTTGTCTAGTACAGTAAAACCTGGGTTGTTAGGCGCTTTATTGCCTGGCTATCTCTAATAGTTCTTTGCCAGCCTTAGCAGGGAAGGGCTGCTGATAAGAGCAGTGAACCCAGAGCTCGGAAGTTCCAAGCCTGGGTTGGTCATTAACTATGGACAACTTCAGGTCCTTCCCTCCCATCTCTGAGAGTCACTCACCATGTCATGGGATACAGAGGTAGAGTCTCAGTAGAGTGGCTTTTCCCCAGTAATTCTCCAGTAGGTATATGTTTTTTAGAAAAAATTTTTAAAAGGCAAAAGTGACTCCCTCCTACATCCACCAATCCAAACACAGGTTCCTCATCGTGGGCCTTGGGTGCTTAGATACTGTGGGCACAACTCAGGTAGGAGGGCATAGCACACTGCAGTCCCCACACTTCCCTGACAAATGAAACTTGCAGGATACAGTGTCTTGGGAAGTGTTTGTAAAATAGGCTTTGGGGAATATTAGGTTCAGGATCTGTAGAGTCCTTATCAACTTGGAAAAGTTCTTTCTTCCGTGTGTGTGTGTGCTCAGAGGCCAGAAGAGGGCATTGGATCCCCTGGAGCTGGAATTGCATGTTGTTATGAGCTGCCTGCCGTGGGTTCTGGGAACCAAACTTGGGTCCTTTCAAAGAGCAATAAGTGCTCTTAACCACTGAACCATTTCTACAGCCCACAAGAAATTTTCATTCACAAGATATTGGCTTTTGTTATTGTTGTTTGTTTGTTCATATTTAGTTTCTGTTAGTTTATGTGTATGAAGGTTTGTATGCGTGTGTATACGGATGTCACGTGCATACGAAGCCCAAGAACAGAAGGAAGTCTCAAGTCCCTTGAAACTGACATTACAGACACTTGGGAGCCTCCGTGTGGGAGCTGGGAACCAAACTTGGATCCTCTGCAAGAACAACAAGTGCTCTTAACCACTGAACCATCTCTCCAACTCTGAGAAAGTATTGCTTTGACTTAAGACTTAAGATTCAAAAAGTGCATCCAGGATGCTGAGCGATAGAGTAGTCACGGTCAATAAAGTTTAGATGGAGTTCAGTTGCAGTTTATAGAAGGCCACTTGCTGGAAACGAGAGTCGCCATGTGGACAAGACAACAGAGCTCCAGTCAACAGGCCAGTCAGTGAACCTGAGCCACACTGGGCAGTCCTGCGCTGTAACAGGCCTGCCCTGGCCTGGTCGTGCTGTGTGTCTGAGCTGGCGGTGACTCCGCCACCCCCTAAAAAACCCAAAAAACTCTGTAGGTTTCCTGTCTGGCAGCAGCAAAGTGCAAATAGCCTATAACAAAGCACCCCAGACACTGTGTTACAACATCAAAAAGGCCTTGAACTCAGAGGGAGAAGCAGACGCAGAAGCTAATGCCTGCTGGTGTGGTACACACTGCCCCTGGGAAAAGCAAAAGCGAAATGAGCTAACCGTCATCTCCTTGCAAGTGCCAGGGGAGAAAAAAAAATGTGATTGACGCCCATGTAGGGCACCTTCTGTACTGTCATATTTTGGTGACTATGAAAAAATCCTACAGATGAAGACTTTATAAATTCACCATCCTCTCTCTCTCTCTCTCTCTCTCTCTCTCTCTCTCTCATTTTTGTTTTGGTTTTGGGGTTTTTGGGTTTTTTGTTTTTTGAGACAGGGTCTTACTCTGTAGCCCAGGCTAGCCTCACACTCATGGAAATCTCCTGCCTCAGCAGCCTCCTGAGTGCTGGGATGGCAGATGTTACTACACCAGCTCACCGTCCCTAGTGTCGACCACCGTGCTCACCTTCTCTGGGTTTCTCACACTGAGTTCATCCATTGCTCATCTGTCGTGGGGCCTCCTGGGGCTGAAGGCTGTAGCCAGAGTTCCTTCCAGATTTTGGAGTCATTGGCACACACAGCCCCGCTGTGTTATTTTTTTTTATTCACATATTTGATATTTTACTCAAATGCCTAGAGGGTACCCTTCTGCTACGGTCTGAGTGTCTATTGAAAACTCACTCATGGTAACAGTTCTAGCCACCATAAGAGGATTTGAGACTGGTGATGAAATAATGGGAGTGGGCTAGTTCTTATAGGATGGACCTGTTAGAGGTGGGGTCTCTTGCTCTTCTATCTTGGGCATGCTCACTGTCAGCCCACCTTGTGATATTGTAGCGAGAATCCCCTTACTAGATGCTGCCTCCAAGATTTGGAATTTCCCACTTTGGAATCTGAATTTCCAGCAGTCCAGATCCTTTGCTCTTGTGCCCTGCAGCCGGGAGGTGTGGTGTCTTCCGTAGAGTGTGTGGCATCAAGAGATTAGGATCTCTGAGCCAAGGTTGGAGGATCTTACCTACTTGAACTTCACAGAGTCTCCTGCCAGTTTACTCCTTAGGTGAGGAAACTCAGGGGAAGGTGGATCTTCCTATCAGCCACTACCCTGGCTCACTTGGAAAACACTGGTGTTCGCTACCACCAGAAAAGCTGCTCCCCTGGGGAGCCATCTGCGAGCAGTACTTCCAACATAATGTTGTGTTCTTCTCTCCCTCTCCTCAGCTCTGTGGCCATTAAAAGAAATGGAGTTATGGCATTTTATTTCTCTAGAATAACAACACTTTGTTAATGCGTCTCTTTTATTCACACATCCACTACCACACATTCCTGCAAAGACTGTCCTTCAGATGCCCACAGAGGATACATTTTCAATTCTTAACATAATTAGCTGGCTTCCAGAAGGAGGGAGAAAAGCATTTATGGGCATAGATAAATCATATCCTTGGGCCAGTACCCTCTTCGACTTTCTAGAGGGAAACTCGGGGCAATCTCAGGACATGGCTCCTTGTGCAGTCTCCTTGTGCAGTCCCCTGTACTGAGAGCCGAAGGTCACCCAGCAAGTCCAAGGCAAGGCGTGCACTAAACCCCAGGAATCTCAGACCTCCCACTGTGGTAACTGATCTTCCAAGACAAACATTTGTCTTGCTAACTGTGGTCCTTACTTTGGAGACTGAAGATTCTAAAAGGGGTGGGGGCTAGTAATGAGGGTAGCGATTAGTTGGCAGAGATGGCTTTCAAGCTTCCAGGGAGGGACAGGACCAATGAACTGAAGAGAAATAAAGCATCTTTTAAAGAAATGTCCTGTTCCCGTACATCGTTTCCATTCTTCATGCTCAGCGTCTTCAGGAGACCTTTTTTTGAAGTGGGTTTTTGTTTTGTTACTTTGCTTTCTTTGTTGTTGTTTTCCTGACAAGGTTATTTGATTGCATTTCCAACTTAGATTACTTCTTGAGTTGAACTTGACCTTTGCCCACTGAAGCAGAGCTGCCCCTACCTTATCTTAAGGAAGTAGGATCTAGAGACCATGGAAAAATGAGAAACAACCAAAAAGGGCTGCGATCCGGCACATTCTGTCTCTCTGCCGGAAGGATACATGGAAGATAAAGGCTGAGATCACAAGATGCTGGTGGGTGTGGACGCTCTGAAGGGGAACCTGGGACTAGAGCAGTGCTCTGCTCCAAAGCTTCTAGTCTTTGGGGTACCATGTCACTTGCAGTGCAGAGAGCTGGGGAGCTAGCTTCCCAGCTCAACTGTGTATTTTCTGCGTAACTTGACCAGTTGGACAATTATTCTAAACCCTATCTTTTCTCAGCCAAGCCCCTGCTAACCTGGCATGCTCCTTCTGGGCCAGACACTAGGTTCTTGGTACCCAGCAGACAACAGGCACTCAGTAGTTATCAGCTCATCGAAGGAACTGAACTCAATGTTGTCAGCAGGGTTGTAGGATCAGGGTGAGAATTACACAAGGAAGAAAGATTAAAGTTGAAGCCTGAGCCAGGCATGGTGGCTATGCCTGTATGTGCTTGGAGGCTGAGGCAGGATGATCTACTGAGTGCAGAAGTCAGGTCCGGGCAGCATGGAGAGGTCCCTGGGGCTCCACTGAAGCACCCATATCCTCAGATTCCTCACATTATTGTCAGACCAGGAAGGAGCCTGACTGTTGGGCCTGGAGCTATTTGTCCTGCAGATGGGGAAATGGGTTCTTCATTCATCGGTTTCACATGTACCCACGAGGCGCCTGTGGTCTGAAGGACGCATCAGACCGAAACATTCTCCACGCTTAGGAAGTTTACATTCTGGCGGAGGAGACCCTAAACAAGGAGACAGCTATATATAAACAGGAATGGTTTACAACACAGCGTGCTGGGAGAATAAGAAAACAGGTGATGTGGGCTGGCGACATGGCTTAGCGGTAAAGGTGCTTGCCGCCAAGCCTGAGGACCTGGCCTTGATCCCTGGAGCACACATGGTGGAAGAGAAGGCTGACTCCTATGAGTTGCGTGCACACACACACACTGAGAAAGAGAGAGAGAGAGAGAGAGAGAGAGAGAGAGAGAGAGAGAGAGAGAGAGAGGGAGAATTAAATGCATGTAAAAAGAAAATAGATGAAGGGGCCTGGGAGTGGTGGAGAGTGGGGTGCTGGGTTGGATGAGTGACCTCTCTGTGGAGGTGACACAAGGTAGAGACCCAGGTGGTTGCAAACAGAGCCAGACAAAAGTTGGAAGCTAGCACTCCAAGCCTCTGCTTCTCCAAGGTCTGTCTTTGGTGTTTGTTCTTTTTTGTTTTGGCAAGTAAGAATGCATTTTGGTATAATTACAAACTTACAGAACCAGGTGATGGTTCTTCTCAGTTGTCAACTCGAGATCTAGAATCACCTGAGAAGCAGTGTCTGGACAGGCTACAAGAGATTATCTTGATTAGGTTCGTCGAAGTGGGAAGGCCTGCCCACTGTGGGTGGCACCATTCCCTGGGTTGAGATCCCAGGTTGTGTAAACCGGAGAAAGCGAAAGCGAGCAGAGCACGCTGGGAGCTCAATAATCCCTGATTGTGGATACGAGGCGACCAGCTGCCTCCTGCTGCAGTGGAGGACTGGAACCTGATACCATGAGCCAGAATCAATCACAGCACCGGGGAAAGCCAGGCAGACATCTCCTCCTCTACATTCACCATGTGTTTGTGTTTTCCTTGTTCTTGTTCCTCTCTCTATCACGTACACCCCTTTTCTCAGAAGCCCTGTAAGTACATAGTGCAAACCTACTGCCCCGCTCCCATACTTCACTGAGTGTCTCCTGGGAGTAAGAACCCTCCCTCTCATAACCATAGTCTGTATCTGTTCTACAACCCATGCCTCAACAACAGCCTTTTAAAATTACACCCTTTCCAGATCCAAGATCACACGACACACCCCCCCCCCTCATGTGAAGCCTTCCCATTTGGGTTTGATAACAGTTTCTGAGGATTCAGATGACATTATGCCTGTTTTGAAAGGAAGACCACCAAAGTGACATGGACTTTTGGTGGGAGATGGTGGGAGGCACCTGGTGATAACTTTGTGTGGTTAGGGAAGACTTTCCCTGGTCGATCCACCATGAAATCAATGTTTCCTTTTGGTAATTACTATGCCATTTGTTAGGAGAAGAGGTAGTATTTTTTACCATACACATATTTGGGCCTAATTCATTTTTCCATTCATGGGCAATTTCTTTTATCTTTGCTTCTCCTTACTACTCATAGGTTAGCAGCTTTCTGTCCTGTGACAAAATATCTGAGAAGAGAGGTTAATTTTAGCTCATGGCTTCAGAAGTAATAGTCCATGGTCACTTGGCTCCATTGCTTTGGGCCTATCATAAGATCTCTGTGTCACGGTGTCATGAGGCTCTGTTTGCCTCATGGTGGAAGGAAAGCAGAGATGAAAGGATGGGCCCAGTCCCAGCATCATGCCCTCGTTCTTTGGGCCTTGCTTCCTAAAGGTCCTGCTGCTGCCCAGTGGCATCACAGCCTGAGGACCAAGCCTTCACCCATATGGGTTTTGGGGGCTCTAAAGCTCACTGAATCAAAGCTACACTCTGGAAGTTGGTGCTTTACTGTGGGAAGAGGCTTTTCTTCCACTCACACTTATTTCTATAATCATCAGATAACTACAGAATCACAGACTTGTGTAAATGGAGACTGCTTGTTCATTTCCCAGCTGCCCAGACCCGAATAATCATACAGAAACTATATTAATTACAACACTGTTTGTCCTGTCAGCTCAGGCTTCTTATTAACTAACTCTTACATCTTAAATGAATACATTTCTATTATTCTGTGTATCACCACAAGGCTGTGGCCTACCAGTAAGTTTCCTGGGCATCTTTCTGCTTCGGCAGCTACATGGTGTCTCTTTGACTCCACCTACTCTCTCTATATGTCTCTTCCAGTCTGGCTATATTCTTCTGCTCTGCTATAGGCCAAAGCAGCTTCTTTATTAACCAATGGTAATAAAACATATTCATAGCATACAGAAGGGAACCCCACATCAGACTTATACTGTATTATAGTTTATATCACTGCAATTAGATTCATCTCACATCAGACCAATGTGAACCCTTAAAACTGACTTCTAGAACTGGAGAGATGGCTCGGCAGTGAAGAGCACTGGCTACTTTTCTAGAGGACTGGGGTTTGGTTCCCAGAAGTTACATGGCAGCTCACAAACATCTGTAACTCCAGTTCTGAGGTGTTCAGTGCTCTCTTCTGGTCTCTGTGGAACTCTACATACACACATACAACATGCATAATTAAAAGTAAAATAAAATTTTTAATTGGCTTCTGTGTCTCTCTGACATCACCCTCATTCCTGAAGTGCTTCCTTGCTTTGTGCGTGAGTGTGGAGAGGCCAGAGGACAGCCTCAGGTGGTATCCTCAGGCACCGCCTGCCCACCCTTATTTGAGACATTTCCTCACAGGCCAGTAACTCCCCAAGTAGGCTATGCTGACTCACCAGTGAACCCTGGGGTCCACCTGTCTTTATTTACCCATCACTAGGATTACGCGTGCATGTCACCATGCCCAGCTTCTTAGAGTGGGTACGGGGGATCCAGTTTAAGTCTTAGTGCTTGAAGGGACATGCTCTTTACTTACGGAGCTACATCCCCAGGGTCATTTCCTGGCTGTCTGACATAGTAAGATGTTTCAGGACTACCTGGGCCTGCCTGGTTCCTTCTTTGCCTCAGTCCCGGTTTGAGCCTTTTTCTCTAGTAAGCCTGATCCTTGGGCGGGCAAAGATAAAATTAAGATATGAGACCCAGGCTAGCCAAGTTTTTCTCCCAGTTTTCATGGTTTATGAGTCCCTCGGGACAGGGCTGGGAGACTTCTTAATTCCTAGCACGTGTGAGTCACCAAGGACCGTTGAAGCACAGGTTCTGGTCTGACAGGTCATGGTACAAGCTGGGGTGGCACTGGGGATCTACACTCTGACGAGCTTCAGGGCATTCTGATGCTCCTGCTTCTTGAGACATCCTGAGCAGTAAGAACGGAAGCCAGCACTTCTTAGAACATGGTGTGCATATCACCCCAGGACATGTTCATATGCGTACTCCTGGCCCTATACCAAACTTGCTCATCTGGTAGCCTTGAAATAGGGAGAGCTTGTCTTGCTATTGTTCTAAGGCCCTCGTGTGTGCTAGGCAAGCACTCTACCACCTAATCAAGTCTTTCTAACACATCCCCAGGTACTGCTGCTGCTGCTGACCTGGGGTTGCATTTTGAGAAACACTCATCCAGGACATTGGCTCTCAAAAGTGGATACGGATTAGACTTCTTAGGGTGATGTTTGACTTCTTTTGGTTTATGTTTAAACACCAACCCAGAAGACTCCAGAAACTATGTTTTAGTTGGTGTAGGATATTCTGGCCAGTGAGAGCTTTATGAGCGTGGCAAGTGGTGCTATTGCTCAGCATGACTGAAGATGATTTGAGAAGGTGGGATTCAGTGGAAAAGGCATTAGGAAGGTCTTTGTGAGGAATTACATAGCAGCCAGTACATTCGAACTGAAGGAGGAGAGTGAGAAAGGCAGGTGGGATAGGAACAGGGTGAGACGTGCCATGAATCTGGATGCTGCTCCAGTGGGATGGGGAGCCTGGGGGTAGCTTGTGAGCTGGACCACCTGAGAGTGTCTTCACTGCAGTCAATCCAAGGCCACTCTTCTTTCCACCTACCAGTCTTAGCACGTTCTCCCCAAAGATTTGCGAATGTGAGGAAGGATGAAAGTGCTCCCCAGCCTCCCCCTTATAGTTTGAGTACTGTCCATGGATATGAAATCTTTGAAAAAGAAGCTCAGACAGAGTAATAAAGGACTATGTTATGCAGCAGGGACTTGGCAGATAGGGGACATCTTCATCATTCACAACAGTGTGAATGCTTACAGTAACCAAACTGTACTCTTACACATTAGTAAGATGGTATGTCTTTTCTTTTTTTTTTTTTAAAGATTTGTTTATTTATTATGTATACTACATTCCTTTCATGTATGCTTCCTTGCCAGAAGAGGGCACCAGAACTCATTATAGATGGCTGTGAGACACCATGTGGTTGCTGGGAATTGAACTCAGGACCTCTGGAAGAGCACTCAGTGCTCTTAATCTCTGAGCCATCTCTCCAGCCCCGGTATGTCTTTTCTTATGCTTGGTGTGTGTGTGTGTGTGTGTGTGTGTGTGTGTGTGTGTGTGTGTGTGTGTTATACATGCATGAGTATGAGGGTGCATGCCACCAGAGCACATTGAATAGATAAAGTTTGGGACAACTATTTACTTTAACAGAAGGATTCCTTGTGTGAGGTTCTGCATTTGGTTCGCCTACAAAGCAGGGCAGCATCTACAGAAATGATTGTTTGACATGCAGCACGGCAGAAACATCGACCCAGAGAGAAAAGCCGCTTGGCTTGAGGCCTTCTGCCATGGCAGTTCCAACAAAGTGACAATAACTTGAAAGTTTTGCTCCCCAGCTGTCCTCCACGGAGCATCGTGCAATCGAGTGTGCTTGAATTCAACCCGAGGCTTGCCACACAATTCTACTCATATCTATTTTGATTCTGGCAGTTGCTAACCTTTTCTTCTAGGAAAAGGTGGGGGCAGGGATTCCTGTTGGTGAGACTCTACTGTGCTGAGCTGTGAAGAGCACTGGCCGGGCAGGGGCAGGTATGAGCGGCGCCTGGGTAACTTTCAGCAGCACTCCCAGGCCCTGATAGTTGGCAGAGGCCTGGCACCAGCTCTGCCGCTCTACTGTGAGGATGACCTGCCCTTTCCCTTGGATATTCGAGCTCTGGGGTTCTGTAGGGCCAGAGCTGACAGTGATGTCATCGTCTTGTGATGCTGTTGGGTGACCTTGTTCATAAAGCTGGTCGTGCTCATCTCTCTCATGCCTGAGAGCTGAGCTGAGCAAGCCATTGTTATGAACCAAGGAGAGAAGAATGGGGGACCCTGTAAAAGAGAACCCCACCCACCCACTCATCCAATCCCCATACCCTAAGCACAACTACCTTTGATCTGACCTAGTTTCTAGCAATTCTCAGCCTGGCAAAGCCATAAAGGAACAAGAACAGAAGATATTGATGAGGGCTGGAGTGCAGCTCAATGGCAGGGCTCTTGGCTAGCTCCTATCTTGCGGAGACAGAAACAGGATGGGAGTGACGGAGTCTAGTTCAGCTAGTTGTAAAAGCAAGGCTTCTCCACACCTCATCTGTGTCCCTACCTTGTAACACACAAATGATGGCTCTCAAGCGCCTTTCAACCTCTCCAAACTTGTTGAATCAATAACAGAATACTCTTGGGCTGAGAGGACACTGCCCAAATGAGGACACTAAGGCTGAGGGCAGGACCAAGGATCTGCTAAGTGGGGTGGCAAAGTCTGGCCCCGAACCCTCACAAAACCTCAGTTCAACCACCTAGCTACATCCAGGACCAGTGTGTTGGTGAGCGCTGTCTTGCCTAGCCTGCGTGTGTTCTTGTGGATGGCTCCAGCTCGGCACTGTAGGAGCCACTGTTAGTATCTTTTGCCTGAAAACTGTCTCCTGGGGCCTGTGGTGCATGTGATGTTGTCTGTCCTGTGCTTCTGGAAGTGCGGTTGGAGTTTCACATACTGTTTGGATTTAAGGAAATAAAAAGGCAGAGTTTGCAGTCTAATATGTTGACAGTGAGCCAAGACCCATTGAAGCTGAATGGGTAAGAGTGTAGCACCCCCTGGTGTTGAAACATGCTCTGCGCATTTGGCTGATCCTGAGGAACTTAGAGCTGGACAGGAGCTGAACTTAGGCAGAAGTGGTATGCTGTGGAACAGGAAGACAGACAGCTGAGGTGATGGCTGTGTGTTTCAAAATCTACAAGAAGAGATTTTAACTTTGCACCACAAGCAAACTATGTAAGTGTAATTATTTTAAGTACATGCATGTTTGTGAAGATAAACATTTATACTGATTTAGATCCCACCCAATGCAAACACATTTTGGGCCCACATAGAACCCATTTATTTCTATATGTGTATTTTATGCTCTTGTCTTTTGAGACCTCTTGATTCACAGCCCCTGACTGGCCTGGAACTTGTGAGCCTCCTGCATTGGTCCACTGGGTGCTGAGATTACAGGTGTGCACCACAACGCCACACTCCAATGTTCAATCTTTATGTGCCCGATTTAAAAAAAAAAACATTTTATTGGGGGTTAAAAAAAAAAGACATGTAAGTATAGGTGAAATCTCTTAGGAGCATTCTCTGTGTTTCTCCTCATTTGAGCAAGTGAACCCCAGGAAGGGGGAAGAGACTCAGCTAAAACTTGCTGGTGACAGAGCAAGGCCAGAAAGGCTTGCCACCGACCTCTGCTCTCTCCATCGTTCATTTAATCCATAGTGGGCACGGATGGAAGACCAGGTCTCCACTAGTCTGAATGGCAGCTGCTCACTCAGAATCCTTCCCCCAAAGGGGAACAGGAGGTGCTGGCATGTAACCTGAAGGGATCACAGCCCCCAGACCTATGACAATCGACTTCAGGGGCTGCTCAGCTGTGCGAACAGCTCTGCTGGAGCTGAGCCACATGGTGCCTTATTCCATCTCAGAACTCGATTAGTTGGTGCTGTGACCTAGCCAGGTCTCTTTGACTCCCCCGGTCTCTGTATCCCTGTGAGGTGAGAGTACTGAGTGACTCCCGGCTTTCTCACTTCGTCTCCGAGTGCTCAACCTTACTCAAGAGTTCTCTTGCCCATTGGTCTCCTTGCTGACCTTCAGCCAGGAAAAGAAAATCCCATTCTCACTGCTCTGCCAAATTCCCACAGAGCCTACACCCCCCCCCCCACCCCGCCCAAGACAGACTACCTGAGAATGCTGTTTTCTCCTGCCTCATTTCCCCACTTCCTTCATAGCACTTATCTTAGGCCCTTAGCTGGTCCTGTCGGTCCTCTGACAGATTCTGACATGTGGTAGACATTTTTTTTCCTTTCTGGTGTGGAGTATGTGTTCGTGTATGAGCATGTGTGTTCGTGTGTATGTGCATGCATGTATGCTTAGGGAGGCCAGCGATTGATGTTTTATCATTCTCCACCTTATTTTTTGAGACAGGGTCTCTCACTGAACCTAGGGCTTACTGATTCAGCAAGACTAGCTGGCCAGCAAGCTCTGGGATCTTTCCAGGGCTGCATTTTTAGGCATGTGCCACCACCCCTGCCTTTTCCCATGGGTGCTGGTATCTGACCTTAGGACCTCACATGCACTTGGGAAGCCCTGAGCCTGAATAAATCCAATGAGTTCAAAGTCAGATTCTCCTGAAAACTACTCAGGGAGACAAGCGTGGAGAACTAGACTAAGACGGATAAAGACGTGACCTCAGCCCACTGCGCCTCAGTGCTGCTTCCAACCCGGGAATGGTGCCTGACCTGGAAATTTCCAAGGTTGTCTTGGGCTGCTCATGTAGCTGCTTGTTTTACAACTGACCCTAGGGTGCTCCATCTGCACAGCTGGCACGTGGCACAGCCATGCATTGAAGCTCAGTTATATGACTCCATGACACCGCAAGATCCTCTATGGGGACTTTCCAAACCCACAAAGGACAGCTGGGGGCTCCTGTCCACACCTCGCCCTGGATCTCCACAGCAGGGTAAGTGGGTGGGAAGAACACCAAGAAAAGAATACCCTCAGGGGTAATCAATATCAGAAACCACAGTGGGGCTTGCTGTGTTCACACCCATGAAACTTCAGCATCAGCCAAGAAAATAAGAATCGACATGCTTGGTGAGTGGAGCAACAGGCCTACAGGAGCTGAACACACTGGGCCTTGTAGTCCTCATTCTTGGTGTTTTCCCTGTAAACCAGTGCCTGGCAAGGTGCCTGCAGCTGGCGCCTCCTGGTAGTCCCAGGCCCATGGGAGCAGATGGCCGAGGGGTGAAAGGGAGGTGTAAGCCTTGCTGAGCTGAGGAGACTCCAGTATTGGGGGATGGTGTCTTGTCTCTCCAAAGTTCCATTGGTCCTTTCTGTCTGCAATGCCAGTCACAAAGCACTGCTGGCCTGGTGTCATTTAATCTTCACCCATTCGGCATTGCTGAAAGACAAGTTGTTGGCCAGGCCTCAAGCCTGGGGTTGTGAATACAAGTAGTCACTTGTCTGGTGGGGCTGTGTTCAACTCTTAAGTATCCTATCCTTCCCAGAAGCAGAGGAAGCCAGGACCTACCCCCAGCTTAGCAACCCCACCCAGGCTACAGCAGGACTCTACAGGCACTCCACCCAACCCTCACTGCAGGGTCCTGCTGCTGCTGTGGGGCCCAGTCCATACCTAACAAGCCTAAGCTCTGCCCACCTTGATTGCCCAAGAGGCTCCAGAGCCTCCAATGAGGTTCCACAGCAATAGCTTAACACCACGGTGCCTGAGGTGTGTTCAAGAAACCTGTCACTTCTAATAATAAAGTCCCTGATTACTTTTCAGTAACTTACAGCTAAGTGTTAGCTGCGAAATGGGCCTTCCTTGCCTCTAGCAAAGTCTCTACGTTTTGGTTTCTAGTGACAGTCCTGGATTTTCCGTCTTTGTGAGAAGCAACCACCGTTCCTAACATAAAATGACCAGCCCAGGAATGGAGGTGTGGCATCTGCTGAGCCCACATGTTTGACAGAAAGCAACTTCCAGGAGGGTTTACTTTGACTGACACTTTAGGAAGGCATTGTGATGGCTGGGAGTGGCGCATCTGTGATAGCAGGAACATGAAGCTGCTGCTTCACATCCGGGTAGTTCAGGAAGCAAACCTTAACACCATCTCTTGATCAATTACCCAGTAAAAGGTTCTACAGCCTCCCCAAACAGCAGCCCAGCAGGGGATCAAGTATTCGAATACCTGAGCCTGTGGAGGACCATGACAGATTGTTACAGAAGCAAGCATGGGTTATCCAGCTGAGTGCTAAGTCTAAGGCATAGTTGTTCTGAGCCCTTTGCCATACAGTAGACCAGCAGAGGTAACCCTGGTGTGGGGAATCCCGAGTGGCAGGTCTCTGCTTGAGGACTGAGTCCCAGACCTGAAGGGATTGCCAACCTCATACTACCTCCTGCTCCTCAACTTGATAACACAGGCAGTTACTCTATAATTTGCTTTTTTTGCCATTCACAGATGAGCTGATGCTGGGTGTAGTCAAACTTCAGCATTCCTAGGTTTCAGAAACGTGTGTAAAATAAGTTTTCACAAAGTTCTAGTGCAGTCTATCAGGAAGCTGGCCAAGCAGAGACCTGAAGAAGTATCACACACAACAGCACATGCCTGAGGTAGAACAAGAGGCCGGGAGGGCAGACACGCCACAGCTGCAGTGGATACTGGACACTGGTTTACTACCTACAGCTGGGGCCTCTGCCATACGTCCACACAAGCTCAGCTGATGTCGAACGAGGTCACCCTCAGCACACACCAGCACTAGGGTGACCTAAGTGCTCCAGTTTGCTCCTTTTAAGACTGCAGGGCTTGACAGGACTATGATAGAGTGGCTTTGCCTGAGGCACGTTGTTCAGGCCATTTAGTGCCGGCCATTGCTGTTAGCATTTGGTTAAGCTGTCTACCACTCAGGAAGGTGGATCCCAAGGAACGATACCACGTCCTGTGTTTCCAGAGAACAGGAAATCACGCAGCACAGCTAAAACCCAAGGACAGTGTGGGGTTGTCAGGAGGGTTCTGCCCTGACTAGTCACTGAAGATCAAACTCCCATCGGCTCAGCCACACGTTTTTCTCTTCTCTAACTTGTAGGGACAGGTACGATAACGGAAACAAAGCCTCTTCAACATGACTTTGGCTCAAAGCACATGAGCAAATTGCATCTGACAGCAGATTAGCAAACTCATTGAGCAGATTTACAGACATGGTCTCCACAGTGCAGACTGTCTATACTTTTCTTTCTGTGGTGCTGGGGACTAAGGCCCTGATGCACACAGGACAAAGAGCCAACCCATGAGAGCCACAGCCCTAGCTCAATCGTCTACATTTTGCAGTGGGGCCACTACTCAGAGCAGAAGGTGTTGACTCTAAGTGTTTTCATGATTTCATGTGAAGTGCTGGCTGGCTGAAGCCAGAATGGAAGTAATTTTGCTTTCAGTCTCATCCTGCTCAGACTCGTCAGGTCCTTGTCACTGGCAGCCTGTGATCCATGAGTGGAAGATAATTTCTTCAGTCACAGAAGTTATGAGTTATGTATTGTGTCCTCCTGGCAGGTTTGAGGTCACTCGCCCCCTCCCCTCTGGCCTGGTTCTCAATGGGGTTGAGCTCTTGAGCCCCTGAGACAGTAAAGGCTATTGGCAATGGCCTCCTTGTCCCGGATCTGCTGGTACAGCTCTTCCTCAGATGAAGGTAGGGGCCAGAATGGCCAAACTTTCCTTCCTCATATTAAACTTGGTGCCTAGACATGGGAGAGAACGCTGCACATACCAAGAAAAAGTTCGAGAATCCACAAGACACTTTAAAACAATAAATAAAAAGGGACATCAAATTTAATTTAAAGAAAAACAACCTGAAAGTAACTGCAAGAACAATGGGCAAACAACTCCTGAAAAGAGTGAGGAGGCTGGAGACACTGACAGGAGGGCTGGAGAAAAGGAACATGGGATTTAGCTGAGAGGCTATAAGTTACTCGGAAATGAACTTTCTTGAGGGTGGAGAGATCCTGGGGTCATTTCTGTTATCAGAATGCATGTGAGCTTCTCTCTGTGAGTGTTCTGTACATCTCAAGAGGCAAAGTCTCCATTTCCTACACAGGATCCTCTTCTGTCTCAGCCAACTCTCAATGGAGGGGCAACTAGAACAACACCATCTCCCCGGACGAAGAGCATGGGGATGTTCCGTTTTGTTGACTACAAGAGACAAGAGAGAAAAACAAACAATAAGGTCAAACAGTCTGAGCACTCCTGTTCCCTGGATGACTGCAGCAGAGAACATTGCTATATACTCAGACTCACTCTCCTCTTTCCACATACTGCTAGAATCTTCCAGGGTTCCTTAGCAACTAGAGCTGGACACAAAGTAGAGCATTTTTCTGTTGGTTTTTTTTTTTTTGAGATGGGGGGGTCCTCACTCCATGTTAGACTGAAACTTCTAATCCTCACACTCCAACTTCGAGTGCTGAGATTATTGCTTTTTTTTTTTTTATATTTTTTGTTGTGAGCCTAGCCTTTAACTGCTGAGCCATCTCTTCAGCCCTATTACTTTTTTAAAGATTTATTTTTACTTTATGTGTGTGTAAGTGCCCTCTTATGGCTCCTATATGTACATGACACACATGAATTCACACAGATACGTAAAAATTAGAAAATAGGGGCTGGAGAGATGGCTCAGTGGTTAAGAGCACTGGCTGCTCTTCCAGAGGTCCTGAGTTCAATTCCCAACAACCATCCGTAATTAGCTTCTGGCCTGCAGTATACATCAGGTAGAATACTGTGTACATAATGAATAAATAAGTAAATAAGTAAATAAATAAATAAACAAACAAATCTTTAAAAAAATTAGGAAATAGATAAATAAATAAAACCAAGTCAGACATTGTGGCTCATGACTGTAATACCAGGATGGAGAAGGGTGAGGCAGGCAGGTAACCAACGGTTCAAGTTCAAGTCCAACTTAGCTACATGGTCCATTTCTAAGACAGCCTGTGTTGTGGAGAGAGACTGTGAAGAAGCAAGTACTCCTGGCCTCTGAGCCATCTCTCCAGTCCAGGTGCTGGGACTGCAGGAGTATGCCACTATATCCGGTTCTGGGTTGATTTGGGGAAAGTCGGTGCTGGGGATTGAACTCTTGTACATATTTTGCTGCTGTTGTTTTTCAAGACAGGGTCTCTCTGTACAGCTCTGGCTGTCCTGGAACATACTCTTAAGACCAGGCTGGCCTGAAACTCACAGAGATCCACCTGCCTCTGCTTCTTGGGTGCTGGGATTAAAGGCGTACACCACCACCGCCAGCTACTCTTGAACATTCTAAGTTAATGCTTTACTATTGAGTTACATCCTCAGCTACAACTAGATTATAGCATGGGTTTCAAGGGTGACTTCCTCTGAATGCTAATGGGTAGTCATTGTTTTACCAATGGATGAACCCTGAACACCGAGATCTCAAGAACAAGAAGGCAGAAGTCTATGTCCCCAACTTAGCACCTGAAAGAAAGCCGCTGTGTTGACCTGTAGCAGGGACTCAGACTCCAGTGTGCCCAGCCATCACACCTGCTTCTATGCACTCCTGTGAGCACAAACAGGGAATGCCATCGTCAAGGCGTCAGCTTAGTGATCATGCTTTGGGCAGTCAGCAAACATGGCATAACCTGGAGTCATCATTATGCCTGGCAAAATATTAGGCAGAACTTGGGAGGAGCCAAAAGACCTCCCAAACCTACAGACTCTGGGGACAAAGGCTAGAAAAAGCCGAGTGTTAGTAAGTGCCACGGTGTAACAGATGCATTCAGCAGGAAAGTACAAGGATGAGACCAGACAAGACCTGGCTAGTTATCAGGTAGACAAAAATAAACTACGTAAGTACAAAAAAAAAAAAAAAAAAAAAGAAAGAAAAAATACGGACAAGGCCTGGTAAAACTTTTCAGTTAAAAATACCTTGTCCTCAGGCAAAGACCATGCAGTCTGCTGAAGCCCAGGTGAAGGTTAATCAGGGTGGTCTGATAGAGATGCTGTCTCCTCAATTTCCAGCAGGTCTGTAATTACATGAGAACTGGTGCTTCAGGATGAGGAGCAAGAAGGTTCTGCTACAAAGAGTACAGCATCACCACAAGAAGCCAGGCAGTGTGCCACACTGTGGGCTGTTTGGTGAGAGAAGGTGGTAAACATGATGGACAGCAGGGAAAGTGGGCTAGGGGTAAATAACAGAACTTTACCAATCAACAAAAGCAATACTCTGTGGTGGAGCGAGAACAGGACTCTTTTTTGCCTTCCTATTGGCAAGCTGGTATCAATCCAGTCACTTAGGAGTTAATGATGCATGCTGTGGGAAAAACCTCAGGGAATCCCAGCAGTCAGTGGTCCTTCCTGTTTTGGGAATGCTATTGTTATTCATTAGTTATGTCAACTGAGAGAGGGCAAAACAAACAATGGTCCAAGGGGAGGCTGTTATTTGGTTTCCCATTTCAAAGGTAATGAGAACACACAAAACAGCAAGGCACTGTTCTCCACACTGCTGCATGAAATGGACTGTAGACAGTCTGTCCTGCCTGTGTCTGTAGTAGACACACACACAACACATTATAACAACTATTGTAGGGGATGAAGAGATGGCTCAGTAGTTTAGAGAGTTGACTGCTCTTCCAGAGAAAACCCAGGTTCAATGCCCAGCACTCACACGGTGGCTCACAACTGTACAAACAGTTCCAAGGATCTGATGCCCTCTTCTAGCCTCCTCAGAGACCAGGCATGCATGTACTACACAAACATATACGCAGATATCCATACACATATACAAAAAAATTTTTTTTTTCCCGAGACAGGGTTTCTCTTTGTAGCCCTGGCTGTCCTAGAACTTGTTCTGCAGACCAGGCTGGCCTCAAATTTGCAGAGATCTGCCTGCCTTTCCCTGATTGCTCGGATTAAAGGTGTGCCAGTACCACTACCACAATCCAGCATCATAAAACAAATTTTAAAAAAGAAAGAAAAAAACAATTTTATTCGTGGGCTGGGGAGTGGTGCCATAAGCTTTTAATCCCAGTACTCTGAGCAAGGCTCAGACCAACTCAGTTGACTGGAAAGGACACTCTCCAACCCACTGAGCTGCCTGTAAGCTGTACAGCTTGCTCCAAGTTCGCAGCTTGTGAGCTGTCATGATGTAGGAAAGGGCTTTGGCAATAAAGCTGTCTTTAAGATCAGTGTTAAAAAAAGGTTGTGTGACTCTAAAACCCTTGCTTTAATTACTACACTCTATCAACAGTCCCTAAATAGGTGCCAAAACATAATAGTGTTCTCACAAATACGTGTTAAGTTGCTGCACGATGAGATCTGACACTGTCAAGAGAAGACCTGCAGGACTTACTTTATATATCTCCTCATACGTCTCTTCATCAATCTCTATCGTTGTCACAGTTTCTTCCACATCTCCCAGGATCATATTTAAATGTTGATCATAAGCCTGAAGTGGGAGGGTGAGATTTGAGAAACAAGGAACAGGACTCAAAAGATGCAAGCGAATTATAAGCAACAGGTTTAATACTTATACCCAAAACTTCTTATGCAATAAGTCTCTCTGTGTTAGTTTATCATGTCATCACAAGCCATTCCCAGAGACAATACTGCTTATGATCAAAAATGAATCCACTCAAAATAACTTGAAATTACTTCTTAAGTACTTACTTTACTTGTTAACCAAGGAAGTACTACCATTCACAAGTTTATTATGAAAAATAGCAAATTCTTTGTTTGCCAGACTTCCTTCAAGGATAGTAAGCAACATAAACTTTATCAACATGTGAGGGCACTGTGGTTCTCAAGCAAGGACAATGTCAGTTGACCCACACAAAAATGATACAGGTAGAGCAAAAATTGGTCCACTTTTGAGGACACGCTTGAGTGTGGTATACGTGCGTATATGCATATTCACATATGTCCATATGTGTGGACAGAGGCTGCCACTCAACGTCTTCCTCAGTTGCTCTCCACCTTATGTACTCAGGTCTTTCACTTGAACACAGAGCTCGCTGACGACCTAGCTAGCCATCTTGCTCAGGGATCCTATCTTTGCCTCCAGAGGCTGGGGTTACAGGTAAGCCACCATACCCACCTGATGTTTCCACAGGTACTGAGGATCTGAATTCCAGGCCTTACACTTTACACAGCAACCATCTCTCCCACCTCTACTTTGCCCATTGATAACCTGTCCAGATCTTAATGTGCTTTGGGCTCAGTTGGCTCATTCAGGAAGAACTGGGAGCACAGTATTCATTGCAACCTCCCAAGTTCATTCCTTTTACTAAATGGCAGACCTCCTGGGGCCTGTTCAGAACCCACTTACATGTTTTTCTAACAAAGTGCTAAGTGGTTTGCCTGCCCTAACAGCCATGTTGGGAAGGAACTTCTTGACAGCTACACAAATGAGCAAGATGTTCAGCTGACAGCAGGAAGCAAACAGAAAGGTGGGCCATTTGGTACAGAAGTAAGAGCTCAAGATGCCTCTAAGTTAAAGGTGACTGGTCTGGCTTGGGGTGTCATTCCATGTGCTAAAGACCTATGTAATTTAGCTCCATCCCACTTTTCTCATCAAATGGACACCGCTGTTTCCAAAGGAAGCTTGTAGTTTAGACCCGATTTCCTTCCCAGCCCGAGGTTCTTGGTCCTCAGGTTTCAGGGAAGGAACTATCACAGTTTCTGAGAGTGAGGGTGAAGGGCAACTGCCTAGTGGCTCTGTCACTGGCAGCACAGGGCTGTTTCTAAGCCTGATCTAAGGAGGCTTGGTTCAATTCTGTGTTGTAAACCAACAGCCCTAAGAAAAGTAACAAATTGAGACAAAACTGTAAATTCACAATGATGTCACTTAACAGGACCAATTCCACGCAAATCATAAGGGTGCACAAACAATAATATACAAAAGTGCCTAATGAAGTTTTATAGCTGGGGAATAAAAGAAAAATGTGACTGCGGCCTTACATAGAATCCTGTGCAGTCAGCAGCTGTGTAATTATTCCACAAAGAAAAAAAAATCATGTGGAAAAGGCGTTAAAAATATGTATATAAAGCCTTTCCTGCCTTTCCAGACAGGTTTTGACTATGTAGTCTATACTGACCTCAAACAAATGATCCTCTTGTCTCAGTAATCTAAGTACTAGAATGATGGGCACATGCCACATACCTTACTAGACCCCCCTTCAAACACAAACAGTATACACACATGCAGAAAAGATCTGGAAGACTATGTAATCAACTTTGGATAGTGGTCATTCATAGCGAATAGGATTTCACTTTTAATTCTACAGATTTCTATGCTGTTTAACACTTTTTGTAGTGCTAGGGGCTTTGTCCATGCTAGGCAAGCACTCTTACCAGTGAACTGTATCTCTAGCCTGTTATATAGATTTTTTTCATAACAAAATGGTTTTAGATGTCCATAACTAAAACAAAACAAAACAAAACACCCTGCCCAATAACCTTTAAGAACAGAGAACAAAGCCAAGAATGGTAGCCAAGAATGTCTTTAATCCTAGCTCTAAGGAAATGGACACAGGAGGATCTTGAGTTTAAAGCTAGTTGGGCTGTATGGCAAGACCTTGTCTAAAACAAAAGGGACAATAAGTTTATTCATAAGTAAGAAGAAAAACATGAAGGAGATAAGTGTTCTATAGGGTTGGAGAGATGCTCAGGTTAAGAGCATTGGCTATTCTTGCAAAAGATCTGAGTTTGGCTCACATATCATCCATACCATATCTGTAACTCCAGTTCTAGGGGATCTGATGCCCAGTTCTGGTCTCTATAAGCACGGGTACACATGCAAACACGCATGCATGCACGCATTCCCTCATAACATTCTGGTTAAGGAAAACATATTTTAAAAATGAATACGGGATATTCATATTGTCAAGATTTTCCAACTCCCAAAAGAAACTGCAGAATTCAAAACAGTATGCATGTGCTGCAGTTCTTAAATCTGTAAGGGGGTAGGAAGGGATGACAGGGAAACATCTGATTTTGAGACAATTTAACAGACTTACATGTAATCTGCCTCGAAGCTCTCGGTCATTTCTCATCTTCACATAAATTCGCTCATCCAAACTGAGCCTGATGAGATCCAGGGGCTCCTCTACGGTATTGGTGGTTTGTTGCTGATGGAAGAAGAGGGCTTAGTAATGGACGGCCAGAGACAGTGTGGTGTTTCAATCACTGAGTGCAGTGTAACCAAAGGCAAGTCACTTAGCCTGGCTACGCCTTAGTCTAATTTGCTAATGCAAAAAACAGTGCCTCCAATACTACTATGAGGTTTACATGACATATGGAAGCTTAGAATGGTGCCTCAAGGCTATGTAAAAAAGGGCCAAAGTACTGTGTGGGAAGGAGTTAAACAGCACAATGATCATGACTGAACTTCCTCAAAATCCAAAGTATTAGAGTCCCACTTAAGGACCTTAGTTTTATGTTTTATTAATGTAATCACTGAAAGACACACCTGCAATACCTATTCAGATTCACACACTAATAAAAAGATCTGACCGAGTTTTAAGGCAATACAGAGCAGGTTGAGTTTAGGGCACCAATAGGGTGACAAGATGAACCTACCTAGAAAGTAGCATAATATAGAGGCTGAAAGAATTGACTTGGAGTCAGGCAGCCTGTGTTCAACTCCAGGCTCTGATCTGGCTCTTCTGAACAGGGATTAAAAATCACGTCATATCTTATTTCAGACTCCTCATTTGCAAACTGGGGAGGCCACATCTTTCCCTCAAAGGACTTAAAGGTCTTATGTAAAAAGGAAATACTTATAAATGATGACCATCATTACTGTTTTTTTAAAGAGACATGATGCCCCATGACAGCCTTTGACGTGCAGCTAGTCTCCTGTCTCATCCTCCAAATGCTGGGATTACAGGTGTGAATCCCTTCTGGATTTGTGCGTGCGCGCATGGCATTAAAGCCTAAAGTTCTAGCCTTCCCCTGTGGGTTCCAGGGACTGAACTCAGTTTGTCAGTCTCATAAACTGCAAGTGTGTTTACCTGCTGTCTCACCAGTCCCACACGAAGCACCTGCAATTCTTATACTTAACATAATCGCTTGCTTGTTTCAAGATTTAAGAACGTTATTTTTCTTGGTCAGTCATTTGAAAGGAATAACAGTTCAGAACTACTCTCAAGAATGGCTGGGACAGGTTTCAAAGGTTAGAACCAGGATGACTTGGAGTCAGCTACATGGAAAAGATGCTTCCAGCCATTAAGAGTTACTAAAACTATTCAATAAGCTTCTCCAGTGAGTACCTGGGGTCAGTGGGAGTTGACTAAAGATGGTAGGCTGTGTAGCTAGCTATAAGAGTCTTGATGACAGGAAATAAGCAACCCCCACCTCCCCTACACACACCCGCTAGACCTTAAGTGGTACTTTCTTTCCTCCCCCCCTTCCCCTTAGTTCAGCAGGCTTTTTGTTAAGAATCAGACAACCAACCACTGGATTACAACGATACACAAGTCACAGCCCCCTCAGTGAAGCTCATTCTAGTATGGAGAAAGGCATATAAATACATAGTAAACCAGTGAAAGCACCCCCATGACAGCCGTCTGCAGTCTAGGCTGCCCACTGTCAACGGTTTTCACCCTGCAGCTTTAAATACTGCCCTTTCAAAGAAGCTTCCCCTGAACACTGGGTCTACTGCCTCGAATACCTGCTGAGTGCTCCCAGCACTGTTCTAAGCCTAAGGAAAAATAAACACAGAAAACCCCCTTTTTAAAGCTTCATTTTTATCTTTTATGTGAGATTTTTGCCTGTATGTATGTACGCCTCATGTACACAGTGCTCTGTAGCAGAGGCCCGAAGGGGGCACTGGATTCCCAGCAACTGGAGTTAAGATGCATTGGGGATGCTGGTAAGCCAGCATACGGGTGCTGGTACCCAACCAGGGTCTTCTACAACAGAAACAAATGCTCTTAACCCCTAAATCATCTCTCCAGCATCCCCTCCGTCATCCCTATTAAGGAACTTACATCCTAGTTGTGGAAGAATCACATTAAATAAAGAAATGTATCTTTAAAATAACATGCTGTGAAGAGAAACAGCATGGGTTGGGGGAGTGTGGGGTGTGTTCGTGTGTGGTAGCGCAAGTAATTTCTGTGGTCAGGGACCTCCGTAGACACCTAAGGAGTAGGTGAAGAGGCCTGTAGGCGCGTCTGTTGTCCTGTGTACCCTATCTTGGCTTGTTTTCTTCATACTACATCTCTACCAGGTTTCTCTACGTCGTAAACTAACTGCACCTTTTATCTGACCTCCCTCATAACACACTCCACTGCCTGTGCAATTACTAAGCTGGTGTCCACCACTACGTCACGCTTTCTGTTGGGCATCGAGAGCCGTCTGCATTTTACAGATACAAGCCGACGCCGAGCGTGATGGGCAGAAAGGCGGGTTGAAAAAGCTCTGGGCCTGCAAAGTTTAAGGAGCAGGCGCGGCTACGGAAGGCCGTGGTTACTCGGGGGGGAAAGCAACGGTCCACTTCTCGGTAAGCGTGGAAAAAGTGAACCGAGCCGGGAAGCGCAAGCGCTTCCTCCACGAGCACCTCAAGAAACTTACCTGATCTATGTCGTCCGCCATGTTTCAAACGCTGCGCCCTTTCCACCTCTCGCGAGATCAGGCGCTCAGAAACGCAAGGCTTCCACTTACTGGATGTAGACGTGTATTAATTTTGTCCCTTTGCGCCACCGTAGTTTACATGGTGTGTGTGTGTGGGGGGGAACCTTCGGAGGGCGTGGCCCAACCCTCGTTAGGGGGCGCGGCCAGATATGGCCCGCCTCGGGGCGGAATGAGCACGCAGAGACTCGCTGCAGCCCTACGCGGGAGTCCCGAGTGACGCTGTCGGGCAGCATGGCTCGAAAGCGCTGTGCAGGTGGAAGACGGCGGGGGCGCGGCCGGGAAGCCGAGGACAACAAAGCAGCCCGGCACGAGGAGAGCGAGGCGGGTGAGAGACCGAGTCTGCGGCAGTGCAAAGCGATGGTGGCGGAGGCTAGGGCGGGCGACGGGGCGGATCTGCGTCTGCAGCTCGGTTTCCACGGCCGGATGCGCGGCGCCCCAGGGCCTCCACAATCAGCCCTGACCCCACCGTAACCCCCAAGGGCCAAGTCCAGCCTCTTGGCAAGTGTTGAGGGCCTAGCGGGAAAGCGTCGCAATTTCCCGGTGGCTCAGAGACACCAAAACTAGGACCGAGGGAGACCTTGTAGTGCGAGAATCTCTTTCCAAGTTGCATCCACTGTAAGTCCGGCCCCAGGTTTGGGATGCGCTTCTTATCTTAGTCTTGAACAAAGTAAAAACTACAGTTTCTCCCTTAAACATATCCTTTCCCCAGTTGTCCCATCTCAATGAATCACCCCTTTACCCACCTATTAAAACCCTCCTTTTCTTAACTTCCAGTTCGTCGGCAAGTTCAGTTCCGCTTCGGAATCACCGAAATCTGTCCCCAATTCTCTTTATTCCATAGCTGGATATCCTGTCCATGTTGTGCTTCTGTTGAGTGGGTGAAGTTGCCTCTTTTCTGGCCTCCCCTCTGCATCGGGTCTCCATACAGCAGCCCGATGATGTAGAACAAGACCAAAACCTCATATTCCTCGGTCTTACTTCATGAACTTCTGTTCTCCATTTATAGCATCTACCTCACTTAGCATGTCTTCTTTTCAGATACTCTAATTTTGCCTTCCTCCCGTTTATTTTTTTTTTGACAAGTTTAAAACATGTATTTAAAATACAATTTATAAAATGCTTAATCTGCCGACTCAGGAGCCCGCGGTGGGGGTTAGGGTGGCCTCCCGTTTATTTTAAACAGCGGTCTTGGCCTGGAGTTCTGGATCTTTCCCTCTCAACCTGTTGATCACGGGGTTTACAGATGCTACCATGCCTGGCTCTTAGTGACCGCTTTTCTGTTCTTCAGATATACTGTTTATTTTTCTGGAGGCTTGGGCTTTGGTGTTTCTTTAGTAGAATGTTCTTCGTGACAGTTGCTGGGGCTAATTTCTTCTCTACTTGAGGTCTGAGACACTCCACTCCATGATCTTCTTAAAGTAGTCATGTCTAGTTACTCTCTACCACAGAATCACAGTTACTGCTCTGTCAGCCTCTATTCTAGAGAATGAGATCTCAGGGATCTTCATTTCTGATTGCTTGAGTAAAATGTGAGCGTCATAAAAACAAGGCTCATTTCCCTTCATATCCTATTTTGTTCTTCCTTTTGTTTTCATCCCTGAAAAAAAATTATTTTTTTACGCATATGGGTGTTTGCTTGCATACATGTCTGTGCAGCATGTGTGGCCTGTGCCTACAGAGGCTAGATCGATGAGGGTGTTGGATCCCCCAGAACTGGAGTTGCAAAAGGTTGTAAGCTGCCATTTAGATGTTGGAAATTAATGACTTCTCTTGGAGGGGCATCAAGTGCTTTTAACTGCTGAGCCATATCTTTTGTCCTGCAAGAACATTTTAAAATATGCAACTGCATGCTGGTAGAGAAAGGATGGCTAGACCTTCTAAAATAGCTAGATAGGAAAACTTGGCTAGTTTAGTGGCCCCCACATCCACCCCATGGCTCCTGCAACACTGGCATCGGATTAGGTACCGATTATAAATTCATCGTCTACTAGGAAATAATAGTATTTCCTAAACTTTAGAGGAGTTTGCTTTCTCCACTCTTAAGCTTCACCTTGTTCATGTACTCATTTAGGACATTTCTTGAGTATCTGCTATGTGGTATCCGCCACTCAGGTAGTTTCTACACAGATTTGAGGAGCATGCCTGGGCATGCAAATGAAGATGGGGTTTGGCTTCACTTGATAGTTGGGGATGAAGAAAATCATCACCCACCTTGTTGCTGAGCAGGCTCCTCGTCATGGTTTCTTTTTCTCTGTTAATGTCTTCATTGGAAAATTCATTAGTTTCTCTATGTATTCAGAGATTTCCAGCCACTGCTCTAAGTACTGGGAGTGTACTAGTAAAAAAAAAGAAGCAGGCAAGGGCCCTGCTATTAGGATGCTGATACTGTTTGGGGGAGGCAAATAAGGTTAACATAACAAGATTTAAACAGAAAGAAAAACAAGAAAAGTAAATTCACGTGGTGATGAGTAAATATAGTTGCTCTAATCAGACTGCCATGGGTCTGGGGAAGAGGCAGTATTGGTATCCAAGTACTGTCGTCGGTTACTGTTTGTGATTTTGAGCTCTTCATAGGAAGTCCGGTGGTGGTGGTGGTGGGAGGGTCCTGTGCAAAACAGGATGCTTAAAGACTCTTGGCTCGACACAATGTGAAGAGGTGAGTGGTGGAAATTGAGATGGCTGCAGGGCAGGTACTTCAACCTGAAGATAAAACTAAGGAATGTATTCATCCTAAAAGCCTTGGGAATGGGAAGCTAAGTCTCAGTAGCTAGATGAGAAAGCCACAGTGGTAAATCTCTTTTTTTTTTTTTGGTTTTTGGTTTTTTTCGAGACAGGGTTTTTCTGTAGCTTTGGAGCCTGTCCTGGAACTAGCTCTTATATAGACCAGGCTGGCCTCAAACTCACAGAGATCCACCTGCCTCTGCCTCTCAAGTGCTGGGATTAAAGGCGTGCGCCACCACTGCTCTACTGCCTCAGTGGTAATTCTTAAATAACATTGAGCTCAAGGAGACTGATTTGGTCTGCTAGATAACTTTTAATTTTGGAAACTATTCTGAAGATGTGTTGAGAGACTTCCCTACTCCCCTGCATCATGCAGACCATACACAGCAGAGAATACCAAAAGCCACCTGTTTCCGCCCTCTAGGGTTTACCACTGCAGATCCTCGCCATCTGTGCGTTTTCACACCCAGCCAAGACAACATTTCATGATGAATATCATGCTGTGTCTTTTTTCCTTTATCTTAAAAATGATTTAATTAAACCAGGCTTGGTGGTGCACCTTTAGTCCTAGCACTCAGGAGGGTCAGCAGACAGGTGGATTGAGAGAGAGAGAGAGAGAGAGCAAAAGCTACCGAGTACCAGTTTCAGCACTCTCTCAGGGTTCAGAATTGGACATCTATGACAAGTGAAGACTGGCATGGGAACGGGATCTGAGGGGTAGAATGAACTAACCGACTTAGGTACATTTTTCCTACATGTTTCTTTATTTCTTAGGGGAAGATGAAAGAAGCGAAAAAAAGCATGGGGCATAAGGGTAAAAAAGAGGTGATCTCCACAAAGCTTTCAGTTTCAGACAAGTTAACAATCCCATAGGCTGGGGGCTGGAGAGATGGCTCAGTGGTTAAGAGCATTGCCTGCTCTTCCAAAGGTCCTGAGTTCAATTCCCGGCAACCATATGGTAGCTCACAACCATCTGTAATGAGATCTGGTGCCCTCTTCTGGCCTGCAGACATACACACAGACAGAATATTGTATACATAATAAATAAAAAAAAGATTAAAAAAAACCAATCCCATAGGCTGTATGGTGTATCTGGCAAGGAGGCACCTTAAGTCAGAGGGGGAGGGAGGGATGGGAGTAGCTGTGGCTGTGGCTCTGACGTCCCCCTGCGACTGGGAACATAGCCTTGGCCGCTGTACTAACCTGCAGGCTTGATTTGCATAAGCGTCTTGCTGGCTAAGTTAAAAGGAATCTCTTCTGGGCTTTTGACTGCAGCAGAGTGCCCAGTTGGGAATTTTTCTCTTTGAAGCTAGGTTTAGCAACTCAGGCATTTTTCCTATATAAACAGTTAATTTCCTGGGTTATGATCCTATATTAGTTAAAACTAAAGTAAAGGGTAAATACAGAATATTAGTAGCCTGTTAAGTCAGAGCAGAAGACCAGTAGGTTACATCTTCTTCAGTCTGCTGTTAGAGCAGACATATTACCTCCTGTATGAGGCTCCTTTCTTATCAGTGATTACTGTCAATAAAATAAGTTTGTGGGGAAATATTTTTATGTAGTTTTTGGCTGTGAGAACAAGGACTTGACTGAATCCTTTTCACACCATGGCTTCATGGTGTGGGCGGAGGTATCCAGTTGCCCTACAGGAAAAGTCAGGTTTATACACTGCTGGGAGACTATAGAAGAGGGAAATGCCATAATTTCACAAGATTTTTACAAAATTGACAGTGACTTATCCAAAGGACAGATGTCCCCATAGCTGTGCAAAAACAGGCTAGTCCAAGTAGAGAGTGTGTATACACTTCTCGTGGATAGTCAATAGATCTGTCAGCTGTACATTTACTGTATAATACTTGTGGGCTCACCACATCCACCTTAACAACAACAAAAAGTTACATTTCATAGGGTGAGTTAATCATTTCATGGTAGGATATTCAGGGTATTTTGGTTTGATTTGGTTGGTTTAATTTTTGAGACAGGTTCTTGCTTTGTTGCCCTGGCTGGCCTATGACTTTTTGGCAATCTTCTTCCTCATTCTCTTAGTGTGTAGTAAGGAGGAGGAGGCTGCATCCTGGCCGCCTGGCTAGCTTGTACCTGGGCCGGCGGACTGCTTGGTGTCCCGGCCACCTCACTAGATTACACCCGAAATAATCACACAGAAATTGTATTAATTAAAACACTGCCTGGCCCATTAACTCAGAAGGGCCTCCTACACCATTAGTGCTTGGATCACAGGTAAATACCACCATGTTCCCCAGGATATTCAGAGTTTGGGGAAAATTTGATAACTATAAGTGTGCTGGATGGTTTTATATCAGATTGACACAAGCTAAGGTCATAAGAGAGGAGGGAACCTCGATTTAAAAAATGCCTCCATTAGATCCAGTTGTAGACAGAGCTGTAAGGAATTTTCTTAATTAATGATTGATGTGGGAGGACCCAGCCCACTGTGGTTGGTGTCTTCCCTGGCCAGTAGTCCTTCCATAAGAAAGCAAGCTGATCAAGCCATGGGGAGCAAGCTAGAAAGCAGCAACCCTTGATACCTCTGCATCAGCTCCTGGGTCTCCAGGTTTCTGCCCTGTTTGAGTTCCTGTCCTGACTTCCTTCCCTGACACACAGTGCTGGTGGAAGTGTTTCCCCGACTCCCCGAGTTGCTTTGGCAATGGCATTTGTCACAGAAATAGAAACAATAAGCATCATCGAATTCTATTCCCTTTACATCCTCCACTTTTCCAAACACAGAAGCAGCCTCTGTGCCTTTCAAAGGACAAGTTTGTTGGTGCCCAGAAACGGTTTACTCAGTGTTTTGTTCGTTATTGTGATCAACGTGTTTAAAACATGGACATTGCTGAGGCAGGAGAATCACCACAAGTTTTAAACCCTGTCTTTGAAATCTTAAAGAAAAAAAAAAAGGACAGAAGAATTAGTCATTTACCTAGCATAAAAACAAATATTTGTTTAGTGTGACTTTTAGTTGAATTAAATTACAATTCATGCAAAAATACATTTTCTGAGACTATGAATACATGCCCAGAGAGTCATCAGAACAGACCATGAATGACAGGAATTTGTTAATTTGATATTTCAGCTTAATTCTGCACTCCATTTTGGAGTCATTGTCGTCTTTTCTTTTTCCTCCTTTCTTTTTTCTTTTTCTTTCTTTTTTTTTTTTTTTTTGAGACAGGGTTTCTCTGTATAGCTCTGGCAGTCTTAGAACTCACTCTGTAGATGGCTTGCCTCAAACTCACAGAGATCCACCTGCTTCTGCCTCCTGGGTACAGGGATTAAAGGCATGTGCCACCACCACCTAGCCCCTTTTGGAGTCTTAATCAAAGCTAATTAATGTTACTTCCTAAAGTCCATTGAAGCAAATTTGTGGGAAGGCTTTGTTTCTCCTTTGGATTTGTTGATCATTTCAACCTGTAAAGTTAATACAGATATTTCAGAAATCAAAAACCTTTTGGTATCTGAACACCGGTAGGATACCAAGTAGTTTAAAAACGTCAGTCCTATTCCAACTCTCGAGTCTGCTGAGGCGGTTGGTATAGCAGCTCCATCTAGGTTACATTGCAATGTGCTTTGAGCAGAGTTTGGTTTCCAATATGGCAGGAACAGATTGGTAAAGTAAGGTGCAAAGAAGTTTGTGAACTGGAAGTGTCTCCCCTGAGAGTAGTAGATTCTACTAGGTCTTGGCAGGTGGTTGATGAGCAAGGTGTGGATTCCAGTATTTCTCCTTACATTTCCTTTGAGATTGGAATTCATAGCTTTAGTCATAGGGAGGTTGCTGTTTAGGAGAAGTAGAATACGAAAGTCTTCTGGTAGTATAGCTTGGCGGTGGCACTTCCCTCCCATACACGGGGCTCTGCATTTCAACTATGGTTTTTATTGTGACCATAGAGAAAGCTGAGCACTGTGTGCTGCCTCGACACAGGGTGGTGAATGAGATGGGTGACAGAGATATGGTGATGGGGACCCTTGCCCGTCGCACTGCCTCCCTCTCCCCAACCACCTCTTGCTCTGTGTTGTTACCTAGATGACTTTGAAGATGAGAAACAGAAACCCTCAAAGAAGTGCCTTGTCTCTAGAGTTTCTCAAGGAAAGAGGAAGAGAGGCTGTAGTCATCCAGGAGACCCCGGAAAGGGACCTGCAAAAAAGAAAGCAACCAAAGCCACTGCTAAATCTAAGAATCTGAAGGCTCCGAAGGAGGAAGCCCTCAGTGATGGAGACGACGATTTCAGGTGAGATAGCTAAGCATGGGGCGTTCCCATCAGAGAGTCGAGGATAATGGCAGTTGTCCTTCGCTCTCTGAGGGAATGGGGAAGAAGGAGGCTCTTTAAGCATTTCCAGAGAGAGCCAGACCAGCAGGAGCTGGAGATCTCAGTTTTCTGGTGAGTTCAGTGGCAGCTCACAGAGTGCTTTGTTTATTTCTGGTTACACAGCTAACTAATAGGACACTCAGGAACAGAATTCAGGGTTCCTGATTCTTGGCCCAGTGCTCTTTCAACTTCACAGATACTCAGCAGAGAGGCGAGAGACTTGCTGCCATCCCGGTTTTTGGCACTGGCAACTGCTGCCCAATTGGACTTTGAACCTTCACTGGCACATTCTTGTCCCTTGCTACCCTTAGTTTTGTTTATTTTATTTCTTCATAGTTTGGGTGATCAGACCCGAGGCCTCCTGTGTTGTAAGCAAGCACTAACCGCTGAGCTGTACTTCCAGGCCCTGTTCCCCTGTGTTGTGCTCTTGTTCTCCTCTACCTGGAGTCCTTTTATCCCTTCTGATGCTTGTCGGAGGCCATCAGCTCTAGTTTCCACAAGTTCTTGGTCTTTTCTGCTCTGTGTCCAACTGCTGCTGAAGAGTGTGGTATGTCTGCCAGATGACAGTTACATCAATCCCGTGACCCCTCTGATCTCAGCCAGAACTGTGAGCTTCATTTGTGTTCATAGAGCCTGTGGCATCTGGGGCTGGGCCTGTAGTTTGCCAAATGCTGAGTGCCTTTGTGGTAGATGAATATTCGTATTTTGGTATGAGGGACAGTGAACATGAGACTAGTTCATTATCCAGCCTTAGCAAGCTGAAGGGCAGATGAATAGAGGAAAACTGGGTAGGGTTCCTTTGCATCTAGATCAATCCAACCTGCTGTCCATGATGGGAGAACATTCCAGCAGAGGGCAGTAGTGGGCCAACAGAAGAGCAAGGGGAAGCAGACAGATTCTCCGTGGTTCATACACTTCCTGGTTTCCCCCCTCAGGTGTTGAATTCCATCTCTGGGGCTATTCACACAAAGATAGGTCAAGAGCTACCAAGAAACACTCTGGAGCCCCTTTTCTCTTACTTGAGGGTTGACTGCTCCAACCTGTAGTTTAGAAGTATTTCTACTGTTTGACATGAGAGAAATTTTGTTGCCGTGACATTGAGAAAAAGTAACAAACAAAACCAAAAATGTTATTGGAGCTCAAGATTGAGGTCATTTTAAATGCCTGTGCTAAAAAATCTTGGCTGTTTTTCCTCTTGATACCAAGTATCATAATGTTTACCCAGAACTGAGAAGGGATTTATACATGAATCTGCAGAAATATGTCAACATTCTAGCAACTGTTTACCTTGCATGCTGTCTAGCTAGCTGCTTATCTGCAATGGTTTCCCCTACTAGCAGCTCCCCAGCCTGATCCTGGTTATGGGTCCATGTGTGATCACACCTTACTTACCCTGTTTTGAGTTGTGCCAACTTCAGCGTCCTTGGGCTACATAACGGTAGAAAAGCATTCTCTGAGTTGGTTCACAGGCCGCTCTCTTCTTCTGGCCTCTAGCTATGTGCATGCGTGTACAGTTACCTCAGCTTTCTGAGACTCCTGTGACTGTGTGGCTTTAATTTTGCTGTCACCATTTCAAGGCACAGCATTTTTTCCCCATATGAATTGTGAGTGAATAAGTTCTGGATTTGTTTTAAAAACAGAGGTCTTGCTTTGTAGCAGAGTAACCTTATACTTGAGCTCTTTCCACCTCATAGCTTAGGACTCTGAGAGCTGGCTGTCCATCATCTTCATGGATATGATTGCAACAGTCAACAGGAGAAGAAATCCTGTAGATTCTGCATATGCTGGGTGTGACACCAGGATATGTGAGCCTTTACATCTTTGATCTGTACACAGGGAGTCTCCAGGTGACCTCAAGAAGGCAAAGAAACATCCAAAGAGAGAGGTGGTGGACAGAGACAGCGATGAAGATGAGGACAGTGAGGATGACTGGGAAGAGGTGGAAGGTAAAGTGTCTCTCTTGTTCTCCAAACTGTTGGAGTCTGTTTGTATTTGGAGCCAGTCACATGCTGCGATCTTGTTATTTTTCTTTGAAACAAAGATAAGAAATACAGTTGCAATCGGGATTTCTTCCAAATGACAAAATTCCTTGGGTTAGCAGGGAAGCTTGTGTTCTTTTCCTCTAGTGGCTTTGATAGGGGAACTAAACAGAGGAAATGCTGGAGGAAGCGTGCAGCTGGGAAGAGTTGCACAGTCCTGACCCCGCATAGCTGTGAGGGCAAACTCTTTGCTTGTCCAAGGCAGGTTTCTTTACTGGCAGCATTCTGTAAACTGTTTGCGACTGTGAATGGTGCCCAGTCAGACTGCAGGATTTGAGGAGGAAGTCTGCAGATGCCTGAGTCCCAAGTCCACACCATGAGATTGGTAGCTAATGTTAGGCCCTGCTTCCTTCTGTGGGCCATGCCCGCGCCCTCAGCATTTTATTTGGACAAGGCTCAGATTTGCCAAGAAATGAGACTAGTCTGCAAAACTAGTCCTTTATATTTAATGTGTCTTTCTCTCTGTAACTATTTGAAAATGAGTTTCGGAAGTCCTGTAGCATTCTTTTCCTAAGAAGATAGCACTGTCTTATCTGGCAGAGCAACCTCATCACACACAAAAACTGAAAAACAACCCTCAGTTGTTATAAAAACCTTTTCTAGCTCTGTTGTTTGATTTTTTTTGTAATCCAGGTCCAGATTAGAAATGAATTTGTAGTTTGTTTTGTTTTATTTTGTTTTAAATCTAAAGTTCTCCTACCATGTAATACCTTTATTAATTATTTCTGGTGCTGGAGATTAAACCTTTAGCAATACTAGGAAGGTGTTCTGCCACAGTACTACCACTCCTATCCCTGTTTGTTTTTGTTTTTAAGTGTGTGTGTGTGTGTGTGTGTGTGTGTGTGTGTGTGAGAGAGAGAGAGAGAGAGAGAGAGGGAGAGAGAGAGAGAGATGTGTGTGTGGAGATGTGTGTGTAGCTCAAAGGACAACTCTCACAAGTTCTTTTCTACTACCTTGTGGGATCCAGCCCAAAGTCAGGTCATCTGGGTGCATGCCATCTTGCCAGCCCCCGGCCCTTGTTGTTTTCAGGTGAGGTTTCTACTATTGAACTGGCTGTGCAGTCTGCTGGATTATAGATACATGCCACCATACTTACCACTTTTTCCTTCTTTCCTCTTTGGCTTTGTAGAGCAATGCCTGTTTTGAAAAGTTCTGACCTCTTTTTTAGAATATTCTACTTTTATCAGATAAACAATTGGGCATCTCAGGGGCTTACCTGTCTATTCCTGATTGTGTTTTTTTTTCCCCAGCAGAACCCTGATATTGTTCTATGTATTAGCTATTATTTACTTTAACTTATGTGTGTAAGTGTTTTGCCTGAATATATGTCTGTACACGATGTGCCTGCTGCTTGTGGAGACCAGAAGAGGATGTTGAATCCCCTGGAACTGGGATTACAGATGGTTTGAGCTACCATGTGGGTGCTGGGAATTGAGCCTAGGTCCTCTACAGTCAGTGCTCTAAACCACTGAGCCATCTCTTGGTACAGAAGAATTGTCTGTATTCTGTCAATCATGTTTTGAATAAACGCTGACTGGCCAGGCAGGAGGTATAGGAGGGAAAACCAGACAGGAAGTGGAAATGATGCAAGGAGAGCAGGAGAATTCTGGGGAGGAGGAAGCTGATTCCTCCCACTCCTGCCCAGATCACCGAAGCAGCAGGATGTGAGCTGCCCCAGCTGAAAAAGGTACTGAGCCACATGGCTAAAATAGATCAGAAAAATGGGCTAATCAAGATGTAAGAGTTAGCTAATAAGTAGCCTGACCTAATGGACCAATCAGCTTTATAACTTACGGAGTCCTCTATGTTATTTTCTCTGGGGCTAAACAGCTGGGGGGCCAGGCAGGACAGAAAACACAAACAAGCAGGCCCGGCCCCCTCATGTTACAATCTCTCCAGTCCCAATTATTATTACTAACTTTTAAAATTACTGTTGATAGAACTTACTGAACCTATGCTGGACATGGGAGAAAATTCTGCCACCTCACAGTCTGTCCTGCCTGTGAAGGCAGTGGAGATAGAAATTGAAACACCAGAGCAGGAGAAGGCACGTAAGAAAAGGTAGGCTGGGCCCTTCTTCTTTGCTCGTGTCCAGAAAGTAGACAGCAGATATATGGAGAAAGCCTTTGCATGTCAAGAGTGGTCTGAAGCCACAGGGGAGAGCCTGGGTGTCTGGGTGGGAGATGGAGGTGCATGGCTAGGACTGAGCATTTTGTTTATCTCTCAGTTTACCTGACCATCTGAGCAGGTTTGTAAATGAGAGGGCAGAGAGCTTAAGTGACAATCCAGGAGCCACTTAACCAGCGAGTGAAGGATCCAAGACCTGAATCCCTATTGGCTGACATGGTGCTCACACCTTCCCTACCACATACCACTACAAGAGTGAGATGGTGTCCACTGTGGAAGCAGCACCCACCTTTCCTAGGGTGCTCAGTTCCTCTGTAGCCTCTGATGACCTAGGAAAATGGAGCATACAAGCTAACTACTGAGGTCCACTATGATATTATTAAGCAGGGAGGAGGGAGACATTGTGTCTTTCAGGAAGTGCAAGGTTTTCCTGCAGATCAATGGGCCCCGGGTGGAAGATTTTGCAGAACAGTCATGTAAATGCCTTCTTTAATTTAGCATCAGTCTGGTAGTTTGAGGGGAAAGTCAGTTAGGATTCTGAAGGAAGGGAACTTGAGACCTGTGGGTAAGGCATAGCATGCTGGGAGGGGTTGGTAGATGGGCTGCACAATGTCCAAGAGTGGGTTTACAGATGGGAAATGCCACATTCAGGGGCTACCTAGTTTGCAGCAGTTTGCAGGTGGGAAGTGTTGCATCCAGCATGACTCCAGGGACAGACCAGACTGGGGCAAGAAAGAAATGAAGAAAAGACAGACACATGGACAGGAAGCTGGTTAGGTTGTCTAGAATATTGAACAGAGAAAGCTCAATTCTCCAAAAGCTCATTGTGTTTATTATATAGAGTTGAACAGGGAGGCAGGGTTATTACATAGAAATAAACAGGGTGGCAGGGTTTATAGTGTACAGCTGGATCAAGGGAGCAAGTTTAGGTCATCTCAGTAGGAGCAGTCTCTGTAGGGGAGCTGTCTTGAGGCTGTAAGCATGGTGGGGAGCTATGGTGGACATTTCCTGCATACACTATTAGCATCCCTAGGAACAGGGATGTTATGTAACACCCCAAGGAAAGTGAAGCCTTTGCCATTTCTTTGAGTCTCATGGGCAAGGGATGGCTTCGCCATTTTCCCATGAGTCTGGGGTATAGGATCCTTGACATGACCATGCTCATATCAGCAGTACACATTCACTCAGGACAGCACTCACTCAGGACTTCTCTCCCCATAGAGAAGGAGTAGATGGTGGCCGCTTGGTGATTTGACTGAATGGCACAGCCTTGTGTAGGGAACTGGGCGAGCGACTCCCATGCCATGGTGAGGAGTTGTGGTTTCCAGCTTCAGTCTTGGGTCTCTCACTGTGTTTCAGTGAGAAGATAAAGATGGAGCTTGAGACGTACCTGCGGAGGATGCTGAAGCGCTTCAATAAAGAAGTTCAGGAGAACATGCACAAGGTGATGGCGAGGAGGACCAGGAAGAGCTGGTCTAGAGGTGACAGGCCTGTGTGAAGTTAGGTGCCACCCTGGAGGCCAGGCTTACAGGAAGTGGAGAAGAAAGATGTGCTGAAGGCAGGAGGTGGAGAGTTTGTGTGGACATGGGAGAGAGTAGACAGCTTTACTGTCGTTGCAGTAGGTTGGTGAAGGGTGAGGTTGGAGGGTGGGAGTTACAGTGGGGTGCCCAGCAGCGGAGAGTGAGTGGAAAACGGAGAGTCATGCCTGGCCTCCAGCTGGTGCTCTGAGCAGTCTGTCTCCTACCCACTTTCCCTGCTGACCACACCACAGCAGACCCAGGTGATGGGACGCTCCACCTGGAAATCCTGTAGTGTGCCTGTGAACGGGGCTGCTGCTGAGAGGAAAAGTTATTATTTTGAACCGATGAATTCTTTGAGGGAGTGAGACACAAAGCCTTGGGATATGGCTGATGCCAGCCTTTGTGCTTGCTGTGTATAGAAGCACAGTCAGTGTTTCCTGTCCACAAAACATCTGCACTTGGCAGCAGTATCCCTGCTATCTTCAGCTCTCCCTCCATGCAGGCTCCTTCCGTCCCCTCCACAGGTTCACCTGCTGTGCCTGCTGGCCAGTGGCTTCTATCGAAATAACATCTGCCGTGAGCCAGATCTGCTAGCCATTGGCCTCTCTATCATCCCAACTCGCTTTATCAAGGTGCCACTTCAACACAGGGACACCATCTTCCTCTCAAATCTGGTGAAATGGTAAGGCCATCTACTGTTCTCCAGAGCTAGGATCTAGAGTTGGGTTTCTCTTGGACTGATTCAGGCCAGTTCTGTAGTGGTCAATTAGCATCAGAAAGGAGCATTAACATTGAGGAGAAGGAAGCATCGGGATGGCTCTTGCCCTGCAAGAGAATCTGGGCTTGCAGGAAACCCATATGCACTGTGTATGAGGAGTTCTAAAGCAGGGGAATGCAGGAAACAGGGTACTTCCCTCAGGTGGGCAGTCTGGAAAGGGTGTCCACATAGGTGGCAACTGAGTTGGGTCTTCAGTGGTGGTCAGCTTTAACTGGTTGGTCTGAGAAGAGCCAATACAGGTAGGTGAGTCTAAGAATCACTTGCTGTTGGTTTTGTTGGCTGTAAAAGACTAGAACTTTTCCTTCCTCTTGACGTTATATAAAGGAGTACTTGGTCTCTCCCCAGGTTCATTGGAACCTTCACAGTCAATGCGGACCTTTCAGCCAGTGAGCAGGACGGCCTGCAGACAACCTTGGAGAGGAGAATCGCCATTTATTCCGCGAGGGATGATGAGGAGTTGGTCTATGTAAGTGGCTCCTCTAGTGGCACTGCTCATTAACGGGAATGAAATATGGTGTTATCCTTGGAGGATGCCTATTTCCTGCACAGAGACTGGACTTTGCATTCACATACCTGGCCAAATACCTGGCTTCTTTAGACCCCCTGAGATTTGGCTTTGAAGAACTTAATATGTCAGGTACTGTTATTGTCATTGTCTTCTCTCTTCAGCCTCTTAGAGTTATGGGAAAGGTGAAGCAGGGGTTGCCTCAGGCTAAACAGCCTGTGTGGGGACACCTCTCAGCTAGTGGCAGATGCTAATTCATTCCAGTCCTATCTCCAAGGAACTGAGAAGCTGCCTTGGGTGCAGTGCTGCCAGCCAGACAATGCCTGGCCTTGCCTTTCCCTGTTTTAGGACACCCACTGCACTGAGTTGTTGAGTCCCTTAATTTCTTCCAGATTGTGGTGGTTTCTTAGTCTTTCTCTGTCTTTGGTGATCTTCACAATTTTGTAGGGAGATGCCAGGGATTAGAGCCAGGTCCTTGAGGGTGGCAAACTTGCTCTACCATTGAGCTGCTTCCTTCAGCTCTTGATGAGTTCAGATAGGGTCTCTTATGTAGCTCAAGCTGGCCCAGAGTCATGACTTCTGCCTTAACCTTCTGAGTGTTGGGGTTAGGTATGTGTGCCACCACCACATGACTGCTGCTTTACACATTGCTTTTTAAAAATCCAGATGAAGGAAGTCACAGGTAATAGCTTTTCCATGGTCACATGGCTTCTGAGACAGCCTTCCTTCTTATTTCTGGTCTTGACGTGTGACTCTCACCAGGTGTTGTAGTAACTGATGAGAGCGGTCAGGAACTAGTGTGAGGGTCTAGGGAGACCTCGCTGCCATGTAGTATCACGGTCACCACAAGGCTTATCTCTGAGGGAGCAGTTCCCAGCCTCACAGGTCAATAACTCAGAGCTGTGGCCTCCAGGTAAAAAATTCAGTGTGGAGAATGGAACACAGAAAGCAAATGTGTGACCTGGCGACATTTGTATTAGCATGTTTCCTTCCCTGACTATTTCATTTTATTTTCTTTTAATCACACCAATCAATAGGCCAATCAAAAGATGGGTAAGGGGGAAGAGACTCTGACAACCTGTAGCAGTGATAGGTGCTGTCAAGTATACAGAGTCTTTATGTTTACAGGCAGTCCTTGGGAAAATGTGGTGACCTTTCCTGTGAGCTGAGTCTCTGCAGTGTCATTTACAACAGTGTCCTGGACTGGGGTGGTTCCCCCTTCTCCTGTCCAAGCAGCAGAGCGCGTTGGCTTCATTACACTATCTGTTACATCCTCTCTTGTCATCGTAGATATTTCTTCTGATTCTTCGGGCTCTGCAGCTGCTCACCCGACTGGTGTTGTCTCTACAGCCCATTCCACTGAAGCCATCTGTAGCAAAGGTGAGGTCCTTGGGGCATCTAGAGAAAGGAAGAGTGAGGAAATCACGCATTTAAAAGAAAATTGGCCAGTATCATTTTTTTATTATAGTTAGCTTACATTTATGTGTATATCATGATACCTGTGGAGGTCAGAGGACAACTTGTGGAAGTTGGTCCTTTTCTTCCACTGTGTGGAGTCCCAGGGATTGAACTTGGGTTGTCAGTTTTGGCAACAGCTGCCTTTACCCACTGAGCTATCTTGCCAGCCTAACGATGTCATATTTTTAAGAGTTGGTATTCTTACAGCCTGGACTCCTTTGAGCCTGCTTTGCGCTCCCCTGTGTTAGGGGAGATGGACACACAAGTGGGTGTTTAGCAGCCGGAGCTTGGTGTGCACTGAATCATCTGGGAGAGTACTGGTTTCTGAGCTCTTGTTTCTAGCCTGTGAACCGAGTGGAGAGTCACCCATCCTCATTAGCAGAGTGGAGGGCTGAGGAGTGAAGGACTCTGCCTTTTGAAATATGTGAGGAAGGATGTCAGTGCTGCCCAACTTGGATGTCATGTCATCTGAGCCTGAGACTGATTATCATGAGTTAGCTAAATTATGGAACAAATAAGACAGAGAATGGCAAAATTAATGTATCTCTCCCTCCTTTTCTCTTCCCCACTCTGTTTGTTGAGAGAAAGTCTCATGTAGCTCATATTTGCCTCAGACTCACTACATGTAGTTGAGGATGACTTTGAACTGATCATCCTGCCTCCACCTCGCAAGTACTGGACTTACAGGCACACAACAGCATGATGCCCAGGAATACCAAGGTTTGTTACTATTTCAGGGGAAGAAATTGTCCGTGGAAACGTTGTTAGAGAGTCCTGGAGGCTCTTCAGAAACGTCCAGTAAAGTTCCAGAAAGCCACAACACACCCAAGACCAGCAAAAGAATCAAACAAGAGGAAACCTTTTCTGAGGACAGTGACAGGGCAGATGCTGGACGGAAGAGAAGCAAGGCCACTGCAGGCAGCAGTCTGCAGAGAAAGCCCTCCTGCAGTGAGGAAGAGGAAGCCAAGCAGAAAACCCAGAGCCGTGCGCACACCCGGGCACGGCGGGTGACCGCCAAGGTGTCTTACAAAGAGGAGAGTGGGAGTGAAGAGGCAGGCAGTGGCTCTGATTTCGAACTCTCCAGCGGAGAAGGCCAGCATTCCTCTGATGAGGATGGTGAGCCCGGCCCACAGAAGCAGAAGAGAGCCCCGGTTTCTCAGAGGTCAAAGGCCAGGTCTAAGAGTGCCTCCAAGACACAGTGTGGATCACCAAGCTTTCCAGCAGCATCTTCAAGCTCTTCAGGCAGTAAGAGAGGCAAGAAGGTTTCCAGTGGTGGCGAAGAGACAGGAGATAGGAAAGCTACTGGTGTAGACCAGTGGCTGGAGGTGTTCTGTGAACCACAGGCAAAGTGGGTGTGTGTGGACTGTGTGCACGGTGTGGTGGACCAACCTTTGACCTGTTACAGATATGCCACCAAACCCACCACCTATGTTATAGGCATTGACAGTGATGGCTGGGTCCGAGATGTCACTCAGAGGTATGACCCAGCCTGGATGACGTTAACCCGCAAGTGCCGGGTTGATGCTGAGTGGTGGACTGAGACCTTGAGACCCTATCAGAGCCCACTTATGGAGAGGGAGAAGAAGGAAGACCAGGAGGTAAGACTCTGGCTGCTCAGGCTCAACATTGGGCAACAATCAAACTGCACTTTTCTGCTCATAACTACACCCAGCAGTACGTTGATATTTTAGTGTGGTTTAGTTATATATTTCTGAATACATTTATATTAGCCATAGAAATATGCACTTTTCTGTTTGATTATATCTAATTATCACACCAACATTTTTGACTTGCACATCCCCATCACAGTCTTTATCATAGTCTATCCTTGAATGCAGGAACTCAAGCAGGAGTAGAGACAAGAACAGTGGAGGAAAGCTGCTTGCTGACTTGCTCTCCATGCTCATGCTGCTGTGATAGTGTTGCCACAGTTTTATTGGAAAAAGGCTTCAAGAGCCAGGTGGTCAAGTGCTAGGCTTTGAACCCAGGGTTGTGTGAAGTCTGTGTCTTTACTTATTACCTTTAGTAATTTGGAGGTTGAAGGTACTTAACAAGCTCTGTGGTCCCACTGAGGGAGACAGAATAATTCATCCTGGTGTGGCCAGACCTCTTCCATGTGCATGCATAGCTCACAAATACACCTCACACAAATACAACATGTCTCCTGGGAAGGGAGGGACCTGGAACACAGAACGCTCTGTAGCCAACCAAGAAGTCAGGCAAGGCAGAAGTAGAGACTTCTAAAATGTAACACAGCTGTGTCAAGAATGAAACCTGGCAGCAAGGAAAGGGTCGTTTGTGTACAACAGTCCCGTGTTGGGTGGAACTCTGCATTTCTGCATGAGAACTTGCCCACGTTGGCCAGAGGTTAATTTGCATCCACTCAGGATAGGAAGAGCATGTGGTTGTATAGCATTCGTTGCCTTAGGGGGTACTCTGCAGCCCATATGGAGTCGCCTGTTTCGTGGCGACAGGCTAAGTGGGAATCCTGCAGGTAGCATTGTCAAGATGCCCAATCAGCTGTCTCCACCTTAGTTGCTCCATGGTGTTCTAGTTAGCTTTCTGTTGCCACGATAAAACACTGACCAAAACCAACGTGGGGAGAAAAGGGTTTATTTGGTTTATATGCCCTTATCACTGTCCATCCTTGAGGGCAGAAACTTTAGCAGTGCCAGTCTGTAGGAGCTCCTTGGTGTTTTGAAGGGATGCCGAGAGAAAGCTTAGGCCAGCTTGGGAAACAGCGTTTGCTTCAAAGCAGTGGAATTTCCTACTAATAACCAGAATTCTGAATGAAGTACAAGACTTGTGTGGATCTCAGAAAAGCTGCATGGTGGTTGCTGTAAAACTTTCGAGCCTGCTTTTGCTATAAAATGATGATGTCACTGAGGTCAGGCCTTATGGTAGTGTGGGCTTGGTCTGCTAAGGCTTAAGGTGTCTAAGGATTGGAGACAGATGCCTTTCTGATGCTGGTACACATTACGGCCACAGTGCCTGGCAATGTCACCAAGTCACTGATGGGTCTGGAATGTTTGTTGTCAGAATGGGTTCATGTATAGCAGCCCATTCATACCCTCTTCTCTGTCTAGGAGCATGCTCACCACTGTCCTTTTGGCCTTTGCAGTTTCGGGCGAAGCACCTGGACGAGCCTTTGCCCACTTCCATTGGCACATATAAGAACCACCCTCTATATGCCCTGAAGCGCCACCTCTTGAAATTCCAGGCCATCTACCCCGAGACAGCTGCAGTCCTTGGGTATTGTCGTGGAGAAGCTGTCTACTCCAGGTGTGTGAAGCATCCTCCTTGTCCTGGTGGCCTGGGACAGCACCTATTGCATAGGCTCCTCCTTTAATAGTATTCGCAGGAGGGAGCCGTGGTACGTGTGTACTGTGAAGAAGAAATTAGAACTCACAAATCAAAGTATGTAGTGAAAGACTAAGAGCAATAAGCTGTGAGGGAAATTATGTAAATGTGGGACAGTTAAAATACAAGACCATAAAAAGTGTTCCTCTTCTCTAATACATCAAAGCAGAGAAAAGAAGGAGTTGAGGGCACACTCACAGGCATGCCAAACCCTGTCTGTAATAAACAAGCTGGGAGGTGGATACTGGTGGTGGCCACAGAACGGTGAGTGTGCCTGGTGCTGCTGAACTTTGTCCTCAAGAGTGGCTGAAAAGTGCTCTGCGTATGCTTGTATACTGCAAGCAAGAGAAGCCACCAAAAAGTCTATAAATAAAAACAAATGTATGTTATTTACAAAGTGAGAAACAGAAGAAAGATAGAATTTAGAACTGAGGGAGAAAAATAGAAACCGATTTTGAGCAGTAGCAGTAGAAAACAACGAAAGAAGGGATTTTTGAAAACATTGACGTGTAAGGACCAAAGCATAGAGGCTGCTAATTTAAATAATGGGAAACAGGAGGCACAGGAAAGATGTAGAGACCCAGCATGACGGGGAGTCCTCTGATGGGGAACAGGTCCTGCTTTGAGCCCTGTTCAGTGGTCACACCAGACTTTTACCCTTGAGTCATCTTGCTGGCTTCTCCTTCCCTAAAACTGAAGTGTATTCCCTGCCCGAGAGGCCACATTTTGTTTATTTATAGTGGATGCTCAGGCCCCTCCTTTTGGCTGTTGGGAGCTATGCTGCTGTGTGTTAGTTGAGTCCATGCTTTACATACCACAGAAATTTGTGGGGGGTGATGACTGAACTGTTTCCTCAGTGGCCACAGCATTCACCTCCCCCGCCCCCAGCAGTATACAGTGGTGCCAGTCACTGCCCTTACCAAAAGTTACTGGTAATAGCCATTCCAATGGTTGGAAGCTGCCATTCAATCTGAGAGTGCTGTGTGCACTTCCAGGCTGTGTTTCTTAGTAGTATTTACAGGGCACCCATCAGCCTCTCTGCCTGCTGCTTCTCTGAAGTCCTTTGGGTGGTCAAAGATGATCTGACTCCATCTTTGGAGCCTCTACCCTAACAGAGAATGCTACCTCAGCAGCAGCCCCATGGAGGTAGAGGATGAGCTGCTTGTCCCGGCTGATCAGAAGGCTGCTGAGGCTCAGGAAGGTGGAAAGGGACTGCAGTGGGCCTGAGTTGATTCCCTCGGTTGAGTCCCTGTGCTGTGCTGGGCTGCACTGGCTGCAGGTTTGATAAACAGCAGTAGAAAGCACATGAACAAAGCCCAGGCTGTGGGGCAGGTTCCTGATGTCTGCAGACTCGATGCAAGCAGAAGAGGTGCTGGGCATGTCTGTTGAAGAAGGCTTGGCAGTGGAGGACTGTAGGCCTGTGATATGACTCTGAGCTCGGGATGGTGAAACCAGGGCGACTCTGCCCTGAGCACAGGCCCTGAGACATTTGTTGCTTGCATGTGCATCTTCCTCCACCACAGTCTGTTCGCTCCTTCAGGCAGTTTCCTATAGTCCTCTACTGAGTTGACCACAACATTCAATGTCCCCATGTTGTTGAGCTGTGGTCAGGCCCTCAGCAGTTACTCCTTGGTGAGTGCTGCCACCTGTTCATGCTGGCTTTCACCTCGTCCTACAGGACACAGAGAGAACTCGAACCATAGGCTTTGGATGGCAGTCCTGGGAAAAGGGCACCAAAGAGCTAGGTACAAAAAACCTCAGGAAGAAAGCTCCAGCTGGGTAAGGGTCGCAGGTGGGCACTGGCAGTCTGAGGGTGAGGCTTTTTGCACTGTGTGGTGCAGGAAGGGCCTGCTCCAGGTGAGAGATGAAGCCTGGGAGGAGAATTAGCAAGGCTGTGCCCACATCAACTAAATATAGGCTCAGGTGAGGCCCAGAGAGGTCCTTCATCCATACAGTGTGCACTGAGTGTGTCCTTTGCCTTCCCTTAGGGATTGTGTGCATACTCTGCACTCCAGGGATACATGGCTGAAGCAAGCAAGAGTGGTGCGGCTTGGAGAAGTGCCCTACAAGGTAACAGTGTGTCGCCTGCAGGGAGAGAGATCTTGCTGGCAGCAAGAGTTGGGAGGAGAGGTAATGAGGGAGCACTGCTGGATAGGCGTGCCCAGCCAGAAAGGCCGCCAGAAATAGCCTTTTCTTTGCCTTCAGCAGGGTTTGAGGAGATAAGCATTTAAGTTATTTATTAATAAGGCATATACAGGAAATAGGTTTTCCAAGTAAGAACTTTAGGCCAGAAAGTAGCTCGGAGACTCATGCTATTGAAGGCCAGCAGGTTAGAACTGGGCTGCTGGGTTACTTTTAAGGTACACCCCCTGCTTCTTGGAGAAACCTATTAACCTGGTTGCCCTGCATGACAGTTTACCAAGCATTTTGCTTATATGTGATCTGTTGCATTCCAGTGACCCCAGGAATCAATACCACAATGCCAGTTTTACAAATGAAAAAGTGAGATTTCAGACAGGATATGACTTGCCAGTAGGCCTTGCAGTTAGTAACATCCTGGACTCAGCAGGACTCACAGGACCTGTTCTTAGCCTTGACTCTGACTCTATAATATCTTCAGGTCAGTTGTCTGTGAGGGCCATGCACTCAGCAAGGTGTTACAGCCATTTCTCTGGACATTGGCTCAATCACAATGGCAGAGCACAGTGGCCATTATATGCCCATTAACTGCTCTTTGTCAGATGGCAGCAGAGCCCTGGTGGACCCTCAGCTTGGTGGGAAGGGGTGGCAGGTTTCAATAGTGGCTGCTGCCAGCAGTGACTTGAGTGCATAGAGCTGGTCTGCTCGACCCAGAGGCCTGCTGGGATCTGCCTTTGGCCTTCTCCCTCCCAGACTAGTGCTATCCAGTGGAATCACAGTAAAAGTCACACTTTTACAGTTTTTAGTAGTCAAAGCTGGGCATGGTGGCACACACCTTTAACCCCAGAACCTGGGAGGCAAAGGCAGATGGATTTCTATCAGTTCGAGGCCAGCTTGGTCTTCAAAGTGAATTTCAGGACAGCCAGTGCTGTTACAATTTTTAGTATCCGTATAAGAACCACAAAAAGTATTTAAATATATTAAAAATAGCATTTCAATGTGTTTTAAGTATATAAATATATAAAAATATCTGAGATAGTTTTTTGTTTTGTTTTGTTTTGTTTTGTTTTAAGACAGGGTTTCTCTGTAGCTTTGGAACCTGTTCTGGAATTAACTCTTGCAGACCAGGCTGGCCTCGAACTCTCAGAGATCCGCCTGCCTCTGCTGGGATTAAAGGCATGCGCCACCACTGCCCAGCTCAAGATATTTAAATTTTATATTGTCCTTACTTGTAATTCTGTGTGTAATCCAGTATCTCAGTTCCGACTAGTCCCTTCATTAGTCATGTAACAGAATGACCCCAGATTTCTCCCTTTGCTCTGATCTCCATTATCCTGACTCCTGCCTCAGTGTCTCTTTCTTGAGTAACAACAGTCAAGCCGTCTTCCTAGATCAAATGCATTCCCTGTGTTACTGCTCTGTGGACACAGTGCCCTTTGTGACAAACCTGCCCTAGCTGCCCATCAGTTCAGTCAGTGGCCTCACGTGGTGCATGGTTGATGCTGTAGCATCTGTCTCCTCCCTTTTAGACCATACTCAGACCCCAGATGAAGCTGTTCTCCCTGCCCTGGGGTCCTCAACCCCCTTCTTTCCAGCTGTGTTCTGATCAGCTTTGCTGTGGTCTGCTCCCATTCTACCCTGGATTCCTCACACCTCCCATACAGCCTGAGCTCTGTCAGCAAGCTCTGCTTCTTCCCCATCTGTGCAACCATTGCTGTCATGGCACATAAGAGATGCCCACTGACCTCACTGAACACTGCTAGATGAACAGTGCCTAGTGTGCTTTCTGATGCTGTGGTAAATACCATGATCAAAAGCAGGTTGCGAGAGGGAACAGCTTATTTGGCCTGCACTTCCATAACACAGTCCGTCATCAAGGGAACAAGGCAGGAACCATGGAGGAGCTCTCCTCACTTGCTCGGCTAGCTTTCTTACATAGCCAGACCCACCTGTCCGGGTATGGTGCACACACAGTAGGCTGGGCCCTCTCACATCAGTCATTAATCAAGACAATCTCAGACGGCCGAGGGCGAGTCTGATCAAGGTAATTCTAAAGTTGCCTCTAATTCGTGTCAAGTTAAAGTAAAAACCTAACCAGAGCGAACAGCTACTTTAGGAGACTGAGAACCAAAAGTCCGCCAAGTCCCCCAGGAGTGGCTAAGAGGTTATACCTAGGGAATTAGGCTTGCACGGGGTGTACAAAATGTCGCTTGGACCATGCCAAACCCGAGTGCCTCCTTTGGTGGGCACTTCATCCAAAGAGTGGTTTTTTTCAAAGGTGTTTTTTGTTTTGTTTTGTTTTTGAATTTTTGTTGTTGTTTTCCTAGACAGGGTTTCTCTGTGTAGCATGAGCTATCCTGGAGCTCTCTCTGTAGACCAGGCTGACCTCAAACTCAGATTCACCTGCCTCTGCCTCCTGAGTGTGGAGATTAAAGGCGTGCACTACCAGTGCCTGGCCGGTTTTCTCAAAGGTTTTTAAAAGGAAAAGAATTAAAGGATGAGAGAGGCCACATGTAACCCTTTACAGCAAAACTTGCTGACGTGATCCCTACACTAGAACAGCCTATGTGTCCAGACTCAGGAGCTGATCCTTAGCTCATGGCCTGTGCTGCTCTTGTCTGTTATGTAACTTCTGTTTGCCACTTCTCTCCTTTCACCCCTTACCTCCCTAGGAAGACTCTAGGTCCTGGCTGCTAGGCGTTGTTGTGCACTGGGGTCCTGAGTAGACACTGCTTTCCACAGGTGACACTAGGGTAGATAGCTGTTGATCACTCTACAGAGAGCAGGGAGTTATCTGGGTTAGATCCTGGCTCTTGTCACCTATAAGACATGGTACTTTAAGTTAGTCTCTTCATCTCTAAGGCCACCTTTTCACTGTGATGGAAATCAGAACTTAGGACCAGACTTAAAAGCCTTCATGAGCTGTGCTTCAGGCGTATCGCTTGTGCCTGTGTTGCACATCTGGGAAACTGAGAGACGAGTGAGTGGGCTGACCTCTTAAGCACGGAGGTCAGGCATGATGGCACTCCTGTAATCCCAGACTCAGGCGGAGGCAGGAGGATGAGGAGCTGGAGACCAGCCTGGGCTACAGAGTGAAGTTCTGTTTCAGCCTCCCCTCCCTGAAGGAAAGAGGCAGCCCTGAAAACATGTAGTGCCCTGAAGGAACTGGCTAGTGAAGGCAACTTCTCCCTGATCGACAGCACTCAGTGCCTGGTGTGGACTGAGTGCCCAGAGCAGAAAGCCTTTCTTACAACCTGGCTGTTTCCTCTGGAGTAGATGGTGAAAGGCTTCTCCAACCGTGCCCGGAAAGCCCGGCTTTCGGAGCCCCAGCTACATGACTACAATGACTTGGCTCTCTTTGGTCACTGGCAGACAGAGGAATATCAGCCCCCTGTGGCCGTAGATGGGAAGGTAAGGACAACTCTGGGGGTCCAGAATAGGCTGCTCTGTTTCCGTCCAGCTACTTCCTGGCATGCCCATCTCTGCAGGTGCCGCGGAATGAGTTTGGGAACGTGTATCTCTTCCTGCCCAGCATGATGCCTATCGGCTGTGTCCAGATGCACCTGCCCAACCTGCACCGTGTGGCCCGCAAGCTGGGCATCGACTGCGTGCAGGCCATCACTGGCTTCGATTTCCACGGAGGCTACTGCCATCCAGTGTGCGTGAGGGGCCTTTGGTGGCAAGTGGGAGGCTGAGGCTGGTGGCACATGTTTTCCAGATTTGGCTCTGGGTTTAAAGTCAGCATTATTCTCTAATCAGTCCCAGCTTCTAACAGGAAGCAGCAGACCCAGTGCCATGAGTGTCCCAGTAGTGTAGACTGAAGCACTGCCCCCTAGTGGTGGTCCCACGCTGGGGACCAAACCATGATCAGCCTCCGTAGGTCCTGAGCTCACCTGTGTAAAGTGGGGACTAGGGTTGAGGACTCTTTAGTACTTAGGCAAGGGCTGTGGAGGAAGAGGTACAGGTTCTCACAAGTCTGCTCCTGTATGGGTGTCATTTGTCACTGGCTGGCCAGGAATGTTCATTAGGGCCCCAAGTGCTCAGAAAGGGCCACTGGCTTCTGGACAAGGGAGGAGGAAGGGCAGAGTAGGTGGCAGCTGAGGGAGCTCATCTGTGTTACTGTCCTCACAGAACTGATGGCTACGTTGTCTGTGAGGAATTTCGAGATGTGCTGCTGACTGCTTGGGAGAATGAACAGGCCATCATTGAAAAGAAGGAGAAGGAGGTGAGTGGTGTGGGTAGGGCCTTGGAGGAGAATGGCAGGGTCCAGCTGAGCGCCTGCCCAGGCCACTCGTGCATCCCGGAAGGTGGGAAAGTCTGTGTTAGCTCTTCTGGTGCTCGGACATAGTGGAGGGCATCATCGGGGTGCATGCTGGGTGAAACAGCTCCTCCCACACTCCATGTCCACTCTCCTGTCCCCTACTTGCCTGCTCAGGGACTGTGAGCCCTGACTTGGAAGGCCCAGGTCCTAGACCTGATCGCTGCCTTCCAGTCAGTGATGATTATAAAAGACTTTACTTACTAAATCTGACTTGTTGGTTTGGAAGCAAGACTTGTGATGGGAGACCGTTTTCCTTTTTTCGTGTGTGTGGTGTGTGCACGTGTGTATCTGCATGCTGTGTGTGAGGGCCCCATGTTAATATCTAGAATCCTCCTCGGTCATTCTTTCACCTTACTCGCTAAGGAAGAGTAGGCTCGCTGGTAGCAGACAGCTTGTCCTGGGGATCCTGTGTCCACCCTCTGAGCTGGAGTTACGGGCAGGCCCGCCCATAACACAGCATTTATGTGAGTTCTAGGGACCCAAACTCTATCCTTACATTTGTGCAGCCAGTGTTTCAACCACTGGGCGTCTCCCCAGGCAGGAAGACTCCCCAGGCTGAATTGCATAGACAGATGTCAGAATGTCAGGCTCTGCCTTAACATTTCTCAGATGATGCCATGGCTTCACCTTCCTCCCTTTATTTCTGCCTGCAGAAAAAGGAGAAGCGGGCACTGGGGAACTGGAAGCTGCTGGTCAGAGGACTGCTCATCAGAGAGAGGCTGCAACTCCGATATGGGGCCAAGGTCAGCGGGGGGCCTTTGTAGACAAAGCAGTCTGGTTACCACTCAGTCACTGGCCCAGATTCTGTGACGTCACAGTATAGGTGGCTGTATATTAGGAAGCCTGCCTGTCTCTAGCTGCTCCTGTGTCCTGCTGACATGGACGTCTGTGCTGGGTCTAGTTTGCTGCAGAGCCCCATGTAGGCAGTTCAGGTGTGTTGGGCCTTCTATGTCTGCACTTCTTGGCTTCCAGGATTCCTAGTACTGTGACCAGCTTCGGGCCTGCACACTCCACACACCTGCAGTCCTTGTCTACAGTGCTGGGTTGGGGGAGGGCTCTCATCTCCATACAGGTAGAACCTAGAGCAGTTGTCTGATGGGTACTAAGGCAGACTCATCAGGCCATGCTCTAAATGTTCTTTCCTTTATGATCTGTCTCCCTTCCCATTGCCTGCTTGCCTGCTGAAGACACTTTAGTCATGTGTTCACTTGAGTCCTGTTATGGACCCTTCATCTGGCTTGTTCTCACTGACTCCTGGCCACCCACACACTGCCTTCCTTTCTATCCAGGACTCCCCCCGCTAACCTAGTCAGCCTCCAGGTACCACCTCAGATCCCTTAGTGCTGAAGGGTGGGCCTAAGCACTGAGTGGTTGGAAATAGCATGCATGTGTGTCAGGGTGATGCGACACGCACAGCAGCAGCTGTTTGTCACCGCCTGGGCACCCTCTTTCCACCTGCGGTTCTCACTTAAGCCCCTGGCTCGGGTGAGCTCCTAGGCTGAGGAAGGCCAGTAAGGCAGCCTGGGCCCTCCCAGCACCACCCACACCCTGTCTTCCCAGGGGCCCAGACTCAAGACTGGATTCTTCTGGGGGAACTTGGCTGCCTTTTAAAGTCAGCTAACCATTTACTGTGGCCCCTCCACTGTCTTCCCCCCAGAGCGAGGCGGTAGTTCCCCACGGAAGTGCGGGTGGTGGACTCTCTTCTGATGAAGAGGAAGGGACCAGCTCACAAGCAGAAACAGCCAGAGTTCTGGCTGCCTCCTGGCCACAAAACCGAGAGGCTAAAGAAGAGCCGAAGCCTGAGTACCGTAAGATGACCCGGAAGAGGCGGGCGGCAGAGGCTTCCCATCTCTTCCCATTTGAGAAGCTGTAGCGAGTGTTCTCCAGGCCAGGTGGCAGTTCTTGTCTGCTGAGAAAGGCAGACAGCTGCTGATGGCCTGGGGACCACAGGCCAGGTGGAAGTCATGCTGCAGATCGGTCTGATGCCAGCCCAGCCACATTCCGTGAGGTGGTGCTGGAAGCTGCCTAGAACCCACTCTTGAATTTGGAACACTTTCCTGGGGGATACTTTCTGACCCTGGACCTTGGTATTCCCATCTTTGGAAATGTGAGTTTGTTTTGGAGAGTCTTATCTGTTGCCCCACCTGGCTTCAAATTCAAAATCCCCCTGCCTTAAACAGGGCTGATACTACAGGCACGTGGCACCATGCCTTGCCTGATTTTTTTACTTTTGCTTTTTAAATAGAAATCACTGGGAAATTCTGGGTATGGGAGTATTGAGGACACACCCTTCTTTAATGCTGTTCATACCTGGGATGCTTTGCTCTCCTCTCCTGCAGGCCCAGGGCATTTACTTTTTATGCTTACTTTTCCCAAGTCTGGTTTCCAATACTGCCTGGTGCTCTTTTGTCAGAGGGGCAGGCCATCTCTTGTCAAGACATTTTGGGATTGATTTTACAGTGGCAGAAGACAAGAACAATGAGCTAAAATCAAGAAAGGGAAAGCAAAGGGATTATGAAAACGTTAGTAAAAGATTAGACTACATTTTATTCAGTTCTGGATACATTTACTTAGCTGGTATATGCTCTACTCAGGAGAAAAAGCCCTTTTAATAAAATCTTGACAGAAAATAAAGCATTTACCTAAACGCACTTGGCTGTGCATTTCTTTCAAGTTTTAACCAGCTAAGAGGATCCAGGTAACAGAGACTTGTGTGTGTGTGGTGAGACTTGGAGAAAGTTCAGGATTGTTTTCATGGGGGCTGGGAACCCCTTTTGCACACCGAGGAAGTTTTCTGTGTGTGACTGTATTCGATGTTATTTCATCTTTGAGTCTTTAAAATGTTGAGTCACTCTTACCAAGCAAACAAACAAAACACTTGGGCTATGACTCATATTGGACACTCTGGCAGGGAAACAGACTAGGGTCACTATGGAAACCGTATTCTCACACTTCCTGCACCAGAGCCTGACGGGCTTCCTAAACAGGATTTCATTTGGGGGGTTTTGGTCAGGCATGACCATGTTTCTGGAGATGTAACCTGTTCTGGCAGGAGTCAGCTATAAGAAGGCGGGATGGCAATGACACATTAGGTTTGGAAAGTTTGCTTGCTAGGTAACAGCATGACAGTGCCTCAGGCAGGAGGTGCCGTGTACTGGGCACTTGGGTTCAGCTTATTCACTCATTGCCGTGTATGGTGACCGCTGTTCCCATTTCACAGACACAACAGATTGGCCCAACACCATGAGCCAGTAGGGCAGGCTTGATCTGTGTGACACTCAAACCCAGCGCTGCTTCTAGCACATTCTCAAAGTTGGTGAAGCATGAATCATTTACTTTAAATAGAGCCAAGACAAAGTAGGCTTAAAGGCGAGGACTATCAAGCTGCTCTTTTGAAAGAACTGAAACCACCTGCAGCAGTGAATAGCTGAGTCGGTTGAAATGAGTCTAATGGCTGATTTTCTTTAAAGAACGAAACAACAAAATCTCCCCCAAAACAGACTACTGGCAAGATCCTATACCAAGATAGGTAGAAATTTATTTCAAATTTTAATACAAAGAATACAAACCTCAGTTTTTCAAAGACATCAAATTATTCTTCCATAATTTGCTCTTAACACCTTTAAGCTAGCAGAAAAAACCCATATAAGAAAAAGCTACAGACTGAATCCCGAGGGTCACATATTTAGTCATCACTGATGTACCGTGTTTCTCAAACCATCTTTTGGAGTTTAGATGAGATTGCATCAGCATGCACTAAACAGTAGTGAATATGGTTTCCATCCTAAACCCGGCAAGGCATCTCTGGCTGCACTTTTACCAAGAAAGAACCCCAGCTGAAAGCACAGATACCACAGGACATGAGAGGGACTGTTAGATATTACTAGGGTCAGGGGTTCTGACACCTTAGTCAGCTACCAAACACTTTTGGCTACAGCAACTGCTAGGGCAGTTTGCAAATAGAATTGAGATACAGGATAAATCAAGGATCCGTGACAACATCGGGGCTAAGCATGCCTTCAAAGGTGTAATAGTAAAGAGGAGACTTAGAAATTAATTATGTCCATTGGTATGGGTGGATTTTATATGGGTGAGGAAAGCGATGGGCATTAAATGTAAAAAGAACCACGGTGCTGCAACTACTTGAGGCTGGAGTGTCAAGGTCAAAAGCATTCCTAGGGAAAAAGGCTGGGCCAGGCCAGATGGGTTTCCTCCAGCAAGCAAGCAAGTTCTGATTCTTGGCTTCAGTTGGCTGGGGCCCTCTTAGTAGGAAAGCCTCAGCCTTTTCCTGTAACACTGACTACAAACTCAAAATCACTTTTAAGTGAACAGGTGATCTGTGACTTCAGAGGACAAAGGGGGGCTTCCTCCACAGACCCGACCTAGCATGAACAAATCTCCTAACACTGGTTCAGAAGCATCACAAAGTTAAAGCTTCCTTGAGGCCTTGAGAACTAAAACCAGTCAAGCCACACCCACCTAAACACTATTCCAGCTGAGTTAATCTCAGTGACAGCAGCTGTCAAGTAGGAGCCATTCATAGGTATAGGTGTGTGTGTGTGTGTGTGTGTGTGTATTTTCAAGTCCTGGCTCTTTCTTGGGATAGAAAGAACCCGTGAAGAAGTGGTAACAGAACCAGAGGTCAGGGCTTATAGCAAAACTGTCCAGCCACAGTGACAGTGACCTTTGGTGTTTCTTTAGGCCACATCATGGTCTACCCAGAGACTTGGTTTGGGGTGCACTTTCTTCTCCAGGCCTGGGTATGGTGTGTCCTACTGATGAGATGTGGCCAGAAGGAGTGGGTGATGGCTGCATTCTGGGGTTTCAGATGTAGCCGGAGGTTGTGGCAGTCCTGGCTCTTAGTTTCAGAGATGAGGGACAGGCAGTGAGAAGGCTGAGTCCTTCACCAGCAGGTCAGCTGACAGCTGAGTGGAATAAAGTCCTGAGAGGGAAAGGCATTAAGCAGGACAGTACTCGCTGGGTCACCATCCTCAGGGTGCTTCTGCCCACCAAAGCTGCATTTTGGCAAGAAGTGGGGCGGAGAAGATGTGAGCTGATGAACACCAAATCCTACTTGCAGGTTAGACACCGGCCCCTTGAAGAATGGGGTGTGCAGATGCCTGTTTCAGCTGGAGCTGGGCAGAGGTGACAGGACCTGGCCTCTGAGGCTTCACTCCAGCTTTTTAGCTGGCACCCGGGTCCGTGCAATGATTATGGGTACCAGGGCCAGGCTGCCGATTAGAGCAGCCCACAGTGGTCGGTAGAAGAGCCAGCCAGCAGCCACAGTCAGCAAGGTCAGTGAGGTGGCTACACAGAAGGCAAAGGCTTTCAGGCCAATGTTGACCAGGTCTCGGAAGACAGGAAACCAGTCCACTGTGGGGAAAGAGAAGGTCATGAGTCCCTGAGGATACTGTGCTCCATGCCCTAGATGGCTCCTCTCAGCCATTTAAGGGAGGAAAGGATCAAGGTGGAGCCAAATGGTCTCACACTTGCCTAGGATATCCAGGGGAGGTGAAGCTCAGCAAGCTGACATCCACAGCTTTATTCCTGCTCAGCCCAGTCACAAGTGTGGGTGCCTTGGCCCTTCAAAGTCCATGCTGAGGCCACCAAAAAGACCCATAACACCCTCTCTCCCGCAGAGCCCATGATGTACTCCACATTGCTCAGGGCCTGAGCTCTGAGCTACTGTGCCAAGTCTGCAGAGGAAGCACCTGGCGCTCAGACCACCTTGACTGAGGGACAGAGAGGACTACAGAGAGGCCCTGCCACAGCTCCCATTATCCCTCCACTCTACATCTGCCCTACCTGCCAGCATGCCTTCAATGGAAGAACCAGGATCACAGACAGGGCTTCTCAAACATGGTGGGGACTGAGACTCAGAGGGACTGACCTGTTCTCCGTAGCATGGCCAACATAATTCTGTATAAATTCTGGTCGTTCTTTGACATGCCCACAATGTGGCTGGTATTTATGAGCATACCTCAGCTGTCTAGGGAAAAGTCTGAGGGAATGACTTTAGTTCTCTGTATGTAAATGAGGAAATCTCCCATTGAGTATCCCCCAATACTTGCTGCCAATCTGGGATGTGCTCCAGTCACACCTCCCCCAAGTCCATAGACCTACGTGGGGGAAGGGCTTCTGCTGGCACCATAAGAAGGCTGGACGAGGACACATTGGGGTAGAGACCTGGCTACTGAGTCTCCCTGAGCAGGCTGTCATCCTGCTGAGTGTGTCAGTCTGGCACACTTCATGTCTTGGGCACCAGGTCCTGAATCAAACTGGGACACTTAAACTCGGACTCTTAAGCTAGACTTAGGGCAAGTGAGCAGCCCCTCCCCAGGCTCCCGATGTGCTAGCTGCTGCAAACCTGGCCTGGCTCTGCAGGATGTTTCCATACAGGAAACTTCTAAGCAGGGGCAAGAAAAGGAAGGCCAGGGAAGGGTACCCATGACTCTGAATTGAGGGATTTCAGGTGCAGATCCAGGTCACAGCACAGGCTGGCAAGCCTCCTCCCCATAACTGTCCAGTCATGGAGTAAGGGATGAGCAGAGAAGGCCAAACTGGACCAGCCTCCCATCTCTCAGCAGGTGTGAACATCCCTGCTCATCACACCTGCATTGCCTTTCTCTGCTATTCATCTTAAAGCTACCATGGGGGGTGGGGGGGATGACGGATGGATGGACAGACAGATGGACATGACAGAGACAGGCCAGATGTTTGGTGTCTTTCTCAAGGATCCCAGCTGAAAGGTTACCAATGCAGTGTGATGAACACAGGACCTCAAGAGGGAAGGATGGCTCCTGCACCTTTCTCACTTACCCAGGGTGTAGAGGATCCGAGTCATGAGGTTGAGGCCCATAAACATGGCCATCCAGCCAGCCGCCCGCAGGCCCCATGTTTTCATGGAATTGCTCTTCTGTTCTCTACGAAACACCTCCTGTAGACAAGGTGGCATGGTGTCAGGATCCACAAACTCACCAACCAACAGTGTGGGTCCTGGGGGCGGGGCATTGTTCCTTACAGAGCACAGGGAGATGGGCAAACCTCATGTCTAAGTCTCTGCCTGTTTGGCTCAAGAATATGAATAAGAAATCTATGGCCTTAGTACATGGTCTCGCCATCCTTCCCACTGCTGCTGTCCATATGGGGCACCTTCCACCCTTCTGGGTGGACAGTTTAAAGCACATGCTGGTCCTGGGTGAAGCATTAGCCCTCAACCCCAAGACACTACTTGCAGTTTCAGGCCCCCTGACTCCGACTGTACCCTCCTACTCTGTAGGCTGCACCTTTGTACCCCACTGCTGTCCCTGGTTTTCCTTCTGGCCTGTAAATGCTAATATTCTCTGCTTCTCCCACTCTGCCCAGGACCCCATGCACCCCACACCCCGTGTGCCTGTACTCAAACATAACACTACATGCCCAGCATTGCTCTAGGGCTACTCTGCCTCTTACACATCGTCCCAGCCTCCTGGCATGCTGAGCACTGACTCAGCCCCACCCCAGCCTGATTCCGTCTTCTCCATGGCAGCAATAATCCCACAGCCCGCCCACCTGCACAAGTCAAAATCAGGGTCAGGTGTGGTCTGTTTGCCCCTCACCTTACAAGTTCTGCCAGCTGTTGACGGTGATCCACACCATCACTGTTCCTCACGGGGTTCTTATATTAGCCTGCGCTTTTCTGGCCTCCCTTCTTCCTCACCTCATTCTCGCACAGCAACTGCCGCCAACCAGCTTTGACCCTCCACCCCTGGCCACCTATGGGGAGCCCAGGTCAAGTGTACTGTCTGTGCAGACTGTCTGCCCACAGTTGCCCAGCAGCTCTGCACTTCCTTGCAGTCTTGACTAAGATACGGTTTCCCTGAGAGCCTTTCCCAGACTCTGACTAAACAGTACTCTTGTCCAATCTCTAACACACAAAGATGGATGCCTGTCTCTGGATTTAGCTGCCACTGTCCTGTGGTTTACAAGCACATTGATCTGACTTAAAATAACTTAATCCGAATCTTCTCTGTTTTACTGAGACAGGAAGCTGAGGCTCGGTGAGGTTGTGACACAGCCCCAAGCTTCACAGATAGTTAACAGGAAAGCCATTCTGAAATGCCTGTGTTTGGTGAGCAGGTGTGGACGGCGTGAAAAGCCACCACATGAGATGGGGATGGCAACGGTGGTGTTTTCTAAAATGTTTCATTACAACAGAAGAGGAAACAGGTTCAGGAAGGGTAAGACTTGTTCAAGGTCTGTGGCTGGTGAAAGGCAGAGCCAGAACTAGGCAGGAGCTGGACAGGGAGCTTGTGAGTCATGCCGTGGTCTGGGCCCCTGAACTATTCAGACCCTGGAGTCCCTGCGTCCTGACTTTGGAGCCCAGCTTTCTTCTCAGCTCTGTGTGTCTGCCTGCTTGCCTGTACAGCCAAACCTTCCCTCCCAGGCCTCCTCAGCCACATCCTCCACCCCCCACCCTCTGGAGTCCTCCAGAGACCTGAGACTGCCTGCGAAGGCTGGAAACCAGGAGTTGGGCAAAGCCCTGAGAGTGAGAAAAGGGCTTCCTAATTTTAGAGCAGTTCCTAGGATGACTCATAGCCCAGGCTGGGAGGTGGCAGCCCCACCCTGAGCCTGGTAACCAGGCTCCCTAACAACAGACCAGCCACACCCTATCTTGGCCAGGTAAAAGGAGCAGGTGGGGTCCAAACACTATGACCCACTGGCGGGGGCTGGAAGAGGGCAGCTGAGGACGCAGTAACAGCAGCAGAAGGGCCACAGCTATGCTCTGAGGCCCGCTGCACCTTTGGCCTTTTCTGGCTGTTCTGAATTAAAACCCACGAATCTGCTTAAGACACACAGGGAGGCCCCAGCAGGGACCCACTGGGTTTACTAGCAAGAGCTGGAATTGATAATGCTCTATTCTAAAGGTGCATTCCTCCTTCTCAGCACTGGGAAAGGCACACCCAGGGGACTTAGGGACCTGTGTGTGTGTGTGTGTGTGGGTGATTGCCTCACTCACATGGCTCTGATAATGCAGCTCCAAACCCTCCATTGATGCCCCTGAAGGAAGAAGAGACACCTCAGAGTGGCCTCTGCCTTATGGCAACCTTGCAGCCACTGTCCCCTCTTCTCCTGGTACCCACTGGCAAGTGAACTCTTTCCTGCCCGACTTGATTATTCTAGGGTGGGCCTGTTCATTTTGAAGGCCTCCCCAAAAATGACTTGTCACAGAGGCCCTGGCTGCAGAAACTGATTGTGTATCAGAAACCCACCGTGCTGGAGCATGGCTGCTCTCACTCCTACCCTGGTCTCACTGTTCTCCTCGCACAAGACTGAGAGCCTGAGAGGGCAGTGTCAGTCCTCGGTGCCTCGCTCACACAGGAGGCTGCTGTGCTGTTTCCTTTTCTTCATACTGCCTTGGCCAGACCGCTAGTGGTGGGGCTTCTTAAACAGCACCGAGAAAAAGGGCAGGATGTGGCTGTCCCCAGCACAAAGGCAGGGCAGCAGCAGCTCACCTCGGCTGAGAAGTCTCCATGGTGCAGGAGCAGCAGGGTGTCCCCAGACTTGGTGGAGTATGGGATTAGCTGGTCACCTCGCTGCCGGGCAATCACAGTAACCTGATCAGGAAAGTCAGTATTAGAGCTAAGTGGAGTGAGGGTGAGACCCACAGCCTACCCCTCAGACTCCACACCAGTCAGGAGGTGAGGAGACCTGGGGCTTCTCTCCTTGTTTCTATGGGGTACAGCGCCTGGTGCTCTGGCCAAGCTGCTTCAGTCCAAGCTCTAGGGAGGCACTAAGTACGAAACCCACGTTGGGGCAGAGCAGGGGTTGGGGCAGATCTACACAGGGAGATGGCATGGACCACATGGTGACATTGCTGCTTGACATTCCGCCATGGCAGACCACACATCTCCAGCACTGTTTTACTCTCATTTTTAATGATTCTCACTATCAATGCCTTTCCCTTTGGGAAATTTTGTGCGGGCTCTAATAAAGGATGAAAATGTGTACAATGGTAGCCTTTCTAAACTAAGCAATTCTTTGGAAAATAAAATCCCCACCTTGGAACCAGGAATCCCATTGTGCCCTCCTAATTACATCAAGTGCAGGAAAGTTAGAGATTTACTAGACACACCTGACCCCAAGGATGAATGCCTACAATTCAGATCCAGAACCTGAGGCCGGTAGGGGCAAGGGTTCAGTTAGTAAGTGTAGAGAAATCAGAATGGTACAGTATAATGAGAAAAGAGTAAGACAGCAGGACCTTCCCTTTGGGGAACATATGAGGGGAACAGGCCCATAGAGTAAGACTAAGACACAAAGGGACACAATTAGGGAACAGCTCAGTGCTTATCCCCTTGGGGAATGAAAATTGCTCTTAAATTTTAGTGGAGTGTCTAGTCCCAGAAGTCCTTTTCCCAAGGTCAGACATTTGGATAGGGGTCCCCATTCCCTCAGCAGCTTGAAGAAAGTCCCTGCTTGCTACAAAGGAAGTTACTCTTCTTATCTCTCGCAAGAGGAACTTGTGGCTCTATTGTCAAGGTCAATACTAGATTCCTCAACCCCTGATCTCAAGTCACACCCCAACTCACAGGCCCCCTTTCTCCATTTTGTGTTATGTGCAATTATAGAGTATAAAAGTATAGAGTGTATTCTTTTTTCAGCAAACACTGCTGGCAGTCTTCCTGATTCACCCTCAGATGGTGTCCGTCCTCCACCCCCAGCCTCCACATATCCTCTTCGGACCTGAACCCCAGCAGAAGCAGATCTCCATCAGGGAAAGGCCCTGCTGTCCCTCTGGACCAAGAGCTACTATGGATAGGACTGGTGGTCACAGTGGACACCAGATGAATGACAATGTTTATGCACACTTAGCAACCAGACCAGGTCTGGATCATCTGTGCTTTCTCCAGAACCCTAAGAGTCTTCTATCTGCCTTCCGAGGTCAGGCCCTGGGGTGGCATTCTGACTGTGTGCTCTAAAGAACCAAGACCAAGTACTGTGGCTGGGAGAAGGGGCTGCCATAATTGGACAAGCACCACTAGGACTGTGGCTCCCAGTCTGGGGTCCAGGAGCCACTGTGGAAAACACAGACCTCTGAAACTGCCTAAGAGCACGTCTGCTGCTTGTGCAAATGAGAAGCAAAGCCGTTAGGACCCAGGGAATCATGAATGGGGGCAGCCCCAGGGAAGCAGATTACCACATGAGCTGGGCCCAGGTTAGGGTCATCATTGCTCAGTCCTGCATAAGAAAAGGAGACGCGGACATCACCAACCTGACGGTGGAAGAGAAGAGGGAGAGAGTTAGTGATCCAACGCCTGGCTGTTCTGACTCTTTCATCCAGACTGGCCTATTAGGAGGCCTGCCCAATTCCAGTCTCCCTGGCCAAGTGCAGCCTGGCTTCAGCTGTTGCACACACTCTCAGTGCTACTCAAAAGCCTTGTCTTCTGCTATCTGAGCAGCCCTCATGTCCACGTACCTCCGGGTACTTAGGGTTTTCACTGTGGTAGAAGAAGTCTCCTCGGCGAATGATGTCCACATGGGGGTCCTCCAGCTTGGACAGGCTCAGGGGCTTGAAGTTGTCAATCTTGTCAATGAGGCCTGAGGGAAGCCATGGACTCCACTCAGAACCCTGCTCTGTTAACCCTGAAACCTGACACTCTGTCCTTGGTGCTCTCAGACAGCAAGGCCGCATACCTAGCCTATGCCCTCTGGCTTTTGCATAATCTCCCAAATGCAGTGGATTTTTTTTTTTTTTAAAGGTAGTGGGTCTTACATAGCCCATTGTGGCCTCAAACTCACTAAGAGCTAAAGATGACCTTGACCTCTGGATATTACTGCCTTCACTCCTCAAGTGCTGGTATGACAAGGCCATACATGGGATGACTGTCATACATGGTTCCTTTTTTGTTCCATGACAGGGTTTCATTATGAAGCCCAAATCAGTCTCAAACTTGTTAATCCTACCTCGGCTCCGAGTGCCAGGGTGATAGGCATGTGCCACCACACCAGCTGCAATGCCCCCTTTCCCAACTCTATCTCCAGAACTGCCCTGTGCCCAACTCACTCTTCCAGGAAGGCTTTTCCATGCCCTGTCCTGCTAAGTCAGCCTAGTCACAGCTGTGAGAGTGGCTTTGCTTTCTGCCCTCCCTCCTCGGAACACACTCTCACCCACATCTAGGCTAGACCTCCCTCCACCACAGGCACCAGCTGAGTGGCAGAGCTACTGGGACAGTCAGGCTAAGACTGGCTATCTGGGTCTCAAGCATCTCCTCTGTCACCTTCCCAGGTTAGGCCCAGTGGAACCCAAGCATTATATGACTCATGGTGCCACCTTCAATCTTTAGGGTTTCTCCTCACAGTTATAGAGGAGGCTGTGATGCACCTCCTTGTGGGAGAGCTAGATGCCTGGTAGGGCTCATAAGTGGAGCCAGAGGTCAGAGGGAGGGAGGGCTGCCTGAGGCAGGTCTCTGGTGCAATGTCTGCTCAGAACAGACATGCACAGAAGTGTCAAAAGGGTGTAGCACCTGGGGTAATATCTAGAACAATCCAGGCTTCAGAGGAACTGCCAAGAGTGGGGTTTCTACAATTAGGGCTCACCTCACTCTGCCCCCAGTCCACAGTATAATTCTGAGATGGGGGCCAGCTGGACCCTGATACTGACTACCATAAGCTGTGGGTCTGCTTAATACTGGGGCTCCAGACCTAGAAGAGGCCAAGGGGATAGAAAGGCCTTTGGGTGGGCACCTCTACAAAGGCCCAAGACTTACCTGCTGAAAGAAAAAACCTGCCAATCTGGACAAAGGGGGCTGTTGCTGTGAAAGACTCCACTGCCATGGCACTGTAGGAGAGAGGGAACAATCAATAACAGGGCACCAGAGTGGGAGCTGTCTGGCTACTTTTGGGTTGTAGTGTGCTGGGGTCAGTCCCTACCCAGGAAAGGGATCCTGCAAGTCTAGGTACATGACCCCCAGGACTCCTGTTTCCCTCTCTGGGCTGAGCACCCCCATTCTGTCTCATCACCCAGATACATCACTCTCTTACCTAACCCGTCCCAGCCTCTTAGCTGTTGTGGAATAATACTCTAACTAGGTAAAGATGTGTTATATCTGCTTATGTTGTGGAATATTACTCTAACTAGGTAAAGATGTGTTATATCTGCTTATGTTGTGGAATATTACTTTCACTATGTAAAGGTGTGTTACATTTGTTTATGCTGCCTTTGTTTAATTATGTAAAGATGTGTTGCTCTTTTTACCTTGCCTGCCTAAGATACCTGACTGGTCTAATAAAAAGCTAAACAGCCAATAGTTAGGTAGTAGAGGGATGGAGTGGGGAGAGGAAGGGAGGAGAGAGGCTGTTAGCCAACCAGACACAGAGGAAGTAGTGAAAGTAGGACCTACTGAATGAAAGAGAGGTAAAAAGCCCAGAGGCAAAACATAGAAGAGAAACAGGTTAAACTAAGTTATAAGAGCTAGCGGGACAAGCACAAGATAAGGCTGAGCATTCATAACTAAGTCTCTGGGTTATGATTTGGGGGCTGGTGGTCCAAGAAAGTTGCTACAATTTGCCATGAAATGGAGCCTTTCTGGACCACATACCACTTCCAGCCTGGGCAGTCTCTTTCTTCCTGGCTCAACTTGGACCATGGCTTCATATGATCTAGCCATGCCCAAGTGCTACTTCATCATCCTCACCCATACCACAGAGTGACTTCTCCCTGAGGAATCCTAACACTGCCCCTAGAGCCCCCAACCTGGCTAACAGTAACAAGGCACTTTGTGACACAGGGGAGCCTCTTAGTCCTTTACCAGGCTAGTGCTAACTTGAGGGTCAGCAAAGGCCGGGTCTTCATCTGTGCATCTGGTGCCAACACAGAGCTTGGTGTTAAAACTGCATCTTGTGTATTCTTCAACCCATCACTCAGATTAGAAACTGAGGCTAGAGCCTGCAAGAGTAAGCAAGACTGGACTTGGGTGGGCCCAGTCCAAGCTCTCACCTGGGGTTTTTATGGCCAATCTCTCGGTCAAAGTTTTTGCTGTTGACAATTTCTGACCTCCACTCCGTATCTGCATGAAGAGAAAGGAGGGGCAATTCAGACCAGCCAAGAGTGGTCTCAGCATCCTCTTACCATGACCCTTGGGGACCAGGGTAGCTGCTCAGGACTGCCTGGATGGTGGGCATGCAGGACCCTGAGGACTGGCACCCAGGAACTTTGCCTGGTGCTGAGGCTTTCCACACCTGCCCACAGCCCCACTATGCCACCCACCACTGCCAGCCTGGGCTAGGGTGGAAGTCACATGTCCTGGGGATGCGTAGGGACCTGGAGAGTCTGGGACTCACTGTAGGAGTACTTGGTCTCCTTCTTCACCTGGCCGTCCTCCGTGTACTCACTGCAGAAAAAGCACAGACAGCAGAAGTCAGCTCAGGTGCCCGAGGCCATCTGCTCTCTAAGTGTCTGAAGTGGCCTCACGACCCAGCTCCCCACAGGGAGTAGAAGCCTGCTGGGCTCAGGAACAGACAGTCCCCAGCCACCATGGAGCAGGCACTATCTCTAGAAGGCCTGCCTGGAGGGACATGGTTTCTCAGCTTAGCTACAGACTCCAGCTGGCTCACCCAAAGATATTTAGCCTTGGGCTCAAAGAAATATCCAGCGGCAGCCTCTGGGAGAACCTAGGGTGGCAGGGGGATGTTCTCGAGTATTTCTTGATTACTCCCTTCCCCTCACAGGCCATGTAGTTCAGGTGGGGCTGAGTCTGGTTCTGGCTCTAGGTGACCAGGCCATGAGTTAACTGAGAAGTGGCTTGTGCCCTCTGTGAGAGGATGACCCAATGCAGGAAAAGCTGAGCAGGGACTGGCAGTAGAAGGCCACACTAATTCCTAGTGACACCATTTGAGCCTGGACTGTCATGCCTTGGGCAGTGCATCCTGGAATGTCCAGGTAAGTAAGCTGAGCAGCTCCCTTTCTGCTTTGGCCCACTCTGCGCTAGACTGTCGTCACCTCCAAAGAAAAGGTCGCCATGCACTAATGCTGGGGTCTGACACTTTTCTGATAAGCAGACACTACTCTTTGAATTCGGTTAAATGGTCTCTACATGAAAGCCACTGCCCTTTATCTTACCACCTGAGCCCCTGACGCCCTTCCTGCTATCCACTCCCTCAATGCCTGGCTCCTCACCTGGACTCTTCTGTCTCCACCCACTGGTACATCTCCACATGGCGCCGCAATTTCACAGCTGGAAGATGGACCCCGTAGTTTGGGTCAGACAAGAGCTTCAAGGAGAATCAAACAAAAGTGTAAAGGCCAGACGTATGGCAGTTCAGATTTCCCAGCCCAGGAGCCCAACTGCAAGAGGGAAAAAGATGGGCAGGCCTGGAAGTAAAGATGGAGACCAGCATGAAGCTGCCAGCCTCAGCTCTCAACACAACGCCCATGACCCTGAGCTTGGACAACAGCCCAGCTCTGATCACCGTACTGTGTGCTAACTGTAATTTGAGCTGTTGTTATCACATGTCTGTGAGACTGTTGTCATTAGCATAGGGGACACTGGGACTGAGAAATGACTTGACCACACAGCCACAGAGGGCACAATCACACCCATGTGGGTCTCTCTGAGGTCCAACTCTGAGCTACTGCAATTGGTAGCTGCCACCCAATCACCCAGCCTACCTTGGACGTCCGCAGGGCCCCGATGATGTGCACCAGCCTCCCTTCGTTCTCCGGAGCTACACTGTGGATGCTGTCTGGGGACACCACAAGTGACAGGCCCTCTGCAAGTAAGGTGGCTGTCTTCAGTGCACGACCCTGTCAGAGGGCAGAGAAGGGATTTCAACAGCTCAGGTGCTGCTTGACACCTTGCTGTGGGTAGAGAGAGGGATGGGCCTCAGTAAGCAGAGCTGCTGAGGTCTAGCACCTGGAGACTCAAGACTAGAACACGGGAAGACCCCACCAATCTCAGACTGCCTGACGTTGGGAACAGCTCTGTGTCTCCCTGCCCTGGACTAGTCCTGTGCCTCCACTTGCCTCTGCCTCCCACTCTCCAAGCTTCTAATCCATGTGGTTTACAAAGGCCAATCTGAAGCATTGTCCAAATCATGTGATTCAGGATTTGCCAACCAGGTGTGCTCTCAGATTAGCTGACACACTTCATGTGTCTCACCCAAAGGTGCCTGGAGCCTCTGGGAGAACCTAGGGTGGCAGGGGCACCTTTTCCAGCTTTTCTTGATTACTTTCCTGCCCTCCGAGGCCATGTAGTTAGGTGAGACCAAGTGTGGTGCTGGTTCAGAGAACCAAGACCTACGCCAAGAACCTGAGAGATAGCCATAACTTCTGCTAAACTGACTTAAAAAGACATGGTTCCGGTTCTGATTCTCTCAGATGCTAAAAAACTGCTTGGATGGGGGACTGAAATTGCTCCAAGGGAAGAAGCTGCCTTTGTGACGCAAAATGTCACCACAAAGAGGCAGAATTCCAGCAATCCAGCATGAGTTGAGTGCTTCAGCCATGCCTGAAGCAGGTTCTCAGGTGTGTGAACTGACTCACTGCCCCTCTGACTTACACTGAGGTGTGTCACTGCAGAAAGAATTCCAACTAACTCAGCAGCCCTCTCCCTCCTATAAACCTAGGCCTTTTATTTCAGAGTTCAGTCACTGGATCCTCGCCCTGCATCTTACCTCATTGGTGAAAATTAAGTAGAAGGAGAGCAAGAAGGTCACAAGCCCCACGAACATCCCACCGGAAGTCTCACTCAGTCGCTCCAGGAAGCCTGGTTGGGGGTCAGATGTCACCTTGACATGTTCTTTCCTACTGCCGATACTGGAATACTGAGGGGGAAATTGAGAGTTTGATGAGTTTTGAGAAATAATTTTGGTGTCCAAAATTATTCTTCCCAGAAGAACCCATATTTCCCACAGACATTGGGGGACAATTCTACTTTGGCATAGAACTTCTGGGCCATAAGTTCAGCACAAGGCAAGCAAATGCTTAAGCACATCCTAAAGACACCAACAAGCTATTTTACAAAGCAGCTAGAAGTGTATTTTTAATTAAATTTGAGAAGTAATGGCTGGGCTTCCTGAGGACTGTGCTGCTCTGTGAGGTTGGAAGAGTGGTAGGTGGCCTTTTGGACAGTGGGGTCACAGTTCTAAGGACTACCAGGTGGCCATGCTGAAAATCCAGTGAGAGGCGGGCCCAGTGCTGGCTGTACCTTCCAGCTAGGGAATCACGACAAGCTATTTGGAGGAGAGGGCATAGAGGCAGAGCTCAGGAAAAGGTGTCCTAGTAGGGGACTGTGTAGCAATGGTGTGGAGTGGTATCCTGGCTGTCCTAGCCATGCAGGGCTGGTAGAAAGACAAAGCAGATGGGCATGCCCAGGCAACACCCAGGAGACCAAAAGCCACAGGTCAATGGAGCAGGTTTTGCCCAGCTTGCTGTTGTCAGAAGTATGTCTAGTGCTTATCACCAAATGCAGAGACTGAGCCTGAATCCTAGCTCTGCTGCCCCACTAGCCATGGACCCTCCATTTCTTCACAGGTAAAGTGGAGGTTAAGCTCCGGTGCTGGGGCCTCGTTGGCTCCTATGGGAGTTACAACTATAGGGACGTTATCAGATTTCTCCATCACTGAAACTGACGCTGCCACCCAGACTGTGGGTGTGGATGAAAGTCACAGAGATACAAAGTGGTCACTAGGCAGGCACCTCAGAGAGCCAGGTCCCTTCCTGCCCAGGATCAGAGGATGGATTTGAGTCTGAGTCTGTGATCATAGCTGATGCCACTCTGGCTGTTCTCCAGGGCTGCCTCAGGCCTGCTGAGGACACCCACGGAAGCCAGAATGATACCATCAGAGACTCGGTGGAGACAGTCGCTGCAGACAAGAAGGTGACCATCTGTCAAGCCACTCATAAGCCAGCTCAAGGAAGAAGAGGCTACCACTACCCCATTTCACAGATGAGGAAATCAAGACTCACTGCTTATACTATCTGCCCAGATCAATAGCTTATAAGTAGTGAGTGCGGGTTCAAACCCAAGCAAATCCCTCTGCCCTAGACTGTCTTCCTTGTTGCTTAACTGTAATGTGAATTTAACAAGTGGAAGCAGAAAAAGGAGACTGTGTTCCTTCAGCTCTTCCTAAGCCCAGGAAGGCAGGGAGGGCAGGGAGACAGCTGGGGGAGAGGTAAGATGGGGAACGGCACATATGTGTGTATGCATATCTATGTGTATATGTACACTTATGTATCTTCCATATCACAGTCCACTTCCAGCACACTGGGCTCAGACTCAGCAAGCAATGAAGCAATAGGTGGAAATACACTGGGCCTGGAAATTGGCACACCAGGGTTGGAGTTCCAGCTTTGTTGCTGTGTGAGCCTGGTAACACACTCCACCTCTCTGGTCTGGGTTCCTCACTTGCTGGTAATAATACCTACCTGACAGGACAGTTGTTAGGCTGAATTCAGGTGCCTCTGCTCCACCCACTGTCTTAAGATTTTCTTGCTTACCCTGCCTGGTGGTTCAGCTACAGTATGGATGTTCTGGTACTCTGTCCCCTAGGCATGACACACCCATTGCCAGCTTGAAATAAGAACAGTTTTGATTATCCACATGAGCCCCTCACATGATCAGGCATGTTTCCTGGAAGAGTGGAAGAGGGTCTTTATACCCTCAGGTGAGAGTCCATCCACTCTCCTCCTATGTCCCACCCCCAGCAGTATGTAGTACTGCTGGAGTATACAGGAGGCAGAAGGCTAACGGAAGGGGGATTGGGAGCAAAGGAGATGACACTCCATCTACGCAGCTTTCCAGGGGTGGTCACCCATGCTGATGTGGGACTTTGGTGATATAGCTGTTTAGGGGTTACCTATGCTCCTGCAAGTACACCCAATAACCTCCTTGGTTCACCAAGATGGAGTTGGTAGGCTTGTTCCTTTGGTCTATGGTTATTCTGTCTGATGGAACGGATATTTGTTCAAATCTTCCCAGGAAAATAATGTAAAAATGGATAGACAAAGACATGGCTACTATAGATATCTCATTGTATCTATGTTTGTTGGTGTGGGAGTCAGACCCCAACACACATACCCAAGATGGTCTCTGACTGTACGAGCCTGTAAGAGTGACTTTTTCATGAGTTAAGTACCTCCCAGGTACAGGCTCTGTGCCTAGCAATCTTCCCTAAACTTCAAAATAACTAATCCTATGAGAGAGTGAACCCTGGGAAGTTAAAGAGTGGAAGAATCTTGATTTGCCTCTAGGCTTGGCTCCAAAGCCTGTCCTCGTCACCTTCCCAAACTATTGCTGCAGCATAAGCTGGCTTAGGGCCCCCGAGCAGGTGTCTTCTGCTGGGGAAGTGCAAAATATGGTGATGATAGGTGCCAGTAGGAGTCCACCTGCTCCTGTTAGACTGGTCTACAGGCTGCCTTCTCCTCTGGCTCCAGTGCAGCCTTCCTAACCTCTGGCTCTTCTCCCCTTCCAGAGTGAGACAATATGCCAAGCAGTCACTGCTTGGGCAGTAGGTGACACAAACTCTGGTCTCTCAGGAGATGTAGGAGGCCAAGAAGAGGTTTGCGGGACAGAGGAGAAGCCTGGGAAGAGGGCCGGGCCAGAGGAGGGCAGCATGACACTCTACCAAGGAGGGAGAGAGGGTGTGCCTGCGGTTGGCAGTGTTCCTGAACTGGCTTCAGAGGCACTTTCGCCAGAGGCAGCGGTGAGTCATCAGCTTCTCCCACACCCAGTCCCCTAGTAAGTGATGCTGCTCAGCTCGTTGAATGAATGTTAGCGTTCACTACTATAGTTCTTAAAGACTAGTTGCAGCAGGAAGAAGCCAGAGACTCGGGGCAGGGGTGGGGGGACGGATGTGGGGGAGACTATCCTCAGCCAGGGTCTCTTACCAAATAAGTACAGTAGGGACCGGGAGGAAGAAAAAAGCCTCCTTCTCCTGGTGATCCAGCCAGGATCGTCCAGCTACAGTGGCATCACAGCCCGGCGTACACACCCCCTAGGGCGAGGAGGTCAGAGCAGCCTTTGCTGGACAGCTCCACCTGGGCGGGATCGCCTTGCCAACATACCCACCGACGGACACTTTCCCCGTAATCCTTCTAGTCCCCAAGTTTCATACCCCCGGGGGCCCAGAAAGTAACTAGAAGTCGAAAGAGCTGCATGCACGAGCTGACTCGACGGAGGAGAGCGTCCCACAAACGCGCGGCCTGAGGGTGTGTGAACAGATGGACAAGAGCAGGCAGATCAGGGCCGCCTCACCCACTGGGGTCGCATCTCCTAAGGACACAGCGTGGACCCGAGGAAGAAGCGGGCCGAATGATGGTGTGGCCCGGGGACCAGGAGTTACTCACGTTCGCGGCCATGGTGGGCCCAGCTCGCCTCCACGGTCTCGCACTGCTCTGCTAGGAATTGTTCTGACGACCGGAATGCAGAATACAGTGACCTCCTGTCTGCTACAGAGCTGCAAGACTCCGCGTGGAATCCGAGACCTGGCTGAACTCAGGGCAAGAGTTACCGCCCCGCGGGTAGTTATCTGCGCCCCCGCAAGTTGTCTGCGCGTGCGCATCTCGCAGCCTGCTGGGAAATGTAGTCCGCTGTCGGACACTTTCGCCACAAAGTGCAACACTCCCATTGCTTCACTGGTGCGCGTGCGCTGCGAGATTTCTGGGAATTGTAGTACCTGCCTCGTTGGAGGGGCGCACGGGCTGCTAGGCAATGTAGTTTTCGGCGGAGAAGAGGCGCTGGTGCTTCGAAGGCTTGGAGGCAGGCGCGCGGCGGGCAGGCCTGGAGGGGGCGGGTCCGCGTGGGCCTCAGTGCCGCCCGCCAGGCGTGAGGAGAGGATAAGGGAGGTCACCGCCTGAAGGTGTGTCCGCTACGGCCGCACCGGCTGCCTCGGAGAGCTGCGAGCGTCGGGAACAACCATGTCTTACTGCCGGCAAGAAGGTAGGTCGGGCGCTGCCATGGAGACCGGTCCGGCGCGGGCCTGCGAAAGACACGCGGTCGGGTGGTTTCCACAGGGCGGCCGTGGGTCCTTCGTGGGCCTCACGCGGCGGTTTCCAAATGAGAAAGTAGAGGCTCCGTGATCCAAGGTCACCGCGAAACTCAAACCCGGGCCTCGGAGGCCTCACGTGGGCCCTGCGAGAGCGGAGCACGTTGTATCTAGTTGGCAATCGGGAACCCTAAGGAATTAATCACCCTCGTCCTTAGCTTTCCCCACGTGTTTGTATCCCGCACAGGCTTTTTTAAAACTATCCCGGAAAGTGCCACTGGCAGGAGCATTTATTGAGCTCCTCCTGTATACCAGGCAGTCTTTTAAACTACACGTAGCTATCTTTCTAAGTCAGGTTCTGTTATTGTCCACGTTTTTAATCAAACGGTAAACTGAGACGGGTTACTCGGCCCTAGAGCCCAGGTCCTGAAGCTGCAGTGCCAGTCGGGAGCCTTCCTTTCTTCCGCCTCTAGCCATGTTGAGGACCACTGACTTCCCTCCCTGTTGTTACCTGTAGGCCAGAAGATTCTGGACTAGTGTGTGCCACGGCCTCCTGACACTAACTGGCTCCTGTGTCTGAGCTGCCAGCCAAACCCTCCAGGCCCTAGTTTCCAGTCTTGTAAATTGAGAGGCCGTTCATGGTTCACTCCGGTATTCACCCAGCACGTGCCCAGGGCAGGAATGAGCTGGAGAACTTGTGGGAATGAATACAAAGCTACAGAGAGACTTGGGTCACCCAGAATTTTAGGATGAGTAGGCCAGTTTCTTCACCCTAAGACTAGGGAATCGGAAGGGTAAAGGGACAACTAATCCACCTAAGGCCATGCATTCAGTTAGAAGGCCCAGTCCACACAGTACAGCCTTTCTCTCCTACCCTAGAACACCCCCTTCCCGGATTCAAAATTAACTGACATCTCTCCTGAGGACTATGTCTGTTGGTTAGCCCTTGGTGTCCCTTACATCTCTCCTGAGGACTATGTCTGTTGGTTAGCCCTTGGTGTCCCTTACATCTCTCCTGAGGACTATGCCTGTTGGTTAGCCCTTGGTGTCCCTTACATTTCTCCTGAGGATTATTGGCTGTTGGTTAGCCCTTGGTGTTCCTTATCCAAAAGCCCCCATCTCCCAGCACTGTTAGGCAGGGGAGTCAAGATTTTTGTTCCCTCTAAAACAACCAGTTGGCAGGTTGATGTTGAGTCTTTGGGGAGAGGAGTCTAAGCAGTTAAAACACTGCTACCTCTTGAAGGGTTTACAGGCCTTTGCTTCTCCAGGAAGGAGGTTGGGTCCATTTGCTGCTACTGTAGGATTGAACCTGTCTACCTGGTTCAAAAGATGACCCATCGTGTGGTATTTGTTTTTAGTTAGTTTCTTGTTTGTTTGGTTTTTTTGAGACAGGGTTTCTCTGTAGCTTTGGAGGCTGTCCTGATACTAGCTGTTGTAGACCAGGTACGCCTGGAGCTCACAGAGATTCGCCTGCCTCTTCCTCCCGCCTGCCTCTTCCTCCCGAGTGGTGGGATTAAAGGCGTGCACCACCACTGCCCGGCTTTAGTTTGTTTGTTTGTTTTTGTTTGTTTGTTTGTTTGTTTGTTTTTGAAACAGTCTCACTGTGTTCTACAAACTCAGAGATCTTCCTCTTCCTCCTAAATACTGGGATTAAAGGTGCGTGCTCTTCCCTACCTATGAGTACAAGGCCAGCCATGGTTACAGAGTGAGATCCTGTCTCAAAAACAACAAAAATAAAAATAAATACTGTGTAAACCTTAAGGTGACCATACTATGTTTTCCTTGCAGCCTCATGGTTGCTCTCTTGCTCCTTAGCTCCTGGCTATGCCTTTGTCAGGTACTTTCTCCCTCCAGCTCCTCACATTGCCAGTTCTTGTCCCTTAGGAACCAGCCCAAATGTCACCAGGTCTTCCCTGGTACTTTGTGTCTCATAAACTCTGAAATTTCTGTCTTCTCCCACCAACCTGAGACATGGCAGAAGGCCTGGGATACATTGGGTGCTCAGGATTTAATTGAAGGACCCCAGGTGCATGCCTGTCCTCTCTCTAAGCAAATGATGGCCTGGGCACATGTATGTCAAAGGTCCATACACCTGTCAGTCTCCAGACTGAAGACCTTAGGTTGACATTCATGGAGTCCCACAGTAAAACGCCTCACACTGGCCTTGCGCTGACAGTGCCTGCCTGCTTCTCTTCATTCAGCAAAGATTTTATTGCAGAGTGAAGTGTCTGCCATTGGGTATGTAATGGTGAGCAGGGTGACAATTTTTGTGTCTATAGAATGAGAAGAGGTTAGCATTAAAGCATTCCCAGATGGATAATTACTAATTGCTGAGTCAGTGTACTAAAGGCTCTGCAGGGGGTTGCCAGGCTTTGAAGACCATTTCAGATGCTGTTTCCCCAAACCTCAAACCCTGTGAGAACAGAGTTCCTAGAGCCACCTTTTGCCTTCCAGCTTCACTTGGCCTTGAGCTCTGCCCCCCCCCCCCTTGCCACTACCTAACTTAGGGATTGCAGGTGTGGTCTGCATTGCCGCCTTTATTTAGGGTAGGGATCAATCTGGCCTTTTGTGCCATCCATACTCAGCAAGCATCCTACCCAGTCCCTTTTAAATTCTTTATCCTAGCCCCGATGGAATCACAACACTTGAGTTATTTATTTTCCTTTCTGTAGACAACCCCTACCCCCAATCAGTCTTCTTCACTTGATGCATGTATCATAGTCAGAGAGCTGACACCCCATCCCCAAGTCCTGATACCAAGCAGAAAGTGTTGAAGGTTTATGGACAATGCTTTTCACTTTTATATTTATATTTTATATTTCACTTTTATTTTTATGTTTATATTATGTGTTTTACCTGCTTTCTATTTCAAGAAAAGAGAATAAAGGATACCTACCTTTGTTTTGATGTGAGGGCTAACAACTCAGAGATGTAAAAGGAGTCCTAAACTGCTTCATCCCAACCTGACTGGGTGTTTGTTCTGAAGCCTAAGGCCATGTGGAAGTACCAGAGAGTTTGATTGCACTCAGCTGAGGTCACAACTGTCAGCTGCTTTTGCTTAGAACTCAGCAGTTATACAAATTGCTTTTGGGGGTTCTGGAAACTAGCCAGTCTCCAGGGTCATTCATTAGTCACTCTAGCATGACCCAGTGGCCTTGCTCTGCTGCTTTCTCCAGCAGTGGGAAGAGCAGTCTGACTGTGTTAGTTGTTGGGTGCCGAGGCCAAGACTGCCTCTGGCAGAGAGCCCAGGTGGGTAATGGGGCTAGCCCTGTGTGTGAGACCTGTTCCTAAACTGTCCTTTTAACTGAGGTAGCCTCTCTGATGTTTGCCCTCGCGTGCCTTCTCCGAGCTTCTTCCTTGGATATTCCAGCCCAAATGTGTTCTCCACTCTTTGCCTTACTCTTCCTTCACGTGCCTGAACCAGAACTTTCCAAAATAGTGGGAGAAGTGGACACAGTGCTGACAACTTGAAGAGAGCCACCTGTCTGCAGCCTGACCTCAGCTTTCACAGTAGCTACTTCCCTCAGGGCTACTCAGGAAGGGCAGGTTTACTCAGACCTGGAAAAAAATCTCCCAGTGTACCCTCTGGGTGAGGGTCTAGAGTCAGGGTGGGCTGTCTTAGGGTTATCCAGGCACTTTTCCTGGGAGGGTTAGGAATTTTGGACGTTGGCCTTTCCTTCCTCCTCCTCCTCCTCAGTTGGCTGGGGCTGAGTGGGTCTCTATTGCCCTTGTTGTTATGCTCAGTGCTCAGGTTAGAGGTCGATAATGTCTGTCGGAGAGGGTAGTGTGGGTGCTGGAAAGGTTTGGGAGTAAGGAACCTTGGAGGTTCCAGCCCGTGTAAGTCACCATTGTGAGCAAAGGGCACTGCTGTTCTCTGTAGAAGTGATGGGTGGAGGGCTGGCTGCCACACAGAATCCAGAATTGAACCAGTCCAAAGTCTGCCTCCAAGGGGCCACCATGGAAACAGATAATACCCTGTGAAGTGTGGGTGCTGAGGAATGGTCCCACCACAATGGAAGTGCCTGACATGTGGCTGCTGTGATGGGGAGGCAGATAACTGATGGCCAGAATCTATCTGTCAGGATAAGCCACAGGGTGTTCAGGAAAGCTATTCTAGCCCTTTGTTCTTTTCCTTTTTAAGAATTTACTTGATTTTACTTTTTGAAACAGGGTCTTTATGTAGCCCAGACTAATCTTGAATTCACTCTTCTGCTTCAGCCTTCTGAGTAGCTGGGATCATCAGGATTCCTTACAGGGTCACTATAAGGTTTCTGTCAAATAGGCATGTTTGTCCCACACCATTGGGAGAAACTCTAATGTCAAACATACCTGTCTCCTTATGCCTTTCCCTGGAGGCCCCAGGACCTTAGCCAGGCCTAAGTAAAAGTGGGCAAGGGGGTGGGGTATTCTGAGAAGGTTGAACTCTGCGCTCTGGGCTGGGCAGGTGAGTTGAGGGGGCTGCTGCAGAAGAGGGAAGGAGACCTCACTCTGAGGCTGCTCCAAATCTGCCCTACCCAGTCTCCTTCCTTCTCACGGTGGCTGGCTCTGGAGCCTCACAGCTGTGGACTGGGGACCCCAGGTCATAGTGCTCCAGTTTCTACCTGGTTGGGAGTTGTCCATAGGCTCTTCTCAAGGGGAGGATGGGAATGCATTCCTCTTCCCCCTCAGTTTAGAGAACTGGATGCTAGGCCTTCTTCCTTACCTACCACCTGAGTGCAATTCATGCCAGCTGGCTCTCATGACTGCTGGACTGTCCAGTCAGTGATGAGGACGTGTTCAGGGGACCGTCTTCAGATTAGCTGTTCTGTGTTTCACTTTCCTTCAATGAATCCATCTTTTTCTGCTCTAAACCCTAGGGAAGGATCGGATCATATTTGTGACCAAAGAAGACCATGAAACTCCTAGCAGTGCGGAGCTGGTGGCTGATGACCCCAATGATCCCTATGAGGAGCACGGTGAGAGATGAGGGACCCACAGACACTCCAGGGGGGCTTGGTGTTAAGCACCACTTTCCCACTTTGTCTCCCTTGGCCGTGGACAAATGTCTGACTCTGTGGTTGCTGTGTCTCCCTTCCAGGGGTTGGGACTGTGCTAATGCAGCAGGCAGCAGTTTCTTCTTACTAAAGCATTCTGTCTCCATTCTACGTGTTTGTACTGATGAGACTGAGAGTGACTGAAGTGTGGTTAACAGGGATCTCTGCTCTGTCAGCTGACTGGGGTGAGCCCTGCCATGTGTACCAGCTAATGTGCAGGCAGGAGAGCAGCAGCCAGGCAGCTGGTCCTTCTCCCCTGTTAAATCAGGAGGACTCAACACAGCTACTCAGAACTGTAACACTCCTGGGTTCATCTCCGAATGTAACAGTAGCTCCTTTGACACAGGATGTCATGCTTTGGGCTAGACTCGTAGGTACTCTGGTCTGTTGGGTAAGTGAATGCAGCATTCCCTGTCCATATAGCGTCAACACGACTCACTTCAGCACTGGAACAGGTACTTCGGGTGAGAGTTGTTGGTGAGGTTGAGCTTAAAGCAGGCAGTCCTGGAGGACGGGCTTGTGGTTAGGACTTTTCAGACCTGATCTAAAGCTGATGCTTGTTGTGGGTGGGACCCTCACCTGTTAGCCTATTGCCAAGTAAGGGTGAGTACCTAGCACTGTGTTGGGGATATTTGCAAGTCAGATGTCGTAGTTTTAGTGTTCTGATAACGGCTGCTGAAGTCAGTCTTTCTTAATGAGGAAGTACGAACTCATGTCAGTTCTGGTCCTTTGTTTACCTTGAGTCCATATTAGCTTCACATATGTCGCAGAACTCTGGAGGTGTGAGCAGACAGTGTCTGCTTGTGTTTGAATGCACTTCTACACTATAATTGCTAAAGCTCTGCCATCTTGTAGATGTGTGTTTTATGTCCCAATTCATATTGCAAGACCTGAGTTGTGGTTTTTTGGGTTTTGTTTTTTTTAAATTTTATGTGTATGGGTGTTTTGCTCGCACATGCATCCAGTGCCTGCCAATGCCAGAAAAAGGTGTTAGATCCCCTGAGACTGGAGTTACAGATGGCTGTGTGCTGGAAATGGAACTTAGGTCCTCTACAAGAGCACTTGAGATTTCAAGGCCAGCCAGTCTGCTCTACAGAGTGGGTTTCAATACAGCTAGGACCCTATCCCAAATAGTAGCTCAGATTGGGGTCACAGGTATGTGCTACCACAGATAGCGTCTGGGCTATAGTTTTTAAATGTCAGTCTTAATTCTTTGAAAGCTGTTCTGTGGGTTATGTTCAGTATTGAGAATCCCTCAGAGGTTGCAAGTAGAGGAGTGGAAGTTGGGTCTCTGGGGATCTGATGGGCTCTGCTATTTTCCTGACTTGGCTCTGAAGCCCAATACCTGCAGACAGTGTCAGAAGGACTACATAGGTTGCCATGCAGCTTCATGTAACTCTGTAACTGTATTGTTGCTGATGAGCCGCCTGCTGAGGAGCACCAGCGACATTTGCTGCTGTCCCCAAACAGCTAGAGCAGATCTGCTGATAGGCTCTCAGAGCTGATGTTGAGAGGCGGGATTCTACCTAGGACTTTGGACACTAGCTCTGCAGCCGCGCCTGGGCATGCCACTGGAGTAAAGGATCACGTGGCATTTCAGTCTATATGGGCCTTTTTTTCTTTTCTTCTTTTCCTTTTCTTTTCAGTGCCAGGCAAATGCTCGATTGTCAGCATTCTCAGCTTCAGTAGGCTCATAGAACTCTTTCTATAACCATCACAAAAAGTAGAAATGTCATCTTGAACCATTTTGGAAAACTAGAAAATTCTATTTAGATGTGAATAAAGTTCATAGAAAAAGCCATATTCAAAAGGAAGAAGCCAATATAGTTTTAATAAAAACCCACCTATAGCTTGACTTCCCAGCTCATTCATAATACATCACTTAACTTAGAAGTTTGATTTAGTAGGACAGTGGTGGTGCACGCCTTTAGCACCTGGGAGGCAGAGGCAGGCAGACCTCTGTGAGTTCGAGGCCAGCCTGGTCTACAGAGTGAGTTCCAGTACAGGTTCCAAAGCTACACAGAGAAAACCCTGTCTTGAAAAGCCACAATAAATAAATGGATAAATAAATAAATAAAATTTATTTTTTGCAGACTGTGAGTGGCAAGCCCTGTTCTACCTCTGCTATGCCCCACCCTAATGTGTGATTTGTATAGGAAGAATAGAGCCCCACTAGGCTAACAGCACTTGTTTACTATACAACAGATTTTAAGAACTTTTTACAACCATATGTTTACACCACTCTCTGGGCTATGCTGAGCAGAGGCATGGTCAGGGACTGCATGGGGAGCAGGGCCTGGAGGATCAGTATTTGCTTTGGCTTAGGAGATTCCTGGTATTTAAGTCTCAGAGTTCTGAGGAGGTGGCTTAGACAGTAGACAAGGTCACGGGGAGGGGGCGGGGAGCCTTCCACAGAATAAAGACCAAGCAAACATGCTTTGCTTGTTCAAGATCACAGAGGACATCCCTCACCTTCCCCTTGTTCATCTTCCTCTTCCAGGACTAATACTGCCCAATGGAGATATTAACTGGAATTGCCCATGCCTTGGGGGAATGGCCAGCGGCCCCTGTGGCGAACAGTTCAAGTCTGCCTTTTCCTGCTTCCACTACAGCAAAGAGGAAATCAAGGGATCAGACTGTATAGACCAGTTTCGGGCCATGCAGGAATGCATGCAGAAATACCCAGACCTCTATCCCCAAGACGAGGAGGAGGAAGAGGAGGCAAAGCCAGTTGAGCAGGTGGAGGAAACAGCTGCTTCTAAGGCCTCTGCAGCCAAAGAGCAGGGGTCCAGCTCCTGAAGGCCACAGGCCCTGGCCGCCACTCACCATGAGACTTTCTTCTGTACAATGCCTTTTGGTCACCTCTGTGAAAGTTCCTTTCCTCTGTGCACTGTTATGTACAAAATAACTTATTTTAATGATCAGAGGTCTTGGCTACTTGCCATATACACTGAAGAGGTGTGTACACCTATGTCCTGTGTAAACCTGTCCTTGAACGTTAAGCCACTGCTGGATGTACTCTGTGATTGCCCTGGATTTTGTCACTTTGAAATACTGTGCTGTGGCTTCTCAGCAATCAAAAGTTGTTACTCAGGAAAGTTATTCGTGAAAAAGCTGACTTATTCTGACCCATTGTATTCCTTTTGGTAGATTTTTACACCTCTTTGGGAAATTAAGTAGATACCAAAACTCCTTCAAGGGTATAGGTCCATTCCTATTGGAAGAGGCTGGTGGTCAGATGCTTGAATTAGAGTACATGGGACTGCTACCTTGTTCCTAGCTCCTAAGTTTCTGTGCAGTCCAAACTCCAAGGTGTCTACAGTTGCAGGGTGGGATTGGACCCAGTGACTCCCAGTCCTTCCTGAGTGAAAGGAGAGGCTTGGGTTTTGCTTTATTGTTTTGCGGTTCTGAAAGTCCTGGTTTGGGGCCCATGTTCACTTGGTCCAGTCAGTTGTGACATTGATGTGGGGACCTAGCTGCTTCCAGAGCAGAAGCCAGCAGAGGAAATGTCTGAATGAAGTACTCAATTAAAAAGAAAAAAAACTTCTGTCTGATTTAGTATGTGGCTTTTTACTAGTTAGAAAGTTGCTGGCTCTCTTGTGGTGGTAGAGAATGAACATGTGTGAAGATTTTTGGGGGGTGGGGTGGGGGAGTTGCCAGGAAGGCACATCCCAGCCCTAGTCTTTTGTAATTTTGAGACAAAGTCTCACTAAGTTGACCAGGATGGCCTTTATCTTCCTGCCTTAGCTTACCGAATGGCATGCTGAGCTACAAATATTTTTCTGTAAAGAAAATAATAAATTAGGAAAAATGAATTCCATTGAATGTCCTCTTCAGAGCTACTAGTAAAACCAGTCTGGTGGTGGCACATTCCTTACTTTCAGGGGAGTTAGTGGTAGGTGGTTCTTTGAGAATACAAGGTCAGCCTGATACTTATAGGGAGTTTTGGGACAGCCAAGGCTACATAATGATACCATGTCTCAGATAAAGCCAAGCCAGGTTGAATCTTTTAGCATGTTCAGTGTTGAGCACAGAGCAAGCTCCTTGTTCTTTTGAATACTTGTTCTGCAAACAAGGTAGATTGTTCTCTTGAGGATGGCTCTCTGCAGATCCCTTGAGGTAGTGGCTTAGTTCTTAGGCTGCACTGTCGTGGACCCTCAGATGTTTGAGTGCATTTGTTACCCTTATGTAAGGGTAACCTTGAAGCAGTAAGGATTTCTTTCCTAGTGGGGTTTGCTGCTGTGGGGCCAGGCACCACTTTTCTAGGTCCTCCCTCACTGGAGTCATCCCCAGCCTTGGCCAGCTCCTCACAAACCAGAGCCACTGTTAGCAGGACTCCAGTGATTGAGGTTTCAGTTCTTCCCTGGCTCTCAATTCCTTGCCATATGGACCTTACCTCAGAGCAAGAAAGAATAAGATGAAAGGCACAGACGGCATTTTTCTAATTTAATCTCAAAAGCTGAGGGACACTCACCAAGCCACCAGAGCCCCCAGCCAATGGCATTGCTTCCCCCACAGCCACAGCTTTTTGTGAGAAGTGGCCCAGCCCATATTCCGCCCTGAGTACCAGGATGCTGCCATGCCACACTGGGGCAGGTGCCACCACTGTAAAGCTTAAGAACATAGAACTTTGAGAAGTTGGGACTGGAGAGATGACTTGGTTAAGAGCATTTGGTGCTCTTCCAGATGACAAAGGTTCAGTCTCGGCACCTACATGGTGGCTCACAACCCACTGTAGTTCCAGTCCCAGGGATCCAACACCTGACCTGTGAGTACTGCATTAATGTGTATATAGACATACATGCAAATGAAACACCTGTCTTAGGGTTGCTATGCTGTGAGGAAAATCCCTGACCAAAGCAATTTAGGAAGGAAAGGGTTATTGGGCTTAGGCTTCAACATCACAGTTTATCAAAGGACTCCAAAATGGGAACTCGGGCAGGCCGATACAGAGACCATGAGGAGTGCTCCTTACTGGCTTGCTCAAGGCTTGTTTAGCCTGCTTTGTTGTAGAATCCATTCCTAGCACCAATGTCAGATGGCTTACAATCACTTGTCAGCCGGGTGGTGGTGGCGCACACCTTTAATCCCAGCACCCCAGAGGATCTCTGAGTTGAGGCCAGCTTGGTTACAGAGTGAGTTCCATGAAAGCTATGGCTACACAGAGAAAAAGAACAAAAACAAAACAATCACTTGCTAATTTCAGTTCTAGGGAATCGAACACCCTCTTCAGACCTCCACAGGTACGTGAACATACTCACACAGACACATAATCACATATAAATAGTAATTATTATTTGTTGAGAGTCTCCAATATTGTGTAGTACCCATCATTCTTTTCTGCTTTTAGGTGTGTGCACCACTCCTGCCTAGTTGCTCTGACAGATGCCATATGTCACACTCTATATGGAGATTGAGGTTTCTTGAACCCACCAATGAGTAATGAATGCCAGGCATGTCTACATCAGTAGCACCTTGCTCTGACATCACATGGAACCATTGTGAGCAATGCAAGGTCTCTGTCCATAAGAAGCATGGGCTGCAGCTGGGTTGTGCAGTTTGCACAGCTGTTGCATTGTGGACTTGGAAGTTGGTGATTTGTTGGATTTGACACTGGTCACCTGTGGGGCTCTGACATAGTGAGTTTGTTTCTTGGCTTGGGGTTTAGGGCTCAGTATATAGGTACTTATTGGAGTTTTTGTTGTTTTTTTAATATTTATTTTTGTGTCTGCATAACAACCGCACACTTGTGGAGATTTTCTGTTTGTCTTTTGTTTGGTTGGGGTTTTTTTGTTTTGTTTTGTTTTGTTTTGTTTTGAGACAGGGTTTCTCTGTAGCTTTGGAGCCTGTCCTGGAACTAGCTCTTGTAGACCAGACTGGCCTCGAACTCAAAGAGATCTGCCTGTCTCTGCCTCCTAAGTGCTGGGATTAAAGGCGTGTGCCACCATCACCAGGTTGAGGAGGACAACTTTTACAAGTCAGTTCTATCCTTCCACTGTGGGTTTCAGGGATGGGACTCAGGTCAGGCTTGATGGCAGGCACATTTACTGTCCGAGCCACCTGACCAGGCCTGTATAGGTTTTAGATCAAGATTTTACATAACACATGATTTCTAGTTTCACTCAATTTCCTGAAAATTACAACCATTCTTTAAGGATAAGTGTGTCATTCTTGTCCTTGTTTGCATTGCCTCCCTCTCTCCTCTCTCTCTTCCTGTGTGTGTGTGTGTGTGTGTGTGTGTGTGTGTGTGTGTGTGTGTGTGTGTATAACCTTTACCCTTGTGTTACTTGCTGAACTCATCTTGGTCATGAAGTATGGGCCACCTTAATGTGTCATTGAATTTGATGTAGAGTATTAATGATTCTTATACAGGATTTTTACATCTACATTTGTCCTAGAAAATTGCTTATAGTTTCTCCTTGCTTGTGTCTCTAACCAGCTCTGATGTCAGGATCATCCCAGCTATGTAGGGTGAGCTCCTTCCATTTCTGCTTTAGGGAATGATTGAACATTGACGTGGTCCTTTGGTTAAAGGTCTGCAAATCCTCAGTGAATCCATCTGGGCCTGTGGTTTTCTTTTTGGGAGATTATTTAATCACTGTTTTGATCATGTTGCTTGTACCTGATACGGTGTTTTCCTCTTCTTGGTTTGATGTTGGTGGGCCATGTGTGTCTAGAGACTTATCCTTTTCTTCCATATTTTCCCAGTATGTTAGAATTTAGGTTTTCAAAAATATTCTCTTATGCTGTGGATGTCAGCAGTATCAGCTGTAATACTGTAGTGTTGGGGACTGCAGACCCTCAGACCATGAATTTTCTGTGACCCCTTGCCTGCCGGAGTGAACAACTTGTTTTCCTAGGCTTATAACTGCTTTGGGCACGAGACCCTCATGAGTTCCTGATGGCAGGGGAGGGGTTTTTGCTGGGCTTGCAGCTGAAAATCCTGAGAGCTAGGGTGTGGCCATTAGTCAAGGAAAGCCCTATATAAGCTGCCCTAGAACACAATAAAATTAGCATTTTTGTTTCAAGGATGTCAAACCCCCCCCCCCATGTGTTTCAATCTCCAGTTGTGCAATTTGGCCAACTTGCAAATCGTCCTGTGGTACAGACGCTACACTGTAGCCTTTCTTATATTTTATTCTTGTTCTGTGAGCTGGGTTCAGGCTTTCAGCTCAGCTCTGCTCTTAGCTAACTCTCCATCTCTACAAGCTTTCCTATCCTTTTACATCTCATTTCCTTCATTTCTGCTCTGTCCTTTCTTCAGTCTACTGTTTTGGTGTTTGGTTTGTTTCGGTTTTCTGTGGTCTCGAGGAGCATCATTAAGTTGTCTACTTGAGATCTGTTTATTTTAGGACAACTTGTTTCCTGGGCACACAGCAGGTGCAGCAGGCTGGGCAGTAGCAAGAGCACCACCCACTCTGCCTTTCTAATGTGGGAATTAGAATCATGCTTCCCTCTGAGAACTGATTTTATTTTAATTTTTAACCTAGCATTGTTAGTTGGCATGATAATGGTGGTGTTGGCCCTCAAGGTCACAGCTTCTGATGAGGCACCCCTCAGAAGTAGTTACAAGATATTGAACACCATCTGCCAAGGCAGCTTTAGTGAAGTGAAGCTCACCTGCCACCTCCTCACCCAGACCCTGGTGGTGCTGAAAGTCCTGCCAAGGAACTCCTCCATTGTCACATCAGAAATTGACATCATGAAATCCCTCAGCCATCCCAATGTCATCAAGCTTTATCAGATAATCAATACCACTGTCAACAATAGGGCACAGAAGCAGGAGAGGGCTGCTGGACAAGGTCCAGGAGGATGGACATCTGCAGAGGGAGGGGCCCGACAACTTTACAAGCATATTGGGAGCACTGTGCATCACTGTCATTCAAAAAGTGTGATGCATGGAGACCTGAGGCCAGAAAATACCCTGTGGATGGCAAGGGCAGCATCAAACTCAGTGCCTTTGGGTTGGGCATTCAGGTCAGCCCTGGGCAGAAGCTGCCCTAGTTCTTCAGCCTCCCATTCTGTGCCCCAGAGCTCCTGTAGGGGAAAGACTATGATGGGCCTGCAGCTGATATGTGGAGCCTGGGAGTCCTCCTCTACTTTACGACCACAGGGTGCCTCCCTTTTCAAGCACCTACCAATCCCGGGATAAAGCAGAAGATCCTCTGTGAGAAATACTTCACCCCATCTTTCTGCAAATGTGTTAAACGTAATTGATCAGTTACTCACCCTGGACCCCCCCAGCAAGAGGGCCATTGTAGACTGCATCATGCAGCATCCATGGCTCACTCAAAGTGAGGTACCTTCTCTTGAGTTTTCCTTGCAGAGTTCCCCAGTCTCTCAGACTCCATTATCATAATCATTGTGACAGATTAGGGGTATGACCCATATGAGGTCCTGGAATCTTTAAAAGCACAAACCTTCGATGAAACAATGACTATATATCTGATATTACAACACCAGAGCCCCTGAGAGAACAGCCAAGAGAACTGTAACATGAGGGTCAACTGTGGGGAGTTCCATCCCGCCCAGTACCCCACAGTCGGCAAGTCCCAAAGAAAATCACACAGAGGTCTCCATAAGATTATAAACTGATTGGTCCATTAGCTCAGGCTTCTTATTACCTCTTATCACTTATATTAACCCATTGTTCTTATCTATGCTAGCCAAATGGCTCTGTACCTTTTCTAGCTGGGCAGCTCACATGTTGCTTCTTCGATGTTCTGGGCTCGACTGTGAGAAATGGGCTTCCTCCATCCCAGTATTCTCCTGTTCTATTTCCTATCTGGTTTATCCACCTATACTTCCTGCCTGGCCAATCAGCATTTACTTAAAACATGATTGACAGAATACAGAAAATTCTCCCGCACAACTTCCCTCTCTTTTTTTAAACAAAGGAAAATAATCATAGTTCATTTTTTGGGTAAGTGGGTGTAGTTTTCCAGGCTACTTCCTGCTGATTGGGGGTGCTGATAATCTTATGGGGACCTAAAGAAAATTTAGAGTTATATTCAAGTCCTGACTGGAGTATCCTATGAGTCTTGATCATCTCAGGCAGCAGTCTTGAATCTGTTCTGGATGTAGAACTCAGACATCTGGGCCATCTGTTCCTACAGGAGATTACTCAGGTGGTCTTCCTTGATCAAACTGGATTTTTCTTAACGCAGAATGAATCCACAGCCTCTGATTTTCTGTGGAAACAAAAGCAAAATCTCTTCTCCAAAGTAACATACCTTTTGACTTCAGTTTTGAAGCCAAGGTATTTTCAAAATCCCTATCTTGGGTTAGTTAGTTCAGCAGCATTTATAAACAAAAGTCTTTTAGCAGCTGTTGCTCCTTCCTCAACATTCAAAAAATTTAAAGAGAACATAATAGCATACAGTATCAAGATTCTCTGTGTATTTTCCATCTTTATGCAGCTTTATTTTAACCTCTATTTCTTTTATTTGTACTTTTACTTTTTGAGACAGGTTCTCTGTATATCTTTATCCTGGAATAATTCTGTAGACCAGACTGTCCTTGAACTCACAGAGATCCATCTGTCTCTGCCTCCCCAGTGCTGGGATTAAAGGTGTGTGCTAACCCCCCCCTCCGTGTTGGGATTAAAGGTGTGTGCTACAACACCTTCAAGTCACAGAGATCTGTCTGTCTCTTCCTCCCAGGCATGGGGATTAAAGGTGTGTGCTACCACACCTTGAAGTCACAATGGTCAATCTACCTCTACCCCTTGAAGTCACAGAGGTCAGTTTACCTCTGCCTCCCAAGTGTTGGGATTAAAGGTGTGTACCACCACACCCAACTTTTCTCTTTCTTTTTTAAGAACTTTAAACTTTCTTTTAAGTCTGTATATATTTTTAACACAATGTAAACCATTTAAATTTTATTCATCTTTGAATCTCTCTTTACTATATATCTCTCTTTTTCTGACCACATGAGTCTTTATGGAGAGGATTAAAGTCGTGGCTTTGATGGCTGAATCCAGCACATTTCTTAGCTTTTCAGCCTCATGGCAGAGGTACCGGCTGTAGTCATTTTTATTGCCACAACTCTATGGCATTTCAAGGTCCTTGCCAGCAAGCAAGCTGCAGCATTCTGCTCACAGACCACACTCAGTAGGACTGCCTGCCTGAAAGAATCAGAGTTTGCCCTGGCAGGACGGCCCAGAAAGCCAGCATTTTAAAACAGTGCAGCTTCTTTCCTGCTACGGCTGAAAACCGAAAAGCATGTGTTTAGCTTTTCATCAACACCGTTTAAGTGTTTCATGGCAGGGCCTCTTAAAAGAGCTGCAAGATTTTGCAGCTAAAGCTGAGTCAGGAAGCCTCTCTTAGATGAGAGCGCTTGCTTGCCTCTAGCAAGCAGAGCAGACCCGAGAAATTGCTGCTACCAAGAAAACATGCTTTATTCTATTCTTTCTCAGGCTTTCTCAGGCTTTCTGTGGATGCAGTTATCCACGTTGGGCGTCATTCTGTAACATGAGGAGGCCTGCTTGTTGGGGTTTCTGTCCTGCCCGGTACCCCACAGCCAGCAAGTCCCAAAGAAAATTGGCCCATTAGCTCAGTCTTTGTATTAGCTCTTATAACATATATTGCCCCATTATCCTTATCTATGTTAGCCACACGGCTCAGTATCTTTCTCAATGTGGCAGCTTACATGTTGCTTCTTCGGTGTTCTGGACTGGACTGTGAGGAATGGGCTTCCTCCTTCCCAGCATTCTTCTGTTTTATTTTCTATCTGGTTTATCCACCTATACTTCCTGCCTGGCCAATCAGCGTTTATTTAAAACATGATTGACAGAATACAGACAATTCTCCTGCACCAGAGAACCAAATAAAGCCTGTGCAGCCAAGTACTATACCTTGTTTGACCCCTGTAGATCTTCCTACCTTCCTGTTCCTCCTAAACCTGAGAGCTAGCAAGCCTGCCCTTCACACTTTCCTCTATAAATGTCAAATTTCCGATGATGGACATTTAAGGGTGGAGGGAGGCAAGAGGGCCATCATGTCTGCTGCTCCCCAGTGCTCCTTGCTGAAGAGGACCATCTCTCATTTCAGGGCAACCTGCCAGCATGATGCTGCTGCTGCCCTCAGCATCCACTCCATGAGTACCTGTGGTGCTGAGCCAGAAAGCCCTGTGGGCTCTCAGGAAGCTCACTTCTCAGGGAGGAACTGTGAACTCTGACCACCAAGGGTGCAGCTCATCCTCTGTGGCTCTGTCATCCAACCAGTGTCCTTGTCTAGTGACCAGCCTGACAGTGTGATGATAGGTCAGGTTTCCAGGAACAAAGTGGCTCCGATCAAAGGGGAGGAGAAGGGAAAGACACCCAAAGTTAGGAGGTGAGGCACTGAGAAGTCTCTGTGCATTGACCTCATCTGCACTGTGCTTTTCAACTGACAATTGTGCACCTGCATGGGGTGTGTGATTTAACGTGTCTGTCATCTCAAGGTCATGCAGACTTTGGAGTATATATGAACGAGGGTAGAAACCAGAGCCGGGCCGAGAGAAGTAAAGAGACAAAGGTCAGGATCCAAGGAATCAGCTTGGCAGCTATCACATGGTGAGGAGTAAGTTCTGTGGATCTCAAAGTCACTAGGGGATTCTCTCATGTTTGTCTGCTTTTAAGTGGTGAGAGGCAGCCCCCCATCCTTGAGGATGATGAACCGTGGGGTGAGTTCAGCCTGGCAGGGACTGAGACCACCAGAGCAGTGAGCCAGGCTGGAAGTGTAGGCTGCTGTGTGCTCATGTGCACAACTCTGAGGTCTGGGGGCAAGTGTGGGCACTGAGGCATGTCTGTGAAGCTAAGTCCGGTAGGTCATGGAGAAATATGACCTCATCCTGGCCTTTCACAGCCCTCAGTGTGAGACATTGAGCTAGAAGAATGTTCAGAGTTTCCTGAGGCCAAGAAGCCTGGGCCACTCCTGGTAGAAGATCAGACTGCCTTTCCCTGCTGTGCCCTGCCATGCCTTGCCCTGCTTGTCTGTCCTTCAGATTTCATGCTGGGGAGGTGGTCTTCAGTAAAGGATGAGATGACTGTCACCCCCAGATAATGACAGGCCAGGCTAGCCCATGTGTATCAAGGCTAAGTTCACAAGAATGAGAATGTAAGCCCCCAGCTGCAGCCCTGCGGGATACCTCTTCATGACAGTCCCTGCAGTCCTGTCCACAAAGACAGAGTGAGGTGTGTGCATGCATGCATGCATACGTGCATGTGTGTATCCTGGGAACCAGTGTAACACAAAGCTTGGGAAAGCCTCATCTGTGCACTGAAGTGTTGTTTCTTCTCCCAATACTGCCCCATCCCATCTAGCTTCATTCTTCATTTTTTAAATCTATTTGGATCCATTTTGATACATCCACCAACCTGACCACACTGGAAGCCAAGCTTCCATGGCTCTCAACAGCTGCAGCATCTCAGAGTGACCAGGTGACAGGTGTTTGGGGCCAATGCCCCACTTATGGTGGCTGTTCTAGCTCATCATGGCTGTGGGGGACTGCTGCCAGCTCTATTTATGGGGAGAATCAGAGACTAGAGCCTAAGACCCTGCTAGATCTTAGACTTAGCCTCTGAAGCTACCTCAAATTCAGGGCACATCCATGAGAACAGGCGGCCCCAAGGACATAAGTCAGCTGAGGCAGTAGGCGGGGGGTTGTGGACAAGCAGGCAGTGACTGAAGACCCTGCAAGGTCAGAGCCTGGAGAGGTTTGGTTGGCTGGTGCAGAGAAGGCTTTCCTGGTGGAAGTCCAGCTGTGCCCGGGAATCTGCTCTGGGGGCAGAGCAGCAGCATGTGGCAGGAAGAGGAGGTGCAGGGGCTTATTCTTGTGTGGAGTCTCCCAGCCTCCTCTAGTCCTGGAGCCTCCTCGGGGCACTCACTCTGCCTCCATCTCTGTGTTTGGATCCCGCAGCCCGCTTCCTCCAGACCTAAGTGGGGTCCTCTCTTCCCACCCTGTGCACCTGTCATTGCTCAGGGGTCACAAGAAGATTCCTGTCCTTGATGTGATGGTCACACTAACAGCTCTAGTTGTAGAATTATCTACTAAGGTTCCAAAAAAATGAAAGTTGCAATAACAATCAAGCATGGCCTCAGTGAGGCTGTGGTATTATTTGCTCTCAGGCTCTTGGGAAAAAGTCCAGAGGAATGTAGGTGCTGGAGTGAGGGTGTACGATGGAGAATAACATCTCACATTGGTGACTTAACACTCAGGTGATCTACTCTGACGTTCCTTTATTCAGTCCCCTTTTCTGTCCCCTTTTCTGAGCCTCTTTCTGCTTTGGTCCAGGGTGTTACCACACAAGGTGTAGAGGTCATGGATGAATTACAATACTGCCAGGTAAGGCTGGAGCAGGCTGGGGGATGCCAAGGACTTCATGCAGGTGGCATTCCCTGATGAACTGAATCTCCAGGGTTCATGTTTACTTTCCAGGGCCTGGTGCTGAGCAGGGTCTGAATTCATGATGAGCACAGACTGCAAATGAACTTGTGAACACACATCTCCCCCAGAAAACGGAGGGGAGCCCACCCAGGCTGAGGCATAGAACTGAAGCCCACAGGGGAATGGTATGAGTGGCCCTAGTGAGTGCCTGCATTGCCTCTCAATGGCTATGTGAGCCTCAAAGGGTCTTTGTCTAGCTTCTGCTCCTCCTCCCAAAGCAGTCTCTGTATCTCTGTTACACTCACACTACCCTACACTTGTGTCGGGGGAGAGGGGCGGGGTGGTATGTGTGACTGGGGGTTGATGCCAGGGCCTGGCCTATGGGAGGCATAATTCTACTGCTGGGCTGCGTCCCCAGTCCTTTAGGGTTGTTTTTTGAAACAGTGCAGCCCAGACTGTACTTGAACTCGTGACTTTTCTGGCTGCTTGCTCCCAGGACCTTCTGATGACCCACATCACTGCCCTGTACATTTTGACATGTACAGATGTGTTGGGTTACATGCATAGCTCCTGGGATGCCCGTAGGCCCTAGATCCACCTCTGTTAAGGGTGATATTTCAAATGGTTATTGTTAAGTGGCAGGACTGTTAAAGGTAGGGTCTACTTGCTGGAAGCAAATCAGTCGGGTGTGACTCGTATGGTGGTGCTTTGATCCTGGTCCTTTCCCCTTCCTGACCACCTTAATAAGATGAGGCACTTTACTCACCATACTGGTCACCACGATGTTGCTTCATCACAGGCCCAGTCACAAGGGAGCTAGAGGCCTTGGACAGAAACCTGAAGCATGAACCCAGGTGTGACTGTGGGAACTTTGCAAAGAGGGACTGTGGATGGACATCCAGAGGCAGTGAGGCACCCAGATGCTGCCTATGCAATGAGAGGCATCAAGAAGAGACAGGGCTCCTGAGTCTGACAGATTGTGAGCTGTTCTTGCTCAACAGTCATGGACCCAAAGCCATATCACTAAGCCCAAAAATGAAGGAATGGCTAGAGTCCATTAGGCCACAGGGACTCAGGGCACATGTGACTCCTTACAGCTGACCACAACTAGGGACAGACTGGAAGCCACATCACTCTCCAGGCCATGCATGTGGACAAGCACTGATGAGAATCTCATCGAAACAGTGGCTTCATGTTCCCGAACCTTCCCGACCCTTATGGCTGCTTCCTGGGATGAACAGGATCATGTGATAGAGGAGACAAAGTACACTTCATGGGATACAAAAGACAGAGGCAGAGTGGTGTGGACTGTCCAGCCAGGGTGAACTCAGGCTGGTCTGGTATCCCATGGACCTAGCACCCCGCTCCCAACCCAGGCAGGACAGCTCCTCCTCGCCAGCCTGACAGAAGAAACAGCGGCTGCTGGGCACATTTGCGGAGACGGGGAGCTCTTCCCTGCACTTACACAGTGACTGACATAGTTTTCCATTTTAGTACACTCCCACAGTCATCCGAGAAGTCTCACAGCGCCGTTAGTAACGGTTCCCTGTGAACAGTGAGAAAACCAAATAGCTGACGAGGATTCTGCGGATAGCCTCGGGATTAGTGACGAGCAGCAAGGCCTAGACCCGCCAGTGTGTTTCTGAGTCCCACCACGAGCTACTGATATGGACACCGAAGGAGGCCTGGAACCAAGCCCCTCTGAACCTGAAGGAAGACGAACGCGGGGAGTCTGTTTCTGAAGCCTGTGTGAGTGCTGCTTCTGCCATGGCAGAAACATCGCTGCAAGCTTTCCCTTTCCGTCTGATACTTATTACCATGATGTGAGGTGCTTGGACGTTACTTTTCACACATACTCATTTTTAGGCTGTTTCCCTTCTCTAGATCCTAGGCAGACTTTGGTGGCACACCAATGGGCAAAGTCACGAGAAGAGTCTGGGACGAAACGGGGCAGGTCCAACAGCGACACTCAAGAATCAAGGCCAGGCAGGGACGCAGTTTGATGATGCCACTGACCCGCGATTCTCGCTGACGAAACTTGACTGAGCCTTCGGTGCTACAGCACTCCAGGCTCCACCCAGCCAGGCCCGTGGCTCTCTCCACTGCGCACGCTCCACCCTTGCCCAAAACGGCGGTACATCTGCCTAGGCGCTCAAGCTGGGGGTTTGCATCAGGCTCAGGTGTCTCTGGCTTTTGGAGTTGCTGCTACGCGGCCTCTTGCAGAATCTGAGGGAAGAGACTGAGGGCTGGGGAGTCATTACAGGCTGGGCAACCTAGGAGGTTTGGAGAGGTGTGGAACAGAACACTATAGAGCCTTGCTAGCTGAAGATGACAGGATTAATATCTAGAATATACAGAGATCCATAAAATGAATAACTAGAAGTCAAGCGATGGGCTATGGACATGAGAATACAGTTTTCAAGAGATGGGGTTCAAACGTCCGGTAAACATAGTAAAAATTGTCGACCAGTAACTATTACAGAGATGGAAATTAAGTTGAGAATTTGTCTCAGTCCAGACAGAATAAGCATGTCAGCTGGTCTTGGTCTGTGTTCAAGAAAGAACCCGAGGATGTGGAAGATGATTGGGGATTTTTAAAATAGCACTAACAGTCTGTTGTGTTTTTTTTTTTTAATCTTTGAAGCAAAGAACCACATAGTAAGTGCCTGAGAAACGCTAGAAGAGATTTTTATTACCGCTTGCATCATCTGCCCCACGGTTTCCCAGTCATGGCTGGGGTGTGTACCCATTGCTGGGTCCTTTTAGTGCCTAAGCTTTTATGTGCATTAAAGATCACCAGGTTTTACAGAAAGTAGTGCCAACTACTACTTCCTCGTGTCAAGTGCCCTGTAAAACTGTAATGCCTACATTACTCTCTTGGTACCATTCCTGCACCACTGTACCATTCGCAAGCCAGCAAAGGGCCTGGGGATTGAAAGAACACACAAGAGACCTGAGTCATTCCAAACGAGATAAGCCAAATGCCATTTATTCAAGTTTAGGAAAATTCTTATATACCTAGCTGCTGCACAATGGAATTCCCCCCAGGCAGGTGGGAAATTACCATGCCCAAGGTGGAGTAAACAATGCCCTATAGCTAACCACCAGGAGGGCAGAGGGAACACAGGAACAAGCAACCCCCCAAAACCCTTTTTCCATCATTGGCTCACTACTCACCCATCACCGAGCTCAGTGAGATTTGCACTGAGAGATCCTCCGGGGCAATAGCTAAGAGGACTCGCCAACTAGCGACATTGACCTGAGCTTGCCTCTGGCTCTGTCACCATGAAAACATGGATGATGCTCCAGCACATATAAGCACTCCTAAAGAGACTGTGCTTGCTCAATCCTTAATGAGTCTGCCCGTAAATTGGAGCCCTCTAAGTAAGGTCTCAGTGATGGTGGGAGGAACCCTGGTATTGTTAACTAGAATAATCACAAGAGCAAATTTGTAAATTGTGCACTCCAGGGTTCGTGAATAACAGCATTAAGCCTTTTCACTGTATCTGTTAAGTTGTAACATAGCCGTTGTCTTTAACCAAAACCAATTGCAAATTTAACTGCAATACTTATTTTGAGTGACCAAGACATTTGCAACCTGCCCTGATAAAGTATCCATTGTGCCAGCAGAAGCAACTGACTGACCAATGGTAAATCTAGCAGCTGTAGCTGCTCTGATAGTCGCAGCAATGGCTGCCATTATGGTTGTTGTAAAGCCAAAATCTCTTCTTGTTTGATGCAGGATGAGTTGATCATCATGGGATGTGTTGATAGGTAGAGGAACAATCCTTGACACTCAGACCATCACAGCCAGCTCCTCAGGACCCCAGCAACTCTTTAGTTGACAAACCAGTGTCTATTTGATCTCTTGGCTCTGTCCTGTCCTCAGGCTCCTGGATAGGAAAATCCACAGCACGCATCAGGAACTCAAGTACGCATACTGGATTGTCAGCATCCTGCGGGAAAACACAAACAGCCCCTCTCCCCCACATCAATACGTGATCTGGACCACACCAAGTGCCACCTGCTAGATTCTTCCATTTGACTTGAGGCATCCTAGAAGAAACTGACTGCCAATGCCGGTCAGCAGCAGTATGAGATTGAATATCAACAGTCAAAAAATTTAAAATGTATAAAATAAAAGATAAATGGTCTCTGGGGGTAGAACCATATTCCCCCGTTTTTGTTTTATGCAAGTAGGCTTTGAGCATATGATGTGCACACTCCACTATAGCTTTTTACCGCGCCAGCACGGTCTGGAACCATGAGTGTCGGCGGAGGGTGTCCAGGTTGAATGAAATCCACAGAGCACGAGGTTGAGGTGAAACAGCAGCTCGTTTATTGTTCTGCTGGGGCTAGCTTTTATACCATGGCACCAAATGGGGAAGGGGCTGCGAAGGGACTGTCGCCTGACCCAAGGAGGAACTCTCACCTGATCCCAGTAGGGGTCAAGGACTGATCACATGCACTCCATCTTCATCTGTCCCCAGTAGGGACTGTCACCTGACCCCAGCAGAGATCAAGGAATAATCACGTGCACTCAAACTTCCTCATCCAACTCCAGGAGCAGAGGGAAGTTAAGGTTCTTTGCAGATAAGCACCTCAAATGGGGGCAGGGAAATATAACTCGGGGTAGCAATTCCCACAATTCCCCCAACTTTATTTTATAATGAAGGGTCCTGTCTTAGGCCCTGCAAGGGAAGTACCTTCCCTTACCCGTCATTGGGCCCCCGATACCCTGTCTTAGGCGGGAGGGTCACCTCACAGGTTGTTTGTCCTTGGAGACCCTCATTTTTTTAGCATCTGCAGCCATACCTCATGACTTCCGGGAGAGTCATGGGCCAGACTGAGTAACACCTGACGGTGGACAAGCTCAGTCTTGGTGAAGGTGTTTAGAAGTCGTTTTAAGAGGAGTAGACCTACTGCTACCCCTACTAGTCCCAAGATCCCCAGGGACAAGGCACCTTTCCATCGCTGTGCCCAACCATCAATCTGGGCCATGGCATTCCACCATCCCTCAGCAGATATAGGTTTAACATGGGTTTTATTAATTGCAATAATCTGATGTACCAAAGAATGGGTAAAGTTTACAAAGGAATCATTCCAAGGCCCTCTAAGGTAAGCATTAAGGCGTTGTACCTCAAAGGACATATTTTTCACTTTCATAAGGGTCACACAGGCAGAATGATAAAAATGAGAACAAGAAGCTTGTTGCACCATCCATAACATATTAATCTGTTCCTGCAATAAGGCTGTTTGCTGATTTAAATTTAGCATCCCTAATTGAATATGTGAGTCCATGGTATTTTGAGTCTCTAAGGCCTGGGTAACATGGGCAGCAAGAGTGTTAACAGTCTCTGCAGTCGCTGCATTCTGGGACACGGTGATTCCCGCAACGGTGGCAGCTGTGGCTGATATGGCGATGGCTGTGATGACTGCGGCGGTGATTCCGAAGTCTCTTCTCTCTCGATACAAGATAAGCTCTCGTCCATCATGTGGGTCTTCTATCACCAGGGGAACCAGAGCAGGAATTCTCACCATCAGCACGGACTCATCAGTCGGGGACCAGCAGTTGCTCAAAAAGCAGGAGCTGGAAGAACAATCAAGGACACCATCCTCCCCGACCGACCCATTAAAGGAGACAAACATAAAGGGAGGCAGAACATAAGCCAGACTGACAATAGAGAAATTCATTCCCGCTGCATAGTTAATCTGGAGGGATGTTTCAAAGATGTCTGATGTGTTTCATCTGGCTGTAGCATTGAAAGCCAAGCCCCTTTGAAGGGCTAAAGGCCTAATATCTATGCATGCACGAGGGCCACAGAGAAACATGCCTGCAAACGTAGGTGAAACTCCTGGCATATTTGGATTTCTATAAGAGTAATCAAAGGCACCTCTCAAGGAGTTTTTAGAGGTAGGTCGGTGACCAAACCATCATAAATATTGATCTCCCTCCAATTTCCATGGTTTCTTGGGAGCACAATTTCCCCAAGATAATGGTAAGTACAATCTGAAGGATTGTGGCATCTTTCAACATAAGGGAGCTGGTCTCGGAGGAGTTGGAAGTCCAGAAACATTTCTTTTAAAATTTATTGGGTAAAAGATATCTCTCAATTCATAACAAGGATGTCCAGAAGAATCAGAAGAAAAGTCTCCCAGAGAATAATTACTAAGGACCACGCATGGTCCAGAAAGAGAGATACTAGGCATCTCTGAAATATTGCTAATCTTTCGGAAGCAAAGGGCATGAGATATATCAAATGTTAAATTACCCAATGAAGATCTTTCTAATGCTATATTTGCTGCAGGAACCCCCAAAGTATAATTGGTGGAATAAAAGGATGGAAAAACAGAGCTTACTTTATTTACTGGCATCAGTATGGGTGGATTCCTCACCAGTGTCCATCTCAGGGCTCCCTCGATGTTCTTTACTTGAATCCATATTGTCAGGACCAGTAGGGCCTGGCTCCACTGGCCGAACATTCCGCTCTGGCACCCAGATGGGTTTTTTGGTTCCTGGAGGGAAAACGCAAATGGCTCCCCTCACCCTAGCCAACATGGGTGTGGGTGATTGCCACTGTCCCGTGATACTATCCTTCCATCTAACCCAACCCAGAGATTGGGAAGGTTTTTGTCAATGTCTCTCCATTGCTGATAGACCTTGTTTATCTATTGTTAAAAAATTTAAAATGTATAAAATTGTAGATAACTGGGCATTTGGGGAGGTGATATATTCCCCCTTCTTTATTTTACAAAAAAATTGTTTAAGGGTAGCATGTGTGTGCTCCATTACGGCCTGTCCTGTGGGATTATGTGGAATTTTAAAGGTATGTGTAATTTGATGTTTTTGACAAAATTTTGTAAACCTTTGGCTGGTATAAGCTGGTCCATTGTCTGTTTTGAGAAAATCTGGAATGTCCATATAAGCAAAAGCCTGTAGACAATGAGCAATAACGTCCTTAATCTTTTTTCTTGAATGTAGGGAGGCATAAATTACCTTGGAATAAGTGTCTACAGAAACATGTAAAAATTGAAGTCTGCCAGCTTGAGACAAATGGGTAACATCCATCTGCCAAAGGTGGTTAGGACGGAGGCCTCGAGGATTAACACCTTCATTGGGGGCATTATGAAATGGAGCACAAGCTGGACATTGGGATGTGATTTGAGTAGCTGTAGCTAGAGTACAGCCAGAGTGAAACTTTAGAGAAGAGGCATTTAAATGATACTTTTTATGAAGATGATGGGCTCGTTGTTCCTCAGAAAGGAACAATGCCATTGGGCGGGTGAGGGAATCTGTAAGCTTATTTCCCTCTGCCAAGGGCCCTGGCAGATCAGTATGGGCCCGAATATGGCCAACAAAGGCAGGAAACATTTTTTGGCATATAAGACTCTGCAGCTGAACCAAAAGGTGGAAAACCTGAGAGGTAGGTAATATATATGGCGAGGTTTCCAATGGTCCAACAATTCCTGCCACATATATACTATCAGTATACAAATTGAAGGGTTGATCCTTGAAAAGAGAAAATGCCATAAGGCAGGCTGTGAGTTCTGCAGCTTGGGCAGAAATCGGACCTAGGGGCTGCTTTTCTTTAATTGAACCAGAGACCACCATTGCATAGCCCTTGGAAGAACCATCAGTAAACACTGAACGTATTCCCTTAAGGGGGGAAGTTTTAATAATTTTTGGAAAGATAACAGGATGATTCTTAAAAAATGAAATTAAACGAGAATCAGGATAATGGTTATCAAAATTGGCTTCAGTGGTTGTAATGAACAAGGTCCATCCATCTTGAACCCTCTGTAGCCTTGTTATTTTCTCTTTTTGATAAGGGATTAGAAATTTATTTGGGATCCTGCCAAAAACTTGTAAACTAAAATCATATGCCTTCCATAGAAGCTGTAGCACCATTTCATAATATGGGGTCATTACCTTCTTAGGGGAAGCGGGTAGATGTAACCAATAAATGGGTTCCCCTTGCCAAATAACACCAGTAGGTGAAAATTGTGAGCTTGGGACGAGCCCCTAAATTCTGAGAGGAAACTCTGTCCCATGACTCATTTGCCCCTCCCTGTCTGGAGGCTTTTTCTTTTTAATCTTTCGCTCCTCTACCCTATCGGGCTGAGCTAGCTTAGTTGCTTTTAAAGCCTACTTAACCCGGACTTTCTCTGTAAGCAAAGCATCCCTGATCAGTCCCCAAAGGGAGAACGTGGCAATTGGCAGGACTTTAGGCCCCTCCTTTCTTAAAGTTTTTTGAAGATCCCCGCTAACCTGTTTCCATTTAGAAATATTGAGGGCTCCATTGGTGATGAACCAGGGACTCCATGTTTTTATAGTTTTAAGAAAATCATCCAAAGTCTTAGTTTTTATAGCTGTTTTTTGTTCATTTAACCTCTTTAACTCTGATTTATCCGGGGTATTCCCCATTTTTTAATTATCTCTTATCTCTTAATTATCTCAAGTATCTCTTATTAATTATATCTTAATCTCCAATATATCCTGGCCGGCTATAGGATGACCCAGTCCATTTTCCTCACCTTTTCGATCTCGGTGGGACCTCCAATTACCGCGCCAGCACGGTCTGGAACCATGAGTGTCGGCGGAGGGTGTCCAGGTTGAATGAAATCCACAGAGCACGAGGTTGAGGTGAAACAGCAGCTCGTTTATTGTTCTGCTGGGGCTAGCTTTTATACCATGGCACCAAATGGGGAAGGGGCTGCGAAGGGACTGTCGCCTGACCCAAGGAGGAACTCTTACCTGACACCAGTAGGGGTCAAGGACTACATGCACTCCACCTTCACCTGTCCCCAGTAGGGACTGTCACCTGACCCCAGCAGAGATCAAGGAATAATCACGTGCACTCAAACTTCCTCATCCAACTCCAGGAGCAGAGGGAAGTTAAGGTTCTTTGCAGATAAGCACCTCAAATGGGGGCAGGGAAATATAACTCGGGGTAGCAATTCCCACAGCTTTTCCTTGAGGATTATAAGGTATTCCTGTTTTATGAGAAATAGAGAACTCAAAGCAAAATTTAGCAAACCAATATTGTTGTAGGCTGATCTATTGTCAGTTTTTACAGTTTTTGGAACTCCCCTGAAGGTGAAAGCCCAGAGGCAGACTTTTAACATCCCAAAATTTTTCTCCTGTATGGGCTTAGGCAAAAATAAGATGAGAATATGTATCCATGGTTACATGAACATATTGCATACACCCCAAAGAAAGAACATGGGTAACATCCATCTGCCATAAACGGTTAGGTGCAAGCCCACAAATATTAACTCCCAGATGGGGAACAGCTAAAAGTTCTGTACACAAAGAACATTTTTTTTTACAATATCAGTGGCCTGCTCTTGAGATATCTTAAAATGAAATAAAGACCCAGCGTTGAGATGAAAATCATTATGAGCTTTTTCTGCAGCTTCATAAGATTCTTGACTAACTGCACAAATTTGGCAAGTAAGCTGATCAGACAATGCATTCCCCTCGCTCAAGGGACCAGGAAGGTCAGTATGTGCCCGCAAATGCCCTACATAAATGGGAACAGATCAGACCCAACGCAATGTTTGAATAGCCAATAACTGCATCTGGACTCAAGATACAGAGGCAATATAAGCTGCAGTTTCCAAAGGTGCAAGAATTTTGCTTACATATTGACTGTCAGTTAAAAGGTTAAATGGAATATTAGCATATTTCTCTAGGGCCATTTGTACAGAGACCAATTCAGCCACCTGAGCAGATTTAGCATCAACAGGCTGAATATCAAAATCAGGAGGGGAGGCCACCACAGCTCTCCCGGTGGAAGACCCATCAGTAAACAACTTTGAGCCCCTGCCAGAGGTTGTGTTGGACCCTAGCGTCCATTGTGTTGGACCCTAGCATCCAATTACCGAGGAGGAGTCACCCTAAGAGACCATCTCTCACATCACAGCTGATGTAAAAGCATGAGGATTTTTATTAATTCTGTCAAGATAGGGTCTTCCAGCATTCGGAAGGCTAGAAGACCCTGAATGGCTGGTACAGGCTATTTTTAAAGGGAAAAACCACAGAAGGAAGGGGTGTCTGGGGGTTGTTCTTTAACTATTATGATTGGTTTATTCAGAAGGACTATTATCAATAATTGGCTGGAGAGTGGTTGCCAGATCAGATGAGGTAAAGGGACTCTTCTGAGGGTCACTTTGCCCCTTCCCAGGGACTAAGTGAAAACATCAGTAACTGAGTCAACACCTAAGGGTTATCTTGTCCCTATTCAGGAAGATGGAAAGTTCCCAACATCTCAGTACATGCATGCATAGCTGTTATGTCCTTGGTTCCCAGGGGAGAAGGGGAAGTACCAAGAGTTGCCAGAAATGGCTTCAGAATTGTCTTAAAGTTCTACAGTTGCAAAGAAATAACTTTAGGGAAGCATACCGGATGATTTTTGAAAAAGGTGATCAACTTATCAGGAGGATAATGATTATCAAACCTGCAGGGATTAGTGCATAAAAACAAGGCCCAGTCTTCAGCAAAGTTTTGTAGTCAAGTTATTTTTGCCTGGGTACATGGTGTAATAACCTTATCAGGGAACATTCCAAAAGTTTGCAAACTAAGTTTATACCCTTTCTGAATAACATGTAGTGCAGCAGATGGATACGAAATAATTTTTGTAGGTAACACATGTTCATGTACATATAAGATGAGTCCTTACTGCCAAAAAACTCCAGTAGGAATATGCTGAGAGGGAAAAAATTATCAACTGCAGTGTCTGACTATAGTCAATATAACAAATATGAGCAGAGGCAAGTCTTTCTTCAATTAAAGTAATACATTGCCTTGTCTGAAGTGTCAATTTACGGAAGGAGGTTGGATCTGGATACCCCTGCAGAATGTCAAATAGTGGTTTTAAGACTCCCAGAGGAGGCTGGGCAGTGGTAGCGCATGCCTTTAATCCCAGCACTCAGGAGGCAGAGGCAGGCAGATCTCTGTGAGTTCGAGGCCAAATCTGGTCTACAGAGCTAGTTCTAGGACAGGCTCTAAAACCCTGTCTCAAGAAAAAAAAGACTCCCATAGGAATTTTCAGACTGGGCCAGATACAATTGAGGTCTCCAAACAATTTTTGAAAATCATTCAAAGTTTGTAGTTTATCTAAGCAAAGAGTAACTTTCTGTGGTTTCGCTCCTGTCTGTAACAGCTGATGCCCCAAGTAGTGATATGAAAACTGTTGTTGTACCTTTTCAGAGGCTATCATGAATCTAGCATATGATAGGCATTCTTGCAAGTCATCAAAAGCCTCAAGAACTATATCTGGGTCCTTTCCAGCTAATAGGATATCATCCATATAATGAATGATATACAGTTGAGAATATTTATACCTTATCGAGGCAATAGCCTGGGCCACAAACATTTTGCAGATGGTAGGACTACTAACCATTCCTTGAGGTAATGTTACCCATTGGTAGCATCTATAAGGTTCTTTGGAATTTATAGACGGTACACTGAAAGAAAATTTATCAGAATCTTTTGGATGCAGTGGAATGGTGAAAAAACAATCTTTCAGATTAAAAGATGGTATCCTGCAGGAATACCTACAGGCTGAGGCAACCCAGGTTGAGTTGCCCCTGTTATTTCCATACAATCATTTACTGCTCTAAGATCTTGCAGCAACCTCTGTTTACCAGACTTTTTCTTAATAACAAAGATAGTAGTATTTCAGGGAGAAGTGGATGGCACTATGCATCCTACCTCTAGCTGTTTCTGGAACTTAGCTCTGTAGACCAGGCTGGCCTTGAACTCACAGAGATCTGCCTGTCTCTGCCTCTTGAGTGCTGGGATTAAAGAATAAGGTTCTGAGGGTTGTTGAAGGACCTTAGACGATTGTTCCCCTGTTCCTTTATTAGGTAAATCTTTCCATGCTTTAACAGTCACAGCAGCTATCTGAGCATAAACAGCAGGGTCATAAGCAATCTGTGCTGCTAAAATGGCATGCTGTCCTGCACCAGTTAACATGTCAAGGTTATGCTGGGAGAAACCCACAGTGGCATTACTCAGTGCAGTAATTGTACAATTTTCCTGTATTTCACCTCTCTATAACAAATAATCTCTCCCTGAAAGACAAGCCCTGCAAAGCTGCATTCAGTCACTGGGTGGAAAGTTGAGTCCCACAAAGGATTCCATTAAAGTCACAGTGAAGGGAGCATGAGTTCCATAGGCCATAACTGCTTCTTTTTAGTTGCTTAATGTCCTTAAAGACCAGAAGGTTATGCTGCCTGATCCTCTGTCCTTGCGGATCAATAACTTCCACAACAGGATAAATTTGTCTTTCTCTTATTTAGATTATTTAGTCTATCTTGCATCTCTCGGGTGCCTCTAAGTCATTAGGGGCAGAAGCAGCAGCAAAAGGATTTTGAGGTGGCAAGGAATGGATTTTGTGGTGGAGGTCTCATGGAGACATCTCTGTTTGCTTCCTTCCTTTCTTCTTTTTCTAATTACTTTTATCAGTGAATCTCCTTTACTAAAATTTCTCCTTCCTCTTCTATATTCCTTTTAGTACTCTTAACTTCCTGCTCCTCAAATCTCTTAATAGAACTCACAGATTCTTCATCCTGAATCTCCATAAAGGTTTTGGTCAAATTCTCTAATTGCTCTTTTACTTTTACACCATCACTGAGAAGAGCATCTCTGACTAAATACCATAGTGAAAATATCGCTATGGGAAATTCTTCTGGCCCTCGCTCTTTTAATGCTTTTTGAAGGTCAGCTTTTACCTGCTCCCAATCAGTAATATTAAAGCCCCATGCATGTAGAAACCAGGGACTAAACTCTAAAACTGTCTTAATGATCTCTTGTGCTGTCTCAATTTTAATACTGGTGCTTTGCTTCTCTAAAAGAACTATTAATTGACCCATCATTTGGCCCATCAAAACTGGAACCGAATTACTTGCAGCCAATTTCAATTCACTCTCACTATTAATTTCTTACCTGCTGGCCAACCTTTGAGGGTGATCTCTCAGGGGTCTTCTACTTCCTGATCTTGCTGATGGGCCTCCAACTGTAATGCCTGCATTACTCTCAGTACAATTCACGTGCCACTGTACTGTTTGTGAGCCGGGCAAGGACCTGGAGATTGAAAGTGCACACAAGAGACCTAGGTCATTTGAAAGGGGATAAATCAAATACCATTTATTCAAGCTTAGAAAAATCCTTATATACCTAGCTGTGCACAATAAAATTCCCCCCCCCAGGCAGGTGAGAAATTACCACATCCAAGGTTAAGTAAACAATGTCCTACAGCTAACCACCATGGGGGCAGAGGGAGCACAGAAACAAACAGGACATTTACCCAGAAAATTCAACAAAATGTCTGGCTAGAAACTGTCCTCAAGATGAATCCCAGGAAGGGGGTAGACAAATCCATGGGCCCTACAAAATCTTCTACAATTGTTGGTGGTGACTTCAAGTGGAAGCATTATATACTAGTGTAGAATTCTAGCCCTCCCCAGCACTGAGTCTCAATGAACTCATAAACACATTATTTCAGTAGTATGTGTATATGTTACTGAAGAGATGCATTATACTGTATCTATTTATGTATACAGTGTTCTACCTGCATGTATACCTGAAAGCCAGAAGAGGGCACTAGATCTCATTGTAGATGATTGTAAGCCACCATGTGGCTGCTGGGAATTGAACTCAGGACCTCTGGAAGAGCAGCCAGTGCTATTAACCTCTGAGCCATCTCACAGCCCCACATTATACTGTATCAACCAAGAAAATGTGGATAAGTGTGAAGTCAAGAACAGATTAATTGGTTTTACATTTATGATACATCTTTTAGTTTAAGATCTAATGCCATTCACTTGTAATTTTGATAGTAAACTTAAGAATTTTTTCTGAATAAACACTGGCATATGCTTTGTGACCTAGTGTCCACCATAACAGCAAGTGTCATGAATTCCAGTCCCTTTTCAAGAATTAAATATTCTTTAAAATTTCTCAAGATTAGTAAGATACTTATATCAACAATGAGTCTATTTTTTCTCTAAAGATAAAAGGAAAGTAATACTGATAAGTATATGAACACACAATATATTAAATAAGTAATAATAAATACTATTTGCTCTAGCTAGTTAAGTCATTTTATTGAAAACAAACAGAAAGCTGAAACTAGTTTTTCACATGACACAAATGAACTAATTATTATACAGGTCTCAAAATTAAAAGTACCCTCTTATGGAATATTATTTTAAGACTTGTGATTTTTGTTTATGCTGTGGAATATTTGTTTTAATGATGCAAAGATGTGTTGCGTTCTTTATGTTGCATTCGTTTAGCTCTGTGAAGCTGTGATTCTTTGCCTGTCTGGCCTAATAAAAATTTGAACAGCCAATAGCAAGGCAGGAGAAAGGATAGGCACATAGTGATATTTCACTTGTGTTCTAATAAATAAAGCTTTCCTGAAGATCAGACGGTAAAACTAAGCCTCTAGAGGCCAAGCAATCACACATCTTTAATCCCAGGATTTGGGAGACAGGTGGATCTTTGTGAGTTTAAGGATACCCTGAGCTATACAAGATCAGTGTAGAAACAGGTCCAAGTGGAGGTGGCTCACACCTTTAATCTCAGTATTAGGGAGTCACACAGAAAATCTGGATGCTGTATGTTATTGCATTTTCTTTGAATTGTTTGATGACAGAGGAAGGAGCAACAGCTGCTAAAAGACATTTGATTATAAATGCTTCTGGATTAATCCAACCTATTTATTTTAAAAATGCCCTGACTTCAAAATTTAAGTCAAAAGATGTTACTTTGGGGAAGAGGTTTTGTTTTTGTTTCCATAGGAAACGAGAGGCTGTGATTTTGTTCTGGGTTAAGAAAAATAGGGTTTGGTAAAGGAAGACCCTCTGAAAAATCTCCAATGGGAGGTTCAGATGATCCAACACTTTAGAGCACTTCCGTTGTTGTTTCCCCTGAGTTCAACATCCAGAACACCTTCAAGACTGATGGATGAGATGATCCAGCCTCACAGAATACTCTAGTCGGGACTTGACCATAATCCTAAATTTTCTTTGGGTCCCCATAAGATTATCAGTGTCCTTAATCAGCAGGAAGTAGCCTAGAAAACCATGCCCACATTCCCAAAAAATGAATTATGGTTGTTTGTCTTTGTTTAGAGTGTTGGTTACAAGTTCTTACGGATAATGTTCATGAAATAAGCTAAACAAAGGACGTTAGATTCAGAGTTCTTGTTTTGAAAAGAAAAAAGGGGAAATGCTGTGGGATAATGCTCTTGTACACTGTAAAGATAATTTAAGATAAGAAAAGTTGGCTAGAAACAAGCCACACTAAGGTTGGGGATTTATAAGTAATAATAGGTCTCTCTATGTGTGATTTACTTGGAAGCTGGATGATGGGCCCCACTGTTGGTCATTGTCAAAGGAATAGTAGCTACCGATAGAGAAAGAAGACATTTTTCAGACTTTAGTACTGGAAGAGACAACATTACCTAAAAAATGAATGTAGATGCACTAACATGCAAATGTTCACAAAAATAAAATTTAATTTTTAACATTCACATATCTGAAATTAAAACAGACTTCAGAACTTCTAAAATGATGACATGAAGGAGAATCTATGTGACCTTGTCTTCCAAGGCGGTTGTAGATTCAAATACAAAGCAACAAGTCATACAAGAAGAAAAGTTACACTGTATTAAAAATTTTTAATCCCTGAATAATATGGGAGAGACTATTTTCAGAAAAGTCTATGATTATTTGTACCCAAAATACAAAGAACCCTTAACACTCCATGAGAAGGCAACAACAGAAAATTCAGATGAAAAATCTGAATACATCCTTAGCCAAAAAAGTTGCCAGAAGACAAGACCCATGGTACATAAAAAATTTTGAATACGTATGATCACAGTGACAGAAATCAAAGCTGGTCACCTAGGATGCTGTTGTAAACCTATTGCTAATACTGTTTGGAAGGACTAGTATGATATTTTGTTTATGTTTTAACAAATAAAGCTTGCCTGAAAATCTGAGTGCAGAACTGGCCACACTAGTTAGTTATAGAGGCCAGTCAGTGTAAACACAGGATCACACTTTCAGTCTGATGATTCAGAAGAGGTAAATACTAGTGGTTGGCTGCTTGCTTCTCTGATATTTTCAGATTTTATCCCCTAATATCTGACTCTGGTTTTTATTATTAAGGCCAGTCCGAGTTCATGCTACAGACTTAAAGTTCCACATGTACACACACACATGTGGGAGACTTACTGCTTCCTGGATCAGTTTCATCTACCCTGTTGCACTTTGCTTTTCTTGCTGTTCTGATCTGTCAAATACTAACTCTGCAAGGAGTTATTGCTCCATTATTCCTGTGTTCTGAACATTCTGACTTTTCTGCATGTTTTTGCAGTTAGGAACTTTCTGCCTGACCATTAGACTATGGTAAGGTTGCCTAGTAAGTTGACTAGTTACCCATATACACATGAAGAACTTTCTCATTTCCTTTACCCCATATTTACCATCCTTATTCCCTTGAATAAACAAGACTTGATCAGAATCCTGTCTTGTCTCCATCTCTTGTGTCTCTTGTCCCATTCCATTCTTACTCTACCTCTATGGTCTCCTTTGACTTACCCATAGGTCAGGGCAAAGTGGCACCCAACATGGGACTCAAGTATGGGGGATTCAGTGAAGAACGCTGTTCAGAGAGGATGGCATAAAGTGAAGTATAGTTAAGAGGGAGAGAAACACAGGAGCCTGCTGTATCTTCTGAATCTTGGTAAGTAGAACGGCGATTACGGGTCCAGATGAACCTTTTGTTGATTTTGTCCATAGGCTAATCAGAGCAGCAGGAAGAATATTTGGCAATGCTGATGCAGGCACAGATTTTGTTAAACAATTGGCCTTTGAAAATGCTAATGCTGCATGTCAGGTGGCTATCTGTCCATATAAAAAGAAAACTGACCTGACAGGATATATATGCCTTTGCTCAGACATAGGAGCTGCTTATCAGCAAGGGCTTGCAATGGCTGCTGCAATGCAGGGATTTACTGTGAAGAAATTCTTGTCACAACAAAATAAAAATAAATGTTTTAATTGTGGAGAATTTTTACATTTTTCCAGGGATTGCAAAAATAACAGAACCACTGCCAAAAGAACATCTATTCCAGGTCTGTGTCCCTGATGTAAAAAAGGAAATCATTGGGCTAATGAATGTAGGTTCATAAGAGATGCCCAGAGTCAACCTTTAAACCATAGAAATTGGAACAGGGGCCAGCCCTAGGCCCCCAAACCCAAACAAGTCTTTGGAGCAGTCAGCTTTATTCCAGAAAACAATCCACTTCAGACCTCTTCAGAGCCACAAAGGGAGCTCAGGACTGGACCTCAGTTCTACCACCCACAGTACTAACACCTGAAATGGGAGTTTAAGTCTTCCACACAGGAATTTTTAGACCTTTACCAAAAGATACCTTTGACCTTGTGTAGGTCATATCAGCTCTACCATCAATGGCCTTCAAGTGTTCCCAGGAGTTATTGATAATGATTATCTGGGAGAAATTAAAGTTATGGTGTCATTTCCAAAAAAATATTGTTACAATTACTTCAAGACAGAGATTTGCTCAATTACTACTTCTTCCCTTACTACCCATTTCAAATAAAATCATGAGTAATTGTAGAAACAATAAAGGTTTCAGGTCTTCAGATGTCTATTGGCCAGAAGTAATATCTGCACAAAAGCCCCTTATGACCTTATGGTTAGATGAAAAGAAATTTTCAGAATTAGTAGACATAGGCACGAATGTCACAATCATTAAAAAGGATGATTGGCCCGATGACATGGCCTCTATATGATACCATGACTCATTTAAAGGGTATAGGTCAGAGTCAAAATCCTCAAAAGAATTCAAAAATCCTAAAATGGAGAGACCAAGAAAGCAATCAAGGCACCATTCAACCTTATATAATTGACTATTTATCAATCTTTGGGGCTGTAACTTACTTTCTCAATTAGTGGTCATTGGCTTCAAATATATATAGTTCATTACATGGATGACATATTAATAGCTGGACAGGATGGTGAAGAGGTTCTAAAATGCTATGATGAGCTTAAACCAGCTTTACACAGCAGAGGATTAGAAATAGCACCTGATAACGTACAACTTAAAGATCCATATACTTATTTAGGTTTTCAGATGAGAGCATCTAAATTTCCTCTCAAAAACTTGAATTAATGGGGCTGGAGAGATGGTTCAGTGGTTAAGAGCCCTGAATGCTCTTCCAGAGGTCCTGAGTTCAATACCCAGCAACCACATGGTGGCTCACAACCATCTGTAATGAGATCTGGTGCCCTCTTCTGACATGCTGGCATACATGAAGGCAGAATGTTGTATACATAATAAATAAATAAATCTTAAAAAAACTTGAATTGATTAGATTATCTCAAAACCTTAAATAATTTCCAAAAATTGCTTGGTGATATCAATTGACTTATTCCATATCTTAAACTTTGCAAACCTGATTTAAAACTTTTTTATGATATTTTACATGGGAATGCTTGTCCTACCTCACCTTGTGAGCTCATCCCAGAATGGAGAAAAGTCATAAAAATTGTAGAACAGGCCATTCAATCTCAATCAATTACCTTCATGGATTATAATCAACCATTAATATATATTATATGCAAGACCGTCCTTTCCCCAACTGCAGTTTTTTGGCAAACTGCACCCCTAATGTGGGCCCACTTGCCTGCTACTCATAAGTGTGTTCTTGGTCCCTATTATCAAGCTGTATCTGACCTCATTGTTATAGGAAGAAAACAGTAAAAATATTACTTTGGAAAAGAACCTGATGTCATTATACAACTGTATACTAAAGAACAGATTGATTGGCTTATGCAAACAATGGATTTTGGGCCCATAGCTTTAGCCTCTTTCAGCAGCATGTTAGACAACCATTATCCTCCTGATAAATTAATATACTTTGCCAATAGACTTGAATTTGCTTTTCCTAAAATCACATCCCTAACCCCACACCAAATGCCTTATTGTTTTTTTTTCTGATGACTCATCCACAGGAATTGCTGCCTATGCTTGGAATAATCAAACCACCAGTTCCAAGCTGCAGGTTCTTCAGCACAAATTACAGAATTACAGGCAGTTATTGCAGTCTTCTCAGCCTTTTCAAATCAGCCCATAAACATTTACACAGATAGCGCTTATCTTGCTCACTCTGTGCCACTACTAGAAACTGTGGGACAAATAAAACATACTTCTCAGGATGGAAAACTTTTTCAGGAATTACAGATTTTAACCAGAAAAAGAATTTTCCCACTTTTTATAGAGCACCTGAGTGCACATTCAGGTCTCCCTGGACCCCTTGCTGAGGGTCATCAATGTGTTGATGTGGCCACTTATACACAACTCCTTGTTATGCAAACAAATCAAGAGACTGATAAGTTCACACTGTCTCATCAAAGTCACCAACTACATCATCTTAATGCTCAGACCCTATGGCTCATGCATCATATTACCAAAGAACAAGCCAGACAAATAGTTAAACAATGCCCTACATGTGTCCAACATCTTCCAGTACCACATCTGAGAGTCAATCCTTGAGGGTTTGTTCCTAATACACTATGGCAAATGAATGTGACTCATCTCCCTGAATTTGGGAATCTCAAATATATACATGTTATAATAGATACTTATAATAACTTTATTTTTGCTACTCTGCAATATGGAGAAGCAACAAAACATGTCATTGCTCACCTGCTAACAACATTGTTAGTGCTTGGCTGTCCTCACAAATAAAAACAGATAATGGATATACTAGTGTTGTCTTTTCTAGGTTTTATAAACAACTTAATATCTCCCATGTTATAGGGATTCCTTATAACCCCCAGGGACAAGGCATTGTTGAAAGAGCATACCTCACACTCAAACTTACCATTAATAAAATAAAGAAGGAGATTGGTACCCCACGAGAGGGTCACCAAGAAATATCCTATCTCATGCCCTATTTATCATCAATTTTTTAAAAATTGTACACTGATGGACAATCAGCTGCCATCTGCTTTTGGCACACAGAAACCCAGAAACAATTTGCCATGGTACTATGGAAGGATTCCATAGATAATTCCGGGCATGGGCCAGACCCAGTCTTTATCTGGGTTGGTATGTATTTATTCCAAAAACATGAAATCTGCTAGATGGCTTCCTGAATCCCTAGTTAAATTACTTGATAAAATAAAAAAATAATGAAGATAATGACCTAACAGATTCCAGGGATGAAGGGTCTTCCTGAGAACAAATATTTTAAAATTTCAAATAAAGAAAATGAAGAAATGTACCATACTACAAGAAATATTGCTGCCTCTGATGTCTTAAGCTGAAGGAGGAGTTGGGCCACCGGCAAACACCCAAGACCTACTACTAGCTTTATTTTGCCCTATTTGTGATTGCCATGAAGGCATTAGTATTGTGCCCCCTACCTCCTTCCCTTGTTAGCATCCTTGCTTGGCTTATTAATTTTCCTTCCATTAGGATATTTTCTTTTAAGTTGATGGCATCTATAAATAACAGGTAAATGAATCACTAAATGAAAAGTATAAAGGTACATTATCATAAACTGGATATGGCTGACATTGAAAAATATAACAATGTTTAGCTGGCGAGCTCATGCACACATAAGGTACCCAGATAATTTTCTTTAAACTTGGTGTGATGGGCTGGATAGCCAGAGATGGGTAACAGGAGGCTGTATACCTATCTTAAACATGTCACCTAAAACAGGAACAGAACCAAAAGTTTTTCTGTCTTCCTATGACAGGTAAGGATGGGACTACAGTAGTCCCCCCCCCTCCCTGACCTAAGACAGGCACAGCCCCCTCAAGTGACTTTAGGCATTCTAAAAATTAATAAAAATCAAAAGGGGGACCTGTGGGAGACTTACTGCTCTCTGGATCAGTTTCGCCCACCCTGTTGTTCTTGGCGTCTCCTGCTGTTCTGATCTGTCAAATACTAACTCTGCAAGGAGTAATTGCTCCATTATTCCTGTGTTCTGAACATTCTGACTTTTCTGCATGTTGCAGTTAGGGACTTTCTGCTTGACCGTTAGACCATGGTTAGTTTGCCTAGTAAGTTGCCTAGTTACCCATATATATATATGAAGAACTTTCTCATTTTCCTTACCCTATATTTACCTTGCTTATTCCCTTGAGTAAACGAGACCTGATCAGAATTCTGTCTGTCTCCATCTCTTGTGTCTCTTGACCCTTTCCATTCTCATTCCCCCTCTATGGTCTCCATTTACTTATCCATGGGTTGGGGCACACAACATATACCAGAAAAGAATGAGTAGGACAGTGATGATGAGAAATGGTAGATCCCAATATGGCCTCCTCCAGTCCTAACACTTGGAGCATATTGTCAGTATAGCTCTTTGTTTTTTGTCAGTTTTCTTCATGCTTTATATTTTAATGTTATTCTTGTCTATGGAAGAAGCTGGAACCCCATGAATTTCTACAGGCAGGCTCTTTCTGGGGGACTACCATAAAGTGCTAGTTTTTGCTTTTGATAAAAGGTTCTAACTGAAATGCTGATTCTCTATCATGTCTGATAATTTCTGAACGTAATGAGCTCTTGATTTCTGCATGTCACTAGTATGAGTCTCACAGGTTCTGTCTGTACTCCAGGAGTTACTAGAATGGCCCTAGCCAGTGGTTTTCTGTTGTGGAATATTTGTTTAACTATGTAAAGATATGTTGCTGGTCTACCTTGCCTGCCTAAGGCACCTGATTTGTCTAATGAAAAACTGAATTGTCAACAGCAAGGGAGGAGGTATATGTAGGATTTCTTGGCAGGGATAGAAGGTAGGATGAGTTGTTTATTCTTGAGGAAGGAAAGGAAAAGAGATGCCTGGGAGATGCCAGGGGCCATTCAGCCAGACATGGAGAAAGCAATAAAGTAGGACCTAAGAAAGAAAGAAAGGTAAAAACTTCTGAGACAAATGTAAATGAATAGAAACAGGTTAAATTAAAAGATCTAGTGGGACAAGCCTAGACTAAGACCAATATTTCATAATTAATAATATGTCTTTGTGTCTTTGTTTGGGAGATGATTGGTGGTCCATAGATAATTTCAACTACACGTGGCCCCCAATGTGGGGCTCAATTTTCCACATAGGGTTTGCGAACACTGAAAAAGGGGGTGGAGATGATAGAGCTCCTTTAAAAGGCACTGCTGTGCAGCAGAGCACTTGAGCAGCTGCCACACTAAGTATGAGCAGCAAGCAAAGGCAAAACACCTGCCACTGTGCAGGCATCAGTTTTCTAGAGCTGGGCCGGTTAGATGCAGTTCCCAGTTAAATGCAGTTTTGGTCATGCCCATAGGCTTAGGCTCAGCTCCCATGGACCCATGGAGGGGTCAGGGTCAACTGCTAGAGCCTCAGAGTGGATGGCCTAGCTGACACTTAGAAATTTAAGGCTTGGAACACACAATTTTCCCACCATCCTTATCTCCCTGGGTATTCCGAAGGGGTGGCTTCCCCCAGCTAAACCCTCTCTCCTCCTACCCCATCCCCGCTTTCAGCCAGGAACCCCTTCCCTTCCTCTCTCCCTTTTTCAGGGCATAAAATCCTCCAACTCAGCCTGTGTGGGCGCTGAGTGCAAATGGGAGGGAGTTCCTTTGTTTTAATAGCCTGCCTGCAGCAAGATGCTGCAGCAAAAGACTGCAGACAAAGTGATTCCTGGCCAGCAAGGGGCACTAATCCTGTAGCAGAAGACCCAGTGGAGGGAAGAGCCATTGGAGAGCATCTGAAGGAAGAGATGGGCAGGCGTCAAGGCAAGAATTCCTCAAACAATCTGAAAAGCAACATGAAAACACCAGATCCCAGCGATCTTACGACAGAAGGACTTGAACACCCTATTCCGGAAGAAGTGGAAAACAGTGCCATTATGAAAGCAATAGAGTCTCTTAAACAGGGTATGAATAACTCACTTAAAGAAATAGAAGAGAAATATAACAAAAAGATGGAAGAAATGAGTAAAGAAATGGAAGAGAAATAAAACAAAAAATTTGAAGAAATGAGTAAATTCGTAAATGATACCCTGGGAAACCAAGAAAAAACAATCAAACAGGTAATGGAATCAGTTCAAGAATTGAAAATTGAAATGGAGGCAATGAAGAAAACACAAACCGAGGGCCAGCTGGATATGGAAAATCTAGGTAAACAAACAGAGACTTCAGGAACAAGCATAACCAATAGAATACAAGAGATAGAAGAACGAATCTCAGATTATGAAGACACCATAGAGAAAATAAACGCTCTGACCAAAGAAAACAGCAAATCCAACAAATTCTCATCACAAAACATTCAGGAAATCTGGGACATACTAAAAAAAACAAATCTAAGAATAATAGGGGTAGAAGAAGGAGAAGAATTGCAGATCAAAGGTCCAGAAAATATATTCAACAAAATTATAGAAGAAAACTTTCCCAACCTAAAGAACGATATTCCTATGAAGGTTCAAGAAGCATACAGAACACCGAATAGACTGGATCAGAAAAAAACATCCCCTCGCCATATAATAATCAAAACACAAAGCATTCAGATTAAAGAAAGGATATTAAGAGCTGCAAAGGAAAAAGGTCAAGTAACTTATAAAGGTAAACCTATCAGACTTACATCAGACTTCTCTATGGAAACCATGAAAGCCAGAAGGTCCTGGATAGATGTACTGCAGAAACTAAGAGACCATGGATGCAAGCCCAGACTACTATACCCAGCCAAGCTCTTGTTCACTATCAACGGAGAAAACAAAATATTCCAGGATAAAAACAAATTTAAACAATATGTAGCTATAAATCCAGCCTTACAGAGAATATTAGAAGGAAAATCACAACCTAAGGAATCCAACACTCCAACACTGCCTACAATAACTCAGACATCTAGCGACCCTTCACAAGCACAACTCAAAGAAGGAAAACACATACACTCTACTACCCCCCAAAAAATAACCAGAGTCAACAACCACTGGTCATTAATATCACTTAATATCAATGGACTCAATTCACCTATAAAAAGGCACAGACTTAGAGATTGGATATAAAAACAGGATCCAACATTCTGCTGTTTACAAGAAACACACCTCAACCACAAAGACAGACACCTACTCAGAGTAAAGGGTTGGGAAAAGGTTTTCCAAGCAAATGGACCTAAGAAAAAACTGGGTGTGGCCATTCTAATATCTAACAAAATCGACTTCAAACTAAAATCAATCAGAAGAGATGGAGATGGACATTTCATACTCATAACAGGAACAATTCATCAGGAAGAAGTCTCAATCCTGAATATCTATGCCCCTAATATAAAGGCACCCACATATGTAAAAGAAACTCTTCTAGAACTCAAGGAAGTCACCAAACCACACACACTAATAGTAGGAGACTTCAACACACCTCTCTCACCAATGGACAGGTCAATCAGACAGAAACCTAACAGAGAAATAAGAGAATTATTGGAGGTATTGAATCAAATGGACTTAACAGACATCTATAGAACACTCCACCCAAATAGGAAAGAATATACCTTCTTCTCTGCAGCTCATGGAACCTTCTCGAAAATTGACCACATACTCGGTAACAAAGCAAACTTCCACAGATACAAAAAAATATTAGTAACCACCTGTGTCATGTCAGATCACCATGGATTAAAGTTAGAATTCAACAACAATGCTACCCCCAGGAAGCCAACAAACTCATGGAAGTTGAAAAGTCAACTACTAAATCACCCCTGGATCAAGGAAGAAATAAAGAAAGAAATTAAAGTCTTCCTTGAATTTAATGTAAATAAAGACACAACATACTCAAACCTATAGGACACTATGGAAACAGTGCTAAGAGGAAAGTTCATAGCACTAAGTGCCCAATTAAAGAAAACGGAGAAAGCACACATTGGAGACTTAACAGCACACTTGAAAGCTCTAGAAAAAAAGAAGCTGATTCACCCAGGAGGAGTAGAAGACTGGAAATAATCAAACTGAGGGCTGAAATCAACAAAATAGAAACACAGAAAACAATCCAAAGAATCAATGAAACAAAAAGCTGGTTCTTGGAGAAAATCAACAAGATCGACAAACCCCTATCCAAACTAATCAAATGGCAGAGAGAGAACATGCAAATTAATAAGATCAGAAATGAAAAGGGGGACATAACCACAGACACAGAGGAAATTCAGAGAATCATCAGATCTTACTACAAAAGTTTATATGCCACAAAGTTGGAAAATGTAAAAGAAATGGACATTTTTTTAGATAAGTACCATATACCAAAGTTGAACCAAGAATAGGTGAACAATCTAAATAGACCTGTTAGTCGCGAAGAATTAGAAGCTGTTATCAAAAATCTCCCTACCAAAAAAAGCCCAGGACCAGATGGTTTCAATGCAGAATTCTACCAGAACTTCCAGGAAGAGCTAATACCTATACTCCTTAATGTATTCCACAATATAGAAACAGAAGAGTCATTGCTAAACTCCTTTTATGAAGCTACAGTTACTCTGGTACCCAAACCACACAAAGCCACAACCAAGAAAGAGAATTACAGGCCAATCTCACTCATGAACATCGACGCGAAAATTCTCAATAAAATACTGGCAAACCGAATCCAAGAACACATTAGAAAAATTATCCATTATGATCAAGTATGCTTCATCCCAGAGATGCAGGACTGGTTCAATATACGCAAATCTATCAATGTAATCCATCATATAAATAAACTGAAAGAAAAAACCATATGATCGTTTCATTGGGTGCTGAAAAACATTTGACAAAATTCAACACCCATTTATGATAAAGGTGTTGGAGAGACTGGGGATACAAGGATCATACCTAAATATAATAAAAACAATATACAGCAAGCCGACAGCTAACATCAAATTGAATGGAGAGAAACTCAAAGCCTTTCCACTAAAATCAGGAACATGACAAGGCTGTCCACTCTCCCCATACCTCTTCAATATAGTGCTTGAAGTTCTAGCAATAGCAATAAGACAACATAAGGGGATCAAGGGGATTCGAATTGGAAAGGATGAAGTTAAACTTTCGTTATTTGCAGACGATATGATAGTGTACATAAGCGAGCCCAAAAACTCTGCCAAAGGACTCCTACAGCTGATAAACACCTTTAGTAATGTGGCAGGATACAAGATCAACTCCAAAAAATCGGTTGCCCTCCTATACACAAAGGATAAAGAAGCAGAGAGGGAAATCAGAGAAACATCATCTTTCACGATAGCCATAAATAGCATAAAATATCTTGGGGTTACTCTAACCAAGGAAGTGAAAGACCTATTTGACAAGAACTTTTAAGTCTTTGAAGAAAGAAATTGAGGAGGATACCAGAAAATGGAAAGACCTCCCCTGCTCTTGGATTGGGAGAATCAACATAGTAAAAATGGCAATTCTACCAAAAGCAATCTATAGATTCAATGCAATCCCCATCAAAATCCCATCAAACTTCTTCACAGACCTTGAGAGAGCAATAATCAAGTTTATATGGCAAAACAAAAAAACCCAGGTTAGTCAAAACAATCTTATACAATAAAGGAAATTCTGGAGGCATTACCATCCCTGACTTCAAACTCTGTTACAGAGCTACAGTATTGAAAACAGCTTGGTATTGGCAGAAGAACAGAGAAGTCGACCTATGGAATTGAATAGAAGACCCGGATATTAACCCACAAACCTATGAACACCTAATTTTCGACAATGGAGCTAAAGGTATACAATGGAAGAAGGAAAGTATCTTTAACAAATGGTGCTGGTATAACTGGATGTCAACCTGTAGAAGAATGAAAGTAGATCCATATCTATCACCATGCACAAAACTCAAGTCCAAATGGATTAAAGACATCAACATTAATCTGTCCACTTTGAACCTGATAGAAGAGAAAGTGGGAAGTAGTCTACAAGATATAGGCGCAGGAGACCACTTCCTAAGTAGAACCCCAGTAGCACAGACAATAAGAGAAACAATGAATAAATGGGACCTACTGAAACTGAGAAGCTTCTGTAAAGCAAAGGACACTGTCAGTAAGACAAAAAGGCTACCTTCTGACTGGGAGAAGATCTTCACCAGCCCCTCATCAGACAAAGGTCTGATCTCCAAAATATACAAAGAACTCAAGAAACTAGACACTAAAACTCTAATTAACCCAATTAAAAAATGGGGTACTGAACTGAACAGAGAATTCACAACAGATGAACTTCGAATGACCAAAAGACACTTAAGGTCATGCTCAACCTCCTTAGTGATCAGGGAAATGCAAATCAAAACCACTTTGAGATACCATCTTACACCTGTCAGAATAGCTAAAGTCAAAAACACCAATGATAGCCTATGCTGGAGAGGATGTGGAGTGAGGGGTACACTCATCCATTGTTGGTGGGAATGCAAACTTGTGCAGCCACTGTGGAAATCAGTATGGCGGTTTCTCAGGAAACTGGGAGTCAACCTCCCTCAGGACCCAGCAATTCCACTCTTGGGAATATACCCAAGAGATGCCCTATCATACTACAAAAGTATTTGTTCAACTATGTTCATAGCTGCACTATTTGTAATAGCCAGAACATGGAAACAACCTAGGTGCCCCTCAATAGAAGAATGGCTAAAAAAGGTGTGGAACATATACACATTAGAGTTTTACTCAGCGGTAAAAAAACAATGACATCTTGAATTTTGCATGCAAATGGATGGAAATAGAAAACGCTTTACTGAGTGAGGTAACCCAGACCCAAAAAGAGGAATATGGTATGTACTCACTCATAAGTGGATTCTAGCCATAGTTAAAGGTATTTGAGTCTATAATTTGTGATCCTTAGAGAAGCTAAATAAGAAGGTGAACCTGAAGAAAATCATATAGTTATCCTCCTGGATATTAGAAGTAGACAAGATTGCCAGGCAAACTTGGGTGCACGGAGGTGGGGGGGTGGAAGTAAGGGGAGATGGTTAGGAAGAGGGGAGAGGGGGAGGATTGGGGATGGTTTGGGGGAATGGGAGGGGGAGGGAGGAAGAATGGTTATGGGAGCAGGGAAGTTTATATCTCAACTAAGGGAGCCATTTTAGGGTTTGCTAGAGACTTGATTCTGGAGGGGTTCCCAGGCCCAAGGAGAGGTCCCCAGATTGTTCTCTGGGCAGCAGAGGAGAGGGTGCCTGAACTGACCTTGGCCCATAACCAAACTGATGAATATTTTGCATGTCACCACAGAACCTTCATATGGCAAAAGGATGGAGATAGAGACAGAGACACATATTGGAACACTGGACTTAACTCCCTAGGTCCAAATGAAGAGCAGAAGGAAGGAGAACATGAAAAAGGAAGTCAGGACCACGAAGGGTGCGTTCACCCACTGATACAAGGGGACTGATCGAATGAGAGCTCACCAAGGCCAGCTGGACTGGGATTGAACGAGCACGTGATCAAACCAGATTCTCTGAATGTGGCTGACATGGGGGCTGACTGAGTAGCCATTGACAATGGCACTGGGTCTTGTTTCATCTGCATGTACTGGCTTTTTGGGATCCTGGTCTGTTTGGATGCTCACCTTCCTGGACCTGGAGGGAGGGGGGAGGAACTTGGACTTCCCACAGGTCAGGAAACCCTGACTGCTCTTGGGAATGGTGAGGGAGGAGGAGAGGGAGTGGGGGGACCGGGAGGGTATTGGGAGGAGGGGAGGAAGTGGAAATTCTTTAAATAAATAAATAAATAAGGAAAAAAATAAAAATAAGAAAAAGAAATTTAAGGCTTGACTCATGCAGTCAGAGAATGCTACAGGTGCACATTAAAATAGGTTCAGATTGAAAAAAAACTTTAAACCAATTCCAGTGTGTCTAGGTGCTTAAGAAAGAAAAGAAAATGGGTATAGACAGTCATAAGAAATAAGAAACCATTTAAAACTTATTAAAGAGAGGGTAAGTAAAGTCTTTAAAGAAATATTAAAGTGATATAGAAAGAATGTAAAGATGGGAAATATACAGGAAGTCTGGATCCTGTGTGGTGCTTTGCTGACTTTGAATTTTTGAATGCTGATAAGCAAACAACAGCTATTAAGAGACATGAGAATATAAAAGCAACAAGCCTAGATACTTTAGGAATATCTTTAAAATGCAATTCAGAAAAAAATATTGCATTTGGAAAGAGCTTATGCGTTTGCTTCAACAGAAAATGAAAGGCTGTGAATTCCTCCCAAATTAACAGAGACCAGATTTGGTTGGGTTGACCCTCTGAAAATCTTGGCTACAGACATAGAGAAGTAAACCTAGGAAAATTATTGGACAGGTGATGTTTATGCTGATCTCTTGACAAGGGAACAGCTCTGAGACTTGGTGAGACATGATAAATCCTGTTGGTTACAGAGTCCTTGTGACTTAATACATGCCATCCTGTCATCCTTTCATAAGGCATGGATAGCATTTTGGTTATACAGTCCACACAAACTTAAAGCTGACAGACATTTTTTACCTGCTCAAACATAAAATTAAAAAAAAATCATCTTTTCCTGGCTTGTGTATAATGTAAAGTTCATACTTGTATTAATGCAGATATGTATGTTACCTTTGAAAGTTTGTGTGTTTTCAGACCCAGGGAACCAGTTACCAATGAAAATGGGGGACCCAGATAATCTAGTCTTTCAGAATGTCTCTGTTCCGGTTTCCACAGAGTTCTGCATTCAGAGAAGATTCAAGGTTGCTAGCTGAGATGATCCAGCCATCATAGACGATTCTTACCAGGACTTTGGATAAGCCTTGTACTTTTCCATTAAACAGAGACTGGACAACAAATGTTATAACTAGTTTTCTTAGGATTTGACAATTATCTCAAATTTCTCAGGGTCCACTGGGAATTCCATTACCTTCAGACAATAGAAAGCAGTCTAAAGTATACAATGTCCATATTAACAAGAGGTGGGATGGGTAGTTTGGGGTTATTTGGTGCGTTATGGATGTTTGTCATCATTTAGTCAGGATATAGGAATATAGGATAAAAACGCAACTATTAATCTCAAATATTCTACATTGGTATAGATTTTTGTGTAATATACAAATTTAAGGTTATTTTGCTATTTGGTATATATGTTTCTACTCTTGTTTAAGGCATTGTACCTAAGAAACTCATTTAAAAATGCAATTTAAAGTTCTAGTTCTTGAAAGCTCTTATTACAAATTGTTTAGGATAATTAAGAAATGCGGGTTAGTATTTAGTCATCTATAACAATCAAACTTGTAGTCATATTAGGTATGTTTTCAAGATTAAAGAGATATATTTTAGATAGATAGGTGATCTTCAAATGCTTCAGAGGTCTACAGAATATAGCCTTTAAAACACTTAATAATCTAAGGCTTTTCATGACAGTGAGACATGTTTGCTCCTGGCAGCACCAATCCACTTCATAAAAGATGATGGGCATTGAAGAACCTCCATATGGAGTTTGCTTTCACTGTGGCAAACCTAGCCATTTGGGCCAAAAACTGTCACTCCTCAACTGCTGAGAGTATGCTGTCCAAATTGGACAAGCAGGACACAGAGGAAAAAACTGCTGAACCTTGCCTAGACTAGATGGGATAATCCTTCAAAATTCCTGCTTCACACAAAAGTTGGTAAGATATTCTAGGCCTGAAGGCCAAAGATGGATGCCCCAATTTTGCAGAAGAAACTTGGATGACTTTCCAGGTATCCATATACCTTTGTCTTTCCTGTAGTTTTGGAAGTTGCTTGCTCTGGGCTTCCTGTTTACTCAGATAGTATTATACCTTTCTTGGGTCTCTGATGGAGTTGAAGATGAGATAGTTATAGTTTTCCTTGTTACCAAATTCTGAAAACAAACTTACATAAGAGATGTAAAGTTTGTAAGTTTAAAAAACATAAAAGCTTAAATTGTTTAGCTAAGAAAATATTTTGAGGTGTAAAAAAAAAGTTTTGGTTGGTAATATACAAGTTAGGATAGAAAGTAAATTAGGTATACAACTTTGAACTCAACACGATAGGTTAGGTAGTGAAGTATTTTCTTTGAATTCACCAAATTCAAATGAACTGGATATTGTAAGTGTAATTCTTACTTAGTAGTTGTTTTATTGTATATAATCTTACTATGTTAAAATTAAAACCTTTCTTTTTTTATTTAGATAAAAGAGGAAATGTTGCAGAATATTTGTTTAACTATGTAAAGATGTGTTGCACTTACCTGCCTAAGGCACATGATTGATCTAATAAAAAACTGTATGGTCAATAGTGAGGGAGGAGGTATATGCAGAACTTCTGGACAGAGAGAGTAAGAAGGAGAAGAAATTTAGGCTCAGGGGAAGAAAGAGAAAGAGACACCAGGGGCTATATAACCAGACATGAAGGAAGCAGGAAAGTAGGATCTCCAGAGTGAAAGAAAGGTAAAAAAATCCCCGAGGCAAAATATAAATGAATAGAACAGATTAAATTAAATTAAAAGAGCTAGTGGCACAAGTCTAATCTATGACTGAGCATTAATAATATGCCTCTGTGTCTTTATTTGAGAGCTCATTGGTGGTCTAAAGTGCTGTGGGATCCTGTCTTCTAGGTATATGTGCTATTCTCATTGGTTGATAAATAAATCTGCTTTGGTCTATTGCAAGACAAGATGGAGCCAGGCAGGAAATCCAAGCAGAGATACAGGTGAAGAAGTGCCAAGTCTGGGAGATACCAGCCAGTCACCAATGAAACAAGACACGTAAAAAATAATGTAATAAGCCATGGACCACATGGCAAAGTATAGATAAGAAATATGGGTTAATTTAATTGTAAGAGTTAGTTAGTAATAAACATGAGGCATCACCCTAACATTCATAATCAATAGAAGCCTCTGAGTGGTTATTTTGAAAGTGACTGTGGGACCAGGTGGGATGAAAAGCCTCCGTTCATAACAAAGAAAAGTTCCAACTTCAGTTTTCTTTGGGTTTTAGGCTATTTCAGTAATTACAAGAACTATTTTTTCTAACCACCCGCTGTGTTCTTCCTGTGTGACTTCCAAGTCCTTTAGTGAGACAAGGACCCACAAGAGTAGAGGTAGTGTACAGGGTAACTTCCTAGTACATGGTATGTTGGTGAAGTCCCCTGTTTTACTCATCCGACAGGCAGAAACCATGAGCACTTCTATTCCACAATGATAGAGTATGGTGAGGCTCAGTGAAAAAGGGTTCATTTAGCTTGACTGAAGTCCAAGCCAGCTCCAGGAAATACATCAGAAAAAGTAAAAGAAGAGAAGATAAAGGGAGGGAAGGGGGTAGCTGAGTAAATCAAGGTGAGATGTTTTTCTTACATGTGCCGACCTTGTGTTGTTTTGAGTGTGATCCCTAAATCCATGGACTGAAAGTTTTGTCCTCAGTGGGGTAGTATTAAGAGGCTGTGGGCACTTCCTGATGTGGCAGCTTAGTGTAAGGTGATTAGGGTAACAGGGTCTCCATCCTTGGGGAATCAATGTTATTCCTAAAAGAGGGGTTGATGTAAAAGAACAAATCTGGCCCCTGAATAACTCTGGCTCCTCTGTAATCTCTCATACTCACATGTATTCCATGACATCATTCTCTATGATGAGACACTTCCAAGCGGGCATCACCAAAGTAAAACAGGAGCCAGAATCAGATTCTTAGGCTTCTAAACTGTGAGCTAAATAAATCTTTCTTTTATAAAGTGCTAGCCTCTGGCATTTTCTTATAGCAACAGAAGATAGACACTGTCAAATCAAAGCTAGAGAGCAGCAGAGTTGAGAATCCCAGTCTACATTCCCTTTTCAGAGTCCTTACATTGACATAAGCAGATACCCACTCACCATCACTAAGTTGTTACTGTGTTCTGTCTCTCCAAGAAAGAAGAAAGGATGCCAAAGCAGAAACATCCTCAGTTTTCCTCCTCTCTTTGAGTAACAACTGAATATTATCCCTTGATGAATAGCTGGAAGATTTTCTCCCATTCTGAAAGACCACTTCTCACTGTGCTTTGGTGTTTTATGTTTGCTTGTTTTGGTGTGACTTTTGTGTGTTCTGCTTTTGTTTTATTTCCAGACAGGGTTTCTATGTGTAGCCTTGGCTGTCCTGGTACCCATTCCAGGTTGCTCTCAAACTCAGAGATCTGCCTGCATCTGCACTATCACCTTCTGGCTTTTAGTGTTCTTTTGCTGTGCAGAAGCTTCAATTTAACACACCATCAAGCATCAATTCTTGCCACTATTTCCTGAGCTATTAGACATTAATTTGGAAAGTCCATATTTGTGTCTTCATCTCACTGGATTTCCCGAGTGCTCTCCTCTATCAGGTCCAAGGTTTCACCGTCTACCAATAAGTTCTTTGGCTCGCGGGGTTGGTTTTTGTACAGGGTGAGAGATTGGGGGGTAGTTTTGATCTTCTATGTGAGGACATCCCGTTTTCCCAGATTAAAACCTCTGCATTTTGGAGTTGTGTGATCTTTAGTTGTTGTTGTCATTGCTTTTGTCTTTTTAAAAGCACAGTGATGGTAATAATAATTATTATTATTGTCTTAGAGCTACTATTGCTGTGATGAACATTGCGACCAAAGAAACTTTGGGAGGAAAGGGCTTACTGTATTCTTTCACAATACTTTTCATCATTGAAGGAATTTAGGACAGAAATCTAAACAGGGCAGGAACCTGTGTTGTGGTCTGATGCCAGCCCATACCATAATTATTTCTCTGGACCAGAGGGGAGGCATGGGAATAATTGAGACAACTCACATGGCTTTATCGGGAGGGAGATTTTCAGTGATCCCTCATGAAATCCTGAGTTCACATCCTGAAAATTCCTCTGTGTTTATTATTCAAACAACCTTATATACCAAAACATAAACTGAGGGGGAAATTCATTAGCATTCTGTTTCCTAGGTAACCAGGTGAACGGCTGTGGTCACATCCACACATCTACCTGTGCCTACTCTGTCACAACTTTCTATCTTCCTGCTTTGTATGCCGGCTCTGTCACGTAAGGCCAAATTAACATCACTTTTTAGGCATCCTCCAAATTACAAAGAAGGAACAGAACATTAGCATATCCTGACCGTTTGTTAGGGAGGTGACCACCTCCTGTGTGACAGGTGCAAACTATGGCCTGGAAGTCTGGCCACCATTCAATGTAGAAATATGGGCCTACAAACCTGGGAGTAGGAGGTGCAGAAGCCATGGAGAAATGCTGCTTACTTCAGTGGTTTTACTCGATCTACTTCCTTAAAAAACACAGAACCACCAGTCCTGAATGGAATCATTCACCATGGGTTGGGACTTCTGCTATCAGCCACTAATTAAGAAAATGCCATGCTGTGTGGGGGTGGTGCATACCCTTAATTTCAGCACTCAGGAGGTAGTAACAGGTGGATCTCTGAGTTTGAGGCCAGCCTGGTCTACAAGAACTAATTTCCAGGACAGACTCCAAAGCTACAGAGAAACCCTGTCTCAAAGAAAAAAAAAACCACAGAAAAGAAAGAAAATAACTTATAGCTAGATCTCATGGAGGCTTTTTCTCAATTGTGGGTCCCTCCTTTCAGATAACATGTGTCAAGTTAACATAAAACTAGCCAGGACAATTATGTATATGGTTTGTGCAACTTGTGGTTTAGCAGTTTCTTAGGAGACTAAAACATTCCATCCTAGGGGGAAGTTCCTAAAGACGAGAGAGAGAGAGAGAGAGAGAGAGAGAGAGAGAGAGAGAGAGAGAGAGAGAGAGAGAGAGAGAGAGAGAGGCGACAAGGACAGCCTGGGGACATCCCCGTGGAAATCTGGAATCCCCTCTAGAGCCAAGCCTCTTGCCAACCCTAAAATGGTTCCCTTAATGTAGGTATCTTCTTCCCTGCTCCTATATCTGCCCTTCCTCCATCACCACCCTCCCACTCCCCCAAGTTGTTGCCAGTCCTTCCCTTCTCCCTTCCCTCTCCTCCTCTCCCCTTTCCCCCAACCTCACCCTCCCACTCCCCCATGCTCACAACTTTTGCCCTGCAATCTTGTTTGCTTCCAATTTCCAGGAGTTTCTAGATATGTTTTTCTTTGAGTTCACCTTGTTATTTGGCTTCTCTGGGCTTGCGAACTATAGGCTTAATGACCTTGGTTTATGGCTAAAGTCCACAAATGAGTGAGTACATACCACATTCATCTTTTTGGGTCTGGGTTATCTCACTCAGGATAGTGTTTTCTATTTTCATCCATTTGCATGCAAAATTCAAGATGTCATTGTTTTTTTTACTGTTGAGTAGTACTCTAATGTGTATATATTCCACACTTTCTTTCCCTCTATCACGCTGATGATTATCTCGAATATCATCATAGAATCTTCATCTGGCAATGGATGGAGATAGAGACAGAGACCCTCATCAGAGCAACGGACTGGGCTCCCAAGGCCCAGTTGAAAGGCAGAAGGAGGAAGAAGATGAACAAGGAAGTCAGGACCACGAGGGGTTGGTCCACCAACTGAGGCAGTGTGCCCATTCCAATGGGAGCTCACCAAACCCAACTGGACCGGGTCTGAATGAGCATGTGATCAAACCGGACTCTCTGATTGTGGCTGACAATGGGGGCTGATGGAGAAGTCATTGATAAAGGCACTGGGACTTGTTTTTACGGCATGTTCTGGCTTTTTGGGACCCTCGTCTATATGGATGCACAGCTCCCTAGACCTGGATGTAGGGGGAAGGGCCTTGGACTTCTCACAGGGCAGGGTTCCCTGCCCTCTCTCAAGCAGGGTGGGAGAGGGAGGAGGGGGTATGGGGGAACAGGAGAGGATTAAGAGGAGGGAAGGAAGTGTAAATAATTGAATGGAAAAATAATTTTTAAAAAGTCAAAAAAAGAAAGAAAGAAAGAAAAGAAGCAACTCAAAGCTGATTCAGGAAGTCCCTGAAGCTGACTGAATTAACTAGGCCCCTCCTTCTCTAAGTAAACTGTCAAGCCTTCTGAGAGTTACTCTCAGACAAGTTAAGCTGTGAAGAAGACTTAGACAAACTGCCTGAAAGAGGTTCAAACCAACTGAGGCACCTGGAAGGGACACTCTTCAACATGTTGAACTGCCTGAGGATTGTGTTGTGTACTCCAGGTTCTCAGATTTTGAGCTTTGTCACCTGTGATGGGGTGGCCTTTGGTGATATAGCTGTCTTTGAGTCATTTCTGCTCCTGTAAGCAACCCCAATAAAACTCATTGGTTCACCAAGTTGGACTTTGGTGACATCTGTACTTTGGTCTGTTGTGGGTTCCCTATCTGAGCATGTGTTACATTTTCTTATTAAAAGTTTGTCACACAACAGAAGTTCACATGCCCTGGCATGCACATGGAGGTCTGTTGTCCTATTTTTAATAGATGCCACCTTTTAAGCTACTTTATCTTAGTCTGCATCTGCAACTCTACTGCTACCAGCAGTGGCTAGGCTGCAAGAACTGCAGCCTGAGGAAATTCTGTTCCTTCAGGCTCTGACTCTTTCAAAGCTATTAAGAGAGCATATCTAAATCTCAGTCCCACTAAAGAACTCAAGATTCAAAGGTTGAGGTAGAATCCTGTTTCCCAGAGAGGCTGAATAGCAAGCAGCTAACCTAGTTCACCTCCTCACATCTCTCAAGAAGTCCTTGTGCTTTCTCTCATGCTCCTTATAAAACCTTCTCCACTTGACTCCTCCCTACAAATTCCTGTCAGCTGGTTGTTGACTCAGCCTACAGACCACAGGTGAATTTATTTAATCAAACACACAAACACATCTTTGCATCTTTAACCAACTGTTCCAGAGCTTTTTTTTCAAACAAAAGTAACACTTCTTAAAATAATATTCCACAACATTTCTCCCTTTTTGTCTAAACAAAAAATGAAAGGTTTTAACTCCAAGATGATAAGACTGTATACAATAAGAACAATGAACAAGTAAAAATTACATTCACAATGTAATGAATTTCAGTTCATTTGAGTCTGGTAAATTAAAAGAAAATGTCCCATTATCTATCCTATTTTATTGAATCTAAACATTTATACCTAATCTGCTCTCTAGTGTAACTAAGGAAAACTGCAACTATAACTATCTGGTCTTCAACTCCATCAAAGACCCCAGAAAGATAATATTATTTGAGTAAACAAAAAGTGTATTGCAAGCAACTTCCAAAAACTCTAGAAATAACAGAGACATCTGACTGCCTGGCCAGTCACCCAAAGTTCTTTTGTAATGTTGACACAGCCATTGTCAGCCCAGAGGCCCATAGTATCTGGAAGATTTTTCAATGAAGCAGGAAACTTGAAAGACTGTCACACTTATTTTGGCAACTTTTATCAGTCACTTTCCTCTTTGTCCCACAGAATGTCTATCAGTTTCTTCTGTGAAGCAGGAACTTTTAAGGACTGTCCTGCCTTGTTTTGACAAAATTCAACAGTCTTTTTCCTGTGTGTCCTGCAGAATGTGTGGCAGACTCTTCTTTGAAGCAGGAATTTTGAAGAAACTGTCCTTCCTTGTTTTGGCAAAATTCATCAGTTGCTTTTCTATGTATCCTGCAGAAAATCTGACAGACTTTTCTGTGAAGCAGGAATTTTGAAAATCTGTCCTGCTTTGTTTTGGCAAAATTCTACAGTTTTTTTTTGTTTGGCCTATGTATCCAATCTGCATAGCACATTGTAATCAGTCAGAGGCAAAAACTGTTTCTTTGCCCAGTGGCTAACTTTGCCACAATGAACGTAAACTTCATAAACAGTTTCTTCAATGTCCATTATCTTCTCTGAAGTAAATCAGTGCTTTCAGGAAGAGATGTGTCTCATTGCTTGAAAATCTTTAAATTAACAAAATATTTTAAATGCTATATTCTATAGGTTTTTGAAGTATCTGAAGATTACCTATCTAAAATACATCTATTTAACCTAGAAAACATACCTAACATATCTACAAATTTGTCTGTTATAAATGTCTAACTACTGACCTATGTTTCTTGATTGTTCTATAAAGCTTATAATAATAGATTTCAAAACTAGAATTTTCTCATACATTTTTAAATGAACTGTATAGGTACAATAACTTAAACAAGAGCAGAAACACATATATAACATGTAGTAACAAATACAACTTGAAATTTGTATCAACCTACAAAAATCCTTTAGACAAGAGTAGAAACATATATATATATAGTATAACAAAAATGACTTTAAATTTTTATCAGTATACAAAACTCCTTTAAACAAAAGTAGAAACATATATACAGTATTTTGCAACAAAAATTATCTTAAAATTGTATCAGTTCTTACAAATACAAAATATTTGAAATCAATAGTTGTCCCTTAGTTTATAATAGATTCAAAAAGGATAACATTAATTTAAAAGAAAAAATTCAATCCATGTCAAAGGGTGCTGAAAAATTATCTGAAAGAATTCATACTGTTGAATTTGACAGTAAAAATCTGTTAAAAAGGTATGATAAGTTAGGATATAGAATATTTCTCCAGGAAGGCACTCTACATGTAATCCAAATAATATCCAAGGATAAGAAGTTATCATTAGTAGAAAACTTTAATACCTTGGAATCATATGTGCAGAATGAGGACCAGAGGTTATTTGAGTCAATGTAATCATTAGAAAAATTCACAGGTCAAGAGACTCATGCTTTACAAAAGAGTGTGGTAAAAAGATTTGAAATTATTAAGGAAATTGTCAGAACTGATGAGCAGAGGGGTGGAGGTACAATGACAGGATTTAGTCTCATCAGTACATGTCAGAATCAGAGATGACTTATCAAGGGTTCTAGCTACCTATCTTGTAATCTCCTCTAACATACCATCCAGTACTAAATACTCAAAAGAATTCAAAGAATGTAAATGGCAACCTATAGGCATGAATGATCTAAAGGAAATTAAGTAAGCAATGGTATCTTATGGCTTGCATTCACTATTTTTTAGGGAGAGGGTAAAAATGTGGGCTTCAAGCAATAAGGCTACGCCCCACATGACTGACTTCAATTATTTTCAGTGGTCCTGGAAGCTGGGCCACAACTATTGTGGAAATGCTACCTGTGAGAAGGGGGAAAAAATTAAACAACAGGGAAGAACAAAAGGATTTGAGGTGTTCCAAGACAAAATTCTTGATCCACAGGATCAAACTTTTTATGATGAACACATCTTGTCCCTATGCCACACAACAGCCTTAAGTGCTTGTGATTGGATTTAAGAAGTAGGAAAAAGAATTGAATCATATACTATGGTTAAACAAGGCCAAAGAGATCCCTTAAGTGACTTTTTACAAAGATTAACTAAGGATATAGAAATAGAAGTAACAGACCCAGAAGCTAGATGAGTCCTTATTGAATCACTAGCTTTTGAAAATGTCAGGTTAGAATGCAAAAGGATACATGGACCTTTAAAGGTTAGATCAGCACCAGTGGATGAATGGATCCTACATACAATGAATATTGAAGTATTTGACTATAATACTGATGCTTGGGTAGGAAAAGCAATTTCTAAAGGTAGGAAGAGACATCAAAATACCAAATGTTTTATTTGTGGTAGAATAGATCATCAGAGAAGAGATTGTAGACAAGACAGACCTAGGAATAATGCCTCTTCTGTTCAATAAAAAAATAGAATGTCTTAATCTTCTGGATTATGTAGAACATGTGACAAATGCTGACACTGGAATGTAGATTGTACATTCTACATCAACGAATGTAGATTGAGAAAAGACAACCAAGGCCTCCTTTGGGGGTCTCTCAAAGACCCCCAGGTCAAATGTGGTCCAGCCATTCTCAGTCACTGTGGAGGATATGTCTCATCAGAAAAATTAAAAGTTTCAGTGCCTGCTATAAAAAACCATACTGTTCTAGATAATGGGTTAAAAATAGAGGATGTTTCAACAATTCCAATAGGAAATAAGAAACATGTATTTTGGCAGGCTTCTATAAATAATCAAAGACCAAAGCTAAAAGTGCATATAAATAACATTGTAATTGAGGGATTACTGGACACATGTGCGTATGTAACTATCATTATTCCATAATCTTGGCATCTGATCTGGCCTCTTCAAAGGCAGATGTTCAAGTCCTAGAAATTGGAACTTTATTTCAAGTGAAACAAAGCATGAGATGGGTTGAATGCATAGGGCCAGAAGGACAGAGGAAGAAGGCTGAGGCCATATGTGGCTAATATTTCAGTGAATTTATGGGGTCTTGACAATAATCTTTGAAGTTTCCAGGAAGAAGATGGGGCCCCACAATGATTCCACCTGGCTATTATAACATCTTGATGTCAATAGTGCTACTTTAAGATCAGTTATGGGTACCGGCTGCTCAAGATGATTCCAACATGGTTAGCTGAAATTGTGCACTTTTTTATAGCATTCTGGTCAGAACTTCAAATAAGAACTTCAGAAAAACACTATCAACTGCTCAGAGACTATTTGCAATATACCAGACAGTAATCTTGAAACTTAATCATCATTTTACTTTTACAGGATCCTAGGAGTTCAAGAAGACGATGTCCCCTCTCTCAACACAGTTTGTCCTTGAGGTTAGGGACATAAATTAGGGGTTGATTAAAATTGGTATAGGGTTGGTGGTTGGGATGTAAATTCTGTAATCTCAGGAATTTTTTTGAAAAAAAAGTTAAAAAGGGATACAAATATGATAAAATAGAAAGGTAGATTATTGAATCTACTTTTTAAAAGCAACTCTTAGTTTTAAATGTTTTACATTGGTTTTACTTTTGTATATTGTATGCAAACTTTGCATATTGATAAAAATTTGAGATTCATTTTGTTAAAACATATTGTACATACATTTCTAATCTTGTTCAAGGTACTGTACCTATTCAGCTCATTGAACAATGTAATGCAAATTTATAGTCCTTGAAAATTATTATTATCAACTGTTTAGGATAATAAAAAAATATAGGTTAGTAGTTAGTCACTTAGTAAAATTGAAGTTGTAGTCATAATAGGTATGTTTCAATGTCAAACAAAGATATGATTTAAATAGATAGCTCATCTTCAAACACTTTAGAGATCTACAAAATATGGCATTTAAGATATTTTAATAATCTAAGTGCTTCTTTTTTATGACAATGAGACACATCTGCTCTTGGCAGCACCAATCTACTTCAGAGAAGATAATGGGGAGCAAAGAAATTCCACATGGAGTTTACTTTCTTTGTGGCAAAATAAGCCACTGGGCAAGAAAATGCCCATGCCTCAACTGCTGACAGTATGCTGTCCTAATTAGAGGAGCAGGACACAAAATATCCTGCTTCAGAGAAAAGTCTGTTAAATATGCTAGACTTGTAGGCCAAAGATGGATGCCCCAATGTTGCAGTGGAACTTTGGGTGACTGTCTGTACAGCCAGCTGTTTCTGCCATTACTCACATTTTTAGAAGTCACTTGCTTGTTCTTCCTACTTACTCAGTTAAAATTATTTCTTTCTTGGGTCTCTGAGAGAGTTGAGAATTAGACAGCTATAGTTATAGTTTACCACAAACAGAAAGCAAGTTATTATAGAAATTAAATTATGCATAAGACTTTGGACTTACTAAGATAGGATAGGTATAAAATATTTTCTCTGAATTTTTCAAATGCAAATGAACTAGTCATTGTTGTTGTATTTATTGCCTGTATATATTGTACATAGTCATTGTACTTACTGTACATGGTTTTCTTATATTAGTTATAACCTTCTCTTTATTTTAGACAAAAATAGGGAAATGTAGTGGCATTTCAGATTTATTTTAATAAATAAAGATTTCTTGAAGAGATGAGAGTAAAATAGTCCAACTGGTCATCCTTATAGATTAGATTATGGTAACACACACCTTTAATCCTAGTAGCCACACTAGTTGCCATAAAACTGGGCAGTGCATGCCTTTAATGACAGTAGTGCACACCTTTAATCCCAGCCCTAGAGAGGAATATAAAACGGGAGAAGACAGATCTCAGACAGTCTCCTTCTGAGATTCCTGAAGCCAGGATTGCCATTTTCAGACTGAGGTCAAGGTAAGAGATGGCTGTTTTGCTTTTTGGATCATCAGGTTGAATCCCAATTTCTGACCCCAAACTTTTATTAATTGTGCTTCACAAGCTCTTTGGCAGTTTTTATTTTCTGCCCATAATGAAGCAATTTCAGCATCGGTAAGAGGTACTACAGTGTCTGCTGGGTCCATTTCTTTCAATTGATGAAATCTTAATTTTCTTTTAAGAATCAACTCAGAAACCTTTCCCACATAGGTCTTTAAGTTTTTATTCTGCTTGTTTGGCTAAAAAAATCTACTTTAAGAAAGTATCTTCCGTCTGCATTAAAATCCCTGTAGGGGAATGCATAAAGTGTAAAATAACCAAAATGCAATCAAGTTCCAGATCCAAATGATCCACATGAGCAACCTGTAATTTATTTTCCACCAAAGTCAATTCTCTCTCAGCTTCAGCTGATAATTCTCTTGGACTATTTAAGACCTTGCCACCTTTTATGGTTTGTTGGTTTGTTGTAATGATGAGCAGCGGGCTGTGTCCCACCACCTGACTAGCTTAACCCCCGAAATAATTACACAGAAACTGTATTCATTTAAACACTGCCTGACCCATTAGCTCCAGCCTCTTATTGGCTAACTCTCACACCTTGATTAACCCATCTCCATTGATGTGTATCGCCACTTGACTATGACTTACTGGCATGAATCTAACTGGCGTTCATCTTGGCCAGGAGAAGCATTGCATCTGCCACACTGCCTTCTTCCTCCCAGAATTTTGTTCTGTCTACTCCACCCACCTAAGGGCTGCCCTATCAAAAGGTCAAGGCAGTCTCTTTATTCAACCAGTGAAAGTAACACACAAACAGAAGAATCTCCTACACCAATGGTTTGAAACAAATTACTCATTTCTTGAGTTGTTATTCCAATAGTAAATTGTAGATAAGAAATGTCTCCCAGAAAAATTTGAAAGTCATTAAAAGTTCACAATTGATCTTCCCTGATTATTATCTTTTGTGGTTGAATTTTTTAAAGATTTATTTATTTATTATGTATACAGTATTCTACCTGCATGTGTACCTGTACCCCTAAAGAGGGTACCAGATTTCATTACAGATGGTTGTGAGCCACCATGTGGTTGCTGGGAATTGAACTCAGGACCTCTGAAAGAAGAGTTAGTGCTCTTAACTGCTGAGCCATCTCTCCAGGCCATGGTTGAATTGTTTGTAAACATTTTATTTCCTGTGTAATCAATAGAATCTCCTATTTGTATTTGCTCACAAGCAATTTGTAATTCCCAGCAAGACAAAATTTTCTTTATTTCTTCAAACATTCTTCCTAAAGTATCTGCATTTAACTCAGCTAATAAGATATCATCCATATAATGTTAATTTATAGATTGGAGAATGTACACAAATTATTTCTAATGACTGTCATATAAAATATTGGCACAGGGTGGGACTGTCCAACATCACTCATGGGAGAACTTTCTATTGATATCTCTTTACAGGCTGAAAATTTGTTGGACCCTAGAGTCCAATCACTGAGGAGGAGTAGCCTCAAGAGATCATCTCTCATACCACAGTTGATGTAAAAGCATGAGGATCTTATTCTGTCATGACAGGGTCTTTTAGCATTCAAGGAGCCAGAAAGACCCAGAATGGCTGGTATAGGCTATTTTTAAAGGAAAAAGCCACAGAAACAAGGGAGGTGCTGGGGGTTGTACTTTAACTATTATGATTGGCTTATTTAAAAGGCTATTACCAATAATTGGCTGGAGAGCAGTTGTCAGATCAGATGAGGTAAGGAAGAACACTTGAGGATCACTTTGCCCCTTTCCAGGGACTGAGTCAAAACATCAGGAACTGAGTCAACAAATAAAGGTTATTTTGCCCCTATTTAATAACTGAGTTCTATTTAGAGAACATTCACAAGGACTCAGGGAGATGATGGAAAGTTCCCAACATTTCAGTACATTCATGTGTAGTTGTTAGATCCTTGGTTCCCAGGCAGGGGGGAAGCACTAAGGTATTGAGGCTGAGAGGGCTCAGCTTAAAGTTCTACAAATTAATATAAGTAGACATTGTGAAGGCAAATTTCTATCTATCTGGCTGTTTAATTGTATGGTAAAAAAGCAGTCTTTTAAATCAATCACTATAATAGCCTATCTTTTAGGTAATAAAGAAGGCAAGGGAGTTCCAGATTGTAAAGAGCCCATTGGCTGAATCACCTTATTTATGGCTCTTAGATTTGTTACAATCCTCCATTTTCCAGATTTATTTTTAATAACAAGTACAGGAGAATTCCAAGGACTTGTGATTCTTCAATATGTTGAGCATTTAACTGCTCCTTTACTAGCTGTTCTAAGTCATGTAATTTTTTAATGTCAAAGTCCATTGCTCCACCCATACAGGCTTGTCAGTCAACCATTTTAAAGTTAGGGAAGTTGTACCTTTGAAATACCAACAGCTTTTATGCTATCCTTATGTACATCTTGAATAGTCTGTGACTGTCCTTGATAGTATCTTTTAATATTTCCTCATAAGCATTTCCTAATTTTTATAATTTGTTTCTGAGATTGAGGAAATAGTAATCTGTGTTTTTCCATTGCTGCAATAAATTACATCCTCATAAATTCATTGTTATGTCAGCCACATATACTTCCAATTTTCTTATCTGTCCTTCTAGTCCTATACATTCATCTCATCTTGCTCTTTGTTTTACTTGAGACAAATTGCCAATCACTAAAAGCTGAACAGTTTCTTTCTGCAGAGGACAACCTGAATGCCACGATTTTAGTGCAATTATTGTGACATCTGCACCTGTATCTACCAAACCCTCAAGTTCTAGGCCACTTATTTGTATGTTCAACTTTGGCCTTTGTTCATTTATAGAAGCTTGCCAATAGAAGCTTGCCAAAATATTTGCTTTATGGTTTCTCCTGAAATTTTTGTTTGATTTTCTATAGTTGATCTGGAATCCAGAGCCATATGGTTTTCAACCACAGACATTACATCTCTTAATTGTTTTGGGAGGGTTTTTCTAAAACTATCAGGGAATGATTGAACTACATTTGACATTGGTCCTTTGAGGGGCCCCACTAGGCATTTCCTGTTGATAAAGGGTTACCTTGTCTGTCCCTTCTTGATCTACATTCATCAGTCCAATGATGGCCTTTGCCACACCTTCTGTACTCTCCAAAAGGTTGGGGCCTTCTGTTAGAATTATTTTTATTATAAATATTATTTCTATGGACAATTTGCCTACTCTCCCTTTTCAGATGACCTTGTATAACAATTAAAATGTCTAACATTTTGATTTTTCTTTATTTTATTCTTCTTCATATTTTTAGAAAGCAATGCTCCTATCCAAGTAACACCATTAGAAGTATGGGGGACAATGTCAATTGTATGTCTGATCCATTCCTCTATGGGTGCTGACCTTACCCTAAAAGGCATAATGGCTCTTTTAGATTCTACATTAGCATTTTAGAAAGTCAAAGATTCAATTACTATTTGTCTACCATCTGGATCAGATATCATTCTATTTACAGCTGATGTTAATCTGTGCAAAAAAAATCAGTGAAAGCTTCTTTCTGGTCTTGTATACTTTTAGTAAATGATTCAATCCTCTTTCCTAATTCTTCAACCTTGTTCCAAGCATTCAAAGCTGCTATACAACATAGAATCAGGGTGTTATCATCTAACATATACTGTCTTTGCAAATCAGCATTCTGACCCTCAACAAGAATTTGGTCTTGGGAAATCTCACGACTTCTAGTCCTTTTTCATTGTTCCAGGGCCCTGGCTTCCTCTCTCCACAAGGTTCTTCATTGTAATTGAGGGCCAACTTCCAACACTGCTGAAACTAAATCTTTCTATTCTTGGGGAATAATTCCATTCTTCATTACCCAAGAATTTAGCATCTGTCTTACAAAGGGTGAATCCTTACCATATGAAACTACTGCTTCCTTAACTCTCTTTAAGTCTAACGTATCTACAGGATTCCAATTAACTTCTGTATAGCCTTGGGGATGCATGTTAACTATTGGTTGTTGTTGAGCAGTAACTGGATATATTAAAGTTGGTGTTCTAATAACCTTAGTCCTTTCCTCTCCAGTCTCACCATATAATGATGTAGCAAATTCTTCTCTAAATTTCTGTCTGTATTTTTATTTTTTTCATTTGTATATCTTTCCATGATCTGCATCCTTATCACATTTAGCACAAAAAGCACTTAGGCTATTACTGATGTTAGTTATTATACTGATAGTATGAGCTATTGGTATTATATCAGTGTTAGTTCCATCATTAATCTTCCCATATTCTACTTATAACTTTAAACCTTTTAAGATAGCAGTATAGAGAGCTCTAGTACCCTGTATTGTTATGCTTCCTATCCTTAACTTAGAAAAAAATTCTTTTTAATATTATCTAACTATTCTACACTCCTAAAGGATTCCCCAAATCTCTCACCAATAGTTCTGACTTCTCCAGGCAAGTGGAGCGAGTTTAGACAGCAGACTCAGCAGAACAGACCGTTGAGAGCTCTGGATGGCAAATGCAACAAAGCCAGTTGGCAAGATCCTTTCTTCTGTGTGGTTCTACCACCTGCTGGAGTACCAGTTATTGCCCTCTTTTTTGATGGTTGCTGCCTTTTAAGCTATGTCTACACTAGTCAGCAATTACAACTTCATCGTTAACAGAGGTAGGTCACAAGAGTCACAGCCTGAGGACACTCTCTTCTCTCAGGCACCGACTTTTTCAAAGCTGCTTAGAGAACTATCTAAATCTCTGTCTAGCTAAAGAACTCAAGATTCAAAGGTTGAGGTAGAATCCTGCTTTCCAGAGAGTCTGAATAGCAATCAGCTCACCTAGCATACCTCCTTGCATCTCCCAAGAAGTCCTTGTGCTTTTTCTCTCCCCCGTCCTCATACACCTTTCTCCACTTGACTCCTCCCTACAACTTCCTGTCAGGTAGTTGCTGAGTTAGCCTCCAGATCACAGGTGAATTTTATTTAATCAAACACATCTTTGCATCATTAACCAAATGTTCTAGAGCATAAACAAAAGTAGCACACCTTAAAATAATATTCTACAACAGAGGTCAGAGGACGACAGTGTGGATTCAGTTCTTGTCTTCCACCTTTATGTGGGTTCTGGGGATAGAACTTGGGTCCTCTCTGGGCAGTGGTGGTGCAAGCTTTTAATCCCAGCACTCGGGAGGCAGAGACAGATGGATTTCTGTGAGTTTGAGGCCAGCCTAATCTATAGAACAAGTTCTAGGACAGGTTCCAAAGCTACAAGGAAGCCCTGTCTTGAAAAACCTCCATTTTGCTTCTTTGTCTTTTGCTTCTTTTTTCTTTTGGAGGGATTGGGAGGGTGTTGTTACTGTTCATCTAAGACCTGCTCCAGGCATCTGATTTCACTCAGTGGGGTGGGGGAGGACCCAGACATCAATGTGTTTGTTTTATCTTATTTAATCACCACAACCAAAGTGCAATTTCCACTCCTTTTTCTTTAAAATCATGAAACCAAGACCCAGAGAAGTGACTCATTTTTCTAAAGCCACATGCATCTACACTGGCACCAGGAAAGTGTATTCAGATCTCGCTGGCTTCTCCAAAGTATTATCCTTGGTTTCCTAAAGGAGCAGTTCCACCTCTGCTACAGCATCCCCAGCCCCTCTCAAGGGCTGTCGGGGACAGAACAGTGTAACTGGCCAGCTGTGGGAACTGCAGCTCCGTGTTACTTATCCCTGCCCCCATTTGAGGTGCTTATCTGCAAAGAAAACATAATAAATTCCCTCTGCTCCTGGAGTTGGGAAAGGAATTTTGAGTGCATGATGATCGTTCCTTGATCCCTGCTGGGGTCTGGTGACAGTCCCTTCGCAGCCCACTCCTCATTTGGTGCCATGGTATAAAAGCTAGCCCCAGCAGAACAATAACCGAGCTGAAGCTGTTCCACCTCAACCTCGTGCTCTGTGGATTCATTCAACCTGGACACCCTCCGCCCAGACTTGTGGTTCCAGCCTGTGCAGGCGCGGCAGCCAGCAGCGGGCATTCAATGGCCTTGTCATGCCAGCCATGGGCAGGGGGTAGAGGAGTTTTGGGTCTGGCTTGAAGTGAACTGTACATGACGAGAAACACCTGTCAACTTGCTTTAAAGGCCACTGTGCTCTTCGCCAGTCTCCAATCCCCATTGGCCCATCCACATGGAATTAGAGGTTGGAAATCTGCAGCCTTCAGTTCTTCTGTTTCTACTGAGGTCCTTCTAGGTTTCTATTCTCTGTGGAAGTTACTAATCTTTTCATCCTTCTATCTGTATTAACCTCTAACACTGGCAATTGTTGTTCTAAAGTATGTTTTCCAATTCTAATACCTGAACTATTCCTGAGTCCACTAAAATAACTGTTTCTATTGACAGGATATTTCTATGCAGCTTTGAACACAAATCCTGTCTCCACCTCCTAAATGCCTGGAATGTAGGTGTTTGCCACCTTGGCTGCAAGTAGAATCCAGCAGGCTCTATTTTGTCCCCAAGTTTCTAGTGTTCTGTAAAACTCTGTATAAATGGCATGAGAGACCGGAGTGCACTTGCTGGGAGTTTCTGTCAGCTCAGGGGCGAGTCTTTCTGCTGCATAAGTGAAGATGAGGCTGGTCACTCAGGCTTCTGGGGACTGAAGTCTATCCTGGGCTTGGCCTTGTCCTCAGCAGCCTTCATCTGCCGGTGGCTGCATCACCTCCAGGCTCCAGCTCTGCCTTTCCTTCTACTTTATCATGTTACTTCCTTTTAGATGTACTTGTAAAAGCCACCCACAGCTTGAGTCCTGAAGCTGGGAGTATGGAAACTGAGGCACCAGAACAACACTACAGGGGAACCAGATGCTCCATGTGAGACTCATCAGAAAATACAAATGGTTTGGGACTGATTACATTTGAGTTTAAAATGAGCAAAGTCAGGTTGTTTACATCACGGGGCCAACTGATCCCTCTCACGGATATAGCAAGGGAGCTCAGATTGTTTATGCCCAGCTCTCCCCAGATGCCTGTTATCCAAGACAGAGAAAGTACTGTGACAGGCAGGCATGGTGCTCCACTGGGAGGCCACATTTCCGTGCTCCCCAGCGGGAACTTGTCACCTTCGACAGACACTAAAATCACAAACGGCAGAGATGCATTATAACCCCTTCTAACTGAGCCTGAGCAGACCTCAGACAGAGTCCTCCCCTGCCACGTCCGTCTGGGTAAGTGCTCTGCACATAGGTGCAGAATCAGAAGGTGGCCAGGTCCCAGGCAGGTGGTGGGAGGAGGAGCAGTGGGGCTCAGGGAGGTTTTCAGTGTCTGCAGAGGAGACGCTGAGCTCTGGCAGCTTCTCGGCACAGGGACTGTGTGCTGCAGGGCAACGAGGGTGTTTTCTTCTTAGGATATTCTTTTCCTCGGTTTACAGACACTCAAAATTAAGTTTGGATCCACATTTATTCCTAAGAAATAAGTAACTCACAATGAATAGCTGGAAAAATTGTCAGTTTCAAAGCATTTTACTGATTTACCAAAAATCAGAGTCTTGGTCTTTAGCCTCTACCAACCTGGTAAGAATTGTCACTGAGGGGCCATGATGATGAGGTTGCCAGGACAATAATTGTTAAATTGCACTGAACACAGTGGCAGTTTCCTTCCCTGACTCATTGAGAGCAGAAATAGAATGTCCTGGGAAGAGTGGTTGAATGCTTGATCTTTTTTCTATGTTCTTCCCATGCACTGTATATCACTTTTTATAACGGAAAAACCTGAAACTCATTTTGTTTCAGGACCACTCTGTCCTGCTGTCTCTACTTGGTTTTCAGATTTTTCCCAAACCTCGTCTTTTCATGAACTTATGTGAAGAGATGGGCAGGAACTCACTTCTCTTGTCACTGAGGCAATAAACGCACTGGCAGGGAGGTCAGAGCCCCTTAGCAGCAAAGCCAAGCCTCTCAGCAGGTGTCACTGGGTGATGAGGGAAGCAGGTTGTGGTGTAGCACTGTGTAGGGTCCCGTGTTGGTGGCTGGAGTCTGTGCCATGCTGTTCTTCTGAGGGATCTGCTCCTGCTCATTCTGGAGGGTGATTTAGAAACATCAGGTGACATGCTTGCTGCCAGCCTGAGCCCAGAGATACAGTTTCAAAGGTTTCAAAATTTAAAAATTCAATTCTCACAGTCTTTCAGAAACAGCTGCCGTTTCGTATCCCAAAGGTTCTTCATGATTTGCCCATCACATTCCAGTTATTTTGATGTCTCTGGAAACAGTGCTGGCATATGCTTGGTGATGGTTTTCCCTTCCTGGTTTGCCAGCCATCTCTCTCTAGTGTCTTCCTAGTTTAAAAGTTAGTATTTTGCCAAAGGTAAACATCCTGACTGAGTAACCCCATCCTCAAATCACATGCATGAAGCAGGACCAGTGTGACCTAACATTCCTCTCTCTCTGGTGATGCTATGGATTGTGGGTTGTCCATGGTTTGGGTAACTGTGGGATGACACAAAGGCTAAAGTCATGACTTTTTTAATTCAGACGGCACAGGGAGTTTCAGTTCCTCTGTCCTGAGAAGCTGCAGCCTTCACAGTCGGCTTTAACTGAGGAATGCTTAGATTCTCTATCATTTCTTGCTCCATGCATTTTTTCCTCTAATCTTTCAAAAATTCTTCCCTTCCTCTTCTCCAATATAGCCTTTTCTAATGGGACCCACTTCATGAATCTGAGACCTTTCCTGATACCATGTACAGAATATCATATCTCTAGAAAGCAGCCTGTTTTGTTACATTGTGTAAAATTAATCACAGTGGATGATAAAAATCCCAAGCTATCCCAGGCTATCCCAGATCCTCACAGCTCAGTCTCTCCTGCCTGGCTTTCCTAAGTGCTTTGGGATCGCAGGACTGGGTTTCTGAAGTGATGCTGCAAAGAGCACAGCCCATGCCCTGCTCTGCACAGCTGACAATGTGATGTGTTCATGAAGACCAGCTTCCATTTCTTTTCTGGTTAGTTCAGTGGAATTAAGGAAAAATGCACATTTCCAGTGGTGTAGGAGGTTCTTCTGTATTTGTGTTGCTTTCATTGGTGAATAAATAAACTGCTTTGGCTTTTTGATAGGGCAGCATTTAGGTAGGCAGAGTAGACAGAACTGAATGCTGGGAAGGACAGAGTGGCAAACACCATGGTTCTCCTGACCGAGACGGACGCTGGTTAGACTTTTGCCAGTAAGCCACAGTCACATGGCGACACACATTAATGGAGATGGGTTAAACTAATATGTAAGAGTTAGCCACTTAGAAGTTAGAGCTAATGGGCCAGGCAGTGTTTGAATGAATACAGTTTCTGTGTGATTATTTTGAGTGTAAGCTAGCGGGGCAGCTGGAACAAAGGGCCCGTGCTTTCCCCTACAACAGGATTTCCTTACTTCTTAGTTAGCAGTGCTGACATGCATGCGGTGTAAACTGAGGTTTTAACTCTACAGGTTCATGCCTTCTTCCATGGAATTAGTGTATTAAACATGCACCTGCTACTCAGTGCACACAGATCACAAAGCAACATCCAGAGTGTGTGCTCCTGGTGTCATCTGTCCCATACAGCTGGGAGACAATGGAGCCCCATTACTCTCTCCTTTGTTTGCCCACTATATCCTGGCACAACTCAGATGTCAGAGCTGTTCAAAGTAGAGAAAACTGGCATTTTACCTGATCTCTGGAAAACGTCACGACCTCCTCCTGCTGTCCCTAAGCCCTTACTATGTTCTGATTTTTGTGACTGGGATTTGGAAAACAAACCCATAGAGTTTATAAAGAACTTTAGAATTCAATGGGAATAATTAAGCACCACTTATTTAATCAACACTTGCTGCTATCTAGAATACATGGTCTATAATCTTATAAATGATTAAAACTTCCTTCTAACAAAGTTATAGAATTTTTACTTCAGAAAATCTGCTTTGTTAAATGTTTTCACCATCTATCTGCCGGGGTCTAAATCCTTCAATGGTTCCCTGTCCTTGTGAATTTTATCTATTTTGTCATTCCATAATACCTTCCATTATAATGTCACATAATCTCAATAAGTATAAGACAGTTTCACCCTATACCTTGACTTTCAGTGATAATATTTTACTGTGTAATTGGAATTTCTTTACAATATTTCATATACTATATACAGGTGTCTAACTAAAGGAGATGTGAGAATTCCACACCACAGACACCGCATTTCCTGTCCTAGTTATTGTTCTCTTGATGTAAAGAGAGACACCACTGCCAAGGCAACTTATAAAAGAAAGCACTAAATTCGAGGCTTGGCTACAGTTTCAGAGAGTGAGTCCATAACCACCATGGCAGGGAATGTGGAGGCGGGCGGGCAGGCAGGTGGGAGGGCAGGCAGGCAGGCAGGTGCTGGAGCAGTAACTCAGAGCTTACATCTGATCCGCAAGCAGGAGGCAGAGTGGGAAGGAGAGAGGAGAGGAGAGAAAAGGGAAGAGGATAGGAGTGAGAGGGCCTGATGTGGGCTTTTGAAATCTCAAAGCCCACCCCCAGTGACATACTTTCTCCAACAAGGTCAACAAGGTCCTTAATCCTTCCAATACATTTCCACCAAATGAAACTAAAACATTCGGAAACATGAGCATGTGAGGGCCACTCTCATTCAAAGCACCACATTTCCTAAAATAAATTTGGGGCTGTCATATCAGAGTCTGGAGAAGTATCACATCTCAGTTAAGGAGAGCAGGAACTTAGACTCCCATGGAGCCTTCCTTTCAAGACCGAGTTGCACCGTTTTCCTTTAATTAGTTCCATAAAGTGGGATGGGGAGCCCTGAGTCTGAGAGCTGTAGTCTTTCCTCTGACTTCCCAGGCTGAAGGAGAAGGACGTGGAATATGCTCGGCTGAAGTCACACTGTGCTTTTCTCTTGGAGGCGGCTCTGGGGTGGGGTTAGAAACACGGGAAATGGGGTCACAGAGCAGCGCTCACACACTGAACTGCCAGTCAGCGTTCTCTGGAACACTCTGCGGTGGGGTTAGAAACACGGGGGGGACGCGGTCACAGAGCAGCGCTCACACACTGAACTGCCAGTCAGCATTCTCTGGAGAGGATTCCACCCCAGTGTTCAGTTATTTTCTCATTTCTCATTTATCTTCTGTTTCAGGCATGGATAGAACTGACCAGTCACTATGAGCAGCCTTAGCTCTCCTGGAGCACAAACATAAGGTGCTGCATTAGAAAATTTGAAACACTGACAGAGACGATCATGTGTTAGAACACTAACATGTTTTGTGTGTGTAAAGCATGTTCTTACACACCTAGTGTCTCCCTGACACAGGAATGTTGACAGAGCTTTCTGTCCCACCCAGCAGTTATTCAGTCCCAAAGACATCACAAGAGGTCTACATTAATTATAAACTGATTGGCCTATTAGCCCAGGTTCCTTATTAACTCTTATAACTTGTATTAGCCCATAATTCTTGTCTGTGTTAGCCACGTGGCTTGGTACCTTTTTTAGAGAGGCAGTCACATCTTGCTTCCTCTGTGTCTGGATGACAACTGCAGACTGACTTTTCTGCTACGGACCGGCTCAGGGGAGCCACTCAGACCGTAAGGGAATCAGGGCGAAGGCACAGGAGAGATCAGGATACGGCGAGGAAAGTGACACACAGACACTCTCAATGTTTTTGAGACATGCTGTTGCGATTTACTTACTTCAGTGCAGGATTATATATTATTACAAAACAAAGGACTTGGCAAAGGCAAACATCATCAGATCATAAAATAGGAAAGAACGGCATAAAACAGTTTTTCAAAGAGAATCTTTAAAGATGCTTTGGCATGAGTACAAGGACTTTTGCTTTCTTACATTTGTAAAGTTACCCCTTCTTTTTTCTTGTTATTAGAGAGACCATTGTTCTTGAGTTAGCCCAACTTTATCAGCTTGTACCAGGTGGCTGACTTGGGCTCAGCTAAGTGACCTTGTGTGTCTGGGTGAGAAAGAAGAAGGCTACTATCTTCCTGGAAAACTTTCCGAGACTCATTTTGTACCATTAATCTCAACTCCTTTCCCTTCCCGACTCTCAGGGTCAGATGCTATAATTAGCCTAGGTTTTCTGGCCATAAGGAAGGTTGCATAGGCCTCTTGTTAAGTTGTACATAAATGCCTAATGCTGTTTCCCTGTAGAAGGCTTCTAAGGTTTTTTTCTGCTAAGATTAACTCCTTTTATTCCACATCATCAAGCAATCGTCCTAATGATGATTTTGGCAATTCCCAGAACTGGCTACTTTTTTAAGGCTTTAATTAATAGTGGAGCAGAATCCAAAAATGTCCTCAGCAGTCTTGTTTATATCCACAACTGCCTGGAATAGTCTGATCTGTTAGCAATATGTAAAGATCACAAAGAACACACAGACAAGGGAAAAGACACACATATGGCTCCAAGGACAGCCAGGTCGAGTCAGTACTAATGGCGACTCAGGTAGCATTACACCACAACTGGTTGCCAAGGGACCGCCTGGAACACACAGCTCCTTGAAGCACCAATCCCAATCCTGCCGGCAATATTTGCCCATCCAGTCAGCATTTCTGCTACACTGGCGAGACAGCCGTGGATGTAGCAGGTCCCCGTTTTTTATTTTTAAAATGCAACTCGAACACATCCTGTTTCACTTGGGCCACTGAATTGAAAAGACACTTAAGGAGACAAGGGAACAGAAAAATCACCAACAGTACTAATAAGATGACTACTCCAATGAGGACAAAATACTGCACCCAATTTAATGGATTTAAAGCCTTAATTCCTGACTCAATTTTATTAGCCAAATCTTGTAGACCTCCTAGTTGTAAATGAGCTTGGCTAATAGCAGAAATATTTTTTTTTGTAATGTAGTTAAATCATGTGTGATGTTATTATCTCGCCAAACACCCTGTAAATATGCTTTTACCTTGTCCCATGGCTCTGAGCAATTGTAAGTCAGTAGTGTAACACAGATTGCTTTAAAGCTTCCATGACAACGTGTGGATAGGGTAGTTTTTAAATTGGCAATATCCTGTCCAAGAGCAAGGACCACTTCTTCTAATACATTAATTTTTGCTTCAAATTCATTGTCAATTGCTGCCTGTCTCAGTAATGCAGATGTAATGTTGTTGTTTAATGTATTCACATAATGAGCAGTATGAATCTCTTGAACTAAAGCTGTTGTAGCTACAGCAAAAGTGGTGAGTATTGATATTAATGCTGCTATGCCTAAAATAAGTGTAGCCACAAACCTCCTAGGCCGTATCAAATCTCTTAACGTATTTAAAACTTGCAATGTGGAGTTATCGAACCAAGGATCAGTTCCCAGTTCCACAGGCAGCATAACAAAAGGTGGACGTCTAACAACAAGCAAAACATTCAAGTCTTTTGGTTCAGCTGAAGTAATGCAATTAGTAAGTTTACAAGAATGACAAACAACTTGATAGGACTTATTTACTTTGGAAATATTAACAAAAGCAGGCTGAGCTAATAGCAATGCATTAGGATAAGAAATACATGCCCTGAGTCCTATAGGCTCAGACTTAGTATGATTAGGTCTTTTTTCCAGAAATATATTAGCTGTAGCAAGCAATCTGAACAGGCCAGAGTGCTTTTTAGTAATATTCCCTTCTTTAGCAAACCATGTAGGCTCAACAAAACCTGGAGAAAACCATCTTTGTAAGGGCTCTCCTACCCTTATGTATTTATAGTGATGAAATTTCTCCTGATGAGTGTTTATATGATTTTCATAAAAATACTGTTGACTTCATATTCTATATATGAAGATATAGAATAATCCCAAATTTCATAAGAGGAATCTTTAGGCTGATATTTAGTGGCTGTATTTGGAAAGCCACAAGTTAGCCATGTAGGGAACTTACTAATAGCTGAATCCCAAAATTGATCCTTATCCCGATATTTTTGAATACATGGTTCAATAGGCATAGATGAGACCTGTTTAAACTTTTCTCCATAATTGAATTCTCCCAAGGTCTCTATTTGAATTTCCCAAATCCATCTCTTACTAACATTTTCCTTATCTGGGCTGTCAGTAAGAAAAGTTCTATAGCTTGAACCTAAGCAAAATCTTGGTACCTTTTCAGAAAGTGTAATGCAAATAGGCAAGGAATCAGAACGTCCCTCAAAGGTTATTAACGAGGACGAACTAATTCTTGCATCAGAGTCCTGAGCACCTCCCAGTCTCCTAGTATCATTAGTTAAAATCCTGATGGGCTCTTGATCCAGTCAACCAACAGGTTGTAAAACTGGGGGATTAGGAACATAGGCCCAATAAGCCATTCCCTGTACTGTAGGGGGAGCAGATATCAAGGCTAAGAAGGCAAGAAAGTACAGGCTGGGTTTTAGGGGTTTTCCCTGCTGAATAAGCAGACTTTTAGCTTTTTTGACAAGGCATCTGATTTTCGTCCAGGTGATTTCCGAAGCCTGTGACCGAGTTGCCTTCATTTTCCTCATTTGACACATCAGATATCTCGTCTGTCTCCATTGCCTCTTCCTTTTTCGCCGCCTCTCCTGGCGTCGGCCGGACGAGTCTGTCTGGTATCCAGATGGGGGAGTCGGCATCCTGTGGAAATACACAAGCACACCCTCGCCCCGATGTTATTAGAACATCTGGTCCTCTCCATTGGCCAGATAGCAGATCTTTCCATAGGACTTTTGGCAGGATAGAGTTAAACTCACAGGTCCAATGCACCATTGCAGATGTCAATCCTTTATCATTAGTATTTAAATGATTTAATACAAATAAGGTATGTGATAATAAATGATGAGGAGCAAAATATTCATGTGCTCTCTGAAACTTTTCAATCTGTAATTTTAATGTTTGATATGCTTTTTTAATAATTACCTGGCCCTGAGGGCTATATGGGATGCCTGTGGTATGTACAATGTGTCATTGTGCACAAAAAGTTTCAAAAGCTTTAGAAACATAAGTAGGACCATTATGACTGTAAAGAAGTTATCATTATAATTGATAACATTATTATGGAAAACATCCTAAGGAATTTCTTCTGTCCCTTTGAGAATAAGGGGTGAGGGTCCTATATTTTCCCAATCCTCCTGATTCTAAGGGTCAGCTCAATCATGAGCTAACTTTGTTAACTTTGGACAAATTGTTTCTTATAATTACAGATTTTTAGTATATCTCTTTTAACTTAGCATTTTAACCAGGGATAATTGGGCGATGTATTCTTTTAACTGCTTCCAGCTGACTTTGGGGTGATGTTGTCAAGGGTTAACAAAGGTAAAATGCTAGTTAAAAAGAGAAAATTTTAGAAACATTTGGTTCGTGGACTTTGTTGAAGAGCTAGGGGGCTAGACTAACCCACATCAGTTTTTAGCAAGTTCATGGTCCACAGTCATTTAGAGCAAGTTGTAGGCAGCAATTAATGCTTGTTTGTGTCTGCCAACCAAGGAGAAACCTGTAGAGACAAATTTATACGAGGAACAGAAGTTAATACATTTAAAATTTTTAGGCCCATTATTTGTCTTTATCTGTAAAGGCATTCCCATGATTTGAAAACATACAGTGAGATATTGAATAACATTCTTAATAGCTTCTCCTGTGTGTGCTGAGGCAACTATGGAAAAGTATCAACAGTCATATGCATATAGCATAACCTTCCAAAGGAGAGTACATGTGTTACATCCATTTGTCAGATTTTTAGAGGGAGTAGACCCCATGGATTTATTCCAGTGCTGGGTGGATGTTGATGAGCAAAATTATCTGTTAAGCATCTGCTCAAGAGAGATGAAATTTTTGTTATAATGCTTTAGCATTGACATGAAAGCTTTATGAAAAGCTCTCGTCTTCTCCAAGGTAGAACTCATGAATATATATATTTCATTTCTCTTCACTCAAAGGTCCTGGTAGAGCTGTATGGGCTTTCATATATTGAACGTAAAAACAATTTCTTCTCTGCCAAATTAAATGTTGCAATTGCTGAAATAAAAGGCACACTGGGCTGGAACTTTTAATAGGTCCAGCTACTTCTAAAAAATCTGAGGGTATTAACAACATATGCAGAATCTGATGTAAAAGGGCAAATTTTACATTTCATAGTCTGTCTTAGATCTGTCTGTAAATACATTTGGGGTCATGGAAATAGGCTGTGATAATGTTATTTTAGGAGATATTACAGGATGCTCCTTAAAATAACATCTAAGTCAATTTATATCATCTAACAACTTTTGAAAATCCTTCAAGATCTTTAAATTATTTTTTCTCAATTTTACCTTTTGTAGAATAATTTGCTTCTCACAAATTCATGCTCCTAGATAATTTATGATTTTATCCTTTTTGTACCTATTTTCTTGCAGACTTTGAAACACTGGGTATGCTGATCGTGGCTCAGTTCTCACCTCTTTCTAAACGCTTAGATAAAATATGCTTTCGGAGCTGCCCTGACCTCCTCCCACATAAGGTGGAGGGGTGGAGGGTGTTATGGGGCAAAGCGTCAGCGCTTTTAAACCTCCTTTCTCCTTTTTTCTCATCCTTTTTCTCAGTTTTGCCTTTTCAAATTTGCTTACAATTGCTTGTAGTTGCTTATCTGACTCTTTTAACTCAGAAAGGTCCGGGTATAACTCTCCCCATTCCTGATGATTCCTTTTACTGCTTGTCTTTTCTGACTTTTTTGATCTTTTCTCTTGCAACATTTCCAGCGCTGCCTGTCCATTTTCTGCTGCTTTACTGTAATATAGATCCTCCAGACAGCCTCTAATTAACTTCCAAATTGACTTGACCCCTCCCTTAAGGATCCAAACTGCCCTTGCTCTCATTTATTCCTCAAAACTTTATTAGGTAAATTAACATAAAGTAGCAGTAATAGTTGAGCAATTCTTTGTCCCTTGTGGATCTGAATAGTTTCAGATAATGGTTTCGCCATGACCTTAATGTCATTTTCTATGTCTGCATCTATGACACCTGACACAATCTTAAAATTCTTTTTGATAGTTGGAACTTCTTCCTATAAGTCCCACAGTTTGTGGCAACAATGTTACTTTCACTGATGTGGGTACTAAGGCAATGCCATCCCATTTAGAAAGAAACATATCCTTTGAGCTAGCCAAATCAAGGCCAGCACTACCTGGTGTTGCTCTAGGCAACTCATGTATGATAAACTTTGGAGCATCAGGTTTTAAGTTCCTGGCTCTGATTCCTTAACTGATTTTTCCTTTCCCTTAAGGATCCCTTGCTTAAATGCAAAGTCTAGGTCTCTCCCCTCTTTTCCCACAATGACATCGAGAGACTTCCTGAAACGGCGAGCCAGGGTGCAATGGCAAAAATTTCTTTTAAGTATTTTGTCTTATCTTCTAGATTCTTTAAACATAGCAGCTCATTAAGAGCCTAAAAAATTTAGTGCAATTGATTAGCACCCATATTTAATTGATATTCCTTTTACTTTCGTTTCGTCAACTTGCGAAACTGTTTTTTACTCATTCCTTGTTTATGGAATGGGCAATAAATCTCCCGCTTTGATAGCGGCTGTTCCCCCTTCATTTCCAGGGAAAAGCAATTAACCCCCGCTTTGCCGAGGTTGCCTTCTCTCTATTTACAAAGAGAGCTATTAATGAATCCTGCTTTAACAGCAGATGCTTTCCTTTTACTTATAGGAAAAGCAATTAATCGTCCCTACTTTAGTCGTAGGATTCCCATTTACCTGAGAACTATTTTCCCCTGCTTTAGTCACAGGATCCCCAGCTTACCTGAGGACTATTTCCCCTGCTGTTTGTTCATGGTCTGGACCAGGTCCTGACAGCAGGTGTTGCACTGGGGGTCATCTTACCCAGTGGTCAGCATTGTTGTTATCCATGTGGAAACATCGTGGTGTCCCATAATCTTCTTTGGAGACCTTAGGTCACTGTTAAAGTCTCAGAGTCTCTGTCTAATATTATGCTTTTTAAACTTTATTTTAAATGCCATTTTATACAGATTTTTGAAGCATTTAGGGCTGTCCAGGTATCTCTGATTAGGCAAACTTTATTATTTTTATTAACTTATATTTTTAACAAACCAAAAATATATACCATATCTTTGTTAGAGTAAACCTGTAAATTAATCATTTTTAGCAAAGACAATGAGGCTAAAACCTAAACATTAACAATATGAAACATTTTATAAGCATTTGTGTTTTATTTTTAAGACATAAAAATTCTCAAAAACTGTATGAGTCAGAACATTTGAATATTTACTGCAAAGAATAACTGTCAAGATATTAGAAAGTCTTTACATAGAAAAAAGTCGAATCTTAAATATAATTTCTTTGCTGAATGTGGAAAAAGCATTATTTGTTTTAGCATAAACAATTAATCAGAGACCATATTATTAAAGAAAAAAATATATACCCAAATCAATATTTGCTCAGGAAGTTTTTTGGCAAAATATGGCAAAATCATATGATGTTCATAGGACAGAGTTTTTGAAACCCTTACTCTGTTGAGTATACTCACCTCATATATTTTTTAATATCATAAAGCTACACAAGCATGCATAAAAGAAATAACCATGACCCTTTCACAAGATAAATCCTTTTAAAACCAGAATTGACCATTAAACATTCAGATATAAGAAATTATAACATTTTATATACCTTTTGTAATTTTTAGGTTTTGACTCCTTTCTCAATCTTTGTTTCATTGATTAAGCCAGACACTTTTAGACAAACCCCTTTTATTATTTTTATTTATTATCATTATTTTAGCCTTTTTGCCCTTGTTGGTTTCTAGATAATATAGAAGCCTAATGTATCTTTAACATTTGTTTTTAAATTAATGTTTTTTAAAGTTACAAGTTGATATAATTTAAAACTTTTTATAAGCAGTATTAGGACAGGAAAGAGTTAAGAGAAGAGACTGCTGGCCAGCGGAAGAAACCTTGAGTGTTATCACAGTGAAAAACTTAACTCAGAAAAGAGAAGAAGCATAGAAAATGTCCTTTAGCTGCTAATGCCTTTTTAAAATTCCATATTAACTTTTCTCTGATCATAATTTTAGACTTTTTATTTTATATTTGCCTGGTTTTTATTTATATTTTTATGTTTATTTTTATTCTTATCTAAGAGCGTTCCATCCTTATGGAACTTAGATTTACATTCATTCTTCCAGTGCTTTCCCTTTTTGCATCGGGGACAAAGTCCGGGAGTTCCCCTTTGCCCTGCTCCTTTTTGCCCTGCTCCCCTGGGCCTCCTGCAGTCTTTCTGCATGTGCCCAGGTTTCCCACAATTATAACAAGTGAGAGATGAGGAGTCTCTTACACCTCCTCCATATGTCTTTTCAATATTGGCGCTGAATTTCCAACCCTTCATTGCTGCAGCATAAGCCATTCCTTGGACAAATGCTGATAAGGCATCTCTCATAGATTGCCCCATGGTTCCTCAGATTACTTACACTGTGACCGGCAAATCTTCTTCCGGCGGGACTGCAGCTCCCTGGTAAGAGCCGTTCCTGAAAACTAATAAAAGGAAAAAGAAAGAAAAGAGAAAGATTACCTGTCCTTCAAGTCCCTGTTCGGGCGCCACCTGCTACGGACCGGCTCAGGGGAGCCACTCAGACCGTAAGGGAATCAGGGCGAAGGCACAGGAGAGATCAGGATACGGCGAGGAAAGTGACACACAGACACTCTCAATGTTTTTGAGACATGCTGTTGCGATTTACTTACTTCAGTGCAGGATTATATATTATTACAAAACAAAGGACTTGGCAAAGGCAAACATCATCAGATCATAAAATAGGAAAGAACGGCATAAAACAGTTTTTCAAAGAGAATCTTTAAAGATGTTTTGGCATGAGTACAAGGACTTTTGCTTTCTTACATTTGTAAAGTTACCCCTTCTTTTTTCTTGTTATTAGAGAGACCATTGTTCTTGAGTTAGCCCAACTTTATCAGCTTGTACCAGGTGGCTGACTTGGGCTCAGCTAAGTGACCTTGTGTGTCTGGGTGAGAAAGAAGAAGGCTACTATCTTCCTGGAAAACTTTCCGAGACTCATTTTGTACCATTAATCTCAACTCCTTTCCCTTCCCGACTCTCAGGGTCAGATGCTATAATTAGCCTAGGTTTTCTGGCCATAAGGAAGGTTGCATAGGCCTCTTGTTAAGTTGTACATAAATGCCTAATGCTGTTTCCCTGTAGAAGGCTTCTAAGGTTTTTTTCTGCTAAGATTAACTCCTTTTATTCCACATCATCAAGCAATCGTCCTAATGATGATTTTGGCAATTCCCAGAACTGGCTACTTTTTTAAGGCTTTAATTAATAGTGGAGCAGAATCCAAAAATGTCCTCAGCAGTCTTGTTTATATCCACAACTGCCTGGAATAGTCTGATCTGTTAGCAATATGTAAAGATCACAAAGAACACACAGACAAGGGAAAAGACACACATATGGCTCCAAGGACAGCCAGGTCGAGTCAGTACTAATGGCGACTCAGGTAGCATTACACCACAACTGGTTGCCAAGGGACCGCCTGGAACACACAGCTCCTTGAAGCACCAATCCCAATCCTGCCGGCAATATTTGCCCATCCAGTCAGCATTTCTGCTACACTGGCGAGACAGCCGTGGATGTAGCACTTTTCCTCTTCCCAGAATTCTCATTGCCACGCTTCTACTTCCTGCATGGTTGCTGTCGCCTCACCTATACATCCTGCCTGGCTACTGGCCAATCCGCATTTTATTAAAAATAATACAAGTGATAGGATAAAAGACCACTGTCCTACAACACAGGAACAAAACTCTCCATATGTTCCAGAGGAGATGATCGGAACCCAGCCTTAGCGGGCTAAAGGTCACACTCAGGAAACTGCTGATTGTGTGTGGGGTGTGAAACATCTGGATTCATAGTTCACAATTTCCAACATTTGCCACCAAAATACTCTAAGAAATTTGAGTTTACAATAAATAAACCGAGTAAAGACAGACTTGAATAGAATATGGGTATGTCCGATCCATGGGCCCTCTGTCATTGCCAAGGGCTGACTTCCTGTTTTACACAATCATCCTCATTCAAAGTCACCCTAAATAGTAAAGTTCTGTCTATAATGGACCTGGCAAACAAGACACTGCGGATGAAAACCAAGATCCTGCTCCCGCTCCAGTAAAACCCAACCATGGGAAATGTGAAAAGACATCATTTCTGATGGATGCTGTTTTTAATGCAGAAGGAGCTCACACACTGATGCAGCCACCATGGGACACAGCATCCAGCCATGGCTCTGAAGCTTAGGACAAGTGATAGCATGAGGATTGTCTGTGGAGTGCAGGTGGAGCTGAGATCTTCAGTGGAACAAGGGTGGGGCATCTATGTGTTTCCCCGAGGCAGCCGAGCTGTCAGGAGGGGTTCATGTGGTTGTGCTCATGATAAGTCATTGCTGTCCTCTTCTCCTCAGCCGCTGTTTGTGCCCACATGAGATGAATGAGAACAGTGGACTCCACACTAGTTCCAACTTAAGGAACACCCTTCTCTCTGAAAGTGGTGTTGGGATCGCAGCCAACAGTATCCTTCTTCTCTTCCACATCCTCAAGTTCTTTTGTGGGCACAGGCCCAAACCCACTGACCTGTCCATTGGTCTCTTGGCCCTAATCCACCTACTGATGCTACTGATCATGGCATTCACAGTTACAGACATTTTTATTTCTTGGCAGGGATGGGATGACATCATATGTAAATTCCTTCTCTACTTGCACAGAGTTTTTAGGGGTGTCTCCCTGTGTACCACCAGCCTGTTGAGTGTCCTTCAGGCTATCATCCTAAGTCCCAGAAGTTCCTGTTTGGCAAAGTTCAAGCATAAATCTCCCTATCACATCTCATGTGCCCTTCTTCTCCTGAGTATTTTTTATATGTTCATCAGCAGTCACCTCTTAGTGTACATTATCGTCACACCCAACTTGACCTTGAATAACTTTATGTTTGTTACTCAGTCCTGCTCTATTCTACCCATGAGTTATCTCATGCAAAGTACATTTTCCACACTGCTGGCACTCAGGGAAGCCTTTTTTATTAGTCTCATGGCCCTCTCCAGCGGGTACATGCTGACTCTCCTGTGCAGGCATAAGAAGCTGTCCCAGCATCTTCACAGCACTAGACTTTCTCCAAAAGCATCTCCAGAGATAAGGGCCACCTGGTCCATCCTGCTGCTCTTGAGTGTCTTTGTGATGACGTCCATCATGGACAGCATTGTCTCCTGCTCAAGAACTATGTTCCTGGATGATCCAACATTTTACTGCATCCAACTCTTAGTGGGCCATAGCTATGCCACTTTCAGTCCTTTTGTGTTTATGAGTACTAAAATATATAAAGGTAACTTGTTGAGGTCTATGTGTGAGGGTGATAAATGTCTGAATATTCATTGATGGGTAAGTTCCTTTAAGAAGAGCCAATGTGCTAGCATTAGAGCTGTCAATCATGGCATAGTGTATATGTGCTTTGGTGTACATGAAAATATGAAGTTGTGTTTTTTCTCTTAAAATTATTTACTTTAACACATGTAGTGGCAAACATGTAACAAAAAATTAAACCACATTGTCTATGAGATATGATAAGGAATACATGCCCACATGCTCTCTCTCCCTCCCCCCCCCCCTCTCTCTCTCTCTCTCACACACACACACACACACACACACACACACATCAGTGAGTCTTTAAGGGAGTCCTGTGAGGTGGCTCTTACACATCATGGCCTGGGATAGCCCACATAACTTTTAAGTATGTGACTACTTTTAACACCTTTCAATATTTCATCTTTCTCTCTTATATGTATTTTTACAAATTAAGAAGAAAATGTTTCTTGTCATAAATAGTCATATGATCCAAAAGAAAAGGAATTGCATAGCTTTCAAAACAGAACTATGTACAAGGAACCACGCTGTTGTAAAATATTATTTTAACTAAGAAAAGACATGTTACATTTGTTTACACTGCCAGTCAGCCAGACACAGAAACAATAAAAAGTAAGTCATACAGAAGTCAGAAACATAATCTCTGAGGAAAAAGGTAGATAAAGAGATACAGGTTAATTTAAGTTAAAAGAGTTAGCCAGAAAAGAGTTAAGGCCAAGTGTTCAAAACTAATACAAAGTCTCTTTGTCATGATTTGGGAGCTGGTTGGTGGCCCCAAAGAAAAAGTTTGGTACATTTAGTATTCCAATGTTAGGGTCCATATTTCCACATAGAGCCTGAGATAGCTGTAAAATGGATATGGCTCCTTTAAGAGACTCTGCCATACCAGTACTCTCAGAAGAAACCAAAAGGTAAGTAAAAATGCTTGTCAGAACGCAGAGTACCCATTTGCTAGAGCTGGGGGATTAAATGCAGTTTCTGGTTACACACCTCTGGACCTGGCCTGTGAGCTTAAAGGGGCAGAGCCAGCCACCAAAGCTGCAGCAGAGGACCCAATGGTAACTTCACAGTTTTTTTGGTTATGCAGACAGAAAAGGCTAGAAATTTGCAACAAAGACAGTTAAAATCTGTGCTTTAAGATGTGCATAGGTTTAAGAAAGGAAAGAAAATGGGTATAGACAGTCATAGAAAAAATTAAATAGTTTCTAAATAATAAAAAAGAATAAGCCACATAGAGATGGGAAATACACAGGGATTCAATCTTGTATGTTGTTGTTGTATTGAATTAAATTTTTTGAATGCTGATGAGTGAAGAACAGCTGCTGGAGACATGGGATTGTGAAAGTGATGCTGAATTAAACCAGTTTAGATTCTTTATGGATGCCTTCACTTTAAAATGGAAGTCAAACAATGTATTGCTTGGGGGAAGAGGTTATGCTTTTGTTTCCACAGGAAATGAAAGGATATGAATTTGATCAAGGTTAATAGATATCAGGTTTGATCAGGGAAGAGACAGGTGATGTATATTTTACCTGCTCAAACATAAAGCAAATCATTTTTGGCTGACTTATGTACAATGTACAGTCTATACTTGTGTTAATGCAGATAAGTGTGTTACCTTTGAAAGTCTGTGTGTTTTCAGAGAAAGGGGATTAGACATCAATGAAAATAGGTTACCTAGGTAATTCAGCCTCTCAGAATGCCTCTGTTGTAGTTTCCTCAGCATTCTGAATCCAGAACAGCTTCAAGGCTGCTGGATGAGATGATCCAGCCTCACAGACTGTTCCAGCCAGAATCACAGATAAGCCTTATGCTTTCCCATTGCAGAGAGACTGGACCACAAATGTTAAGGCTAGTTTTCCAAGGACTTGGCCATCATTTCAGTTTTTTCAAGTTGTCTAAAGATGTCATTGTCCTCAGACAACAAAAAGCAGTCTAGAAAATGAAATGCCTACATTTCTAAGAGGTGGGGTGGCTAATCTTTGATTATTGGATGGGTTTACCATCATGTAATAGGAATATAAGAATATAGGATAAAAGACAAATATTAACCTCAAATATTTTATATTGGTATGGATTTTGATATAGTGATACAAATTTAGGGTTATTTTTGTTGTACTATATAGATGTTTATACTCTTGTGTAGGGTGTTGAGTTTATATAGTTTATTTAAAATGCAATGTATAATTATGAGATGCAGGTTATCAGTCATCTATAATAATCAAATTGTATATTAGGTATGTTTTCAAGATAAAACAGATATATCTTACTTTTTATTTTTTTGTTTTTATCTTTTTATATTGTACATTTTTATCCACTTCCCTTCCCTCAACCCTTTTCCCCTTCCTCCCTCCCTACTGACCCCTATTTCCCCAATTTGTTTAGGAGATCTTGTCTTTTTTTCTTCTTCCTAGGCAGATTCATGCATGTCTCTCTCTCTCAGGTTCCTCTTTGTTCCCTAGGTTCTCTGGGGCTGTGGCCCGTAGGCTGGCTGTCCTTTGTTTTATGTCTAATATCTAATTATGAGTGAGTACATGTTATATTTGTCTTTCTGAGTTTTGGTTATTTCACCCGGGATGGCTTTTTCTAGTTCTGTCCATTTGCCTGTAAATTTAAAGATATTGTTTTTTATAGCTGAATAACACTTCATTGTGTAAATGTACCACATTTTCCTTACCCACTCTTTGGTTGAGGGGCATCTAGGATGTTTCCAGGTTCTGGTTGTTACAAACAATGCTGTTATGAACATAGTTGAGCAAATGTCCTTGTGGTATGAATATGCAACATTTGGGTATATTTCCAAAAGTGGTATTGCTGGGTCTTGAGGTAGATTGATTCCCAGTTTTCTGAGAAACCGCCATACTGATTTCCAAAGTGGCTGCATATTTTTGCACTCCCACCAGCCATGGAGGAGTGTTTCTCTTACATCCTCTCCAGCATAAGCTGTTATCAGAGTTTTTACCTTGGCCATTCTGGCAGGCGTTAGATGGTATCTCATAGTTGTTTTGATTTTCATTTCTCTGATGACTAAGGATGTTGAGCATTTTCTTATGTGTCTCAAAAGGCAACTTACAAAATGTGGAAAAATGAGGGTCACAATTGAGACTCAACAAGGTGTTTAAAGTGCCAATTTCTTCTTCTAATAATAAATCTGTTTGTTTGGGTGGGCAATGAAGGGGATTATACACATTACCTATCATGGATTAGTCTTTCCTTGATGGAACAGGCTGATCCATGGCCAAGGGCACATCTCTTACTGGGCCCCATATTGTCATTGTGGCAGTCTGAGGAAAAACACAAGCATACCCACACCCATGAGTTAGCAGGAGGGCTGGTGTCTGCCATTGGAGGATGATGGGATCTTTTCATCTCATTAGGGGTAGGGGTGTGTTCCTTGGCAGAGATGCCTAGAGCATGTAGGCCAGGCTGAGACCCTTGTCATCAAAACTAAAAAAGTTCATATGGAAAAGGACCTTTGTTAAGGCCAGATGAGAATCCCTCATAGCCTGTGGTGAGAGAGTCCTGTTCAACATCTCCTTAAGAACTCTGTTGTTCCTCTCCACAATGTCTTGTCCCCAAGGATTGCAGGGGATGCCAGTCATGTGGGAAATCTTCTAGGACCCCAGAAAGTCATTGAATTGTTGAGAGGCAGAGGCAAGGCCATTGTTTGGATTACCAGATCCTCCTCTTACTGGTGGGGCTAAGGAGCACCCCACCTGGAGTTTTAAGGGGCTGGTGCTTTGGCAGGCTGTGATCTCAATCCTTTGCCAATGAAATCCCTTTTTGCATCTGGGGAACTGGGTCATGGGTCTTGCCTGGGGGCAGTCGCACTGCAGATGGCCTGGTTTGTCGTATTCCAGCAAGATCTATTTACAAGCACTCAGGTGTGTTGTTGGTGCACTGCCTGTCTGCAAGTAGGACATCCAGAGAAGTGGTGAAGATCTCTTGTGGCCAGTACCTATTTGTGAATGTCCTCACTGTGGACCTCTGCAACCGCATTGTGTTCTAGGCATTAATCCCTTCCCAAGCCAATGGTTTGATTAACATTTCCCTAGTGGGGCCCAGGTCTACTCTCTACTCCTCATTGACATGTGTGAGAAAATCAGTAGAAAGTTCCCCTGGCTGTTGAGTAAGAATGTGAAAGTAAGATGAAGGGTCCTGCAGAGTGCATGTCTTAAGAGCTTTGAAAGCCAGGTCAGAAACCTGTTGCTAGTTGGCTTGATGGTCCATCTGTGCCTGATGGATGGGATGTACAAAGTTACTTCATCCAATGTGCATGGCAAGGGTCACTGGAACATCAGTTAAGAGGTTCATTAGGGGCACTTTGTCCCAGGTTGAGCAGAAAGGCTTCTGCCGGATATTGAGGTCTGAGATCGGGGAGTCTGAAGCAACTGGGGATCATACCACACCGTGAAGGATTTTCTGCCTTCAGGGGCAGGTGGACATTGAGGCACTTCATTCCAAGGGTACCACAGCGGGGGTGTAGGCTCCCATGGCAGGAGTGGAACTGACAGGGAAGTGGCTCGTGTGGTTTTAACTGTGGTCATACTCTCCTCAGCAGGTTTTGACTGAGCTGTCTGCCTCCTCATTATTGAATGCTGTGGAGAGATCAGACAGATTGAGAGGTTACCCATTTTGTAGAGGGACATAGCAGGTGGGAAATAAGCCAGAGAGAAGATGGTAGCCAAAAGGGGTGGAAAATTATATAAGATCTTCATGTCTCATGCTCGTTCAGTCCCAGTCCAGCTAGCCTTGATGAGCTCCCATTAGATCAGTCCCACCATCTTCGTGGGTGGACGCACCCCTCATGGTCCTGACTTCCTTGCTCAAGATCTCCCTCCTTCTGCTCTTCATTTGGACTTTGGGAGCTCAGTCCAGTGCTCCAATGTGGGTCTCTGTCTCTATCTCCATCCATCACCAGATGAAGGTTCTATGGTGATATTCGAGATATTCATCAGTGTGGCTATGGAATAAGGCCAGTTCAGGCAGAATATGAGGTGAGTGTAAGTTGTTGAAGAAGCTTTAAACACATGTAATCAGGTAGGGTTCATCCAGGAAGGGGGAAGCCCAATCCCTGTTATTACTGGGAAAGCAGGGCCACCATGGTCCAACCTCATTCTGAACCCTGCACTCCTCTGCCTGTAGCAGACCAGACTTCTGCCTTACACTGTGGCATGGTGTGTCACATTGGTCACCCATTTACATCTGGTACTCTGTCCCCACACAGTCCCTGGGAAGCTCTGAGATGGGGATCTGCAGGTGAGACTACTGTTTGGAGGAGCCGAGAATCACTCTTAGGAGAAGCTGGAGAGGTCTGAACACACAGGCCAGGTTCCTAATGCTTGTTGTGTGGTAACAGGCAGGAGAGTCCACCTCTCCAGTCTTTATTTGTGTGTGTGTGTGTGTGTGTGTGTGTGTGTGTGTGTGTGTGTGTGTGTGTAAGGGAGAGATGTAGGCATGAGTGTGTTTGAGGACATGGGGACTCCCTCTTGTGTGCATGTGGAAGCCAGAGGTCATCTATCTCCAGGTCTCATCTATTTCTCTCCACCTCGCTTGTTGAGACCAAGTCTCTCACTGAAACCGAGAGTCATTGTTTCAGCCAGACTAGTGGGGCAGTGAGATCCCCTCTTGGAGCTTGGATTGCAAGCATGTGCTTACATGCCTGACCTTTACTTGTGTGTTGGGATCTGACCTCTGAATCGCATGCATGTATAATAATCATTTTATCCAGTGAGCCATGTCCCAACTAGCTCCCTGATGTTAATATATGCTCCATGGGGGAGAATTATAGGCAACCCATGAAGAAGGTTGCCTATGATACAGTGTAGGGAAAGCACCCTTGGAAACATGCGGAGTAACGGGAGGCCCAGGAGAGGCATCTCAGTGAATAAAACTGGTTTGAATTAAGTCTAAGGAAAAAAATGAGAAAAGTTAGGGTGGTCTATATGACATAAACTTTCTGATCTCTCCCCGCAGCAAGGGAGCTCAGATAAAGTTTGTGCTTAGCTCTCCCTAGATGGTTGTTATCCAAGACAGAGCAGAGCAGCTCAACAGGTAAAATGCTCCGCTGGGATGCCACATTTCCGTGCTCCCCAGCGGGAACTTGTCACCTTTGACACACACTAAAATTACAAACTGCAGAGATGCATTAAAAACCCCACTATCTAAACCTGTAGAGATCTCCTCAGGCAGAGTCCTCCCCTGCCACATCCATCTGGGTAAGTGCTCTGCATTCAATTGCAGACTCAGAAGGTGGTCGGGTCCCAGGCAGGCTGTGGTCGGAAGAGGAGTGGGGCTTAGGGGGTTTTCAGTATCTGCAGAGGAGACACTGACAGCCCCTCTGCACAGGGACTGTGTGCTGCATGGCAACAAGTGTGTTTTCTTCTTAGGATCTTTCCTGAAACTCCTAAAATTTAGTTAATTTTTCACAGTAGACATCAGTGTTTTATATTTATGTTTTGTCTGAATTAAATGACTCACAATGAAGAACTACATCAATGCTTCCCTTTATGTAGTATGTTTTAGTGATTTAAATTATCTGTATGCCTTTATTTAAACAAATGAGTTTTTTTACTTCATATATTCATTAGAATCCATACTTTTACTACATTTTGAACTAAAACAGAACTATTCATTATATAAGTCATCTATAATTTAGGTAATTAAGAACAATTCCAGGCTGTCTGGAAAGAAATATCCTTCCTTGCGTTAGCATCATCAAGTAGAGGACATCACGTTACTTAGCGGTCTCCACCGGTGTTTTCTCCTGAAGTCATTTGATCCCTATTCAGTTTCAGAAATCTCACACTAATGCTCTTGGCTTGGTCTCTGTGCACTACACAGTAAGACATATCCTCAGAGAGGATCCCGGTGGCTGGAACACTCAATATTAACTACATAGTGAACAAAGAGGTCGTTTTCCCTCTTGGTGTCTAAAGAGCCAATATCCAAATTCCAAGAGTCTGAGAGGAACATTTGTGTCCATGAATCTGTCCTGTGTTCCAGTCACTGAGAAAGCGCCCCTTCCAAACACCCCGACAATGGAGGTGCTGCGGTCTCTTTTGTTCAGAAGAGAACGCAGGATTTAGTCAAGCCTCACCCTGTCCTGCTCTGTGCTTAGCGTTCAGATTGTCTCAGTCTGGATCTTTTCATAAACACATCAGAACAGACGTGAGCAGTCGTCTTTCTTACTGCAAACACACAGAGACTAAGAGGAGAGGGGAGAGAGAGCTGTGCAGGAGAGAGAAGTCCTGGTCATGTTTCCTCCTGAGTTGAAGATAAGCAGAAGCTGTTGCAGGCTGTGGGTGTCCCAAGCTCTCAGCGGGGTCAGATATGAGGCTTCTCTTCAGCCTGCTGCTTCTGTATTTCAAAGGAGCATTTTCCTGTGCTGTTTTGGGGTGTAGTAAACACTGGTGGTCAACATCCTAGCTACAAGTCTGAACGCAGAGAAGCACCCACACTTGTTTCAGTAAAAAAGGTGACAGGGATTAGTTCCCAAGATACTTTTCAGAAGCAGCATCATTTCCTAGCTCAGATATTCTCCTGGCATTCGCCATGGCATTCCTGTGGTGCCTGTACCTCAGGGCCTCTCTGGGCACAGCGCTGACATCTGCTTGGTGATGGCCTTCCTTCCCCGACACACCAGCCATCTCTCTAGAGTCGGTTTTCCAGAAAGAATTGAGCAACGAGCAGAACACACTGCTCAGTTCCACCTCATCCTAATCCCTGACAGAGGCACCAGATCCCCTTCCAGCCCTCTGTCCATTTTACATGAACTCACAGAGGGGACTAGCGAGACGACAGCACGGTCAAGGTGAGCGGGATGAGCGTGAAAACTACAAGCACAGTGTTTGGTGAACGTAGGAGTGAACAGGTACCATTCAGTCCCAAAGTAACCATGCCCTTTACCCATCCTTTCAACACCAGGAGATGGGCGGGCCAACTCCATGGTGAGGAGGAAACACATGTGTCCATTCTACCTGCTCCTCCCTGGAGCAGTGCACCTCCCAGGGCGGGGCGTAAGCACTCTATCCTGCAGTGACATCTGCCAAGGGTTTGCTCCTCCCATTCCACTCTCTACTTCCAACCAGATCATAAGTTCAGGCCACTGCCCTGAGCATGTGTCACTTGTTAGAGGCCCGTTTGGCGATGTCAGGTGCTACAGGGCTCTCCCTGATTGCAGCAGCTCCAGCATGGCACAGTGTCTGCAGCCATGGCTTTATGAACTCTGCAGTGCAGGGCAAGCTAACTCGATCATCTTTCAGGGACATCCCTACAGCTGGCTCTCACAGGGAGCCTCAGGTTTCTTTTGGTCATTTCTCCCTTCTTGAGTATTGTTTTCCTCGTCTGTGCATTAAGCCTTTTCTTTATCATACTCGCCATGTGTGACAACTTCCCAAACCAATGTCGCTTTCCCTGTGACTTATTTTCTTATATACAGAATCCCAGGTGTCTCTGAATCCATTGGTGTTTTCATTGTGCAAAAGGAGATCTGGGTTCACAATACAACAGGCGATCCTCAGACGCCCATAGGGCAGGCGCACTTAACTTGTCTGACTGAGGAAGGTGTCTTAAATGATGTTGCTGAGGGTGGGCTGTTTCTGTCCTGTCGCCTGACTTCCGAGGCCACACTCTGCTAGGCTGGTGTGAGCGGAAAGGCTCACCCGTGAGGGGATGGTGCTGAGGATTTCTGTTCTGTGGTTTGCTGAGGGGTTCGCCTTCTCCAGATGGCTCCCCGTGATTAGTCTAGAGGTCACTGCATACGTTTCTTTACATCATGCCCAGTTTAAAGACCTTGGCACTGCATATGCTTGATCTGCAGCTCTGATGGACGAAAGTGTGGTGCCTCACCGGGAGACAGCAGGACGGCTGCAGAAACGTTGTCTGCGTCTCTCCTGGCCTGGTGGCACTTGTGATGACAGGATGGCATTGCTATCTTCTTATTCTGTCTTCTGGATGAAGGAGGCTTCTCTGGTGGTCACCTCCAGAAAAATAAGGTTTTCCAGGGGTTCCAATGCCTCATCTACTGCAGTTGTGTTTTCACGAGATTGATCCCATGTTTCTGAATGAGGGTTTGCAGCTGCAGCTTGAGAAGGACCATGCGACAACAGAGTCACTGTCCTGCTGTGGTGAAGACGTACTGTTTGCATTTTACAATGAGCTGTGTAGAAGGACTGAAGGTTCCTCCTCCTCCTCCTCCTTCTCTCTCTCTCTCTCTCTCTGTCTCTCTGTCTCTCTCTGTCTCTTTCTCTCTCTCTCTCTCTCTCTCTGTCTCGTAGAATTTGTTTCTGATCTCTGCTGACTGAGACTGAGATTATGTGATTAAGCCCATATACTATACAAAGAAAATAATAACTCAAGGGTAATTCAGTAAATAATTCAGTAAATCCTGTTTAAAACTCTATTTGTACTGTGATTGCTATTCTTACTTTATTATTACTATTAATTTTTATAAAAGTTTAACTTAAAAAAAAGTTTAACTTGTCCTAAGGAGTATAGAGAATTTTATTTAGGAAATTTTCAGTGCATATATGTATTCTCAGTACATACATGTCTGGTGCCTGTGGACCTCAGAAGCAGCTTTTGGATCCCTTGGAACTGGTGCTACAGGTAAATTGGGACTGCCGTGTGGGTGCTGGGAACTGAACCTGGGTCCTCTGAAAGAGCAGCAGATGCTCCAACCACGGAGCCATCTCTCCAGATGCATCTCTAACTGTTTAAAGTGACCATCTACCTTAGCTCTGATTTCTTTCTTTTTATTTCATTTATTTATTTTGTGGACAAGGAAAAGGAGGCATGCTTGCCGCAGCACACTTCTTAGGGTCTTCCGAGTTGGTTCTTCCCTTCCAGAATGTAAATCCCAGGAATCAAACTCACATCATCATGATTGACAGCCAGCCCATCTGCGCACTGAGCACATAGCTGGTGCGGGATGTCCAGGAACTTGGACACTTCTGCTTCTACTTCACATCTTACAAGTTCCCTGCTCTAAACAAGATAAAATCAACACACAACCTTGAATTTCACTTGATAATTGCTATACGACTAGGAAAATTTTATATTATTATACAATTCAGGACTATGATACTTGAATTAAAGTAAATGCTTGCACTGCATGAGAAAGAACCTTCCAGAAGATCCTTCATCAAATCTTCTGGTGTACATCTGAGGCTTGGACTTCTTGAGTCAGAGAAAAATCACTGCTTTCTCAAGGAGGCAGGGATGCCTAGACACCTGTGCAGCCCATTTTAGGATGGGCTTGATAATCTTTCTTTCCTTAAAACCCCACAACAGGAATGGTTCTGGATCTATTGTAATTATAATTCTACTTCTATTTATTTATTGTCACATGCTGGAGGAGAAAAACCCCAGACTATCTTCCTGGCAGTATATAATAACTGGATGTTTCTCGCAGAGGCTTTTGTTATTCTGTAAAGTGAACATATATCTCAGATACAATTACAAAGTGGGATTCACAGAAAATGCGTAAAATGCTCCCAGTGTGCTCTGGAAGGGACTGCTCAGACATTCCACTGCTTTTGTATTTGATCTTCTGTGTTTCAGACAGGGCAGCGTGATCAATTGTTTTAAAAACTGCAAAACTCTCCCAAATCATAAACATAAGGGACCTCACAAGAATAAAGCCAGCAACGGACACTTCCACAGCTCACACTGGGCAGGAAACACTGACATGCTTGGTATGTAGACATCATCTTCCTCCACGCCTAGGGCTTCCCTGACACAGTACATGACTATCAGTATGTTCTAGAGGAGGTGACCGCAGCTCAGCCTCAGAGTGCTCACGGTCACACTCAGAGGAGATGGCAGACCGTGGGTAGAGTGTGAAGCAGTCTGGACTCAGAGTTCCCTCCACACGAAGAGCATTAGGTCTGCAGCAAGCGAGCAGGACAAAGACAGGTGGAATAAAACGGCTCTGGGTCAGTTTGACCCCAGGACACTGTTTCTTGCCAGGGTCTCATTTCTACTTTCCTGCAACCCTCACTGAACTTCACCCAACACTGTGGAGCTCTATGTGTCTGATCTGAAGACGATGCAGAGGAAAGACAAGCTGCTTTTGCCTCAGGAAACCTCAAATATGAAGCGACAGGAAGAGAAATGTTTCTATGACACATGGCAATTTTTAATGTGGAAGGAAGCTTATACAGTGGTGGGCATAAGTGTTGGAATTGCAGAAAGACGGGATGGCTCTGCACAGTTTAAGGTGAGGCGATAGTTAGGGGAATAAGGCTGAACTGTGAAGCATCGACAAGTCTTCCTGAGGTAGCCATGCTGTCGTCGACTGCAGTTGATGAGCAAGGCTGGATTTGCGATATGCAATCTTCTTGCTGTCCTTCCAACACAGTTCCTACCTGCTTCTTTCAGGCATAAAATGAATAAAATCAATAAACTGTCCCGTAACACTAAGGTACGAAACACCATTTATTTCGAAGCTGGAATTGGAGTCGCAGGCAACAGCTTCCTTGTTCTCTTCCACATCCTCAGGCTGGTTCGTGGGCAGAGGTCCAGACTCACTGACCTGCCCATTGGTCTCTTGGCTCTAGTCCACATACTGATGCTGCTAGCCATGAGTTTCCTAACTACAGACATTTTTATGCCTTGGAGGAGATGGGGTGACATCACATGCAAGTTTATCATGTTCTCGTACAGGTGTTTTCGGAGCCTCTCTCTCTGTGCCTCCAGCCTGCTCAGCATCCTCCAGGCCATCACCCTCAGTCCCAGAAGCTCCTGTCTAGCAAAGTTCAAGTGCAAATCTCCACGCTACATGTTAGGCTGCCTTCTTTTCCTCAGTGTCATCTATGCATCCTTTAGTTTCCCCCTCTTATCATACGTGATTGCGACCCCTAATTTGACCTCATCTAGTCTTATATACCTCACCGAATCTTGCTCTCTTGTACCCATGAGCTACTTTGTCCGGTACACATTTTATATATCATTAGTTGTCAGAGATGCCATCTTTGTAGGTCTCATGGCCTTCTCCAGTGGGTACATGGTGACTTTCCTATGCAAACATAAGAAGCAGTCACAGCTTCTCCACAGCACCAGGCTTTCCCTTAAAGCATTCCCAGAACAAAGAGCCACACAGACCATTCTGTGCCTCATGAGTTTCTTTGTTGTGATGTATACCTTGGACAACTTCCTTGCCTACTTAAGACTCAGAAGTGATGATCCAGTGATTTATTGCTTGTTGATTCTCATAGGCCATAGCTATGCCACAGTCAGTCCTTTTCTGGTCCTCAGCACTGAAAGAAGTTTAATTAACGCTTTTAAATCCATGTACACGAGGGCAGTAAGAATGTGATGGCACAGAGTGCATATGTAAATTCCCTTAAGATGAGCAGGCATGCTGCCACCAGAGCTATGCTGTGATATTGCTCATGTGCACTTCCTTTAAAGTGAAAATTTTAAACTGTTATTCTTTTTATTTTGATAAAATTTTAAGATTTATTTGTTTTATGTATGTGATGCCCTATCTGCATGTGTGACTGTGTGCCAGAAGAGGGCACCAGATCCCTTTATAGATGACTATGAAGCACCATGTGATTGATGGGATTTGAACTTAGGATTTCTGGAAGAGCCACCAAGGCTCAACTGCTGAGCCACCTTTCCAGCCCCCAGAGTTATTCCTTCTTGTTGCTGTTAAGCCTATTTACTTTGATATGTATGGCTGGCAGACATAAAAGAAAAGCCACATGCTGGATACATAAGTGTTTTATACTCTCCAGGGTATCTTCAAGGGAGATGTTAGAAAATGAATCTTACTTGACATGTTGGCATGGTCTAGGCTACCCATACTAATTTAAAATATTTGACAGATGTGATCTCTGATTTACCAAATTAGGTATGCAAACACTTACTATTATAATCATCATATAACCAAAATACAAACCACACACACACAGAACAAAGGCTGAGACAGACAGAGACAGAGACACAGAGAGAAACACATACATAAGAGACAAACACCCACCCACCCACCCACATACATACATACATACATACATACATACATACATACAGAGTCTATGTATAGAAAGCAGTACTAAGGATGGCTAAACAAATTGCAGCCTCTCTACACTGGGTTGTTATTCAGGTTTCAAAGGGAAGTGGATTCTTCACATGGTACCACACAAATGAGCATGAAGCCACCATGCTGACTGAATAAGAGTCATGCAGAACACATTCTGTGTGGATTACTTGGAGCAGGAAGAGCTAAGAGACTCACACAGGTAGAGACCACACAGAAGGTTGTTCTCAGCTCAGGCGGGATGGCCATGAGTGACTGGCGGGGTGGGGAAAAAGAAGTGGTACAGATGGTGAGTAAAAGTGTAAATCACCTTGATCTCCATTTGTGGTGCTATTGCTCTAGCTAGAACCTCAAGTACTGTGTTGAGTAGATATGGAGAGAGTGGACAACATTGGCTCGTTCCTGATTTCAGTGGGATTGTTGTGGGTTTCTCTCCATTTAGTTTGATGTTGGCTGTTGGCTTGCTGTATATTGCCTTTATTATGTTTAGGAATGTTCCTTGTATCCCTGTTCTCTCCAAGACCTTTATCATGAAGGGATGTGGTATTTTGTTGAAGGCTTTTTCAGCATCTAATGAGATAATCATGTGTTTTTTATTTTTCAGTTTGTTTTTGTGGTGGATTACATGGACAGATTTTCATATGCTGAACCATCCCTGCATCTCTGGGATAAAGCTGACTTGATCATGGCAGATGATTTTTCTGATGTGTTCTTGGATTTGATTTGCCAGTATTTTATTGAGTATTTTTGCATCAATGTTCATGAATGAGATTAGTCTGTAATTGTCTTTCTTAGTAAGGTCTTTCTGTGGTTTGTGTATCAGGGCAATTGTAGCCTCATAAAAAGAGTTTGGCAATGTTCCTTTTGTTTCTATTGTGTGGAACAATTTGAGGAGTATCCGTATTGGTTCTCCTTTGAAAATCTTGTAGAATTCTGAGCTGAAACCATCTGGTCCTGGGCTTTTTTTGGTTGGGAGACTTCTGATGACTGTTTCTATTCATTCAGTAGTTATAGGTATGTTTATTCTGCTTATCTGATCTTGATTTAATTTTGGTAAGTGTTATTTATCCATAAAGTTGTACATTTCCTTTAAGTTTTCCAATTTTGTGGAGTACAAGTTCTCAAAATATGACCTAATGATTCTCTGGATTTTCTCTGTGTCTATTGTTATGTCCCCCTTTTTATTTCTGATTTTGTTAATTTGGATATTCTCTCTATGACTTTCGGTTAGTTTTCTTTGTCTCAATTTTATTGATTTTAGTCGTCAGTTTGATTATGTCTAGTTTTCCTGGGTGAGTTTCTTCTTTTTGTTCTAGAGTTTTCAAATGTTCTGTTAACTGAATGGTGTGGGATTTTTCCAGATTATTTATGTACACAGTTAGTGCTGTGAACTTTCCTCTTAACACTCTTTCATTGTGTCCCATAAATTTGGGTATGTTGTGTGGTCATTTTCATTGAATTTTAGGAAGTCTTTAATTTCTTCCTTTATTTCTTTTTTGACCCAGTGATGATTCAGGTGTGTATTGTTTAATTTCCATGTATTTTTAGGCTTTCTGGAGTTAGTGTTGCTATTGAATTCTAATTTTAAGCCATGGTGATCCAATAAGTTACATGGGGTTATTCCAATTTTTTTTGTATCTGTTGTGGTTTGCTTTGTTACCTCGTATGTAGTCAATTTTTGAGAAGGTTCCATGAGGTGCTGAGAAGGTATATTCTTTTATGTATGGATAGAATGTTCTATAGATGTCTGTTAAGTCCATTTGAGTCATAACATCTGTTATTTCCCTTATTTCTCTGTTAATTTTCTGTCTGACAGACCTGTTCAGTGGTGAGCGTGGGGTGTTGAAGTCTCCTACTATTAGTGTGTGGAGTTTATTGTGTGATTCAAGCTTTAAAAGTATTTCTTTTACATATGAGTGTGCCCTTGTATTGGGGGCATAGGTGTTCAGTATTGAGATTTCATCTTGATGGAATTTTCCTGTGAGTAATATGAAATGTCCTTCTTTGTCTCTTTTGATTGATTTTAGCTTGAAGTCTATTTTGTTAGATATTAGGATAGCTACACCCACTTGTTTCTTAGGTCTATTTGGTTAGAATTTTTTCCCAACCCTTTACTCTGAGACAATGTCTGTCTTTGAGTTTGAGGTGTGTTTCTTGTATGCAGCAGAAGGATGGATTCTGTTTTCATATCCAGTCTGTTAGCCTGTGTCTTTCTATAGGTGAGTTAAGTCCATTAATATTAAGGGATATTAATGACCAGTGATTGTCAGCTCCTGTTATTTTAGTTTTCATTGTTGGTGATGTTATCGTGTGTGTTTTTCCCTACTTTGGGATTTGCTGCTGTGAGATTATGAGTTGTCTGTGTTTTTGTTGATGTAGCCAACTTCCGTGGGTTGGAGTTTTCCTTCTATTACTTTGTGTCTAGCTGGATTTGTGACTAGGTATTGGTTAAATCTGGTTTTGTCATGGAATATCTTGTTTTGTCCATTTCAGTGATTGACGTTTTGCTGGGTATAGTAGTCTGTGCTGGTATCCATGTCTCTTAATGTCTTCATAACGCTTGACCATGACCTTCTTGCTTTCATTGTTGCCATTGAGAAGTCAGATTTAATTCTGATAGGTCTGCCTTTATATGTTACTTTTTCCTTTGCAGCTCTTAATACTTTTTCTTTATTCTGTATGCTTAGTGTTTTGCTTATTATGTGGTGAGGGGACATTTTTTTTTTTGGTCCAGCCTATTTGGTGTTCTGTAAGCTTCTTGAATCTTCATAGGCATATCTTTCTTTAGGTTGGGAATTTTTTTCTATGATTTTGTTAAACATATTTTCTGTGCTTCTGAGTTTGACTTCTCCTTCTTCTATAGCAATTATTCTTAGGTTTGGTCTTTTCATGGTGTGCTGTATTTCGCTGATATTTTGTGTTAAGCTTTTGTTAGATTTAATGTTTTCTTTGACTGATGAGTCTATTTCCTCTATTGTATCTTCACTGCTTGAGATTCTCTCTTCCATCTCTTGTATTCTGCTGTTTATGCTTGCGTTTGTGGTTCCTAATAATTTGCTCATAATTTCTCTTTCTGTAATTCTCTCAGTTTGTGTTTTCTGTATTGTCTCTATTTCAGTTTTCAAGTCTTGAATAGTTTCTTCCATATGTTTGATTGCCTTTTTTTTGGTTTTCTTTAAGGGATTTTTTGATCTCTTCCAATTTTTATTTGTCTTTTCCTCCATTTCTGTGAGGGAATTTTTCATTTCCTCTTTAAGGGACTCAAACAGTCTTCTAAAGTTATTGTTTCGGAATTTTTACTCTGCTTCATCTGTATTTGGTTGTTCAAGTCTTGTTGTTGTAGGGGCACTAATTTTATCGGTGTCGTGTTGCTCTTTGTGGTGTTGTGTGTGTTCTTACCTCTCTACCCATCTTTTCCTCTGATTGGTGTAGTTGGAACTGTCTTTGTCTCTGGTGATCAATCTTCCAGGTCTAGTGGATCCAAGGCTCAGATGGTCGCCTCTTCACAGTGCAGTCGGAGCCACAGTTCCTGTCGTCCTGTTGGTCACTCAGTGTTCCTGGAGGTCGCCCAGTCTCCCAGGGGTCACTCCAGCAGCAAGATCTTCACTCTTGGCTTGCTCACTTTTTTTTTTGGAGAGCATCTCAAGTGGCCCAGATTAGCATCATACTTCTTGCATGTCAAGGGTGCCCCTGAACTCTTCATCCTCCTGTCTCTACCTCCTGAGAACTAAGATTATGGGCTTGTGCCAGTATACCTGAGTGGCAATTTAATAGTTTTTGAGACAGGGTTTCTCTGTATAGCTCTGAGTGTCCCAGAAGTCACTCTGTAGATAAGACTGATCTTGAACTTGGAGATTCACTTCCTCTGCCTCCTGAGTGCTGGGATTGAAGGTGTGCGCTGCCACCACCTGGCTGTAAATTAATTTCTTATATATGTCGTAGCTAATATTTCTAAATGGATCCTCTGGATAAACAATAAATAACAGATGGTCTAGGTGGCAGTGAAACTCTCTGAAAACGTGTGCCTACTTCCTCTCCCCACTTGCCAATGTTGCCAACAGCCCTCTCTACAATCACGGTCAAGGGTAATAAGGGCGCACCAGCAGAGCAACATACAGGCAGATGGAGTCGACATCAAATGTCTACAAAACAAAATGCATCTTACATGCACCACGTGAAAGGAGACAGACTGCAAAGACTGGGGCTTATATCACTCATGTAACATTCCTTATGTGCAGCGTTATAGGGCAGACAAAGGATGACCAATGTGAGAGTCTGGGCAGGGGTAGGTGGGTTGGTCAAAGGAGGTGCAGTCGAGAAATCTCAAGGTGAGGGACTGTTTCGTATCTGATGGGGACAAGGCACACAGACTATAGATTTGTTAAAACACACATAATTTTGTATTACAAAGGGTGATTCTCAAGGTTTTAATCTTCAATAAAAGAAACAGACATAAGAATCTTTGATGCTATGTTTTTCCTGAAATTGTAAGTTTATAGTTAACATAAACTGTGAGACCCCATACCAACATGGATTCTCTGTAGCAAATGAGGTTTCTACAGAGGTAGGAGTTAATGTTCTTAGGTTGCCACCATGGTTGAATTACAGGTGGGTGGTGGTGGCTTGAAGAACATGAGGACTCTCGTTGGAGAGTGGGGAAGAAAAAAAAAGGAAGTTTAAAACCCTGTTGTATTACACTATAACCTGAGATGTAAATATAAATCAACTGGGCAGTGATGGCACATGACTTTAATCCCAGCACTTGGGAGGAAGAGACAGGTGGATCTCTGTGAGTTCAAGGCCAACTGAATGAGTTCTAGGACAGCCAGGGCTACACACAGAGAAACCCTGTATTGAATCTTTCCCCCAAAATTATAAATAGGTAAATAAATGTGAACTCTGTTTAGCTTAATAAAGATATAGTTACATAAATTGGGAAATCATTTAGATATACATGCATGGAAACTAGGGGTAAGGAAATAAACCTATAAACCTCACCCACATCCACTTGTTGGATTGTACTAGAGAAACAGTGGTCAGTAATACCTAGATCTCAACCTCAAAATACCAAGACCAGAGTGCCCTGCCTGAACAATGGACTCCAGAGAAGTCCCAATGCTCTTTCCACTCACAAGAAAGCTAATGCACTGTAGGGTGTGGCAGCTCAAGCCATAGTCTTGGTAATTAGACTGACACAGGAGGATTGCTTACAAGTTCAAGTTCAGACTTGGAATATGTAGTGAATTTAGGACAGCCTAGACTACAGAGTGAAGCTCTGCAGAAACCAGCAATCAAACAATGTATCCTGCCATCCTAGGGTTGCTGCCCAGATATTCAGTGAGTTCCATGCCAATGAGAGACAGTGGCTCAAAGGAAGTGAACAGAGTTCCTAAGGCTGAAACCTGAGGTTGTCCTCTAGCCTCCATATTTGTGTGTACATGCACATGAACACACACACACACACACACACACACACAAACACAAACACACACACACTACAGGAATCTCTAGTCTCCAATAAATATGTAGGTGAGAAAGTTATCTCAGTGGTTAGGAGCAGTTGCTGGCCTTCCCTAGGATCCTAATTCAGTTCCCAGACTCCACATAAAGCGGCTCACAGCTGCATATAACTCCAGCTACAGGGGATCCTACGCTCTTTTTGGTCTCCCATGAGTACCTGCACTAATGGAGTATATTCCCACACAGATATACACACATACACATAAATAGTAATAAATCTTGACTAGAAAAGATATCGTGGACCAAGTATCAAATGATAGAAGTCAATATATCAAGCAAGCAGAAGGTGAAAGCAATATGGTGTACCCATCCTGGTATCTGACAAAACAGACTTCAAAACTAGGTGAGATGAAGAAGCCATTACATATTAACATGGTGATTGATTCAACAGGAAGATAGAACAATTGTAAACGTGTAACAGTAAATGTTAAGGTTCCAATTCCATAATGAGTGTCAAAGGTAGACCCTAATATAACCATAGAAGGGTACTTAAATATTCTCTCATATTTAGATAGATCGTCCAAATTAAATCACTCAAGAAACTTCAGAGTTTTACTACATCAGAGATAAACTGGACTCAGTGTAAAGGGGACATTCCATCCAAGAGATAGAGAATACAAGCACTTTTCAGCAGCACATGGACCTACTGTAGAATAGATCACACTCTAGACAGCAAGCATCATCTTGAAAAGAACAAAGAAACTGAAATAATCTCTTGTGTATTATTGGATCACAATAGGATAAAACTGGGAACCTCTGGTAACGGAAACTACACAAGTGCTTGGGGACTGACCCATATACCCTAAGTGAAGAATGGACCATGGAAGACACCACAGAGTAATTCTAAAGTTTCTAGAATCAAAGGAAAATGAAGCACAACTTAGCAGAACTTTTGAAGTATGTACAGCAAAAGTACCTCAGAGAAGAACATTCATGGCTTTGAGAACTTATCTTTAACAAGCAGAGAGATCATAAATAAACAATACAATGAGACCTCCCCCAAGGTCTCAGAAAAACAAGAAGAAACTAAATGCAAAACAGCAGATGACAGGGTATATAGTTGAAGAAGTGGAGACTACAAAGAGCAATACACAGTTAGGCCGTGGGAGCTGGAGAGGTGACACAGAGGTTAAGAGCACTGGTTGCTCTTGTAGAGGACTGAGGTTTCAAACTACATGGTTGCAGGCAGCCTCCTCGAATGCCAGTCTCGGGGAATCTAATGTTCTCTTATGGTCTCTACAGGCACTACACACAAGTGCTGTCCATACACAGGCAGGCAAACCACTCATACACATTTTAAAAGAAATGTTGCTACAAAAGACACAAGTTTGACAAAACCATTAATAATTTACTCAAAAGAAAGTGAAGATCAGTATTAATGAAATTAGAAATGAAAAGGGGGTGTTACAACAAATTGCAATGAAATCCAGATGACCCTTAGGGAATGCTATTAAAGTTTCTATTTTTAAAACTGGAAAATCCAGCAGAAATAGAGAAATTCCTAGATACAGGCAAATTACCAAAGTTAATAGGAACAACTTTAAAATGCCCACAGGAAATAGGATTGGAGCAGTCGCTGTCAACCACAGGCAGTGGACTGGAGCAGTCATCAACCACAGGTAGTAGGATTGGAGCAGTCGCTGTCAACCACAGGCAGTGGACTGGAGCAGTCATCAACCACAGGTAGTAGGATTGGAGCAGTCGCTGTCAACCACAGGCAGTGGACAGGGGCACTACTCGTCCTTCATAGAGAAAAGCCCATGGGCAAATGCATTTGCTGCTGAACTCACCCACTGTGTAAGAAGAGCCATCTCCAGAGCTTCTCGGACTCTTCCACTCCACGGAGGAGAGGACACCACCAGGCACATTAATGCAAAGGCAGCATCACACTGACACCAGATAAATATACAAAAGAAACCATCACAGCAAAAGTGTACAAACCAATTACGCAGACAAATAAAATTAGAAAAATTCTCAATGAAATACTTGTAAACAAAATTCAGGAATACATAAATTGAATGTATAATCATGAAGATGATTTTATTATGATTTATATGATTTCATTCCAGGAATAGAAGAGAGAGTCAATACAGGCAAATCCATAAGTGCAGCACAGCATACAAAGAGATTTAAGGACAGAAATTACATGAATACCTAAACAGATGCAGAAAAAGGTCTTTGAAAACATTCAGTTTCGCTCTGCAATAAAAGCTTGAAGAAAGCAGGAATAGATCAGACATACTTAAAAATAAGAAAAATCTATGTATGATTAATTTCTATCCAACAATATATTAAGTAAAGAAAATATGAAAGAATTTTCTCTAAAAGAAGGAAAAGAGAATCATCTCTCCACTCACACCCAATGTTGTGACTTAATCCTTCACTAAAGAAAGAAAGGTTATCAGCCAAACAGTCTGTGAAAAAACTCATCTATCTGAATAATGCTTTCAACAAAACAGGAGGTTACACAATTAATAGACAGAAAACAGTACTGCTGCTATACAGCAGTTGATTGTTATTTTGAATTGTGAACTCAACACAGTCTGGAATCACCTGGACATGGTCTCAATGAAGGATTTCTTCTCTCAGGCTGCTTGCGAGCTCATCTGCTATCTGATTCAAACATAGATACTTTATAAAGAATGTTTGAAGGAGTAAAGAATGTCTTGCAAAATGGGGATAATAAATTGCTCCTGAAAAGAGAGGAAACAGAGAGGAGAGTCTGTAAATACCTGGGTTATAAAATAGTTTACAGAAAATTAGAACACAAAAGGCACAAATTAGGAGAGACCAATTGCAGACTCTTAATAACTTTCAAAGATTGTTAGGAGACATTTCCTGTCTACAACCAGCTGTTGGGATTACACCTGATCTAATAGTTCATTTAAACAAAACCTTAGATGGTGACAAAGACTTAAATAGTCCCAGAGAATTAACAGCTGAAGCAGGAGAGGAATCCATTGTCATTGAAGAAAAATTACAAGGAGGCACATGTGGACAGGATGAATCCAAAGTCACATTGCATTCCAGGATTTCCCCTAAAGGAGTTTTAATACAAATGGAAGATAATATCTTAGAATGGATCTTTTTTTAACCGCAAAAAATATTAAAAACTTATGTGGAAAAAAAGTTTTTGAATTCATTATAAAAGGAAAACTGAGAGTTCATCACCTAGCAGGAATAAACCCAGCAGAGATTTTAGTGCCTTTTATTACTGATGAAATTAAAAAAATTATGGGAAGACAATGAACCTTGGCTAAGAGCTTTTCCCATTTTTTTTATAAGAGATTAATAGCAATTATTCCCAAAGTGATAGAATTAACTTTATAAAGAGAACTACTTGGATCCTTCCCCACATTATTCAGGACACACCAGTAACTGGAGCCGGTACATTCTATACTGATGCAAATACATCAGGAAAGGCAGGTTACAAATCAGAAGATTTAAGTAAGGTGGAACAAGCCCTGATAATTCTGTCCAAAAGGCAGAATTATATGCTATTCTCATGGTACTAAGCGATTTTAAAGAACCTCTTAATATAGTTATTGATTCACAATAGGAAGAAAGAGTTGTCTTGCATACTGAAACCACTGAATTTATACCAGATGATACAGAATTGACTATTATTGATACAGGTTCAAGATATAATCAGGAATAGGCTCTGTTCCATATACATAACACCTATCTGATCCCATACAGTTCTGCCAAGTCCTGTAGCACAAGGTAATGCTGAAATTGATTGATGATTGATTGGAAGTATGTTGAAGGCCTCAGAATTTCATAAGAAACATCATGTCAATAGCAAAGGTTTAAAGAAAGGGTTTTCTATTACATGGCAACAAGCCAAAGAGCTTATAAAGAGATGCCCTACTTGCTCTTTTTATAACCAAACACCACTATCTGCAGGGAGTAACCCAAAGGGTACTCAAAGGAATAAAATATGGCAGATGGATGTGTTCCACTTTGTGGATTTTGGAAAATTAAAATATATACACAACTGACACTTATTCAGGTTTTCAATGGGCAACTGCTTTGAGTTCAGAAAAGACTGATTAAGTAATCATGCATTTATTGGAAGTTATGGCCATCATGGGTATACCTGCACAAATAAAGACAGATAATGGTCCAGCATATGTTTCTAAGAAAATTAAACAATTATTTTGGTTTTTATAATATAAAACATATTACAGGTATACTAAACAATCCTACAGATCAGATAGTTATAGAAAGGTCAAATCGAACTATAAAGGATATGTTAAACAAACAGAAAGGGATGGAAAATACTCCCAGAAATAGATTACAGAATGCTTTATTAACCTGAATTTTCTTAACACTAATGAGAAAGGAAAAACATCAGCAAAGAGAAGATAATAGAAAAGTCTTCTGAATTAAATCAGCTGGTGTATTTCAAGAATGTATTGACCTCACAATGGAAACCAGAAGATGTGCTACGTTGGGGAAGGGGTTTTGCTCTTGTTTCAACAGGAGAAGAAAAGTTATGGATGCCATCAAAATTAATAAAGATTCGATTGGAAAAAGAGAAATCTCTTGAGAAAAAGAAATCATGGCTCAGACACAGAGGTGACAACCAACCAGGTGGTAAGGAAACCTCATAATGGTTGGGGCAGGGTTCTGTTCTTGTCTTTATTTTATTTATTTATTTTTAAATAAATTATTTATTTTATTTATTTTTATTTATTTTATTTTTATTTTCTGAAAATTTTCATTTTCAGAAAGTCAAGAGACCCTGGACATCTAGATGTCTAAAGTGGAAAAGATAATTATCCAGATAGGATCACCAAGCAAAGAGAATTATCACTTATGAGGACAGGTCATCTGAGGGTAATTTGTGAATATTAATTAGAATAATGGTCATGACTCACTTAAAAATCAAAGCTGGCTTTGGAGTTGGACAATGGCTCTGTCCTTCTCTAAATCCAAGCATGTTGTTAAAAGAAAAGTTCAGAGTTTTTGTCTCATGTCAGGAGTCAAGGTATGGGACAGAAAAAAGAAAGAATTTAGAAAATTTTTACTTTTCTTCATACCTATTTTTGTCTCTAGCATACCTTTCATTGAATATATGTCTGTATAAATAATGTTTAAGGTTTCCACAATGAACAATGAATTTTACTGCAGTAATCTTTGAAGTTTCCAGGAAGAAGATGGGGCCCCACAACAACAACTCCACCTGGTTGATATGACATCATGATGCTGATAGCACTACTATAAGACTTGTTTTGGGTACCATCTGCTCAAGATGGTTCCATCTTGGTTACCTGAAATGGTAAACTTTTTTACAAAGTTCTGGCCAGAATTCCAAATAGAAACCCCCGAAAAACCCTACCAAATACTTAGAGACTATTTGCAATTATACCAGACAGTGATCTTGGAACTTAACCATCATTTATTTGATTTCACAGGATCCCATAGAAAGAGCATTGCCCCCATGACAGCTGGAAGTAATTCTAGAAGATGACGTATCCTCTCCCAACAAAGTTTGTCCTTAGGATTATGGATATCATTTAGGGGTTGCTTATAATTGTTATAGGGTTGGGGGTTGGGGGAAAATTATTTAGGCTCAGGGATTTCTTTGAAAAAAAAAGGGAAATTGGATGAGATGATAGATTAGTGTGAGCTACTCACATTAATAATAATAGTGAAAAATAGAGTGAATATTTGTGAGCTATTATTCATAGGCAGTCTACATTGGTTTAGATTCTTTTATATTGATACAAACTTAAATTATATTGAATATGTTCCTATTTTCATCTACAATATTTGTATACCTAAGCAAAGTCCTTTTGTCAAATTGTATGCATGCATGCTTCTACCCTTCTGCTTAAGACATTTTGTATATTGATACAATTTTAGGACATATTTATCATATTGAAGTATACATTTCTACCTCTGATCAAGATACCTATACATTGTTTACATTTTGAGATCATTGTTCTCATTTGTTGCACTGTTGTTTAAAGATTGTTTAATATTCTAATATGACGTCTTAGTCTTTAAGGTATTAAGAATTATAGGTCAATAGTCATAGATTAATCCAGGTTCTTTAGCTACATAGAGATTGTATTCTACATTGATAGGTAATCTTCAACCACTTCAAAGAGCTGTAGAATATGGCATTTAAATAACTTAGGGTTCTGTGGATGTGAGTCATGATTGCTCCTGGCAGCATTGATCTATTCCCAAGAGAATGTTGAGCACCGAAGACACTCCACTTGTAGCTTGTTTTCTTCTTGGCAAAACTGGCCTTTGGGCAAGAAACTGCCCATGCACTGACCACTGATGAAATGCATGATGTCTGAACAAGACTAGCAGGATACAAGAGAAAAGACTGTCAAATCTCGCCAAGACAGGGTAAGATGGTTTTGAAAATTTTTTCTGTCTCTGAAAATTATCTGTCAGTTACTCGAGGCCTTAGTCAAAGTTGGTTGCTCCAACATTGCAAATGAGACTTTGGGTGATTGCTCAGGTAGTCAATTGTCTCTGTCATTTGTTGCACATTTTGGAAATTGCTTGATTGCACTTCCTGCTTACTCAAGTAATATTATTTCCATTTTCAGGTCTTCCATGGGGTTGAAGACTAGATGGTTATAGTTACTTTCCTCTCATGACTTGGTCATGTTATTTATAATACAAGACTTATACTCCTTAGAATAGAATAATTTTTGAAACATTTATCACATATTTCTTGCTTGATATTGTTTATGCTCATTGTAATTCTAATTTTTATACCTAATGTTTGCTCTTATTACATATAATTTTGTATTAGATTAAGAACTCTCTTATTTAAAAAAAGGGGGTGTGCTATAGGAAATCCTACAGCCAGTAGCCTTTAAGTTACCTGACCACTTAGGCATTGCCTATTATTCTATAAATGCCGATGTAAAGCACGCCTTCCCTCTCTCTTCTGGCTGCGAGATTCGGTTGCTGTTCCCCATTCGAGCAGAGGACTGTGATCTGTGAGTCTACCCATGAATAAATAACCCTTTATTATACTCAATTTTGAGCTAGTATAGGATTTCTTTTTAGCATCCATCTTCAGTAGTGGAGACCCAAGAATATTCACAATGCCAGGACATCTACCAAGGACAGCTGTGGGTATGGAGTGGAGACAGCTTAAAACCAAGGGAGAATCTATGTTTTCATGAGGCAGAGATGGAAGAGTGGGGACATTCAAGCCTTTGGAGTCCAGCCTATTACACCATGAACTCCAGATGCTGGACATGAAGCTGTAAGGATTTGGTGTTTATCCTACTGAATTTTGGTTTTGGCTTATTGTGATTATGTTCTGATTCTTCTGTTGTGAAGTGTAATATTTACTTTGTCAATATATGTTGAAGTATGTAACTTGAGGTTTTTTTTCTGTGAAAGAGACTTTGAACTTTTAAAGTGCTGGAATTTTTAAGGACCATGGGGACTTTGAAAGTCAAAGTATAATTTATGAGATAAATATGAAATTTTGGGGGAAGGGCCCAACAGTGATATCTTTAAGTGATGTGTTTTTATGCCAAGCTGACAAGAAGTGGAGGTTAGTTTTGTCAACTTGACACACTCTAGAATCATGTAGGGTTGGATCTCAGTGAGTCTTGATCAGGTTGGCCTGTGAGCCTGCCTGTGGGAGTTTATCTTGATTCATTAACTGAGCTAGGAGAATCCTCCATCTATGGCTGCCACCATTCTGTGGGCAAGGGATCCTGATTTGCATAACAGAGGAGAAAGCAGCTGAGAGCAAGCACAGGTACATTCACCATCTCTGCTTCCAGGCAAGCGATGCAATGTGATGGGCTAACCTGGTGCTCCAGCAACAATGTGATGGGCTAACCTGGTGCTCCAGCAACAATGTGATGGGCTAACCTGGTGCTCCAGCAATAATGTGATGGACTAATCTGGTGATCCAGCAACAATGTGATGAGCTAGCCTGGTGATCTAGACACCAAGCCTTCCCAGCTGGTAATGATGAGTATTCTTTTCCAGTTTGTGAAGCCTGGGGATTTTACACATGCACACACATGCATGCGTACACACACACACACACACACACACACACACACACACACACACACACACACCTAGGAAGACTATAACTAAGAATGGGGAGAAAATGAAACCTCACACGTTTGACTTATTTTGCTGGTAAACAAGAACAGAGTGTCTGGTTTTTACTTAATAGTTGCTTGTGTAGAAAATAATGGAGTTCGGTGGAGAAATTCTGACTGAATTCTGTTAAAAGGCTTATAAAAATCAGAGTCTTTGGAAGAAACAGAACACCTTGCATCTCAAGAGAGTTCCCCAAACATCCCAGCAACAGTAGCCTTAGGAAAGCCAGAAGCGAATTCAGATCCTCACCAGGTTTCTGAAAGAAACTGTGTGGTTGGCTCCATTGTACTGAAGCAAGCTGGAAACTGAATCCTTTGATGTCCTCCTTTGATCCTCCGTTGTCGTACCTGGAAAGTTAACTTCACACAGTGTTCACTGACAACTGCACTAAAAGTATAGGCTGCTTATAAAATTAATGTCAGGACTTTCTAAAAGTTCCTGTAACCAAGTCAGTGGACCAGCAGGCCAACGTGCAATGGAACATTAGCCAAAGCCTTAAATACGCACATTCTGGCGCCACCTAGTGTCATATGGGAGGTCGGAAGTTTTAAAAAGGAATAAACCGCACAGCACAAGTTCACACAAAGAGAGGTGTGTAAGTGTTGCAGCTCTGAAGAGAAAGAATTCCCCAACAGAAGTGTTACAACTCTGCTCCGGCACGGAAGGTTTCCCCAATTCAAGTGTTACAGCTCTGAAGGGAAAGGTGTTCGTTCTCCCATTGGCATCAGCCTGCCTCCTCCACTGGGGCATTACGTCATCACCTGCCGCCAAGTGCCTTTCCACTCTCAGCTATGCGACACTTTAGAAGTACTCATCAGTCAGTTCACTCTCTTGCCTCTCTTCTTGCCTGTTCTCTCTCTGTCTGCCTGCCTCTCTCATGTTATCCTGATCCTGGCGTATCTGAAGGCACTGTCACCGTCCTGGCCTTGGCTTTCCCTATCTGAGTTCTTTTGGTCTCTCTTAGTTGTACAGCTCTGCTTTATAGATGGGAAGTCAACACTTGCTCCCTGTCCAGCTGCCCCGGCAAATCGGAGCAGCGTGGAGATTCTGAGCAGCATTTGCCAGATCTAGAGACTGTGCTCAGGAGAGCCACGGGAGGCCGAGGATCCTGAGCTTGGGCACTGGCACCTAGAGGAGAGACAGACTCTGCCTGTGAGCCCTCTGAGGGGCGAGAGCAGCCTGGACAGCACTCAGGCGAGGGCTGGGCATGTGTGGAGCTTCTATCTCTGCATCAGGAATCTGAGGAGGGAATTAGTGAGACAGGCTGCTCACAGGTCTGCTGTGCTTAGATTTTTCCAGAGCCCAAGGACTAAGAACCAAACACCAATGTTTCATGTCCTTTCACTAGGAAACAGACAAATGGACGAAACCAAAACTGAGAGATTTTCCTTCCCCCTGGAAGAACTAATCCCAATGTGGGCAGTGTGGACTGCCATGGTGCTCACCAGGCCATCGTGGACCACAGTCCTCCTACTTCCAGCTCATTATCCTACTCACAAAGCTCACAAGAACAGGAATGAGGGTGACCCGAGAGTTGTGTCTTCCACAGACTTCTCAATGATAAGAACCATTGTGGCTACTTTAACATCTAAAAATGATGGGAAATGTAGTTTTCAGTCAAAAGCCAGAGAGCAGCTCTATCATCACAATAACCAGTATCTGCTCACTACAGCTTGTCTACAATGACAACAGTCACATTCATTTGCTTAGAGACATCAGCTTGAAGTCTACCATGGACCTGGAACATAGCTTCCTGCAGGGTATCCTGTGGTGAGAGTACATAAAGAGAGTACTCCCTGACTTATTTAGGGAGCACTCACTGAGCACAAAACACTGATTACCTACTGCTTCCTTAATCCCACAATACCCTGGAGGAAGCCCTGCCTCCCCTTCTGGCAGATGACCCTGATAGGTTGTAGATCTATTCCTGGCTCCATCATTATGTGGCAGTGGGGACTTCATATCCATGGTGACCCACCCTAGAACTCTGGACATTAACAAGTCCTCCAAAATAGTGGTTACATCCTGTGACTCCCCCTGAAAGCTTTATAACGTCTATTGTCTGATTCTGGTCTCCAGGGTGTTTCAGCTCTCAGTGAGTCTGATTATGGTTCAACCCTCCTAACTACTAGAGATGGAGCTGTCTTTCTCTGTATTTAAATCAGAGAGCTAAGACACAGAGAGGTATACCCACCAAAATTGCATAGCAAGTCCACAGTGGGCTCCACAGCCATGACTAAGCCTGAACTATTTACCCTCCAGCCTCCATTACAAGTGCGTGCCACTATACCTGGTTTATGTATAAACCTGGTTTATGTTTAGTATATGACTAAACTCAAGGTCTCCTACATGCTGGCCAGCATTCTACAAACTAAGGTACATCCCCAGTACACACTACATTTAGTGTAAGATGACTGTAGAATGGTGTCAGCCATAAGTTCAGTAGAAAATCCTGTTCAGTGGGTGGCCCAATCCATGGGCTCACAAGCCACAAGGGTGCTTATGGTCCTTGGAAATCAACAGGGACTTGTTTCTCAGACCAGAGAACCAAGCATGCTCTTTGGCATGGGAAAGTGGCTTTTAAAACTCCTGCCTCACCCAAGGGCGCTTAAATTTGCTTTCAGGAAATTACTGCTGAAGGACATTTGTGCCTGCTTTAGTTAGGGTTCTTGAAGGGAACAGAACTGTCAGAATGTGTGTATGTATGTATGTATGCATATATATATACATATATACACATATACATACATATGATATTGAATACACTGGCTTACAGTATATGGTCCTGGTAGTCTAATAGCTGTCTCAAAACTGACAGGCTAAGAATTTGCTAGATGTTCAGTCCACGAGGCTGGATATCTCGGCAGTCCCTGTCTGACACTGGAATTCTGGGGGATTCCTGAAGAGCTGCTGGTCTTCAGTCTGTCATAATCTCAAAGAACTGGAATCTAATATTGGCATAGGAGTACTACAGCAACAGGAGGATGGGGTTTGTCTGTGAGAGTGAGGGAAAGTAGACAAAACAAACAAACAAACAAACAAAAACATTACCTTTCTCCATGTCCTTTATCTGATATGCCACCAGAAGGTGCCGCTTGCACCTGGTCTAAATAACCTGATCAAGAAAACTCCCTTACTGGAGAGCCCAGTGCCTTGCATTTTTATTAATCCCAGATGCAGTCAAGTTGACGATGGAAATTAGTCATTGTGGTATCTTGTGCTACTCTCAAATCAGCAGAAAGAAGTGTGACCAATGCTACAAAACCCAGCTTTGACGTGGCTGATAGCAGTGTTGGCTTACTCAGGACAAATGGCAGCACATCCCTGGGCCTGTGCAGCCTCGAGTGCTGATGGGAATCAGCTCTCCTAGCCCTCTCCACTTGTCTGACTCCTCCAAGCATGGGCGACAGAGTATAACGTGCAGGCTGTCATCTGCTTTCTTCTCAAGAGCCGCAGACTCTGGAGTGGGTTTAGCTCACAACCATGCGCACAAGCACAGATTCACACATGGAAGCACTGGGAGGGTGTGTGGGGTTTGTGTCTGTCTGAAAACAAGCATGTTTTTAAGTCTCACTCGGGGATTTGAGCATTTCTTTTCCAAAACCTTTGGGGAGAAGCAGACACACTACTAGCGAGCCAGGCCTCGTTTCTGAGTTGGAGAGATCAGGACCAAGAGTGCACTGAGTGTCTGCTCTCCTTTTTCTCATCCTCTGATGCCAGCTATATGAGGAAAAACTGTGCCCAAACCACTTCTGTCCCCTCTGCAAGGAGTTCACCATGAATTGCAGCAGGTTGCTCTCCCTGACAGCAAAGTCATGGTTTCACAGAGCAGAGGTGGAAGTCATTTTCTCCTTTGATCAGATGAAAGATTGTAGGAGGCTTTTGTGAGTGTGTGTGTGGGGGGGGCGACAACGAGCTCCTAAATCATGACATGGAGACTTATTATTAGTTATCAATGCTCAACCTAGGCCTATGCTCATTTATGGCTAGTTTTTTTCTTTAATTAACCTGTTTCTCTTCATCTAAGTGCCCTTTCTTTCTGTCTGTCTTTTTGTTGTCTGTCTGTCTGTCTGTCTGTCTGTCTTACTTTCCTGTTGTCTCTATGTTTAGCTGGCTGGCAGCTGCCTGGCTTCTGACCCAGGGTGGGTCCCCCTCTTTCTCTTCACTCTCTTCTCTCGGTTCTATATTTCTCCTCCTATTTTTCTCTCTTTCCACCAGTCTCACCTACCCTTCTTCTGCCTATCAATTGACTTTTTAGCACTTTATTAGATAAATCATGTGCCTTAGGCAGGCAAGGGGAAATAGCAGCACATCTTTTTATCATTAAACAAATGCAGCATAAACAAATGTAATACATCTAATTAAGTAATATTTCATAACGGAAAGTGCTGTTTTGGGTCTTCGTTGTCATCAAAGGCCCATGTGAAGGGTTGGACCCCAGATTGTGGTGCTCCTGGGAGGTAACTGGACCTTCAAGAGGTAAGACCCAGTGGAAGGACATCAAGTCATTGGGAACAGTCCTTGAAGAAGAGAACAGGAAGGACCTCAGTTCCTTCATGTTCCTCTCTTGCTTCCTGAATTTCATGAGGGGAGCATTTTTTTCCCTGACAGCTTTCTGCCATGGTAAACTACCTTGCAACAGGGCTAAGAACAAAACATCTAACACTAAAATAAAGCCTTCCTTCTATAAGACAAAGGCCTGGGGAAATTTTTCATGGTGACTGGCATCTGACTGTCATGGGAGTCTGGGTTTCTAGATGTTTCTGCTCTCCAGATGTGGGAATGAAGTCTGAAGGCCTCATCATCTTGTCCCACCTGCTCCCAACCTGAGAGACAGGACATGAAGGCAAGAGCTCCAGGGCAGGAGGGCCAGACACTTTCACGAGAGAAAAGTGTACCAGTACCAGGTACCAATGGGGCTGTCCACACGGAGGTGGTCACAGTGCAGTGGCAGGTTGGACAGCCACGAAGTGCAGACACTCACCTCACCTATAAAGTCCCACATTAGGACGGGGCCACAGTCCTGCTCAGACCCTTGGGTGCACTCTGCAGGAGGAAGGCCTCAGTCCCTCACAACAGACAGAGTGGCTCTGGCCCCTTCCTTCTGACTGCTTCTTTCTGGCTGTCATTCTCCATAGGCTGGGTGCTTGGGCTCTTGAGAGCATCACCTTGGTGTCATATCCACCCATCTTGGTGACACTCGTGTCAGGTCAGAGGAACAGGCCAGCATGCAGGCCAAGGTAAGGCCACACAACTGCCACTGTGGTGGGGAGAAGTGTCCTGGTGGAAGTCCTAAGGGTGGCCCTGGGGTGCTTCTCATCACCCTGTGTCAGCACGAATCTCATCAGAGGTCTTCTTTGCTGCTATTTGAGGTTCTCCATGAGCCGCCCTGTCACACTTACTGTGTTTTCCCTGAGCACCAGTCACGAATCTCATCAGAGGTCTTCTTTGCTGCTATTTGAGGTTCTCCATGAGCCGCCCTGTCACACTTACTGTGTTTTCCCTGAGCACCAGTCGACTTCATTCATCATTAGTAGTTTGCATAGCACAGGACCCCAGCAGCTGCAGTTACTTCAGTAATAAAGGGTTTTCTGCAGTCTATGATGTTTTGCCTTTATTTCTCTTCCTTCTTTTCTTTGGGGTGTGTGTGTGTTGTGGGAGGATTGTATGTGCATGAATCTGTATTAGTGTGAGAGCCTACAGAAGGGAAGGATTTGGAATGTCCTACTCTATGGTTCTCTCCCTTATTCCCTTGAGACAAAGCACCCCTTAGTAGCATGGATTGAGGTGACCATATTTTCTGTCTCCAGCAGGTGGCGGCAAACACAAAAGCAAGTGTGCTCCTGCCCAGGTATGCTTGTTTTGCCTGAAGATGTAACAGGGAATCCCCTGGGTCATAGAGACAAATCTTTCCAGGACCCATAGAAGCCGCGAATGGGGAGAGAGACCCTGGGCTAACAGACATCTGCAAAAGACAATCTGCAGCCAGTCCAAGACAGTTGATCTCCTGTGGCTTTGGACCTGGGATGGGCCAGATTCAGTATCCACTTCAAAACTCTCAGCCCCGTAAAGAGTAAGTGACCTGGAAGTTACTTCAGAGCACACCAAACAAACAAACAAATGAAAAGTTGTCTCGGATAACGAAGTTAATAAGAGGTGGAATTGAGCCAAACCCCAGACTTATCGGCACCTAAGATGTGTGATCTCTTCAGCAAGTCCTGGTTTGACATAAGCCCCAATGCAAGTTGTGTAATCAGAGGCGGAGGAGCTTTGTTACAAGGAGAGAATCCTCTAATGGGAGGATATGGTGTGAGTCTGAGTATCCTTTAGGGTGGGAAGGATTCTGCCAAGACCAGCCCAGGGGCAGTGGAAGCCCAAGGAAGAGTTACAATAAAACACAATGTCTTCAGATACAGACCTGGTCCTTGGTAAGGAGATATATCTGACTCATTCGAAGATCTGCAGAGAATATCTGGACCTCTGTGACTATAACAGCCACAGAGCCTGGCACAATTTAATCACAGGGATATTTAATAAAGGGATGAAGAAAAGGTTAAGAACTGAGGTCAGAAGTCAGGTGGATCAAGGCAGGCTTTTCAGGTAAGTGGAGAGAGAGATTTGGGTGGGCCTTGGAGGGTGAGCTATAAGTTTACCACGTGGAAAGACAGCAGAAGGCACCCTCTCCAGATATGCACAGAGGAAGGACAGGGAGCTCCTTCTACCATATTCAATGTGCATCTCATACCTCACACACATACACACACAGACACACACACACATGCATGCATGCACACACATTCTACACCCAACACATGGGCGACAAGGAGGGAGGGGAGCGAGGGGAGCGAGGGGAGCGAGGGGAGCGCTCCAGTTTTATGGACTCTCTTTCCCAGCTGTTTGTCAATCAGGCTGAGGTGTTGGGGCTTTGGGGAACCCCACTGATCCTAGGTACTGAGATGTTCCACTCATATTTCAATTTGATCTCTCATGCCCATAGAGACCTCAGTCGCTCTCGATAGCCCAGATACTATGCCAGTTGATATCCTGAAATGTTCCCAAAGATTGATGCTTGCGACACAATTGAGGGGTTGTAGAAACTTTTATGGTTTTTTTTTTGAGACAAGTTCTCACTATGTAGAGCAGGCTCGCCTTGAACTCAGAGATCACCTTCCTCTGCCTCCCAACTGCTGGTTTAAGGGATGGTTTCTATTGCTGTGAAGAGACACCATAACCATGGCAACTCTTATAAGGAAAACATTTAATCAGGGTGGCTAGCTTACTGTTCAGAGGCCCAGTCCATTATCATCACGGCAGGGAGCATGGTAGCATGCAGGCAGGCATGGTGCTGGAGAAGGAGCTGAGAGTCCTACATCGTGCAGGCAACATGTGTCACTGAGCAAAGCTTAAGCCCACCTCCATAGTGTCATGCTTCCTCCAATAAGGCCACACCTACTCCAATAAAGACACATCTCCCAATAATTCCACTCCCTTTGAGAGCCATTTTCTTTCAAACCACCACAGAATCTAATGGGAGGAAATTAAGTTTTCAGGGGACGTACAGTCTCTTCCTGTCCCTCTCTGCCTCTTTGCGTCCCAGCTTCCATAACCCCAGTACCCCTCTTTGCTACATGGACCCCTCATGATGTACACAACTATCACAGGACCAAAGTTAGTAGAACCAAGTGACCATGGGCTAAAACACTGGAAACAAGCTAAACAAGACTTTGTGCTTATAAGTTTCTTTATCTCAAGAATTTTGTCTTAGTACCAGGAAGCTCACACAGCCATCTCAGCTCCCAAAACAGTCTCTTCTGTAAGTTCATGCCACCATGGAAAGTATGAGAGCTATCCTAGTATTCGGGAGGCAGAGGTAGGAGGATCAGCTCAACAGATCGAGTTCAGGCTACACAGTGAGTTTAGGTCGGCATAGACTACACAAGACTCTGTCTTAAAAAGAGAAGAAAGAAAAAACACAATGAAGAATAAAGGGGTAGTGTAGGAGCCATGGCTGGAGCAAGTGCTCTCCAAGTTCAAACCTCAGCTCCACCACTACTACCGTCTGTGAGGATGTGGGGCTATTTAATCCTCCGTAATCACATTCCTCGTATTATACACAGTGATGTGACCGTAAGAATAGGGGCTCTCAGCACCGTCAGACTTACCAGGCTGCAGCTCCGAGGGCAGTGCTGCTTCTGGGTCTGACCATTCTGTCATCCTTGGGCTACTTTCTCGAGGAGGCAGAGACTATTCTTTCTCTCCATTCCTCTGCCTCAGAATGTTCTCCAATCTGTAGTCTTCCTCCTTCTCTTCCTTCTCTTTCCCCTTCCCAGCAGGTGCCCCTCAGCATTTGCCTGTTCTGTCACCCTACCACCATAGCTCCCACACACTCCCAGATCATGAGTGTCCTGACATCCGTGGTATGAGTGACTCTTTTGCTCTAAGATGACAATGGTGTGCATTGGAAATGATAAACCAGAGAAATGTTATGGAAGAGACTAGAAAGGGTCTGATCCTTTGTAGATGAGGAGGAGGAGCAATACAAGAGCACATTCTGTGGGTGGAGAGGTCACACAGAGTGACACATGGATCATTGTCTACAATGCCTCAGTGGGGCAAACCTGAAGCCAAGAAGACTGGTGGATGGCCATTGGCATCTGGAGGGCCTTCACATACCTGTGTAGCAATCAGGACGGACGACACCAGGCACTCAGTTGGAACTGTGGGTTGCAGTGACTCTACATGTTCCTGGCTTCCACACAGCGCAGCAGCCACTTGGGTGGCTCTGGCCTCCGGCATGTATCCTTTTACCATGAGACCTGTGACTCCATTACCTTTCCCCTGTCGTTGAGGAAGCCATCACAGGCCAGGAGGAAAGCCAGGAGGACACAGAGAACACCTGGTAATGGGAAAATGGTTAAACAATGTAGTCGCCATGTTCTGAAAAGCACTCCAGGCTGGGGGTATAGCTCACTTGGGGAAAGTACTGTGTTAGCAGTAGAAAAGGACTTGGTTCAACCCCCAGCACCCCATAAACCACAGTGGAAGTACACAAGTCTGAAATCCTGGCACTTCTGAGAGGGAGCAGGAGAGGACCAGGAGCTCAAGGCTATTCTCAGCCCCAGCAGTTCCTTGTCAGTCTGGGGTCCACTCAAAACAGCAATACAAGCACTCTCCATCCCAAACATCCCATCCGCCCATGAACCAATTAGGGAGTCTCATCAGGCTCCCCTGTGCCTAGCTTCCTTCCCATCCCCCATCAGTGTCTCCACAGAACACCTGAAGGGTACTTTGGAATGCACACACCGAATGAGTCTCCTGCTTATTCTCCAGTGTCCCCCACTGCTAAGGCTTAAGGTCTACAGTGCCCCCTCTTCCCTCCACCTCACTGGCTTTCATTCTCTTCACCCCAGCTATTCCCTCGCTCTCCCCTCAGTTTCGACCATAACAGGTGTCCAAATCCTGTGACCTGCTAGGGACAGCCCACTCAGCTCCTTAGAGCTAAAATGAATTCCAGTACCCAGAAACGTCTCTCCCATCATCCTCTCTTGTGATCTTCCTATCAGCCTGTGCAATCTGGAGCTGTAAGGTCTGTCTCCTCACTGTCCCCAGAGGAAGGTCTTCCTTGTTCCTTGAATCCACCGTGTTCACCATGGTGCCTGGCTGGAGTCTGTAGCCCGTGCATGCATGAACAGCCATCTCCGTGGAAAATGGGTGAGAATGAGTATAAATGAGTGTGTGTATGGAGGCCTGAAGTGGGGAGAAGAGTAGGGGTTCACTAGAGTTGGGGCTACCTTGTTCCAATCTGGCTACTCACCAGCTGGTGACTTTGAATTTGACTTTGACTTTACCTTAATGAGCCTCAGTCTCTTCAGATGAAACTTCTTGACTCGTGTATTCCCTGCTCTCTGGATTGAGGTATTTTATCAAAGAAGGGACAGAAAGACACGAGACCAGATGCACTACCTGACGTATTCAGCAGATGTCGCTATGAGAGCGCCCTGAGCTTACACCTGCGCGAGTTCTCAGGCTCTGCTTCTGGTCATTGGGCTTCAGTCCAATTCCAAGTCTCCACTGGTAGTGAGATTCTCCTGGAACGCCTAGCCCTCTCTGCAGCCAGTCCCTCGCACAGACGAGGGTGAGGAAAGAATGTGTGTGGTAGTAGTTCTTTAGATGAGGTCGCCACCCTAGTTCCCTGGTTAAAGCCCGTGTGACAGGACTTTAACCAGGCACAAGGGTTCTGGAATGAGCCTGTATCCTCTCCACCCAGAGGATGGCCCTTGGGCACCTGCTGGTCTCAACCTGCGAATTAGTGAAGGCGAGTGGGATTCCACCGCCCCCCACCCCCAACTCCGCTCTGCGCCCCCGCCTCCCACAAGCGAGCTCGGAGGAGCACCGCGGGAGCGCGCTCGGGGCAGACATCCTCGACCCGCGGGCGCTCGGGCGCGGGGCGGGCGCTCCGGGAGGCGGGCGGGGGAAGGGCGGAGAGGGAGGGGCGGGGGCGGGCGGCATCAGCGCCCCGCAGTCCCCGCGCCTCAAACACTTGCCGCGATCGCTGGCGCGCAGCGTCGCCCCGTGTTGTGCGCTTGTCCCTCCCTCCGGCTCTGCGGCTCCCGCGCTCTGGAACAGTCTCCAGCGCCTAGCGCGGACCGACGTACTGACGGACGGCCCAGGGAGCCTCGGCCCGCGCCCCCTGAGCAGGCTATGTGGATTGCCCCGCCGGGCCCGGCCGGCGGGATCAACACAGCCCTGCCCGTGGCACCCGCCACCAGCAGGGACTATGACCCGGAAAGAGCGGCGCTGCCTGGGCCACCTCTTTCTCAGCCTGGGCATGGTCTACCTCCGGATCGGGTAAGCGCCGCGCGCGTCCTCTTCGCGCGTGCGGTCCAGCGTGCGGTCCAGGCAAAGTTGGTTGGGTCCGGGAAGGAGGCGTGCTGCCCAACTTAGCTCAGGAGAGGCAGTGGGCGGTGCGGGAACCCTGAGGGCACAAAGGATCCCAGCCAGCGGACACCTCCCGAGCGCTTGCTGTTCCATAGACCTAGGCAGGGGATCGGGCCATCCCAAGAATCGCGGAGTCTGGAAACCCTCAGAAACAGATAGCTCTGGGACTCTAGAGGAGACTAGCTGCTCCACAGGGTCAGCTTTCCCAAGGACCCTGCAGGCCACAAGCACAGTGGGTCTGGCAGGACTACAAGCATCCCAGAGAGCCCGGTTCCCGGCAGAAACTCTGTGCGTGGTGGTGCGGGCGCAGCCTTTTTGCAGACAGGGCTCCCCAGGTAGCAAACAAGGACCTGGGGTCGGAGGAACGTTCTCTGGAAAAGCATTAACCACCTTTCAGAGGCCTGGCACCGCCCCATTTCCAGTGACCCTCAGACCCCCTTCCCAAGTCAGAAGGTAGCACCCTCAGCAATCAGAAACAAATAGTAAGACCACAGATAGTCAATCGATGGCCAGAGATACCAAGGAGAAACGCTCTCTAGACACCAGCAAAGGGAAGGGAGACAGCCCGACCCTGGGGTCGCTGGGGTGGGAGCCAAGGAGCCCAGGCATGCCTGGAGGTGGGGCAGGCAACACTCTTACTAGAAAGTGGAAATAGGTGGTTCCAGATACCACTTGCGCTGCATTACATGGTGTCTCCCTTTGTACTTAGGAAGTGACTTGTTTGTGGCAGTATTCGGGAAACGTGGGGGGCTTTATTCATGGACAGAGGTGTTGGCGCCAAAGGGCCACCCTTGTAGATTTCTCACCTGCCTCTCTACACACCCCCTCTACCTGCTGTGAACCTCACGTCGCCACTTTGGGGAGGACAGGACCCGAGACCAGGGGGCGTGTGACAGACCCTTTGTGTTTCTCCATCGCCACCCTCAGGCCTCCCACTTCCCCAGCCCCACCTCTCTGCAGCGGGATTTCGCAACCAAGTGTGCGATGAGTGGACTAGGCGGCCTCCAGCCCGACCGCGGATCAAGAGGCGGCTTCTGGGCTCGCGCGCTGCCTGCCTGCGGGTGTGTTTTAAGTGTTATTGATTCGCCCGCGTCTGGATGGCTTTTCTTTTTCCCACTTGCTTTAATCTTCATCTTGGCCGGTGCACTGCTGCCCTTCGCTCATCCACTCATCCAGCATCCAGGAAGCGGGTCCGGCCTACTGGCTCTGGCCGCGTTAGGTATTATCTTCTTTTTAATTAGAAACGGGGAGGAGACACCGAAGACAGCAGAAGGAGAAAACAGCAGAGCTTAAACCTCGGAGATCGGACACCTCATTGGCTCAGTAGGGGCCCAGTTACCCTAAGGGGAGGAGGAGGAGGCCAGGAGGGCGTGGCCTCCTCTCGGGGCAATTGGAGGGAGGTCCTAAAGACTCGCAGTGACTTTGAACTGCTCCGCTGCCCCCAGGATCCGAGGGTTAACGTCCCCAAACCTCTGGAGGTTTCCCAGTTTGGTTGGTAAGACTGGCTCCTGTGTCTCCCATCCTGTGTATTTTAAATTTACCTGGGTTGTTCAGATGACTCCAGCTCCTGGGAACTGTTAGCTCCCAAATATTAAAAATGGCACCTCAACATGTGCTTCCCAGCGACCCTTCGGGGCGCAGACTGCCTACCAGAAGCTTTTGCTTAAGCAGTACTGGCTCTGAGATACACAGAGGGGTGTGAACTTGCTCCAGGTTTGAAAACAGAAAGGCTTTGATGGAAAAGAGACCCGCCCCCTTGGACACTAGTAAATTACTTCTCTGAAATTTGGGTTCCATGGTGTCATTGCTCTCTGTAGGGACAAACATATCCTGGTGGCCAGTTAGAGGTTCAGAGGACTTGTAGGTGAAATCTCTACGTCATCCTTCTAGCCTGCCCTCCCTCAGGCACCCCCCCCCCCACACCCCCCCCCCCCTCTGTGGGAGGTCCACTGTAGTATCTGAGATGAGATTGCCCCCTCCAGCACCTGCGACCCACAGTCTTCCTCCCGGTCTCACCCGCTGTATCTGTGTCCCCTCCAGTGGCTTCTCTTCCGTGGTCGCTCTGGGTGCGAGCATCATCTGTAACAAGATCCCAGGTCTGGCTCCCAGACAGCGGGCAATCTGCCAGAGCCGACCGGACGCCATCATCGTCATAGGAGAAGGCTCCCAAATGGGCCTGGACGAGTGTCAGTTTCAGTTCCGCAATGGCCGTTGGAACTGCTCAGCTCTGGGAGAGCGCACTGTCTTCGGGAAGGAGCTTAAAGTGGGTATGTGATCATCAGACACCCTCGGCAGGGCCTTCTGGGCCATCCTTGGGTCCCCTCTGTGGTCCCTTTACTAGCACTGTGCTCTAGTACCCTTGCTGATTGTATGTGGTGGGTGTATGGATTAACGTCTACAGAAGACCAGGGTTGCAGATGGAAACCATGCATGCCACTTTGTTGGTTACAGACAAAGCTACAAACCAACAGATGGCCCAAAGACTCACTGGCAGATCTAACAGTGTTTTCAAATGAGGTCCCAATTTAAATGTGGGGTGTTTTACCCATCATAGGGAGTTGCAGCTTCTTTTGGGAAATGGGCAGATCTATTGACCACTTAGTGTGGGCTGGCATCATTGTGACAGTTTGAACTGAGAATGCAGCCTCCTGAGGGTAGGGTCTGAGTGGCCCTTTCTCTGCCACAATCCCCACCACTCCTTACTGTGGTCCAGCATGCATAGTCAGACCCGTGACATAGACAGTCCTGTGAATCCATCTGATTCCTGCAGTAGTGCTTGGTGGGGGTGGGGGGTTGGGATGTGCAGACGTCTATATATGCCTGAGCACGTGCACACATGTATCCAACTCGTAGAGCAATCATGATAGGCATGTGATGGGAAGACAGCAGGGAGTGTCACTGATCTTCAGGAGGTCCTGGACCTTGAGGGAGGTTACAGAGATGTCTTCTCACTTTTATGTGTCCAGGCTTGGGGGCCCAAGATGGCAACAGACTCACTTCTGTACTGTGTCCTTCCCCAAGCCACAGGGCAATACAGGTCTCTCGGGGCTGGGCTTGTACACAGCTCTGCTGCAAAGCTCCCCTTTGCACCAACAATTCCAGCGGGATGCTCAAAACCCTCTGTCCAGTCCAGCATCCTCCACATTCTGGCTGCTTCCCCAGCTTCCCAGGCTGCCCCACGTCCTGGCTGCTCCCAGAAGGAACAGTTAAGTAGAAATCAGAGCAGGGTATTACTCTGTGAGAGACCCTTTAAAGGGGCTGTTCACTCCAGCCAGCAGGAGACCATTGCCCACCTGTTGCTGAGACTTTGGCCTCTTCAGGGCCACTCAGTCTCATCCTCTTTTCCAAACACACGTTACTGGTTCCTCTTAAGGGCCATCGTGCCTCTCTAGAGATCAGTGCCCAAATCCTCTGCATGCACTCAAGTCTCTGGGAGCCTCCCCCTACCTGCTCCTTGGCTCCATAGCAGCCAGCACCTCACACTATTTCAGTGCTTTCTGCCCACTTCAGGAGGGCAGGGACTCCCAGCCAGCTCACAGTGAATATGTCATTCCCTGCCTCCAGACAGTCTTGCTCAAGTCCACTTTGGTCACTAAGTTCTGTATAGACTAGAGTCGAGCCCTGTGGTCTGTATGACATGGGCAGGCAGGTCCCCTCCTGCAGAGCCCCTTTCCCAGCATTCCCTGTCTGGATTCTCTTCACACCCACCTGTCCCCTCCCTCATGTCAACCTCAGAATCAGTGTTCTTGTGGAGAAGAGAGGAGTGGACCAACTCAACTCAGGCAACACCAAGACTGTGGTTGAAACCTCTGAAACCCCAGGCTCCCAAGCCTTCTGTTTGTCACCTGTCGGCTTTGTCCTTCTCAAGCGTCCTACCCAGGCTGGGTATAAGGACCCTAATGGCCTTGCTGGACTATAAAGAATAAACCGAGATTCAGAAGTGAGTGGCCACTTGGCCAAAGCTGGTGACAGGGTCTTCCAGGAAAGAGATCATCTCTTACAACTTGCTGTTTCAGAACGAGCATGGCCAACCCACAGACACACTGTGACCCATTCAGCTGTGGCAGAGGGGGCCAGCATGGAGGCACCCATGGATCATAACACCACACACACCAGGATACATACTGTGGGATTAGCTCTACATAGTCTAAGGAGGAGGGATGTCACCAGTATCCTGGGAAACAAAGAACTGGGTTAGAGGCATGCCAGTTGGGGCAGGTAAAGGTAACTATGAGGAAGCACAGGACGTGGCAATGCTGGGTTACCATGGATGAAAGTGGGAGCTAGAGCTGGGAGATGTGGGAGCCCAGTCTAGGAAGCCTGAATTTCTAGGACTTTGAATCTGTTGAGATATTCTGACTGTGACCATGACTACCAAAGTATGGGATGCACCTTAAACATTGTCACTACTGAATGATTATTGACCTACAAAAAAATGGCAACTTCATATGAGTCAAGTCTTTCTCTTATGTTAACAAGTATCCTGTTATCTCTAAAATTTGGGGTTCCTGGGCTCCTCACCATGCCCCCACCCCCTGGATTGCTTCAGCTTTCCTTGTAGAGATGAGGTCTCTGACATATGGATCTTCTCTGGCACTCTGAACCATAGGGCACATGTGTTGCCTTTGCAGGAACTTCTCAGAAGCTCCACCCTGCCCATCTTTGTAGAGCCCTATTGGCTAGAATTTAGTCACATGGCTTCACCTAGCTGCAAGTGAAGCTGTGAAAGGCAGTCTTGCATGCAGAACAAGCATGTTATCAGCTCAGGATGTGAAAAATGCACAGATAGATTATGAGGTAGGGTAGCTAGCTTCCAGTTCCCCAAGCTGAAGACTTCCTTCCTCCCACCTGCTCCCACCCATCCCTATTGTGCTCCTCTGTTCCACCTGAGCTTCCTGGCTTTACCTTTCCCTCTGAGTGTCTGGATTTTCATGCAGAGATCTGAGAAGGCTGTGAGCATGTCTGGACAAGGCCTCTTGGAAGCAGAAAATGAAACCAAGTCCAACACACCCAGGTGAAAAGGGGATTGTTGAAATGCCTAAGGAATTGGAAAACTAGGGATGATGCTGTCTTCAGAGCAGCTGGACCAGAAGTTGCATTGCTTTCCACCAATGTTATGGGGACAACCAGGTGGTCACTGTAGACCCAGGACCACAACAGGTTCAAGACTTCAGGAAAGAACCTTGACCTATCTCAATGCTTCCTCTGGTTCGACAGTTTAATGAAGCTGGACTTTAGGTCATGTGTTCATCCCAAGGGCAAGGTGCCTTGCTGGCCACCATGAGAGAGCTCCACTCTGGGCATCTCTCATGGAAAAGAAGCAAAATGCCCAAACTGGGTCTTAAATAGCTGACATTTATTCCTACCAGTTTCTGAGGCTTGGGATTCAAGACTGAGGCCCAAAGGTTTTCTTTCTGCTGAAGCCTCTCTCTTGGACTTGCGTAAGGCTTTCCCCACCTTGGTACTGGGGATCCAACCCAGGACCTTGTACTTACCGGGGCATCACTCTCCCACTGCCTGTGAAGCTGTCTGGTTGCCGTGTCCTCACCTGCTTCTTCCTTTCCCTCACGGATGCTCTCATGGTTCTTTTTAAGATATCAGTCAGTCTCATGGGAATTGTCGCACCAGTGACTTTATTTTATTTTAACCCAACCACCCCTTTAAAGACCTTCTTTCTGATTGCAGTCACATCTGGGGTGCTAGGGATCAGGGCTTCAGTGTGAGGGGGACATAACTGAGCCTATAGCAGCAAACAGAGGCATGGCCCCATGGCTTAAGAGAAATGCTAGAGGGCTAGAAGCAGCTCAGAGGTGGGCTCCCCCAAGATGGAAAGAGGAATTTGGGTCAAAGAGCAAGGTAAGGGACTTGCTAACTAGTCACTGGGATCACAGGTAGTGGGGAAAAAACCAAGGGAACTGTGTCTAAGGTCCTAGGAGACAGGGAGAGGGCTCAGGTAAGAGAGGGTTCTAGCAAGTAAAGCTTTCCGGGGAGTGCCAGGAGTCTTTCTGTGTGGTGTAGGATGTGATATGTTTAATAAGCTGAGACCTGCCCAGGGAGACTCTCTGGGGGCCCAAGAAGGGCTCTAGCCCCATCCATCCCTATCTTCTTCTTCTGTATTGGGAATTAATAAATTCAGAGCCTTCATCATGCTAGGCAAGTGCTCTGCCCACTTAAAACACCTCCTTAGGCCGTTAGAACCATTTTCCAATGGAGAAGGGATGGTCCTTTCTCATGGGAACTTCCTTCTCCACCTGTCCCCTCCCAGGCCAAGCTTTCTCCGTTGTGAACGTGGAGGGGATGGAGAGCTTTCCATGTCCCTGGGGTTTATATTTTATTCATCATAACAGATATCCTCCCCGTGAAATGACTTCATTTCAGCTGAGTTTAATCATGACTGTGGCAGATTCCACCTCTCCGCCGTGCCATAGTGCCTCCCATGGCCTTCCCAAGGGGACTTCTCAGACCTCCACATTCCTGCCAGGTTGAGTGGGTGCCACCCATGGAGCTCCCTGCCATCTTGATTTATATTTCCCAGGGAAGGGAGGAGGTTGTGTTTACTCAGCCTGAGCTGCCTGTTCATGCCTTCTGCCCGTTGCCCTGTTGTCTCGCAGGTTCTCCCGTTGGGCTGGGATGGCGCAGAGGTGCTGGTATCATGATGCAGTCGTGGAGCCTCACTCTCTGCTTTTCTTCACTGAGGCTCAAATGTGGCCCGAAGCTGAGACAGTCCTTTCTCATGGCCCTGTCCTGTCAGTCTTACAGAGAGGCCAGAGTCAGCTGCATCCGTGGCTGATTTGGGGGCAGAGCTGAGACTTGGTAGTGAGTTCCTCGTTGCTGGAGGGATTTGCCTGTGTGCGTGAGCCAGACTTGAGAACCTCAGGGAAGCTGTCTGGGGCAGCTAGGTGTGCTCCAGAGTCTGAGTCAAACCCAGGTTTCCAAATTCTGCCTCACCCTTGTATCGCTGACGACTTTGGGAGGGCATGGGGCCTTTCTTCTCTCTGCCCATCTCATGTAGTCCACCATGCCAGGTGGCAGCAGAAATACATGATAGAGGATGTAAGCCCCTGGCACCTGCTGGGTTAGATCTCAGAGGATCCCCTTTCCCTCTTCATGGAGCCTGTGTGCTGATCTGATAGAGATACCGCTCAGGAACTGGGGACTCATGCCCCAAGATTTATTCTTTGCTCTTTTTTGTGTGGGGGTTTTTTGTTTTGTTTTAAGATAGGGTAGCTGTCCTGGAATTCACTCTGTGGGCCAGCCTGGACTCGAACTTGCACAGATCCACCTGCCTCTGACTCCTGGCCCAGGTTCTATTTTTTTGTGTGGCAGAAAGTATTGATCAGGCCACTCACCTGAAGTGTCCCTGAGTCTGCCCAGTTCTCACCACCTGGTTTACACCATCTTCACACAGTCAGTGTCTGGACGACATCGCTTTCCTTGTGCACTCTACCTTGCTTGGACCTCCAGTTCGTGCAGCCACCAGTGTCCTTCTAAGTAGGATGTCCCCATATAAAACTCTTTTGTGGCTTCCTGTTGCTCTTGGAAGAAATGCAGACATGGTTCCTACTCCTTTGGCCAAGTCCTCTCTTGTACAGTCTGCTGTCTCCTCTGCCCACATGCCGCTCCCCGGACGTTCTCCATCTCTCTGCTCCCCACTCGCTTAGAGATGCCCCGTCATACTCCTGCAGTGCATCCTGATCCACTCTTTCCCCTTCCATAGCTTCCTTGATGCCATTGCTGCTCAAGACAGCTCATGGACTTAGTCCTAACTACCTGCTGTCTCCTAGCCACAGACCTCGACCACAGTGATAAGGATGTCTGTCTCCCAGGTGGCTAGAGGATGGGTGAGGCCGGTGAGTCTCCCTTTGTTGCTGGATCATCTCTATATCTCCAGCCAGAGCTCTGTAGGGAGCAGTGGCTTCATGCCCAGCACATGGAAAACTGGTGACCACCATGAGCTCAGTAGACATAGGTACACCACAGAATACTGAATCAGGGAATGGGTCTAGAGTACACACAGGAGAGACAACCAAGCTGCTGCAGTAACCTGCCATCCTAGTATTATACATGGTTCTCCTCAAGAACCACCTCCTCCAGGAAGCTCTCCTTTGAGACAGCTGGCCCTGCCCCAGTGGGCTGCTGTATTCATGGCACTTACCACGTGTGGACACGTGGAAGAACGCACCTCCCGTTAGTCATCTCTTCCAGCCTGAGGCTCCTGAGAACTCGGGTCTGCCAAACTGCCCTCTTCTCCCAGGGCCCCCAGGCCTGGTACAGGCCAGAACCTGGCACATCGTAGGTTTTCAAGGAGGACCCGAAGACCACTCCTTTCCCCTCTATGTCCTCAGTGCCTTAGAGCCATGGAGTGCAGGTTAGCCCTTTTCATTCACTGAACACCATGTCCAGGAGTCCCTCACATAGTTTGTAAGTGCTTTTTTTCTTTGCTGGGAAGATAAAGCATTTCATTTCCAACTCAAATAAGACTGAACATTGTTTGCCACACATATCTGTTTGGGTCCTTTGATGCCATGGTACTTATCATGGCAGCTGGTTTGTTTTTATAGTGCTAAGTGTAGGACCAAGACCTTGTGTACATTAGGCAAGCCTTTTTGAATAGCCATCCAGCACGCTCACTCTTCAGTGACCGTCCCTTTGCCTTCCAGGAGGATAAGTATTGACTAGCCAAGAAAGATGATTGTAGCCTCACTCAAGAGCAGCTGTGTCCAAGTTCTGCTCAGCAGACTTGTCCCCGCCATACCCTGCCTGGCCCTGGCCATCACTGGCAGATGCTGTGCAGAATGGGTTTGGTTTCATGGCTGGTGACTGGGGGAACTTAGCTTGTAATACTTTTTGCTCTGACGGGGCTGATGTGTCCACCAGTATACTAAAAGCCCTAAAAACTTGAGCAGCCTCCCCATAGAGGCCCCAGCTGTTCCATGATAAAGCTCGGCAGAGACCTGCATACTGGGAATGGCTACTCTGCGATACCCTTACAGGCAACTGAACTCAAAATGTGATTTGGGGCCAACACTCAGGTCATCCCCTCTCAGGTCCAACATCTTTTCTATGGGTCCAGAACAGGGGCCTGCTAGCATCCGATGTGATTGGGACCCATGAGGTCTGCTCAGTCAGCATTCTGCAGCAATTCCCAGAAGGCACCTAGGACTCTCGGATGCCAGACTCTCCACCCAAGGGCAGTAGAAATTCACAGACATGTCTGACATATATCTTGGAATGCATGGTACAGGATAAAGAGCTCAGATCCAAAGCCTACAGCCATGAGATTTTACAGTTTCTGAGGAGCGTGTTTGGTTAAATTCATGGCTGTTAAATATTTAAGGGCTCAGATCCTTTCATATCTACCTGCCCACCCCAGGTTCACTCATTTATCCCACAGACAGGATCTCTGTACAATAAAAACTGGTGAGCAACACACTAGTCAGCCACGAGCTCCTCCCTGGCTCTTCTAGCATCTGATGGGAACAGATAAAGCTGGGATTGACGTGCTCTCTATGAAGGGCTGTGTGGACTGTAACTCAGAGTCGCCTGCAGGACCACCTGAAGTAGGGGCTGGCCTGCAGGATGTAAAGAGGTGGCACGAAAGGCTCCGCAGTATAGTGTGAGTGTGCAGGATCCTGAACTCTAGAAAGGATGGGCCAGCAGGATGCTGGAGTGATGGACAGGGTCAGAAAAGAGGCTTCAGAAAGAAATGGAGAATCCCAGATGGTTGTTTTGTTTGTTTTGAGACATGGCCTCATTTAGCCCAGGCTGACCTCAAACACACTATGTTGCTGAAGATGGAATTAAACTTCTCTCCACTCCCAAGTGCTAGGGTTACAGGCATGTTCCATCATTCCCAGATTTCCCATGGAAAGGTTTTGCACATCACATCCAGAGGTTTTGCTCAGGCAGGGAGTTGTCCAAGAGATTCAATCAGGAGGTTGAGTGATAATCACATTCTTTGTGCACACAGAAATTTGCTACGTCGCCAGCATTATCAACAAAGAAATGGTGGTTTCCATCATGTGCTCAGGGGGTGCCACATTCCTTTCCAAATGCTCACGGCCTCCGGTTTGGTACCCTCCTGCAGAATTTTTCCAGGGATGGGCACACATGACCTAGGATTCAGCCTCAGGTCCACCCGCCTCCATCAGGACCAGGGAAACTCTGATGCATTACCTTTCTCTCCAGGGCAGTCATTTAACCTTGTTCTCCTCTATTCTAGGGGACTATCTGGGTCCATATCCCTTGCATGAGAACCCCTAAGATCCCCAAAATGCTCTGTCTTTTTGCCCACAGCTTGGAAAAGTGGAGCAGTGTTCGGCTGCTTGGCAGGATGGATGGGAAGTCCTTTCCAGGGAGAGAGATAGAGCGAGGGGCGGCCAGCTCCACTTTCCCTCTGCCTTTCTTAACAATGCACCATCTTGCCCAAGCAAAAGCTCTTTTCTTCCCCCATTCTCGCTTAGAACACAGCCAACAAAGGGCTTTTTGTCTCGTTTGCATTTTTTTTTTTTGCAAGCCTCAGTTCATCCTGGATTTTCGCTCTCCTGACATTATTCTTTGAGATGAGCTTTTTGTTACATGGTCTTTCCAGCTTACCCATGGTAGACAGTCCGATGCACAAACACACACACACACACACACACACACACACACACACACACACACACACTCCCTTGCACACACAGTCACTTTCACACAGTCATTTATTCAACCCAGAGACTCCATAGGTCAATAATCTAGATCCCCACAACTTCAAAGGGAGAGAAAGAAAACTCAAGTCAGTATAATATGCATATGGATAAGGTGCTGGCCATCAACAGAGGGAGGGAGCATCAGGAAGGGCCTCAGAAGTGGAGACATTTGCAGCCTCATCATGGTAGATACCATGTTGTTAACTTGATGGTTAACAATGCCTCTACTTTGAGCTGCTTTTTGCTGATCCCTGCCAGGAGTGGGTTTCCAGAGAGATTACTCATGATTCCTAGTTTGGAAATGAAGACCCCAAGGCCCAAGAGGCATGTTAACTTGCCCAGCATCTGACCATGCAGGGAAGCAGGGAAGCAGGGACCCAGGTTCACTGGTCTCCAGGGCTTGCTTTAAAACTGTCTGGATACATCCACGATTTTTGCCTCACAAAGCAACAGAAAGGGACTTTATAAGCTTAAGAAAGTCATAACAAATGGATGGTGACCATTGGGGGACAGTGAGCAGTGTGCTGTGGTTTGACTCTGTGGGAGGAGGGACCCACAGACAGAGCTGAGGCAGGATAGCAGTTAGAGTCGGGTGAATGGCACCTGCCATTTCCCATTTCTGTCTCCTGTCTCTCCATCTAACTCAACCCCCACACGTGAGTCTTAACTCTCCTGGTTATGCCCCAAGTGCCTCCTAACTCCTGTGCGGCAGAGTGCTGGGTTGTGAGCAGCTATCACACCAGCCTGGTGAGAGCAACCTTTGTCCATCTATCTGTTTTCCCAATCGTCGCTTGTTTCTGCTGGTGTCACTGTGGGCTGCTCACTCTCTGACCCATTGGCTTTAAATAGCAAAAGAGAAAAAAACCTGCAATGCACCCTGTGGTTTCCAGTCAGATACCGTAAATACACCCAGATAATATTCCGGTGCAAACCACGGGCAGCATTCGCAAAGGGCGGAGGATGGAATCTTTGGGGCCAGCTTGGACAAGGGCTCATTTCCTCTGTCCCCGTGGGACTGCTCTGGAGCTGAACACAGAGGGTATCGACCAGTCTCTGACTTCACCTCAGTACTAACACTTGCCCTCCTCCCCCTTGTTGAGATTTCCCTAAAAGCTCCGGAGGAGCATCTCTTGTCTACAGGGCAACCTGGTAGTGGCCTCCCGGGTTCTCAGTTCGCAGATGAGAAGGGTGAGGCTCAGGGTCGGAGTCATCCCACTGGCTGAGGCATAGTGGATAGCAAGTGCCCTGTCATGCAGACTGAGCTGAAGACACCGGGCATTGGTTCCCTGGGCTTCTGTGTAGAAAGTTCTGATATGTGGCTGATGGGAGTTGAGGGTAAGGTGGAGGGGAGGGAGGGGATTCCTCACTGGGGACCTGGAGATCTGGGGGCCTGGGGACTGGTTTTAGTCTAGTCTCTGGAGTCCCAGGTGACCTCAGACAGGCCATCCTTCTATCTGTGGCTCTGGGAATATGTTCTTTGACTCTAGGAAAAGGAGATGGTTCTGCCCAAGATAGGATGCTGGTATTCAGATCTGGGATCCAAGTTTCTACTCAGTTTCTCTTCACATCAATGTCCCTGTCTTACCTGGCCCACACTAGACAGAGACATTGATCTGGGTGTCCCTGTCCTGGAGCCTCTGCTCCTACAGACCCTTCAAACCCTACACCCCAGTCTCACCACAGCACTGTTCTGTATTTGGAGTCCTCAGCTAATGCAGCGACCCAATCTTGCCATCTGCCTTCCTGCGAAAGCAGAGCACACCTGAATCCCGCACCTTAGTTCATCCAACCTCCAGCACCATGCTTAGCACATGATAGGTGCTCAGGACATGCTTTCTGAGGGCAGGGACTGGGCACATACTTAGCCTAGGTGACAGAGGCCAAATTTCAAATGAAGACTCCTCATCACCAAGCTGAGAACTGCTCGCAAACATGTGTCAGATCTGGTGGAGAGGTGGGCTGGAATAAGAGCCATTAGTTGCAGGAAAGTGGGTCATATTCTAGAGTCCACTGTCAGGTCAGCTCTTGTGTCTGGGCCTCTGTGAAGAGGTGACCAAGGTCAGCCTGCACCTCACAGGTTGATTGCCTTCATCTGTTGATCTCAGCAAGGTATTAGAACACAGCCTAGCCAGCAGCTCATTTCTGAAGACTTGGCACATGCTGTATGAACATAGTGCCATCAGGCTTCATCCACCATCTCTGTCTGTGGGAGCTGAAGGAACCACTCAGAACTTACCTGCAGATTCCCTGCAAGTACTGCGAGATGCGCTCAGTAAGCATCCCAGTGAAGGCTTCCCCAGGCTGTGCTGGGAAGAGTGTGGACCATCAGGATTAAGGAATGGCCCAGGTCATGAATGGGGACACTATGTGACCTCTCAATTTGCTTCCGGCTGTACTTGTGCCTGTGACATTGGAACGTTTCTGTGGGCCTCAGCTCTTCAGTCCTAATCCAGGGAAGGAAGTTTGGGTGGGTAGAGCAGCAGGGTGACCAAGAGATTCCAGGACCCGTCCCTACTAGATCTGCCATCATCCCATTTCCTTCTCAGGGCACCAGGGCCTGACCTGTCTTAACTCTATTAACTGGCAAGTATTAACTGATAACCAGATGCCGTTTCTTGACAGAAGCAATGCATTCTGGGAAGAGCTGATGCCTCTCCTCTCTAACCATGGCTTTCAGATGTAGTGACAAGGCAGGGTGGCAAGGCAGGGCTGAGGAACAATAATGCCCAACACAGACCTTGACTCTCAGTTCTGACCCTAGTCTAGGTAGGAAACTTTAGCCAATTGCTTTTCTTCTCAAAGCCTCTGTTTATCAGTAAAATTGGATGGTGTCTTACGTTGGGGCTGCTGTGAATACACCCCAGAGAGCCAAGTGTGGGTCTGGCACCAAGTAAGTGCACCACAAATGTTACTCATTGTCTACCCTTGTCCCCGTGAGTCTGCAGAGTCTGGGAATGACTGTACTGGCTCCCTGGTTGTGGTAGACAGGATGGGCTGAGAGGCATGCAGCCTGTTTGTCATAGGCTCCACCTCTGCCTGGTCAGACCTTGTAAAGCCTCACTCTCTTCATTTGCAAAATGGGGCTCTGTCACAAGCTCACTTGAGGGGCCATTTATTTATTTATTTATTTTACTTAATTTTATTTTATGTGTATCCATGTTTGGCCTGCATGTCTGTATGTGCACCGTATGCATGCTTAGTGCTTGCAGAGGTCACCAGATCCTGTGAATCTGGAGTTACAGTTGGTTGTGAAAACTGGACATGGTTCAGACAGTACCTGACCAGGGACGCTGGTACTATGCAAGGGGAGCTGTCCCTCCTTGCTTCTCAGAGCAGAGGGTGCTAAGGGTCAACTTGTCAGGGAGGTCAAGGTCATGCATAGTCCAGCACCAGACTCCTTGCTGGTCAGGTACACCTTAAACCAGAAGCCTGACTGCCTTTTCCTCACCCCAGGGAGGTGTGAGCTGAGGCCATGACCATCTCTGTAGCCATTGTCTTCAGTAACTGACTCTCATCACCTACATCACGCTGTGGCTTGGGAGACTCAAGAGAAATAAAGTGGGAGGCAGGCAGACACCCAAAGTTACCACAAGAAGTATAGGTGTGTCAAGGCTCCACCGTGCAGGGAGAAGGCCAAGAAGGGCGAGGCTGAGGGGCGAGGCTCCTGGTCTCTCCTCAGTTTGTATATTGCACTTCTGGTCTGGCTAAGGGAACATCCGTTCTTTCCATCTGCTGCAGTGACAGCAAGGAGCAGTTCTGTCCTCTGAGGTCATTTACTCCCAGGCCAGCTCTTGCTCAGGTGAGGCAGCCAGGGCAAGTGTGCAGCTACACTCTGGGTGGCCCAGGTGAGTTAGATTTCTCTGCTGGCTCCGGTTTCTTCAAATGTAAGTGCAAGAAAATGAAGAGCCACCCCCTTTACCTTCAGGTCTGTCCTCCACAAACGCTGTAATGATTAGTGCTTAGGACACTTTCTCCAGCTTTAACCTTGGTTATTGTTTTCTGTTCCCCACAACCTCCATAGGAAAGTGGGAGCTGTTATCACCTCTTTAACAAGGGCGGGATTAGGCACAGAGACACAGCTGCTTCATCTGAGGTCACACAGCTGGAAAGCAGTGGAACACAGTTGCCTCTGACTGTCCCTTTCTCCAGGCCCTTGAAGGGTTGACATTGATGGTGATGCGCCCCCTAGAGTTTTGTTTCTTGTGTCTGTTTTCTGGAGTGAGCTGGTGTCCAGGTTGGGGGTGGGGCGCTTCCTCCTTACCTCTCGATGATCTTGGGGAACTCAGCAGGTACTCAAAGTGTCTTCTCCAAGCCACAGCATTGAGCTGCCATTTTGAAGAAAGACAGGGGCCCCATTCAAAGGACCCCATTTTTAGACCTTTGTTAAGCAAGATTCTGGCCTCAGCATTTTGCATGGCCCTCGCATTTCCTTCCTGGGTAGACATTGGCATTATCCCAGGCTTCCAGGCTCGTGATGAAGTGACCCAGGTCTTGGAGAAGAGGGACTACCCCATAGCAGTCAGTAAGGGGTAGATGTGAACCAGACATAAGCCTAACTTGATAGGGGTGCTGTGGGTCAGTTTCTTGAAAGCAAGGGCAATACAGGCTCTGTCCAGCCAAGCAGAGTACCAAGGCAGCAGTGGGGAGGGAGTAGGACAAGTGGTGCATGAAGCAGATTTGAGGGAAGCCCAGGTGAAGGCCAGGATGCTAGGGCAAAGGGTCTAGTTCCTTGCATGTTTCTCACCAGCTTCCCCAGTCTTCCCAGTAGCCCTTTGCCATCTCTGCCCCAGCTCCAAAACACGTTCTTCTGAGGTGTGTTCTCTCACCCATACGCCTGATCCAGTTTCAGCTTCTTCCTCACTCCCCCAGGCTGTAAGAGCTCAGCGCCCAGGGCTCCTCCAGGAACCATCCCGGGCAAATCCTGTTCTCCTTCACCCTGCAGTGCACACATGTCTCTTGAACCTATTTGGCAAAGGGGAGACTGAGGTCCAGGGAAACTAAGTGGCTAAGAGGCAGCAGGACACTTGCATCCACTCAGTATTTCTGTTGGCTGCATCTTGATGCCCAGATCTTTCTACCCCTTACTGTAGAACAAGGGGGGCACAGAGAGGGTAGAGGACAGATATATAAAACAGCATGTCACACAGTAGTATCAGTGACCGAGAGCCATACTGTTTCCATAGGTGCCACTTGCTGAGCACTGGCTATAGCTTTAAGCATTAAGCATTTAATTTAAGCATTAAGACAAGCCCTTAATGCTTCTAACCACTGCCACAGCAGCAGAGACGAAGGCACAGGGCAGGGGTGATTACTAGTCAAGGCACAGGGGCAGATATTAATGGCCCCAGCTTCAGCCTTCAGCCTGTATAGTCCACCAGTGTTCCATAAATGTCGCTTTTCTGTGATGTGGACACATGCACAGGTGACAAGATTCTGTCAGGTGTACTGGGAGAGGCAGTGGGTAGAAATAGGATAGAAGATCTCTCTCTCTCTCTCTCTCTCTCTCTCTCTCTCTCACACACACACACACACACACACACACACAATCCAGCTTTGCTGGGGGTCAGGAATTGCGGGAGAGTGAGTGACTGGGGCCCTAGGCATTGTCACCACCTAAGAAGTTCTCTGCACAGTCAGCATGAGACACCTGGTTGATTCTTGTGGAGCCACTGCACTGTGCTCACTCAGCCTGTCCCCTGAGCCAGATCCCACCTTCTCCCTAGATGCCTTTACTGGAGCGTCTCCCAGATCAGCTCTTACAAAGCTCTTTCCGCTCTTCTGCCCCCAGGGAGCCGGGAGGCTGCCTTCACCTATGCAATTATTGCTGCGGGTGTGGCCCATGCCATCACAGCTGCCTGCACCCAGGGCAACCTGAGCGACTGTGGCTGCGACAAGGAGAAGCAAGGCCAGTACCATCGGGACGAGGGCTGGAAGTGGGGTGGCTGCTCTGCCGACATCCGCTACGGCATCGGCTTCGCCAAGGTCTTCGTGGATGCCCGGGAGATCAAGCAGAATGCCCGTACCCTCATGAACTTACACAATAACGAGGCAGGCCGGAAGGTAGGCAGCAGGGAGGACACTGCAGTGAGGTCCTTGGTGACAGGGGTGGTGTCTGGGAAAGCCCAGCTCTGCACCTAGCTTTGAGTGTAAGCATGAAGCTTATTGGCTGAATAAAAAAACCAAGTTCCCAGCAAGGAGGTAAGAGGGAGGCTGATACGTTCTCCAGGGTTCCACCGTCAGCTGTATAAACTGACTCTGGGGAAGGACCGAGGCAGTTGACAGAGACATCCACAGGGACCAGCTTTCAGAGTAGCTATCCTTTTCCTGTTGCCTAAACCACAATCTAAGCCAATCCTAGAAGAGCAGGGCAGGATTTCTCCCGTTTTCAGCAGACCGGCTGGGAAGAGAAGGGAGCTGGATGCCCAGACCGTGAAGGGAAGCAGATAGGACCGAAGGTCCAGAGGACAAAGCAAGGAACCATGAGTTGTGGGTAGCAGAGGGAGGCAGGCCCTGCCCATGTAGGACCAGCCATGGCTGTTGAAATGCAGAAAGGCACCAATACAGGCTGGGAATCCCATCCCAGAAGTATTCACACATCAGCAGCCTGACCAGGCACTGAGGGACACCCGGATCACTGCTACCTGAGAGGGCAGTGCCCCTGGTTGAGGCCTGAGGCTGGGGTGGGCTCCTGAAGGCCTGTGAAGGATTAGAAGTGGGAGGGGGTTTAGGCTTTGCTCCACGAGGTATATCTGTGAGGCAGGGTGGAAGGGCGGACACAGACACAGAGCTGTGCTGAAGTATCCCCAGGAGGTTGTGTCTGTTACTGTTACAGGTGAAGAAACTGAGACACAGACAGGAAGTCATGTGCTAAGAGTCCCCCAGCACTGAAGCTAGGCATGTCTGGCCACAGTGTTCACCTTCTCTGAACAGTTGTGTACATGGCTGCAGTGGCTGAGATGGTGACAGGGTCACCTTTGCTCAGTCAGGCTCTGTCATTGCTGTCCTGCCAGGGCTGAGGTGAGGAGGGAAGATCTGAGATCTGACCCACCATCCTTAGCGCTCAGCCAGGGAGGCATGATCCCGTGTTGCCCACATGTGCAGAGGGACGCAGTGCAGAGGGTGGTTGGAGGCCTACAGACCGTGAGGGCATAGACAGACCTGTATCCAGAAGGGTAAGAGGGGCTACCCCCTTTCTTGTGTCCCTCTGGCCACATGCTGTGTATCACAGCTGCTGAACAATCTTGAGAAGTAAAAGAAACCTGGTCTTCCCCGGAATGATATCCAGGTAAATCAGGTGGCCCCTAGGGACCATCTTGTCCAGACGGGTCATTCTGTGGGGGTCTCAGCTGTTCCGTCCTTTCCACGGCCGCAAAGCCCTAGGGGAGATCAGAGGTCACAGGTACTGCCCTTTCCTGAGGCTCTCATTCCTTGGAGGCAGGCAGGAGGCAACAAATTCCCTCCTTTATTTCCTCGCCCAGATATCTGCTTGGCCTATGCTGAGGTAAAGCATGAGGCCAGCCCAGGGCATGAGGTTAGCCCAGGGGTCACAGTGAACCCCAACTCCCAGCTGGGATGCAGCTTTGTTCCATGGCTTTCTCACTCAGGACAGCCTTGGGGTGTCCCTTACTCTGGAAACAGACATGCTGCACATGGACACACTGATCAGGGCCTGAGCAACTAGATAGAGGCACTTTGGCTTCAGAGCAGAAAGGGGCAGAGGTCTTGGCAAAAGGCTGTGGAGACAGCAAGGTCCAGGTAGACATTGAATATGGATGGAGCACCGGCTGGGCCTGCCTAAGGTGTGAGGAGCACAGAAAGAGGGATTTTCCTCACTTGATGGTGAGGCCCTGTCTTAGTCACCGTTCTCTCGCTCTGAGAGACAATGATTAAGGCAAATCTTATGAAAGAAAGCATTTAACTGGGGGCTGGCTTACAGCTTCAGAGTCCTTTGTCATCGTGGCAGGGTGCATGGTGGTACATCTTACTCTGGAGCAATAGCTGAAAGCTACATCATTATCTATAGGCAGAGAGAGAGAGATCGGGCCTGGCATCGGCTTTTGAAACCTCAAAGCCTCTGCCCCCCACACCCAGTGACACATTTCTTCCAACAAAGCCATACTTCCTAATCCATCTAATCCTTTCAAATAGTGCTACTTCCTGGTGACTAAGCATCAAATATGTGAGCCTCTGGGGGCCACCCTGATTCAAACTAGCACAGGACCTTTGGGTGTCTCCCCACAAGAGCAGTTCATCTAGGGACCATGTGCTATCCCTGTCCTGAGTATGAGTTAGCTGGGGACCCTGGCCTAGGTCTGGATCTCAGAGGATATTACTAATTGTAAAGCACACCCCTGCCGAGGACTCCCCAGCACACACCAGGTTGCGCTGGACTCCACGCGGCTAGTGGGGAAAGGCCCACAGCAGTTGAGGGAGATCGGTCAAGAGACTTGAGAAGGATCGTGGTCTTGTTGATCACTCACTGCCTTGCAGAGTCAAGACTCAACCTGACCACAGGCTCTGGAGCATCTCAGCAACTGGTGTGAGAGGAAAGTGGGGGCAGGAGAGCCAGGAGAAAGGTCATCCCTGCCTTCTGCAGGCTAATGAGGGGCCATTGCTACAGGAACACCTACTGTGTACCCTGCAAAGGAGGAGGACCAGTGTGATTCTAGTGGACTCAAGACCCAGGCCATGGTGGCCGGGGCATAGTGGACCAATGTGTTTAGCCTCTGCCATGGCAGGGGCTGTCACAGAAAGGCAGGCCCGAGACTGTAGATGCTCCGGGGGAAGGGGGCTGGGAATTGAAATCCCTCCTTACTGATATCACAGGCCACTCTGCTCAGGCTGATGGAGTTCTAGACTCTCTCGTTCTGGTTAGTGGTTCAAATCATAGGACACTAGAGGGAGAGAGACGTCTGGAGAATAATGGCCATTAAATACTCATGGCAATCTCTGTGTCCTTGAATTATCTCTTTCCCATCCCTTGGATGGCAGTGAGATGAATTAATTACTTCATGGCCCGTGTCCTCACGATACTCAGGCAAGTGTGAGTCAGACAAAGGGGCCAAACCTTTGACTCATGGCTGAACGTCGGGAGAAAGGTGGCTCAGAAAACACAGCAACAGTGCAGGTTCCTATGGGAGACAAGGATCTTCAGTCAGGCCTTGAAGGGGAAGCAGAAGGATTCCGGGAAGAGGGCAGTTAGCATAAGCAGGCATGAGACTCAGGGGTGGAGTGCCTTGCATTCATGATGCCCTCCAGCATTGAAAAAAAAGAAAAGGACAATTTTGTTAAATCCTAAAAGAGCAGTAGGGGCTCCATGGTCCGAGGCTGGGAACAGGTGGTGGGTGAGGTTGCTGGGGAGGTTGAAATCAAATTCACTGTCAGAAATAGCCAGAAGCGGTGTGATAGGGTAAGCTTTGGGTGGGTTCCTGTCCTTCCCTGGCACAGAATGGAGAGCTGCGAAAGGCCCGAGAGGTAGCGGGTGCCGACACCCAGGAGTTGGGGAAGTATAATAAGCAGCCTTTGGGCAATGTTTAGGGGTGTGCTCCTCACTGAGCTAGGCAAAGGAGACAGGTTTTGAAGAGCACAGGAGGGTGCTTGGAGGTGTAGAGCTGGTGACTTCAGGGTTCCAGCACCTTCTGTGGAGCAGGCCCAGGAACCACTGGAGGGGGCGGGGGCAGCAGGAACTGCTAAGGACGCCAGGCCTCTGAGGGGTGCATGGACAGAGTTAAACAAAGACCAGGAGGGTTCTGGGGAGGGAGGTGCTGGAAGGGAGGTGACCAGAACAGGGCCATCCTAGGACCCGCACTGCACAGGAAACTTTCCCTCCGGTCTGCACCTTACAGTGACTTCTGCTATTTCTTTGCCTGACAACATTATCTCTAAGTCCTCTAAGATACATTGACATTGTATCTTCCTCTAGGATACACTGACATTGTATCTTCCTCCAAGCTGTAGAGGCTGTGGAAGGTGAAGTGTGCTGGGGTGCTCTGGAGGGTCCTGGGGAAGGATGAGCTGCCAACAGCCCCTGTCTGCAGTGAGGGTTGAGACTAGGACCGGCAGCCTGAGGACAGGGTCCCCCACTGGGACAGGCCAGTCCTGCTGGAATGTGCCTTGCTCCAGGGAGGTGAGCTAAGGGGGATGGAATTCCACCTGAGTGTGGAGTCACCTCTTGCTCACAAGGGGTGTTGGTCTTGTCCCTTCCTGCCCTGCCCTGTCTGGTCTGGGTGCTCCTGGGGGCTGGCTTTCTACTCTGGGCATGGCTGCAGGGAGGCCAGTGTATCAGGGGACAACAGGGACCCAGCCCCTGGCAGCAAGGGCGAGGCCCAGATAAGGCTTGCTCCACTTCGTTGCTGCTGGAAGCCACTTGCATACTTGACTAGAGAGAGTGGACAGTGTGGCATGTCAAGTGCCCAAGAGGCCAGGCCGCACCTCCCCGGAAGCCAGCTAGCAGCCCTCAGGCTACTGTGCTCACAAGTCTCACCCCACATTTAGAGCAGATATGAACTCTCACTTGGAAATTGCAGGAAAGGCCTGCATCCTGGGCTCAAGGGATCTGAAGGAGGGTGGCCTTGGGTTTCGGAGGCTTTTCCAGGTCCGATGTGGGGTAGAAGACTTGGAGCTCTCGCTTTGCCCTTGCTCTCCTGTGCTCACTAGCCTCCAGTCCTGAGCTCCCGGGCAAACAATCTTGTTACCACCCGGGGCTTTTGCACAAGTTACCCATAGGGTGAAGTTCAGCTTCTAAGGAAGTTTTCTCTCCCCAGTGCCCACCTAGCCTCAGTATATTACTCTGCTCTCTCTCTCTCTCTCTCTCTCTCTCTCTCTCTCTCTCTCTCTCTCTCTCTCCTGTCTTCCCTCCCTCCCTCTGTCTCTTCCTTCCTTCCTTTCTTGACATGGTTTTGCTATATAGCCCAAGCTGGCCTTAAACTTATCTTTCTTTCCTTTTTTCTTTCTTTCTCTTTTTTCTTTTTTCTTTTCTTTTTTTCTTTTTCTTTTCTTTTTTTTTTTTGCATGGGGATTTGAAATAGAGTTCCTTTGAGTGACAGGTCTCTGCTTTTAATTTTTAAGGCAACCCGCCATTTGAATTTATTCTCTTTGCACAGCCCTTCATGTATTTATGGTCCATCACCTCCCACCACAAGACCATCATCATGAGGGGGCAGGACAGCTGAATCCTCTGTGCCTGGAATGGTGCCCCGCACACAGTGGGGTTCAAGAAAGGTTTATAGAGTGCACGAATGAATGACAAGTGTCTACTGTTTCCTGGAAGTGTCTGGGGAGTAGGATGCCAGATGTCATTAGAGATTCACAGTTAAATTTGGATTCGAGAGAAGAAATCAATTTTATATGTGTCCTAAATGTTTTATGAGACACACAATTAGATGTCTTCTTTGTTTATGACAATTTTGAATTTAACTGTTTTGTGTATTCTGAATGAAGCTCATGCCATGGTAACTATGGGCTCACATGAAGCTGGAAGAACACAGACTCTAAGAACTTGTTGTTCAGCTCCCCCATAGTGTCAGCCCATAGACCTGTAGGATGCTGTCACCCAGGACTCTGGCATTGATACCACAGAGATGCAGAGCCTGAGGGCTGTGTGCCACCTTCCCTCCCTCGGGACTCCCAGTTGCCACACACCACTAATCCACCTCCTATGTTTATAATTTTGTCATGTTGGAAGGTTGTATATGAGTGCTGAAGTGTGCAGCCTATAGAATCCTTTCTTTTTTTTTTCTGAGACAGGCTTTCTCTGTAGCCACTCTGGCTGTCCTGGAACTCACTATGTAGACCAGGCTGGCCTTAAACTCATAGAGATCCACCTGCCTCTGCCTCCCGAGTGCAGGGATGAAAGGTGTGTGCCACCACTGCCCTGCTAGAATCCCTTCTTGCTCAATGTTACCTCCTAGACTCATTCATGCTGCTATTGGCACAGTAGCTCTTGCCTCTCAGCAGCCACATGACAGTCCACGGCTCAGAGGCAGCACACTTGGCTTATCTGTTCCCCCGCTGAAGGACATCTGGTTTGTTGGCAAACTTGGGTCGTCGTAAAAAAAGCTGCAGCGAATGTGTGTGGACAGATTTTTCTACGACTATACATGTCAGGTTCCCTCTACTAAATGCCAGGAGTGCCAACATACTCTTGCTGAGACTTTAGCATTATGATAAAGCAGCAAAGCATCCTGCAGAGGGATGTCAGCTTTGCAAGACAACTGCTGAGACCACTGAACCGTAAAGGGGAAGAGTTGCCTTGGCTCGTGTTGGGGGATTCATCTCATGATGGGTTGATTCTGTTGCTTCAGGTCGGTGGCAGCTCATCACAGTAGGATGTATGAGGGAGCAAAGCTGCACACTTTGTGTCTGGAAGTTGACAGACAGGGATGGGGTGAACCATGTCTCACTTTCCCCTTTGAGGGCACCTTCAATGACTTGAAAACCCCCTACACGACCTATTGGGAACCAGCTCTTTACTACCTGGGGCTTCTGGGGGACATACCAGGTTAAGCAACAGCATCAGTGTTGCCATTTTCCACTCCCATAAGCCATCTGTGAGTGACCTAGCTTCTCCACATCCGTGCCAACACATGCTGATAGCACAGGTTTTTATTTCTGTCATTGTGATGGGTATGTGCCCTATCTCACTGGGGTTCTAGCCACACCTCCAGTGGCTGATGAGGTGAGCACCTCTTCTTGTGTGTTTCTGCTGTCTGTATGCCCCAAAGGGCATGGTGGGAACGTGTCTGTCTGGCTTGCTTTTTTTACTCTTGGTTTTAGACATTTTTATTATTCTATTCAGATGCTTTTGTCAGGTCCATGGTTTACAACTCTTTTCCCAGTCTACAGCTTGTCTTTTTATCTCCATGACAGGGCCTTTCACAGAGCAAAAGTGGGCCTGCTGTGGCTGCTGTTGGATTTTATACACCATCTCACTGTAGCTCAGGCAGCCTGGAACTTGTGGGATGAAAGTCTTTGAAGGTTAGCTAAGAACCCTTTGCAACCCTAGGTCCCTAGAGTACTTTACTTATAAAAGTTTTGCATTTAAATTCCTGGTGTGGTGGCATGTGCCTGGAAGGCCAGGACTCAGAGGGCTGAGGCAGGTAGACTGAGTTTAGGGGCAGCCTGATCTATATAGTAAAGCTCTGATTCAAATAAAAAATCTAAGCTTTTAAGCCTATCCATTTTATAATTAGTTGTTTTAATTCAACAAGTTGTTGTTTTTAAAAATTAATTAAAATTTTAATCTATTTTAAAAGGATTAATATAAAGCTTACCACTTCAACTATGCATATACCATTAAGCAGCTCAAAGTCCACTAGTATCATGAAACATGACCACATGATTCATCATACTTGTGCAGAGTCCTCCAACATATCTGCACAGGAGACATCATCACACTTGTGCCAGAGACATCATCATCCCCATGTCAGAACCTCCATCCCTACACCTATACTGGAGCCTCCATACCCACACCTGTGCCAGAGCCTCCATACCCACACCTGTACCAGAGCCTCCATACCCACACCTGTGCCAGAGCCTCCATACCCACACCTGTGCCAGAGCCTCCATCCCCACACCTGTGCCAGAGTCTCCATCCCCACACCTGTGCCAAAGCCTCCATCCCCACACCTGTGCCAGAGTCTCCATCCCCACACCTGTGCCAGAGCCTCCATCCCCACACCTGTGCCAGAGCCTCCATCCCCACACCTGTGCCAGAGCCTCCATCCCCACACCTGTGCCAGAGCCTCCATCCCCACACCTGTGCCAGAGCCTCCATCCCCACACCTGTGCCAGAGCCTCCATCCCCACACCTGTGCCAGAGCCTCCATCCCCACTCCTGTGCCAGAGCCTCCATCCCCACACCTGTGCCAGAGCCTCCATCCCCACACCTGTGCCAGAGCCTCCATCCCCACACCTGTGCCAGAGCCTCCATCCCCACACCTGTGCCAGAGCCTCCATCCCCACACCTGTGCCAGAGCCTCCATCCCCACTCCTGTGCCAGAGCCTCCATCCCCACACCTGTGCCAGAGCCTCCATCCCCACACCTGTGCCAGAGCCTCCATCCCCACACCTGTGCCAGAGTCTCCATCCCCACACCTGTGCCAGAGTCTCCATCCCCACACCTGTGCCAGAGCCTCCATCCCCACACTTGTGCCAGAGCCTCCATCCCCACTCCTGTGCCAGAGCCTTCATCCCCACACCTGTGCCAGAGCCTCCATCCCCATACCTGTACCAGAGCCTCCATCCCCACACCTGTGCCAGAGCCTCCATCCCCATACCTGTACCAGAGCCTCCATCCCCACTCCTGTGCCAGAGCCTCCATCCCCACATCTGTGCCAGAGCCTCCATCCCCATACCTGTACCAGAGCCTCCATCCCCACACCTGTGCCAGAGTCTCCATCCCCACACCTGTGCCAGAGCCTCCATCCCCACACCTGTGCCAGAGTCTCCATACCCACACCTGTACCAGAGCCTCCATACCCACACCTGTGCCAGAGCTTCCATCCCCACACCTGTACCAGAGCCTCCATCCCCACTCCTGTGCCAGACCCTCCATACCCACACCTGTGCCAGAGCCTCCATCCTTAAACCTGTACCAGAGCTTCCATCCCCACACCTGTACCAGAGCCTCCATCCCCACACCTGTGCCAGAGCCTCCATCCCCACACCTGTACCAGAGCCTCCATCCCCACACCTGTACCAGAACTTCCATCCCCACACCTGTGCCAGAGCCTCCATCCTTACACCTGTGCCAGAGCCTCCATCCTTACACCTGTACCAGAGCCTCCATCCCCACACCTGTGCCAGAGCTTCCATCCTCACACCTGTGCCAGAGCCTCCATCCCCACACCTGTACCAGAGTCTCCATCCCCACACCTGTGCCAGCACCTCCATCAAATTCTCTGATTTCAGCAACTTGAAATCTTCAGCCTTGGTCCCAACATCCCAACCCAGAGCCTTCTCTCACTCCACTGAAGCTACAAACCACAACATAGAATCCCACTTCTGTCCCAGCCTAACGTTATCATTTTCCTCTCTGCTTCTATAAGTTTGACCATTCTGGAGACTTCACATAAGCTAGACTGGGATGTTTTTCTTCTGAGTCTGGCCTGAACTGGCCTCACATCTTACTGGCTTTCATGCTGTAGATGTTAACCTGTGTGATGACATATCTGTTTAAGCTTGGTCATCATAGTGGCTGAGTCTGGTTCCTCTGCCCAGCCCTGGTACCCAGACAAGGAGTACAGCCTCTGAGAAGGAATTGATCCAGGAGAAGGAATTTTAGTTCTACTCTGGATCTGGAGACTTCTTCCAAGGATCTGAGGGTGGAGAAGCAGTCCGGGATTGGCACGCTGCCCTGTGGTAGAACAGACTGCATGAGAAGCTGTGGCAGAGGCTGGGGCCATGGTGGGGAAGAGAGCATAGGAGAAGACTAGGCTGTTGATACCGAGGGAGCTAGACATGGACTAGAAAAGCCACTGAGGACAGGTCAGAAGGGGACTGACCCTGGTCAGGGTGGAGGGGGTTCATGCAAGGTTAGGGTTTTTCCCCTTCATCCAATGACATCGCCAGAGCTGGGCCCAGTCAGCTCCTGCCATTGACGCCACAGTGATAACCAGGACCAGTATCCAGGGCAAGAGGATGAGATAAGGGAGGAGTGGAAACCAGTGACCGAATAGCTCAGTCTTCCAAGAGAGACGGGCAATGCCTATGGGTCCCCAGCTATCACTTTTCTCTGGGCTACCAACACCTCCTCTACTCAATCCCAGCCTAGGCATAGCTCAGAAAATGGCTGGACACCATAGTCCCGAAGGAACTTGGACCATTCATCCAGGAAGAAGGTGACTTTAGCCTGCTGTCATTGTCCCCCAGGCCCTCAGCAGGCCAGGATGCCCCAGAAGGAAGCAACATAGAAAAAGGCATGTTCAGGCTCAGGTGAAGAACACACAGGTTCTTGTTGGGGAGTGGGGGGTGTTGATACTGCTGGACACAAGCTTCTCTGCTGGGAGGACACAGGCAAGTCTAATATCAGCACCAACAGTGCAATCCCAATTTAATCCCCACAGCCGCAAACCTCCAGCCTGGCCACAAGTCTGTCACTTGGAAAAGTGGAGGTGGGCAGAGGTAAAATGGCCCAAGACTACAGAGTGCTCAGATTACCCTAGACGTCTGAACTCAAGCTGGCTTCAGACTAGGGTTCTGGGGCTGTCCTCTTTCAATTCTGATCTCCCGTGAGTGGTTCCATGATATTATCCAAAAATTCTGGAACCTTCTGAAGCCATTTAGTGTAACATGAAGAGCCAGCTTGTTGGGGTTTCTGTCCAGCCCGGTACCCCACAACCGGCAAGGCCCCAAAAAAATCAATCACACAGAGATCTCTATAAGTTATAAAGTTGATTGGCCCATTAGGTCAGGCTACTTATTAGTTCTTATGACTTATCTTAATCCATTATTCTGATCTATGTTAGCCACATGGCTTGGTACCTTTTTCAGCTGTCAGCTTACATGTTGCTTCTTCAGTGGTCTGGGCAGGAATGGCGGAGGGAGGTTCCTGCTTCCCAGAATACTCCCGTTCTCTTTGCTCCACCTCTACTTTCTATCTGGCTTTCCTGCCTATACTGCCTGCCTGGCCAATCAGCGTTTTATTAAACTATGATTGACAGAATATAGATAATTCTCCCACACCAATTTAGAAGCTTTGGTTGTCAGCCCCCAAATTCCCACTTTCTAGCCCCCTGTGAACTGTGTACCTACCTGTCTTGCTCTGGTTGTGGACATTGTCTTCCGTCTAGAATAAGACACTGAGGGGCCACAGGAAACAGTTGATTTAGAGGTTTTATGCATTGATGTCTTTTAAAGCAGAGTCCTTGGCCTTCACAGCTCTGGGCTTGTGTTGGGCAGAGGGCAAGTTTGGAGCTCTGAGCCCTCACCGGCAGGGTCCTTCTTGTTCTCCTAGGCAAGCATGAACTTCAGCTCAGCATCTCCCAGAGCCCAGCCTGGCCTAGCCTTGGTGTCTTGGGGAGGTGCCAACCAAGGGCTAGGGCAGGCTGTGGGGTTGGGAGTGCTGGTTTCATCCCTGTTCAGTGTGTGCTGCTGTGCATTAGGCTGGACCTGGCCTTGCTGGTTCTGGCCTGGGTATCCTTAGCCTGTCACTTTGCTTTCCTGCGCCTATTGTTTCCGTCTGTGAAATGGGCTCACCTCATAGAGTGTTCAGACGGACTGAAAGTGTTTAGGGTCACGTTGTTGAATAGTTTCCTTAAGTCACGCATGACTGTTTCAACAAACTGCATATGAGTATGAGGAAAACTCATTTCTTTGGCCTAGGAGTCTAGTACTCGGTGTCCATGCGTGGCTCATAGTTAACTCATGACATCCCTGGTACAGGAAGTCCCCTAGACACTGGTGAGCATGGGGAATTCAGAACTTAACATTAATAGAGAAGTTTAGGAAGGCCTCCATAGCCGGCCACCTTCCTGGCCTCCAGGACCAGCCATGTGATTTCCCCCAGAAAGTATCCCCCATGTGGCTGGTCCTGGCAAGAGCTTACTGGAAAGTAACCAGAAGGGAGGGGCAGTGTAGTGAGGCAAAGGTGGAGCTCAGTTACACTGCCACAGTGAGACCAAGTCAAAATGGCCTCACTGGGCACACAATTGCCTTTGTCCCCAGGAGGGGGACCAGAACTCAGGGTGTTATCAAATAAGTGAAGGGGATGGCATGGGCCTGCAGGGAAGGTAAGACTGGCTTCTAGAAGCCAATCCGTCACTTCTGCTAATCCTGGACAGCTGTGTCCTTCGCAGAAAACTTCAGGTGTGACAATATAGCGAAGAGGACTTTCTGCCTAGCCAAGGGGACGCACCTGTAGTGTACATCTGGACCAAGGGAGGTGGCTAAAGATGCAAGACCTTCACTATTTACACCTTTTCCTGGTCAAGCCTTGCAGCTCTACGTTGGTGAGCGGAGTCCCTGGGCCCCTGCTGTAAGCAGGCATGGCCCCCAGGCTCTGGTGCCACCAGGAGGGTTGTGCTGCAGGAAGCTGTTCTCCTCTGGGCAGGTGGGGTTGCTGGCCACACCCCGCTCTAACTCTCAAGGATTCCAGTTGGGCCTTTGTTCTGTGCTGGCAATAGAAATGGCCTGGGCATGGGAAGAGCTTCCTCCTAGGCTTGATTGGGCTGCTTATTTGTTGTATGATCTTGAATAGCTGTCTGTCTCTGAGGCTCAGTTTCTTTCCCCCATGGAGGGGGGAGTTGAGGCACCAATAATAGACTTCTTGGATCCACTGCCTGCAAAGTCCTGGATGGCCAATCTTCCTCTGTGGAAAGCTCGGAGCCCTATGTAGCTACTCTGAGACTTCACGAGTCTTAGAAGCAGGGGTTGCAGAAGTAACATGAAAGCCAGAGTCGTGTTGTTGGTATTTTTTTTTTAGTGGGGGGTGAGGGCGAGGCAGGGTCTCACTGTGTAGCCCTGACTAGCCTGGCGTTCACAAAGATCCACCTGCCTCTATCTCCTCAGTGGTGAGATTTAAGACCCACACTACCACCTGGCTAGAATCTGTGTTCTATTCCTAAGGCTCTTGCTAGCTCTGTGCTCCTCCTTCTCTGAATCCCTGTTCAAACAGCCTGTTGGAAAGATCTGGGCAGAAGGAGCTGCCTGGAAGCCACTGAGATTTGTTACTTCTGAACAGGGCCACAGGAGACCAAGCCACTGTGTGACACTATGAGGTCCCTGAGATTGGCCTCTAGGTCAGTTAGTCAAACTTGCGCAGCTCCTCTGTAGAGAGCCCTGTCCAGGACCTGCAAACTTGTCCACAAAGCCTTATCTGCAAGCAGAACTTCTGTCCACGCTCCTGCCTGCTACATCCAGCAGCTGCCCTCCTCCTGGCTGCAGGCTGCCTGTTGGCCTAGAATAGCCTTGTCCTGCTTCAGGAAGCAGCAGTGCCATCCAAGGACAGAGCATGGCCTTGCCTCTGGCTGTGTGCTTCCTTTCACGCCTCACAGGTGGCGCTTCACCTACTGCCCTACTTCTGCCTACTACAGCTACCCAGGAGTCACCTGTGCACCAGACCCTGAGTTCAAATCTCCTGCAAGCAGAATCTGCCCCTGCCTGGTGTTCGGGTTCACAGGCACCTCTTCCTGGCAGCCCCCTGACTGAGGCTGCAGTCTTCAAATGGAAATTGCATCTTTCAGCCTCTGTCATAACCTCACACTCTTCCCTTCTATCTCAGCGTAGATTCTGAAATCTTCAAAATATCCAACAAGACCCTCCCCAACCTCGGTCCTCCTCTGCTCCAACCCAACATCCTATTTCCCCTTTGCCTGGTATCCTCCTCCTCCACTGCCCTCCTCACTGGTCTCAGATATGCTGGGTATTCCCCTGCCTCAGGCCCTTTGCACTTGCCAGTTTCTCATTGCTGCACCCCCAACACTCACCCCACCACACATCCTCAAGTCCTTGCTCAGATATCACCTAAGAAGGGTTTTCCTGACCACCCCTCTGGAAACTGCCCCCATCTGTCTCACCACTTCCTGTTCCCGCCCGTGTTTTGTTTTCCCACATAGCACTTTCGACCACCTGACATAATATTGGGAGTTTGCCAGTGATCCCAACATGACCGGGGAAAGTCAGAGTGCTTGCTGTAGAAGGCCTCCAGTGGGAGGGCTCAGGCCCAAAGATTCCCCCCCACCATGTTCAAGGGTCTGTCCCCTCCATTCCTTGTCCCACTGAGCAACTGGGACAAGGTTTATTTCAATGCAGCTCTCATCATAAACCTGGCATTATTCTAAGCACTTTGTACATATTATCTTACACAGTGCTCCTAAGAGCCCATGAGGTAACCACTCTCATAATCTTCCTTTATAAACCGAGGCTCAGGGTCAGTGACTTGCCCAAGATCAAGATTACACGGCCAGTAAATAAAGAGCCAGAACATGGATTCAGAAGTGGCCAGAAGCCACGTTCACTATACTCACATCTCTCTGTGCCTCTCACTTTATTTGTTATATGTGCCTACTTCATGTTAACTGCATTTTGGAAATGAACATATACATAGATGACTCAAAAAATGTTGCCCTCCATCAGGGAGACCACAATCCAGTCAGAAATCCTGAGCCAAGATAGGGACGGGAAAATGTCCCATTCAGGAAACATGTGCTGACTCCTGTAATGTGTCAGTTCTGGACATCAGAGAGGAAGCATGGCTGCTGGTTTTGAGGGGTGTGCAGTGTGGTGATGCAGGGAAAAAGTGAACAATTGCATGGAGACCTGACAGCAGAAACCGTGTCTGATGCAGAGGAGCATAGGGCATTGTGGGAACGGAGAAGAGAAGGCCTCTGCGTGGGGACTGGTGGAAAGGAACAGATGGCTGAGTGGTAGCGTGGCTGCCTAGGTGTGTGGGTAGATGGCCGTGTAGGTGAGCGGAAGATGGAAAGATGGATAGATAGGTGGGGGGCGGGGGATGGGTGTGTGGATTGAAGGGTGGCTGAACAGATGGATGCAGAGATGGTTAGTTATATAGTTAGAAAAGAGGGATTTGGGATGGATGGGTGGAGATGTGCATGGAATGATGGATGGATGGATGGATGGATGGATGGATGGATGGATGAATTGATGGACAGATAAACATGTGAATTACTGGGTGTGAAAGTTGGAGGATAGATGGGTGGGTGGATGGATGGATGGATAGATGGATGGATGGATGGATGGATGGATGGATGGATGGATGGATGAATGGATGGTTGGATGGGTGAATTGATAGATGGATAAACATGTGAATGACTGGGAGGGAAAGTTAGAGGATGGATGGGTGGGTGGGAAAGTTGGAAGGTGGATGGATGGGTACAAAGGTGAATGAATAGATAGACCATAGGTACATGGATGAATTACATATCAATATTTGAAATATGGACAAGTAAGGTTGGGAAGGATAGCAGGATGCATGGATGGGTGGATGGATGGAGAGTTATTTGGAAAGATAGTTGATTGAATGAATGAGTAAAAAGCTGAGCTCATTGCTGGGAAGTTGGACACTTTCCCAGTGAGATCACCAGACCAGCTGAAAGAAAAGACTGCAAATCCACACATTCATTCACTCAACAAATACCAGCAAGCACCTATTTGTGTGTCCGGTACTGGGTCAGGCTCTGGGATTAGGTGTGGCACTTGCCTTTATAGAACTGACATTCCAGGGGGAAGTCAGACAACAAATAGATGGAGAGAGAACCATTGTCAAAGAGTAATAAATGTCATGTCAGAAAAATAAAGCAGAGTGAAGGGTAGAGATGACAGGAATGGGATGTTATTGGGGGTAGATAGAGGAGACCTCTGAAAAGGTGAAAGGTGAAGGAAACTGAGCCTCTGGGGAATACCACTTGAATCAGAGCATTCAATAGCCCAGAGGCCAGTGTGGCCCCACCAAGTGAGCAGTGACTAGAGAGGTGACAAGGTCACAGGTAGGAGCACTGGGAGCAGGGATGCACTGGGGACATGTGTGTGAGAGGTCGGAGTAGGCACCCCTGGGAGGTGAACAACCTGCCCCTGGGGTGTGAAGGCTTACAAGGACAGTTGTGTCTGGCTGTCTTGGAAGCCAGTGGAGACCACTGAACCTGGGATGGTTTACTGTAGAGGGCCTCCCCTCTCTCCTCCCCTGGAAGGGTTCCCAGTTGGGAGGCCATCAGCATTTTAATTACAGCTCCCAGTTCTCAATGGTTTGCAGCCCAACCGTGAAACAGGCCCTGGGCAACATGTGGCACTTCCGTGATTTACTCCCTCACCCTTTCTATATTTAGTGCCCCTGGGTGCTGTTGGTCAAGTTTTCTGAGAGAAAAAGAAACGGAATGTGGGGGTGGGGCTAAGTCTGGGACTTCAAGTGCATCGATCCATTTTTCAGTTGTCCTATGAGATAAGATTTCTCAGCCTGCCCTAAGTTACTGGTGCCCGCTGATGCGGGGTACAACTGTCCAGTGCCATACTTCTTTTCTCTCTGAGAGCATGCGTGCTTTCTGCCAAGTGGTGGCTTTGGAGGCTACCACAGATCAGATGTATCTACAGGCATGGGCTCCCACTCTCTGTCCGAGGTTGTACTCCTCATGCCCCCCCACCACACAATATAACCCAAAGCTCAGGATCCTGCAGGGATCCTCAGACTTCACATGGCTGAAAACCACCTGGAGGGTGGAAACACCCTCTGACTGGTGGCAGGTCTGGGCAGGGCCCGCGGCTCCACATCTCCTGCAGCCTCCCCAGCCAGGAAGGTGCTGCTGGGTGCTGGGGCTGGAATGTATATTCCAAAAGTTTGGGTACTGGAAACTTAATCCCCAAAACCCAATGGAGATCTGGAGGTGAAGCCTTTGGGAGGTGATTAGGGGTAGACAGAGTCTTGAGGTCAGCTCTCAGAATGGCATCAGTGGCTTTAGAAGCAGAGGAGGAAAGACCTGAGCTCCGGGACTATTCTGTCTCCCATGTGACACTCTCTGTCATGTTGTGACACGGCACGAGGTCTTCCCAGATGTGAGCACCGTGTGTTTAGGTTTTCGGCCTCTAAAACTAAGCTGAATAACTCTGTACTCTTTAGAAGTTACCTTCTCACTAATATTCGGTTACAGCCACAGAAAACAGCCTGGGACATTGACTGTAGGACCACAGCTGGTCAGCAAGGACCTCAACCAGTGCCATCCAATAGAAGTCTAAGATAAGCCACATGGGTAACATGTCCTAGTGACCACATCAAAAAGACAAAAAGAGGCCTGGGGGTGTGGCTCGGGGGTAGAGCACTTGTCTAGTATGCACAAGGCCCTGGGTTTGATCCTCAGCACTGAAGAGGGGAAAAAAAGGATGCTGTTAAGGGAATAATGTACTTTATTTAATCTATTATTGTCTTTCAGCATGTAACTAGTATAAGAATACCGAGGTCTCGTGTGCTGCTTTTCCATGATAATTGTCCGTGACCTTGTGTTTGTGCTGATAGCACCTTTTAGTTTAGGACATGACATTGCTTCCAGGATGCCCACTCTACCACTGTATGCTCCAGACCTGACTTAGGACTGGCTGGGGAGAGGCAGCTTCACTTCCCAGGTCCCTAAGGCAGCTGTAAACTTCTGCTGAGGACAATCCTGGGGAAACGAGGAGGTTGTACTAGGTCCCGCAGCCCCTTCCCCTCCCAGATGGGCCATTGGATCTCTCTCCACCTCATTTAGCTCCCAGCTCCCAGCAGTAGCTTCTCTTATCAGTTCCTGGTTTTGTGGTCAGAGAACCAGGTTCAGAGACACTAAGCACCATCCTCAGAGTCACCCAGCTGGAAGGTGACAGACCTGGGACTTGAAGTGAAAGATCTTTCTTCTCCACAGTAAGATACTCCAGGTCTTTTACTTTTAGCATGACGTGACTCCAGGGGAACTTTCAGCCACTTTCACTTCTGTGGATCCGCTGAAGTGGCCTGGACCCTGAAGTCTCTGGAATGGTAAAGAAAGCACGACATCTTTGGTTGACAGGGCTGGGACAGCCCAAGTTCCTGGGAGCTCCAGGTCCTGGCTTCTGCAGCAGATCCTGAAGTTTACAGCAATACCAGGGAGTCCATGTCCCCTCCACCATGTCTGCTATCCATGCCTGAGGGAGAGGCCCATTGTACTCAACTGGGAATTGCTGTGGGGTCAAGACCAGACACTCAACTGGAAGAACCCCAGTTCCATCTGACAAAAATGAAATATAAGACCCAGCTAAAAAAGGTTTATCTCAGAGGAGATGCCCCAGCGTGTATGTCCCAGCTACTTGAGATCAGCCATTTCTAACTCCCAGATGCCTGTTGAGCATCTCCCAGGAGGAGGCTTAATCCAGATGCCTCATGGACCCCACAACAGAGGGCTCTGCACAGTGAAACTGGAACCTATGAGAGCCTGGGTCAGACTTCTGGAAATTCAGTCCCCATTGACTCTGCAGGGCTGGGAAGCCAAGCTTGGGAGGAAAAGCAGGCACTACCCATACACCAGGCCAGGGTCATACTTTGCACACACAGGAGTAACTATGCTCAGGGCTGCTGGCCCCATAGGGTTGTTTTTATTGTTTGTTTGCTTGCTTGGTTTTTCAAGACAGGGTTTCTCTGTAGCTTTGGAGCCTGTCCTGGAACTAGCTCTTGTAGACCAGGCTGGCCTCAAACTCTCAGAGATCCGCCTGCCTCTGCCTCCCAAGTGCTGAGATTAAAGGTGTGTGGCACCACTGCCTGGCTTCCCATGGGTTTTTTTTTAAATTGTTGTTAATGTTGATTTTTGCAGTAGCTTTCCTGCCTGAGCCATCCGTGTGCCACACAATCACAGTGTGAAGTTCAGTGGTTCCTAACAGGTTCGCAGAGATACACACCGACCACCAAAATAAACTTAAAAGCTTCAATACTCAAAAGAAAAAGGTTTTAGTAACTACTGACTGTCATAGGCCAAAAGCAAACCAACAAGCCCTGTGTTCCAGTAGAGGGGAGGCATACGTAGGAGGATTGGGAGTTCAAGGCTAATCTGGGCTACGTGAGACCCCCACCTCAAAAAAAAAAAAAAAAGGAAGTCAATCCATCAGCCATCGTCTTACCTGTCATTCCCTCTTCCCCAGTTTCCCGGTAACTACGGATCTATTTTCTGTTTCTGTGGATTTGCCTATTCTAGATGTTTCATGTAAGTAGGATCATATTGCAGGTAGTCCCGTGACAGGCTTTGTTCATGACTGTCATGTGTAGGGCACTTCCGCATTGTAGCATACTGCTTGGACCTGGAGCCTCACCCCCAAAGCCCACCTGTTAAAGACTTAGAGAGGGGAAGTTAGCTGTCTGGGAGCATGTCTTTGAAGGGGAGCATGGGACCCTTACCTATCCAGCCTCTAGTCTCTCTGTCTCTCTCTCTCTCTGTCTCTCTCTCTCTCTCTCTGCTTCCTGGTTGCCATGAGCAGCTTTCTTCTGAGTGTTTCCACCATGAGGCACTGTGACACCACAGCCCCAAAGCAAGCATGGAAAGAGACTTTGGACACCACAGGTGTCAAATAAGTCTTTACCACCCGACCCCCATGAACTGGTGACTTCAGTAATTCCATGGTGGTGACAGAAATCTGAGTAACAACATTTCTTTCCTTTTCATGGCAGAAGACTATTCCGTTACATGGAGAGACCACAGTTTGGAGTGTCAAAGTCAAACAAAACGCAGAGATTAGTCCCCAGCTCAGATCTTTTCAGGGGAAATAGACCAAGCACAGCCATGCAATCTGAAACACATATGTGCATGCCTTCGAGCCTCTGTTTTGCGGGGTAGGGGGGGAACAAAGGCCACTGGGAGGGTTTAGGAAAGAGAAATCTACACAGCTTGTTTTGAGGTCGGGTCTGCTGGAGCTTGAGGTGCCAGCGGGAGCTTCAGGTCACAGCGGTATTCGGTGGTTAGCTGCTGAGTGACAACAGCCCTAAGGACTGCTGGGTCCCGGTGGACTGATCCCCCTTCCCGTGGCCCCTCGACTGTGTTTTAGTGGACTCTGACAAGCAGCCTCCGTTTCTAAGATGTTATCAAAGCGAATTTGTCCACCGAGGGCCCTGGGAGTCGTTCCACTCCAGCTACTGTCGTTGTGGCTTCCGGTTTGCCTTTAGTTCTGTCCATGTGCCCAGGCTCTGCCACCTTAGAGCTGTCTACAAAAGGGCACGGGTCTAGAGCCAAAAGAGAAGGAGGGATTGGCAGATGTCTGGTCTTAGAGTGGGCTGCGTAGGCCATCCATATCCCAGATCTCCTGGGGCCAGTCAAAGCAGCAGGTTGGTGGGTGCTTTTTTGCATTGGTCCCTACTGCTCAATCGAAGATTTGAAGAGAAATCCATTGTTCTACCCACAATCCCTCTGGGATAGTAAGACTTTTGAGAGCCCGATCCTAGCATTATTAACAGCTTGAGCAAGGGGAGCCATGGCCCAAGGCTGCTACCACCTCATCTGTCTGGATTGGTATGTGTGTGTGAGTGAGCATGTGTGTGTGGTGGGGGGAGAGAACAAGTGTGCTCTTCTACAGGAGATTGAACCTAGAATGTTCTGCATGCTGGGCAAGTGTTCTACCACTGAGACAACCCCAGAAGTGGAGCATTCTACTTTACAAGTATCTTCCAGACAGGTTGTAGGAGGGGAGTTTGTTTCCTTCAGAGCCGCCGCTGCTGGAAGAGCTTCAGCCTCTTGCCGGTGGTGGTTGTTGGGCTACTGCTGCTCACCCTACAGCGTAAGTCTCCTTCTCTCTCTCTCTCTCTCTCTCTCTCTCTCTCTCTCTCTCTCTTTCTCTCTCTCTCTCTCTGTCTCTCTACCCGGCTGCCCGCCTCTAGGCCTGGCCCAGGAATAAAATCATGTGGCACAAAGATGAATGAGAATGAAAAAAAAAAAAGAGCAGACAGGCAAAAGTCCGCTCACACCGCAGAGATTGCTGGGAGCATGTAGGTTTGCCAACCCTATATCTTTCCCATCACAGGCAGGGCCCCCCCAGCCGTCTCACCTGAAGCCTCAGTCTACTCAACCTGGACCACAGGACAGTCCACAGGACCTGTCTGTTCATCAGCTCAGGAGAGACACCAGGCAGGCGTCTGTGAGCAGACTACTGTCCCCAGGGCTCAGTTTCTGTCCTTTTGAAATGGCTCTAAGTGTCCCCGGGAGCTCCGTGAAGGGATTACAGCAGCCTCAGCTTACAGTGGGAGAAACTGAGGCCTAGCCCAGGCCCACTGCCATGAAGGAGTCTCTCTGCTGGCCTCTCAGCTGGATTCACACCATGTCTGAGGGTGTGCATATGCTCATGTTTATGGAAGCTTGCATGTGCCGGGAAGATGAACGTGTGTGTGTGTGTGTGTGTGTGTGTGTGTGTGTGTGTACAAGTACACGAATGTGTCTCGTGTGGTGTGTGGAGGCATGTGAACATGCGATTTTGAGGGAGGGTCTGAATACATATGCAAATGAAACCTGGCACTGCTTGTGTGGTGGTGAACGCAAGGGTGTGTAACCTGTGGAGCTGTGTGTGTGTGTGTGAACACTTGTTGCATCTGACTGTTTTACCACAGCAGACCAGTGCCAGGCATTCAGGTGTACCTAGGGAGTGTGAACCTAAGAGGAGACAAGACTGAGCCATTTCTGAAGGGCAAGTTCACATAAGACCCCAGAGTTAGAGGACAGGTTGCAGACGAGTCCAGTAGCTCAAGGACAGCAGGGAGTCACACACAGCCTCTGGTCCTCTGTGACCCACAGACAGTGCTTTTCAGTGGTGTCTGCTTTACACCAGAAATCCTCTCCGGCTGAGCCCAAAGAGCCCTTTTTCCTGGGCATGTCCTCCATGCTCAGGTCTGCAGCACAAGGGCTGTAGGGGCCCCAGTCTGTGGAATGTAACTATGCCTGCACCCACCTGAGCCAGACAGGGACGCTGGCTTGAAGTGAGTGCACTCAGTGTGCCTTAAAGAATGTGACCAAAGAGAAAATACCCCAAGTATTTGCAGAAAAAAGCTGCTTTCCTCTTTCATCTGAGTCGCCCAGAGGAACACAGCTGCAGCTAAGTGCAAGGCAGCTTTTGGCTCATGATGGATGGGCCAGAGGAAGAGGGGAGGGGAGCAGGAGGAGAGGAGAGAGATAGGGAGGAGCTGTGAAGGCTAGGGAACCAGAGGAGGAGCAGTGGGAGGAGGAGCAGTGGAAGGAGAAGCAGTGGGGAGGAGCAGCGGGGAGGAGGAACAACAGGAGGAGTAGGAACAGTGAAAGGAGGAGGAGCAGTGGGAGGAGGAGCAGTGGGGAGAAGGAGCAGTGGGAGGAGGAGCAGTGGGGAGGAGGAACAGTGGCAAGAGGAGCAGTGGGGAGGAGGAGCAGGAAGGAGGAGAAGCAGTGGGGAAGAGCAAGTGCTCCCTGCCTCCGGATGTTTTGTTACAGCATGGTACCACAGAGAATCTGATCACCTGGATCCCTGCTCACCACCTGAGGCACAAATGACTCAGAGTGGATGCCTCAGAGGGGACCAGGGAAAGAAGCAGCAATGTCAGCTAACTCAGATTCTCAGGCCCCAAGGCCCTGACCTCCCCATACCCTCTGAATTGTTTAGGGGTGGTGGTGGTGGTGGTGGTGGTGTGTGTGTGTGTGTTGTGTGTGTTTGTGTGCAGGTACACATGTGCTGTGGGGCATGTGTGTGTGTGTGTAGGTCAGAGGACAACCTCAGGTGTCATTCTTCACCTCCCTTCTCCTTTGAGACAGGGTCTCTTGACTCTTCATTGTGACATACACTAGGCTAGCTGGCCTTCTAGCTCCTGGGTAGTCTCCTGTCTCTACAGCCTGCCTTGCTAAAGGAGCACTCAGATTCAAATGTACATGTGACTATGCCCAGTTCTATGTGAGTTCTGGGAATTCAAACTTGTCCTCCACTCCCACAGCAAGGCTTTACCCAGTGGCACCTCTGGACCTGCCTCCAAGTCCTTTTTAATATTCAAATTAGTCCTTAGCAACCGGACATGTTGTTTGTGGCCCCAAATCTATCAACTAGAGACTATTTCACGTGCACGCATGCACACACACACACACACACACATACAGAGTGTATTAACACAACTCCAGCAGACAGAGAACTCACTGATTCCTGGGACTGAAGGGTCCTCTGACAGTGAATCCAGGTCCAGCTTGATCCTGGGCACAAACACTATTGAACCAGCTGCATGCATTCCTACTTCCCAGCTCTCTCTCTCTCTTAGTCGGTACCAGATTCAGCTTCCCGAGCTGGCCAGATGTCTGCCCACAGCTGTGGGCTTCACTTTCCCTTTTGTTCATCTCGAGTGAGAAACAACCAACATATTTTCAGTTCACACCCAATTCCCAAGACTTACTCTGATTGGCTGTGACTGGATCAAGTCACCAGCTGATCCTTACCAATGGTTGGTGTGAACTGGGAGAAGTGACTAGTGGGAACTAGAAATAGCTGGTGGGAACTGGGAGTACTGATTGGTGGGAGCAGAAGGGGGAGTGGCCATGGGAACTAAGCAGGGACTGATGGGAACTTGGGGGGTTGAGTGGTAGAAACTGCGGGAGTGACTGATGGGAACGGGGGGTTCACTGATAGGAACTGGGGGGTGACTGATAAAAGCTGGGGGGTGACTGATGGGAGCTAGGGGATGACTGATAGGAACGGGGGGGTGGATTGATAGGAACTGAAGCAGTTGACTGATAGGAACTGGGGAGATGTCTGGTGGGAACTGGAGAGGGGGCTGTTGGCAGCTAGAAACAGTGACCAGTGGGGTGACTTCCATTTTGGTGGTCAGGGAAACCTCACTGAGGAGCCAGGGTTAGCCATGTCAGCCTTCTAGAAAACAAAGTACCAAAAAAAGAGTGTCCTGCTGAGGAAGGCCAGACCTGTGGTGCAGATGAATAGACCCGAGATCCTGGAGGTAGTGCATTCCTAGACAGAGGCACATTCCTGAGGAGGGCTCGGCAGAGGTGATCCAGCCCAACAAGCAGGAAGTCCTGATCTGTTGAGAAGCTCGGATAGCTTCAGTGTGGCTCCTGACTGGGGGTCATGGACAGAAACAGTGATGTTCAATGTAGGGAAGCAATATGTAGAATGAGATGACCCCTGGATGCTGTGGAGCGTGACCTACACTTTAGTAACGGGTGACCTATGGCATGGACTGAGTGGGATCCGAAGATCATGTCCAATCTCTTTCCTCTCAAAACCCATCCTGTCCTCCGGGTCCTCTGTGTCACTGCCACCACCACTGTGAGCGGCTGGGGCAGGCCCAGCAGGCAGACTCTGATAGTATCTACTTGGCTTTTTGTATGAGTCAGGGAATTTTCTGGAGCCAAATTTCTCCCCAGGCCTTCCCAAACCTGAGCACCCCACCCTGAGGAGTTCTGGGCTCTGGGCAGCACCTGGTACATTGTTGGCACTTCCTGGAGGACTTGTCAGAAAGAGATGGATGTCTTTCCCTCCGGCGGTGCGGAAAATCCTTCCTGCTGCTTTAGACAGGTTTGGGGCACTGCTGGGAGACAGAGAAGGATCTCAGCTGCAGCCCCACCCACTGGGTGCAGGAGCCTCCCCTCTGCGGAGCCAACTGATAGTTGTGTATGCTCTGAGACAGGTAACTTTCCCTTTCTCATGAGCCCCGTCCCAGCAGGGGTGAGCTGAGGAGAGAAGGCTAGCCTCCCACTGAGCATGCTCTGCTGCCCAGGAAGACCCTCCTACCAGGACCCAAGTCCTGCCCCTTAGTCACACCATTCTTCCTGCTTGCCCTGTCCCAAACAGGAATGCGGAGCCTGTGGGACCACAGAGTCCAGGGACTTAGGGACCCTGGACATTGCTTTCTCCGGGCTGAACTGCACTGACCCCTTGTCTGCCTTTTGACAGACAGGACCTCACTCCAGCAATTCTCCTAACCCAGCTTCCCAAGTGCCGGTGTTACAGAGGTGCACCACCAGGCTTGGCTGCTCTTCTTCCACTCTCAAAAGCATAAGGGATGACCCTTCTTGCTGTGCGTGCATTAGGCATCCGTCAACATGGCCTCAGACTGCTGACTTTTTGGTAGTTCTGTGGTCATTGAAACATTCAGTCTTTCTCAGTCTCTCCCAGTCTGTACTTTTGCAACCAATTTTAAGATTAAGATTTTTGGGTGTTTGCTTCTCTTCTGGTGCTTTTACTCATCGTGTGTTAGTCTGTAGAAGGAACAGAATTCTTTCTGGGACTCCACATGACCTCCACTAGGCATGCCAGGTAATGGGAGCCAGGGTCCAGGTGTACCAAAAGACCCCCCCTGCTCTGAAGAAGCCCTGCATCCTGGCCACTGGCTCAGCCTGAATGTGTGTCCTGGCTCAGCCTGAATATGCTCCCTGTGTTCTGGATACACGCTCTTCCTCAAGCCCAGCTTCCAGGCTCCTGACTCAGTGCAAGATTCCCCACCCAGCAGCCCCTGTGATGGTTCACTAGCAGTCACTGTACATTTTGCCTCCTCTCTTTTCCCGTGTCTTCTGCCTGCATCATCTCTGGCCTGGGCACAGAGGACAGTGTCTCTCCTGACTCTGTCTCTTCCAACCTAATGATCTTGTGGCTACCTACATGGTGATCCAGATGCTGCTTGCCCTGAAGAATCAGCCTGGCCAGTTCCTCAGCTCTGTCCCCCTGAGCCTCTACCCTCCAGCCACAGGACCTCCTTCCCATTCCTCCCAGGGTCTACATCCCACCCACACCGGCACAGACAGTGCTGTTTCAGCCAGTCCTTCTTATTCCCTGGGTCCTGGGCAGATCTTGCCTTCCTGAAGCCCGCCCCCACCCTTCTCCATGTGTTCCTTGCTACTCCTTCAGCCCACAGTGCTCACAAGTTTCAGTGCATCCCATGGCTACCTTGGGTCTAGAATCATAAGCTCAGAGACAGAAGAGGCTGCACCTCGGAGCAGGCAGGGCCAGTGTCCACTGTCACCAGGCCTCCTAGAGAATGCTTCCTACCACCTCTGCCTGAAGCAATGCCAGCAGCATAGAGTGTGCGTCCTTTGCAAAATGAACAAGGGAATGATAGAATGCCCCCGAGGCCAAACAGCTCTCCTCCCTCCTTGCAGGCAGAAGTCAGCACTTTGGCTACAGCGGGTCAGTTGTCATGGATTGATGACTGTCCCAGTTGGGGCTTTCCAGAAGTGCAGGCTGAGAGGGGAATTCAGATCTGAACTCTGTAGGAGACAGGTAGACACTAAGCCTTGAGGAACCTTTTGGAGTGGGTGCTGTCCACCTGTGTCACTGCCTCAGTTGGAATGGCCAGGCACTTGTCCCTCTGGCTCTAAGTGCCCTGAGACAGGCCACTAGGGCAGAGTTCCTCTGTGTCCCAAAGAGCTCTCCCTTAATTGAGAACACGGTAGTATGGGAGGCTCAACACTGCTCAGGAGACAGACAGAGTCAGGGACGGACAAGTGGAAGGAGCCTACCTTGATAATCAGGGGAAGCTTCCTGGAGGAGGTAGTTTTTTTTTTTTTCTGGCATATGAGCTGAATCAGAATAGAACTACTCAAACAGGTTTCTTAATCCATAGGATGAAATCAGTGGGTCTAAAAGGATGGCCCACTGCTTGGGACTGGAGGCCTGTGAGCCCAGGACAAGAAGATGTCCAGCAGGAGTTGGGACTTTTGATAGTAGGGGCACATGCTCCAATACAGTCCAGCGGGAATCCAGCAGGAGCAGCAACTCCCCAGCAGCTTCCAAGGGCCAGCCAGCCAAGGCTAGGCCCAGATGTGTATTTATTCCCTCCTGGGTTTCCCTTTGTGTGCAGTGTCGATGTGAGTGGCAGACCCTAGCCTGCCTATCCACCCTCCTTTAACCTGGGACCCAGAGGTGTGACTTCATAGGAGGTAGTTCAAATGGCCCTCTTCCGAGTACCTGCTGGGGGCTAGTCCTGGAAAGGTGCTGGAGACAGGTTACTGTAGGGATTTTGAAGCCTCACAATGTCTGACCTGGGAGGCGACTAGGAGTACTGGCAGCTCAAAAACCAGGGTCTAGCCTGGCCTCGAAAGGTAGGAGCTAGGATGAAAGGATGTGACCTCCATAGATTTCCTCTGCTGCTGTCGGCACCTCAGGGAGACAGCTGGCTGCCCCATGGGTGACCAGCCCTGGCCAGGGCAGTTGTGACTGAATCCAGTGAAATCTCTGAGACTTTCAGAGTGCAGAGTTAGCAGAATTTGGCCAGACTTCACCTGATTAAGGGCCTGTTCAAGGTCACCACAGCCCCAGGTCAACAATGGCTACAGAAAGGAAAGGCCTAATGGTCACTATTAGTGGTCACTATATCACTAGATATATATATATATATATATACATACATATATATACACTATATATATACACTAGATATATATACACTAGATATATATAGTGGGGTGGTCACTATATCACTAGAGCTTTGGAGACCAGTCTTCAGCTCAGGGACCTACTGCCAGGGGCCCCTGGGCAGCGTATAAGCCATGGCTATTCCAGGACACCAGAGAAACTGTGCCGACTTTGGGCCAACATCTACATCGGCCAAGCTGAAGCAGGATTTTGTCCTCACTCAGGGTTGACAGATGTTACAGGTTTGGTAAGGAATCTGAAAAGCCCGTCTTTTAAACCAAACCCTCCTGTGTTATAAACATGGTTCAAAACTGATCTCAGGCCTACTCAGACCAAAGAGAATGGGCGTGCATGTGGACTGAGTTGGGCTAGGGTCACCAAACTGGGAGAGCAGAATGAGAAGAAGTTGGGACCAAACAGGGCACACACACCCGGGGAGAGCGAGCACTGTGTTCAGGCTGTGGAGACAGAGGTTCAGGCCGAAGTTGCCTGTACCAAAGAAGAAAATGGAAGCCATAGCTGGCCAAGAGGGCCTGGAGGGTGGGCTGGGCCTGCATCTGGCCGTGAACCGCAGTGACGAGTTCCGTGCTTTTCCCTGTTGGCCCTGCAGATTCTGGAGGAGAACATGAAGCTGGAGTGTAAGTGTCATGGCGTGTCAGGTTCCTGCACCACCAAGACCTGCTGGACCACGCTGCCACAGTTCCGAGAGCTCGGCTACGTGCTCAAAGACAAATACAATGAGGCCGTCCACGTGGAGCCGGTGCGTGCCAGCCGGAACAAGAGGCCCACCTTCCTGAAGATCAAGAAACCCCTGTCCTACCGTAAGCCCATGGACACTGACCTGGTGTACATCGAGAAGTCACCCAATTACTGTGAAGAGGACCCAGTGACAGGCAGTGTGGGCACGCAGGGCCGTGCCTGCAATAAGACAGCCCCTCAGGCTAGTGGCTGTGACCTCATGTGCTGCGGCCGCGGCTACAACACACACCAGTATGCACGAGTGTGGCAATGCAACTGCAAATTCCACTGGTGCTGCTACGTCAAGTGCAACACGTGCAGTGAGCGCACCGAGATGTATACATGCAAGTGAACGGAGGTCCCAGGTCAGATCGCAGGCAGGACACAGTCTCCCTGTTGGCCACCACCTGAATACTCACAGGGAACCACAGAAGCACTGACCTTGTCTTTTCTGCTGAGGGGGGAAGGGTACACTGGGTTTCCTGCAGACTCCTGTGGGAAGACCCTCTCAGAGGCCTCGCCCATTCTATTCCACACGGATGCTGCTCGATCACCCTCCCCCTGACACCGCCCGGGGCCCCTCCACAGCTGGAGCAAAGTTTTCTGCGGCAGGCACTCTGGAGCCTCGGGCCTCGTCATAGCAATATTTAACAGTTTATTCTGATAAGAAATAATATTAATTTATTTAATTAAAGAGAATTCTTCCACTTCGTCAGGATCCGTTTTCTGCAATCAAAGTGGACTGCGTGAGGTCCTGGTGGGACGACTTTGTCACCAGGACTGGGAGCGATGGACAGCTGTACATAATTATTCTTTATGCAGATGTTTCTACTAGTTGGTTTTGCAAGTACCCTTCTGCAGCACTAGATGTTAGGTACAAAGCGCAGACGGTCTTTATACACATATAGATATATATGCACATACATTTGTATTTTTTGTTTTGTTTTTGCTGTTTGCTGCTACCTATCCAGAATTTAAGCTGGTCCAGATCTGGAGTTGTTCCTCTCCTGGATGTGCCCCAATTCTTCTGCCTTCCTCAGTTCAAACCTCACTGTTAGGAAAGTCCCGCTGGGAAGAGTGCGCGCGAGCGGACAGGAGTCGTCACCTCCCAGCAGGTCCCAGCTCTGGAAAGTGAACCACTGGATAAGAGGGTTTCTAAGAGACTATTTTTCTATGGATATTTTATTTATATGGAGTCTACCTGTGCTGCCCCATGGCCTGTGCTTCTTCTTAACACTGGTACTCACTCAGGGGCAGGGGGACAAGGCCAGGTGTGTGGGCAGGTCCTCTGGGGACCCTCATACAGCTGGGTTTTGGAGTTCCAATTGCCAAGGGGGCCATAGCAGTCCCCACATGCCTGGGATGGGGTATCATCTGTGTTAAATGAGAGTCCCCCGGCCTTCACTTGCTAAGCTCAGTTCTTGGAAGGGTAATCTTAGGAGGCGATCTCAGGAGGAGCTACAGTGACAGATGAGTCAGTGTCTTGAATATTTTGTGATTATCATGGGTCCTGGCATTCATCATCAGGCAGAGGCGAGCTCAGGGATGCTGGTACCCCCGCCCCAGCCCAGCCACTGCCTATGTGCCTACAGGCGAGGTGCCATCCTCAGAGAAGGGGCCAGAATGCAGGGAGGAGGAGGACACCAAGAATCCTTGACCAACCATAGCGAAAGTGGTGGGTGTGGCCCCTCTGCCGCAGACCCGACTGCATCTGAGGCTCTCAACCAGGAACCCCCTCCAGAAGGCTGGGGTATGTTCATGTGTGTCACATGCATTTCCACCCGCGTGCAGGCATGCACATTTACACACTCCCGTGACAGCACTGTGAAGTACCTCCAGAACGCTCACATGTGGATGTGCTTGCGTGTATCTCCATGTGCCTGGGAGATCAGATCACATGCATGGAGCTGTCTGCCTGAGCGTCTGTGGGCCCACGGGGTATTACTCAGTGACTATATTTGTGGACGGGTGCAAGGTAGGCAGCAAGGAACTACCTTGACGGTGTTGAGCCACCGAGAGACTGCCACTCTGAACTCTGTCTCCACAGATGCTGGTGAAACTCGAATGCCTGTGTGACCACAGCCCGGAGCCCTGTGGCCTGTGTGCTGGGAGCCCCTCAGTGCTGAGGTCACGTCCAGTTCCCCATCTGGGTTACAGCATGACAAATAAACATGGCTGGATGGCTGATTTCTTCCCTTGAATGCATTTTTAATTTTTTTCGCTTCCACTTCGGTGTCTAGGTGGATGGACCTGTGACTGGAAAGATGGAGTGGATGATGGATGCATGGATAAATAGATGAGTGGGTAGAGGGACAGATGGGTGGAAGTGTGGGTGGGCAGATAGATGGACAGACAGGCAGAATTTTATAACGGGCTGTGTGTTCTAGAGCAGCCCACTTAACCTCTCTGTGCCCATCTTTCTCTATTGGTCAAGCAGAAGCCGCAACAAGATGGCAGTGACCCAGTGAACTAACACATGCAGTACAGGCCACTATGAGACTGGAAGGGGGAGGGTTACGGAGCAGAGATCTGTGAAGCTGCGGTTAGGATAACAAACACTTGGTGATTAAGAATGAATGCGCGGTGGGACCTAGAGGGCTCCTGAGGGTACCAGAGGTGAGGACCTGGAAGACAAGAGGTTAGTTTGTTTGAGGGCTGCAGTATACCGGAGCTGGCTGGTGCCTATGGATACAGCCCCAGACACAGCTTCTTCACTGACAGGCAGCACTGGTTACCACAGCAACGTTCCTGGACGTAGAAGAATGAACTGAAGACAACAGGCGAGCTCAGTAGCCACCCCAACTTAGTACCCAGACAGCAGAGAAAGAATCTGCAACGCATGCGCACTCAGTCACACCAAGAACGCGGCCTGAAAGGGAGAGGACAGAGACTCGAGAGCCCTGTGACTCCAGGCAGACCTCCACAAGCAGCTACAGCACACACACACACACACACACACACACACGCACGCACACACACACGCACACACACACACGCACACACACACACGCACACACACACACACACACGCACACACACACACGCACACGCGCACACACACACACGCACACACACACTGACCACCTCAGTCATACTGGGGTATCAACCAAGGCAGCAGAGGCCCAGGTTCCCAGCATTTGGGGTCCTAAAGCAGGAAGATGAGTTCCTCTCTCTGAAAGCAGAGTGGGTAGTGCCATATTCTTAAGGATACAAGATGCACTCACACCCAGGCACAGACCACAGGCAGGGCTTGGGGAAAGCTGCAAACCTGTCCTTAGGAGCCATGCCTCAGATTTTCCTCTCCCGCTGTGGTCTCTGGTACTTGCTCAGAAACAGACCCTCGATGCTCATGTATGTGTGCATGGTTGAGTGAGGGTCCTCATGTGAGATTAGAGAGAGCCAGTGCTACCTGCCTCAGGAGGTCACATGCAGACGGGAGGCATTTGGTTCCAAAGGGACAAGAGCTTCTGAAGCTTGGCATTTGCTTCGCAGAGCAGTGTGCTCCCTAGAGCCCCTCCTCACAGCCCGAGAGTCTGGGCTCCAATCACAGGTCTCCCCTTTCTCGGTTTGGAAAGGCTTGTGTGTGAGTCATCCTCTCCCCTCCTGCGACAGAACAGCCAAGACAGTGCTTAAAAGGAGGAAGGTGCCTCCCGGGTTTCTGGTTTTGGCCTCTCTGCTTTAGGCCTATGGTGAGGCAACGCATCACCATGGGAACATGTGGTGGGAGCAGGTAGTGGTGTACATGGTGACGGATGTGGTGGAGCACCTGTGGAGGCATGTAGTGGAACACAGGGTGGGAATGTGATGGGAGCACATGGTGGGAACACGTGATGGAACATGGGATGGGAACATGTGAGGGATCACATGATGGAGCATGTCACGGGGTGTGTGGTGGTGGGAACACATGGTGGGGCACGTGGTGGGGACATGTACTGGCGCACATGGTGGAGCAAGGCTACCCCCTGCACTGGTTTCCATTCACATGAAGCGATTTCATGGTTTTCAGACTCCTCCCAGTGACCAGAGGCTCTCAGATGGTGTGGCCCTGCTTAGCATCTCTTAGCATCTGTTTAGGTTACCTGACTGCTTGGCTAAACTTGATTCAATGCTCATCTCAACCCTCCCTTTTTCCAGGCAGGCACCCTTCAATGCCAGCTCACTGCCTGTCCCCACATAATATCCCAATTTCTGCCCAGTTCCATCGGTCTTCCTGGCCCTTACCACGCTGACTGGCAGATTGTATGTGCTTGTTGACTAGCTTTTAGGAGCGAGGAAGTCTCTCAATGCCCAATGCCCAGATGGGACCCCAAAGAGAGCAGAGACAATGTGTCACCTTCCCAACCCTTCCTAGAAGAAAGTCTGAGGCAGTTAACTCTGGTCCATCCTGGCATTTCTGAGCGCTCACCTCACCTCTTTTCAGAACCCTACTGGCTGCTCACGAGCAAGAGAAAAGACATAGGTTGCACAGGCAGAGGGCGAGAACACTGTGCTTGGGCTTCTTCACACCAGAGCCATTTCCTATGGCCCTACGACCCTTTCCCTATGCATCTGGAAGATGGTTCAGCAGGAGCTTCTCCCGCAAGGAATTCTGGGTAGGAGCAGAATCCTGTCACACCCATACCTGGATGAGAAGTAGCACTTACCTCTTCTCAGCAGCCACCTTGGGGAAAAGACTGCCAGGTGGCAAAAGCCTAGGTTTGGGGACCTGGGGAGGGGTCTCTCCCTCTGCCCCTCACTGAGTGATGAAATGCAAGAGGCCAATGGTACCAAGCCACCAAGCAACTGGGATGACCAACTAAAACAGAGACACAACCATCTCGTTAGCCAGGAGGAAGGAGGGAGAAGAGGCAGCTAGTACCAAGCCTCCAGGAAGGAAGGGACAGAAGGGCAGGTTACACCAGCTTCCCCTCCCTGTGCTCTCAGGGGTGCAGGGGAGCAGGCATTCTTTATACTTGTGATTGGCAGATGCTCCCTAGTTTTAAAATATGCATGGAAGTGTCTAGAAAGATGAAAATACACACAATTTCTTGGAGGCTCTGATGCCCAAAGATAGTGACTGTTGCCAGACTTGACGGTGGGAATAGAAACCTATCCATGGTGCAGATGACCTGAATGAACCCAGGCTGCTTCCTACTCATGGTGGCAAGCACAAGTTACAGCACCTTATTCTCCTGTCATACAGTGGCTTGTGGGATATTTTTTTACACTGTGTGAATGTATGTCACTGTGGTTGGTTTAGTAAAGAAGCTGACTGGCCTATAGCCAGGCAGGAGAAGGTAGGCAGAAAAATCAGACTAATAGAATGCTGGGAAGAAGGAGGAGGAGACATGGAGAGAAGGAAGATGAACATGCTATGTTGAAAGAAGGTACCACCATGTGGGTTAATTTAAGTTGTAAGAGCTAGTTAGTTAGCAGCATGTCCTAAGCTGTCAGTCGAGCATTTATAATTAATAACAAGTCTCTGTGTGGCTATGTGGGAGCACCTGCCAGGATACAGAGAAACTGCCTACAGTGGCTCATGCTGTTAAGATAACCAATTGGCTTTAGTGTGGTCTAAGAGACTGCCGGGGAAAGTCATCTGTCCATCCGCCATTAGGAGCCTAAGTATTGTCTTTCTGTGCAAAAACGATTTGGCACAGTGCTATGACCAGATCTTAGAAGTGGGATGTTCAGGTCAAGCAATGCTAGACCTTTTTGCTAATTCCCCACCAACTCTCTGCCTAATGGGAGACCAGAACAGGCAAGAGAGCCCTGGAGGGTGAGCTTGCCTTGCTGGAGGTTGTAGATGCCATCCACCAGGGTACCACAGATAGGTTCCTCTTTCCAGTTCTGGATTTCCCACGTGACCTTTTCACCTGTCCCCACTAGCAGATCTTGTTTCATACAAGGCTTCTGGCAGCCAAGGAGAGCTCCAACCTTCATGAACTGCCTTCGCAGATATTAACTGAAGTCCCCAAATAATTAGCAAACGGATGGGTGGCCTCATACTGCCCAGGGACTCCAATAAAATGCACACCAGAAATATACAACTTTTGAGAAGGGGCACCACTTCACCAGAAATCAGAGGCAGGGGTGCTAACGTGTGCAAGCTAGCAGCAAGGCAGAGGAGCATGGAGAGATCAGAAGACGAGGGGCAACTGGAACCAGCTGCAGGGGATAGTCCCAGCCAGGACACAGCAGCTCCACTACACTGGGGCAACAAGGTGACAAACCTGGAGCTGAAAGTCACGGGGAAACAAGAGCATAGGTGAAGGGCACTATATACCACAGGTCTCCTCTGACATGGACTTGTGATGAGAATAAGAGCATGAGAGGTGGGATTTGATGCAAGCGACACAGGTAAGACACAGGTAAGACTCCATCGTCCAGTGCTGGTCTCACACCTCTGCTCTGAGATGTTCAGCAGGGGCGCTAACCAGGTTAGGCAGCTTTAGGATCAGGCTATATCCTGGGGGAAAATGGACTAGGGTCAGCATGTTCTGCGCCTCCATCTCCACAGTGGTACGCGGGACTAGCACAGGGGTCTTGAGTGCATGTGATTCGAGGAACAAACAGCATTGCATAGACTCTCAAAAGGGGCCTGACATGCCCTGAGTCACCACACACAGTGGCTTTGGTGGTTCTACCCTTGGCTTCAGCATTGGTGAGTCCAAGAGCAGATTTTGGGGTTGAGATGTCCTAGATGCGTCTTCAGGTCTGAATCCAGAGCCACCCAGGACTCCGGGGCTCAGGGCCACCAGGTGGCCAGCCCTCCGCAGCAAGCAGCAGCTAGAAAGCAAAGCAAACACACCGAGGGCAGGAAGCTCCCGGGCTGCAGGAAAGCAAACAAGCTGCTTCCTCCTGCCGCACGCTGCCATCGCCAACCTTTCCCAGGGCCCATCCTTGGGAGACCACCTCAGGCGCCTGGCCTGTGTTTGGACAGCTTGTTGGAGAGTGTGGGCGGAGAAAGGGGAGAGGCAGATCTAGGCCCGTGCCTGCTGAGACCCCATCTTGTGCCCGAGCCTCCCAGATGCTCCTCAGGGCACTGCTGGGAACCACTCCCCGACCCTCATCCCTGGCCTATGCCCCACATTGGGCCACAGGCGTTGCTTTCATGGGGCAGGTCTGTGTGTGGTGTTAGGAAAGGGCCATGGAAACAAAAAATCACTCATACCAGTGTTGGTAAAGTGTTCCCTGGAGGCCCAGCGCAATTCTCCGTGCCATCTGCAGACTACCTAAGATCAGAAGTTACAGTGGGTCTCTTGGTGTCTTTGGGAGGCCGAGTCTCTTCTGTCAGTGCTGCAGATGAAACCCAGGGCTACAGACAGGTTAGGCTTATGTTAGCCCCTGCCATGAAACTGCAGCCCAGCTCCATAAGCCCCAATTTTCAGATCAGTAAAAGGAAGCCAAGAGAAATGAGGCCACTTGCCCAAGGTTGTCTAGTTAGCAAGAGCAGTTTCCATCCAGTGCCCAAACCAGTGAGTCTAGCCTCTTTGCTAATGTATGAGTTTCCTCTTGCTGCTGAAACAAACTCAGTAACTTGGTGGCTTGGTATAACACACACCTGCTTGCCTGGTAGTCAGAAGTCTATAACCAGACTCCCCACACCAGAGTTTGGATGAGGTCAGGGCTGGCTCTTTCCAGAGGCTCTGAGAGGATGCACCCTGTCCTGCCTTGTTTGGCTCCCAGAGGCCACCTGCACCCATTGGTCAGTGATCCGTCCCTCCAGCTACAGAGAACATCACATCAACCTCTGACTCTGGCCTTGCGGGTCCCTCAGCAAGGACCCTTGTGATGGGTTGGTTAACATAAACAATCCAGGACAGCTGACTTGCTTTCTTCCATGTATACACACATGTTTTTTATGTGCCTATACATTCTAGCAACTGCAGATGAGAGAAAGGATGCTCTCTGTTTTCCTGAGACTGACTTAGCTCACATGCTGTGATTAGCCCCATTTGCATCTGTGCTCCGACACATGACATCATTCCTAGGTTCTTCTCTAGGTTAAAATAGAAGTGCATTGTGTATCTATGCTCATGTTTTCTCTCTGTGTCTCTTTGCTGTTGTCTGCATACCTTACGCACTGTGACCAGGGCTACAGCGAGCGCATGTCCACCCACTGAACACCCTGGCTCACCATTCTGAGATCATGCCTTGAAGACCTGACTTTGTTCTGGGCCTACCTTGCACATTCCAGGTGGAGAGATAGGACCTCGCTGGCCCCGTGGGGTCTGTACTCCTCACCAGGCCCTCACATGTAGCCTGCCTCAGAGACCCAGGTCACCACAGAGGGGAAAGCACATGTGCCTCCAGCCTTGACTCACAGTCACACCTCATACATGTACTTGCAAAGAGCAAGTGATAGAAGCAGAGTGTGGCTGTCACATCCAGGAACACTGCAGCCAGGGCACACTGCAGACGCACCACAGTGAACGTCCACAGGCTCCCAAGAACTTTCTCAGGTGACACTTCACAACCACAGGCCTGCTGCTTTATGGTTTGAAGGAGGGTTGAGTGAGACCCCTTCCAAGGCTCATATACTGGAGGTTTGGTCCTCCCAGTGGTGGGGAGAGGAACGGAATGTTGAGGGAAGAGATTAGGTCTCTGAGGGGAGGTGGATAGGTCTCTGGGGGGAGGTGGATAGGTTTCTGGGGGGAGGTGGGTAGGTCTCTGGGGGGAGCTGGGTACATCTGGGGGGAGGTGGGTAGGTTACCACATGGAAGTTGGGAGGTTTCTGGGGGAGTTGGATAGGTTTCTGGGGAGGTCAGTAGGTCTCTGGGGGATAGGGGAGGTGGGTAGGCCACTAGGGTACTGTCCTTGGAAGGGCTTAAGGTAGTTTTCTTGAGACTTTAGTTAGTTGCCCGGGTAGTTATTAGAGAAAGATACAGCAGGCCCCAAATCACTTTGTCTTTCTCTGTTGAAGTATGATCGCTTGCTATTATGATGCCGTCCACCTGAGGCTCGGAGCAGAGGCCAAGCTGACAGTCGATCTTGACTGTCCAACCTCTAAAATTATAAAGCAATTAGCTTCTTTTCTTTCTCCTTCCTTTCTTCCTTTCTTCCTTTTTTCCTTACTGTACTAGTCAGGGTTACTATTGCTGTGATGAAATATTGTAGCATGATTAATAAAAACCCAGAGACAGAAATTAGGGTTCAACCTGAAAGTCAGAAAAACAAAACAGCCAGCCACTGGCTCTTACCTCTACCTCAGTCCAAAATGGCAAGACTGCCTCCAGGACTCTGAGAATGAGTCTGTGTCTGAGAGCCATCTCCTTCCGTCTTATATTCCTCTCTAGGTCTGGGATTAAAGGCGTGAACCACCCGGTTTCTATACCAAACTAGTGTGGCTACTGGGGTTAAAAGTGTGTGTCACCACTGCCTGGTCTGTAAGTCTGACCAGTGGGGCTCTTTTGCTTTTCCGACCTTCAGGCAAGCTTTATTTATTAAAATACAAATGAAATGTTACTACAAAACACCATTACCAAAAGCAACTGGGAGAGGAAAGGGTTTATTTGGCTTACATTTCCACGTCACCATTCATCACTGAAGGAAGTCAGGACTGGAACTCAAACAGGGCAGGAACCTGGAGGCAGGAGCTGATGCGGAGGTCGTGGAGCAGCTGGCTTGCTCTCCATGACGTGCTCAGCCTGTTTTCTTATAGATCCAGATCCATCAGCCTAGAGTGGTCTCACCCCAATGGGCTGGACCTGCTCTTATCAATCACTAGTTACGAAAATACTCTACAGCCAGATCTTTTTGGGGGTAGGGGGGAGGTTTTCAGGATTTTTTCAAAACAGGGTTTCTCTGTGTAACCATACTAGTTTTCCTAGAACTAGCTCTTGTAGACCAGGCTAGCCTCAAACTTACAGAGATCCGCCTGCCTCTGCCTTCTGAGTACTGGGATTAAAGGCGTGCGCCACCACCACCCAGCTTCTATGTAGGTATTTTCTCAACTGAAATTCCCTTCTTTCAGATGATTCTAGCTTGTGTCAATTTGACTTAAAACTAGTCAGGACACTTTTCTTTTAGACAGGGTTTCATGTAGTCCAGGCTGTCTCAAGCTTGCTGTGTAGTTGAGGATGACTTTGAACTTCTGATCATTCTCTCTTCACCTCCTGGGTGCTTGCACCACTGCACTTGGTTTAAAACTCTTTTGAAATTTCTAGCCTTAGGTGTTTTGTTGCAGAGACACAAAACAGACTAACCCAACTGTCCAGTGTGATAGCCAGTGGCTGTCACCTGTGGTTGCAGACCACCTGGAAGGTGAAAGGACAAGTGAAAGACCTGCAAGAGAAAAATCCAAGTCTTTGAAGAAAGAAATCAGAGAAGATAACAGAAGATGGAAAGATCTCCCATGTTCATGGATTGGCAGGACTAGCACAGTAAAAAAATGGCCATCTTCCCCCAAGTAGTCTACAGATTCAAAGCAATCCCCATAAAACTCCAATCCCCATCAAAATCCCAACACAATTCTTTACAGACCTTGAAAGAACAATCCTCAATTTCATATGGAAAAATAAAAACAAACAAACAAACAAAACCAGGATACTAATACAGTCACACATAATGGAAGAACTGCTGGAGGCCTCGCCGTTCTTGATTCCAAACTCTACTTCAAAGTAATAATAATAAAAACAACATGGTATTGGCATAAAAACAAACACATTGATCAAAAGAATTGAATTAAAGACCCAGATATAAATCCACATGAACATGGACACCCAATTTTTGATGAAGAAGCCAGAAATACACACTGGAAAAAAAGACAACATCTTCAACAAATGGTGCTGGTCAAACTGGATGTCTGCATAGAAGAACAACAGAGTCATACTTATCGCCTTACACAAAATTCAAGTCCAAGTGGATCAAAGACATCAACATAAATCCAGCTACACTGAACATATTAGAAGAGATGTGGGGAAATAGCCTTGTACTCATTGGCACAGGAGAAAACTTGCTGAACAGACCACGGTTAGCACAGGAACTAAGATGAGAATAAATGGACTTCATGAAATTGGAAAGCTTCTGAAAGGCAAAGGGAAGCATCATTCAAAGTGGAAGCCTACAGAGTGGAAAAGTTTTTATTTTTCCCAACTCCACATCCAACAGAGGACTTGTATGCAAAATACATAAAGAATTCAATAAAGTAGATATCCAAACCCAAATAATCCAATTACAAATGAGGTACAAATCTAAACAGAATTCTCAACTCAATTTGCTGAGAAACACTGAAAGAAATGTTCAACATCCTTCGCCATCAGAGAAATGCAGATCAAAACTACAGTGGGATTCCGTCTTACACCTGTCAGAATGGCTAAGATCAACAACACAAGTGACAGCTCATGATGTAGACTAAGGGGAACACACATTCATTGCTGGTGAGAGTGTAAGCTTGCACAACCACTATGGAAATCAATATGGCAGTTCCTCAGACAGCTTGGAATCGATCTACCTCAAGACCCAGCTATTCCACTCACAGATACAGCCCCTGTTTCAGCAGGGTGGTAATTTGAATGACAATTGCACCCATAGCCACATCAGGAGTGGCATTATTTGCAAGAATTAGGACATGTGACCTTGGAGTAGGCATGGCTCTAGTAGGGAAATTGTGTCACTGGGAAGTTTCAGAACTCTCAGTTCCTTCTCTGGCACCATGTCTGCCTACGTGTCACCATGCTTTCCATCATGATGATAATGGACTGGACCTCTAACCCTGCAAACCAGTAAGCAGCACCCCTCTGTGGCCTCTGCATCAGCTCCTGCCTCCAGGTTCCTGCCCTGCTTGAGTTCCCGTCCTGACAGCAATACAGAAGTGTAAGGCAAGTAAACCCCTTCATCCCCTGCTTTTTGATCATAGTGTTTTGTCACGGCAGTAGATACCCTGGCTAAGATAGGGGGGTTAGCCCCAAATCATCTCTCAAGCTTCCCAGGTCCCCATCTGAAATGGGACATTGTTGGCCTCTCCCATCTGTCCCTTCTGTTAGCTGCATCTGTAATGGTCTCAGCCTCAAGTTTCGAAGCTGTGCCCCATCCCTGTCTCACTATCCAGTCCTGCCCGGTCTGCCACCACTAAGGTCAGCATTTACAGGGTCATCATGTAGGGAGAATGGTGTTTCCATCATCTTATAGATAAGGAAGAGCATCAGCAAGGGAGGCCTTCTCTAGCCATAAGCTAATAAAGCCTCTTCAGGGCTGCTGCAGGGGATTTCCAGAGTAAACAACCTAGCATTTGGGGACAAAAGTCAACTCTCAGGATTGTCTGGCATGACAGCGGCATGTCCATCCCTTCAGCCACTATGCCACCTAACTCCTAGACCAGCACTGGCACCTGAGAATGGCCCAGGGTCTGAGTGATTGCCCATGGGCAGATGGCTACTTTGGCAAAAGCTGGGCAGCCGGGGAACAAAGGGCTTTCACGGGATGCAATCCAGGTTGAGAGAGGGAAAAATGGTCAGGTGCTCATAGAGGCAGGTTCACACGGAGGGAAGGGGTGAGCTGCGCAGGACTGGTTGGCACAGGGCCCCAGGTTCCGGCCCACATTCCCAGAGCAGCACAGTCCCTGGCAATGGCTGAAGGCCCTATTTGTGTGATATGTCAGCAGAGAGGGTAGGCCTTTTAAGGGGTAAGATCATGAGGCTTGATAGCATGCCGGGGCCTCTCCCTGGGGAAGCCAGGCCCTTGCAAGGACTGTCAGTCATTGTTAACTGTGTCCCTGTGTGAAGGAAAACGGGACACTGGTAGTCACTGATACCTGTGCGATCTGGCCACCAGGACTCAGCCACACCACCGCAGCTCTGGTTACAGGCCGGATAGGCAAGGGGGCCTGCAGCCCTCTAGTATACTCAGAGCGAGAGAAAAGAAGCGGAGAAGTGCGCGGCGTGAGGCCACAGGGGTGGTGGCAAGTCACCCAGGGTCCTGTGCATGAAGTCACATGCTATCCAGGATCGCCTGTGTCTCACCATCAACAAGAGGGTAATGGGAAGAATGTGGAGGGATGAGGCTGTGAGAGAGCGGAGGACGAAGAGACCTTCAGCCTGGCTTGGGAACCAGTGCTCTGGGCTGAAAGGCTTGCCATTCTCCATGGTGAGAACGCCAGTGGTGCCTGTAACTTCCACCCAGCCACCCAGCCTCACAAGAGCTTGCCAAGGGCGGCAGGGTGGATGCTTGTGAAGCACTGAGTACTTGTGTGACATTTATTACCTACTGGTGCATGCTGTTCGTGTGTTCAGTGGTGTTAAGGGGCTCAGTCCTCACAGCAAGTTCCTGTGATGGGCATTATATTACCAAAAGTGGGACAGAGAGGTAAAACAGTTTCCCAAGATCACACAGCTTCGATGGGCCAGAGCAGGATCTGTTAGCACTGAGATTAGAACCCAGTCCTCTAGCTCCAGAATTCCTACCGTTGGGAACCACTGAAAACTGGCAGGAACCAAAGTCAACCTCACTAGAACGAGGCCAGGCTCAGGCCTTGAATGGGCAGGATATGAATGAATGAAGACCAAAGCAAGAAGGACACAGAGACGTGACAGCAGGGAGCCTGCAGGACTGAGAAGCAGTGGCACAGAGCCATGGGCCACAGGGACAGAGGAGAAAGGGGTCACAGAGCTCAGGTCTGGAGTGATGGGGAGGGACTTGGGGTAAAATCAATGACTACATATCGAAGAGGGAGGTGGAGGCAGGAGTCAGGATCCCTTCCCTGCTGGCTCTACCCAGTGTGAATGCCTCCTGGGGGCAGAGCAAGGTAAAGAGGGTGGGGGAGGGGGGGCTGTGAAAATCCGCTGTGGTCCAGGGCACAACTGAAGAGCCCTGAGAAGCTGTTTATACCAGGTCCGTGTCAGGGTAGTTCCACAAGGAGTGGGCTGTGATCTTGCTGCTCCCTCCCAGGTGTGTATAGCTTCTGAAATGTTGAGCCAAGAGTGGTCAAAGGCCAGGGTGTTACAGAGCTACCGGGAAGGTGGGTAGTTGTGGGACCTAGTTGCCACAAGGCAACTGCAGTAGAATAGCAGGGGCACCTGCAGCTTAGAGCCAGCCACCAGATGATGAAGAGAAGCTGGAGTTTTGAGGTCACACGGCTAAGGGGCAAAGACTTGCTTGTTGCACTAGGGACATACGTGACATTCTGGATGTTTGGTTAGTCACTGGCCATCATTACCAATCTGCCAGAGGCTGTGAAGTGAGGGGATGGTGGAGGGAAGGAGGAAAGGGGGGAACAAATGAACGAATGAATAAATGAATGATCGAATGAATGAATGAGGGATGTGTGAGGAGGGAATGAATGAATGAAAGGGATGGAGGAGGGAATGAATGAGTAGAGAATGAACAAAGGAAAGAAGACAGAGAGGACAAAGGAAGAGAGGGAGCCTGAAGAGCCCTGGACTTAAATGATCCAGCTGCATCCTACTGCTGCTTAAGATGCTAGGCCTGCCATCACCATGGTAATGGGAGAAAATCACAGAGCAATTTGTAATCAGCAGGAGGTGGGGGGGCTCCTGCTAGAGCACTCTGGGAAGGAAGGGCCCTGTGGGTCCCAGAACTGAGCTCCCACTGAAGTCTGAGGCCCTTTGCACCACCTTTCTAGGATCCTGCCTCCAGCTTCCATAGCTGGCTGAGCTTCGCCTCCCCTCTCTGAGGTGCCTACAGCATCCCTCACCAGTTTGTAGCCCATCTCTCTGCACACTGTGCACTGGGACCCAGTCCTACCTTCGGGACACAGCTCCACCTCCTCCCCTTGTCTCAGGGAAGCCTTCAGAAACTGCCATGCGCATGCTCTCCAGATGGGGAGGACATTGCCCAGTAGCAGCTGCAAACACCTCCCAGCGCTGGCGGGCTCCTCTCCAGCAGCCCCAGGGACAAGATTCAAGAATCATCTTGAATAAAACCGTCAAACCCACCACGTTCGTCCTAGGCACAGACCGTAATTAATGAGACCCGAGTCTTAGCTGACCCAATCACGACTTCCTGCCCACCTCTCTACTGTCCCGTCCACTGGACACCTTACAGGCTTCTCCAACAGTAAGAGGCTGAGGAGGAACTTCCAATCCCAAAAGTCACATGTTCAAAGCCACACAAACACATAACCACATTAGCCTCCTAACACAGCCAAGAGAAGGCACGGCAGGGAACCTTACGGGTGAAACCATGTCTCAGGCTGCTGAGAGCCCTTGGGAAGAAGGGCCTGAGCCTCCAGAGTTCACTTATCATGTGACCTTAGGTGAACCATCTTTGTCCTTTGGGCTGCCGTCAATTTTAGAAGAACTGTTTCACTACGGAGAGAGGATGAGAGCCCAGGGGCCAGAAAGACAAGTGTCCCATAGCTTGTTTGTACTGGGGTCCAGCCTCCACTGCTGCGGTTGCCTCCGTGACTCCACAACTCAGTCTGTGGTCCATTACTGCCCATCCCAGAGCCGGTCCTGGAAGCTATCCAGCTGCCAATGGAAAGGAGCTGGGGGCTGGCAGAGCAGGCTGGCCTGTGGCTCAGGGGTGAGGAGACTGCTTTGATCAATGGAGTCTGGTCTGATTTGGGCAGGACAGCATAGAAAGGAGGAAGGAGCCTCAGCCAGTCCCTGTCTGTGTTCTCCACTCCTGACCTAAGCTACCTTCCATAGCTCAAGAGCGTGCACTCCTGCCTTGCTTCGAGGACCATGGCCATGCTGTGTACAGAGGCAAGAGAATTGCCTGGGGTGGCTGCAAGCATGTACGTATGCACACTTGCACACTGGGTAGGTTCTCAGCTTCCAGAGCTAATGGCCTTATCTGCACTCCGGATCAAGCAAAGCCCCTTCCCCAGGGGCTGCAAAAAGAGCTGGTAGAGTATATACCGTTTAAGGCAAACACTCAGGACCCCGCTCACCATCTTACTTTTATTACTGCCAGTCAAGGCCCTGAGAGGGCAGTAGCCATCCAGGGACACACAGCAGGGCACCAGGACCGGCACCTTTGTCCAAGCATCGGTGGAGGGAAGTGAGGGAAGGAAGAAGGCAGTTAAGGAGCCCCGCGTAAGCGCCTCACACAATGGGGTCACTGGCCAGACCAAAGAAGGTGGCTGAGGCGGTCTTGGCCCTGCTTAGCATATGAGCTGGAGGCCCCCGCCCCTTCCTGAGTGGGTTCCAGGACTAACTATAATGTCCCAGTTGTCGCACAATACCATGATGGAGGGCCCTGTCACATTTTTGTCGCCGTTACTGGGGTCCCCATTCATGGCCACTGTCACCATGCTCAGAACAAGCTGGCTAGGCAGCCTCCTTTGCATTAAAATGGGTGAGAACTAAGCCTTCCCACTGCTCAACTGGGCAGAAAACGGGATTAGGCCAAGGACGGCTGAAGGCCCCTCTTGGGGGCGGTCCCTGAAAGCCAGTGTTGGCCACTGCCCTCTGGCCTGGGCCATGCACCATAGTCCTCGCTGAGGGAGAACAGCTCCCCCCCCCCCCCCCCGACACACACATTTTAGTGTCTCTAGCTACACAGTGGGGTTAGGGACATGAGTGCCTGGGGTTTCATTCTGAAGTGAAGAAACTCCACATTTTTAGATGTCTCAATATAGAGCAGAACAGAACACTGCTGCTTCGTGGTGGATGGGACAGGGATGAAGGTCCATTCGGGGGGGGGGCACCTCTGTTTGTGAGCTTTTGGGCACAATAGCAAAATACCTGAGAGGAGCATTTATAATGAGAAATGTTTACTTTGGGGTCAGCATTTCAGAGTTTGGAGGCCATGATTAGCGGGCACAGCTCTTAGGCCTCTGGTTGAGCAGTGCACCATGGGGTGACAGGTGTCAAGCAGAGTTGCTCTGCTCACAGCGGAGAGCAGAGGAAAACAGCAAGAAAGGGCTGGGGTGCCGCATGGCCTCAAAACATGTCACTACAGTGCCACCTTGGACCAAGTCGTGAGCACTGAGGCCTTTGGAGGACGTCAGAACCCACAGCTTGGCAGCGTCTGAGCAGTGCCCGGAGCTCCTGGTTCACGGGGAGCAGCCACAGCGGGAGAGGACTGTCTGAAGGTAGCCGAGAACCAGGTGAGGGTGTACTGGCTGGAATGTCAGCTGTGTCAGGGGCTCAGCACCCAAACATGCCACCCTAGAGATGCACACACAGAAGCCCACAGCCCCTCGCATACAAGAAGGTGGAACTACCCCACATGTCCGCAGATTGGGAGGGGCAGGCTAAATACATCCACCGCATCTCGGAGCCCAAGCAGCTCAAAATGAAGGCCTAGTGTGACATTAGAGGCGGCAGTACATCCAAGACTACCAGTAAATGAGCAAGGACAGCTGTGGAGAGGCCTATCAGGGGTCATTCACAGCGAATGGAATGCAGCGTGTGAACCCACTCAAGAGGTCTCAGTGAAGAACAGGAGCTGGGGTAGCTGCTTCTGGAAAACTCAAGGGGCCGAGGAGGAAATCTTGGCTTTGTGACCTATGCACTTCTTTACCACTCTGTGTACAGATGGTTCCCAATTTGTGATGGCTCACTTTGACTTTTGTCTTTGCAATTAGGCAAAGTCACATGCATTCAGAAAACAAAACAAAGCAAAAAAACAACTGTACTTAGCATGTACACAGTGTGCACAGAGCTGAGGATGGGGGCTGAGCCTCAGGCATCCTAGGCAAGACTCTACCGGAGCCACAGCCAGCTCCAAATGACTTTATCCTGACTTCCACTCTGAAACTCTCAGTGGGTACCACTCACTGCTGACACTCCTCTTTGCAGGCACTCCTCTGCTCCGCCTCCACGGGCTTCTTGCCCAACCCTCTGAAGGGAAGCATCCCACTATCACATAAGAAGACATTCTGGCCGATAACATTTGCAGGATTCTCCAGGAGGCCCTGGCCTGAGATCTGCAGTCTACACCACAGCCTGGCTAAGCACTAGCCACAGACCTCGTGCCTGAGTATCCTACCTGGGCATCTTCTCTCTCTCACACACAGGAGATATACATGAGAGCCCTTCCTTAACCACATCGGGGCAAAGACAGAATGTAGACATCAACAGGGCTGTCCCACTCTGAAACCTGTGTCCCTCTGACCAGAGATTGTCTCTGGAACATGCTGATACATCTGAACACAGCCAGGTGTTGATGAGGTGCAATGGAAAGAGGTGGCCCAAGATGAGGAAGCCAAGGGTTAAGAAAGTATACAGCCTGCCCTAGTGAAGGGACAGGCTTTTGACCACTGGTAAGACTCTCCCGCAGGGACAGAAGCAGCCAGATTATTCATGTCCCTGCCTCTGGGATTCCCGGATCCTAGCTGCACGGGATCAGCCTGTGTGACCCAAGTCCTTGCTGCAGCCCAGTCTGGAGGCTTGAGAACAGCACTTCATGGGGAGTGGGCAGTGCATGTACCCAGCTTCAAGCCATTTATCTTTCTGTAGTGTCACGAGTGCCTTGGAGAGGAGCATACTCTGCCCCTGGCATTACCTGAGCCTCAGACGCTAGCTAGAAAGTTCCACATTGGAGGAAGCTGAGCACCACCGAGGGGATTACCCTGTAATTTGTATGCAGTTGCAGGTCATTACCAAAACGACAATGAAATGCAGGCTCCCTGTAATTAGATGCTTTTATGAATTGGGTTCCAGGGTATTAATGGCAAAGCTATCAGATCTGCTCCTCCCCCGACTCTGATGCCCTTTCTCAGCTATCTGCAGGCAGAGAAGCCCAAGGGCCCCTTCTGAGCATCTTGACTGGCTCCAGTTTAAGGATCTGTCATGTTCTAGGTGGTGGTCCCTGCCACAGTGGGTTGTGACACCCAACAGCAAGCCTCAGAACCAGCCCAAATATCTATAGATTGGAAGGTGGGAAGGTACCTTCAGATCTTGGGATGTGTTCAAACCATGATTGTTAGGGAAGCAGCTGGCAAACAGAAATAGAAGGGCTGCCCAAGACAATCCTTTACAGGAACGAAGACCACAGGATGAGGACTTCCGCAGCTCAGCGGAAGTTTCTCTGCCTTCTCGGGCTATTGTATCTGGCCCTGCCACACAAGCTCACAGCACACCTTGCCTCCCTTTCTCACATGGACACTGCTCCCTGGAAAGCCCATGAACAGATCAAGCAGGAGAAAGAAGATCCTGAAAACCTTGGTACCATGCCTGGCTGGGCAGACAGCCTGGCTCAGTCGCTTTGCCCATGATCTGCTCTAGCTACGTTTAACTTCTGATACACAGGACTCCGTATTGTACCCGACCGATTTCGCCTCATGTGCCCACCAAGCACCTCCCCCTCTGGGGATGAGACATGTTCCATGTCACCTCATCCTCTCTGTGTCACATGCCCCCTTAGTGTCTACAGCATGAAGAGGAAGGTTTCCACTTCTACTGCCAAATTTGGTGGGGGGCGGGGTAAAGGGTAAAAGTAAAAAGTAACAGGTTAATGTACAACTGCTTCTCTAATTAGAGTGAGCTTTGAGCCAACACCCTCCCCTGCCCACAACTTGAAAATACCCTAAGGTGGAGGCAAATTAAATGCGCACAACCCACCCCGCCTCGCGACTCCATAGCAGTCCACTGGAGTGACCATTTGATTGACACCTGCTACTCTGCCCACTGTTCAGAAGAATGCCATACTGAATGTTGCCAGTCTTGGAAATAAAAGCAAAAGCTCAAAATTAGAGGTACAATTTCCATGGAATGAATACTGATTTTTGCACACTTGTAAGGTTGGGAAAAGGGTAAACTGAGCCATCATTAGTCTGGGGACCATCTGTATACAAGGATTTCCCCTATGAGAAAATCCAACATCTCTCTTGCAACCCCTTCCTACAGTCAGCCATGTGATGCTATTTGAATATGCAAAGACCCATAGGCTTGCACGCCGGGGTGTCCAGCAGTGGTTATAGGTTTTCCAGAACATTGTGGTCCACCTGATGATGCTCTTTCTCACTGCCAAGCTAAGAGAGACGAGCAGTCACCAAGCCACAACCTGGTGCTGTGGTGTCTCCACATTTCCTTCATTTTTTGCCTCAGTCTCATTCTATGTTTTAGACATGGAAGCGCACGGACAGATGCTTTGGTGGGATGTAACCCAAATGGCCTTTTGCCTGGTTCCCAATACAGTCCTGTATCTTTGTGACTAGACAGAGGGAACTTTAGGAAGGAAGGATTTTGCATGGGCCCGAGGTTTAAAGGGCTACAGCCCATCATCGTGGGAAGGTGGGACAGTGTGTTCGTAGGCTCAGCTTTGTGAAGACACACAAAGGCCATGATGGCCACGGTTCAAGGTGAGTGAAACACAGTTTGAACTGGTAGTGGAAGTGTCATCCAGAGGTTCTGGTTTTGCAGGATGCGAGGGTTAATAGGACCGTAAAGACTGACACCAAGGTTCCAGAAAGGTGCCAAGGCCAGGCAACGAGCACCAGGGCTGGGTTCTCTACATGGAGTCTGGGCATGGGCAATGAGTGAGGTCTTAGCTTCAACCAGGACCTCAGGATATTGGCTATGCTGGGAATATTTTCCAAGAAAGAGAAGACACATGTGCCAAAGGCAAAATGGCTGTAGGGAAAAGCTATCCAAGTCTACCAGATCACAGATAACTGTATTCTACCATGAGCCCCAGATGTTGGACACAGAACTGCAGCATTTGGTATCCTCCCTGCTGGGTTTTAGTCCTGCTATGTGGTCTGATCTTTCCTCTTTGAATCCTCACTCCTCGCTACTGAAATGGAAATGTCTATACTCAGCGCTTTGTGTATCTGAAGTATCTAACTTATAAATAAAGTCTACTTGGGTTCATAGTGAAGAGAATGGAGTGCCTTGGGTCTCAGAAGTCACCTTGGGCTTTTCAACAGTGTTGGAGCAGTATAAAATTACAGGAATTTTTGAAGTTAGATGAAATGAATGTTGCATTGAGATGAACCTGAATCTATGGGGACAGGGTGGAATATTATGGTTTGGATGGGAGGTACCTCACAGGTTGGTGGAGCTGCTTGCGAGATTGTGTGGCCATGGGAAGGTGGGGATGTACTGGAAAACTGGGTCTCTGGGAGGGGTGGCCTTGAGGTTTAACCCAGCTCAGATGTGCTTAACACAAAGAAAGCATGTTGTCAGGTGTTGAGTGTCTCATAAAATGCATGGCGACATCCTGAAAGTAACAGAGGGGTCACACAGAATGAAGTCACATCAAGTATGGCTTCTACTGAACTTGAGTGTCTTTCATACCATCCTGAAGTCAGGACTTCAGAAGTCAGGGATGACAGCGTCTGTGGTGTTCAGCAAGGTCCTTTCTCAAGGGGTGTTGTCCTATCCATTCAGGGGTTCTGAGCTCCTGTACTCGCTTGTTAGGCTTCTGACCCATCTTTGTCAGGCACTCAGCTTTGCACTCAATTCACTAGGCCACCTGTCTAGCCCCTTGCAAAATCCACAGAATTATACAGTCATCAACATACCACCCATGTATTGTCCATGCACATATAGTCCAAGTTCACACCAGATACACACGCTCTCATAGTCATGCATGAACAGCCCACACCCTATGGCCCTGCAGGTGCACAGCTGCCCCCCCCCTCCCTACTGACTCAGCATTTTGCTGCACTCCTAAGTCCCCAAGGGACACACACTCTTTGCCCAACCTCTTTGCTCCCCCAGCAACCTTTTCCCCTCCCCTAATACCTGCCTAGTGCAGACAGACTTCACAATTCGGCACCTCATGCACTGCACCAGCAGACCAGCCTCCCTCCACTCACCAGACACAGACTGCCCAGAGACGCAATGCATTTACTCTGCCCTGCTGAACTCTCTCACTCACGGGCACAGAGCTGCTCATAGATCACCTAGCCAACACCTCAATGTTCTGCAGCTCTCTCTTGCCTTCCCTTCTGGGGACAGCCAGGTTGCCATTGCCTTAGACAGAGTTCCCAACCTTCCAGGGGGCTGTGAGACCTAGTGAACAGCTGGATTGGAAGAGCTCCAGTGCCAGGTGCACTGACAAGGTGGCAGTGAGAGCCAGAGCCCCCTTCCCAGGTCTTATTGGTCTGGCTCAATTTATTTGGAACCCAATAAAAGACTAAGATAAAAATAACTCCCAGGAAGTGATCACTAATTACATGCAGGTGCTAATGGCCCCTGGCTCACTGACTGCTCCAATCCTGTCTCTTGTGTGTGTGGGGGTATCATTCCAGAGTAGCTGCTCTTGATCTGCATAACGGGCCAGGCCTGGCCACTCATCCAACCCCCTGATGGTCTATGCTCAATTTCTGCCCCCAGACAGAAGGACACACATCCAATAAGCAGAGGCCAGGTGAACACTCTAGCATCATCTACAGGGCAGTCCTCATGGTCCTTAGAAGGAAACTCTGTGACTCAAACTCACTTCCTGCAGTAGACACTGAGGCTGAATACAAGGGTGTCACACGTCCAGAGATGGTCCAAGGACACTCCTCCCTCTGGTCCTTCAGGGCAGGCCTTTGTCCCACTCTTCATTTCCTGATAGGCAGGGATCAGCAGAGGAGGCAACCAGGTCAAGGCCGGGCTGTGAGTGGCAGCCCAGAGGCTTAGTGTATGGGGTCTTATCCAATGCAATGGGGATTCTTTACCTGAGTCTCTGAGGACAGAGCAAGCCACCTTCAGCATCCACACAAACCCAGGCTCCCTGGAGGAAGGCTAGAAGGGATGTCTGTCCTCATGGTGAGCCTCTTGTCAACTGATGCAGGCCAGCCGTTTTCAGGGCATCCAGGAAGTGATGGCTGGCTGTCCTGACATGAGTATCAGCAGAGACACTCATATGCTCCATTAACTAGTCGGTCCCTTCTGAACAGATCTCCAGCAATGACCGCCCCCTTCTCTACCCCAGACAGCATGCCGAGTCCTGGACACAGCCAGGTCCCCAATAAGGCTTATGCCAACTGCCACCACTACCCAGGACACCAGTGCTACAGCCGAATGCCTTCTCAACCAGTTTGGACTCCTCTGTGCCTGTGCCAACTCTCTTTCCCACAAACACACCCATCCCAAAAGGCAACTGGCCACTTCTGGGCCCTTTCTCTGGAAATGTGCAGTCTTTGACAACCTGCACAGCCAGCCTTCCTCTGGATACCATAGCAACCCTCCCTTATCCCACCTTTACCCTTGCCATTCCCTTAATTTCATTGGTGTCCAAAACCTCTTGTTAAAGACATGGACCTGAATGTCTACCTGGGCAAGCTCAAGCTCCTCAGGGCTACCACCCCAAAGGAACAGGGACTCCTGACTAAGCCAGTTTGGACCTAAGCACCCTCAGCCTCTCCTGGCTGTTTAAGGGGCTGTCTGTTTCAGGACAGTTCTGCCTTTGTTTTTCAACTCAGGTGGGGGTCTGACAAAGGTTCCCCCACTCTCTACCTGAAGTTCCGAGGACACCTGAACAAGGACACCTATCTGAGTATCTGGCAAAGAGTAAGTAAGACCCTCATAGGACAGAAAGAGAAACCGAGACTGCTATGGCAGAGCAAAGTTTGCACCCAGATACCCAAACCTGAACCTTCCATACCTATGCTCTGATGAAACCCAATCACCCCTCCCACCTCCACACCCACTCCACCATCAAATCCAAGTCAAAGTCTCAACAATGCTGAGCACTGGAGAATATGGAGTTGTCTCTTCTGCCAGAGATGTGACTCTTCTGGATCTCTGAGGGGCTCTGTCCTAAGTGCAGGGTGCCACAAGCCTGGTTGGCAGTTGAGCATGTCACAGGACTGCTCCCCAGCCTCTGGCTGCAAGCTGTACCGACTGCCCTGACCAGCATTGGGACTGTCTGTTGACAGCCCGGAAACACCCCAAATTCGGAATTCCAGATACCATTCCTGCAGACCATGTAGCCCTTTTGTACCATCATAGAGTCCCTCTGGAATAGGTTTTCTTGGGCTACAGCAGAGAGATGACCCACAAGCTCACTCTGGGAAGCTGGCGTCTCTGGGAGGACAGACACCAAGTAGATTAAACAGCCATCTGGATATGGCAGTGACTCAAAGTCAGTATGAATGGGGTGAGGGCTCAGTGAGACAAGCAGAACCGGACATGGGAAAGCAGGTAAGATGAGGCATCTTGTCAGGTCCAAAGGCAGCTGTGTTGCCCTCACACCACAGAGAAAACTATCCCTGAGCTGTGGTGCTCAGGCTGGCATCCTGACCTTTGAAGCTGTGCCTGTTCCCCACTTACAGTAGGTTTGGGTCCCGTTCAGTCACCATCAAGCATTCAGGAGGCACACGTGACTGATGGCTACCATAGGACCATGCAGGTTAGGAGCAATGACAATTTAGTGTTTCTTACAGGAGAGGGATCAGGGAAGGCCCCCAGAGTAGGTGACTTCTGAGCAGGATCCTAAAGACAGGGAGAGAATCAACAGCTAAAGAGGGGAAGAGTAATCCAGACAGAGGGGACAACCTGCATCAACCGCTAAGGCACAATGACCATGAGGAGAAGAGGTCAGAGACACATTGTCCTGTCTGCTCTGCGGTCACTGGAGAAACTTTGGCTCTTCCTCTGAGAGGGCACTGCCAGGCAGTAGAGCCCCAGCCAGGTGTGGGTTCTAAGGAGAGTGCACATTGTCTCAGTGTAGAGCTTTATTCTAGACTCTTAGCTGTGCAGCCTCGTTTTGCTGTTCAACAGTGGTCCACACAGCCATGTCCTAGATGCTGCAGGACATGTGGTGGTCTTCTCAAAGTGGAAGTTAACAGATGGAAATTGGGCATGGTGGCACGTGCCTGGAATCCCAGCACCTAGAAGCCAAGACAGAAGGATCATGGTAGGTCAAGGCCAGCCTAGGCTGCATAGGGAGTTCCAGGCCAGCTAGAGAAGGGAAAGAGGAAAGAAAAGAGGAGGGGACTCGCAGGTCACAGCCCAGTGCCAGGTCTTGGTTTCTATGCTGTGGGAAAGGGCTTGCTGCCCTATGCCACCACATTTCCCTCTGGCTTGGGCCTCACTCCCCACATTCTTTGGATAGCTACAGGTGATGGATAGCTCCATAGAAAGGCTGCCCTCAGGCATCTCACTTGGCAGCTTCCACTTCCTTTAACCATGCTAGCAGGGCTGCTGGGAGGGGCCTTCTGATCCTACTAGGAAGTCCTCTCCCAGACACCCTGCCCCCAACTCAGCCCCATACTCCCCGCCTTCACCCTACACATAGCCTTGCCTCTCATATGGGACCGTGGGCAAGACCTTCTCCTCTCTGCCCACGCTTCTCCTTCTTCCACTTAATATACTCAGTCATTCAGCAAACACGTACCTGTTTGCTCTGGTACTGCGGGGACTATGGATAGAAAGCCATGGATTAGAAAAAGTCACCTTCCCTTGGCATCAGCCTTTCCAATTTGGTAATGGGGTATCCAGATCCCTTATTTTGTGGGGTATCCAGATTCCTGTCTTCTGAAAACATGCCAAGAAAGAACCTGCTCTCTACCCCAGGGTGGTGGTTGCTCAGGAGATCTACCACTTTGGAGGGCGTGGTCTCTGGTGAAGCCCATAACAAAAGGAATTTACGCTAGATTCAGGGAGAACGTACTGATCTCTTATTTATTTACCCCTCTTAGAGGGATATTAAACTCTAAAACTGGAAAAGAAAGTATAGAGTCTTCATTGCCTACAGAAATATAAACAAATACTTTGAAAACTCCACATTACTAAAAAAAGGAAGGAAGAAAATGGGGGAAAGATTGATGTAATGGACGCCCCATCTATGAGCAGTCCCACATTTTGGGAAGGGGTGGAACCATGTAATGAATGTCCTTTTGCTGTCCAGGCCATACACACAGGATTTAAAAGAGAAAAGTCAAGAAAAGGAATTCCATGCCTCCATTTTTAAGCCTGGCACCCCTCAGAACTCCCTGGTGAGTGGAGGCTGCCCTAAAGCTGGGATGGTGGCCAGAAGTAGGAACTGGGTTTTTGGGCAGAGAGAGACCTGTGAGATAGGAATGGTCTGTAGAGGGGGCAAGGCCGGGAGCCAAGGGCCTCAGGCACTGGGGCACCCTGATGGCGAGAGCAGTGGGGTATGGTCTAGGAGTGATACTGAGTGTCTTCAGAGTCCCCTCACTCTCCTTGATGACAGGAGTAAGTGTCTTTACTGCCTGGAAGTCTCAGCCTTCTCTGAAAGGCAGCACAGTTCAGGGGCTGTGAGAGAGGGCTCCAGAGCCCACCAGTCCAGGTATAGCCTAGCTCTGAGCCATGCCAGCTGTGCATGTACGCTCAGGCCCATCCTAAAACTGAACTTGGTCATAAAAGCTTGCCTCGGGTGGTTGAGAGCATCACCTGAGTTAACTGTCGAGTGTCTGAGATACAGCAAGTGCCCAGCACATGGTAGCTTTGCCCCCACCCCTGCCAACACGTTTTAATCTTCTGTATTCATGCCTCCTCAAGAGTAGAGACAGCTTGGGCCATGCCTGCCAAACAGATGCTGCCAGTCTGAGGACCAAAGGAGGAAGTAGTCAGGATCTAGGCTCCTTTGGGGGGCAGATCCATAGCCTCTCACCACCTCGCTCCAGGGTCTTGTGAGGCCCCACTGCAGAGCTCCATCATGGCTGTTCTTGCCTGTTCTTCCACATCTTCAGCAGCTCCGGCAGGAGCCGCTGCTTCATTCCACACAGGCAAGAGCCTGGCTCAAACCGAGTCCTAGGATGGCCATTCTATCAACCTACAGTGTCCCGTGAGATCTGGGCCCTGCTGAACACTTGGAATCCATCGATCGACCTAGGCAAAAGAGACCCAGGCGGAGAGTGCGGGGCGCAGGATGGAACGGAAGAAAACTTTGGCTTCGCAGGATGCTGCAGCTGGGGAGCAGTAGACATGGGGCACCCTGGCTGAAGCCCAGCCTCCTCCCCCTGTGCCCCTCAGTGGGAGGCCCACGAGTGCTCACCTGGAGCCATAAACAAGATGGTTCTGAGCCCCACCTGTTGCCTGGCATGTATGCCAAGACCTGCGGGGGTGGGGTCCCCAAAAAAGGAAGCATCATCCATCCTGATGTGCCTATGCCAAACTTTTGAAGCGCTATGAAAGCTTCCAGACCATTGCTCTGCCAAACCTCACCTGTGAGCCAGTCAGTCACCCTCCTCCAGCCCATCTGGGCTTGAAGCTGAGAACCCAGCTAAGTCTCAGTAAGCTGGTCAGCCTCTGCTGCTTCAGTTTCTACCTAAGGCAAGGGCAGGGGACATTCCGGGGCATCTCAAAGAGTAGCCCGGGGGGGTCTGAGAAGCAAAGCCTCTGGGCCACCATGTGGTCTCCCTGGGGCCTGGGAGTAAGCATGAGGATTTTCCTAGGGTGCAGGAAGTTGGCATGCACCCCACCCAGGGCTCTCAGCTGTTCTGCTGCTCTGAGCAGGAGTTTGCCCTGAAGCAACAGTCAGCCTGGTTGGGTGGTCCCTTGGGAGGCAGCTGGGTTCCCAGGCCCACACTGCAGGCCTGCCTCCACCTGAGCTGTGAAGACTCTGCCTACCTTGTCCATGGTGGAAGGAAAGGCTGTAAGCTCTGCCTGCAGAGAACCTGCTCCATGCCAACTCATATGTTCTGCACGACAGGCTGCAAGACCAGGTTGCAGGTAAGAGTCTCGAGACAGGTCCTCAGGTAGGTCTGAGGCCCAAGGCCAGCATGAGAGGAACGAGTCCCTTTCAGTAGGAGACCAACAAAGAGGACACAAGCACCCTTCCCTGAACAGTCCACATGAGCGCCTGCTCTAGAAGCTTGGGTTTTCAGTGGAATGCGGTGGAATGGACATCACCCATGCCCTAGCAATGAGAGAGGTGAAGACTCTGATAGTGACCCTCCAGATAAAGGGTGAGTGAGCATTTTTTTCTTCTCTATTTCCCCTCTCACAACCACTACTTCTTTCTTTTTTCTTTTAATCTTCAAAGCGATTTGCAGAACCGAGCTAATTAATTTCCCAAAGCGGTGGGGCCATCACCTGTCTCCCTCCTGAGTCCCGCCCCAGCCCCCAAGCATCTGGAGAAGGAGATGGCAGAGGGGATAACTCAGCTGGCAGAGGCAGAGGAGAAGGGAGGGCGGGCCGACCTGCAGCAGCCCAGATGCGGGGAGAGGAGATTAGAGAGGCAGGAGGCCAGTGGGCAGGCCTCCACCTGCCCTTCCAGGAGCAAGCTGCAGCCCAGCTCTGCATCAGCCACTGTACCAGCACCACCAAGACCATACTCCACGGACACAGAGCCCTCCTGGCCTGTGCCCTGGGTCTGGTATGTGAGAATGCTGATTCGTCCGTGGCTCATCCACTCCCCTTTCTTATTTAAATATTCAGACGAATGTTAACCTTACTCTCAGCCCTTCTGTGCCCTCATGGGGAACAGGGGTCACTCATCGAAATGAGGCATAGGCCCCAGATTGCAGAACCTGATGGCTGACAAGACAGACTACCAGACAACAGGATGAATTGTGGGAGCAGAGAGGCACAGAGACGCGCTGCGACTTCGCTGCAGAGACATTTGGTCTCGCACAGTGTTTGATAGCGAAAAGGTGGTTGCCAGAGTGGAACCAGTTAGCAGGCAGGAGATTTGGACAGCAAAGATGACAAACACAGAACAAGCAGGCAGAGGAGTCTGGGAAATGAGTTCCTGCTGACTGGGGAAGGTAGGCCACTGGAGATGGAAGATTGTCCATGGGGAGACGTGGGCTTGCAGGGTCTCAGGCAATCCCCTGGGGTCTCAGGCAATCCCTGGCCTCTACTCCCCACTCTGAGGTGTACAGAGATGATAGTGGAGTTGGCTCCTGTGGGAAATGAAAGATACTGAGTAAACCAGAGAATACCTACCAGTGGGCAGCCACCTGGCCCTTCCAGCTGCCGGAGGGCTGAGGGGAGGGAGCCATGCTCAGGACATGGAACCTTGATTCAAGGGCAGATAGGAGGTTTTACCCAACACTCAGGGTGGATACTCTAGTTTCACCTCTTTTGCCATGGTAACCACTCTGACTAACATCAGCTTGGGGGAGAAACGGGTTTATTTCAGTCTACAGGTTAGTGATGTGGGGGGTGACGTATGCTGTGAATATGTCTCATTGCCATTGGTTAGTGAAGAAGTTGCTTTCAGCCAATGGCTTAACAGAGTAAAGCCAGGCTAAAAGAGATATATAGAGAGAGTTGGAAGAGTCAGAGAGAAGACATGTAGCTGCCTGCGGGAGACAGATGTTTTACCAGAACCATTTGCAGGAGGCAGATGCACTGGAACCTTGCCGGAAAGCCACAGCCACGTGGCGATACACAGATTAATGGAGATGAGTTAGTTTAGGATATAAGAGCTAACTAGAAATACGCTTAAGCTATTGGCCAAAAAGTATTGCAAATAATATAGTTTCTTTGTGATTATTTTGAGTCAGGGTGGTCGGGAAATGAACTAGTGGTCTCCACCAACAGGTCAGGAGAACACACAGGAACCTGAAGCAGAAATCATGGAGAAATATTGCTGTGGGCCCACTCCAGGCTGGCTCACATTTATCTAGCGTTCTTATACCTGCCCAGGGAATGGTGCCACCCACAGTAGACTGGGCTCTCATACATCAGTGTAGACAGAAGTTTCTGTCCTTCTTGGTCCTGCAGCTGTTCAGTCCCAAAGAAACACACAGAGGCTTATATTAATTATAAACTTTTTGGTATATTAGCTCAGGCTTATTATTAACTAGCTCTTACAACTTAAATTAACCCATGATTCTTATCTTCATTTAGCCATGTGGCTTGGTACCTTTTCTCAGTGCAGCATTCTCATCTTGCTTCCTGTGTTTGGTTGGTGACTGCGTCTCTGCCTTTCTTCACAGAATTCTCCAAGCTTGGTCACCCTACACTTCCTGCCTGGCTACTGGCCAATCAGCATGTTATTAAACCAATACAAATGATAAGTTTTCACAGTGTACAAGAACATTCTCCCACAGCACATCAGTTATCAAGGTAATTCCACACAGACATGCCTGTTGACCAATCTGATCTAGGCAATCGCTCAGTTGAGACTCCCTTCTCAGGTGACTCTAGGCTGTGTCACCTTGACAAAACTAACCAGCAACATAACAAGGAGTTCCAAGGTCATGGGGGTGGCTTTTGAGCTAGCTCAAGGGATCAAAGATGTCACTTGTTGCTTGCCATAACCTCTTCAGTCACGATCACAGACAACTGTCCTCACTCCAATACCACACGTGGTCATGGTAACAGTCAAGCAAGGAAGAAGGAAGGAAGACCTTGATTCACACATACCCCTTTCTGGAGAAAATCACACCCAGGAGTCCCCAGAAGTCTTCCCCTTAAATCTTCTAGGACAACCAAAGTTACATACCTGTCCGTGGGTCAGACTTGATCAAGGGACGTGAGTCTCCTCAGATCAGAAAAAAACCCAATCTGAACCTGTCCCCTGAGTTAAGCACTACACTGTCACAACTAATTCTTCAAATAGGACAGATTATTTAAATAGGAAAGACCAAATCTTTCTACTGTTAACATTCTAAATGTATTTTTTTAAAAAAAACCAACTTCCTTCCTCACATTGTGTCACTGACCTTGTGCGTTTCTCTTATCAGTCTCAACTCCAGCAGTTAGATTTTTTTCTGGAGAATTAGCTCCATGGGCCCCCCCCCCCGTCACTCTTCTCAGGCATGTATCTATGAACTCTGCCTGCACAGCTGGGCACCTGGCACGTGACCCCAGGGAGAGATGGGTGGGTGCCAGCACCCCGGACCCATACTTGGTGGTTCCAATTCACCAAGAGCCAGCATCCCACCAGGAAACAGAAACCATTGTAATGTAACCCATGGGGACTGGACCATGGTAAGGGAGAGCTGGGGACTAGTTTCTCTTGGCAGTCAAGGGAAAGTTGCCTTGGGAGCTACCTTGCAGTAGTGGGCCCCAGAGAGGACAGACCCTGCTTCCGACAGCATCAGGGTGAAGGTGGGAGAGTGGCAAATATTCTAGGCAAAGAGCAGCAGAGCTCAGAAACAGAGAATGAGCACTCGCAGTACCGAAGTGAGACGCGAGGCAGGGCAGTGTTGTGCCTGCCACCTCCTCATGGCAGACTCTCAAGCTGGGCACGCTCTGAGATGAAGAGGAAAAGGAAAGCAGGAGAGCCCGTGGTACGTATGTGCCCACACACAGGGGTGGAGAGGGCGGGCAGGAGAGCCCGTGGTACGTATGTGCCCACATACAGAGGTGGAGAGGATAGGCAGGAGAGCCCGTGGTACATGTGTGCCCACACACAGGGGTGGAGAGTTCGTGGCACATATGTGCCCACACAGAGGTGGAGAGGCCAGGCAGGAGAGCCCGTAGTACATATGTGCCCACACATGGGGATGGAGAGCCCATGGTACATATGTACCCATACATGGGGGTGGAGAGTTCATGGTACATATGTGTCCACATAGAGGTGGAGAGGCTAGGACTTGGCACAGCTGTCCACGTCCTGTGCCATGACCTCACTCTCTATGCCTCAGCGCCTGGTCTCTGGGTGAAAGCCACAGACGCACCCAGCACAAAGGATCATGGTGAGGCTTGTGTGTTTGTAGCATTTTAAACACGAGCACTCTCTGATTCAGGGCAACAGGCATCAACTGGTCTTCATTCCTAGTAAATGTTCTCAGCCTTACCCATGCACTGAACCCTGTGCCAAGGCTGTGAGAACAGAAAGAAGTCTCCCTTTGCCTCTAAGTCTATGTATATATTATATATACACATATATTTCTATATCATACACACGTATTACATATTATATACATATATAACATAGACATAATAGATTGGTATGTGTCTATTATATATTATATTATGTTAATATATTATAAATATATAATGTATTATGCACATATATGCATGCACATAATATGTATATAATATATACATATATACTTTAAGCCAAGTATATATTATAATACCTTTGTCAGCATCTCCTTGTCATGAGCCTGGGTCAAACAAATATAATCTGAAGTGATTTATTGAAAGAATTGAGAAGTGTTAACAAGCTAGGAGGAGCCAAGACCTGGACATCAGAGGGAACCCAAGCAGAATACCTCCCCTTTCTGTCTCCATTTGGGGCTTCCCCTTCTTCTGGAAAGTTTCATGGAGCACAGTCACCTAGGCCTAGGTTCTGGAATCAACACAAGAGATGAGAAAAGCTACTGACTATACATTCAATATAGACAATGCCATTATATGTTACATGTGAATGAAAACCATCCTGAAAGGTTATCGTCTTAGATCACAATAATGTCAGAAAATATGCAAAGACAGATTGCCTAGGAATTCCAGAAGGTGTCAGAACTCAGCCCCAGAGCTAAGTGTACTGCAAGATAGCAGAAATGTTAGCAGTAGCCCAGTATGGAGACGCTTCATAATCATGGGTAGGTAGAGTTAATGCTGCAAAGGTGTTTGTTGAACCCTAAATACGATTCTAAACAAAGGTCCAACAAATTTACCTAGTGATTCTGACAGACTAATTTTAAATTCTATTTGAGAAGGAGGAGGAAGAGGAGAAGGAGAAGAAGATTAGAGCAATGTGATTAAGAAAAGCTGTAAAACACGAGATCAGCATGCAGAACTCAGCTGTGCTTCTACACAGCAGCAGCGAGCAACTGGGGTGCAAGAGAGCAGAGCTGGGACTCCAGCACCAGACATTGCACTTCCATAGCATGCGCCAGGGTGGGGTTCTAGTGCCAAACTTTCCCCTTCCCTCTCAAAATACAGGAAATCTAGAGAATTCTGATTATAAAAGAACCAAAAAGAATAAGCCACAACAAGAACAAGTCACACAGAGATACCGTGAACAGACGGTGTTGAAGCTCGCACCCTGGGAACTGCAAACCACTGGAAAAAGACAGCCTGTGGCCATAAAGCAAACCGGTGCTGTCACCCTGGCAACAAAGCCAGCTGCTTCAATGCAATCCAGATAAAAATATCTGGTTGTGTCTTTTGCACAAATTGACAAGCTGATTCTAAAATTCCTGAAAATGCCTAGTGCGATCCTAAAAAGGAACCAATCTGGAAAGTTTTAAGACACATCCCCAGCAACAGGTGAGTAGGGGGCCCATACAGCAACCTTGGACAGAATAGGAAAGCTCTGAATCTGTCACCAACGGGCTTCTAGCAAGGGCACTGAGACAGTCCGGTGACAAAGGAACATGATCACTTACAACTGCCATCCACGCTGCAAACCAACGAATGTGGAACCAACTTCACATCACATATGAAAATGAAGTCAGAATGGAGCAATGCCATTCTGTGTAAGTTAAATAAAACCCCTAAGAAGAACATCCTAGAGAAGAGCTGTATTCTGGGGTTAGTCAAGAGCTGCTTGACCACAGGTTATCCAAGGAAAATTCCAATGAATTAGACTGGATCATCTGAGCCACAAGCATTTACCTGATGGAGGGCTCGTATCCAAAACAGAGAACTCTCACAACGCCACAGAAAAACAGAAAAAACAACCTAAATAAAATTTAAAACAGTTTGAAGAGAAACTTCTCCAAAAAAAAAATAAACCGGTGGCCAATAAACACATGCAAAGATACACGGCCCGGCATCAGCCATGAATCCAAAGCACACCGAGACACAGCACACCCACAAGGGTGACTCTCATCCCAGACAGACAATAGCATGTGCTGCCCAGGATGTGGGAATAAGAAACTCACACTCTCCTTGCCGCAACATGAAGTGGTACAGCCTCCACAGAAAGGTCAGGCAGTTCCTCAAAGCTTTAAGCTGCCACATGACCCAGGAAATTCACTACTTGCTGTTCACTCCAGAGAACCGAAGACCTAGGCTCATACAAAAGCTTGCACAGAAGTGTTCAGCCCACCACTGTTCTCAGTAACCAAAAGGTGCAAACAAGTCAGATGTCCATCCCCTGATGAATGGTGGATTTACACAATGAAATATTATGTAGACGTGATTGCTAGGGGCAATGAGAAGTGCCACTAATCGCGGGGTTACTTTCAGAGAAAGTTCTCTATAGCTGTAGCAGTGCTTATAACATTAATGGGATTATACAATTCAAAATATGTTGGATGGAATGTGGGGTGTATCACAATAAAAAAACAGAGAAAAAAAGATAGAAATCTATGAATGAATAAAAGTCAATTGCCAAGGTGTGCCAGAAGACGAGCCAGGCTCGCCTTGCCAGCCACCAAGATGCCCTCTCTCACTCATCTCTTCTCCAGACGGGATACTGGGCTCCTTGCAAGCTTGATGCCACTATCATGCTACTGTGTATATCACTCAATTAGTGAGGGGCCCCTTGAAAACACCACTGGTGACATTCCACAGATGTTTGCAGGTATCTCCACTCCCTGACCTACAAGGTGATAAATCATTCTGTCAGAAGTGCAGGGATATTAAAGCTCAGCCCCAGACATCGAACAGGCTAAGGACACCCAACATGCAAGATAGTTGGTCCCAGAGCTGTCTCTGAGTGTGCTCCTTGGGCTTTCCGCCCTCTGGGAGATGCAGGGAAGGCAGCAGGGCCCTGGCCCCACTCGGAGTCCCTGTGTCTTCGGTTCTCCATAGGACTTTCTGCAAAGTGCTGAGAAAGTTATCACAGACAGCTGGACAGTCAGGGTGGCTCTAGATACTGCAGGTGCATCTCCTAGGGGGACCATCAAAGAAGAGGGGTGCACCTGGATGTCTTAAAGACACGGAGTTGGGATCTGCATTTCTCTAACATGCTGAAGCCATGAGGGTTCACTTAACCTTTAAAGAATCTAAGAGTGAATCTAAGAGAAGATTCACTAGGTACTGGTAGCGATGGGATAGGCACCCAGACAAAAGGGCCATTGGGGTTCTGCTGGAGTTGGGGACTGCCCCCGACAGGATGGCCACCTTTGCCCTCCTGAGGGAGTGAGAGCAGAGGTGTTTGAATTCATGTCTACTTCTCAGACACACCTGGCCAAATGTTGACCGACTTGGATGTTGTCACAAAAGGACTTGAATCATTGGATTCTGCCTGTCACCTCGGGGTGATGGGATACAGGAGCCATGGCCTTAGGCTGGTTCCCAGGGCACTTGGTTGTTGTGGAGACATCAGTTAGTGCACACACTTTGTACTTTTGCCCCAGTCATATTTATTCTGACAGCCTAAATGGACCTCCCACAGCGAACTGCCAGGACTTTTCCAATGCAGAGCTCTCCAGAAGGTCCTGATTCCCATGCTATGCTCATGTTCTGTATTGGCAGTTCCCACCATGGGATCTCCGGAATGCTCCTTCACCTGATTACAACAACCTACAGCATCCTACTGAGCAAAGGGTGTTCTCAAAGACAGGCCTCTCAGAGACCTGAGCCTCAGCCCAGAGCAATTAAAACCCAGAGTTGCTCTGTTCAGGGGTCCACTAATGTCAGATGGCGGGGGTCTGCTCAGAAGGGCTCGCTGTATGGTTCACGACCTTTGGCTGTTTGGGGAATCATTCTTTCACTGTCCAAAGGCCAGGCAGTTACAGGCTCTGGCACCGGACCTGTGTGAAGACAGTGGCCGCTCTACTTCACTTCAAGGCCCTAGGCGCGTATTTAGCAAGCTAATCAGTACCATTTTGCTCTGATCTGGTGGAGTAAATCTTTCCTTTCTGACCTGAATTTAAGGTCCTGGAAGAAATACTTGGCGTGTACTCAAACCACGAGCACTCAGAACGGTGTTGATGATGGAGGACAACCACCCTGCCAGTCAGGTCTTGGTGGGGCTAGACCTCAGCTTTCAGTCTCTGACAGTCCAGCACCCTCCAGCCAACACTGTAGGGTTGACTCCGAGCACAAGAATCAATTTGCTCACTTTCTCCATACTATCTGCCCAGTGAGGCCCAAGCTCCCGGCATACATCAGCACGGGCAGGTGGCAGAGGGACCTGCCTGGTGACAAGCTTACTGGCCTGACTTTCTCACTGGCCACTTCAGCCCCACTTTGAGGGAAGAAGCAACTCTGATGGTGCCAGACTTGGATCTCATTGGCCCTTCCAGTGTGCCCTGAGGACTCAGGTTGACTCCAGATAAAACCCACTGTTTCACTCTGGCCTGAAATGACTCCACCAGAGACTGGGGTGCAGTCTAGTAGTAAAGCATGTGCCCAGCATAGCATGCATGAGGGCCTCTGTTCAGTCCCTAATACCACAAGAAAGGGCAGAGAGAAGAAAGAGAAAAGCCCCTCCACCCATTTTAGAGGTGGAGATAACACCTCTGTAATATAGATTGTCACTGTCACAGCTGGTGACATTTGATTGCAGGCAGACCTCAACCAATAGTCGCTGAACGAGCCCACAGTGCAGCGGGGAGCGACTTCCGCTCCGTCAGCCAATAGCTGCTGAAATACCAGCCCACTGGGGCGTGGTATATTTCTCTTTTAAAAAGAGAAGCAGATCCCGGATCAGGCCCTCTGGTTCCGGCTCTTGGTTCCGGCTCCTGCTCCCGGCTCCTGCTCCAGCGACTAGGCTCCCTTCCTGACGGTTTATGGTGTATGTAAGTTTTACCCCCCAAAATAAATAACCCCTTAAAACATAACTGGTGTGGGATTGATTCGCTGATATCGGATGACTTACCTGCCAGTCTGCTTTCCCCATGCCTGACCACGAATACCCCAAACGCTGCTACCCTCAGGAGGGTCAGAGAGCTGCTCTCTCGTCGCCACACTCACTTTGTGAATACATTTCTCTTTCTGTGATGGGTCGGCGCGCATCCTCACCCACACTTCCCAAACGAGAAAGCTACAGCCCAGAGAGATGTGGCAGCTTCCCCAAGGACGCACAGTGACAGCGACGCAAAAGCAGCCTGGGTGCTGAGATCCACGGCTCACGCCGTTTTCTCAGCACCGGAAACCATCAGCTCACTGAGTGCTGGGCCTCAGGATGGCATGTCAGAGGCTGTGCAGGAACCGCTGTGAAGGAACTACACACGTGAACACCAATGTCTCCGTCTTTCTCCCTCTCTGTATGTTCCAACACTTACAAAGATAAGTGTTCAGTATTTATTAATGAAGAAGTAAATACAAACAACCTTTAAAACTAATACATGCTTTATAAATGAAATGAATAAATTATAGGAAGTGGGTTCCAGAACTTTACCCCCTGCTGCTAAGGACCTATTACGTCCATCTTCTGTAGCTATGATGGAGCACTTGAAACTGGGTAACTTATAAAGAAGCTCACAGTTCTAAAGGCTGCAAGTCCAAGAATGCATGACATCCAATGGTGACCCTGTGCTGTGCTACAACACAGCAGAAAGCAGAAAAACAAGTGAACGCATTGAAAAGAACAAAGCCCAATGAGTGGCCTCCTCTCAAAACATACCATTATCATGGTACTAACCCAGTCCCATGAGGATGTCATTAATCCTCCCAAGCCACCACCTCACAAGGTCCCACCACCTCTCAGCCCACTTACACACGCCTTAAAAAGGACCATATTCAAACCACACTATGCTACCAAATGCTGGACCTCACTGGTTAAAGGAACTGCTGTGTGGGGTACAATGGGGAAGGCGAGGACACTGACTTCTGGGGCCTTGGGGTCATTTTCAGATGGGTGAGTGAGTACAGGTGGGAGAACAGCACATGGCCCCATCACAAAGCGCTCTGGATTAAATTCAGGGCCTGTTATTTATTGCCTCACTGTGTTGCCCTCAACACACCTAGTCATTCATTCCCCTCATTCCTTCTGGGACCCCTAGCCTCAGGCAGTCCTTGGAGACCCAAAGGGCCACCCAGCCCTGGAGTAGCCCATGGTGACAGATTCCAACGCAGGTAGTGACTAGAGAAAGAAACAGTCTCCATCAGAGCCTGGCAGTTACAGAGCGGTCCATGCAGGCTTCCTGGAGGCGAGGACCCCTGCAAGAGCCTCCTGGGCAGCAACACCTTCAGCCGAGACAGGAGAGCCAGCGAGGCCAGCCAGCTGGGTTAGCAGTGTGGCCCTACTGGGCGGTGGGCACTGCTTGGGGTGCTAGGAGCACAGCAGCAAACCAGCCAGACAACAGCCTCTGAACTCACGAGGCTGACAGCCTGGTGGGGTGGGGGAGACAATAATCAGTAAAATATATGGTGGGTTAGGAGATGATGAGCTAACAAGAAAAACAAGCTGAAGCAGGGCAGGTGGGCAGCGAGTCCTGGAGGCTTTGGAGCGCATTCCCGAGGAGGGAGCGTCCATACCAGGACTGGGGATGCCAGGAAGTGGAGGAGATCCATCTAGAGGCACAGACAGGGGGGACAGCACTCATGCAAAGGCCCGGGGTGAGCATGGGATGTTGGGCACTTGGGGAGCAGCAGGGTGGCCAGAAGGCGGGTGGACACCAACAGGTCCAGGCTGATGAGGTATGCCTGTCGGCCATCGTGAGCACTGTGTCTTCTTCCTCACAGAAGCAGGAGCGGTGAGGATGCAGAGCAGAGGGGACAGCTGTGGGCTTTCGGACTATGGAAGAAGGGACAGAGCAGGGAAGATGGACGAGGAAGCTGGGTCAGGGACAGAGCAGGGAAGATGGACGAGGAAGCTGGGTCAAAAGCTCAGGTAGAGCTGCAGGCTGGGACCAGGACCAGGGAGGCTCTTGCCCCACCTCCTAGGAGGCTCCTGTGTGCCTCTCTCACCCTTCTCCAACCTTCCCTTTGCCTGCGCCCAGGCAGTGTTAACTCACAAAACCCTGCCAGCTGCCCCCAGGAAAGGCCCAGGCTAGCGGAAAGAGACGTTCAGAGCCCGCCAACCCTGCAATTAGTGATAAGATGGATTCTTCCCCCTGACAGGCGCAGGAGATACAGGACCTGTTATTACCCAGCCTAATTACAGCGTCTAGGCTGAGGAGCGCCCTGCAAGAGGAACAACCTCGGCCTGTGTAGCGAGCGCTCATGGCCCTCCTCCCTCTTGCTCTTCCACAGAGACATTCAGCGGTCCTGGAATCAGTACTCAGACCCTCTCGGGGGGCTCCAAGACAGCTTTTGCTTTCTTCAGAGCTTGATCTAGTTCCCTATATCTTAAATGCCCAGCAGGCACCACGGCAAGGCTGAGTGACCCTAAATGCAGCTGTTCTTGAAAGGCCTCTGTTCCCTAGCCCCACACCAAGTGTCTGAATCCCACTGACACCTAGTGCCAGTGAAAAGCCACCAGCTTATTGACTGTCCCCAGCACATCTTGGTGCTTGAGTAGATGACATGTGTTATAGCCTCAGTTTCCCAAGGCTAAATGGTACTCCCCAGGCACACAACATCTATCCACCTACTGTGTGTTGATGCTGAGAAACCACTAATGCATGCCTCTTTTTACATCACAGAGCCCTGAGTGAAGGGGACCCATGGCTGAGTGCCTACTGTGTGTTTCATTCTTAACAGGCACATTAAGATCTTATAACCCACCTGGAAAAGAGAAGCAGGTACCTGTCCAAGTGTCACCACTATGCGTGTGTGTTACTAAAACCCAGTGGACCGCCGCTGAGTCAACTGTGTGAGCACTGAGCAGGTGCTATCTTTGGGCCCAAGTACTCATGAGACAGGGTTTGGATGTTAAATAAATTTGACATAGCAGATAATCCTTTTCTTTTGTCCTGATCGTTGCACAAGAAAATTCCTATTTGTTACTTGTCTGTCTCTGGCACCCCCCATACTGGTCCCGCCACCTACTAACCACGAAGATAACAGTGAGGCCCAGAGACAGAGGAGCTGGCTAGCAAACACCATCACAGTCTAGATGCTTCTAAGATCTGCTAGTGCTACTTCTCGCGCATCACAGTATGAGCTGATGGGTGTTTGCATGCACGGCTGTGTGCGTTTTAAGACAGTTAATCAAGTCTGCATTTGCTAAGAAGAAGACGCACTTGGAAGGCTGAGCACAAAGCAAGAACGGCACAGGGCAGGCCAGGGACACATGGGTGATGACGCCCAGATGATCTCTACAGCTCCAAGTCTGATGGTATTTCCTGAGCTGTCACCTGCTCCAGTCTCTGCCACTGAGGCTTGCCATGCCCCTGTAGGGCCCCCTCCTCGGCAAAAAGGGAAGCACTGGCCACGGTGGGTGTCTGCGGACCTGGGTCCCTGCCAGGTGTCATGCTGAGTGAGATGTCAGTGTACTTGGCTCTGGGAGGCTGATGGGCTAATGAGGGGGCACCTGACAGCCCCGAAGACCTGACATGTCTATTCTCAGGAAACAGAACATCTGGTTCTTGGCCCAGCCTTCTCCTCACCATCTGCCAGCCCCCTCAATGGCCTGGCAGCGTCCACCTGACAGATCGCCCTCCTGATATCTTTATTATGGCTTTGAAAAGTCTCCATAGGGGCTCCTGACCCCATTCTCTCCTGGAGAAATGCTCCCCGAGGCACTGCGATGTCAGTCAGGTTAGGAGCATGATACCACCAATGCTTCCTGGGCAGACGCTCCCTGTCACTGAGACTGCTCCATAAATAACAGCAGCCTCCTGGAGAGGTCCCACTGGGCCAGGAGGTGCAGATGCTCACAGGACACAGCTCAGGGCAGCATTTCTCCGTTTCCTGACAGAGGTCAGCTCCTGAGATGAGCTGCAGGAAGTAACGATTTCCGAAAACAAGTCCTAAGTAGATTCAAGCCGTGCGGGCTGGGTCTACCGTGGTCTTCAGTAATCTCTAATTTGCCCTGCTCAGACGCTCTCAGAATGACCACACATAAGCCATGGCTCACTTGCTCATTTCTTGAGTGTACGTTGGTTTATAGAACAAATAACCCCGTTTGTCCAAGAAAAATCATGTCATGAAAACGAGACTGGAGGAGGGCATGTTAGAGAAAGCGCAAGTGTTGGCTCCACACCTGGATCAGGGCAGCAGTTGACCGCAGCAGGAGCCACTCCTGCTGTGTAGGAGTGAATACAGCTTGGAGCGAGGACCTGGAGGCAGTGCCCCTCCCTGTAGAGGCCACTGGCACTTCTGTTACATTTTGAATGGCCTCAGCTGTAAAGTCCAAGATTACCTTGGCAAGATTCCAGCCTTTCCCCTACTCCACACACACCCAGAAGCCCGAGTGGCAGAATGCTACCGCTGAGAGAGAGGTGTGGAGAGTTCTGGGTTGGAGTGGCTGCACCGGCCCTGGCTATGGAACTCCGAGCTTAGGCTAACCCACATACCCCAGGTTTCCCTGGGCAGCCATGGCTGGAAAATCAGTCTGAGAAAGACTGCACCTGCACTGAGCATGTTCAGACCTTTCTCCTCGTCATTATCTGCACAATGCAGTGGAACAGCCATTTAGCAGCATTTCTCCATGTCATTATCGCTACACAATGCAGGGAGCAGCACTTACCATAGCGTGTGTACTGCAGCGGCATTGTAAGCAGTCTAGCATGTACTTGAACAAAGGGGTGTGTGGCTTACAAGCAAAAGCCACACTGTTTCACAGAAGTAGCAAGGTGGTTAAGTGGGCCTCATGCTGGGACGGTAAAAATCCAGGGTCCCAATAAAGGTGCTCATTAATTGTCACCTCCCTGGTCCTTTTTACGTTGTCACCCACAGTGCGTGTCTCCTTTGTGCAGATGGGGAGCTGGGTTCCAGCAACACAGTGATGATCTCAGGACTGGAGCCAGAACTGAGCTTCATCTTAGTCCCAGGGGTCAAAGACACCTCTCACATCCCACAGGAAGCTGGCACTTGCCTGTTTAAAGGAGGTTAGAAGTTCATCGGAAGAAGGCAGGTTGAGCATGTGCCACAACTTGCTGGCTGCAGGTAGCTGCTATACCCCCGTCATGCTTCCTGTAATCACAGGCTATCATTACTTACACCTTGCCCCCCGATGGCACATCACGCACACTATGGGCATGCTAAGTTATATAACGCTGCACAGTCAGCCTGGGTTCTGCATCTGCACTCACCCAACTGCAGGTAAACTACTCTTTTAAAAACTGCTCTCTGCCCTGAGCACACTTGGACCTCTTGTCATCATTCCCTGATCAATAAAGCAGAGCCACAATCTACCAGTCCTTTACCTGGCATTGCAAGCTCCGAGCCACCCGGGTTTGCAAGCAAGCATGTGGAAGGACCACCAGAGCTTCTATGCAAAGACCTCTCGTTACAGGAGGGACTTGAGAAGCTGTGGGGTTTGGAATCCATGGAGGATCCTGAAACCAACACTTCACAGATAGAGGGAATGACCGTGCAATAAAAACGTAGGAGGGGATCTGGAGAAGGGACTCTACAGTTAAGAGCACTTGCTGCTCTCCAGAGGACCTGACTTTGGTTCCTCATTGTGTAATTCACAACTGCCTGTGACTCCAGCTCCAGGAAATCAGATGCACTCCTCTAGCCTCTGAAGTACACACACACACACACACACACACACACACACACACACACACACACACGCACAGAGAGAGAGAGAGAGAGAGAGAGAGAGAGATGCATACACCTAAATAAAATAAAAAATAAGGGATAGAGGGAGGGCTAAGAGCACTTTCTGTTCTTACAGGGGACCCAGCTTTGGTTCCCAGCACCAATGTGGTAGCTTTCACCTGTCTATAACTCCAGTTCCAAGGGCTCTGACATCCTCTTTTGACCTCTGCAGGTACCAGGCACGCACATAGTATGCTCACACACATATAGGCAAAACAATCAAGCACACACATAGTTACTTACACACCTGCAAGCAAAACACTCACACACAAAAACCTAAAAATTATGAAATAAAATAACTATTTAAAATGAAATGCTGTCAGAATGAATGAATATGATGTTATATTCATGCTGCATTTGTACATAATTCCCTTGGGGAGACATATCATTGTTTTAGTAGTGGCTGCTGCTCCTAGCACTTTCAGCCTGCCCCTGTGCTGTTCTTTCATTGAAGGACCTGTTGGCCTATATAGGATATTCTATAGTAGATCTGTGTTTTCCGAAACAGTAGGGAAGTCAGTCACTTTTGCTCACTCCAGGCTCAAAACAAACAAACAACCCAGAATAGGTAGTTAGACAGATCTGAGTCTTCTTTCCACAAGATGTCCCTATCTGTTCCTGGGTCCTCAAGCTTCCACAGGGGCCATATATGAGGTGTTCTGAGGTGGCAGGCCTCCACACTCACTCACGACTCCATCTGGGTTGTGCCTAGCATGATGGTGCCCGTGCGGCATGTCTTATATGGCAGGAAGAACACACAGGTCCTGCACGGGCAGTTTCCCTTCACAGAGAGTCAAACAACAAAACCCAGAGATGGTGTGAAGCAGAGCCAGGGAGACCCCTCTAAGGCAGAGTGGTGAAGAAGACATTCGGAGCAGGCAGCAGCTGGGGTACGATCTGTTATGGCTTGCATCTGGACTGCCCGCAAAGGCCCTTGTGTTGAAGGTTTCATCCCCAGCTTGGTACCTCTAGAAGGGAGAGAGACCTGTGAGAGGTGGGATCCAGTAGAAGAAGATGAGGTCACAGATTATGCTCTTGTGCGGAGTCTGGGAGGATGAGGACCCTGGTGTCTTCCTCTCCTTTTCCTTCATCAGAGCCATTAGAAAAACAGGCTTTCCCCGCCATACACTGTCAGACCACAGGCCTAAAAGCAACTGAACCAACTGACCAGAAACCTGAAACTCTAACATTGAAAGCCAAATGAAAACTCGTTTTTTAGGAAAGGAGCACGGGCAAAGGTCCTGAGGCTCCAAGAGAGACCAACATGGGAAGAGCTGAGCATCAAAGTGGCAGCGGATGGGTGTTGGGATGATGGGCATTACTGGGCACTGAGAGTCAAGTCAAGGTCTGTGCTGTGTGTCTTCTATTCAAAGAGACCCTTCCTTGCCTTATGTCTTCTCCCCAAGTCCAGAGGAAGTTCCCTGGGCTGCCCAAGGAGGAGTCTTCTCTCACACCAAACTGAAACTGCCTAAGGATTCACCCACCTACTCCTGGGCCTTGGCTTTATTCAAAAGTGATACTCCTGCCCCTACAGTGTCACACAGCCTCATCCCTGTCCCTACAGTGTCACACAGACTCATCCCTGTCCCTACAGTGTCACATAGCCTCATCCCTGTCCCTACAGTGTCACACAGCCTCATCCCTGTCCCTAAAGTGTCACATAGCCTCATCCCTGCCCCTACTATGTCACACAGCCCCACCCCTGCCCTTACAGTATCACAGAGCACTACCTCTGACCCTGTGATGTCACACAGCACTGCCTTTGACCCTGTGATGTCACACAGTACTGCCTCTGACCTTGTGATGTCACAGAGCACCACCTCTGACCCTGTGATGTCACACAGCACCACCTCTGACCCTGTGATGTCACAGAGCATTGCCTATGACCCTGTGATGTCACACAGCACTGCCTCTGACCCTGTGATGTCACCCAGCACTGCCTCTGCTCCTAGAGTACTGCTATTGGCTTAGCTGTGTCTTTGGAAGAGAGAAGGGTGAGGGCCTGAGCCATCCAGAAACCTTGAGCAACCCCCAGTCTAAGTGCAGTTTGTAATAGACAAGAAAACAAATATTAGAAGGAAGTAAACACTGAGGCCAACCTGAACCATCCTGACTCTAAAGGCACTCTGTGCAGCTAGCACCAGCGGTAACAGAGCACAGTGCCCTGTGCTCCAGAACAATCTACCCAATTACTGGACAAGAGGCTTTATCTCCTACTTAGCCATTTATTTTTGAGACAATCTCACTATGTAGCACAGGCTGACCTCAAGCTCACAACCCTCCTGTCTCAGTCTCTCAAATACTGAAACCACAGACCTGTGCCACCATGTTTGGCTTTGCTGGATGATTTTTAGCCTATTGGACACAGAGATGATACCACCATGACATGAAGTGAGTGGTTTTGCCAACCACATGCCTCCATCATGATGTGTTATGGAAAGTGAGGGGCCGGTGCCCTGTTGTAGGAAGGCCACTTAATTGTTCCAGCCACTTGGCAGCTCAGACCCATAATAACCACATGAAAACTATATTAAATCACTGCTTGGCTCATTAGCTCTAGCTTCTTATTGGCTAGCTCTTACATATTAATTTAACCCATCTCCATTAATCTGTGTATCGCTTCGTGGCCATGGCTTACAGGTAAAGTTCTGTCCAGTGTCTGTCTCTGGCAGGGCTACATGGCTTCTCCCTGACTCTGCCCTTCTTCCTCCCAGCATTCAGTTTAGTTTTCCCTGCCTAGCTCTGTTCTACCCTATCAGGCCAAGCCAGTTTCTTTATTAACCAATGGTATTCACAGCATACAGAGGGAAATCCCACATCAGTGCCCAAGGCTGCAACTTGCAAAACTTCCAAACCTGTGTGCCAAATAATTCTTTTCTCATTTTAAGGTGATGTTCTCGGGAATCTACTATAGTGATCCAATCTAAATGGCTACATAGAGTTACTCTATAATCTAAAATGTTCAGCAAACTTTAGGGTATGAAAAGAATTATAAAGTGCAAGCTATATTCTGGAAAAAAAACAACTTGATAGAAATAGTTGGGTGTCTCTGGCATTAGCTTAGATGAAAATAAAATAAAACTTCAAAGAGGATATTAGAAATATGCCCAAATAAAGTATATTTAAAGAACTAAAGAAGTGTATGACAATAATGAATAAGTAGAAATGGATATTGATTAGGAGATATGAATTACTTTTTAAGAAAAGAAACCAAAATGAGGTTCTTTGGTTGGAGAATGCAGCAAATGAAACTGAAATGACTGTATGAGTTTCACAGCTGATTGGGACAACAAATAAAAGAACTGGCAAGTATGGAGAGAGACCAGGAGAGCACTCCAGAACTGAGCACAAGAAGACAGAGAGACATGAACAGCATCTCAGAGGCCAGTGGGCATGTAGAAAGAGTCAATCAGCACAGACAGAAGAGGCTGAGAAAATGAGGACAAAATGGCCAAAACATCCAAAGAACAAACACACTATATATCCAAAGAGCTCAGCCTCCCACTGGAAGTGTCCATAGAGACCCACACAGATAAACATCATCAAGCTTTTGTGACCTAAAGAGAAAAGATGAAGATCTTAATGCAACAAGGAGGGATTGTTCTGTAGTAAGACAATGCTTGGCTTCTCCCCAGAAACAGGCGACCATTAGGGGCAGGAGCCACAACCAAGGGATGGAAACAGAAAGCTGTCAGCCAAGACTTCTATATCCAGCAAAACTATCCTCCAAAATTTAAGTCAAAATAGAAATACTCCCAGGTAAACATAAACCAAGAAAGCTCAGGGCTGGCAGATTTGCCTTAAAACAAGTTCTGTAAGGGGCCTTTCAGGCTAAAAGAAATGATTTCAGAAATTACTAAAACCCCCAGGAAGCAATAAGAAAACAGCAAAAAGTTAAAAAAAATGACTTACGACAAATATGTAGTTCTCATTTCTTTTTTCATTTTCTTTTTAGTTCTGAGGGTAGAACCTGGAACCTGTGCATGCTAGATAAGAGCTGCCACTGAGTCACCTCCCATTTCTTCTTTAATACCGTCAAAGAATATACGACTATATAAAGCAATCATTAGGGCCATTGAGACGCTTCATGGGTAAAGAAAAGCAGTTATCACCCAGGCCTGATGGCCTGAGTTGGAGTCCCTAGAACAGTAGAAGGAGAGAATCATCTTCACAAAACTGTACCCTTGACCTCCACACATGTGTGCTTATGCTCACACAAGTGTAATACACATACAATATTACTATTGTTATATTATAATAATAACAAATTCACCACCATAACACTGCATGTTTGTCTTAGAACATACACCAAATCATGAGTACAAAGTGTAAAATATAGAGAAACTTTTATGTGAATTATATGGAAATATTAATGCAAAAGGGGAGAAACAAATCTCTGTGGGAACAAAGCTTGTGTTTTCCCAGTGTTAAGTTGAAGTGAATTGTAGTCATTTGAAGATGCATACTGAAATTCATTAAGCAGTAATTAAGAAAACAACTTCAAGGGACTGGGGAGATGACTCCATGGATAAATTACTTCCTAGACAAGTAGAATGACTGGAGTTTTGCTCCCCAGAACCCACATAAAAACCAGGCAGGCATGCCAGCTCTCTGTAATCCACAAGTTTGGGAGGCAGAAATGGGAAAGCTGGTTTACTAGAGAAACTGGAATTGGCAAACTGTGAGTTCAGAAAGAGATCCTGTCTCAGTAGATACAGTGGAGAGCAATGGAGGAAGACATCTGACACCAACTCCAGGCTTCCACACACATGTACTCCCACACCCATGTAAACATACATATATGCACACACACACATACACACATACACATTCAAGAAAAGAGAGAAAAGCTTCAAATGGGAAAACTCAATGGGGAAGTTAAAATTGTACACCAATAAAAGTAAAATAAAATAAAACAAACTGCCTAACACAAATGAAAGCCATCAAGAAAAACGCAAACCAATGAGACTGAGGGGCTGGAGAGATGGCTCAGTGTCAACCTGTTCCTCTTGCAGAAGATGTGGCTTGGATTCTCAGCACTCACTTGGTGGCTCACAACCACTGGTCAGCACCACTCCCAAAGGATCCAAGCCCTCTTCCAGCCTCCACAGCCACTGCATATATGTTGTACACAGACACACACTTTTACAATAATAGTTGGAGACAAAGCAGCATTAGAAGCAAATTAAAACATTTTTGAAGACAGATGGGTCAGTCTTTCAGGAAGATATAGCAGCTATAAACATAGTTGCTTCTAACAGCCCAAAATACAAAGTGGACTCAAAGAGAGAAGGACAATTCATCAATGTCATGGGAACTAAGAGAATAACGTCATAAACACCATAGCAGAAGACTCCTCCAAACAGAAAGAAATGCCTCTCAGGAAAGACTGTCAACTGGACAATAAACCAAATCTCAAAACATTCTGAAAACTGAAATCTTACAACTTTTCTTCTCTAACTATGAAGAAATTAACAACAGAGGAATCTGGGAAATCCCCAGCCACTCAGGAATTAAGCAACACACTTGTCTACTGGGTTCAGAGGCACATCTTCTTGTCTTTCTAGGAACAGTTCTGGAGAACAATCAGCACAACTGTCAGCAACCTGTGCCAACAAAGTAGGTGATTTAGAGAAAACAGACAAATTACCAACAGACAACAGTTACCAGAGAAAACCGTAGTAGCACACACATAGCAACATCTGCCAACGTTACTAATGATTCCAGCAGACGTGTCCAACCTTTGATTCAGCAATGTCATATTGTCTACACAACTCAGCCTCAGGAGTCCAGAAATCAAGTTACAGTAAAACAACCCTCATAATGTTTAAGCTGTTTGTGGTGCTGTGTTGGTCTGAGTTTATAGTTTCTCTGGGGCATGAGCAGTCCACAGCCAACAGCTGGTAGAGGCTGTGGCTATCTTGGTTTTCCTAAACACACACTATGATGTCTACACATGATGAAGTTGAATGCATTCCTCTGTAAGGCTCTACCCTCAGCAAGGCTCCACCCTCAACAAGGCTCGGTCCTTTCAGGACAGGAATGAGCACCAAGTAAAGGGACTAGGAAAGGGAAACTCTTCACACAGTACAAAATGAAGAAAAGTCACGGTCCTTTATACTCTCAAAGTGCAGGTGAACTGCTGCTTCATATAAAAAAAAGTGGCATTAAGACCCTGAAAGGTCAGACTAAGCACCCCAGCTACAAACCTCAGGATCCAAGGGACAGCATGGCGCTGGGTTCTATGGGTTTTCTTGTTGTTTCACCAGTCCCAGACTGGGTAGTTCTGTTTTTGGTGCTATGAGAAAACATTCTCACAAAACAAAACAAAACAAAACAAAACAAACAAACAAACAAAAAAACCTTGGGGAAGAGAGAGTTTGTTTCAGCCTAAAGTTTGCAGTTTATCATCAAGGAAAGCCAAGGCAAGAACTCAGGGCAGGAGCCTGGAGCAGAAACGTGGAAGACGGAAGACTGCTTGCTGCTCATTCAACAAGCTTTCTTAATATATATATATATATATATATATATATATATATATATATATCATCACAAGCCCACATACCCACGGGTGGTGTTGCCCGTAGTACCTGAGCCCTCCCACATCAATCAGCCTCACTTTAGAGGTAGAAGAAAATCTATGACATTGTAGAATGGCAGTTCTCAATGAATGGGGATATTTAAAACAATTATTAGATAAATGACAGAGAATAAAAGAATGTTAAGAGGATGAGAAAGATGGCTCAACAGTTAAAAGCACTTGCTGCTCTTGTAGAGGACCTGAGTTCAGTTCCCAGCAATGGCTCACGACTACTGGTAATTCCAGTTCCAAGGGGATCTGCTATGTTCCTCTGACTTTCTCAGGCACCAGGCACACAGGTGATATACATACATACATACATGCAGGCAAAGCACTCATATACATGAAATAAAAATTTAAAATCATATGAAGAAATAAGTTTTCTACACTACTCAGAATGGGAAACTGTGAATACTAGTAGACTGTTGTGTCTGTACGATACACTACCTAGAGCAGCTACACACAAAAAACAAGAATACAAAACCAAACCAAGATACAGTAAAGCACACTGCAAAAAAAAATACAATTCCAATAGTTGTTCATGTGGCCCAAGGAATATAAGTTAAAAGAAATGGAGAAAAAGAAAAAGTAGACAAAAAATGAGACGGCAGATTGAGCCTTTACCTATCAATAATTACATCAACTTTAAAGCATGGCATTAGATGTAAGTTAATTTGCACAGTGGATACAAACACTGCACAACTGTATGCTTTCTACAAGAAACTCACCCCAATAGTAAGAGCACAGGTTGACTTAATACAAGAGAATAAGAAAAATCCAATACACAAGCATTGATAGAAAGAAAGTACCAAGCAAAAGATTTATTACAGAACTATGCTAATCAAGACTATGGTGCACTGGTGACACACAAGCATACAACACAAAGGATTAGAATTGAGAACTCCAAAATAAGACACGATTATGGATAACTGATCTTTGACAAATATGCAGATACATCATCATCCCAACAAAGGTGCTAGACAGAGCAACTAGACCTAATTGCACATCTTATACAAAACTCAGCCCAGAGCTGGCCTAGAAGATAACCTAATAATGAAGCTCCTGACTACCACAATGTCCTGGGTTCAATTCCAACACCACAAAAATTATAATAATCAACTCAAAGTTGAAGAAAGAGATCATCAGTCAGTGAAGTGCTCACTGCACAGCATGAGACCTGACACTCATTTGATAACTAACTCTCTGGCCACCAAAGCATGAAGACTGGAGTTTAAATACATAGAGCTAATGTAAGTGTGAGGTGGACACGTGTACCCACCCTGTAATTCCAGTGCTCAGAAGGTAGAAACAGGAGAGCCTCAGAACAAGCTGGCAAGCTATGTTAGTTGTATCAAACAGCTCTGAGTTAAGTTGAGAGACCCGGCCTCAAAGTATAAGGTGGAGTGATTGAGAAAGACTCCTGACGTCGAACTTGGGCCCACATACACCACACACATACACATACTATAATAATAATAATAATAATAATAATAATAATAATAATAATAATAATAATAAATATAAATTCAAAATAGGTTCCAAGTACACAGGGGTGAGGGCCTCAGGTTCTACTTCTAGGTAGGCATGCCCATAGCAAAGCAGAGGACACCTGACACCCTCTGCTGTAGGCAGTTGGCAGGCACCTTGTCTGATTACACTGTTGACCAGCCTGAGTGTCACAGTCAGGTGCTCTGGCTCTTGCCACCATCACCTCTCCCTGTGGAGCAAATGGATCCTTCAGGCCCCTCACTATTTCTGGTGCGGTCCATGTCAGAGACCCTTATGAATCAATAGAAACATCAATGCTATCACCCGACAGAGGCATCACTTCTTTTGTAAGAGAGCATAGGAGTGAACTTTCCATGTGCACTGCTGTTTACACACGACTGCCGACATGGATCCCTCTGACTCTGACATGATATATGCTTTGCTTAATGACACTAACTGCAGTTAAATGAATTCTACACTACAGGACCCCATTGGGAAGAAATCAACATTCTAAAGCACATTCTCACGAGAACACTCCCTACTGGGAAGTCACTCATGAAAGTGGTAGTGATACCCAACCTACCACATGAGCAACATCAGAGCAACCAGACACCTCCATAGCATCTCAGCTCTCTAGCACTGGATTGCCGAGAAATGGAAATGGACGGTCAAGGACTCAAAGGAATAATTTTTAAAGGCTTGATGGATCAAGAGACCCCAGATGAACAGCTGAACAGACCTTGGAAGATACACAAGTTAAGAATAAGCTTTGAAGGAGAAGCAAATAGCAGTTTTGGAAATGAGAAGCTAAATGACAATGAGACTTCTCCCAGAACCCTTAGCAACAGGTCAAGTAGTGAGAAGAGCAATGAGCTTCAGATGGGCATCAGAGAGACTGCTTACCCAGGAGAACAAGGATCCAAATGTCTGAAATACCATCACAAGACTGAGAAATCAGAGGTCATGGGTTTAAAAAATAAAATAAAACCCATAATTAACATGGAGTAGAATGAAATGTAAGTCTAAAAACCAAGCAGGATAATGAAACAAACAGTTCTTTGAAAAGATAAAATGAATAAACTTTACCTAGATTAACCTGGAGAAGAGAAAAAAGTCCACATAAAAATAGATATGGAAAAAGAGACATCACAAGAGATACCCAAGAATTCAAGGAGGCATCAAAGATAATCTTAGAAAAACTGTTCAAAACAAATTAGAAAACCTAGAATAAATGCACAAATTTATGGACATAAATGATCTCCCAAAATTGAAATAAGAGATTTTTTAAAACCTGAACAGATGAATAACAATGAGATTGAATAACAATAAAGTCTCCCATTGCAGAGAAGCCAATATCTAGGTAGCTTCTCTGATTAATTTTAGCAAACTTGGTGTGTGTGGGGAGGTCAGAGGTCAACATCTAATGTCTCCATCAGTCACTCCCATCTCGCTTTTGGAAATGGGATTTCCCGCTGTGCCTGGAGCTCACCATTCAGCTAAGCCACGAACTCCAGGGATCTGCCTGTCTCTGCCTCCCCATGTCTGGGGTTACAGTTTCTTATGTGGGTGCTAGGGATCCAAACTGAAGCCCTTGTACTTTCAGAGAGCGCTTTACTGATGGAACCATTATCCAGGTCCTCAACGAACCCTTGAAGAAGTAACGTGATGCTTCTCAGAGCATTCTGTAGACTAGAAAGGGAGGGAGCCTTTTCAAGACTCCTTTTGTGAGGACAGTTAACCCCATTACCCAAACTGGAGGACACAGCAACAACAACAAAATACAACTATAGACCATTATCCCTGGTGAACAGAGACAGAAATTTCTTAAAAAGAAAAAAACAAAAAAACTCATGGATCAAACTCAGTGGCTCATCCAGAGAATCACCCATGATCCTATAGGTTCCTTCACAGGAATGAAAACATGTTTCAACATAACATGCCATCTTAATAGGATGACAAAAATGATTTTATGATCTGAACAAATGGAGGGAAGCATCTGGCTTTATATCACACCCTATGTGATTAAAAACTCTGACCAGAGTAGATGAAGGTAGATTGGGCCTTACCATAGAGAGGGGAATGGAGAGGAACCCACTGCTGTCATCATAAGGAAAGCCTGCATGTGTTTCCTCCAGCATCAGGAGCAAGAGCAGAGTGAGCTTGCCCTGCTCTTCCATAGAATACTGCAGGTTCTACCCTGGACTGTGAGATAAGGTGAAGAAGAAAAGACTTACAAACTAGAGGGAGCAATCAAATTATCCATAGCAGATCAGGAAACAGAGAGTGAGACGTGGGCCAGAAGCCAAGCAGGGTGGGAACCTAAAGGCCTGTTCTCACTTCCTCTGGTGAGGTCCTTCCTCCATGGGACTCCATATCCCATAACAGTACCACCAGCTGGGGGCCAAGCATCCAAACACATGAGCCTGTGGGGGACGTTTGACATCCAAGTCCTAACTGTAAGGTTTAAAAATGAAAAATAAAAATGGTACTGGTGAAATGTCTCAGTGGTTAAGAGCACCTTATGCTCTTCCCGAGATCCAGCATCTGATTCCATGAGCCCACATAGCATCACAACTGCCTCTGCCTGTGACTCCAGCTCCAGGGAGATCCATTGCCTAAGGCCTCCATGGGCTCAAGGATTCGTGGGCACAGAGACACCATACATACACATAGTTTAAAAAATAAGATACAAAAATTAAAAACAAAATCATATATAGAGGTTAAAAAAAGGTAAGGCGTTAACTCATCAGCATGATGGCAAAAATTATAAAAGTGTATACACCTAACTGAGCTCCAACTACAAGGCAGAAAAACTGACAGACTTGAAGATGAGAGCAGGCAATGGAGCCTAAACAACTGTAAATTACAACATCCTGCTTCAGTAATGTCTCCGGCAACCAGGCAGAGGATCAAAAGGGAATCAGTGGGGTGGAGAGGACTGTAAATTAAGTAGACCCCATAACTCTCCAGAGCCCCACCCAGTGGCGGAATGTACAGGGGACACTCCATGAAAGGCTGTGTGTGGCAAGCCAGGAGGCCAGCTCAAGACATTTGAACAGAGAGGAACAATGGGATGTTCTCCACGCGCCGTGGAGTAAGGGAGGGAAACTGAGGAAGGGCACAGATGCATGGGTATCAGACAACACTTCTTACTACACAGCGAAGCAGAGAGGAAATTGGAAAAGCACTTTGAATGAGTGAAAATGGAGATGTGATATTCCCAAACTTCTCAGATTCAGAAGAAGAAAACAAAAGATGAATTTGTTATACTCAGAAAAAGAAAAAGGGGCATCACTTTGTCCTCACAGAAATAAAATGGAATACTTAAATCAAGTGTATGCCATCAAACTAGACAGGCTACATGAAGCAGAAGAAAATGTGGGGCAAGGGAAGAAACGGAGCCAGGTCAGAGAAGAGTACAAACATTCTCAAACAGAGGCTGTCACTACTGTCCCCTGGGTCATAGACAGGGACCTGGGAAATGAGGTCGTAACCAGGACCTGCCACGGCTAGACTGATAATTTTAAGATCTCTCTCCTTCTTTCCAGCCATAGGTATCCAGGATTCTTAAATGCCGGGACGGTTGGATGAGGTGAGATTTGGATGTAGTGATGTAACAGTCGGCTGTGATGGAGGCTGAGCTGTTAGGAAGGAAGGTGAGTGTCTCTCCAAGTCTGCTCGGTCCCTGTGGTCTTTGCCCAGCACAGCTTCCCCAGGATGCTTAGCTGTTCCTAACATCCAGTATATCCCAGACGGGGAGAGGCAGGCCTTGCGCTCAGGGCCAAGAGACACCAGGGAAGGCAAGAAGTAGCAGCGTGCCTTGTCCTGGGTGTCTTGCTTAAAAGGAAGTGATGGCATATTGCTCTCACTGACAATTAAATGAGAAGCTGGCTGATATCAAGGTTAAGTGACACAAGCCTGCTCTGGGTGGTGTGTGTTTGCCACAAAGTGCCTTTACCTGGAAAAAGATACCCCATACATAAAACTGCTATTTGTTGCTATTGAACAGTAAGTAGCCATGGCTGCAGGGAGCAGCCAGGTGGCGGAACACCAGCTGGAGACCGACTTTACTTACACCTATTAAACTTTTGATTTCTGAACCATGTGATCATAGCTCAGATCCAAAGAAAAAATTAAATGAAAAAATAAATTTGAAATTAAGACAAGCGTGAAATAAATTAGAGCGATGCCCACTCCTCCAGCAGAAGTCTCGATTGTGGCGCCTGATTGACTGAGGCTGAGCAGCCACCAGCCGACCAGGGGCTGCTGCCCCTGAGGCACTGATTGTGGCCGTGGGCTGGATTCCTGGGCACTCGGCCCACTTCCCACCCTCCATCCTCAGTCGCTCCCAGCAGGTGCCAGGGACAGCTCACTCAACCCAGGGCACCCTCATCAACACACAATGTCCTGCCTGTCCTGCCTGCCCATTGCCAGACACTCCTCCCAGACTCCAGGGCCTAAGGCTGAACCAAAAGTTAGGCCTGGAGATATGGAGCTGCCTGGAGTTGGTGTGTGATATGCAGACCCCCTGAGGCTGCCTCTCCTCTGGGAGTCTGTTTTGCCATAGACACCCCTAGGAAGAATGGTCAGCATACTGCATCCTCCTCCTGTACAGTCACAGATCTCCCCCACATACCCTATCGGCTTTGCCTGTGCAGCAGCCCAGTGAGGGGTCACATGCTTCACCTCCCATGCTGCTTTTCAGGTGAGCGCATCCAGAGGCAAGTGAAGCAGCTTGCCTCTATGATATGCATTTGAAATGGCGGCCTGGATTTGAACCCAGGCCCCATAGGCTAGAGGCCAGAGTTGAATACTACACATCCAGCTAAAGAACCACAGCCCTACAGCCTTAGGTCTCAGTCCTTGGGCACTACAGAGCCCTAAAGCCCAGAGCGAGAAAAGCCCCGGGGGGTGAGAGTCCTCAGGAAAGAACCCACCATCTTGGCATGTTTCCTACCATCTTCCCACCCGACCCCAGTCCCTGGCTCTGCTCAGGCCACCAGGCCTCCCTCACATCGGGTTTCACCTAGAACACACACCTTCTTCTGTTGGAGATCACATGCCTCTCTTCCTAAAGATGATCACAGAGAGGGGATCCTGGGGGCTGTAACTGTTTGGATCCAGGACGTCTACTATGAGCCCCAGTGCTGAAGGGTGAGTCCCCAAGCAACAATGCTCAGAGGCAAAGATTTGGGGAAGGGATCGGATCACTACTGGAATCCACGGATGGGCTCATAACCCTGACGGGCTGTCAACTGAGAGGTGAGGATCCTATTTACTGTAGAATCTGAACCTAGTTGGAAGAAGTGACCCAGTAAGAGGATAGGAGTCTCTGCCTCTGAGGTTCAGCCTACTCCATCTTTCCTTCCTGTCCTGGTTATAGACACAAGATGCTAACCAGCCCTTCCATCCACAGATCCCCAGAACAGACCTCAGGATCATGCCTTTCCCTCTTCTCCTGCAGGCAGGGGCGGGGCAGATGCAGCTGTGGGCAGAAAGGTCCCCAGGGAGTGCAGAGCTGGCACTTAAAGCCAGTTCCAGATGGCCGCACTCTGAACAAGCCCAGCAGCAGCACCCATAGCCTCATCTGCTTGTCTCCCCAACTAGAAAGTTCAGTGCTGACCCAGGTCTGCCCTCTGCCTATTCCACTTGCCTTAGGACATCCACGGCCCAGGCTTCAAATGGTCCTGGAACCCCAGGAGAAACCTACTTTCACAAGAACACAGTGAGAAACATGGAGGCACATGCTAAAGAGTGGAAGCCCACAGCTGTGTGAAGAGACAGGGAAGCCAGGCCCCCAGGACTGCACCAGGACACAGACTAAGGCCAGGAGCAAGGCAAGTAATGCAATGGAAAGACAGCCTAAAGGAAGGAGTGGCAACCTGGGCAGGGAATGGGCTGACCAGAGAGACAGGGAGGGTACCTATGACCCCAAGGAGATCTGCCCTGACACCCCCTCCCCCAGACAGGCCATAGGAGAGCAAGCAACAGTCAACACCGCAGCTGGAGAACAACCTTCAGGGGCTCAGGATTGGAGTCAAATCCTTCTCGTTAGTGGTCTACCTTTGGGCACTGTCCTCTGCCTCAGTTTCTTCATCCACAAAATGGAGCTGAAAGGAGGCAAAATGTAATCATGGCAGAGCACTGGGTCTGAGACACAGTAGGCCTCCAGCAAGTACATGCTGATTCTTATTTATGGAATTCCATGTTCTAGGATTGAATGAATGATTGGAGTGGGTGGAGCTGGGCTGAGGCAAGCCCCTCAGGCAGATGGAGGCCCAGGAGCCTCAAGCTTTCTCTAGGAATGGCCATTACAGCTAAGTACTAAGTCTACCCACTCACCAGCTCCAAGATACTGAGCCAATCCATACCCAGTGTAGGTGGTTCAGCCGGTATTTGAATATGAAAGAGTAGACCAATAAGGTGAGGTCCTGTGCACATACACAAAGTGTGTGTTCAGAGCAGTATACACAGAGAGGTGCATGGCCATGCAATACATACGCCCACATATGCAAGCACACATGCACACACAAATGCATGCACATTCACATGCACCAATTCCACCTTGCCTTTGGGATTATAGAGGCATAGCCATATAACAGACAGATCCAATAACCTCCATTGGGCACACAATCTATAACGTTGAAGGTTCAAAAAACTTTTAAAAGGTTTTATTGTTGCTGTTTTTATTATTTAATATCAAAAATTAACCGAATTTTTATCTGTCAGTTGGACATATGAAAACCTTCCCCCAAGCACTTTCTTTCAAGGTCAGGCTGCAAGACAGAGACCTTAGCTTGTCTACAAGTCCTCACACCCCTCTTCATCTCACAGGAAGTGTTATCTGGGAACATTGCTGGCTGGTCAGCTCCAGGAAACTACATTTCCCAACCTCCCTTGCAGCTAATTAAGGAGCCTCAGGGAAGAAGGGAAGGCTAATGGAAAGGGAGCCAAAAATGAATGCCACTTGCAGTCCATGAAGGAATGGGCACTCTCTCCTCTTGCCCATCTCCATTTTCAACTGCCTGAAAATGAGAAAATGAGGGGACAGTGAGCCTGGGGGTGCTTACCCTGAACTCACAGAGAGTTCTGAGGATGCCAGACTCACCTCTGGTACTAAAACACTGTATTGGACCATAAACAGGAAAAACTGTGTCTCAAGTCTCCCATCACTTGCTCTGTCTTGTTTAAGCATTGGCGTTTGAAGGGCTCTACATTATGGCAGCAAAGCCCAGGCCCTGTGTGACAGGACCAAGAAGATGGGCAGAGCCTCAGAGGGACACAGCCTAAGAAGGGAAGATGGCCCCTCTTTCCACCCCGCTCAGGAACAAGCACAAAATGCCCCTAGAAACATGATGGAGGAAGGAGGAAAGGCAGACAGTGAAGCAGATCCCGCCCCAGCTCTCTCCATCCTGATGTCTGGGTGTTTCTCCCTTGGCTACATGAAGCGTTCTCGCTCATACTCTTCCTTGGTCTGCACAAATCTTCTCATCTCGGCACACTGGCACTGTAGCCACACAGGCCAGTCCTCGGAGACTGCCCTGCTCTCCTGCATCTCCTCTTCTTCTCGAACCACACCAGGCTCTACCGGCCTCTAGTCTCAGCCACTCAGCAGCAAGAGACATCATTCAGATTCATTGGAGGAGGTCATTCCGCTGCTCCCCAGTCTCATGTGCTTACTCCTGGTTGGCCTGTGCTGTAGCTGACGCCTCTTCCCCGTGCCTGCCTATCACATGACAGCTCTTTCCTGCACACGCTCAAGATCTATGTGCAGTAGTGTGAGCCAATCAGAGCTCCTTTCAAGAGCTGGCACCATGCTGTTTGGACATCAACCTCCGAAAGTATGAGTTAGATAAATCTCTTTTCTTTATTAAAGCAGCCAAGCTCAAGTATTTTGTTATAGTGACAGAGAAGAGACTGATAATGCAGGAGGTTTTCAAACAGAAAACAGAACTGGAACAGAATTGGAGAAGACCGCATAGGACAGTTCAAGAAAGAAAGCCAGGGTGATGGGAAAACGGAAACAAGAGACCAAGTGAGAGAATAAAAGGTTACCAGGCAAGGCTGACACAGAGGCTCCGAGAGAAGGCTTCAGGACAGTGTTGTGAGTGATGGGGTTAGTCACAGGTTTTCCTCGGGAGGCTAACAATCTCTCAAATACCATGATGAAGGCGTAAGTCACAGACAATCCCACACCAGTTTGGAATTATGATTAATAGAATGGTTATTTATTCAAAGGGGAAAAAACTTACAGATTACCGTCCCAGACAACAGCCCCTCCGCGCGAACAGGAAAGGAGTCTAGGAGCCGGAAATGGAGCCGGAAGCCAGAGAGGGAGAGGAGGACAACCGCTGCTTTTTTTAAAGAGAGAGAGACCACGCCCCAATGGGCTGGTAACTCAGCCCATTGATTGGCTGAAAGAACGGAAGGCGCTCCCACAGCACCATGACACCTGGATGATATGGCAAGGAACACCCAGCAGAGCTTCGTAAACTGTGGTCTCAGCTCACGTGGGGTTTTGTAGCTGAACATGAGCGCTGAAAAAAAAGAAGCATAATGGCCGAATTACGGAAACAAGGACTTCATTTCCCTACTGCCATTCCTCGGTACATAGCTGACAGACAAGTTTGGCTTGTATCATGCAATCTTTTACTTTTAAAATTGCTTGAATTTCAGAACTTGAGTTTCATTAGATGACTTTTTGGCTTGAAATGAGGGCAGAATTTCCAACAACTGTGAAATGACCCTAAACATATTTTTGCTCTATTGTGTTACATATTTATATGAAATGGTTCTCAGCATTGATGACTATAAAATCAAAATATTGATCAACTCTGAAGACACTAAAGATGCCCTCCAGTTTTCCAATATAAAACATTCAGCCAAGATTTAATCTTTAATATGCAAAACCACTTTTTTCTTTAATAGATGGTAAAATTGCATGTATCTCAAAGAAGTATTTAAGATATCTGTATGATTTACTGTCAGCAGATATTTAAACAGCATAACTATTTTCATATCCCTATATATGCAATGTCATGCATGCATTGCATGGTGGCTCAGTTTCCATGCTGTGCCACTACATGCCAAAGCTTTTTCGGCCAAAGGATTGCCAAACAGAAATGTTTAAGCATTCAAGGATTAAAGAAACGAAGGAGGTTTTTCTCATGCATGTCACCACCTGGTGAAGGTGTAACAGGCCAGGCATTTGCAGTGGTTTAGGAGACCCAGGCTCCTTCCATCTCTCACACTTTCACCTTGCACACATGGCTACCAAGGCTTGTCACCATCCAGCACGAGAATATGGAAAGTAGAATATGAGATCTGAAGCCAGGCCTGGAGCCAGTGTTGGTAGCCCTCTGCCCACAACCTGTGGCAGTGCCCAGAAAGAAAGATGGTGACACAGACATCACCACACACTAGTCTCTCCACAGTCCACCCCTCAGGCTCCAAATGTCTACCAGGGCCGCCCATCCAGACACTGATAAAACAAAATCCAGCCTCTCTCCAAGAGGAACAACCCAAAGTCCCATGTAGCCATGGCATAGTCTGATGCCTATGCTGTAGAAGCTGTGTGTTTGTTGCCCTTTACACACACACACACACACACACACACACACACACACACACACACACACCAGGAGATTACAGTGGGGCAGGGTCATGGAGCTCAGTGAAAGTCCCATTCAAGAAAAGGAGACAGTGGCAGCCATCCAACAGCAAGTGGCCCACAGTACAGGACAACCTCGTGGGTGCAGAGAGATTCCCACCCTGATAGCAAAGGCTGCCTCCCGGCTCTTCGTGTGGCTTGGAGCCTGCATCCAGGTGTCTTTCTTGTCTGTTCTTCCATGGCCATGGTCAATGGAGTAGGGCACGCTGCCCTCTTGGGGTGCTATGGGCTTCCTGGTCTGGATACTTGAAGGCCAACAGGATAGTTTAAGCTTTGCTCAAAGATTCTCCTCAGAGCAGAATCATCATTTCTTTTCTGATACAGCTCACGACTCACCTAAGTTTCTCATCTATTTGCCTCTGGTCTATTCTGCAAACCATCAATTGTACCTATGGGTCTTTCCTTGACTATTGAGCCCTGCATGTTTCTTCCCTGCTTCCTTGCCTCCCTACTCTTTCTCTCAACTTCTTCATGACAGTCCTAAAGCCACATCATGGAGGGAGATGCCTTGCCCTCACTGCAGACTGAGAGTCTTCCATTTCACTTCCTACTATACCAGGCCCAAAAGGGACCGGCTTTTCCATCCTTAAGAACTCCTTCCCTGCTCTTTCTGTTTCTTCTTCGGACTAACTGTTACCCTGTCTAGCTCTGTTCTTCCCAATGGAGAGCTGTAGGCTCTGTGCCCTGTGCTCTGTCTCCAGTTCTCTTGGGCAACGCTTCTCCCAAACCTGCTGCCACCTTCTAACATGGCCACAACATTTCAAAGACTCCGCTCTCAGTTCCCCTCAGAGGGGCTCTTGGTAGTCTCGCTTCTGAGTGAGCAAGGGAGAGGTCACTTCAGTAATAAACAGCCTCACACCTCACACTCCTCGTGACACAGGCCTATTTTTTAATCTTGTCAGTTGGAGGCAGATTGGCCAAGGAGTCCTCCATGCAGTTACCCTGGGCCTGAGTTCCTCTTGTTTATGTCACCCTGGCACTATTCAGTCGGAGGTAGAGTCAGGCCACAAATGTGTGGGAGGGCACCTTTCCAGGACAGACTCGGGAGCAGCTGGCGGCAGCAGCAGCAGCAGCAGCAGCACCACCACCACCACCACCACCGCTGTCCATGGTCATATGACCAGATGTCATACCATGCATAAGCCTGAGGCCTGCCTCTCTCCACAGAGGAATTTAGATCTAACCTCAGCCCCTGCTGTTTCTATTCCGAGACCTCCACCCAGGGGATGAGAGTCCAGGCACACCCAGCCTCCAGCCCTCTAGTCCATCTTTGATATTTCTTCAGCCACAGCAGAAGTGTCAAGTCTCTGCCCTATGCCTAGCACAGCCTCTTCCCAACATACCTCACCTGGGACCAAGCACATCAGACCCGTGGCTGTGTGTCCAGCCTGGCGCAGACCTGGGCTGAGTGTGAAAGAGGCTCTGACAGGTACCTGGATTCCCTGAAGCTGGTGGTTGTTTCTACACTTCTTACCTGCTTGGAAGGTGTCCTAGGGCCCTCTTGTCTCCTATTTCTCATCCTTGCCCTGGCTATGGCTGTCACAACCGTCTCTATAATAGAAGAACCTGGAACATCTCACATGTTGCTCTGATGCTGTCTCCTGGGTAGACACAGCAGACCTGAGCCACACTGACAAGATAAGGGGCAAACCTGAAAGGACTAGGAAGGTTGTTCAGTCCATGAGCACTTGTCCCGGGAGTAGTGGGGACCTTCTATTCTTGAGGAATAATCCTCAGGCACCCACCACACTTCTCTGAGGAGACCTGGCAGGTGCAAGCCCCCACACCACACAGCAGCACATTCATGGATTAGCCTCCTCCCCAGGCATACCTCACCCTTACTTCTACTTCTGGCTCCCATTGTACCCCAAACTAATAGGCAGGTTTTAAGCCCTTGCTGCCGGGGACACTTTCCGGAGTGGAAGCTTAGGAATCCCCTGAATCTGACCTGCTCACAAGGGCCTACATGCAAGTCAGTTACCACTACAAAGATCATGAGACTGTGGGTCCCCAAAACCGCTGATCTGCTCCATCCCAACTTGATGCAGGGCCATGGTTTGAAATGTCCTTCTAATCTGGAAGCTGCCAACCATGGGAACTGTGCCGTGTGTCCATCCCATGAGGAAAGAGGACCAGATCCTCAGCTTGTCACTCAAGGCTCCAGACTCTCAGTGTCCCCAGCTCAGCCTCCACTTCCTTCTCTCCTCTGTGTCCCCATCAACACTCTAAGACAAGTGATACTCTGATAGGTAGTAAAATTGCAGCCCTCAAAACCTCAGCTAAGACTGTATCTGGAGACAGGAACTTTGTGGAGTAGCTACACAAAAGCAAGATCATTAGCACAGCCCCCCATGCTGATGGTGTCTGAAGAGAGAGGAAGAAAGCAGCTGCCAGCCATAGGGAGTGACCTCAGAAGACGCCATCTTGGAGGGCATCTTGGTTTTCGACTCCTGTGTGGATCTGTGAGGACTAGGTCTCTGCGCTGTGGTGTCATATTAGCCTGAGTAAACGGCACACTTCCAGACTTGGTCCCCATCTCTGGTCCAGGTATGCAAGCCCTGCCGTGCTCAGGGGTCTCTTTCTCACTGGCCTCCCTCCTCAACTGTAGAAGTGCCCGCCTCCCATCCATAGGTGAGAAGTACCACACACCCTCACAGGAGAGGTGGGATAATGGAGAGCCCACAGTGGGTTTAGAACAAAGGAATCCTGCGAACCCTGTATCCCAAAGGACATTCTGGCTGATGGGCGGATTTGGAACCCACCCTCCCACGCTGCCCAGCCCCACATATCCCAGCCCTGTGTGGGGATCCTCAGAGCCCTTCCAGGCCAGCCTGCAAAGAGTCGTGCTTAGCCACAGCTGTGCTGCCCAGCACAGCCTGTACCTCTACCAATATGACTCAGATCAGACCCCTTTTATCCTGTCCTGTTGATTGAGAGACAAGGCGCTCACTGTGTCAGCAGGCCTATTCTGGGAGAATCCAGAAAACTTAATGGATATGCAAATTGATGCAAATGAGCCAGTTTGAAGCAGAGAGCGTTTCCCTTGACACCCTTTGAGAGCTGTGCTTGTGAATAGGAGAAAATGCTTGTGAGTGGCAAGGCGACCGGTTGGCATGGAAACAGGGCTGCCAAGATGCCTAGGAGACTTCAGTCAACCCCAGAACCAACTATGAGAAGCATCCCTCTCAGCAATCCTGCTCACACTTGAGTCCCCACTTGACTGGAGAGTGCTCTGGACGCTGGAGATAAAGCTTCACCCTGAGCCCTGAGTGCAGACTCATGACATGTGAGCTCCAGAAAGCTCAGCTGGGGAGCCCTGGAGGTCACATCCTTCCCAGTCTGGAAAACGTCTAAATTTCGGGGGTGCCATCACAGGAGTTCAACCAGAAGATACGACTGCCCTTCCCATCCTTGGACAGGGACCAGTAGGGACAGGGACCTGGTCCAAGAGGTTTACTCCATCGAGTCCAGGCTAAGGCCAGCAAGAGTAAACTCCTAACAAGTATTCCGCTCTTCCCGAGAAAGGACCCTTCTATTAACTCCATCCATAGAGCTTGGTGGGCTGTTTTTATTTGTGTTCCGGGTGAAATAAAACAAGTTAAAGCACAGCATGAAATCTGAGGATTCCACCTTAAGGGGAAAAAAAATTCCCCCTTGCAATAACAATTCTCTAGAGTCGGCGTGCTACCCACTACCGAGTGAAGCCCTCCCCTCCAAGACAAGTCCAAACGCTTCAGCGTTATGAAAACTCGGAGGACTGCCATGCCACCGAAAATTTATGACCCCCAAATCATTCCTAAAAGACAGTGCACATTCCCCACTTGCGGACCACCTTCTAGTACAGCCAGCTCCTCTCTAAGTGAGCCAACAGGACCACAGCTGCCACGTCAGACACATTCAGGCCGCCTGAGGCATCTGTTCTGTGGGGCCAGGAACATTCTGTCTGTGCACATCTGCCTAGCGACAGCGTTATAAAGCCCTGGAGGGTCCTCTTCCACCCCCTAGAAACCGCAGTCACCTCCACCGTCAAAGACACAGAGAGGATCTCGGTTCTAGACTCAAGCCCTCCGGCTCCCCACCTCCAGCGGGGGTGCTGAGGTGACTGCCCTCACACCATCCTCTGAGAACCGCCTTTGCCTTTGAAGACAATGAACCAGGGCATACCTCGGCTAAAAGGAAACTTCTAGAGCATGTGACTCCCTGGGCTTTGGGGATGTGGAAACCAAGTGGGGTGGCAGTGCAGGAAAACTCCTTGGTCCACACAGGGGTGGAGCCCTAGACAGGACCCTAATCTTCGCGAATCCAGAGCTAGGGCTCTCACACAGCAGGCAATATAAGGCAAGCGGACAGCAGACAGGCATTCGAATCCAGATCCAACCTCGTCAAGCACCAGACTGCCCCAACCCAGGAACACATTCAAGACAGCCTATCTATCAACCCAAAAGGAAGGCCATTAGAGCAGTCACGTCCTTTAATGCCAAAGTAGCTTCATGGTTTGGTCCCAGTTTTCTTACCCTCAGTCCCTCTTGCTGCCCCGCCCCCTCCCAGATTAGCTGTGGGCTGACTACTACTCTTTGTCTCCCTTTGGAAAGGACCATTCCCAGACCACTCCAATTTCTGGTCCCAGCAGGTCCTCTTAGGGCCCAACCTTCCCTTCCTGGCTCCCCAACTACATGCCAGGCACCTTCCTGCAGGAGCTCCCTAGATGCCATAACCACCTGCCACAGGCTTAAAGCAGCAACACCCAGAAGAAATGGGGCCTGGGAGCTCACCCAGGCCAGAGGCAAAGGGCTTTTCCCTGCCTCCGTCTGACTTACCAGTCCCTCTCCCCCGGTCTACAGCCTCCATCTGACAAGCATGAGGGTGGGTCCCTGAGCTCACCAAGCTCAGCTGCAGATAACCAGGCCACTACCTCGCAGACAGTCTGCCAAGGCTTGTGCCGAGCCCTCTTTCACACACATTATCCAATCCGCTCTGAGGCCCAGAGATGCTACATAACTTGCCCGAGGTCACACAGCAGGTAAGGAAGGATTCCAGTTATGTCAGGTTTATGTCAGGTGAATTAGGGGTCACAATCCAGGCAACTCAGGGCCAGGTGGAGGGCCCTGGCAGGGGGAAAGGGGACACAGAACATGTCCTCTATGCAAGAGAACCACTCCCCATTTCAGTCTGCCATTTACAGATAGAGACACTGGGATGACCATGGTTTCTGATTCTTCAAGAGAAGGTAGAGGGGCTGGGGTGTGGCTCTGTGATGGAGGGATTGCCCGGTAGCCACAAAGCTCCAGGTGCCAGCCCCAGCAGCAAAACAGAAGGTGTAAAGCTGGACCTTAATTGGAAAAGACACATACAGGAAGAAAACCTGCAGGTTATCTGGGTTCTAGTCTGTCTGCTACATGGGACTTGGGATTCTTCCAGTTTGAGAGGGTGAGCATGCAGCCCCCCCCCACAGATGAGGAAACTGAGGCCCATGAAAACTAACTCCTGGCAGAGTCCCTCAACAAAAACACATGAAAATAGCCAATGAATTCTGCCTTGGCTCCTAGCCCAGGTACACAGACTGTGGGTCAGCTTCAAAGGGATATCAAGGGCTGAGGCTTCCAGCCTCTCTGGGTGACTGGAACCAACTAATGTCTCAATGTATCCATCTGCAAAATGGGGAAGAACTTAAATGAGAAGGGTTCCCTTGTGAAGACAATGAAGGATAATGGGTGTGAATAAATGAATGTCCCTAAAAGCATAAGAGGTGTTCCCCCATTCCTGCAGAGATGCCTGGGCTGCCAGACTAGAAGAGACCCCATGTCATAGCCTTCAGCTCTGGAATGTGTCAAGGGACTTGATGCTCTACGATCCTCTCCGAGGCTGGCACTGGAACACTTGCTGCAGATGAGAGGGTTGAGCTGAGCAAGGCTCCCCCAGGGGCCAGAGACCAGGGCCAGTGGCATCGCAGGCTGTGCCCTGCCAGCCCCCAACTCTCTGGGCTGTCACCACAGCATAAGCTCATTCCCCGTCCTTTTGAAGTTCAAAGAATGGGCCTCACCCCTCCAAAGCAGGCAGTAAATCAGGTAGGAGAAAAGAACCTGTCCATCCCGACTGAATTATGGCAGCTGCGGCGAGACAGCCCTCACCCTCTAGGCCGGCAGCCCCACCCTCACCTGCCCCTTCTGCCCCTTTCCTGGACCTGCCCAGCCCCTCCATCCCCTGCCAGCCCAGGACCCTAGAGCACATGGCTAAAGGCCCCACTGGACCTATCCTCCAACGCCATCTATTACAGGATGGGTTGCTGGCCCCTTCATTCTCTATTGAGGAGTTAAGTCAGCACTTGCTTCCATACCACTGGTATTGCGGGGGTTCACTCCTATACCCGGCTAGCCCTGTGTAAGGGCTCTCCATGGACTTCCCATGGCTTTCTCTTCTCCCTCTGGATCATAGGCCTCCCCCCTAAGGTGTTTCTGCAGAGATGGGGGAGAGAGTAACAACTGTTTCGGGGGCTTTCTGTGTCTCAGAGCTATCTAGGGAGGTAAAGGACTCGCTGGTGTGGATGCACACCCGTGCTTTATACATAGGTGCAGTAAGCAGGCCTGGGACAAGAGTGTGCACATGTGGGGAGATGAGAAGTGTGGTTTGCCTGTGATCTCCAAGCAGAAGCGAGCAGCCTCTGAGGCCAAGGGAGGAAGGGAGCATCTGTGGGTGCACACACAGATGGACGGAGGTCAGCGTGCGAGTGAGCGAAGACTGATGGCTCAAGGTGTTGGGGGAGCATAGGTGTGCGACAGGAAGGAGGCAAAAATGTTCAGGGACTTCCAAGTGAGGGAGTATGAGAGATGGGGAGATGCTCAAAGTACCTGCTGTGCACTCAGGAGGACCTGAGTTCAGATCCCCAGCACCCACCACAGGAGTGCACACCTGGGATCCCAGCTCTAGGATGGGTGCTGGGGAAGGCAGATCTTCAGGGCTCACTCTCTACCAGTATAGCCCACTGGGGAGCTCTGAGTTTAGCGACAGACTTTTCTGGAAAAATAATAGGAAGGTAAAAAGCAATAGAAGACCCAGGACATCAACTTCTGGCCTCCACATACGTGCATATATATATATTGCATGTGCCCCTGCCTACACGTGTGCACACATATTAACAGTATATAGAGAACAGGAGATGGAATGGAAGTTGCAGGGGAGAGTGTGGGCACCGTGTGTGTGCAGGAGCTGTGTGATGGGAGTTTTGTGAGACTCTGATTGGAAGATCAGTTGGAATCAGGGCATGAGAGCGTGAGTCTGTGTGTGGCAATGGTGTGCCAAAGATGGAAGAACGGTGGAGAGCCAGTCACCAGCATGACAAGTGTCTGGTGTTCATGTCTGAATGGGGCTACTGCCTGGACAGTGTCTCTAGACACCCCAGCGCCCAGATTCCAGTGAACCCTAGATGGGACTAGATGACATGGGTCTCATGGGCAGGCCAAATCTCTAGGGCATTGTTCCTCATTCTCAGCCGAGTGATTTCCAAGAAATGATAGGCAGGTGAATGGTTTCCCTGCCCTGCCAGGCCCCTCCCAAGGCAGTAATTGCATTTCTGGTGGTAGATTCTTAATCAGGGCCCCTCACCCAGGCCAAGAAGTGGCAAACTCGGGTTCAGACATTTAGAAACTGTCTATCTGTCTGCTGCCCACTGCTTGCAGCCTGCAACCTGGGACCAGCTATCTCAGCTGTCGATAGCCAGGAGGGAATTTAAATCAAAAGCCAGTCTTTGGGGCACCCCCTAAATATCCACTGTTCAGTGGCTACTCTGCAGAAATGCAGGGGAACCCCCTGCAGGGTCATCCCTCTCCAGCTGCGCTCTGAACCTATTTCTCACTCATTAAATGGAACGGTACTCCTACCTTCTGATGGAGGTTGAGCACTCAGGATGGTGGCTGTGAAATGCTGATCCCCAGGCCCATGGTGACTACAGTGTGGTCCAGGGTCAAGCTCTAGCCCCCCTAGTGGGAGGATGTTCCTGGAGACATCACCCTAGTAATCCATCTGGCTGGTGTCCGTGCAACAGCCATGCTTCTCTCTGCTATCAGGACTCCCACTTTTCAGCACATAGTCCCAGGGGATGCCTGACTCTAGGCACGCACAAATAGTGATGCTCCTCTCGTGATCATCTGTCTGTCACTGGCTAAGGAGTGACCCTGAGGGATTGTGCTGGAGGCTTCTGGGAACAGGTGTCTACCCAGATAACAGAAGAGTACTGAGAAAACCCCTTTGCACCCCATTCTTGCACTTCCTAGTTTGAGTCTATGTGGTGGTTGCTGCTTGGAAATCTTTTTGAGACCAAGAATCAACCCTAAAAAGGAACAGTGAGCATGCTGAGGAAACTCCACTGGAGGATGGGAAATACTGGGTCCCTGGTGCCTTTGTTGAGTCCCCAAGCCCTCATATTCCATTCACTTCCTGATCCTGTCAGGTAAAAGTCAATGTCCTTGGTGCGTGGGCTCCCACAGATTCCAAGTAACACATTCAGGGACCTGCCAGCATCCACCGGATGGGTGGGACACAGAAATACCTCCCGAGTTTCTTACCAGTGTGCTGATAACAGGGGCAAGGGTAGCACTGTACCCTGGCACGGGAGGACAGATACGGGCCAGGCTGTGGGTGTGAAGGGGTGAATAAGGTGCCACCCACTCAGTATGGAGTCTGGACATTGAGGAATGTCTGTGCTGGAGGGTAAATCTGAATGGGAGACAGGTTAGCAGGAAAGACTGGAGGTAGGGAGGCCAGGGAGGGTGAGGAGGAGAGCCTCTGGGCCAGCTGAGGGGAAGAGCAGGAGAGAAGAGAGCTGAGGAGCCGCAGAGGAAAATGAACAGAGGCACCCAAAGAGGACTGATGGGGCAGAGAGCAGCCATTGTCTCAACGCTCTCCATCCTCCCAGCGACACCCCGCCATTCCCGCCGTCCACGTTCTAGGTGCCAGAGTAACTTCAGGTAACCCCCTCCATGCCCCATCGCTCTCTGAGTAAGAAACAGAACTTCCCAGCTGCCTTTGATGCCCTGAAGATCTGTCAGCACCCCACTACTGCCACTTCTCCAACTACCACCACCCCTTCCCTCTCCCTGCTGAGTCTCAGCCATTTGGCCTTCCCATGCCAAGCCCACCTGCATGCCTTTGCACCTGCTGTCCCCACTGTTGGGAATGCTTTCCCTTCCAGGGTCCCCAAGTTCCACCCCTCATTCCTCAAGCCTATCAGCGAGATCTTCTCGGCTGCTTTTCTTCACTCTGCCATGTTTTTTTCCACGGCGTGGACACAAGGCCCATCGTGTACATGTGTCCACTCAAGTACTCCATGAAGGCAAGTCTCTGTCCTGGACACCTGTGTCCAGCAGCCTAAAGCAAGTGACCAGGGCCCACAGATTGAATGCATGCATGATACCCCGAGGGCTGTAAGGACTGCCAACAGTCCTGGGTCTCACAGTGAATCCAAACTCTGGACAATGCCCAGGTAGAGGCAGCAATGTGTGACATGGCTCTTGAGAAGTTTGTCCATGAGTGGGGAAAACAGAAGGGGGTTTAAGTTTTGCTTTTAGGTTCAGGACAGCTGAGCGTGTTCGAAGGGCAAGTCCAGGAGAAGGAACTGATAGAGTGGTCCAGAGGAGACGGATGGAGAAGGGGGTCCCGCCATGGGGTGGTTGGGCCTGCAGCACCTTTGGAGACCAGAATGGGTTGTAGGATTTACATAAGGTGTCCCTGGCATGGGTGAGGCACTCCCAGGCACAAGGGCAAAGTAATTGCACGTGAATGTGGGTCATCCAGAGAGGACTGGGGGGCCATAGACTTCAGAAGCAGGACCGATCACAGTGCAGTCAGCCAACAGGCATCAAGAGCCCACTCTACACCAAGAACTGGAGAAAACCCCACTTGTGACAGTCAAAAATCAGTGCCATGAAAAACCCGTGGCTGTCTCTGGGAACAGTGACAATCACACCAGCTCTGGTGTCTCTCCTTTTATAATTTGTGGACTATGATGATCAAAGCCCAAACTGCAGATGGACTTTTAAAGCGGTGCCGACAGCGCGGTGGGACTGCGCATGTGCACGCGCCTGCTCACATTCTGTGGGGTCGGATTTCCTTAGCTTTGTAACTCAGCTGTGCCCTAGTTTTTGTTTGTCTCTGTAATTGTCTGTGGGGCTAGCAGAATGTCCAGAAAGCCTCAACAACAGTGGTTCAAAAACAGGAGAGCAGGTTCTCTCTCTCTAGCTATGAAAAGCCAGGATCCACAAAAGCAAGGCTTGGGTAGCTCCAGCAGACAGTCTGGGCCATGGACTCCACTCTGCCTGACTCTGCCTTCTTCCGGGTGTTCCATGTTCTAAGACAGCTGCAGAGTTCCAGTCATCACATCCGCATCCTAGCTAGAAAGAACAGCAAATAAGACAACAAAGCTTTTTAACAAAAAGATCCTACAAGAAGCCCTTCTAGCAACTTCTGCTTAGAAGAAGAGCTGGGCAGCTCTGATCTGCCGCTTCAGCTGCACGGAAGGCTGAGAAATGTAATAGTTAACCTGGGCATGTGGCAGCTCAGACCAAACCTGAGCCCCAGTCCTGAGATGCAGGAACTGGGCAGGGATGCAGGGAACACAGATGTCAACGTGCGGCACGTACCCTGCAGGACCCAGGCAGTTGCAAGGAGATTATCCATCTGATCTGTGCTTGGTCTTCTGTTTCCAGAGCAGGACCGGGCACACAGCTGCCTCAACAAATATTGATTGGCTCCGAAGAAGCTATGCGCCTCTTGTATGGAAAGGGTGTCGTCATCCCTATTTGTGTGAGAAATAGACAGCCATGGAGCCGCTGTGCTTATCGGCTTCCCTCTCAGAGTAGGGACAGGATCACGGCCACACAGCAGATCAGGGCCAAGATGAGAACCTGGGTATTCAGAGGTACATTGCAGAGGAAACCTGGTGGGGCCCAAAGGTGTCTCTGGCAGGGACACTGTTTCCTGAGACACTGAAATCTCACCACTGACCATGGACTTAGCCATGAGTCACAGCGCTGCTGGAAGGCCGGGTAGATGAAGAAAATAATTAATAGCTTTCGACCAAATTCAGGGCGAAACTGGCAAACAATGAACTTGAGGCGGGAGAGGGTTTGTTTCCCACTAGCAGTCCGTCTCTGTGGGTCACTGCATTGTCGGTGCGGCTTTCCCAGTGGACCATGAAGACCTGCACATGCCCAAAAGATGTAATCCCTTAATAAGTGCCCAAGAAGGCCCGTGCTGGCGCCCTGACAAGTTGCCACCCGAATCCCAAGAAGTGTTTCAGCCCCCAGAGAGGAATCAAAGTCCCCGTTATTAAAATGGGTTATTTATGGCTTACGGCAAGTCCTCCAGACCCCTGACAGCTCCGGAATGAGCTCAGAAATGAACGCTTTGATATTATCACGGTCAATCCATCTCCCAGGTTCCTTACCCCTTGTTCATGGTTTCTGTGTTTTTATTCCCCCGAAAGGCATGCAGGGAAGAGGAATTTCATTCAGAGCACAAAGGAAGAATGGGGATTGCACTAGTTCCCTCCTCAAGCTGCCCTCTGATCAGAACTCTTCCTTGAAAACTCAAATGACTTCCTCCAGGGAAGGTGGCCAGGGGACAGCTGGACAGCTCCGGGAGACCACCTCCTTTATCAGAGGCTTGACAGGACAGGACACTATCCACCACCCGGCAGCCTGCCCCAACTGAGTCCCCACCCAGAGCCCTTGGTCTCAGTGTCCACCACTGCAGAGGACTGTAATCAAGAACACAGTGTCTGGTCCCCTTCTTTTAGTGGTCAGATTCCTGTGTACTTCTTCCTGGTCCACTGATGACAGGTGACCAGGGGCCCTAGGAACCTCTGAACTTGATGATGGGTGTAGGGTGCCCCAGGAGAGGAATTCCAGGGTTGGGAGGTAGACTGAGGCACTTGGTTACATTGAAGCCTTGCAAACACTCTGCCCTTGGGCTGCCCTTCCAGGCTGTGAACATTGACCAAGCCGTGCAAAAGATTTAAGCCAATCACAAGGTGACCCTGGGCCTCGATTTCCCCACAGGATTATTTGGACGCAAAGGGTTCCAACTTGAAGAAGGGAGGTGTGAAGGCACTGGCACTTCCCCAGGAGCCTGCGTCTTTTGCTAGTGTTGCCTCCAAGTCGCCCAGACTTCTCTTCCATGCGTGGAAAGCAAGATGGTCACCAGGTGTAGCATTCTCAGGAGGGCACTCATTGGTCTGTCTTAGTCACGTGATTGTCCCAAGTACCCAGTCACTAGGCCCAGCCAAGGCAGGCTCTTCTCTACCTGACCATGTTGGTCCCATGTGCCCTGGAGCATGGAATGACAATTCTCTTGTCTTCCCCTCACCTAAGCAGTGATCTTCCCTCAGAAGACAAAGTGGGAGGCAATGGTGGGCTGCGTGATCCCGGCATCAGGAGGCTAAGGCAGGGGGATTGGACTTCTGGGCCTGACTGAGTTACAAAGTGAGACCCTGCCTCAGGAAAACAAAAGGGAGGGAGGGAGGCGAGAAGGAAGGGATAGAAGAAAGGGGAGAGAAGAGAAAGAGAGGAGGGAGGAAGAGGGAGGGGAAGAGAAAGTGAAGAAAGGAAAGGAGAGAGGGGGAGGGAGTCAAAGTAGGTATTGGTCAAATCCACTAGAGGCCCAGGACTTTCAACATGCTAGCACATACACGCACCTGACACCTGAAGCCATGGCATTCACCTACTTTGAGGGATTAGGGAGGACCAGCCCTACTCACCTGTTGCCTTTCCATCCTCTTATAAGAACATGCTGTGCACTGCCTCTGGCCTCCATCCTGGCCATGCTACCACCAGTGCCAGCTGGATGGTGAACCATATGACCTCATGCTTAGCTGCTCTAGGTAGCTCGCGAGGCTTGGGATTGGAGTCTATGCCAACAACAGCCTGAATTTGGGAACTTCCCTGCCCTTTCCTTTCCCACAGGTACCAAAGTCACCCTGTCTTACACCTCACTCCTATCTTGGCCAGGAGTATGCCCACCTTGCTTTTCATCTCCCTGGGTGGATGCTTATTGTCTGTGCAAGCTCCGACCTGGTGGGTCCTTCTTGCAATAGCAATAGTGCCTGCTTCTACAACAGTTCCCAATCTTCTACTAAACATCTGGATACATGCATGCATGTGTGCACAGATGGGTGGGGTATGGATGCATGGCCTGCGTGGACAGGTGGATAGAGGTATGGGTGCATGCATGAATGCATGGGTGAATGGGTGGGTATGTTACAAGTAAATGGGTGGCTGGGAGATTATATGAATGGATGGGTGGATTCACCAGTAGATACATGCATAGGTAGATAGATGGGTGAATGAATGGATGGGTAGGTAGGAGTGATGGGTGGAGAGATAGAAGATGAATCCATTAGTGGGTACATGGCCATATTGATGGAAAACGTGTCTTCCAAAGTAGCCCATTTCTCTCCTAGAGACCAGGATTGGAGAAAAGTCCTACTCAGCCAGAGCTACTCTCTCCTCCAGTCAGACCATGCGCAGAGAGGATCCCAGCCCACAGGCTTGCCTGCCTCTCCCAGTCACAACCATATTGCAGCAGCCCTACAAATGCTTGTGTCTGGGCCTCTGAGCCAAGTAGCCCAATTCTTCCCAATGATCCTCCCTCCCAGCACTCCTCCCTCCCAATGCTCCTCCTTCCAGTGCTCCTCCCTCCAGTGCTCCTCCCTCCCAATGCTCCTCCCTCCCAATACTCCTCCCTCCCAATGCTCCTCATTAAGAGGTATCTCTTGCTCAACTGCCCCCTCTAAAAACGACCTCAGACTGCACCTGTCTTGTCTTTGGGATGTAGCTGCAACATTTAGGGGATCTAGAGATTCAAGGGTGGAAGTCGTGATCCCCACCCTCCCAGTGGGATCTGTGGCTTAGGTGATAACACCTGAGGGTGTTTTCTCCTCTGGGCTACTGAGCACTCAGCACTGAGTCAATCTTCTCCCGCTCGCCACTTGCGGTGTCAAAGCCAACTTTATTTCCATTTCTTTCTCTTCATAGGTCTCCTGCCAGCATGACAAGGCCATTCCATGGCTTCAGATCATGCCCATCTTAGCCAAGCTGTCTTCTCCCAGCCTTGAGCACAGAAGAGGTTCCTCTTCCCTGGGAGGGGGAGAGCTCAGTGACTCAGCCTCAGTTCCTCAGTCTCTGCTTCACTCCTCATCCTGGGCTCCAGTCCCCCACCGATCAGAAGTTTCCAGAGACTCAGCCCTATGCCCCAAGCCTCCATCCCAGTGAACCATTGACAGATGGAGAGAACCAAGTGTGTATTGTGCCTTATGGGTGAGAGTGAGATCTCTGGAGATGGGCTTGCCCCAGGCTGTCTCAGAACACAAAGAGAAGACTAATTACAGCCATCACACACCGGAATTCCTAGTCAGAGCACAGCAGATTCCACATAAGGACTTTCCACGCTAACCCGTGAGTTCCACGGCCTCTCAGGAGAGCTTAGTTTGCCTAGATGTAAATGGGAAAGGAAAAGTTCTCCTTCCTAGTCATGCAATCATCATGAAGACAAAATGAAGTCACTAATGGGCTCAGAGGACAGGACCCCAGTCTCTGCTGCGCACCGGACCTACACCTCCATCCTTTACTACACACACTCTTTAAAGTTTTTCCCATTGTACAGCTGGGGAAACTGAGGTTCAGAGAGGGATGTGGGTCTGCTGTTCTCCTGATCCAAACTGCCGTGTGCTCTGTTGATTAAGAGTGTCACAGTGTCCACCCTTGGGTCCCTTCTGAGCTGCTTCCAAGTCCACAGTCAGCCCCATTTTCTTTTCCAGGACCCAGCCCTGGCTGCAAATAGCCATAGTGGAGGGAGCCTTCCTGCTCGCTCTGCAAGAGAGACCACAGCTGACTATCGGCCACTGCCCACCCTGATCTTCCTCCTCACTCCGATTCCCAATGGTATCATGCTGTGATGACCACTGGCAGGGTAAGGAAGAGCTGGGGGCAGGACTGGGACACTAAAGCTGGGTTGCCTGGAAGACCTGGAAAGTCCAGGCGCAAAGGACCAAGCCGTGTGGATTGGAGAGAAGGGAAAAGAAGCCAGATTTGAGTGGAAGCTCCATCCTCCACCAGAAGGGCTCAGGGATGTAGGTAAGGACAGTGGGTCTGCTGACTTCCCATGGGCTCCTAGCTGAGCAGGAGCGGGCCTGTGGGTCGATGTGTTGGGATGTGGGGCAGGAAGACAAGGGGACTTCGGTTGCTGCCAAGAGGTATTGATTCCAGGCAGTAGGCACTATGCTGGGGCCCAGCCAAGAGATGAGGTCATGAAGGACAGGACGGTGACTCCGGGGGTGGTGGTGTCCCAGCCGATGACGTGATTGCCAGCCATGAGGAGTCTGCCTGGAAGACAGAGCCCCTCTCCTTCCTTCTCCTTGGCAGCCTCCTCTCCGTACCCCAGCATGTCAGGGAGGAGGCCCCTTGGGCCTGTCTTCAGGATGTGTGAACCTGGGTGAGTGAGCACCTCTTTGGGTTTCTAGGGGTACCCCACAGCTCTAAGAATGCCTCCAGTATTGACTTTGAGCTGTTCCCACCGTGACTATCGACAGCTCCCAACTACCACATATAGCTGCCTCAGTTTCCCCACCTTGTACTTAGATAGGAGGCAGCCTTTTTCCCAGCTCCACCTAGACTGTCTCTGTGTGAGTAGGCAGTGCATGTTAGAGCCTGGCTGTGCCACAGAGGGGCTGTGTGTGAGGTACATTGTCTTTCTGCTCTGTGTCTAGCGTCACCACAGGGCGGGAACTCCTCTTCACAGGGCCTGACAGAACCCGAGAGACAGGACGGGGTGACTGAGTACACTGGGATGTCATCCTGTCGTATGTCCTGTAGGTTCCAATTTGTCCTTCTGGATCCAAGCTTTATGGCTTCATTTCCTGAGCCCCAGTTTCAACCGGGGAACCTATTGCTGAGAACCTGAAGGGATGCTGCTCAGGGTGAAGCTTGGCATGGGGCCTGGCATACAAGGGCACTGTTCCGTTGGTTGTTGTCAGCATCCTGGCAGACCCCACAACTGCCCCTTGCTCTGTTCAACCCAAAGCACTGTGGCCCCCATCCTCAAGAGTATGGGTACTGTGTCAACAGGGAAGAGTATCAGGGGACCAACTCCAGAGTCACGTGACCAGAGCAATGGACACCCACCAGCGCCAGACCCCCTCCCAGCTACAAAACCACAAAGCCACGAGTATTCTTAACTCTGTCTCTACCTCTGCTCAGGGACAGAAGCGGGGCATCTGCATTGCAGGGTGTGGTGTCTACACTCCAAGGCTTGGCATTTACGCTCCAGTGTTTGAGTCTACGCTCCAGCACTGAGCACCTACATTATGGGGGTTGTGTCTACACTATACAGCTGGTGTCTACATTGTCTTTCTGGATGCCTGTACTGCATAACTATACTATAATCTAAGCCAATGTGGGGAAGGGGTTGATAGTCTTTGAGGCAAGAACAGAATCAGCTGGCAGAAGAGGAGGCCTGAGTAGGAGCTGTAGCTGCAGGGAAGCCACTGGGCCTCAGGAGAGAGATGCGTGGCTTGGAGGTCCACAATGTTACTTCCACGGCCTCAGGTCCTACCGCCTCCCCCTTCTGCCGGTGTGTTCCACCTTCTCTGCCCTGCCTCCAACTTTGACACCAGGCAAAGCTGCCACAGGGCCTTTGCACAAGCTGAGCTCTGGAACACCTTGATCCAAGGTTTGATTGCCCTCCTTTCTCACAGGTCTCTGCTCAGGCTGTTCCTTCCCAGAAAGCCCCTGGCCAGTGAGTCACTGACTGGCAACCTCTGCCGTCACCCTACTTCACTTCCTGCTTAGTGATGTGCTCAGAGCCCACACTAGAGTCTTACACAGAACTTGAACCTTAGAATGAGAGCTGAGTTCCCATGCAAATAACCGCCCCTTCCCACTCACCGGGTGGCCCCATGGCAGTTGCTTCCCTACAACCCAGGTTCCAGGTAGAGCCTGCCCTCTAGAGTCTTCATAGAGCAAGGCTCCATTCAAAGGCATCTTCAGCCTGAGCCCCAGGCAGGCTGAAGATCAGTGGATTCCACGAGAAACAGAAGGAGCAGCCACGGCCAGGGAGGCTACGATCTAGGGGACTGCCATCCCCAAAAGGGGGGCAGTCCCAGTGCTGTGTGGTGCCTTGCTCCTCAGTCTGTATAGCTTGTTTGCTGTTTTAGGGAACCTAGAACATGGCGACTTGTACCAGTCCATTCCTCCCACCCCAGTCTACACAGAAAGGCCTGAGACTGCATTCTGCAGAGTCACATGCAGGCTCCAGCCCTGTCCTCCACTTCAGGAGGCACAGGATCTTCAATCTTGCATCTAGAAGTGGCCTGTGATCAACCCTCCAAACACTTGGATGTAAACAAAAGCTCCCTGCCAGCTTCCAGGAGCCTTTCTAGGGATATAACTGATACTTCCACTTGGCTCCTTTTCCTTTTGTCCTCCTTTGACCTGCTGTGTAGAACATGAGAGACTGGAAACCTAGCAGCCATTTTGGGTATCCTCCTTGGTTTGGTAGAACCAGCAGCTAGAAGGAAGTGGGTTCCCTCTATCCAGCCTATACTGGAAGGTTTAAATATGAGAAAGATAACATTCCTGTCTTGTTTAAGCCATTGGGACTTCCTTTCGCAGCCCAGCACTCCACTGCATGGAGGGTTCCATGAGATCCAAGTTAGATGTTGTCTTGTGTGCAGCCAGACAGTGACTCAGGGCAGAGCCAGGCAAAACTGGAGCACCTGTCTTGTCCTGTTCTGTTGAGTCACAAGGCCCTGTTCCCTGTTTCCTTGGCCAGCCCCCTCCTCCTTCCTACCCATTATGGCCCTGTGGCCATCACAAGGCCCAGGTTCAGCCAAAGGAATGGTCAGTCTGAGCAAAGCTCTGCCCCCCACCCCGTCCCTTGTGTCTTACAGGCTAAGCTACTGACACAGACCCACCAAAACTGGGCACCCCTGATTCACCTTTCAATACAACCTCAGAACAAAAGTTGTCAGGATGCCCTCCTCTTGCCACATGGTCACTCAGGTGCTGCTTGGACCCTTTAGGGGCAAGAGTTACCTACTCTGGTCCATCCAGTGCTGCTGAGCTGGGACAAGGAAGCTGGTTCATACTCCAGCTTCCTGCCCTGGACTCTTGGTTCAACTCTAGCCCGACCCCATCACCATCCCGAACCAAGACCAGGATTCCCTAAGGCTGGACTGCTCTCCTCTAGGCTCTGGGCACCTGCTGCTGTGACTTCTGTATTCTGAGAGTGAGCTCCCTCTCTATTTTTGAGGTACCAAAGTTTGGGGGAGGGTTTCAGAGGCTTCCTTGCTCCCCAAAGGAAAGAAGGAGCCAATCGCTGAAACCTGGCTATGGCCATGCACAGTATTCCAGGCTCCTGTGGGGTCAACCTAGCTTACAGATAAGGACCCTGAGGCCTGGAAAAGCCAGAAGAGGGGCAACTGCCCAGCCTGGCTCGTCCCCCACCCCACCCCTGCCTCTCGGCCCTCCCAGCACTGTCCCGGTTGGGACAAGACTCCGACTTGCAGGAGAGATTAGGACTAAGGAGAAAGAACGCTGTCCTGGCCCCGCGCATGCCCTGAGTATTTAAATTCTTTTTCATAATTATCTCAGATAGTAATTACTGCAGAAGCAGATGCGCTTATCGCGGACAAGAAGCCACCTGCCTTCCCATTTTTGTCAAAAGTGGAAACTGACATTATTTTTGCGATTTGCTTCAATGGCTGTTTTCACTGTAAATACCACCTTCACCACAAGGAAAATAACCCTGGAGACGTAGGGGGTGTCCAAGGCTCGGGGCTATTACACTGATCCAGCTGTGGGCATTGCTCAAGGGCTGGAGGAGAGAGGGGAACATGCATCCGCAAAAAGTACAGCTGAGGTTCACTCCCAGGGGAAAGGTTGAGCACCCCTCCCTCACCACACCTCCCCTCCCCCTGCCCCAGGGCTGCTACCCTCTGGAATCCACCCCTACACCCACCACAAGCATCAGTGTCCTGGACCTTGAAAGAACTGGCTTCCATGAGAAGTTCTCATAGCTCTCAGGAGGATGCCCCTTCAAGTGTCTGGTACTCCGAGCTCCCTCTTCTCTTACAGCCTGACAGAGGAGCCTTCAGTGTGGAAAAGGGACAGCCTGAGAACCTTCCGCCAAGGGAAAGTCCTGCAACTGGGCAGGATGGTCTACTTACAGGAATCAGATGGGACTCCCAGGCCTGGAGCTGCCACCCTCTCTGGCCCCCAGTGTCCTCCTCTGTCAAATGGGCAGTCCTAGAGGATCTGGACCACCTGTTCTAATGAGAACCCGATGAATAAATCATTCCTCCTGGCAAGCTTTCGGCATGAACATCTGAACATGGGTCACTTTCTACTCTCAGCCCCAAGTCACAAATGACGTCACTATTGTAACTGTCAAGAGCTACAACCTACATGCTGGGTGCCTAGCGGGCACTGTGCATTGGGATCCTTGATCTTGCCCCCAAATCCCACACTATAGGTCCATTCATTTGAGGACAACACTCAGGCCAGACGAGTTGTCCACAAAGCAAATCTGCGAAAGCACACTGTTACTAAGCACACAATAGTCTGTTCCCTAAGATGAAGGTCTGATTGCTCCCATTTCCCAGGTGGAGGCACTGAGGTTCAGAGAGATGCTCCTCAGGTAGAAGGAAGTAGAGACACAGCATTGAGGACAGAGGGTGCCCTGCGGTGTTCAGCCTGGCTTTTAGAAGAGTCCCGCTGGGCTGCCACCTGTACCTTCTCACAGCTGCGTCTTCTGCTGCCCCCATGTGATCAGAAAGGGTTGACCCGGGTTCCAGCTGTGAAAGCTGGGGAGCACAGCCCTGCCCTGGAGTCCTCCTCAGTTACTATTGACTCCCCATAGGCAAGCCACTTCCCATCCTTTGTCCTAGCACATCTGTTTAGGACAATCTTCCCTGACCTTTTATTTCTTTCTAACAGGGTCCCCCAGCGCTACCCACTGTTCATCTTCATAGTTGTCACCATTTGAGACCATGATGTGGATGTATCCGTTTTCCATGTGCGGAAATGAACCTGGTGTAGCTACCACACAGTCGACTCCGACTGGGCTCTCTTTCTCCTCCACGCCTCTGGACTGCAAACCTGAGCTGAATCAGTTGCAGGCCCTCTTTCATAGTGTGTCAGGCAACGGGCCACAAGCCCCACATCCCGCGGCTGCAGTCCTTACTCTGAAGGCACAGTTCGCTAGTACACGCTTGCTGCGGGATGCTACCCACCACACCTGCACTCAGGTAGGCAGCGTACAAAGGGGCATGGACTGTATGGAGCAGGGGGACAACCAGGTACACCAAGGATGGCCGTCTTTTCTGGGACAAAGAGAATGGCCTAGCACTGAATTTGCCTCCCAAATCAACCTAGTGGAGCTTTTCCTTGGTCTTGTCTTCCCACAAGGAGAAAAGTTTGATCCAAATGTCTTTTGGGCCTCGTAAGCACCTGCCAGGACACGGTGCCACCTGCTCAGCGACCTGCTTTTCTGCACACCAAATCGCCAGTCAACTGTGCTGTGATGATCGGGAACATATATCTGGGAGTGCTCTAGGTTTCCCCGTTGCAACCCTGTGCGATCTTTACTCGCAGCAATCTTGTCTCACAAGGCAGGAAACCAGGCGCAAATTTGCTTAGGTCTCACAGCTGGGAAAGAGCAGAACCGAGAGATCGGAACCCTTGCTGGGCGGGGCAGTAGGTTGCAGGGTCCGCATCCTGCAATGTACTGAAACCCAGGGCGTGCCAGTCTTGTGTTCTAGAGCCGAGATTTGCTGTCAGCAGAGCGTGTGACCTCCGAGTGGAAAGTTCTAGGGCCTGCGCTTCAGCTCTCTGCGAACCAGCGCCAAGCACCCCAGCACCTGTGCGTCCTGCGGCCGCGCTCACTGATAGCTACACTCGCAGCGCCCCCTGGCGGCGTCCCGCACCTTCGGCCGCGATGGTCTTGGAGACCGTGGCCACGCGAGGGACCAGCACCCACCAGCTGAGTCTGGCCTCCTGCTGTTGGAGGTCGAGCTTATTTCCGAGAGTCCTTGCGTGCCTTCCCGGTGGCTCCTGGCCAAGCTGCAGGTTAAAGCCCGGGGTCAGCAGAAATACTGCGGCCTCTCCTCAGACCGCCCTGCGCAGCTGTCCCATACTGGGTTGTGGGGTCCGAGGAACGACCCGAGATTGTCCACCTGTAGCCACGCTGAAGACTGCGACGCGCACCCGCCGGGCCCACATCCTGCCCCCGTAGGCGCTAGCGAGCAGCGGCGCCCAGCCTGCTTATCACCACAGAGGACCGCAGGAAAAGCCAGGGCCAGGGGAATGGAAAAGAGAGGAGTCCCGGCCCTAAAGCCACGTGAGTTGGGAGTATGCCCCTAGGTCGAGTGCCCTGGGGCCTGATCTTCCGGCTACACTGCCTGTCCTCCAGAGTTTCACGAGTTAGTGACGCAAACAGCACTTTGGGGAGGAGCTGGGGGAAAAGTACAGCCAGAATGACGCCCGCCCCCCTCTTCAGTCACTGGTCCCTACATAGCCAGACCTCAGGCAGCTGGGGAGGAGAGAGCCAAAGGCAGGCCCTCAGTCTAACAAAGAGCTGGATGCTCTCTAAGCTCGAGCCAAGACTGTTTCCATGGTAACCCTCTTCTAGGATAAAGCAAAGGCTCCTTTCCCCAACATGATGCTAATGGCTGCGAGAAGGGGAGCCCAGCATTAGAACACGGATGGGGAAACTGAGTCTTGGGGAGAGATAGGAACGCCCTAAAAATATCCCCCTTATCCCAGACACCCAGGTTTCCCCACCATAAGTCAGTCCATCACGCCGCAGCACCTGTTTCCTAGAGCCCCCATTATTTCACACGGAGGACAGGAATAATGTTCGTAAACGAACAGGCTCTAAGAAAGTCACATTTCTCTAAGAAGACAGAGTGCAAGTTGGTATGGGAGTCATCATGTGGTCCGCGAGGGCTTACCTGAGCAAAGACATGGGGAAGCAGAGAGGGAGGGGGCCTCGCGAACATTGGGAAGCTGCATTTGGGGCGGAGGAAGTGGTCCCTGGCCAGGACAGCAAGTTTAGCCTGCCCATCAGGGGGTGTGAAGGCAAGGGGAGAGTGAGTTAGAGAGGTGGGCTCCAGGGAACCGTAGGACACCAAAGTGAGCCGAGGCTACTTAGCAAGGGCTGTGTCTACAGAAGCAAGATTCCTGCAGACACTGGAGGCAGGGCAAGAGAGGCGGGGCAGTGGTTAGGCCAGAGTACTCAGGGCCAAATACAAAGATGACCCACACAGTTGGATGGGCAGGAATAGAGAAGCTTGGAGTGGGGTAGGGGCCAGGTTCTGGAGTGTTCTTAGGGTTTCATTCTGCAGGACTCACCAATGGTTTGAAAATATTGGAAAATGTTGGAAAAGAGGGAGGGGAGGGAGGTCAAGTCTAGAATGTTCTGGGGTTCAATAGATAGAATATGGGAGAGAGAGAGGGGAGCCATATTTCTAGAACAAACAATAGCGTGGCCAATGGGCTAACTCTACTCTCTCCTGCTGAAGTTTGAACTACCTGCCCACCCCTCTCATGGCCATGCAGTCCACCCCTCCACTTTGCTCTGGCCCTGATCTAACATTGTGACAAACACAGTTGTCTATATAGCTGGGAAAGACATGCCTTTATTAGAACCTCCTTTATGCCATGCCTGGTGCCAGCTATTGGGGCTCAGTTTACAGCCAGCATAACCCCACCCATCTCTCTCCTTTTCTCTTCCATTCAGAACCCTACATTACTCCTACATGTTGAGAGGCTTCAACTGTAGCATCCATGGCTGGAGCCACAAATAGGATACTGTGCAAGGAACAGGCCAGCAAAAGCCACGTGGGCTGGAGAGGGCTCCCCAAGAGGGCAGGTTGTGAGTAGGCCAGGAGGGCATGGCTACTGAGACTGTACCATTCACAGTAGAGAAGCTGGGGTCTCCAGCTGCACAACAGCCAGAATGGCCCAGACCTGGGCCATGGTACACTTTGTCTTCTCAGGGTTGGTGGGCTTCCCCCAGGAGTTCTTGGCCCCCATTGATGACAAGATGACCCTTGTTCTCTTTGGGCTTGACCTTTGGAGGCAGGTTGATGCCAAAAATCCTCAACCCCAGCTACTATCCCTCGGGCTCTGCCAGCCTCCTGCAGGGATGGCTCAGCTGGCCACGGGGCGTTGTCCTGATGACTTAGCCTATGAGTGGGAGCTTCAGGCATAAACCCTGACCCTGAAGGCAGAGCCCTAGAGCCAGCATGGAAGCCCCACGGTCCCTTCCTGTTCCCACCCTTCCTGTGCCCCACGGGGTCCTGGGGTAGGGAGGGCAGCCTCAGAAGCCTTGACCTCAGCCAAGCAGAACTGGCCTTGAGCTTCTGATCTGATAAAATGGACAGGAATGAGGATAAGGCTGTCTCTGACTGATCCACCAGGGCACAGAGAGTCTTGGAGGCAAGCCCAGTTTCTGGGGCCAGTGCTGAGTTAACACCAGCTTCAGGGGGAGAGACAGGACACCTAGGCAACCCCTATCCAACTGCTCCACCAACCTGTCTTTTCCTCTGGTACTGGCTCACCCTAGACATTTTGGTGAACTCTGAAGAGTGGAAAAGAGCCACCGTCCTCCCAGCCAGAACACACCTGTGGGGCTGGAGATGCACTCAGCATTTATCTGCACACTTTCTGCCTGGTGCTGGACTGGGCAGTGGGGACTCAGAGGGGAACTACTTGCAGGAATCGTGAAGGCCATGGGAAACACCGACTCTGTAGCGGTGCAAAGGGGGATTGAAGGTGTGGCAGACGGGCAAAGGGAGACCACAGGAGTGGCAGACAGGCTCAGGAGGATCAGCCCCACCACAGCCTCTTATCAGCCCTAGATAGGGTCCCTGTGTAATCCTGAGTAGAATATGGAACCTCTGCGCCTTGGTTTCTGTGTCTATAAAATGGAGACAGGCACAGAAAGGAAGCTGGTTCTGGTGAGGCATAGGCCACACATGTTCCTTCCAGAGCAGTCAACTGGTAGACCCTTCCTACCCCTGAGAGCGGCTGAGCAAGGCCCCAGGAGTCACAAAGGCCAAACATCACAGAGCTCTGGGTCGGGTGCCACCCACAAGGCTCCCCACAGACACCCAGGTCCTCCAGGCACACAGCATAGGACAGGCCTTATTTACAGCCACTGCCCCAGCACAGCTATTAGAACTGCTTGCTGTCACGTGGGTGGCCAGATCGACTCAGCAAATGTGACCTATGGTCAGCATCCCACACTGGCCACGCCCAAGAGTCACCTTCCCAGAGGGCCTCTTCCCCGGCATGTACACCCCTGTGTACATGTGTGTGCATGTGGGCTGGCAGCTGGGCACACCTAGCATTTCTTAAATGCCAATTACACAGAAATTACAGTTATCAGAGAACCAAGAGGCCCGTGGTGGGGCTCTAGTGGGCCTCTTAACCCGTACAATGCTCTCCAGCGGCAAGTCTCAAGTCAATATAATTTCTGTGTACATTGAGAGAAAATGGGGTATGGGAGCTCTGAGGTGCCTGGCAGCCACAGCCAAAGTGGCGGGGATGCCTTGCCTGTGGCAGGAGTGACAGGAAAGGTGGCATGTCCATTGGAATTTGGGAACAGGTGAGGGGCGTCATGTGGATTGGCACACCCTTGTTTATGTACCTACCCCCTGGCCACCTCTCAGCTTACCCAATCTGCATCTACCCAGCTGTTAGCAATCCCTCCCTTGACCGCTAGGTGTCATCAACACTCCCCCATGGCCTGGAGAGGGCACTAGTTGGGTGAGCGAGACTGTTGAAGCACCCAGAGCCTTGCTGCTACAGGTCAGCCATTGGGATCCTTGTATACCCAGATATGGGTGTGAGAGCACAGGAAAACCCTCCAGTGGGTGGTTCCAGCCCTTGAATGTCCAAGGCCCCGGGACCTGGACCAGCAGATGGCAGAGCCAGAGACCACAGCTAAAGGAAGCCCTGGGAGCCAGGACTCAGTTGCTCTCAGATTTAGTAGCCAAGAACTCAGAGCTGTGGGTGCTCATGCTGGAGGCTCATTACTCTGGGCTTTAGCCCCCAGTGAGCCTGGCATTGGGCAGCTATTGTAACACTAGGCTTCTAGCAATGATTAGCAGCAGCAAGCAGCTGCATGCTAGTGTCACGGCTCCTGGACGGGTCTCAGGTACCGGGCCCCTCAGCTCCTGCAGTGACTGATGTTACAGCTTCGGGTTGCCCTAGATAACCTCAGTAGCGCCAAGTGTTAGGGTGTCTGAGATCCTTAGCCCTGGAGGCTTAGCGGCACCTGGACTCTCCCAGCGATGGAAACCACAGCTTCTGCCTCTGACTGGGATCTCTGCCTCCTCACACCGTCATTTCCACTCTAGCTCATCCCTAGTTGTTTGGCCCCAGCCACTCTTTGAATTCCTCAGCAACCTGTGTGATCATAACTCTTAGGGAAGTAACACAGACTCCCTTTGGTGAATTCCTCACCAAAGATCAAAGTGGGTCAATAATAATCCCCATTCTCCTGGGAAACACTTTAAGATCCCCAGTAGGCGCCTAAAATGACAGATGGCCCCAAGTCCCATGGGTCTTGTGTTTTTCTTTTATATTGTATACATACCTATGATCATTCATTTCATCAGTGAGGCCCGGTGAGACACGGCAGAAATAGCACAAGGCAGCAGCAACACAACAAGCAGACGCTGTGGTGCGCTGTAACCAAGGCGATCTAACTTCTCTCTCCCCCTCCTCCTTGCCCCACTTCCCCTCACTCAGAGAAAACACTTCCTCCTGTGAGGGAGCACTCACTTCTCTTCACCTGAGGGGAGCACATCTGGCTCCTATCCCCTTGAGGAGAGCATGTCCAGATCCTCTTCCCATGAGGGAATATACTGGTCACCTTTCTGCTGTTGTGGTAAAAGCACCATGACCAAGGCAACTTCTAGAAGAAAGGGCTTACTGGCTTATGGTTTCAGAGGGATGAAGGTCCATTGTGGTAGGAAAATATGGCCGCACTCAACAGGTATGGAGACAGGAGCGGGAAGCTGAGTGATCCCATTTTCAACAAGAAGCACAGAGCAGAGCGAGCGGACTCGGGACGCAGGAGAGGCTGCATCCTCTCAGAGCTCTCCCTCAGTGCCGCGCTTCTTCCAGCAAACCTCCCCCAGACAGAGTCACCACCTGGGGACCAAGACTTTAAATTGGCCTCTGGGGACATTTCCCATCAAACCACCACAGTCCCAGACGGGAAGCGCTCACGGCTTCTCTTCAGCACACCTGGGCTGCCAGCATCACGACTCTGGAGTTATTCTAGGCCATTTTCCTGGGCACTGTGGCCATGCCTGTAACCCTAACACTTGGGAAGCGGACACCCAGTGAGTTCAAGGTCAGCCTGAGCCACGGGAGACCTTTTCTCAAAACAACAAAGAATTAAAAATTAAAGAGCAAAACAAAACAGAGTCATGAGAATGCCAGTACTGGGATAAGACAGTAGAAGCCACAACCAAGATGACAGTGACAGCCGGAACGGCCGGGTAACTCACACCTTGAAGATAACAGAGTGTGAAAGCAAGATAGTGATTTATTTTAAAATTTTTAAAATTATTTTTAAAATGATTTTCATTTTATGCATATGAGTGTTTTGCCTACAATTACCACACGTATGCTGGGTATCACCAGAGGCCAAAAAATCCCCGGAAACCAGAGTTGTGAGCCACTGTGTGGGTGTTGGAAACTGAGCCATCTTCACTTGAGGGGAGCGCTTACCGATTCGCTTCACCTGAAGGACCTCTGCACGTACAGCAAGCGCTCTTACCCACTGAGCTGTCTCAAGAGCCCCCACACTTATTAGTCCCGTGTGTGCATACACGTGTGTGTGTGTGTGTGTGTGTGTGTGTGTGTGTGTGTGTGTGTGTGAATGGGTGCCACCTGTGGAGGTCAGAGGTTAACCTGGTAAAGTCAGCTCTCTCCTTCCACCTTCTGGGATCAAACTCAGGTCACTTGGCAAGTGCCTTTACCCACTGAGTGATCTCACCAATTCCTGGATTTGTTTCTGGAACTTCCTCTTTGATGTTTTTTGGGTGGCTAACTGAAAGGGAAGGCAAAAACTCACGAGGGGGCTGTGGCAGCTGGGTCTCACTGGCAGCTCCCTGGTGACAGAAACAGGACACACTTTCACGTGCATATCAGCCGTCTGCACACGTGTGTGTGCTCGCTGAGAGTCCGCTCATCATCTGCCTGTGTTGGGATTGTGTCATTTTCTACTGTCTTGTGTTAGGAGTCCCTTGTATGTGTGGCAGTTGTCCATTATCAGCTTTGTGTTTGCGATTGTTTTCTGACAGCCTGTGGCTTCTCGTTTGCCTGGCTTTGGGCATCCTCACAACGTGTGAATCCTTATATGACCCTTGGTAAGCCCATGCCAAACTCTGCCTAGGCTGTGGTGGGTGAGGCGAGACTCGAGCCCCCAGCACAGAGCTTGAAACAGGGCTGCTTCTCTGGGTGGAGTGTGTTGCCCACAGACCAGGAAAGTCCAGACCTTCACAGGGGTTGTTTGCCAGGAAGACTCTTGCATGTCGGGATCCATTAGTCCTAGGTGGGGCAGGGAAGTTGACTCTAGGGTGACTATGGGCCCAGACACATGGTTTAAGGAAGGACAGCTAGTTCTGTTGCATTCCCGGGCATCCCACGTAATCTCCAACTGTCCACATAGACCTCTGGCTTCAGCTCACACTAAAACTTTTCCAAAGCCACTTCAGGCAGCAGTGTGAGGCCTCAAAGCCTCCCATGGCACTGAAAACACCTTAGCCATTACTTGTCGACTAGGTTGAGATGCAGCCACAAGGGGGCGCCCTTGCTCCGTTGTGCGACAGAACACTGTACTAATCCGGCCCTAGAGCTTCTCTCCTGTGAACCCCACGCGTAGCCCCCAGAAAACACTGCCCTACCACAGCAGGATAGCTCTGTATATACACAAAGAGATTTGTGGTGGCTCTGGGCCATCCTGCAGAAACCATGTGATCTCAAGAGATTATCAAATTAGAAACTTTCAAGAGAACAGCTTGACTTAAGAAACTCAGGAGAAAAAGGAAGCCCGGAGCGTTCAGAAAAGTTCAAGGCCTAAAGCCATATGTACATTTTCTCACTATTTATATGATGCTCCAAACTGCTCTAAATGTCAAGCCAAGAAGACAGCGGCCATCTGCTGCCTCTGCTGCAGGACGAACTCTGGTTAATAGTGTATCAGAGAGGCTTAGTTAAACATCCCAGGTATTCATGTGCCATGGACACCCCCCCCCCGCCCACCCAGACCATCAGCAAGTTAGCTGTGTGTCCCCTTAGCATTTGAGAAGCACATTAAAGCATCTGTGTACCACTGTTATTGGAACAACCCTATGCAAGGACAGCGTGGAGCTTTGACACCTGCAGACAGCATGCCCTCCTGCACGTGTGTCCTCTGTAGAGGAATTCTCACACAGGCACCAGGCTCTGTGGCTGAGTCTGCTGATGGCATCTGAGACAGCCCAGGTAGCTTCAAGAGGGCCAAGGGGGAGAGGGCGCCCCTCAGAGGACTTGCAGCCAATAGCATTGGCATGGATATACATTCATAGCAAGCTTAAAAGGCTGAGTGCCCAACTATTCAAAAGCCAAATATCCATTGGGGCCAGAGAGATGTCTTGACAGTTAAGAACACTGACTGTTCTTCCAGGGGACCCAGGTTTAATCCCCAGCACCCACTGGGTGCTCACAATTAACTGTAACTCCAATCCTAGGGGATCTGACAGCCTCTCTGGCCTCTCTAGACACAAGGCATGCCCACAATGCACAGATATACAAGCAGACAAAACACCCATGCACATGAAACTGAAAATTTAATTAACTGAAAAACTACTAACCGCACTTTCAGGATGTGTGCTTTCTCCTGTCTACACCTAGATCAATCAAGACCTCTCAGCTTAAGGAGGCCTCAGTCCCCCTAAGCACTCCTTCCATGATGCCACTTACAAGCCTCTGGTTGCTTTAATTGAGCTTCTGATCAAATGGCTGTTACCCAACTATAAGTATGCAACAACAAAGGATGATGGGGAATCGTGAATTGAATTAGAAATGACCCCATAGAGTCATGTATTTAAAAGCTTGCTCTCATTTGGTGGCACTGCTTGGGGAGGTTATGGAACCTTTAGAGGTGGAGCCTTCGCAGGGGGTGGGAGGAGGAGTACGTCACTGGTATGTCACTGGGGGCAGGGCTTTAAGGTTTTATAACCTGGTCCTGCTTCCGGTCCTCCCTCTCTACCTCCTGACAGCCAGGCTGTCCACACTCCTGGTGCCCTACCTTCCCTACCATGACAGTCGGTCTCCTTAGACACTGGAAGCCAAAGTTTTTTTCTCTTCAAAGTTGTTTTTGGTCTTGACAATTTATCACAGCAACAGAAAGGAATTGATAGAGTGGAGAAAAAGAGGAAGAACTCGATGGCGAGAAACTTGACCGGCAGACTTCAGCCATGCAGCCACGGCGAGTGGCCACGTGACAGCCTGTGTCCATGGCCTTCCTACCTAGGACCCCACAGCTCCAGCCCAATTATGAGGATGACTCCTGACAAACCCAACAGGAGGCATCCTCTGATTTATTCCCAGTCCTCAAAGCTGCTGAGATCCAGCCAAGATCCTGCAGGGTCAGTATGGTACCCTGGGAGGGGGTCTGTGATGCTTTGTAACAGGCACGTGGTCTTCATCAATGTTCCCTAGCATAAGAGGTCTGAGCTAGCCTTGAACTCACTCTAGTTGAAGATGTCTTTAATCCTGATCCTTCTGCCTTCATCTTCCAAGTACTGAGATTATCCTGTGTAATGACTGATCACCATTCTCAATGGAGTTAGGGACCAATTCAATCCAACTCTCAAGGAGTTGACTTCATGGAACAGAAGGAAACAGGAAGTAGTGAAAATGAAACTCAAAAATCCTCTGACAGGAGTTGGGCTGGGGTGGGCTAATTCCCTAACCTCAGAGAGAGAGCAGCTCCTGCCTTTGGAGCCTCAGTCACCCCCCCCCCCAAAATGTCTGTTGCCACACAGCGAAGTTCACCATCAGAGTGGACTAACCTAGACGTGAAATGGAGAAAGGGAAGGGGTCACAATCCAATGGGGGACATTTCTAAATCCACGCAGAGGGGATGAATTGGTGCGGTACCCTCTGAGGTGACCCAGTGGAGCTCCAGCTGCTCTCCTACCCAGAAGGGCCTCAGACAGCTGCACCTTACTCCCAGTGTAGAGGACAGTCAAGTCAGGGACGGGAGAGAAGCAACAGACAATCTTCCTCATAAGTGGAGTCCTTGAAAACTGACCTCACAGAGAAGCTGAGAGTAAGACCCCGGAGGGCAGAGGAAGAACAGTCAAAGAGGGGTGCACTGTGATTGAGGGGAGGGGTTCTGGTATATCATGGCATAGCACACAGGGGGACAGGGGGCAGGATAACTAATATGGTGCATTGCATGCCTCATAGTAGCCTGAAGAATCAGACTGCAGTCAGCTTGGAAGAACAATGAAAATCAAAGGTTGTAGATACCGTAGCACCCCTGTGTTTATCACTCCCAGAGGTAGTTTACATAAGATGTCTTCAAAGTCTCAGCAGTGGTCCCCAGTTGGTGGCACTGTTTGGGTAGGTTTAGGAGGCGTGGTCTTGTTGGAGGAAGTGTGTCACAGAAGGCAGGCTTTGGGAGTTGAAGGCATAAGTGCCACTTTCTGGCTTGCTTTCTCTTAGGGTTTGCAGTTCAAAGTGAGAGCCCGCAGTCTGCTGCTCAGGCCATCATACCTGCGGCTCACTGTCACACTTCCCGCCGTGATGGACTGCTATCTCTCAGGGACTGCAATCCCAAAGAAACCTTCCTTTTGTAAGTCGCCTTGCTCATGCTGTTATAACAATAACAGAAAAGTTACAAACACCAACCCGACGGAAACACGAACCAAACCATCACGCTGTTGTCCAGGCATGAAACTGGGAAGCAGAGTGCTGGGTGGCACCTACAGGGCCCTGGCTCTCCATTTCCAGCACTGAAAGGCGTAACTCATAATAGGACAAATATTATTTTAAGTCATCTAATCCTAGCTATTAAGGAGGCTGAGACAGAAGGATGTCACGTCCAAAGCCTGACTAGGCCACTTACTGAAACCTGATCTGAGCATAAAAAAGAAAAAGCAGAAATAGCCTAATGGTAGAATACTGGCCTTGCATGCACAAGGCCCTAGATTCAATCCCACTTCTGCCTAAATAAATAAACTGAAAAGCATGTGTGTGCGTATTCTTTCTTTCTTCTTTTTTTCTTTATTTATTGGTTTTTTAAGACAAGGTTTCTTTGTGCAGCCTCAGGCCAGCTATATGAAAGTCAAGATGTCCCCATGGGGCTCTACGGGACCAGGGAGAGTTATCCATACCTGGGAGATGGGAGTCAGGGGAGCAATTCTGTGGGGACTGGAGATCTTGAACCACTATACACGGTGAGAATCTGGCTTCTCCTGAATGTAGTGGAGCAGGGGTATTTGACCAGTGTGATGGGGAATGCTTCCGCAAAGGGAGCTGTGGAATGGAAGCCACAGAAACTGCCCAGAAGCACAACTGAGACCAGTTGCTGGCCAATTTGCAAACACTCCTAGGGCTCATGTTCCCCATCAGAAATACTGATGGATGCAGCTGAGACATTGCCTAAAAGAGTCCAGGGACCCTAATGCAGATCCAGGGGAAGTAATCATGAGCTGGCAGGATGCCACAGGGGCAGGTGCTGCCAGTGCCAGCTGGGGAGTGACCTATATCCGGGGTGTCACTGATGTGCTTGTCAAAGGAGCTCCATCCAGTCCTTTGCCTTGCAGATGGCTGTCACAGCAGAGCTGCTAGTTCTGGGACCCTGAAGGCCAAAGAAATGAGAAGGGAGATGGGCAGGCCAGTAGCAAAGCAGCAACTTCTGCTACACCCTGGGGAGAGGGGGCAGTGAGAAGGGAGAGCAGAGAAAAAGTCACTGGGTGATGACCCTCCCTCCACAAGAGCTGTGACAGTAGGATTTGTTTGGCTTATCTTCATTTTATTTTGTTAAGATTTATTTATTTTTTCTTATGTGTATGAGTGTTTTAAAAATCACAATTGATAAAAAAAAACTCTGAGAAATTGAGGTTAAAGCTGAAAATCCAAAAAGCAAAGCAGCCAGTCACTGGCTCTTACCTCCACCTCAATCTGAAATGGCAATCCTGCCTCCAAGAATCTCAGAATGAAACTATCTGAGAGCTATTTCCTTCCAGTTTATAATCTTCTCGAGGGCTGGGATTAAAGGCATGCATGCCTGGTTTCTGTGGCAACTAGTGTAGCTACTGGGATTAAAGGTGTGTGTTACCACTGCTTGGCCTGTAAGGCTGACCAGTGGGGCTGTTTAACTCTCTCATCTTCAGGCAAGCTTTACTAAAAATGAAATGCCACTATACAGCCTTACCTGCGTGTGTGCGTGCATGTGTGTGTGTGTGTGTGTGTGTGTGTGTGTGTGTGTGTGTGTGTGCCAGAGCACGATTGCAGAGGTCAGAGGACAGCTTGTGGGAGTCAGTTCTCTCCTTCTACCATGTGAGCCCTGGGAACCCAACTCAAGTCCATCGGGTCCCTTTACCCACTGAGTCATTTGCTGATCCTCATGCCCAATTTTTGTTTTTAAAGTTTCAACCACAGCTTAAAACCAGGAGAATTTATACCAAAATGTAGTTTTTTTAAAAAACATCTTTAAAAAGAATGCCAGCCACTGGGGGCTATGTGCCACCATTCCAGCAGGCCACTTCCCCAGGTTCAACCCACCACTCACAGTATTTTCTACACCCAGCCAGAGCTGGTGCCCCAAGCACATGTGTGCACGGACACCCACACTGCTGTTACTACATGTGAAGCACTCAGCTATGCTCTCCCCACCATTTAGTTTTCCTGTTTGGTACTGGGGAGTGAACCAACCAAATGCTCTATCACTAAACTACATCCTCAGTCCTCCACCCAATCTTTTTAAACTCTTTGAGACAGGGTTACCACTATCAATCCTCCTGCCTCAGTGTCCCAAGTAGCTGGGATTACAGATCTGCTTGACCCAGCTCAGTTTCCATCCCAAAATACCTACTGCCACTTGCCACATGTAACTGTTCTAGACTGCGCACAGAAAGAAACCCCGTCTCAGGGAACACACAGTTGAGTTGGCACACCCACTCTGACCCTCACTGTAGACCTTAGGCACCGCCCCTCTGCTCTCAGGGCCCTGGTTTCCCACATTTTCATAGGTGCCTCTTTGGCTGAAGCCTAACAGAGCTGAAATTCACACAAGCTCAAAGCCCCACCCAAGTCCACTCCAGACCTGCTGCCATCATATCCAAGGTGACAAGACAAGCAGCTAGGGTCCACATCTGAGGAGGAGGGGCAGCAGGAGGGAGCAAGAGTGGGCAGGAGGAGAGGCAGGACTTGTAATTGAAAAGGCCAGCTAGCTGACCTTTGGAGCTCACTCTAAGCTCATCACTGGGTTAGGGACTCTGATGTCCCAAGCACTGATATCAAACTTCAACATTTTTATAAAAGAAAGGAGACAAAGAGGCTAAATAACCTTTTTGTGCTATTTGATCAATTTTAATAATGTATATGTACTAGTCTTATAATTATAAACTATAGCAAAAAAAAACCTTGAGATGAACTTTTTTCCTTTTTTTTCTTTGACACAGGATTTCTCTAATGCAGCCCCCGCTGGTGGAACTCCTAATATAGACCAGGCTGGCCTGGAACTCAGAGATATTTCTGCCTCTGCCTCCCCACTGCTGGGATTAAAGGCCTGTGCCACTAGGCACAGATGGGTTTGTTGTTTTTTTGAATTGAAAAACACAGTGGAACCAGGAATGGAATATCAGCTTTAGCCAGAGTCATGAAGTGGAGTTCTGAAGTCCCTTGCGGCTGTTTCCAGTCTGCAGGCCATGATCCAGTCTTGGGTAACCTTGACCTGGACCCACTGCCTGCTGGGGAGCATCTCCCTCCTTCCAGGGCAAAGACCCAAGACCAACATATCAGCACGATTATGTTAGGTCACAAAGTCACAGTAAAAGCCACTCAGCAGTGGCACAGCTGCCCAGATGCCACCTGGAGGGACTGGCTCACGTGGCACCTCATGGGGCAAAGGTGGTGAAGAAGATGTACATCTTGACCAGGAAGGTAGTCACAGAGCCCTGCCGCCACAGCTTCATCTCGACATCCAGGGCAAAGTCCCGTGGCTCTAGGACAGACCTCTGCAGGGATAGCACGCCAGTGTAGGCATTGGGTCTGCTTGTGACGAAGTAGCCCTCCTCATTACCCTTGGTGATGGTCAGAGAGATGGTGTCCCCAGCAAAGGCAGGAGCAGGGCCAATGCGGAAGATGTGAGCAGGTACCAGTAGGCCAGTCTGGAAATTGAGCTGGTAATATGTGATGCGGGCTGGCGAGGTCTGGCACTCAGCGATATCCTGGCATGTGGTGCGCTCACACTTCCTGTGAGGGGAGGATGCTTGATCAGTGGCTGGGGACCCTCACTCCCATCCCAGAGATGGGACAGAACCCAGAAGTTGGCTCAGGAGCCAGAGGACCAGAGGTCAAATGTGAGCTCTACCCATAGGAGTCCAGATATCACTTTACCCCTCTGTGTCTCAGTTCCCACTATGAGATGGTCTCCCAGGGCAGTGTGGTTGGCAGTGCCCAGCACAGGGTCCCGGCAGGCCTGTCAGCAGCTCTTTTTCATCCATGTTTGCTCCTTCCTTTCTTCCCCTCCCATCACACCCCACTTCCTGATACAACCCGAGCGCTGCCTGCTGTCAGTCACACTCCAGCTGTCTCCTCTTACAGGGGTGAATGTTGTCACTTCCAAGTTAAAGTCAGCTTAAATTCTGCATCTCCCTCACCTGGTGACCTGCAGTAAGGAGGCCAGATCCCACGCAGCCCTTGGAGAGGCTGAGGGGCGAGGAACTGAGGCCTCAGTCTACAACCTGGTGAGTGCCTGGCGGGGTGCAGGCCAGCAGCCAAATGACAGGGTAGGGACAGGAACAGCTTGATGGCATGCTCACTTGGGGTTGTCTCATGAAGCTGCACCATGAGGCTGCTCTGGCTGCAGGCCCCCAGAATCCCCTGGAGGTAATGAGTAGATCTATAGCAAGGGGTCAAATGCTGGGGGCTGGTTACACAGCAGATGAGGTACGAGGGGTGTGTGTGTAGGGAGGTGAGGCTGTGAACTGAAGTTCCCAGCAAATACTATGTGTTGAAGATTCTATAAGGTTGATTAACTGATTGATTTCATTAAACTGCTCCCATGAGCATGTTATTTGAGTCAACTTTAATTCATATTCCTGGGCTGTGGTCATTCACATCTGGCTCCAGATTAAACTTACTGTCTTGGAGGTGACAGCCATCTATGTGCATGGACAGTTCTCTATTCTCTTCATAGTGCTTTATAGGAAGGGGCAGGAGGTGGTCACAGCAGGACCACCTGCCACTGGGCCTGTGGCACGGGGGCCATGAAGGGTGCTGGGATCACACCAGAGCTGAAGGCACTCACGTTTCCGAGACACGAACATAGTTTGGTGGGCACTCGAAGCGCAGGCAGCGGAAACCGCCCTGGATGTTATGGCAGGTCTCAGATTCAGAGCAGTTGTGGGTGCCCAGTGCACACTCATCTAGGTCTGGGAGGGGAAAGCGGGGCTGTTAAGAGAGTCCTCGTGATGTAGGAACCCAGCCTGAATCACTCCCACCCAGCTGGAGGCCTGGGTCCCAGATACCATGAGGTCTAAGAGCATGGCTCACTGTCCAGCCCCACCTTACACAGCAGCAGCAGGCACTGACCATGCTGGCTTCTCAGGTTCTCAGAATAAAGTGCAAGGTGCCCACTGCACAGCAAGTGCCACCACTAACTGGGATGCAACCTGGTGCTGGACTAACTCCCAGGACCCACAGCCACCAACTGAAGGCAGAGCTGCCCACCCCGTGCCTAGGTCACGCTTTCCCTCAAGATACACGGGGGCAGGGGGAGCTAGCCACCGAGACCCACAGATCTGTTTACTGTACAGCAAGGCTACCCCGGGCTTGAAGTCCAAAGCTTCTCTTGAGGGGGAGTCAGGGCCCCTCCCACAGCCACCTTGCCTTGCTGTCTTGGCAGACCCCAAATTTTGTGGTCAGTGGCACTGATTAGAATCATAGCTCAGGGATCCAGTTCAGAGGGAGAGTCAAAGTCCCAGGACTGGTCCATCCCAGAACTATCTCCTCTGTAGCAAATCTGATAAACTGCTAAAAGCTGGGGCTTCCTGTGTCCTCAGTGGCAGAGCCACCTCCCCATCTCCTGACTCACACTGCAGTGAGAGGGGGCTGTCAACCTGCACTAGACACCTCCCTGGGAATCCTTCCCTACACCCCAGCCTGTGGACCACACACTTTCCTGTTCCAACCTGTCCCTAGACAGTGTGATAGAAACCGAGGACATCAGCTTGGGTCTCTGAGGCTCGTAGATAGCTCCCTGTCTCTTCACACCAGGGCAGGGTACAGATTCATGGCCAAGCCTGGGAGAGTCTATGCTGGCATGAGTGGCTGGAAGCCCATCATATTCCTCACCCCAGGTCTGGACACGGGGACTATCGTCCCGAGCAGAGCTGTTCTGAGCACGTGGGATTAGAGCTGCTCTCCAAGCATGAGGCAGTTTGCAGCGCCTGGTGCACGCACAGAGCTGTCCAAGGCCTGGCAGAGTGGAGGCTGTCACTTACCCTTGCAGGACCTCCCATTGGCCATCATAGTGTAGCCCTGCTCTGGGCATGCACACTGGTAGCTCCCGGGCACGTTGACACAGCGGAAGGTGCAGAGAATGCCAGCGCCCTGTGCACACTCGTCGATGTCTGCCAGAGAGAGTCAGCTGGTAAGCCTCGGCCATCCACCGGCACAGCCGGGAATCCCAGGGACCCGTTTACAAGGGAAGACAAGAAGGCTCTAAATGGTGGGTGTGAACTGCTCAGAGCCACATAGACGATGGAGGCTAGAACTGGAGTGCACCTCACACAACAATGTGTGTTACTGATCATGACGGTACCAGCCAAGGCCTTTTCAGGTGCCGGCCTGACTTGGGTGATACACTCCTGTTGAGACCAGGGTCATCATCTCGCTTTACAGCAGAGGAACCTTAGGTAAGAGTAGAGAGACCCAAAGTCCCACAGCAGGAACACTGTAAGCTGGGATATGAACTCAGACCAATCCCAGCACATGGGAAAGGGGTCCCCTCTTCACAGAGTCCTTGGGGAAGACAGGTACCCACCTGTGCAGCTATGCCCATCCTCTGCCAGCTGGTAGCCCTGGCGGCAGTAGCACTGATAGGAGCCATAGATGTTGGCGCATTCCTGGCTGCAGCGCCGGGCCTCACACTCATTCACATCTGCGGGGATACAGTCTCCATCACGGTGGATCCTCCCAGTCCATATATTGGGCTGGGCTGGCTCACCAGTATCCTTGTTTGGACAGACATTCCTTTCAGTCACCCATTGGTGAGGGTGAGGCCAGGCAAGGAACACGGCAAGGGTAGGTCCTCTGGCCCCAGGACAAAGTCAAGGCAGAGCCTGATGCTACCCTGCTGGGGACACACAACTGCTGAAGCAGATGGCTCTCGAGTCACCTGGGTACAACACAGGCCAAGAGTTGACACTACATGAAAGTGGGGGAGGGTGCAGCAGCTGGGGTGGGGTGAATCAGGAAGGTTAGTTTACGACTTCCTCAGAGCATCTGCCCACTGAACATTTCAGAATAGACTGCCCCAGGCCCACACTGAACTTGGGGAGACAACCATGAGCAAGGCAGACAAAATCTTCTGGGAAAGCTAGCTCACATGGACAGAAAAGAGGGGAGGAGAAAGAGTGTCAAATGAGACAGCTAGCATGCCTAAGTACATCAAGTGGCAAAGTGAAAACATCAGAGAAATGGGAAGGGGTGCCACATAGTGGTCCTGTGGTAGGCTGCAGCCTTAAAGTGGTCAGGGAGGGTGTGATCAGAGGAACAGGGCCATGTGACCATCTGGGAAAGAGGTTCTCCAGGTAGAGGGCTCAGCATGTGCAAAGACCCTGAAATGGGAGTTGTTGGGTGTTTTTAAGGAACATCAAGGAGGCAAAGGCGGACAGGGCAGAGGGACAGAGGGGAATGTAAAAAAGGGCAAACCATGCTTGACGGTATCCAACTCCTGAAATCCATGTCATTCACAAAGACATGTATCAATGTGTGGTTTTGCCCGCACTGCTGGACTAAGCTTCTGGGCAGCAGAATCCATGCTCAGTTCACCTCCACATCTCCAACACACAGCAGTGGGAGCGCATAGGCGAATGGAGGAGCTGTGAATGCTGAGACAGAGGCCCTGCCCGCTCCAAGTTGCTCACACCCAACCTGGATGTGACATGCCCACACTATGCCACCAGTGTCCTGCCACAGCTAAGTCCTGCTATACACAGCAGGGCCATGGGACTGGGAGTCCCACCGAAGTCTCAGCAGATCTGTCCCATGTGGGAGAGAGTGAGGAAAGACAGTGCTAAGAAAATGGGGCCAGAGATGCCATGACCCAGCTTCTCACTGAGCTGCCTCATGACTTCCTTCCCCAGCGGACCGAGCCAGCTGCACTAGGGGCATCTGTAGGGACAGTGTGCCATCATTTCCCCAGCTACAGGCCCATCATATTTGAGAAGACTTGAATCACAGCCACAATCCATGCCCACACTTGGTTTAGGTCAGTGTGTACCTCAAGGCTTATGCCACCCGCAGTGTGCAAGTAGCAGCTAATTCTACATTCATACTGAAATTCCTGAAAAGCCAGAAAAATTAGACTCTCCTGGACCTTATGGATTGATGACATGGGAACCATTGCTCCATCACAGATCCTGAGCTCTCGTGGTTGCCTTGTGGCATCTTGGCAGCAAACTCCCTGTGATCACAGTAGGAACAGAGCCTGTCTGTCCAAGTGGGATCCAGGTGCCTGCGGTCAGAGGTCAGGGGACAGAAGTCAGGGTGGGCCGTACCTTCACAATGCTTGCCATCTGCAGCCAAAACGAAGCCAGCAGCACAGGAGCAGCGGTAGGAGCCAGGTGTGTTCTCACAGGTGTGCTGGCACAGACGGCCCGGTGAGAGCCAGCATTCGTTCACATCTGCAGGGGAGACAAGGAGCAGCAGGCAGAGTGGGCAGCCGGAAGGGAAGTGGTCCAGAAATAGAGGTACCCAGGGTAAAGGGTGAGAGGCAAGGAGGACAAGAGGGTTAAGAGTGTGAAATCTGAGCCATGAGGCTGATATCCAGAAGGTCCAGGTCAGAAAGCTGAAGGGACACAGAAGGCAGGCTCCCCAGCATCCCTTACCGATGCAGGTCCTGCCGAATGCATCCCTCTGGAAGCCGGGCTTGCAGTCACAGCGGTAGGATCCAGGGAGGTTGTGGCACAGCTGGCCCTCACCACAGCGGTGCACACCTGTTTCACACTCATTCACATCTGTGGGGCAGGCAAGCAGGGCACCCTGAGGTCTGGATGGCTCCTCTACAGGGCCTCTTGGGCAGAGAGCTAGATGGGGAGGCTGCGTGGATTCAGGGAGGCTCCAACCTTACCCACACACTCAGAGCCATCCTCATTGGCATGGTAACCACGCCTGCAGATCAGTGGGTTCCTCTGACACGTGTAGGAACCCACTGTGTTGATGCAGCTGAATCCTGGGCGGCAGGGCTCCAGCAAGGATGTGCATTCGTTGATGTCTGTAAAATGGACAGAGTGCTGGAGAGCCTGCCTCAGCCCTCCTTTGCTTGTCTGACCAGCTCTGGGCCTTCAGTCTAGACCATTCCACCCCTGAATCCTGGTATATGAGAGCCCCACCTCCAGAAGCCAGAGCCACTAGGCTGACTACATCTGTCCACATCTGTCCAGTGGAACAGCTAAAGCAAGGGGAAGGCAGGTTCCTTGGGGTTACTGGAACGGCAGGCCCCTGGCTCTTGCTTTCCGAACAGTGCCTCCAGTGCCAATAATACAGCGGCCTGCCAGCTGCTCCCCCAACTCTGCAGTGTGCTCTCTCTCTCTCTCTCTCTCTCTCTCTCTCTCTCTCTCTCTCTCTCTCTCACACACACACACACACACACACACACACACACACAGCCCCACTACCTGACATACACTGTCCCTAATGTTTCCAGTGCTAGCTTCCTTCATTCCTCAGGCCATTGGCCACTGTTATCTCAAGGAGACCCTCCTGGCGGGTCATGGGTTGTTCATTATTTATCAGAGTACACATGAATTACTGATGTTCTTATGAACATGACTAGCTATTTGGTCTCCTCCCCACGAAACAGTTCAGCCAATGTTATGGCTGCCCTACCTAGAACCCTGAACATAGGAGGCACTCAGAAACCATTGAGGAGCTGTGTGAATATGTAAGATCCTCCCCTCCTTGCCAACTCTGGCCTGAAGGGTGGTCCCAGGGCCTACAGGGTCCCAAGGATCCCAAGGATCCCATGTGCTCTGGGACATGGTGCTGGGAGACATTAAAGGCAACACTTGGGCAGGGAGGGGTCCAGCAATGAGGCTGTCTGGGCTAACCCCAGAATCTCGATGAAGCTTCAGACAGGCAGCACCCCCTCTGCCATTTGGTCTTCTTGTGATTAGCCACTGTTGTCACATGGGCTGCCTGTCACCTGACCAGTCCTGCCTTCTGCACACGGCCAGGCCTTTGCCTCTCTCATTGTCCCTTCTGCCGTCTGTGTTCCGACAGGAGCCAGGTCAGCAGATCTGGGGACGTGGCCTGTCCTGGCTGTTTGGAGAAGTGAGTGACATCTCAGACCTTCTCAGGACAATGTGTGACAGTGTGACCAGCATCCGTCACACTGGATGTCCCTACCCTAAGCACAGCATGGAGCTGATCTAGAAGAGCTCTGCATTCTTCCAGTGTGGTCCCACAAGACGGTAAACGGAGGCCTTGAGAGGAAACAGCTCCAAGGCAAGCAGTGCAGCTACCATTTTATCCATGTCCTAACCACCACACTCAATGGGTGAAGATGTGGAGGCTTGGAGAAGTGGGCAGTCACTCAGAATCACCAGGCCTTTAAAGCTCTCAGGACCCCAGGAGCAGCAGCCCACAGTCCGCTTACCCACGCAGTTGCCCTCGGGGTCCTGCAAGAAGCCGTCCATGCAGCGCTGCCGGGCCTGGCAGTAGAAGGAGCCTTTGGTGTTCTGGCATGAGAAGCCTGGCTTGCAGTTGTGTGTGCCTGTCACACACTCATCCACATCTGTCATACAGAGGTCGGGCATCAGGGGTGGGATGCAGGTGGGCCCCATGCTCACATCCATCAGCCCTGCCACACATCCCATCTTCACGCCATTGTAACCTCAGCAGTCACAGAGGTCTGCATCCCAGCAAGGCGGAAGAGTCGAGTCACCAGGGAGGCTCATGTCCCAGGAGTAAAAATGTCATAACCACATGCCCTGAGCTCCTCTGTGGTCCCAAGCTCCTCCATGCCCCAAAGCTTTTCCATGCCCCGAGTTTCTCCATGCCCCGAGCTTCTCCATGGTCCCGATTTCCTCCATGCCCCGAGCTTCTCCATGCTCCAAGTTCCTCCATGGTCCCCACCACTATGCAAAGCATGTGAGGTAATTTATGTCACCCTCACAGTAACACAAGATGTAGATCCTGTGATTACCCTATCTTCCTGAGGGAGAAACTGAGAAATAGGCAAGGTTCCATTGCCACAGAATATTAGGCAGTCTGGCTCCCCACCACTCATCCCTCCTCACTAGTGAGGAGCAGGCAGAAAAATTTGAGAGAGGAGCATAGGGCTCAAAGCTGGGGCCCTTGCTGTGATCCCTCCTCCATATCAGAAGCCTCTATGCTTACTATTCCGTAGGCCAAAAACACCCTTCCAGGTAAGTGACCATCGTCTGGTTCTTATGGGGCCTTAGGGTCAGATCTGCACTAAAGACACACCTTCCACCTGTCATGGCCACTCTGCCACCTCCATAGTCCCCTCTTTTCCCTACAGAAAGGTCACCTCACACCAGTGCTTCTACCCAGAACCTCATCTGACATTAAAAGAAGTTTGAGAAATACTTAAGATGCTTTAAAAAATCTCTCCTTTTAGAAAGCTAGAATTTCCCAGCGAAAGGAACATGAGCAGTCTTCTGTGGGGACTCCGTTTCCACGCACACACAGGGAACTGAGGCACAGGAAGGGGAAAGACTGGCATAGAGGCCAGCAGGTGATAGGAAGGCCAGGGGCAAATGAGAGGGAAGCCAAATGCAGGAATGTGGAGGTAGGTGCATCCCTGGGGTGTGGTCAGCCTGGGGTGCAGACCTGGGGCTGGGCCTCAGCTCTTTCTCACCCGTGCACTCGCCGTCTGTAAGCTCGTAGCCTGGCTCACAGGTGAGAGTCTTGTAGCACTGGAAGGAGCCCGGCGTGTTCACACAGTGCTCGTCCCGGGTGCATGTGTGCAGGTCCGTCACACACTCGTTGATGTCTGTGTGGAGATCAAAGCAGCCATCAAGGCCGGCAGGGGCTCCAGGTACACAGGCCTAGCACAACCAGGTACCAGGAGGCAGAAAAGCCCAGGCTCTGACCTCAGGTACTCACCATGCAGGGAGAAGCACGTGGCTGATGTCCCTCATCCAAGTATCCCTTTCATTCAACAGAGATTTACCACACCCTCTGTGTGCCAGGCAGGGCTCTTGGCAAGAGGGATGGGTGAGTGAGCAAGACAGAAACACCTGCCCTTGGAGTAGCCGCTTAGAGATGCTTGCATATGCAATGGGGTTGCTCAGGATGTCTATGGGGACCACAGCAGGAGGAGGGTGGACTGGGGTGTAGACAGGGCAAGCGAGTTTAAGGCAGGGACGAGGAGCACTGTCAGAAGGACGCGTCTGAGCAAGAATGTGAAGAGGTGACAGCGGGAGCCACTCTGACAGTCCAGGCAGAAGGAACAGTTATATGACAGCCCAGGTGAGTTCAGGACCAGCCCAGAGGCAGGAGTGGCTGTAGAGGAGAGAAGAAAATGTGAACAGATGAAGTTAGGATAAACAGAGGATGGGAGCCATAGAGGGCTCCTGGTATAGGAGTGAGGGCATCCTGACTGGAGCTGAAGAACAGCTTAGGGGGAAATATAATTATCCCTAGAGGGATGGTGGCTGACACCACTGGGTGTGGGAGAGGGCAGGAACAACAAGACCCACGGATGGGCAGAGAACCAGGAAGTCAGTCAAGCTTTGGGGTTGAGCAGCTAGGTAGATGACAGCACCTGGGATGGGGTAGCCGGCTAGAGCAGGTGTGCAGAGGAAGGTCCCACAGGGCTCACTGAAGGAGCTGAGGGGAGTGGTCTGGTGGCTGAGGTCACTTTAAGGAATGGGTACATGAGGAAGAGACCATGGATAGACATAGGAATATTCTAGAAATGAGCAGCTGGGAGGAGGGAACAGAGAACTGAGGCAAAGGAAACAGAAATCATAACCTATAATTGTCTCCAGGCCAAGGCTAAGGTCCTATGGAGGCTCTGCCCAGCCCTGCTTCTCCTGCCTGGACCTGGGAGGTAATGGCACTAGGCACAGTCTAATTGCTCAGTGCCACACTGGCCAGTGCTTATTCTGTGCCATGTTCCTGGGGCCACACAGTGGGTCAGTACAGCCCCTGACCTTCATGAGTGGCCAGCTGAATGGCTGAATCATGACAGGCAGGGAAGACACAGATGAAGATGTGTGAGGTGCCCGGGGCTCAGCTCAGAGGACTGCCTGCCCAGAACCCATGCCAGCTGCTTCTCAGGGTGCTAACATTTGAGTTGAATCTATGAGGATAACTAGGGGACCAGGTAGGAAAGTGTGGGGAAGGGAAAGAGGCCTTTCCAGGCAGAGATGGCATGAACAGGAATGGGGACAGGGAACTGACAGTTCTGATCAGCCACCACAAAGACTTCGGACTTAGAGCTGGACTGGCCCAGGGAAGCAGACACCCAGGACCCCAGAAGTTTCCCACAGCTGGGAGGCCTCATTATTGAATGACAACTACCACACAGAGGATCACTGAGGTCAGAAAGTTACAAGAACTGATGAGACTTCTTGTGATACAGGGGTGGTCATTTCACAGATGGGGAAATGTCTCTCCCCAAAGGGATGCCACTGGGCTGAGTTATGCAGTCAGCGAGGATGAAGTCAGGGCACGTGGTCCAAGCTACACCCTTTCTTCACTGCTTGCTTCCCACTGCAGGGGGGCCCCAGAGCTGAGGCTGGACCATCTCAGCTCCCCACTGTCCAGCCCAGCTGGGAACTTTCATAAGAGTAAAGCACAGGGGGCCCTGTGTAGCAGAGGCCACGCCCAGTCCCGTCCCCAGTTTCCATGCCTCAGTGTCTTAGGAGCCCTGCCAGAGTTCCTCACAGGAACTAATGCATCTGACCTCCATGGTGACCTTTCAGAGGCAGACCCCATCATATATCTCTTTCTTAGGGGGAAACTAAGGCTCAGAGGGGTTAGTGGATGTCAGCGAAGCCACTCTTCAGCTTAGCATGATCCTGTCCCTCCCCTGTCTGAGTTACTGCACCACAGTGGAGCAGCTGGGGAACCCCCAAGCCCCCAAGCGATATTTGCATGGAGCAGGAGAGAGGGCTGACAGTTTCTGCAGAATACAGAGGGAAGAAACAGAGCTTGCTCATAAATCTTGCTGAATGGAATGTAACTTGGCTCTCTTATCCTCGGGGCCCATCTTCCAGCTGCTAAGGACCCTGCAAGCACAGGTCTTAGCTGCTGAGCCAGGGAGTGGCAGATGGGAGGACATCCTACGAAGGGGGCTCACATGCCCCCCAAACAGGCACACACAGACCCAGCCCACCCAGGAGAAGCTGCCACCACTGGCAAGCACGTCACAAGGTCATGTTGTACCACGGCTGCAGCCAGGCAAACATGTTGGCCAGCGCTGCTGCCCAGCAGTACAGAGGAGTAAAGAGGATATGTCCAGGCTGGACATGGTCCCCAAGCACAGATAAGACAGACAGGACTCCGGCCGCAAGCCCTGAGCACTCTGCCCAGTTCACACCACCACACCTTTATCTCAGCTGCCTCCTTGCTGCTCTGTGCCTATCCTCTTCCCCAAATCCCGCCCATTCTTGGAAACAGGGGTAGATTCCGCCTCCCCTGGGTGCCACTGGCAAGAATGACATCTCCCGTTGCCTGTGTCCCTGTCATAACATTGGCTAGGCTTCCTGACTTCTCCACTACTGCTGAGATGTACAAGTCCAGGGCTTTTGTTTCCTCAGTGAGAACACCAGATGACCCAGACACAAGACAGCATGGAGCCCATCCTTGTCCACAGAACCCCAGAGTCCCAGCCTATATAGGTATAGGGAGACAAGAGGCCCAGGCATGTGTGGGCTGACACAGGGCCCACACTCTCTGTGTCCACTGAGGGAAGACTCAGAGTAGAAAGTGCCATCTTGTGTGGCTCAGGGCCACATGGCAAACGGATGCTGACCTATACAATTCACTGGCCTTTTGGGAGACTCCAGATAAATCTGCAGACAATCTAAGTGTCTAAGGTGACAGGCTCCATCATGACCCAGACTGTGTGCACACTGCATATGTCCCATAATCCTCCTGGTGTCAACAGATTCCAATAGCTGAGAGAAGACACGGTCCGGAGCCACTAGGGTTCTGCTTCCAGCCTAGGCCTCCCCACCTCCACACTGCTGCAGGATCCTGCTGCCCACATCTGGCTTCTCTGTCCTGACACACCAGGGAGTTATCCCATTCGTTTTCTGAGTCACAGGCATATCTGGGAACATAGCCACTGAGAACAAGCGGGACAAGACACTGGGACGCAAGGGTGTGACACAGAGCGCAGCAGGCCGCTGTGTGGGAGCTCACATGCAAAGGACGGGTCCTTTAGCATGTGGCACGGTGTGGTGGACTGGCGTGGAGCAGAGCAGACAGCCGTGACATGAGCGGCAGGCAGGGGCTCCAGCTTACCCACACACTTCCTATGTGCGTTGAGGATATAGCCCTCTGCACAGAGCACTGTGTGGTTGACACAGTAGAAGGATCCCAGGGTGTTCACACAGAACTGTTGCCAGCTACAATCGTGAGTGCCCATCAGGCACTCGTCTTGGTCTAATGACAGCCACGGAAGGAAAAACAGAGGCTGTTAGAGATGCACGGCTGCCGGGGGCATCCGGGGACAGAGAGAGAAAACCAAAACAAAACCCTCAAAAACCCTACGTGTGCCTGTCAGTATGATGGCTGAACCTTGGACCCAAGTTGAGTTTGTAAAACTCAAAGACGGTAGAGAGCTGACTCCCGCTGCCTAGTATGAGCAGATGGAGTAAGACTCAGAGAGGGCAAGCAATAGCCCACACCCACACCACAGGCAGCAAGCTGCCCCCAACCTACTCTCTAATGCCAGAGTCTGCAGCTGCCAAGGAATTACCAACAGAAGAGTCTGCAAGTTCAAGGGCTTTGGGGTCCAGGCCAGCAGCATTCACAGGAGGTGGGGGACCCTCCTGAGGCTGCCAGGCTAGGCAGGTTTATGAAGTTTCATTAGAAACCCAAATCTGAAAAATGTTTTTAAAATTCTCAGGCTGTCCCAGCAAAGAATTCCACGACTGTTCCTGAGAAGAGATTGGGGCAGGCCTCCTCCTGTGTTGGAGCTACACGACCCCTCACAGATGCTCCTTTGTAACCCCTGACTTCTACCCCTCAGCCCTTCTGCTGGGGAGCTCCTGGGGAGAAGGGGTGTGTGTGAGAAAGTGAACACGGGCTAAGCCGCATGGCCGGCAGAGGCAGTATACTGGGCAACCAGACCCTGGTGGGGATCAGATCTGAAGACTTCTGAATCAAGACACCTTTCTCAGTCCCCAGAGCCCTGGGGAGAATCAGAGTCCACAGAAATGTCGGTCAGATGCCACCATGATGTACACCTTAGCTACCTTCTCTAGACTAACAGGACGACATCACTCATATACAAACTGAGTTCCCAGAATGATTGGACGTGGGATCTGAGTTTCAGAGAGGATAGGGGCATCCTCTTAGACAGACTTGGTCATCATATGCAGACACTCACACCATGCCTTCTGAGCCCTGGACTTGTAGCTCGCTATTCCACCTCTGTGCAGATGGGAAGGGTAAGATCCTGGGACCGCTTAAGCTAGTTCAGACAAAACTCACTGAGGAAGCCAACCAGCAAGTGTCAGAACTACTGTTCCCACTGTACACGGTGAGGTTCTAGTACACAGCGACCCAGCTGAGACAGGACCTCACCCATGCTGGTCACTGGGGTAAAGGGCATGGATTTTGAGACCATCACTCTTCATGTGCTTGTGAACGCCAGAGGAGGCTGTCACCATCGCCAACTCTCCCTCCATGACTGAAGTTCTTCCCACTTCACGTGTGAAGGGTGTGTTGTGTGTGTGTGTATGTGTGTGTGTGTGTGTTGGGGGGCTAAGGCCACTTCTGGATGCTGCCCCTGACACACTGACACATCACTCCCTTCTCTTTCTCTACCTCGGGCTTGAGCATGGATGAACGCAGATCACAAAGCAAGCTCAGCCACAGACCAGATCCGCCCTCAGGGAGCAGTAAGTTGAGTATGGCCTATATCTGGGTTAGTATGGCCATGGGTCCTGGTTAGAACACACATTCTGAGCTTTTCCAGACCCCCTAATCAGGATGTCTGGGGAGCCTGTAGAATTCCCAGAAATCTGTGTCCAGTGGGCCTCCAGGTGACATGGGACAAGTTCAGTTCTGAGATGCATCCTCTAGGAAGCAGCAGAGTGACCAGACAGGAGCTGGGACCTTGGACCTCTCCAGAACCATGGGAGGCCCATACCAGGGGCTCAGTGATACCAGAGGGAACCACCTACACTGCTCTGCTGGGTTTCTCTGTCACAACAGCTGAATCTCATGATCAGTGTACATTTGATGTCCTAGTCACACCTGCCCTAAGCCCTCACCACAGGACAACCTGATCTGCAAAGGTTAGAGAGTGATCCCGAGGTACTCACCTTCACAGGACACGCCGTCCGCCATGATGGCGTAGCCAGGGAAGCAGGAGCACATGGCTGTGCCTCCGACAACACGGCACACCTGCCTGCAGGGCCCATTGTCTGAGGGAAGATTCCTGTAGTCAGAATACATAGGCCTTGGCCCTGACCACAGTGCTTATCCCACAACTCTTGAGATATGGGTTGAGGTCTCCAGTGCAGGCTCAGGGAGGCAGAGATGTGAAAAGATGAGAACCCCATGCCTGTGCCTTTTCACAGGGACCCCAGGAAGAGGCTCCAACCCCAGGTGGCACTGGGAACAGTACTTTGGGTTTCTCCAACACTCCACTCAGAGGCCAAGCCATTCCTCGAGTGCCAGGGAGGACAGTGAGGAACAAAGGCTAAAGGCAGGAAGGGAAGACTTCCCAGAATTCCTGAATGAAGGCTTGGCTTTCTAGAAATGAGACCGAGCAGGTGACCCACTTGACCAGGGACACACAGAGACCCAGAATCCCCTGATGTCACCTTTTCCTCCTCCTCCTCAGTCATCACCAGGCAGGTCCCATCCTTCTACAAAGCAGAGGCATCTGATGGCCTGGACCAGCTTGCATACACCAGCCCCAGAGCCCACCACACCACACGGCCCAGACTTCTACAGCTCAGGCCCTCCCGGCCCTCCCGGCCCTCCCGGCCCTCCCTGCAGAGAGCATATCCCTCCACTCACCTTTGCAGGTGTTAGGCTGTGGCACAGGCAGTGGGATGGTGTTGGGAGACACTTGGGCAGACTCAGACCTTGGTGCAGACTCCCGCACAGTGTCCAACTGAGGGGCGCCTCTATCTGTTATAAGCGGATTATACAGCAGGGGGCAGGCTTACATCTTCTGTCTGGCCTTGGACACTGAGGGATGACCTCACTGACCACTCCCCTTGTCCATTCATAGAGGAGGAAACTAAGGCTCTGGGTACAAACACACACACCTTGGGCAAGAGCTATCTCACAGTTACTGGGAGAAGGCAAAAGAGAAAAAGAAGAAGCAGGTATCTAGACTAAAAAGCAGTTCCACCCCCATACAGTCGACAGGAAGAAAGGCACGGTGCTAGGGACACAACTAGGGCCTGGAGAGGGTCTCTGAGGGCCAAGCACAGCTCCAGGCAGTCTTCAGAGTCCCCAGAGCTAGGAGCCTCCTCTGGTTTCTGCCAGCATCAACCCAGAGCCAGGAGGAAGAGAGGTAGTCTAGCAAGGCCGCCCCTCCACTGGCAGGACAAGCCTGTGCCTGGACTGCTGACAGCTCACCTGGGCGGCAGGTGCGGCCGTCACCCTGCAGCTCGAATCCAGGGAAGCAGGCACAGCGGTAGGAGCCCACAGTGTTGATACAAAGATGCTGGCAAAGCTCCCCGGGGAGCAGTAAGCACTCATCCTGGTCATCTCCCGGCAGGCTATTAGGAAGTTCAGCTTCTGTGCCCAGTGTCAGGGCCTCCCGGCTTGTCATCTCTGCCTCTGAAACTGGGGTGGTTGGTCAGCACTTGGAACATAGCCAACTCGACCAGTGGGTAACTGAGCCCACAGGATCCAGGGAAGCAACAGAGGCTCAATGGATGGTAATAATGGAGAAGTGAAGGAGGGTGGGGGAAGGAGGGAGGGAGAGAGGGAGGGAAGAGGGGGATTGGATGGATGGATGGATGGATGGTTGGAGGAGGGAGGAATGGAGGAATGAATGGATGGAGGGATGGAGGGAGGGAGGGTGTTGGATGAAGGGATGGGGAGGGAGGAAGGGGGTCGGATGGAGAAATGGGGGAGAGATGGGGGAGGGAGGGAGAGATGGGGGAGGGAGGGAGGGATGGGGGAGAGAGGGAGGGATGGGGGAGAGAGGGAGGGAGGGAGTTGGATGGATGGATGGAGGGATGGAGGGATGGAGGAATGGAGGAATGGACGGACGGAGGGACTGACGGACGGAGGGACTGACGGACGGAGGGACTGACGGACGGAGGGACGGTGGATGGGTGAATGAACAATAGTGAACCCCTGTTCTGAGTCTTCATCACTGGGTTCCTTCAACAGAACAGGACCATGCCTAATCGGGACTCTTGCTAAAGTGCTGAACTGGAATCATAGAGTGCTGGCCTAGGTTGAGACAAATCAGGCTATGACGTCTGTTTGCAGCTTCCTGAGCTGTGTCAGCACTAGGTCTCTTTGTGCCCCCCCCCGAGGTCCTGGGACCCACAGCCTGCTCTGCAGAGGGTAGCAAGTGAGAGAAAGAAGACTGCCACTGGGCTGCTCTGCACTGGCCTGATACCTCAGCCCTTGCCATCAGCCTCGGGCATCAAGCGAACAGGATGGCAGCATGAAGCTGTATCCAAGGATATGTCATAGGCAGGGTATCTGCACTGAGCTCCATCCTGAGAAGCCCTGACCTGGTGCCCACAGCTGTCCCAGGGACCTGGAACTGTGACTAGATGCAGACCAAGATCCAGGGGTCCCTGAGCATACCAGCATGTACCTCCATGGACCAGGCCCTGCTCATTGCCATCTGCCTGCCTTTCCTGACCATTCATTCTCCCAGCAGAAAAGGGAGAGGATATGCCTGAGGCCATTCCAAACAGGACTTGAAGCAGAACAGTCTGCTCCTACCACCACCATCTCCCAGACCCAAGAAGACTCCAGAAGCTCATCACTGGAAGAGACAAGATGTTGTGTGGGTGGTTATGTTGGGGGATGGATGGACCCTGGCCAGCAGTGTGTCTATCTGGTTCCCTGTGCACTGTTCTCTCCTCTGAGTCTGGGTCTCCTCCTGACCTCTACCTTGAATCACTCTCTGGATATAGCTTGTTCTTCGTAAGTTATTGTTTTCAACCAGCACCTCGGCTAAGCTGGCAGATGGCTGGGTGGGTAGATGGATGGGCAAGTAGAGGGACGGATGAATGGAAAGATGGATGAAAATGGATGAGTGGGTGGGTGTGTGGGTGGGTGTGTGGGTGGGTAGGTCAAAGAGTGAGTTGGGGAGGTGGATCATGGATAGATTTGGGGACTAATGAGGAAATGGAACAATGAATGGATAGACAGAGAATGAGGTGGATAAGATGGATGGATGGATGGACAGACGGACGGACGGACGACGGACGGACGGACGGACGGACGTGGATGAATTGATGTGAATGAATGGATGGATGGGTGGATGGATGTAGATGGATGGACAGAAGGACGGATGTGGATGGATGGATAAATAGACAGATGTGGACGGATGGGGATGGACGGATGGGGATGGACGGATGGGGATGGACGGATGGGGATGGACGGATGGGGATGGACGGATGGGGATGGATGGACAGATGGGGATGGACGGATGGGGATGGATGGACAGATGGGGATGGACGGATGGGGATGGATGACAGATAAATGATAGACTGATGCGCAGATGATCAGATGGAGAAATAGATAAGCAGACCTGCATGGTGCAATGGGGAAACAGTAGAAGGGTGTGGATATGGCCAGAGCAGCCAAGGTGGTGATGGTCACTGATGACTGGCGATTGGTACAGAGAACTGTGTGGGACTGCCATGCCAGCATCAGCAGGGTCAGAGTCTAGTCAACAGTCACAGAACCTTTGCAGAGCTCAAACCTCAAACCACACACAACAATGGACCAGGGTCCCCACTGCAGCCTGAGGTCACCCAGTCCAACCAATCTAAGAGCCCTAACCATCCTCCTCTAACTACCTCCACCTGGGAGGGTATCACCCACCTCTACGAGGGGCAGCCTCAGGCTCTGGTGGCCGGCGGACCTCAGGCACTATGAGGGGGTCTTCACCTTCACAGCAGGAGAGCATGACATGGTTGCAGGGATAGCCCAGGTTGGGGTTGGATTCGCACGACTGGCCCTCAGCCCGCACACGGAGTCCCAGGCCACAGCAGTCACAGCATTGCTGAGGAAGACAGAGCATCAGTACCTCAGAGCCTGCCTGCCTGCCTGCCTGACTTCCCACGGTCTGCATGCCTGTGACTCATTCAGGGTCCGTGGGCATAGCCTGGGGCAGGCTCTGGGGTGAATTAACATCGTCTAGTTCCTCTGTCTGTCTGTATGCTCTCCCAGGCTGGAAGGTGGCCTACATCCCAAGTCTGGAGAAGGTTAGGACTAATGTTAATTTTCTTTAATGGATGAATAGATGTCCCTTTGGAAAGAACTACAAATGAAGCCCAGCCCTGCTCACTATGCCCCACCCTTAGAAGCAGACCTGGATCCTGTCAGCTCAGCAAAGACAGCATTTCTCAAGGGCCCTTGTAATCCCGGTGACTTCATAAAGCACTCAGGACAGGGTCTACTTGGGAGAGCACCCGTCTCGCTCTCCCTGGGGCTCCTCCTTAGAGTGCATATGTGACAGATCTCCTGGTGTCATGTCAGGTCATGAAGCGACCTGAAGTAATGCCCAACAATGACATTTCAACAAAAAGACAGCGGTTGTATCCCTAAGGATATGCATACCCGCCCAGTGAACACTGCCAACCGCCACAGGGGAAATCAGATTTACATTGTCAAACTGTGACAGTAGGCTGGGTGTGGCAACAGCTCCAGCTGGCCGGCCTCCCTGGTACCCAGCCTGTGGCTGGACAGCTCAGCATCTCAGAGAGTGAGCTCCAGCTTGGGGTGACCAATCACATGCTCTGGTCACAGGGTAAAGTAAAGGTGATCATGTGCCCATTTTGAACCTCGGCTTCTAAAGGTCTTGCATGCCATGATAGTGTGAGTTTGGCATATGCCTACTCCCAGGGCCCAGGGTCGGTCTAATGGCAGGTGTTAGGTCACTGACATGTCCTTGAAGGAGAATGCAGGACACAGGTCTCTTCCATGTGAGCAACTGATTCTACCATGCACATCATACCATGCTGCCAAAGCAGCAGGGCCAAGCGGACAAACTGAACCAAAACCTTTCACTCTCTAATAAGGGGGTGATCTCGGGAAGGTCACACTGAGGAAGGCTGAGGCATACATGCACTCAATCTCTTTCTTAGAGCTCTATCTGAACCAGGACCAGGCAGCCCATTGTGGGAGAGAAGGTTCCATTCCCGGAACAGAGTCAGCTTAGCTGTGGGTCACCAGCGTCAGCTGGCTCCAGAGCAGCCAGCCAGTAATAACCACACAGGCCCAGCTGAACATTTGCTGATGCCAAGTCACAAGCACAGCTGTGGCGAGTGAATACCCCAGTCCTTCATATGATGCCGCAATACCCACTGCTGGAGACCATGTGACCACAAGTCCCAGGTGCTGGTACTGGGTCTTGCCCACCCCAGGAGGGTCAATTGGTTGCCCCTGTTTTGTGCACGTGGAAACTGAGACTGACAGAAGGGAAACTGACCTGGAGTAGAGGTAACCACAGAAGCCGGACTCGACACCTGCCTGCAGCAAGATCCTCTTCTAATCCCAGGCCATCCCCCCTTCTTCCCCTCCCTCCTGCTTCATCTCTGTCCCTGGAACAGCTTGGTCCTGCCTGTCTCTGGTCTCCAGCATACACATGCAAGGGAAACCAGCTTCTAGGCCATTGCATTGCTTGCAGTCACACCGATCCTGGGGCCACTGTGCACTCCAGTGCACACCCGCAGGCCTCTTCAGGCACACCCTGCCACCCTCAACCAGACCTGCCTCAGAGAAAGCAATGTCACCTGGGTTATTGGTGGAGCCGAACACATACTTTGTGGATTTGTCGACCAATGCCACAGCTGTCAGCTTTTCCTGGGCAGGCATGAGTCTGCCCCTACCCCACCCCCAAAGATGAGGGGTCACCACCCATCTCGGCCACAGTTGCGGAGGCGGGGGACTTGCCTTGTACAGGGAGATGCCACAGGGATCATTGTCCTCGGCTCCACAGGTCTCACCCTCCTTGGCCCCCACGACACCAGCCATGCAGCTTTTCTCCTTCAAGTAGGAGACACAACAGTGCCTCTGGGCTATCCTGAAATAGGGGGCTGCCTCAGTACCTGTCTTCCTGGGACCCTCCCCAGGAGGGTGACAGTCCCCACCTCACAGGAGGGAGGTGGAGTGGAGTACAGAGAAGGGAAGCCCCCACCTGAGGTCTACAGCAAGAGGGGCCAGGGCAGGCACAACCCCACCGGGTCCAAGGCCTGGGATGCACTGGCCTCAGAGCTGTGTCCTTGACCTCTGAGGAGAGGCTCTGGCCTTCAGAGTTCCACTACCAATCCTGAGAAAGTCAGGGAGTTTCAACCTCAGGAAGGGCAGGGTCGATCTGGTGGGGGGAGTGGTCACTACCTGACCCTCTCTGTTGGTTGTTTTTTCCTCTTTACTCTTTGGGTGACCCACCACCAAGCTCCCAAATAAATCACACAGAGGCTTATTCTTTCTTATAAAATTCCAGCCTTCACTTGGCTTCACTTGGTTTCTAGCCAGATTTTCTAATCTTAAATTATACCATCTACCTTTTACCTCTGGACTTTTACCTTTCTCCACTTCTGTGTATCTTTTCTTTCCTTCTTACTCCATGTCTGACCGTGTGGCTCGTCCCTTCTTTTCTCACTCCTTGATCTCTCTTGCTTCCTGATCCCTCTTTTTCTCCTATTTATTCTGTCTGTCTGGAAGCCCCGCCTATCCTTTCTCCTGCCTTGCTATTGGCTGTTCAGCTCTTATTTGACCAGCCAGGTGTTTTAGACAGGCACAGTAAAACAGATTCACAGAGTTAAACAAAAGCAACATAAAAGAATGCAACACATCTTTTCATCATTACACAAATGTTCTACAACATAAACAAATGTAACACATCTTAATATTTCACAATACCTCTCCACATGGCTAATCCATGGATGAGGAGGCTGGTAAGCCAGCAAAGCTTAGGTCATGGGAGGCGGGACTCAGCACTACGTGGGAGGGACACATGCAGGGGTCAGTTGTCCGGTAGTGGGGTTGTGGTCAATGTGAGGTCAGCTCCATCTCAAGAGGGATGTAAGTATTATGGCTACAAAGCTCAAGACACATGGGGTCTGAATACTAAGTGTGCCCTGACCATTCAGTTCTCCAAATGGGAATGGCAAAAAGAAAAGGGGAGGGACAAGGTTAGAATTTAAATTTCTCTCAAGAAGGCAGTGAGGTCAGAGAAGGTGGTGTACTGTCCTCTTTTTTACATCGTTGCTGCCTTTTGTGCCACGGTTGTCGGAATCGGCGATTGCAATTCTGCCGCTACTAGCAGTGTTTATGCCAGCAGCCCGAGGGAAATCTGTCCCCTCAGACACACCGACTCTATCACTCTCTGTCACTCAGGATTCAAAGGCTTAGGTGGAATCCTACTTCCCTGAGAGGCTCACCTCCTCTCCTGTGTCTCTCCGGAAGCCCTCATGTGTCTCCTCCTCAGCCTTAAACACTTTCTCCTTTCTCCACCTGGCTCCTCTCTACCTCTTCCCATCAGCTAGTGGCTGGTCGAACCTCCTAACCACAGGTGAATGTGAGTTTTATTTAAGCAGATACATCTTTGCATCATTAAATAAATGTTCCAGCGCATAAACAAAAGTAGCACACCTTAAAATAATATTCCACAACAGTGGCGTGTGCTTTTAATCCCAGCGCTTGGGAGGCAAAGGCAGGCAGATTTCTGTGAATTTGAAGTCAGCCTGGTCTACATAGAGTTTTAGGTCAGTAGGGCTACACAGTGAGACTATCTCAGAAGAGGAGGAGAAAGCAGAGGCAGAGTGAGCTGGACATTAGAAAATAGGGGTTTTAATCCTGGCCATACTACTGGTGGGCTGTGCAGCTCTAGGTGAATCACACAGCCTCTCTGAACTCCATTCTCCTTTTTGAAGAAATGAGTAGGCTGTGAAAGACGAGAAGGGGAGATAACAGCTGACTAATCCTGGCAGGGGAAGCAGAGCACACACATCTGAGCCACAGCACGGGTGGCAGAGGAGGACAGAGAGTGGCCAGGCTCTGGAGCATTCAGGGTGGCTGAACTGGGAGGGGTAACTGCAGGGAACCCCAGAAACCCCAAGGTGATGATGTTCCTTTGAATTTGCTCTCAGCTGCACACCATTGTATTTACCATCTGGCAACTGATACTCAGGACCAGTCATGTGATCAATCATCTGACTCTCAGGACCAGTCTGTCTCCCCACATCAGCCTAGCCAGACGGCTCTCTGCATTCACTTTGGATCACCTTCACACACCTGGGGCCCCGGGAAGACAAGAGCAGGTCCCCGCTCTCCAGGCCACTCACCTGCAGACATCGCTCTCAGCGCCGTTCTCAGGGATCTCCTGGCACTCATCATTGTCGATGGCCCACTGCTGGCCGGCTGCGCAGCACGTCTCAATCAGGTCTTTGGTGGAGCCTGTGGGTTGCAATGCGGAGGTGTGGTTGAGTTTGGGGGCCACCAAGTGCAGTGCACACTGTAGGCACTGGGCAAGGAAACCTCTTGCCCCCAACCTTCACCTACCCCCTGCCCTGCACGTCCAGCCCTTCCCTTCTAAGGAAGCACTAGGGAGACTTGGTCCTCCTGCAGGGTAGATAGAACAATGGGCAGCCAATGACTGGTTCCAAGGGAATGGGAAGAGTGTGTGTGTGTGTGTGTGTGTGTTGCAGGATGCTTACTCCAGAGGATCAGTTGCTTTTCTCGGGGATTTGGTTGTACTGATGAAGTCTAACTGATACAGATTAATACTAACTAACAGTATTATAACACAATGATCAAAGCCAAAATTGATGCATTCAAATAATGGTTTTTCTTAATACAACAACAGGAAATTTAGCAAAAAAAAAGCCATTTAAAAGAGAAATCTAGAAATAAATCAGCAGTAATCAATCATGTTGTCCAACACGAAGGGAATTGTTCTGTCTCTCTGTCTTGTTCTCTCTCCTCTTCCTCCTTCTTAGATTGATGTGTTATTTTGCTGCATGTATATGCACACATGAGTGTAGAGCTCACGAATGCCACAAGAGGGCATCAGATCCCCTAGAACTGGAGTTGTAGGTGGTCTTGAGCTACTATGTGGGTGCTGGGTACTGAACCTGTGTTCTCTGCTAGATCAGCAAGTGCTTTAACCACTGTATTTGAAACACATACCATGTATACATACTGGAATAGGGTCCATGTACTCAAGACATGAACTCTCCAGCATGTGAACTACAACTTTAATACAATTAGAACCAACGACCCAATCTGTTTATATGGTTTGTCAAGGTGATTCTCTAATTCACATAAATATCCAGGCCTGGTTGGACTAGCCTGTGATCCAACATTCAGACAGTCCTGCAGCAGAACTGTAGTTCAAGATCAACAGGGGCAACATTGTCAGACTGTCTCAAAACAAACCCTAAAAACAAAGAGGGGCAGGGACATGGCTCTCAACCAGGCTGACTCCATCCTTTTCCCTTTTCCGGGATCAAATCTACTCAGAGAATGTCTCCCTGACCTCTGTGTACCCCAACCCCATCGCCTCACCCCACTCAGCCTCCATTTACAAAAGTGACTACATATAGAAGCCAAGCAGGGAGGTACATGCCTGTAAACCAACCATTCTGGAAGCTGAGGCAGGGGGATTACAAATTTAACCTGGGCTCCATAAAGAGATCACACACACACACACACACACACACACACACACACAGAGTGTATAATGTGTATATGACAGAGATGGCCCATAGGCTGAGAACCCAGCATCTAAGACATAATGTGCCTTGGGTGGGGCATTTCATATCCAAATCCTAGACACTTGGTCTTCCTTCTACAGACTGGAATCTTCCCTCCCTAAGACTTTTCTAAGAAAGCCTTGTGGGATAACCAGATTGCACCAGATCCCGGGGTCTTGGCCAGACAACATATGATGGATGCCTTAAGAGATAACAATGACAGCCCCGACGTGCTGAGTGCCAGCAGCAAGCCAGGCATGGGGCCAAAGACTCCAGCTGCTGTTACTCCCTCTGCCCAGAGGAAGTGGAGGACTAGACGGCCCAGCCACACTTCCTCTCTTCCCTTTCTCTTGCAGGCGACTTGATCCAGCCAATCCTGAAAGTCCTGTGAACCCAGCCTCCAGCATGCTAGGGACTGCCTCGGCATGGACGTGGTGGTCTTCTCTTCTAGTTTCTTGGTCTCAGATCATTGTAGCCTGCACTTGGTAGACTTTCACTATTCCCCCTGGCTTTTCCCACCCCAGTTTTCTCACTTCAAAGGCATCTGGAGCTGTGACCTCATGCTGGAAGGTCAACCTATTTGGAACATAAGAAGGACTGGGTCTAATGTGGACTCAACATCTAAGATATGGGAGACAAGGTCACAATGAGGACTCCACCCCACAATTTCCAAGATGGGCCTGAGGAAGCTCCCACAGGTCTAGCTCCCTCCCTGACCCCAGACACCCTAGTCTCTCTCTCCCTCTCTCTCTCTGGGGATGTTTTTGTGCTCTCTGGATTCTGATCTGTGGAGAGTACACCAAGGTCTCACCTCTTCCTCACACTCTGACTCTGGTGATATCTTCTGATCCATGAGCTTCCTGTGTCACCTTGCCTTCGCCCCTCCTGCACTTCTGTACCTAGCCTGGTCATTGGAATTTGTGCCCAACCAGCAGTAGACTTGCTTCAGGTTGCCCCTGGCTTCCCAAGGCTGGCATGGTTGCCTCCTTTGATGCCTAAACTGCTGTCTTACAGGACCTTCTGTGTCAGCGAAGTCCCTGAGTGTCCTGAGGACCCTCTAGGTCAAATACATCCCCCCAGGGCCACCCACCTGCCTCATTGCTCTGCCTGACCCCTGACCCTCTGCTTCCATCTGTCCCACAATCACTTTCAGGATGGTACCCAGGTGACTGTCGGCACACAGGGCTCAGATGAGGGCTCCTTCGTGACTGTGGGGTCCCACGGATGGTCCTGCCTCCTTCTCCCCTTTTCCCTTCTCTGCTCTCTCTGCTCACTCATTCCTTGCTGTCTCAGGTTCATTTCTTCCCAGGGCCTTTGCTCTTGCTAGGCTGTCTGCCCAGAATCTTTCACCCCTCCCCTGCCTTGCCCCACCTCGACTCCCAACCAGGCCAACTCCTTTCCCCTCTGCAGGGATCACTTTTCCTCAGGAAGGGTGACCCTGGCTTCTGCGTACCTCAATTCTACCACATCACCTCACTTACCCTCTCTCACACTGCACTGACCTTAAGTAACTCTGAGTCACCTTAGGGAGCCCTGGAGCTCCACGGAAAACCATTACAGGTCAAAGTGCCACTCCCTGGTGTGCCAATCAAGGCCTACAAAGCAGTCCTCACCTTCTGCCTGGTCACTGGGGCCTCTGCTTGTCGCTGTCTTCACTGGTGATTATCTACGCTAGGAGCACCCTCCTCCTTCCTGTCCACCTGGTGAATGTCCACCCATCAGTCCTTAAGAAGCCCATGCAATATGACTTCCTGCCCCTCCAAATGGCCAGCACACACCTGCCTCTGGGAAGGTCAGCTGGCTCCCACTTCTGGCTACGCACAGAGACACACACACACTGCACCATGATATCCCTGCCGAGTGACACACTAAACCCAACACATCCTTGGAGGGTCCTGTATCCAAGAATGGACCTGAGTCACCGCAGTTCCGCAGTGGGCAACACAGAGCCCAGCATGGACCAAGAACAACACAAATTCTGCTTCCAGGTGGGGCATTCAGGCTCTCAGCATCCATCATCATCTAAAGCTCACACCAGCCTACGATGTCTGCACGTGTAGCTCAGAGACATGTCCTCCAGCACACATGGTGCGGTGTGTTGCACGCTTCTGAATGAACTAAGCCATCACAGCACAGCCCCAGAACCAATGCCTGGTGGAAGGCTGGGCCACTGCCCGTTCTGTGATGCTGTGGGCCCTTCTGCCTCTTCTGGAATGGTTGCACCTCCCTATTCCTTCCAAGGATGGCTGGGGCATCCTCACCTCCTGGTGAACAGTGACCTGGCCTGGCTCTGGACCACTTTGCTATCGTCTTCGGAGTATTGGGCTTCAGGGTCCTCCTAGCTAGAGAGTACAGTTGTTCCCCGACCCACCTACTCAGTCAAACCTCACCTCTCACACCCCTGGGTGGTAGAGCGAGAGAGAGATTCGGAAAACCCGTCCTGCACCCTATTGAGAGGGAAGATGTACAAACTCATTTTGCAGAAATTTTGTTATTAGGAAAACAAGAAATAGATGCCCAGGGTCCCAGGCCACTGAACAGTCTATGCTAGAAATGTCTCCAGAGACATGGTCTCTATGCAGCAACAAGTCACCAATGATGGCCAAAACCACCATGTGACATGTTTGTATCCCACAAGGATGACATGGGGAAAGACACTGGCCACAAGAAGAGACAAAAACAGGATAAGGTAACAGGACTAGAAAATCCGTAGGAATGATATAGCACAGTCTAGACACACAGACCACAGACAGCAAAGTCGCATGGTGGGCACCAGGGGTGGGGCTGAGTTCAACAGGGGCAGAGTTTCAGAAGTTGGGAGATCTCACTCCAGTGTGACTTCATTAAATGCTCTTCAGCTGCACGCTCCATACTTGGAAAGTTCATGCTATTTTAAAACACACACACACACACACACACACACATTGCAATACAATATAAAGAACTGCGAGCTGGGACTTCCCCTTCCAGGAATCTCAGATGCTGACAGGCACCACCATGAACCCAGACAGGAGGGTCCCAGACGCATGATGCATTTGTGACAGCAAAGATTCCAGGGATACCTAACAATCAGAGATGAAACAGCGAAGCGGCTCCCAGCCCATCACACACAGGCGTCAGGGAGCCCGAGGCAGATGCGTAGATGAAATGAAGTCATTCCTGAACGTGTTTTAGTCCGGGTTCAGGAGCTATATAAACTGACGTCTGTCTTTTAAAAGGATTACACAGAGATACACCAGGCATCTGAGTGGAGACCCAAGCCCCAGCACCAGATGGTGCCTTGGGGAGGAGCCCAGCCTTCTGGATACTGCAGGCAGGTATTAGCCATTCCAGAGCCCTTCCCTTGTAAATACATTCAGAGATTCCGGAGGCTACAACCTCCTTTGATCACAGAACAATGGCTGTCCCAAACAATCCAGCCCAGACATCAAGACCTCCTAGACAGTCCCCTTTCCCTGACACGAAAGCCCCCTCTCCCCCCCGAAGCATTCTGGCTTTGAACCGCTGCAGCACATTTTTCTCTCCTGGCAGGAAGGTAGCAGTGGGAGTCCCCACCAGAGCCCTGCCCAACAGGATGTTTGCTTTGAGGGCCTCAGCACACAGCCCAGAGAAGGACACAGCATTGTGGGTCCCACCAGCCTTGAGGGACATGGTGACATTTACTGTACAACCCAGGGTGAGCCTTTCTGGGCCACCCAGGAGCCTTGAGTATTTTTATGAGGCCTGTGAAGTAGACAAATCAGAAAAGGTCCTGACCTCAGCTCTGCCTTCCGCCCCAGGTTCACGGGACTGCGCAGAGGAGTGATAGGGACCCAGAAGGAACCATTGGGATGGGGGTTCCACCTAAGCCCACCCAGCTTTGCTTCTCTATATCTGACTCTCTGTCCCTTTGTTCTTCCCAGACCTGTTAACACACATATGCCAGGTACCTGCCTTCCATCATGCTCACCCAAGCCTGGCTGGTCCTGCTGTATGCTGAGCAGAGTCTTGAGTCCCACAGCAACTGCGGAGCTGCAGCCTGCACCTGTGGTACATCCCTTGGCTCTCAGTGGAGGGTCCTGCCACTCTGCCGCTTTTACAGATAGCTAGGCAGAGGCTCGACCTATCATATACCACACACACTCAGAGGCAAAAGAGAATGAAAAGGGGCAGCTACAAGGAAAGGTTCTCAGCACTATAATTCTCACGAATGTGACTTAAAACCAAGAGGAGATGCTGCTCTACCCTAGGGCCAAGGACGAAAGACAGCTGGCACTGGGGTGAACCAGAGATGAGAGTGGTGGGAAACCACCTGCCCCTGCCCCCACACACGTACAAATCAAGCACATGTCAACTTTGGGGTGCTCTGGAAAAGCATCGAGAAACATCAGTCAATGCTACACACCCTCCACGTAGGTGTGCAGTTAACACACAGGGACGCCTCCTGCTTCCCAGAGACACAGAGGGATGCTGCCAGCAGTTCAGACCTAAATGTCTATCAGCCTCGGAGCAGATCAGCAAGCTGTGATTCACTCCCACAGCAGAATGGCACTGAGACATTCTGCTTACCATCTCAACAGGAGTAGCAATTAACACTAAAAAAAAGCAATTTAACTGCTACACACAAGAATGTGAATAGTGAAGAATCTGGAGAGGTCCCCAGATTCTTCCCTGGGCAGCAGAGGAGAGGGTGCCTGAACAGGCCTTGGCCCATAACCATACTGATGAATATTTTGCATATCACCATAGAACCTTCATCTGGCAATGGATGGAGATAGAGACAGAGACCCACATTGGAACACTGGACTTAACTCCCTAGATCCAAATGAGAAGCAGAAGGAGGGAAAACGTGAGCAAGATAGGCAGGACCAGAGGGAACCGTCATCCGACGGTGGATGGCAATACAGACGGAGACCCACATTGGAGCACCGGACTGAGCCCCTCAAGGTCCAAATGAGAAGCAGAAGGAGGGAGAACATGAAAAAGGAAATCAGGACCACAAGGGGTGCGTTCACCCACTGATACAAGGGGACTGATCGAATGAGAGCTCACCAAGGACAGCTGGACTGGGACTGAACGAGCATGTGATCAAACCGGATTCTCTGAATGTGGCTGACATGGGGGCTGACTGAGAAGTCATTGACAATGGCACTGGGTCTTGTTTCGTCTGCATGTACTGGCTGTTTGGGATCCTAGTCTGTTTGGATGCTCACCTTCCTAGGCCTGGAGGGAGGGGGGGGAGGAACTTGAACTTCCCACAGGGCAAGAAACCCTGACTGCTCCTTGGACTGGAGAGGGAGGAGGAGAGGGAGTGGGGGGGGGAGGAGAGGGAGTGGGGGGAATGGGAGGGTATGGGGAGGAGGGGAGGAAGTGGAGATTTTTATAAACAAACAAATAAAAAAATAAAATAAAATAAAATAAAATGAATGTGAATAGGACTCAATGTGTTCTTCCAAAAGAGCCAGACACAAGTCGGGCCATTCCATTCTACAAAACAAACACAAGAATAGGTGATGCGGGATTCCCCTCTGTACGCTGTGAATACCATTGGTTAATAAAGAAACTGTCTTAGGCCCGCACAAGGCAGAACTTAGGTAGATGGGAAAAACTAAACTGAATGCTGGGGGAAAGAAGGCAGAGTCAGGAGAAGCTGGAACCTCCGCAGGAGACAGATACACTGACACTTCACTGGTAGGCCATGACCTCATGGTGATGCACAAATTAATAAAAATGGGTTAAATTAACACTTAAGATTTAGTTAATAAGAAGCTAGAGCTAATGGGCCAAGCAGTAATTTAATTAATACAGTTCCTGTGTGGTTATTTTGGGAGTTTGGGCAGCCAGGCGATAGGGAAACAAACAAGTGGGCTCATACAACAAATAGGCCAGGGCATTGGCAAGTCAGAACAATGATTTTAATAGGGCCAGGAGGGAGTAAGAGCTAACAATATGGAGGTATCACCAGGGAACACTGGTCTCCATCTGCTGGCTGAAGTGCCACATGTGTGCACAGGTGTGAACTCTCTGCGCTGTCCACTGAGACCTGAAGCACTGCTGTCTGCACATTAAGCTCCAATAGGACATTCAGCGAAGGCCTGTTCCATTGTGCTACATTAAAAGACTCTTGAGACTGTGTGCATTGGGCTTCAGGGGAGTTTTTGGAATAACAAACCCAGGGAATACAACCACCACGGTAAATCAGATGCTGGTTAATCATCCTTGATTAGATATTACCTTTACAAAACAAGTTTTACAGCCCGTCTTGGGAACAATTAGAGAAAGCAGAGCATTAGATGCCATTAGGGAATTAACTGGGTTAGATATAGCATCTATTTTTTAGAGTTTTAAGATACAGGGTCAAGACTACATGTGTCTATATGCTGGTCCTTTTATACACTGACTCTACAGCTGTGAACTCAACCAACTCAGTATAGGAAAATATTTCCAAAAGACCTGTATCTGTATTGAGCAAAGGTGCACAGACATCCTCCTGGTGTCTGTTCTCCAGACAGTGCAGTGTGTCTGTTGCTATGACCACATTGCATTCACCCTACCTCAGAATAACCAGCAACATGCAGGAATTAAAGTAGGATGTGCCCAAGATCTGGTCACAGGTTTTACATAGAGACTTAAGCGTCCTTCAGTTTTGGTACCAAGATGAATGTGGGAGGTCTCTGGAATCAGTTCCCTGAAGATACTGCGTGGTAACTCTCTGTGAATATCTAAGTTAGGGTTTCTATTGCTGCAATGCAACAACATGACCAGAAGCAGGTTGGGAGAGGAAAGTGTTTATTTGACACACCTCCAGATCATAGTCCATCATTAAAGGAAGTCGGAGCAAGAAATCAAGCAAGGCAGGAACCTGGAGGCAGGAGCTATGCAGAATCCATGGAGGGTTGCTGCTTACTGGCTTGCTCAGATTGCTTTCATATAGAAGAACCCAGGACCACCAGCCCAGGGACGGTACCATTTATCATGGGCTGGGCCCTCCCCCATCAATCACTAAATAATAAAATGTCCTACAACTGAATCTTATGAAAACATTTTTTTTCAATTGAGGTTCCCGCCTTTCAAATGACTCTAGCTTGTGTCAAGTTGACATAAAACTAGCCAGAACACAGTGTGTGTGTGTGTGTGTGTGTGTGTGTGTGTGTGTGTGTGTGTGTGTTGGTGTGTTGGTGTGTTGGTGATGATGTTTCCTCTAGGCATAACAACACTATTGCTGCCTTGAAATCAAAGCTGCAGTGGTTGTCCACACAATGCCCTTTGAAGGCTAAGCCTCCTAGTATTCCTTTGTGGAAGTGAGGCTTGAGCCCTACCCACTCCCCAAAGACACACCAATAGTTAACAAGAGATATAAGGGACCCACGCTAAGTTGTGTTCATATTCTTGTAACCCCAACTAAACCCATGGGTTCACCAAGACTTGTGTGGAATCATTTGGTCTGTCATTATGGTCTTAACTGGGATGAATAGACATTTGTTCATGCCTCCCTAGGAAACGCTAACACAAATGTAAGTATATGTGCACCCATGTGTCTCTGTGAGCATCAAATGAGTCTGCCCTGGATGGTAATGGTCCCACAAACAGTTCTAGCGGCCCACGATGGGTTGAGTTACAGAGGGCCTGCATCCATGGTCAAGGGCACATGCCCAGAGACTTAAAGACATTCCACTAGGTCTTACTTCTTCTCTTCCTCCTCTCCCTCCTTATTCTGCTCCTCCCTCCTCCCTCCTCCTCTTCTTCTTTTGGTTTTTCAAGACAGGGCTTTTCTGTGTAGTCCTGGCTGCCCTGGAACTAACTCTGTAGATCACTGGCCTTGAACTAACAGAGACCCTGCTTCTGCATTCCAAGTGCTGGGATTAAAGGCATGCATCCAAATGCTTTTGCACACTCATGTTGGTTTAATAAAATGCTGACTGGCCAGTAGCCAGGCAGGAAGTATAGGCAGGACAACCAGACTAAGAAAATTCTGGGAAGAGGAAAGTCAGAGTGTCAGTCACCAGCCAGGCGCAGAGGAAGCAAGATGAGAATGCCTTACTGAGAAAAGGTATCAAGGCACGTGGCTAAACATACACAAGAATACACAAATTAAAATAATTTGTTAACTTAAGTTGTAAGAGCTAGTTAGTAATAAGCCTGAGCTAATAGGCCAAACAGTTTATAATTAAAATAAGCCTCTGTGTGTTTATTTGGAACTGAATGTCTGTGGGACCAGGCAGGACAGAAATTTCCATCTACAAATAAGCCTTTCCACGAGCCTCTAGGATACAGTTCAGATCCAAACTGTCAGACACCCAACTTCAGACTCCCATGGATCACATGGCCTCTCCCCAGGTGTCTACACCTCACACCAAAATCTCCAGCACACAACTGAAGGCCATATCTATCAGGAAGTGTGCTGTTATGCTCATACCTGGGAAGTGGCACAAGAGGGTTCCTTATCCCTTGCCAACTGCACTTACTTGACCATCCTCCCCAGAAACTGCCCTCTCCTCATTCTTCCAAGCTGGCATTCTCCCTTGCTCAGCCCTGTTCTTTGCTCAGCAGGGAGACAGCCCAGAGGGGCAGAAGCCTGGAATCTCAACAACATGCTGACCTGACCGCCTCTGTTCCTCAAGCTACAGCCAGAGCTGATGCGGGGCCACCATGCCTGAGCCACAGGATGCTACTGGTCCCCACAGATCCAATAAGTCTCCTTCATGAAAGCGCTTCCCAAGGGCTTTGGCTAAGCTGGGAGGTCTTCACAGGGAAGGGAGCCCTGGCTAGGAGTCAGAACTCCCGATTCCATCTCAGAACTCCCTCCTTTGGCAGGCTCCTCACCTATCCCTAGCCTCTTCAGAGTTCTGGTTGTATGCCTGGGGATGGGAAGGAGCAGGGTGGTCAACACTCCCAGAAGCAAGGACAGGCCCACTGCACACTTTTGTGGTGCTTAAAGTGTTTGAATAAACTGCCAATATTCACATGATGGGAGCTTCCAGGTGAAATTCCAGATCCCAGGATTCTGAAGAAAACCAAAAGTGATCACACTCAGCCTCTCCGGCCCAGGAAACAACAGAACCAGCAGCTTCTATACATGTGGAATCTGACCTTCCACCAGCCCAGCATCTCTAACTGCTTCTGGGCCAGGAGACTCCCAAAGGTCTTGCGGACCCCATCCCCGCAGGGTAGGCCTTCACCTCTGTTCCCTACTGACTCCCAGGCATCCAACATCATCCAGGAGCTTGGCCCATCCCATCCCAAGCTCAGTGGCTCTCTAAGTATGAGCAGGACAGTCAGACCCTGTGCTCAGCTTCCCACACTCCACCACCTACATCCCAGAGACTCTGGCTCTCTGGCCCCTGGACTGAATGACGCAAAGAGGTCCAGGCCAGAGGCCAGAGAAGAGCCGGCAGTTTGCCAGCTACACACCAGCCCTGCTCTGCCCAATGGGCCCAGTGCCCTGTAATCATTCCAGAACCTCCATCTGAATAATAGAGGCACATTTGCCTGTTCAGTGTAGTTGGGCACTCAGAGGGATGGCATGCGGGGCTAGGAAGTAGGAAAGGCCAAGTGGGTAATCAGCACATTTCTCTGCTTCATTGGCCTTGGGACCTCGGACAGTTCCCTTAACCTCCCTGGGCCTCAATCTCCCATCTATAAAATGGGTATCATGATGGTGAACCCCTGAGGGTATCTCAAGAAATGAATAGATTCATACATAGCCAAAGTTGAATCCAGCACCTGACACATAATCCACCCGCTTGCTTACCCTTGGTAATGGAATGTCACCTCACAGGCAGGCAACACTGCAGGTAAAAAGGACTAGAGGCTGGGCATCCGTACATGGCTGGCAAAGGTGTGTCAGAGGAATACAGAGTGAAGGACAGGCAGAGAGGAACACTTAGCTAGAAGGAGAACACAGCACAGGAGGGGGCAGGCAGGGAGGAGCACTCAGCTGCACATCTGGAGGCAGCTGGAATGACAAACACATGGGTGGGGCAGGAAGTGAGCAGCTAAACACTCCAGCCCATCCCCAGCAGGCCTGGCCCTTGGCTCTTTGGCAGGAGGGACAGACTTCTGACCAGCAGAAAGGACACAGATCTATCCAAACCAAAGCACAAATCCACACTCCTTGCACTCCCCAGAGCACAACAACCCCTGCAGGGAAAGCAGGGAGCATGCCACACAGCAGAGCTCTGCAGCCACTCTGAGCTGGATCACATTGCATCAGGACTATCAGGACTTCTCACATCTTCCAGATGCAGAACTGAGGCTCAGAGAGGGTGAGTCCTTTGCCTGCAGTCACACAGACAGGAGGAGCAGGGGCTGGAATTCACACTCTGAGAGTCATACTGGGCTCTTTCCCAGTGTAACTGGGCGTGAAGCTGAGAAGCACTGTGCGCCCGTGGGGGTGAGGGTCTTGTAGAGTCCTGCAAAGTTCTCCTGTCTTCCGGTGGCAGGCAAGGGATGGCAGAAGGACCTCTGTAAGCCTCTTGTACAGGGCAGCCAAGGAATTGCCTGAAGGTTACACAGTGAGAAAGATCTGAGTCATCCTCAAGCCGGGATCCTCCCAGCAGGCCAGGCGGCAAGAGCACATCCTCTGCCCTTGTGCAGATCATGGGGAAATGCTTTTGTTGTGGGGAGCAAATAAGATGGGGCCCCTGAAGCTCCTGCCATGGTGTTGAGGACTGGCATGCAGGGGTAAAGAGACCCCTCATTCACTCTCTTGCTCATTCCTCAGGGCCTGCTGAGGACTCCGCAGCTGCTCTCCTCAAGGCAGACTTCTGACAGGGCTGGCTATGGGGAGCATCAAAAGCGGCAGCGTCACCGGTGCTGAGCCTGCACACAAGGACTCTTCATCTTTGGGTTAGGATAGGCTGGAGCATACCAGTCGAGAATGAGAAACCTTGGGGAGCAGAGATGAGTCAGTGTGGGTCAAAGACAAGACCATGGGGATCGAAAACACCAGATGGAGCAGAGACAAGACCATGGGGATCAGACCAGGCAGAGCAGAAATGAGACCCTGTGGGGCAGAGGAGACATCTGTGAAGAATACCAGAGGCACCGGCAGTGGCACGGCTTGGGAGAGTGGCAGAGAGGCAACCCCATAGCCCCGGAGGTGGCACATGGTTGGGAAACCCAGTAGAGAGGTTCCTGAGCATCCTAGACCATCAGGAATCCACTCTTCAGTGGGCAGAAGGGAGGCAGCAGTCATAAGCTGAGAAATCAGCTGGAACAGGATGTGGAGTCCATGCATGATGAGAATAATCTGAAATTAGGTTTAGATGATTTCTGCATAACTGTGAATATATTAAAAGCCACTGAACTATGCCTTCAAATGCAGGGGACTTCTGGCTATAAATATGATCTCAATAAATCTGCTTTTAAAGAAAGACATTAAAGAAACAGAAGATTTAGAGAAAGCTGGTCCCCGTGGAATGGCAGCCCTGAGAGACACCATGAGAACATCCCACTCATAAAGATGACAGGATATTTAGAGAAACTTTGATCCCCATGGTCTCGTTCCCCCAGGCATGGTGGTATACATCTGTGCCGGACAGTTTGTACTGTCAACCTGACACAACCTAAGTCACCTGTGAAGAGGGAATGTCAATTGACCACACTGGCCTGAGGCCATGTCTGAAAGAAATTGTATTGGTTGATAATTGATGTGGAAGGGACCAATTAAAGAACCCCCCACCCCGTGGTCCTTGACTTCAGACTGTGAGGACAACTTTAAATGTAACCAGTGCCTACAGAGAGGATAGTGCCTAGGAAACCCATATGAGCTACCTGTGAGTCCTCCATGGGAACTAGAGCCTGATCTTCCCACAGCCACCATCTCTGCGTGACCTTTAGAAAAGCCCCTTGACCTGGGAAGATTCCCCATTGTGTCTGCCAGAGTACATCACTCCAGGGTTCAAACAGTGGCCCAGAGTAACAGACCCAAATCCAACTGCCAACCACTGGCGGTGACACCATAGCTCAGATGGAGGGTTAGCAGCCACCTCTGTCCAGTGGGAAGGGCTGCCTCTCTGTCTGCCCAGTGGCTGGCCTGTGGTACGTGAGCCCAGCGTGGTCACACCTGCCTATCATTCAACAACACCAGGCAGAGGTGCAGTTTCCCAGAGGTCTTTCCACTTCTAATGACTATGAGCATGCTCTGTGGAGAAGCTGACAGGTAGACCAGTGAGGGCCAGGATGGCAGGTTCGCAGAACAGAAGCAGGGCACCTCTGACAATACTGCTCAGTTGTCCCTATGGATCCTAAGGGCACTGGATCCAGGAGGCCCTGGCACAGCCCCCAAACCGCAGTGTTCCAGTCCCATACATGAGCCAGCCTGGCCTCTGCACAGCCACTGTATGCTCTAGATCATCTCCAGACTACGGTCACACATCGCTATGCTGTGCGGACTGATTTTTAGGGCATAAGGACCAAACTGCTTGTTTCACACAGGTTCAATTCTTGTTTCAAATGTTTTGTAACCAACGCTGGTGGAAACACAGACCATAGGGTCCTCTGCACCTCCAAAGCTCTGACAGGAAGGTCAGCACACTCGCTACAGCTAAGCTGTAGTCAGGGCCTTGCTGAGGACAGCAGAGGCTGCAGCAGAAGCTGGGGAGGCCCCGGGCTCCTCCCAGCACCACAACCACCCAGCAGCCCTGGCACATTCTATGTCCAGGCCCTATGAGCTGGCAGTGGGGTGGGTGAGGGAATGGGATCAGAGGATCCCCAAGTTCCTGCAGGGAACAACTTTATACACAGCCCTTCATCCTCATGATGCCTGAGACACCTCACAGGTTTAAAACCCCTGTGGGCTCAGACAGGCCCAGACCTTTTTGGTAAGTGGAGTGCTGAGGAGAGATGACCCTGCACATGCCCGGCTGCACTCTGCCACTAAGCTACACCCCGTGCTCTTTTGCTGTCACCTTTTCCTTTGGGGACAGGGTCTCAATACATTGCCCTGGCTGGCCCTGGTCTGGAAGCCCCACTGTCACAGCCTTCTAAGTAATGGATTAATCTATGCCTCACCAGACATGGTTCTGGGCCCAGATCTGCATCCTAGGATAGGCATGGTGCCCTGGGTTTGGCTTCTGCCCCTGCGTCAATAGCTCTTCCTCATATTAGCTAGAGAATCTCCTCTTAATCAGATTTTATTCCTACTTGCTGCAGGAACTTTATAGACACCCCCCTTCACGGGGCCCCTCCTAGCACTAAGCACAGGCATTCTCTCCGCCAGCAAATCTCCCTGACCCACAAGAGATGGGCACAAGGTAACACTACCTCACGCCAGTCTTCCCTCACTATGTCCATAGGCCAGAAAGAAGGCAGAGCTCTCTGGAACCTTCTGGGTTTTGGTGGGGACAAAGAGGCTTAATCATCACTGAGTTTATATACTAGTGCCCAGAGAATGGTGCCTGTGACAGGCAGGAACTGGCACCTGTACCTGAGCACCAGATAGACACCTTCCCTGCAGAATGAGGTAGCCCCAAGGAAGGGAGTCCTTCCTGCCCAGCTTTCTGACAGCCTCTTCAAGGCCAAGCCACCTCCTGCTTTTTCTGCAGCTCCTTCTGCTATGCCAGTCCAGTAGAATCAGTACCCTCCCAAAATCCCTTGAGTGACAGCAGAAACAGACGTCAGAGCCCCTCTCCACGGCCCAAGAGGCAAGCATGTGGCTTCCATTTAGGCCACATCTGGACATGCTCAGGCAGGGACAGCCCAGCTGAGGCAGTGGAGATCCCTGGTACAATTCTGACTCCCAGGCAGGACCCCCGCCCCAGTTAGGCCCAGACAGTGGATAGAAACCACCTTCTCCAGGCCCCAGAGCTGCCATGGCAACAGGGCTAGGGTCATTTCCGGCCTGCCTCTCAGTGAGCCCAGAAGGTTGAGTAGGGCAAAGCTGTCTCTCCCAGCTTCTCCCCCACCTATAGCCCTAAACTCCCCTCCAATAGCAGCCTGGAGACTCTAAGTTTCAGGCTCCACTTTTCTCAGAGGCTTGGCAGGCCACCAAAGCCCCACCCACAGGGCCTGCTGTCACCCACCCTCACCAGCAGCATGCCCCGCTGGCTGCGCCTTTATCTGCTTAATACACTCCACTCTGCTAGGCCCCCAAAGGGATGGCTGAGCCCGCCTTGTTCTCCAGCACTGCCCCTGACAGAGGCTGGGCCCCACGAATGCCTGCTGAGGAGAGCTGTGGCTGAAGGGCAGACGAGAGTGGAGTCAGTCACATCTCATGCTCTGGGAGCACTCAGCTCCATGCTGTCGACAACCACAAAGGAGCTTGCTGCAGTCTCAAAACAGCCCTGAAGTAGGGCTTCTACACTGCCTGCGGATGGAGAAACTGAGGCACAAAGGGCCAAGCCATTTGCCTACGGAGGGCTCTGGGTCCTGTTTTAAACCTCCTCTTCCTCAGCTGAATCTGCAGGGCCCTCGTGGCCCTGCTGACTATAATCTGGGCCTTTGCATGAGTTGGGCCCCCGTTAGGATGGCCCTGCAGTAGGTGAGGGTACTTCAGGCCTAAGTCTCCAGCAAATCCACCAGGTGAGCAAAGCTGCTTCCAGATTCCTTGGAGTCACCGGGGAAGCCAGGGCTTTTCCTATCCTGGAAACCCAGAGGCTGCAGGCCAAGGGCACTGAGCCCTCCCACACACATGCACTTCATTAGACCTGCCCTGCCCCCTGCACTTCCAGGCTCAGGGCGGAGAACAACCTGGGCCCCAGGCCCAGTCAGTCACAGGCTGCCTCTATAGCCACACCTCCCTAGCAGGCTGGGAGCAGGGGAGCCACAAGGAAGGAAAGCAGGCTGGAAGCAGAGATGCTGGTGGTACGAGGACCATAGGCCTGGAACCATGCTCGTCATAAAAGACACACTTTGTGGCCCACTCACTGCACAGAGCCTGGAGCAACAGGACAGGAACATGCTCACAAGACAACTACCTCAGAGCCCCTCACCCACTCTGTCTGAAAGCCCTCCCAGGCCCTTCCCTGACATCCATCCCTCAAAGCCCGAGGCCCAGGGCCATATCAGCCCACTCCTGCTTTCCTCGGGGCCATTGGGGCCCTGCTCACAAACAACCCTGCAGCATGGAGCTGAACAAGACACAGGCTCTGGCTGTGGGGAAACCACATAATTTCCCAGGCACCATTGCAAGGAAAAGGGGAAGAAAGTAGAGTTGGTGGGTTGGAGGGAGTTGAGACAAGACTCAACTGTTCGGGGAAGACTTCCTGGAGGAGGCGCTGTCTGAACTTAGCAAATGCTGAGAACAGCCGGGAGATCAGATTCTCAGGGAGACAGTGAGTCAACGGAGTTGAAGAAGAATGAGGAAGAGAGGCTGGCAGTGGTCTCCCGCCGGTTCCAACCATCATCCAGTGTTTAGAGAGCGCCAGCTGTGCATAAGAGGTACTGGAGCCCTTGGGCTCAGCCCCAAACCTGACTGGTATAATGCTAAACATCAGAAAATAAGCAAGGACCTAAGTAATCGTGCCTCTAATGTCAGCTTTGACTGAAAGAGATCAAAGCTGCAAGAAGGCAGGCGGGTGGCAGAGAAGGCACCCTGAGGAGGCGACCTGTCACAGAGAAAAGGACTAAGTTATCCAGACACCTGGAAAAGCATCTCAGACAGAAGCTGTGGCAAGTGCAAAGGTCCCGAGGCCAGAGGCTGCCTGTCCAAGACTGAAAATGAGCTAACTATGAGAGCGAGGGGATCGGGGAGGAGCGGAGGAAGTGTCTGGGCAGCTGAGAAAGACATGTGGACACCACGGGGACTTTAGCGTCTACTTTGTATAAGGTGTGAGCCACTGAGGGACTGATGCATTAACCAGATTCATGGCTGGAAGGAGCTGCAGAGTTAGAGCCACGATAGAACATGTCCCCTCTGCCACCAGCCCACTGCTGGGCTTCTATAGGAGGACACTCACAGACAGTTGACCAGACCTGCTGAGCCCTGTGATTCCCACTAAGACACCTTTGGACTCTAATAGGCAGGACTTTACTCTATTCTGATGAAGAAAACCTTCTGTGCCCTCAGTCAGAGCCCACCAGGGACCCCATACCTCCTAGAATAGGACCTCTCTGTACCCCTCGGCCAAGCCTATGAAAGGGTAGCTGCTGAGATCCCTTGCCAATGTCTTTCTGTCTTAGGTAGGCCTGCAAGAAAGCACCATGGAAACCTCCACCAACCTATACCACTTTGTCTCAGGCCTGAGAGATGGCAGCTGAAAGGAACCTGTAGGCAGTGACAGTTCCTTCCAGGCTCAGTTGTCCTGCAGGGACACAGGAAAGGGCCTTACCATCAGGACCACCTCTGGGGACAGAATGTACTGAGTTAGGGTCTGTATCCTCTTCTGCCCGGGATCGAGGTTGCGGGTGCTGGGGTATTTCTTCAGGCACCTCTGAGGAGGGTGTGACCTGGGCTCTGTCAGGCGGCAGTGTGGAAAGGGTGGGGTAGCTGCTGGACTTCACTGGGTCCTCAGGAGAGCTGTCTGTGGCCAGAGATGGCATGAGACCAGCCAGGCCTGACTTAGGCAGGGGAGCATCACCCTCCTGCCCTGCACTGGGAGGAGTGGCCTGGGCATCAGGAATAAGGTTCTCTTCTGGTCCTGCCTTGGCTTCAGCCTCCTTCTCCTGGACAGGCAGGTCAGGTCCGGCTGGGGATGCTGTAGGCAAGCCATCCGGCCTCCCGGGGTCACCTGCTGCTGGTGGCTCAGTGACCGCCATCTCCTCCACTTCATCCTCCTCTTCCTCATCAATGTCCTGTGTCACTCTCCTGGCTTTGGCCTGCATGGGTGCTGGGGGACCCAGGGCAGCAGCTGCTGTGGGTCTGGGGAGGGCAGCTGGCCAGGGAGTTGCTCGGATGGAGGATGGTGGCAGATTCCCGCCTTCTAGAGCAGCTGGGGGGCCCTCTGCACCTGCCTGGATCTCATTCACCGTGGCCATGGTGGTTTCTGCCTCAGCCACCTCCTGATCATAACTGTAGGGGTCTTCATACTGTCGCTCAGCGTCACCATCCTCTGCATCTGAGAAGTTCCCATGGCAACCAGGCAGCTGGTAGCAAATGAGCTCACCGCCCACATCAGGGCAGTGGCAGGCCCGGCAGGGTGAGAGATGGACAGTGTGGCCAGCTGCATACTTACGGCCAGTGTGGACACAGCCCACCTGGCCACACTGAGGACAACTGTCAGCCACCACCACAGCCTCGATGCAGTTGGGTGGCAGTTCAGGGCACAGCATAAACTGGCAGCTGATCTTGCCACCACCCTGCGGGCAGGAGCACTCGGTGCTACCAAAGTCCACGAAGTAGGACTGGCCGGCTGGCACACGGCCATCCACGAAACCTCCCTGCACACAGTCATAGTACTGGTAGCCTTCACAGGCACAGCCCTGCTGCACACAGGTGGCGCAGCAGGCTCCTGGCTCCAGGGCTTCCTCGATGCAGTTCTCCAGTAGTGGACACTCCACGCCTGTGCAATCCTGCCACGGGACCGCCATGCCTGGGCTTAGAGTCAGTGCCGTGACCAGGGCCAATGCCAGCCACGCTCCTGCAGACTCCTGGAGCAGCATCACGTCTCGAGAGGCCCTGGAAGGATGGAGAGGAAGCCAGTCACGCCAAGGACACACACAGAGATGAGGTGCACACCCCAACATGTGTACACATAGCACACAGCCATCTCCACCTCCAGGCATGCCCCTCTGCCCACACTCATGCAGCCTTCGGGCCTGGTCTCTCTCACACACAGACAGCCACATGCAGGGAAGATACATGAGCATGTGTCAGTCAGGTGCCACAGATGCTGAAGTAGGTCAGCAATTTGGCCCTACATCTGTGTGCTCAAGGTGACTTGAGCCCTCTGCGTCATCTAGTCCATAGTCACACCACACACACACCACACACACACACACACACACACACACACAGGTAAAGGCAAGTGAGTACACTTGAGTACATGCTCACTCAGTCCAGCACTGTGGCCTCACCCTGCCCAGTCACCCAGACACACCCATGGATCATTCTGCACGCATATTCCCATGCCCATGTCTACATACAGCCACCAGAATCCCAGCCATGGCTGCCAGCCAGGGGGTGTGACGAGGGGCACAGGGCAGGAACAGGCCCCCTCTAGGCTCCAGCACAGCCATCCAACCCTGTGTATGCTGCATCCCCAGCCATAAACTCCAGAGTTCATGATCATCTCTCCCATGAGACCCTGGAGCTTCAAGGTCAACCTTGGACATTCCCACCATCTTCTCCCAGCACCTTGCTGTCTCTGTCCTGCCCATCTCCAAGATCAGCTCTCTTCTGCTCTGCTGCCCCAAGCCACACCTGCCCTGCCTGATTCCCAGATTAACCATCACCCCATTGTGCCTCCCTGACCTTCCCTGGGATGCCAGAGTGATCCAGGTGTCTAGCTCCCATCACCAGCAAGAAGCAGCCATGCCCTGCACTGGGTTCGTTCCCCCCACCAATCATAAATGCTCCCAGGAGCCTCCCCTTTCCTGCTCCCTGCTCTCCTCAGAGTCTTCCACAGCCATTCAAATCCTCACTCCTGCAAAAGTTACAGATCTACACAGGCACAATGACTCAACATCAAGTCAGCCCCTGGACAGCACAATCCCCTGAAGTCACGAACAGGGATTCTCACACCATCCATTCTGATGGTACCTGTTTGGTGTGTGTGTGTGTGTGTGTGTGTGTGTGTGTGTGTGTGTGTGTGTGCATGTGTAGGAGGGTTATGTATGCATTTGTTCCTGGGGGGTCACATACTGCATATGTGTATATGTATGAGTGTGACTGTGTGCACATGCGTGATGTCAAAGAACAACCTTGGGTTTCATCCTCAGAAACACTGTCCACCTTCTTTAAGACAGGGTTCCTCACTGGCCTGGAGCTGGACAATTAGGAAAGACTAGCTGGCCAGAGAGCTCCAGGGCTCCTTCCTTCTGTCTCCCCAGAGCTGTGATTACAGGGACATAGCATCATGCCTGGCATTTTATATAGGTTCTTGGGATTGAGCCCTGGTGAATGCCTCACTGATTGAGCAAGCCCAGCCCTGTTTTTTTATCTTTTAGAAAACACAACAAAGTATAGTCCCTGGGTCTCAATATTTGTCGATTTGATTTGTTTTAGGGGAAGACTTTGTTTGTTTGTTTGTTTGGGGACAGGTCTCACATTGTAGTGTCGGCTGTCCTTGAACGCGAGAGAATTCTCCTTCCTCAGCCTCCCAAGTACTAGGGTAAACAGGTCTACACCACCACATGCAAGTCTCACTTTTAACACTAAGAAGATGGATTGTAACTTCTTGAAGGTCTGGGGTGAGAAGGAGGAGCAGAGAAGGTGCTGAGCTTTCTGGAGAATGGATGTGCCTGGGATACCCAGCTCCCGCCCAACCCAGGCAGGGTAAGTATGGCCTGTTGGCATGGCCTGAGCCCTGAAGGAAGCAATGAAAGAATGGCATCACCAGTTGTGGCTACCAACTGGCAGGAATCTGTGCTAGGTGCGTCTAGGGACTCGTATTTTGTCAGCCAGTAAGATGGGCCAGCTGGCTGACCACCCCAAGCTGATGGCCCTGGGGTAAATGGTACATGCCCACCTGTTCCAGGCATTTGTGGCTCTGTAAAACAGTAAATAGAGAATCTGGGAAGGGTCTGGTTGCGAAGCCTGCTATCCTGGGGACTCAGGAAAGACATCTGACAGGAGGTGGCATCTGACAGACTTGAGGAGGCAAAGTGCTTTGTGCTACGGACAGCAAGTGCATGGGCTTGAGGCAGGAGCAGCAGGACACAGGGAGGGACTCGGGTAGGGGGGAGGATGGGGACTGGGAACAGGTGAGCAAGGAGACAGTAGTGAAAGCAGAGCAGTGTGTTCTCCCGAGTGAGGGATGTGGTATGCCTGCAGCCCGGGGGCCTGACAACCATGTGGACAACCTGTGTCGAGTCCAGCAGAAGACAGAGAGAACAGGAAGTGTGGGCTGGCCCAGGAGAACAAGGAACGGAGGAGGAGGTGCTTGCTGTGAAGATCAAGTCCACAGAGTATGCAGACAGACAGACTCTGGTCAGGCAGGGAAAAGAGGAGAGGTTTTGGAAGCCTAGAAGAGGAAGCCACAGATGGAGTCCATGCATGTGCTGGAGACGTGAAGTTCTGTTGGGACTGGGAAGGGTTTGGGAAGCCAGGAACCACACCATAAAAATAACCCTGAAAGAGGGAGCCTGTGTCCATGCCAGGCACGGAATCGGGGATCTCTGGAGCCCCCGTAGCTCTTGCCAGCTGACTCAGTTCTCACCTGCTGCAGGATAATTGCCACACTGTGAACCCCAAGATTACATTATTTACTGCAAAAACCTGTTTCTAGCTCTGGTGTGGCTCAGCTCTAGTGCACACCTCTAATCCAAGAGCTTTCTGCTTGAATACTGTAAACAGGATTAAATAAAGTCAACGATAGGTCAAGAGGCAAAGCAAGCAATCAGTCGACAGGAGTTGAATTGTTAAGTGATTATTAAGAAAAATAATAATCAGGAAGTGGTTATTAAGAAAAAAGATCACATGGAGTAAGAGGGAACCAGGAGAACAGATAGAGAGACGCACAGGAAGTAGAAGGGAGGGACATTCAGTTGGAGGAGTTTGGTTTGAGATGGTGTAGGGAAGGCGGGAGGTTTCAGGGGATGTAGGTATAAATGAAGGTGAGCTGGGTGCCTGCTCTGCCTCTCTGAGACAGCAGGCTTTCACCCCCAGCATCTGGCTTCCAGGTCTTTATTGGTAGAATTGAGCGATTGAGATTTTGGTAAAAAAAAAAAAAAAAAAAAAAAACACCTCTCATCCTTCCAGAGGTGACAGCAGGAAGGGGAAGGAAGATCCAAGCAGCCTCCAGTCTCCACAAACCTCCAGTGAACCCACAGGCCTTCAGGCCCTTCACTAGCCTTCCCAGTTGTCTCTTAACATTCATGGATGAAGTTTCCCAGAGTAAGGTCTCAACCACACCTAGCCAGGGTCTCCCAGAGTTTCCCCTGTGAGCCCTACCCTCCAGAGGTGAGGGGCAGATAGGACACATGCTAGAATAGCATCATGTGAGAACAACTCCATCCGGTATGCCCTGAAGCTGCCTGCACTACAGAGCGCTGCGTGCAGCTGACACATACTTCACACTCAAGAAAGCACTGGGGTGGTCTGCGGGTTGGTGGTGGGGTCACTGTGGGAGTTACTGTCTGGCTGCCCATCCACATATCTGCCACTCTGTGCCAGGGAGGCTGAACTCTGCTGAGACCCCATCTTGGTTCTCCAGCTTCCTGTCTAATCAAAGGGGGGGTCAGAGAGGCTGGGGTGTCCACTCCTTGCTTGTTTCCCTCTGTCCCTCTGGGATACCACAGCAGTTCACCTTTCCCCATGCCCACAGTGCCTCTTCTCTCACTCCACTCCTCCTGTCACAGACGCCGTTGGCTTCCGTGGCTGCCCCTTGTCATCCAGACCCAGGAGACCACAGATCCCTTTCTGCCCTGCCTGCAGCCTGAGAGGCACGCCCCTTGATGAACTCCACAGCATGGAAAGCAGAGACCTGGTGCACCTTCAAAATGGAATGCTAAGCAGGAAGAGCAGGGAAGAGAACAAGAGCACAGTCACTGAGGCAGCCCATGTGGAAAGCAAGCATGCTCCTGAGATGGGACACACACTCAGGAGGTTGAGGGCTTGGTCAGCCTTGTTTGTTTCCCAAGCACGAGGACCTGAGTTTGATCTCCAAGACCCATCTAAGAATCTGGATGCAGCCACACATGCCTATAATCCCAGCTCTGGGGAAGAGAAGACAGGAAGATCCCTGGGGCCATGCCGGCTGACTCAGTGAGCTCCAGGCTCAGTGACAGACTGTGTCTCAAAAGTAAAGTGGGGCAAGAGGACGAGGAAGACACTCATCACTGATCTACAGCCTCCATAAACACACACACTTGCAAATATGCACATACATATGCCACATGCATACACAAACTTTTTAATTTTTAGAAAACACATGCCTTGATGTCACATGGACAGGATCTTGGGGGTAGAGACTCATTCAGCAAAGTTCTCTCTTCAAGGGTACCCAATGGAGATTCCATCTCCACATCCTCACACAAAGCCCTTGGTGAGCAGGATGCCCAAGAGGAGCAGGTCTCTGGCATATCAGCCATGGGTGCTCTAGGATGTTGCTTAGACTTCTGTTGGTCTCTGAGACCGGCCACACTTGAGTCCTCACTGTTCCAGACCCTCTACAAACCTCTACAAACCTCGTCCTCCAGTGAAGTGATTGACAGTTATCCTCCGCATTGTTGCACAACTCTGAACTGGCGAGGACATTGGAAGACCAGAGTGGCCCCAGGGAGGCATTCTATTGTTGCCATTGTAAAAGTGGGGTCTGCCCAGATGAAAGCAGTGACCACACTATGGCAGTGCCCAGCAATCCCCCTTATCCTTTGGCAAAGGATTCCTGGATCCCTGGGGATGCCTGAGACCTCAAACATCTCCAAATCCTGCAATCCTGACTTAGATCAAAGTGCCCAGCCAGCAAACTTCTCCTTCACTTACCCCTCCCTCCAATGAGCACTTCCTGCCTCTCTTTGGCATATGGATCACCACCATCAGTGCTTCTGTGCCTTGGAGCCATGACTAAGTGGCACAGGACCACTTAAAGGCAAGTTCCATATCAATGCCACTCCCTATTAAGTGACTAGCAGGAGGGTGGTGAACACAGCATGGATCCACTGGGCAAAGCAACTCAGGCCCCAGGCAGGAAGGCACTAGAGGTCATCATTCGCACCAGAATGCACACCACTTCAAACCTGCAACGTCTAGTCCTGAGATTTTCTACTTGATATATTGGGTCATTATTGGCTGTAGATAATTAAGTTGTGGGAGATGAAACTTTCAACAAGTCTTCTGCATGTTACACAGTAAGATGGGTCATTTGCTTCTCCAATTCCCTAAGAACTTCTGTTTCTGACAAGAAGAGACCTGCTAGAACTAAGAAATAAAAACCCAGGCCATGCAGTCACACTGGGATTTCAAAACAGCGATGAACACTAGGTTAGCGTGAATACACCCCTGTGATAGTCACTTGGTGGGTTTCTGAAATCCTGTTTTAACTGGCAGCCTGCACTGAACGGGCAGCTCTGGAGGAAAGTCTCAGCCTGGCACTGTATGCCTTCAAACTTCTCAAGCATTAGGAATGAATCTCCTTTAAATGTCAGACAGCTACAGAAAACACTGAGGCTTGCAAACAGCTGGGCTGACAGCAGGAAATAAACATACACACCCTTCTCTCTGGCCAGTCAGAACATGAGCAATCAGTTCCACCTGGCCAGGGTACGACCCTCAAGGCTACCAGACCCGTCCCCTCATCCAACCAGAGGACAGCAAAGCCAATAGCCAGTCCATCTGTAGACAGCTCCACCCATGGGACCATGTGTTTATGGCACCAAACTGAACACACTGCCCTTGACTGATTCAGTCTCCCTGGCTCTCTGTAAGATCTGTGAGCTACTGGTCTTGATTCCACAAGGACTTGGGCTTCTCCTTTGTTTGAGACACAGTCTGGCCATGTAGCTCTGGATAGCCTGAAACTCACTGTGTAGACCAGGACAGCCTTAAACTTCAGGGTAATCCTTCCTCTACTTTACCCTCTACTCAGTAGCCACTGTGTCCAGCGATAGTCACCCTCAGTGTGTCAGTCTCTTCGGATTCAACAAACAGCCTACAGCTCCTCAAGACCCTCAATGGTAAGAGATGTGTCCCATGTCCTCACTGGCCTCAAGGCTGGGATATGAACATGTGTACAGGCCTCAGCAGGCCAGAGCTCCGGGTCCAGGGAGAGAGGAGAGGAACTAGGGTCTCAGCCTCAGCACAGCACTAGGCTACCAATGGACTGGGCAGGGCAAAGGCCTCAGAACCCAGCCCCCACCCCACCAAAGACCAGGAAGAGCTACTGTCCATCATATCAAGATGAGGAGACACCTGCCAGCCAACGGTGAGAAGCTGGAGAAGGTACAGGTGTGGATCATTAGCAGTCAGCACCTCCCAGCTGGGGTCTCCAGGTGAAAAGAAACAGGAGCCATGCAGTGCCTAGCACACACAGACACAGAGAGACAAAAGCAAATACATGACACACACACAGACCCACACATAGAGACATACAGAATATGTGCACACACACAAACACACAGAGACACACAAATCCACACATAGACCCACACATACAAAGACAGATAGAATACATGCACACATACAGATACACACACACACACACACAAATGCACAGAGAAACACACACATAGACACAGATACACACACATACAAATACACAGACACATACACAAACACACACACAGAGACAAACTCACATGCACACTGACAATGGCTTGATTCTAAAATTGTTCAGAACCTACTTTTAATGCATAGATTATCCTGGGTTCACCAAAGGCCCAGAAAGACAAGGCCATGTTCATTAAATTAATCCCACATGCCTACACTCACCACAGCAAGCCACCCACTGGTCAAGAGGCCAATAAAGACAACCAGATGATGGAATGACACCAGCCTCAGCAAGGACATTCTGGGACAGGCCACCATGTAAATGCCCCTTAAGGACATGATGTCCAGTAACATGCTAGTCAAAATGGACACTCACTAAAGAGTCCACTTACACTTACACAACCTGGGCACTATAATGGAGAAGTAGACACACCTTTGGTAGAAGAGGGACAGAGGAGGACAAAGAGGTGACATTCCAACTGAGACTTACCCAGCAAAAATATGTGTAGTCATCCAAAGCTCTGGGGAATGGCAATAGGCAGAGGAAATGCATGTGAAAAGGCCCGGGGGCATGAATAGAGAGCAACTGGACTCAAACAGAATGCAGAATGGAGGTGCCAGGACACAGAGGGGGTGCTGGTATTGAATGGCCAGAATTTCTGCTCAGGATTAGAGTCTAAAGATAGAAATGGTGACAAATGCACAACACTGTAGCAATTCTTAATGACACTGAGCTAAACACTCAAAAGTGATACATTGTGTGTATATTTTACAAAACAAAACAAAATTAAAAAACCCACCTCACACATGCAGTTCAAACCAAAAGCCAAAAGAGAGTGATCAAATCACAGAGAGGGGACAGGTCTGACAGGAAACAAGTGCTGTCCCTGAAACCTGCCTTCAGTAGTAAGCTTCCTGGCAGCCAGTGCCAAAAGGGAAATTAGAGGGTGACCCGGTGCTCCTCGTCTGATAAGAGGAAGTCATTAGATCACTGGGAAAATAAGCTTGTTCTTGGCACCAACCCTTAGTCAAAAGCCCAGCAGCTGACCAGCTTCATCCTCATTTGAGCTGCTCAGAGCAAACAACGCCGGCACCAGGCTGCGAGCGTCCAGACATGTTTATTTTATTTAGCTATAATTCACGGATGAGGAAACTGAGGCCCAGATGGGATAAGTGATCTGTCCAAGGACCCACAAACATAAAGAGTGATGAAGGGTTATGAACCCAGATCTTAGTGAGGACAGGAGCCCAAGTCCTTTAGTTCAGCAAGCACCTCCTCACCCCAACCCCCATCAACCCTGTGTCGAGTACCAAGATGGGACAGTGAACAAGCCAACAGAAGTCCCCCTCTGGGGTTCACCTGTCAGGAAGAATGTGATTTAAGATCACAAGTTCAAGGTTAACCTGGGCTGCACAGTGATATGAGTATCAAAAATAACAACCAGGGGAAAAAAGAGTGTGTGTGTGTGTGTGTGTGTGTGTGGAGAGAGAGAGAGAGAGAGAGAGAGAGAGAGAGAGAGAGAGAGAGAGAGAGAGAGACTCTGAATCTTCTGGAACCAATAACCTAATGTAGAAAAAAACACACGGAAGAAATCAGTAAGCCGGTCTGCAATCTGGGCATTGTAACAGTGAGCTGGAAACACCCTCGGTAAAAGAGGAGCGAGGAGGCTGAGGGGGTGACATTTCAACTGAGATTTACCCAGCAAAAATGTCCAAAAATATGCAAAGGTCTGGAGAATGGCAACGGGCAGAGGAAATGCAGATGCAAAAGCCCTTGGGCACGAATCAGTCTGGCACACCGCGGGTACCATGGAAGAGAGACAGCAGGAGCTGGGAAGTACACAACAAGAAAGAAGGTGGTCAGGGGACAAGGGAGAGGAGTGAAAGGGAAGGAGACCTTAATTACACTGGTCCAGTGAGTGTGCCGGGAGCTCGGCAGACACCAGCACACACTGTTCTGCCTAAGGTCACTGGGTAACAGCATGCTTGAAATTCAAAGAGAAGCTTCCGAGGTCTGAAGACAATCCTAGTCCTAGAAAGCAGAAAACCAAGTAGACGTGTCCAACCTCGAGCCTGCAGACCACATGGTTCCAGCAGATCTGTGAAGGCAGCCCACACAATTGTAGGTGACAATGGCCAAAGGCTGGACATCCCTATTTAAAGAATGAGGCGGGAGGCAGAACTAAGAACCAAGACTCTCTATAGCCAATCCCCTGGAGGAAGGGTCCACAGAGCCACAGTACCTTCCAGGGACAGCCGTGTCCCCTTGATTTGTGAAGGTGGTGCTACCCAAGGATCTGCCCTCCTGCCTTACCCTGACACGGATGCATGTTTCGTACATGTGCTTTTCCTCAGTAAGATGTTTTACAAAAGAAAAAGAACCAGGTCCTTCAGGAAAAAGCAACAAAAAGAAGAGGGCAGGAATCTGGGGAAGGGCTGGGAAGCCACACAGGACTGCCAACCATCATGGAGTCTGGTTTCTCTCCGAAGCTCTACTTCCTTTGTGCCCCGTGACCCGGTCAGAACACAGCATGGTGCAATTGCCACAAATCAAGTCTGGTTGTGCAGGGGAAGAATTAGTTGGGACTCAGAGAAGGGTCTGGGATCCTCTGGGGGCACAGCACTTGGGCAAGGGGCAGGCCAGGAAGTATGGTCCAGGCTGGACAGTGGGTGAAAAGGACTGGGACACCCACCCCAATTACCCTGGAAAGAGAAGGGAAATTCTGAGTCCAAATGCAAGTCAAGGATTTAAACTTGTGACCCAGAGCCAGGTATGATGGCACATGCCTATGGCCCAAGCTACTTGAGAGGCTGAGGCAGGAGGATTGCTGGAGGCCAGGCATTTGGGGCCACTCTGGGCTATAAAACAATAAAAGAAGTCTTAAAAACAAAAACAAGCCAACAAAACAAAACAATCTGGATGTGCTTGCTTGGCCCCATGTGGGATTTAAGGTGCCGGGCAGCTCCTCACTCTCCAGCCCCTGGACTATTCTTCAATGGAGTGAGCTCATGAGAATGTTGGAAAAACAAACTCTCATTGGAACAGCCAGGCTTCACCCTCCCTTTCCACTCCTCCCTAAGAAAGAAAAGAGTAAAATGCTGCCAAGTGTTGGGTGAGGGCTGAACCTTGGGTTCATAGGTATGAACTGCTAATCTCATAACCAGGACAAGCAGGTGAAAAATTACACAGCTTAACGCCCAGCACTCTTAATTAACATTGGAGAAAAGAAAATGTTGCTTTTGGCTCTGGGGTGCTCCATCTTTGCCTTCCCCAGTTATTAGCCTACAAAGCGGAAGCAGTCCCAGGGTGGAGCAGTGAAAAGGACTTGCCTGGGCCAAGGCTGATCTCAGCACTCCTACCTGGGGCTCCATCCAGCTTATGATAATGCACCCTTGACCTCTCTGCACTAGCTCAAGGTCCAGACTGCCTGAGCTGTCTCCCGGGATCCCCTTAGCGGGCTCTGCAAACCTCTGTGGGACACGAAAGATGGACCAGACCTACACACCACCCATCTAAGAACAGCTCCTGGATTACCCTCTGGGGCCCACAGCACGCAACTCAGCACTTCCATTTTCCTTGCAACAGTGTTACGGATATCAAGTCAGTCAGAGCCCACAGGACCCTGCTCAGGGGATACAGTGGGAACGAACTCTCTCTTATCACCCTGTATGAGGCATCAAAGGTCCCTGAAGTCACTCCGGCCTCAGAAGAACACTGAAGACACTGAAGCCAGATCAGCTCAAAGGAAGGGAGGAAGGAGGGAGAAACAGAGAGGGGGAAGGAGGAAAGAAAGGAGGAAGAGAGGAAGGAAGGGAGGGAGGGAGGGATAAAAGAGAAAGAGGAATGACCACAGCTGCCAGACACCTACACTAGTTACACCTGAAGCCAACTGAAAAGCCAAACTTGTAATGACCTAACCCAAGCTAACTTGGACCAGGCTGTCCCTGGCACCCAAGTCTTAACAGACATACAGGCATATTCTGTGGAGACAGAGGCTTGTCCCTGCCCCCCCCACCATGAAATGGAAACCTCAAGGATCACTTTGCAAGCACACATCCTTCTTCCTCACCCATCTCTCCCAAGTTGGCTCCCTCTGGAGTCCTCCAAAGAACCAATTCCTACCAAACTAGAAGATTCTTCCTGATTCCCTTCTTATCATTACCCCAACCTGAGATATCTTTCCTATGAAATTGCAGCCTCTAATCCCATTCTATGCTTAAGGTCAAGTCCAAAGGGTTAGGAAGTGGATAAAAGGAGAGTAAGTAGCTATGTAGTAGGTAGATGTAGGCATGGAGGAGTAACTGGGTGGATGGATGGAGGGACGGAGGGAGGGATGAATGGATGGGTTGGTGGATGGATGGGTGGATGGATGGATGGATGGATGGATGAGGTCTGGAGGGAGGGAGGGATGAATGGATGGATGGATGGAAAGTGGATAAACAGGTGAATATATGGTTAGTAGGTGGGAGAATGGGTGGGTGTATGGATATATGAGTGGAAGGGTAGATGGGTAGATGGGAAGGTGGCTGGGTGGGTGGGTAAATAGATAAGTGAATGACTGGACAGATAGATAGGTAAGTATATTGGTGGAAAGATGATTTGATGGGGAGATGAATGTGTCAGTTGAAGGAAGATAGATTGGTGAAAAGGTGGATTAATGGATACATGAACTTAGAAAATGGATATGTAAGTAGATACTGGTGAGAAGAGCATGGGGAGTTGGGTAGATGGGTTGTTGGTGGATGGAGGGCAAATGGCAGATGACTGATAGGGGTATCAGTAAGATGGTGGGTGGCAGTTGAGCAGATGAGGAGATGGAGGGCAGAGTGGGTAGTGGCTGGGTGGGTGAGGAGAGGGAGGATGGAGGTGGGTGGAAGCTGGGGACATCAGCATAGGATGAATGGAGTCATGGGTCAGTAGACAGTGACTGTATGAATGGGCGTCAAGGGTCAGGCTTGCCCATGAAAGTCACAGACCAAGGGAAGTCGTGAGTCAGAGTTCTTCATTTCCACAATACAGCCCAGACCAAGCCCCAGGGCTCCACAGCTGGCCAGCACCTCAGACAGCTCCCTGCCCTGGGGACCAGAACCAAATCTCAGGCCCTGGAGTCCGACTGGCCTGGTGGAGATCCTAGCAGAGTGAGTTCCCCTGCTGTGTGTCCACAGGTGAGAGGCTGCACCTCTCTGAACTCAGTCTCCTGCCTGTTGCACGAGAACACCAGTGTCCTCACAGGAGATCGAGAATGAAACGGAAAGCCTTTGACAGAGGCCAGCGTGAGGCAGCACAGACAGGGCCCCTCAAAATTTCCATCCTATTAAAAGATTGTTTTAAAAATTGCTCCAGGCCTTGAAAGTGGAATGTGCCTCCCCCCTCCTCCCATTATAAAACCAAGAAAATCCTAAAATCTAAAGCAGACACAGACAGCACAAGGGAAGACCTCGCTGCCCACTCTCCACTGTGGCATCGGACGCCAGAAGCCACACAAGGCTGGAAGTCAGTGCGGTTCGCCATTCTGGCAGGCAAGAGCCGAAAGCAAATTCGAACATCCCTAGATGCAGAAAAACGAGCAATAAAATCCAACACTGTGGGATTCAAATCTCTGAGAAGGGCTAGCCCATCTCTTCGTAGACAACGAGGTGACCTTTGGGAGATGGGGTCCCACAGTGGCCATAAACAGGGTCCCACAGTCTCTCACAGTGCTTTTGTCTGTCTTTCTTTCTCAAGGCCTTTCTGCGGGAAACACGAAGATTCTTTTCCATGGTCATGTGTGCATATATAGCTGTACATGTGATGGCCTCCCCTCACCTGGCCACTTCCCACCTCTTCTAAGAACGAGCCAGCTCTCCCACCCTGGCTGTGGAGCATAGTCACTCCCCTGACCCCAACATGCCCCAATTCCCTCTGCCAGATCATACAGCCTTCAGGGTCCTTCCGTGACTGACTGGCACTCTACACCCATCTTCTCCAGCTGCCATCACAGCTGGAGGGAGATGTCAGCCAAGGGAGAGGGCAGCTGGCCTCTTCAACTCCCAAGTGCCTTTGCCAAGCAACAATTAATTGGCACAAACCTGGAATTTGTATGTTTCTCAAGACTGCCAGAGAGCAGGTGGTATGCAAAAGCCAGCAAGATCTGGTCCCAGCCACGATACAACCACCAGACCAAGAGTCTGAGAAACCCCACCCCACCTTGCACCCTGCCAGCACAGTCAGCAATCATGGCTGAAGCAGAGACAAAGGATGGGTCCTCCTGATGACAGGGCTCAAAATCAAATCCGTGGGTGCTGGGCAGTTCAAAAGCAGGTGACCCAGGGCCCCAGCAATACTCTCAGAAGAACCCAGCCACTGCAACCTGAGGAACGCAATCATCTTAACTATAGAAGACTGCCTGAGGGACCCAGGAACAGAGGGTGTGTGCATGTGTGTATGTGTGTGTGTGCATGTGAGTGTGTGTGTGAGAGAGAGAGAGCCTGTATTGAGTGTAGGAATGTGTGCTGGATGTAAGAGAACACTGCCTGAGGATGACTATTTTTGTTAGTGCCAATGGGTGTGCATGTCTGTGTATAGGAAAGAATGGGGGATACCTCCATGGTTAAGTGCATTTGCTATTCTTCCAGAAGACTCAAGTTTCAATTCTAACATCCACATCAGGTAACTCACAAACTCCTGTAACCCCAGGTCTGACACCTATGGCCTCTGAGCTACATGCATGGACACAGGAACACAATAATTAATAGTTATAATAACTCTTAGAAGGAGGGAGTGTGTGTATGGATGCATGTGACTATGGATGTGCGTTCCTGTGTTTTCTTGTGTACATATGTCTATGTGCTTGTCAGGGACTGGAGTATATTGGCAAGTTGTGTTTACAAGACATTCTATGCACCAAGACCGCCTGCCCTGATGCCCCGATCCTCGGGTCTCAGGAAGGCTTCTCCTTCCTCCCTGGCCGCCTGCCCTGATGCCCTGATCCTCAGGTCTCGGGAGGACCTCTCCTTCCTCCCTGACTGCCTGCCCTGATGCCCTGATCCCTGGGTCTCAGGAGGGCCTCTCCTTCCTCCCTGACCACCTGCCCTGATGATCCCTGGGTCTCAGAAGGACCTCTCCTTCCTCGCTGCATCCTCTCTTCACCTTCCTGACTCACCTCACTGTCCTAGATATGTTCTCAGAATAAGGTCAGACCCAGGGGAATAGCAAGGAGGGTGCTCGAGGGCTCGCTGATGTGTTTCCCGGTGGAGAAGACCCTAAAACCAGAACTTTCTGGATTTCTTGAATGCTCCCTTGGATAAAAGTCAGGGCTGGAGCTGGGTGGTGGTGGTGCGTGCCTTTAATCCCAGCACTTGGGAGGCAGAGGCAGGCGGATCTGTGAGTTCGAGGCCAGCCTGGTCTACAAGAGCTAGTTCCAGGATAGGCTCCAAAGCTACAGAGAAACCCTGTCTCAAAAAATCAAAAAAAAAGTCAGGTTGGGGGAGTCACAGGTAAGGGAGGATGGACTCTGGGGGCACCAAGAGCAGGGAAGCAGGACCACAAGACCAAAGATCAACTTGGCAAAGACACCTCAGCAACCAAAGCAGTGAAAGGTACCAAGAGAGAAGCCGCCACTCGGTGCTGCTCACCTGCCCAGCATGTGTTTCGGGAGGGGTGCACGGATTGTGACCGTCATTCTGCCTCCATCTGCCTCTGGGAGGGGACTGTCACTCAACCACTCCCCAGATGGAGACTCTGAAGCTGGAAGAGATAACCTGTGGCTAAGGCCAAAGGCAAGTGACCAGCCAGTCTTCATCCCCACACATCCTATGCACTGCCTGTCCCTCCTCACGCTCCAGGGCCTCTTTCCATATTCTAGCAATCCTTGGGCCCAAAGGTGCTATCCTCACCTCAGAGATGAGCCACCTGAGGCCCAAAGGGAAGAGAGACCTGGGGGGATCAGGTCTGCCTCAAGCAATGTCCTCTCGTGGATGCAGCATGAGTGCTCAGTGCCCCAGCCCCCACCTCCTGAAGCTCCCACCATCCCCTTGGCTGCTGCCCAGTGCTGGGGTGGCACCATTTCCTCACCAGCTGGAAGACGTGGGTGGAGACCCTGGCCAAGGACAATACAGTCAGGCTCCCACCCTGAGGAAGGAAACAACCTCCCCTAGACCTGCACTTTCTCTGCAGCAATCAGCCTGCATGCAGAGGCATTTCTGAACCCTTTCCAAGTTACAGTAACTTCGAGGACAATGGCTATAAATGACGCACAGCCTGACCCTCAAGGCACCCTGGAAAAGAACATGCCAAAAGGAGGCCTGTAGCACCTCACCACCGAGAACATGGAGGTGGACAGAGTTGACTCCAGTGCATTCTTCTACCTGTCTTGTCACCTCAAGAGTTTTGGCCTTGTCCCTCCTGTGTTTAGAGTTTCTGAAGTGCCTGTCCCCGGTCCTTCCCTCAAAACTGGGGGTTCTCCATTCCCAAGGTTCTACCTCCCTCTCGTGATCAATACACTACCCAAGAGGAAGCACGCTTTTTCAGGGCCCCAGTATCTCTCATTCTCCCTTTCCATCAACATGGTGGTCCCCCCACATGCCCAGGAAGCTCCCCAGCTCCCCTGAGGTTTAGCTGAATGTAGTTGCCTCCTGGCTCAGCTTCAAGGCCTCTGAACTCCCGTCACTCCAGATTGTGTACCCTCAAGACTGCCATGAGAGATATCCTCCTCCCTCTGTACACCTTCCCCAGCAAGGAAGCTTGGGAGCAAACTCGGGAGCCCCAACATTTCCAGCCCGACCACTTTTGTCCTAGTTCCAACTTCCAACGGTGGTAGTAGGCAGGAGATAACCTGATGGGGGGTGGGTAACCCTGATGTCACCTCCAGGCTGCTATCCTGATTGCAGCCATGGGAATCTTTCATTTCAATAGACCACCCTAAGCCATCAGAATCCCCTAGCAGTGCAGCACCCCCAGTGGCCATCCTCTCCCACCTCCACGACTATCCACCTTGATGAGTTATGAGGTGAGGAGGGGTCTCACCCTATAGCTGGTTCTGGTCACTTGTTCCTGACATGTCTCTGCCTTAATGTTTCTCCAGGTGGCATTTCCCAGGGTGGGGTCCCTAATGTTAAGCCCACTGTCAGACCTGTTCTAGGCAACCTCATATGCCCCTCTGCTCACATGGATATGTGCACCACCTGCCTCTGGTCTGCATCTCCCACCACATGTGGAGCATGTGGCCTGGACCACTGCACTATCCTCCGCACTCAGTGGTACTCAGTGAACACCGGCCGGATGAAGGCACGTCTTCTCTGACAAAGCTGAGAAAGGAAGGAAACTGAGGCTCAGAGGCTGAGTGAGCCAATGGGCCTGAACAAGTGCAGTGTTTGGACAGAAGATCTGTGAACCTCATATGAGGCCAAACAGGCTCTTCTGCACCAGCTTCTTCCCATGCGTGAGTGGGGTCTGAGCCGGTCCCCTGAGTTGGACTATGCACCTAAGACCAAATGAGGACACACACTCCCAACCAAATGCCAAATGCCCATTCCAGACAGCCCGCGGGGATTAACCAGGAAAGGAGGAGAGAGGAAAGGAGAGGGAGAGACAGGAGGGAGGGAGAGAGGGGAGGGATTTCCTTTTGCTCACTGGCTGGACTTTGCAAAGCGTGACTTTGGCACCATATAATGTAATCTCTGTGGAAACTTTCCCAGATCGTGCCAGGGAGAAGTCGGCCTGTTCAACGAGGTCATGAACACAGGGATATGGACACCAGCCCTCACTCACAAGCAAACACCCGTTCACTGACGGCTTTCAGCTCTGTGTGGTGTTTGGAGGTTTATTCTCTGTGTCACTCAGGGTGGCTCGCAGGGCCTTAGACACACTAACCACACGCTCAACTACTAGTCAACACCCCAGCCTCTCCTGCATGATCTGAGCCTACCTCACCAATAAGGCTCAAAACTCCAGATACAACAAGGCACACAGTAGGGTGTCTCACCTCTCTTGCACTGTCCCTTCCCAGGTGAATGCATCCCATGCCTTTCCTCTCAGGGTAGTGGCTGCGCCACACGCAGGCCCCTGAATGTGTATTCCGATCCTATGCAAGGCAGCATGGCAACACAAGCGGCAGCACTTTGTTTTTAATCTTCCAGCAGACCTTCTAGATCTTTCCACACAGCCTTCCCTCTGTTTCATCTCACGGGAAGCTTGGTGTTACCCCTCCCCACCAGGCCTGACTCTGAGGAGGGCTCGGCGGCCGCAGGGCACCATTCTGCAGAGGCACAAAGCCTCTGGAACCCAGACACTTCCCGAGCATCTTTACAGGAACCTGCATCCTGGGGCTTCCTGATCCAGAACTTCCAGGAACTTCCGGGGCATGTTGGTACGATTCTTTAATTGGAATACTATGGAGGCAGAGGCAGGCAGATCTCTGGGAGTTCAAGGTCAACCTGATCTACGTAGTGAATTGAGGCCAACCGGAGCTACGTAGTAAGACCCTGTAAAAAAAACAAACTCCAAGGAAATTCAAACTGTTGCATACCTCACATCTCTGTTCCTATAGCTTCCTTGCCACAAAAGCTCCTCCTCTTCCCTTTTTCTGCCTCACAGGCATCAAGGGGAATCCTACCCTTGGTCCCTTTCACTAACTGTTTCCATGGCTACCACATTTCAGTTTAGAGAGTCCTCTTCAAAGATCCCTGTGCCTCAACCCCTAAGCCTAGGCTACAAGTTAAGACCTAGGCCAGCCCGCTACATAACAAGACTGTCACACACGTGCACATGCACGCACACACACACACACACAAACACACACACACAGTCACCAGGTCCACCCGGGCATATGTCTGGCTGTCTTCCCCTCCTCCACACCCCCCACCCCTCCAGACAGAAAGTCAGCTGCATGGGAACAGGCACAGCACGTGCTTCTCCCGCCCCGGCCCCCAGAAGCTCTGCACCTGCACCTGGCCCAGACAAAACATTAGCTAGTCATCCCATCTCCACTTCCTCACTGCATGTTCACAAGCGCTAGAAGATTCCAGACATCTCTACCATACAAAAGAGAACACTGAGGCCCAGGGAAGGGCGAGGCCCAGGTGGCACGGGGGGAAGGGGGAGCAGTCAGGTTCTAGACCACTTCTCTGGCAGGAAACCTGCTAAGGGAGGCCAGTGGCTGCTCCCTCTCCATGTTCCATGAGCCATGGACAGGCAGCCACAGGTCATAGGGGTGCTCGGCATACCTGAAATCAGCCACATACAGAGGATGAGTGTGGAAAGCCACAGAAATTTCAGCCTAGAATAGCACATTGGTCACCACACCCTGTGCTACCCATCCAGCAGCTGCCTGCAGGATCGTGAGCTTGGTCTGCCTGGTATCCCGAGTCCCCTCTCTGTGTGACATCTCATTTGCCAAGGCCGGCTGGGGAAATACTAAGAAGAATTGCTCAGAGCCTAGCTTCTAACTCTAAGGTGCCAGGACAGCAGAGGGGAGGCACCTGAACAGTGCCATGGGTTTGCCCAAACTTTGTGATCTCTACCTGGTGGCCACAGGAGTCACAGCGAAGGGGACTGCCACAGTCATCAGACAGGGTCCTGTGGGCCAGGCTGTGTGTAACCTCACCCCTGAGCTCCATCCACCACGATCCCAAGGAGCAGTTCCCTCTCCTTAGTCACGCAGGAGCATTTGTCAGGCACCTACTGTGTGTCAGCACCTACTGTGTGTCAGCACGGATGAGACTCAGGAAGCTCCAGAGTCACCGATGGCAAGGTCCCCTTTCTCAGGGTTCAATGCTGGAAGGGCAGAGAGCTTTGTTTGTTTCAGCCTTGCTTGCTGAACTCTCTCTGAGCACCCCTTCCCTGTGTGTCAATCAGAACCAATATGGCCTCAGAGAGTGCCTCTCAGGATCTAAGAAGAAAAAAACGCTATGTGAGGCCTACCTCAGGTCTAGCAGGAGCTCTGAACTTCCTCCAGTGGGGACATCAGGCCATCACCCCCACAGACCAGCACCAACTGTCTACCCCATCACAAAGATCCCCTGTCGACCCGAGCCCTGGACACTCCCACCTCTAGTGACCAAGGTCCTGAATGGTGGAAGACTCACTGCAGGCTTCCTGCCATGGCAGAGCCTAGCCTGGGACCACCCTTGAGGTAATCAAGGGTTCACATGCAGTCAAAGGGTCCCAGCCAAAACAGGCCCCTAAAGGTCAGACAGGAGCCCATAAGGAAGGCCTGGTGGGGACTGCACCCAAAGGCGCACCTGGCTCGTCCCTAAGGGTGGCAGTCAATCAGCACTGGTTGAAGCAAGCCACAAAAGCATATGAATCCTGAGCCACCGGAGCTTGTGTTTTTCAAGAAAAGACGGAAATCCAGGCTTTTCTGTGAAGGCTGCCAGTTAGTAAATGCTGGCAGCTAATTAAATTTTTAAAAACAATAATAGCATGTTGAGAGCCAAGCAAAACATGCAGAGCCAGTCACGGCTGGGGCTGGCCAGTCTGTGTCTCAAGACAGAGGCTTTCTACATATTAGATGGTGAAGTGGGCGGGAAGTCAAGGAGTACCTGCCCTTGGCAACACCTCCCATCCTGCCTTTTCTCTTGGGGGTCCTGCACCCCACCCACCCTTGGCACCTCAGGAAGGTGAGGCCCAGCGCTCCCATTATTCCTTCTCAAATATGCATCAGCTAGAGTCAGTGCCAAGCCCAGGGAGCCCTCTGCTGCCGCCAAAGCCACCCAGCCTCTCCTGGGGGGCCTGGTTCACCGCCCTCTGAGCAACATTCACTCACCACAGACTCCTTTGTGTCTCTCTGGACCGTCCCAGGACACCCACTGGCTCAGACCAACTTCTGACTGACCTGAGTGCCCATCATCACAAAGCAGATGGGCAAGATTTCAGGACAGCAGGAGAGGAAGATATGACACCGTTGCCTAGGAAACTAGGGTGATGGAGAAGAGAACCAAGGGGTTGTGAGGAGCCAGGCCCACCCCTGAAGACTGAGCCCCTCCTGGGCCCCCCACCGTCACCCAGGCCACAGTAAGTGCGAGCCAAGAATAACACCAGCAGCCATCCTCCTCCCTCTAAGCTAAGGCTCCCACTTACCAGGAGAACCACAGATGCTAGGGACGTTGATGCTGTCTGTGCACCTGAGGGTGGGGACCCTCTGTGTCCTCAGGCCTGTGTGGGAGATGTGTGTGAAACAGTGGATGGCGCTAAGCATGCCACAACAACCGGTGTTGGACCAAACTTGTTATGGGTGTTGGAAGCACACGTGCGTAACACGACACATTTGCGTGTCTGGGGGATGCCTGAACGGCAGACTGGTGTGTGTGAAAGCACAAGCCTGCAGAGGGATATGGGAGGTGAGAGTGTGCATAGCCCCTGCGTGAGAGATTCTGGACTAGGGGTTGGGGTGGTGGCCTGCGCCTCTGCAGAGCTTGCAGTAACTTCTGCTAGCGGGAGTGTGAGTGCGTGTGTGGCAGTGTGTGACTGCAGGTGGGGTGGTGCCAGACTGAGAGGCCCAGTCTTTCCTGATCTGGTGGTGGTGGGGGGGCGCTGATCCTGGGAGACCCCGAGGGACAAGGCTGGGGGTTGGAGGGCCAGAGAGATGCAGCCAGGGGTCAAGGGAAGATGACCGACCAGGAGGGAGCGCGGCGTGGACACTCAGGGCCCCGTACTCACCCGGTGCTCTGTGCTGCGCTGCGCCGCCGTCTGTCCATCGGTGCACCCGCCGTCGGTGAATCCAGAGCCCGGGTTGCGCGCGGCGCGGGGCGGGGAAGAGCGGGACGAGTCAGGCCTTGAGGCCCCGCCCCACAGGTCCCGCCTCAGGGCGGGGCCTCGGCTTTTGCCAAGACATCTTCGTCCAGCCCCTGGCTCAACCCGTGCCGGGCTCTCTTGTCCTGGTCTCTGAGCCCCCTCTCTGCACCCTGTCTCGGCGGCAGCGCGTTTCTGCATCCTGGCTACACTTTGACTCTCAGCACTAAACCGCCCTTCAGCTTCTTCTAGACCCAGCACCCTCAAGCGTGCTGTGATAGCCAGAGGTGCCCAGACACAAAGCTGCCCAGAGCAGGCCTGCAGAAACTAGGCAAAGGCGCACCCACACCTCAGTTCTCCACAGTCTAGATCATCCTGCCCCTTTTCCAGCCTAGTTGTGTTGCATGTACATGGTGTACCTTGGCCAGTACCCTTGACCCCTGTAGGTAGAGAGATGTGGAGAACGCTATTATCCACAGTGTAGGGCCCAACAGGCAGTCAACACACTTGAAGTAATAAACTCAAACACACCATTACTGGGTCCTTGTCTCCCCACTCATCAAACAAGGCAGGTATCCTGGTTGCCACTGTACTCTCAACAGGCCCAGGGTCTGTGCTTGATAGAAAGCAGACAGTGAGCCTCACCCAGTCTGCCTCAACTTCCACCTGAACTTGACAGGCCTTCTTCCACGGGTCCTTTCCAGAAAGGTCTCTCTCAGGGCCTTTGCATGTGCTGTTAAACTCTGCCTGAAAACTTCTCTCTCAGGAACCCAGGGCTGGCTCTTTCTCCCTTTAAAATATAGCTACAACATCCTCACTTCCCTTCTCTGAGACCCCCCCCCCCATCAGAGCCACTGTGTCCTGCTACTTGGGTGTATTCTCTCCCTGGCTACCTTTTTGAGACTGATTTATGAATGATAAACCATAACTTAGCTGCTAAGAATTCTATCACGTGCAGCTGTGTGAACTTGGGCAAGTCACTTCCCTCTGAGCTCTGACTGACCTCCTCAACTGCAAATTGAATAAAAAGACATCAAAGCCTACAGCAGGGGTTGAGCTGAAATCCCAAAGGGGTGTGCTCAGCTAGCTTATGAGAATACACAGCAGATGGCCAAAAGCAAGAATGCAGCAAGCGTGGACTCTTTCCCCAGCACGGGTCCTAGGTCCCATGTGCAGGGAGGAGAGGCAAACAGTCAAAGCTCAGGCTCAGGCTGCAGATGAGGAGCCAGGGCCTGGCTGTCTTTCCACCAGATAAAGCAGAGGTTGTTTCCCACCTCCGTCATTTGAGCCAGAGATGTGGCTCGCCTAGAGCCTGCCAGGACGCTTATCGAAGACAAAGTCTGCATCACCCATCAGGAATTTGGGGCCGGGGCTTGGCTGACACAGAGTTGAAGGAAGTTATAGGCTGATAAGGCCCAGACAGAGTGTCATGGGGAGCAGAGGTGTTATTCACACCAGTGCCAATCTCTTGGCCTCCCCGGGCACTGAGGCGCCGCAGACAGCAGGCACGGGGCTCACCTATACCACCTAGACAACCGGACTTGGAAGAAAAGGCTCATAATCTTTGAGGGAGGGGGCTGCATCTATACCTGGTGGCCTCAGGAAGGTCTCCGCCCCTCTGTAAAAACAAAGGACACCATCTAAGGGTTTGGGAAGGTAGGCTCTGAGGCTAGACAGCCTTGTCTTAAAATCCTTTCTGAGTGGCCTTCAGTCAGCTCCAAGGTTCCCATGTTAGATTGCGTAGAAGATGCTGGAAGCAATGGCTTGACATGCTAAACCTTTATTTTTGTTGTGACTATATTCATGACAAACCTTCACCCTGGGCTGTTTGTGCAAGAAAGGGTGTAATGTCAGTGGGACTCAAACTTGGAGAGAAAAGAGCACCCATAGGGACCCAAATCTTGCTACCATCCTGGTACAGGCAGCAAGGGGCCAGGACTCCTATTGGAAGCTGCCCTCCTGCCTCTGGGGACTGATGTGACTGTCAACCTCCAATAGTGGCTCTCCGATGCTCCCACCCACGCTGCATCTCCTTCTCTCCTGCCCTTCCTTTACCATTGCAGCCACAGTGAGGTAGCATCAGTCCATTGGCTCCCCAGTGGCCCAGGAAAAGAGGACAGGAGGTGCCAGAGTCACCAAGACCTTCCAGTGGAGAGCGCTATCTCTCCAACCCAGAAACAGCTCTGCTAAGGCTTGAATGCCCTTCAAGTATCCTCAGGCTCCTGAGACCTGAGTGTCCCAAGGCTCCTGGAAATGGGGGTGATCTGGAGGGTGAAAATGTTGCAGTGATAGAATCTTCAGGAAGCGGGCCTGGTGGAGTGTGGCTAGATGGGGGCTCCACCCTCAGATGGGATTAATGAGTCTCTCTCAGACCCAGTTCAGTGAGCTGTTGTTGTAAAGACTCAGCCTGCCCACCCCCACCCCCTCTGACTTCCCGTCTCGACATGTGATCTGTCCCTCTCACAGAGTTTCCACCATGAGGTGGTGCAGCCCAGGGGCCCTCCCCAGGATGCTGGCCCCGTAATTGCAGCTCTCCCAGAGTCTGAGCTAAATAAGACTCTTTTCTTTATACAGCAGCAGAAACTGAATGAAGGTAACTTTCAAAGATGACAGCCAGTGACTTTCAGAGGTCAGCCCACCCATGGGGGGGCATCACCCTCCATCCTGTTGTCCCACAAAGACACTGTGCAGCACCGCTCCAGACAGCCGTGGATGCCAATGAACAGGATACTCTGGTACTTTCTGCCTTTATCTGAAATACAAATGTCTACACTGCCTAAGTCTACTGCTTCAGTGGGTGGAGTGGAGCATCTGCGTCCTTAGTAATCCTCGGATACCTGATACTATAAAAGTACAGCTGAGCAGAATGCCTTCCTAACACTGTCCCTTCACAGAAGGTAAGGTGTCTGCAAGAAAAAGGAGAAAGGCCACCTGGAGCCCCCGAGGCTTCCCCGGCCTTTTAGATAGTAGTACACCGGCACCTTGGAATTCCTGCCTGTGCATGTACTTCCTACGCCCTGCTGCCTCCCCAGAGTGGCTGCACCACCAGCCTACACATCTCAGACCTCAGGGAGACCTGGGACAAGAACTAGCTTTTGACATGAGCAAGGCATTGGATACATAGAAACACAGTCAATGGTTAGGGCCAGGCTCAGACCGTCTTTGATCTGGATCCCCGCCTCTCTAGCCCTTCACCCACTCACATCCCCATCTTCAAGGTAGAACTGTGGTCTTCACCTGTGAGAAGTTGGTTGGCGCCCCTGGGGACATCTCCACCTCTCTGCCTTCCAGCTCACCATGAATTTGTTCCACCCACGCAACTCCTTCCTACCTGTGGCTGGAACTAGACATCTCCCCACTGTTTGGTTAGACTGTATCCACAGTAAGTTCCTATGGGCAGGTGAGCCTAGCTAAGGACTGCATTTCCTGCTGCCACAGCCATAAACATTCTGGACACCTGGAGAGGAGCAGGAATGATGTGGCCAGCTTTAATAAAGGACAAGCCTGCCCTTTCCTTTCACTTCCGACTGGCTGGACACAGGTCATGCCCTGTTCGATTGGAGAGAACCCTTGGGTATCACAAGCTGCTTTACCTACCCTGATGCTTCACTTGGAAGTGCACCAAAGCACAGGTCCCTTTGTTACAGTAAACTGACTTGTACCTATCCAACCTCTCTGCTAGGAAGCCCAGATGTGCAACGCTGTATCTGTGAAGGAGTGGGGTGTGTGGATCCTACAAGACCTATGCACTCCGAAATTCAGTTCAACAGTCACATCCCCAGGTAGTGGGGCCTTTGCAGAACTTTCCTGTCTCTATTCTGGGTCTACACGATGCATTGGGACTGGGAGGATCCCCCTACTTCCTGGCTGGACACCTGGTCCAGGTGTGGCCTGCTGGAGAAGTCTATCCCCATCGTTAGTGGTTGGATCATGGAAGGGAGGTAACTAAGTGAGGGTCAGTATGCGTGGAGCCCAAAGAGGACACTTGCTTCTGCTCCTTGATGGAGACTGAGCTTGTGGCCATGGTCTTACGCGTGACTTGCCAAGACTAAACAGAGACTGGCTCGGAGCAGCACAGGAACACAGGAGCTCTTCCTGATAGTAGACACTTAAGCTCTTCCTGCTCAGCCCAGAGCCATCCAATAGCAAGCTTACACTATAGGGGCCAGAAAATACTTGCTTCAGCAAGCTCCTGCCAGTCCGAGCTGCAATTTTGAACTAGTTGTTTCATTTGAGGCTTTGGCCAATTTGACCAGGAGTTTCTTGTTCACAAAATCTCCTACAGAAAAGTTTGGCTGTAAACTTGATTCAGTAAAGCAAAATGGCCTACCATGTGCAGCCCCCACCGCCCACTCAGTGCACTTCTCAGGCCCCTCCCCACAATGCCCAGATTCTCATCATTGGTCCTGCTTTACAGCTGAAGAAGCTAAGGCTCCACAAAATGGCAGGGTCCCATGCAACCAGCACACTCTGCCTTTCCTCCACTGTCCCAAGCGCTATGAAGAAAAACCAAGTGCCCCTTTGCAAGGTACGCTGAGGGTCTGAAAGCACATGGAACCCCTGGGGAGGTGGGGAGTCATTACTCTTCCGTGAGTTCCCTGCATGTTCCAAGAAAGCCGACAGTCTGACGCCTCCGTCTGGGAATGGTCGGCTTCTGCCTCTGTGGTCCAGCTCAATACTGATTCATCCTACCCTTCCCTCTGCCTGGTGTGATGAAATTTCTGACACTTCAGAAGTGCTGGTCACCAGGGACAAGACTTGACCCAGCCTGACCATTCAGGCCAGCTCTCTTGGCTTGGGGTAGGGTGCTGAACTCAGAATGAAGATCTCACCATGGGCTAGAGCCCCCCACCCCCACCCCACCTTTTCAGAACAGCCCAGAGAGGGAAGAGACTTGCCAAAGGCCAAATAATACAACCCTCGGGGGCTAACAGATTCAGAGGCAGAAACACTAGTCCTGAGCAGCCTCTATCCATTCTAAGCCTTGGTTTTCCCACCTATGAAATCCTAGAGACTGGCTCTGATTTTAATAAACACATTAGAGAATAGAAAACAAACTGTCTATACCAGCAAACGTCTTCTCAGAAGAATCTACTTCAATCACTTTTGTTTTATGCAAGTGTATATATGATGAAAGTATAAATACATGTAGGAATGTACCAATAAATGTAAGTATGAGCATCTGCCTCAGTGAGTGAATCTATGCATACGTGTGTGAATAAATGCGTGAACCTGAGCCTGTGGATGCCTCAAAACACTCTGCTAATGTCTCTCTATGAGCTGCCCCGGCTTTTTCCTGTGTCTCCCAAACACCCACAGCTGCAGTCAGCGTCTCTTCAGAAGTCCCTTCCATTCTGTCTAGTTTGTTGATACAATTCTGACCATTTCTAAATGGTTTTACAATTTTATAAAGTCATTTGAAGAGTATTTTTGGATTTAGATTTGGGTACCTGTCCACCTCCAAGAAGTTGTAGTGGCACAGGGCACAGGGCACCTCTAGATGCTTTGGATGCTGTGCTGACAGATCCCTGAAGGGTACACTATTTCCTCTGCCACACCAAGAGCTGACTGGCACTAGGTGCCCAGCCTCCTGGCTACCCTCACTCTGGGAAGGGTGCCTCAGCACCTACAGAAGACTCTTTCTGAAATTCTTTGCACAGAAAGGGGGTTCACCCTTTTCTCTACAAACACTCCTATACTTTGGTCATGTGTTTATTTTTTTTATGTAGGGATTTTTTTTCAGTTGATGAAGGTGGACCCACCAATATTTTTTTTTCCTAAGGCAATGATTCTCAACCTTCCTAATGCTACAATCCATTTAATACAGTTCCCCATGTTGTCGTGGTCCCCACCCATAACATTATTTTCATTGCTACTTTATAACTGCAATGTTACTACTGTTATGAATTGTAATGTGAATATCTGATCTACAGAAAATCCATGCAAAAGGGTTGCTTGACACCCAAAGGGGTCGCGACCCATAGGTTGAAAACTACTGCTCTAAGACTTCAGGCTCGGGAATTCTCGGAATGACTTCTTCCCTTCTAAGACAGACACAGCCACTGCCTCCGTCATTTTCATCCATCCATCTATTAATTGCCCTTAAGCCTGACCCCAGCCTCTCCAGCCCAATTCTGCATACTGGAGTTGGTCTTTTAGCATGCTGCCTGGGGGTGAGAGGAGGGAATCATCAGGAATATGAGAAAACAGAGAGACTTCTGCAAACAACCTCCATCTGCCTGTCAGGCTACCCCACCTACCTTTGGGAATTCATGAGTTCGGGGTCATAACCACCTGAAGATTGTGGTAGCCACAAGAACACATCCCCCCAGAGGTGATGACCCCCCCTCTACTCCCATGTTTGCAGTTGAGCTGAGGCCCCTGTGTGTTGCCGTCAAACAATGACAGCATAGCAGCACTAACACAGGGACACCAGGAAACGGCAGGAAGTTTCCTTGAACCTGAGCAGCTTGGCCAGAGTCTCCTGAAACTGAGCCCCATTCCCAGCCTTCCTGAGCTCCCAGTCTCCCATTCCCAGTCTCCAATCCCAGCATGTGTCAGAGCTGTGCAGCTGGCAGCACCTCTCCTGCTCCCCAAGGCTCACGTGCTCTGAACCACCTCATCCAAGTGGCCAGATCTCTTCAAGTTCCACAAGTCAAACTAATTCAATTGCAGGACCAGCAGTTCATAGAGCCCATGTTGCAACACGGGCATCTCATGTCTCAGTCCCCACTTCACAGGTGACAAAACTGAGGCTCTGTGCCCCAGATTCCTCTGGAGTCTCAGGCTCCTTAGTCCTAGGCCAACCCAGCAAGCTATGTTTTCTCAGCTCTAACAGCCCTGGGAAGCACAGCAAGACATGACAGAGCTGCAAACCCCCTTCCATGGGTGGGAAGGGTGGGAATCCTCAGCCCTCTATCCAGCTGAACCCAGAGGAAGCAGTCAGAGGGAGATGGGAACGCCACAGTCCCACCTATGCTACAGCAACCTCACTGGGAGACAGCCTCTTCGCACAGACTCTGTTGGGGGTGACTCTGGTTGGGGTTGCAGACTGCCCTCTGGTCCTCCACATCTGCCTGTTCCTTCTCAGTCTGGGCTCCATGACCGTTTCCTCCTGGCTGGACTCCACGACCCAAGTTCAGTCTGTCCCTGACCCAGGGCTATACCAGGACTGAGCAGAACAGGCTTCTGGCATGGCCTATACAGCCCACAAGAATTCTCCTCCACACTGTCACCTTTAGGCTTTAGGACCCAAGCTGGTGGTAGTTATTGGGAGTGACCATGCTAAAGCGCCAGACATGTTGACCTCCTTGGCCTTCCAGGACCTTAACACTCTGTGTGGGTTGTACATTTGTCCCAGCTGTCTGTATTAAGTTGCCCTCTGGTATATTCCCACTAGCTTCCTCCTGGAGACCTTCAGCCTCTTCTTCCTCCTGGTATCCCACTAAAGCCAAACTCAGGCACCAGTCAGGGACCCATAGCCAGGGAATTACATTGCCCAGCTGGATCCAGCCCTTGGAAGCCAAGAATCCCCTGGTGAGGTTGGTCATTCCTTCATCACCCTCCGTCCTGTGTAGGCTCCCAAATACTTGGGTTCTGAGACTCGTCTCTGCTCTACACCCTGCTGACTGTTGCAGATCCCCCAAAGGGGCACAACCTCAACATCTGCCCACCACCTATCCAGACAGGATGGTAGGACATGGAAGAAACAGACCAGGCTGTGGTCAGGCTGCCTAGCTGCAGGTCTGGGCCCCTACTCTGTACTCACCACCCTGTGACCCAGAGACATTGTCTCTCCTGCACAGTGGAGAACTCAGTGAGTTTGGCGGACTAGGGGCGGGGGAACTGCTTGAGCTACTGGAGTCCTCCATGGAAAATGCTCTCAGTATTCGGGAGCTTATGTGTGTATGGAATACTCAGGACACAGCTTGTTCATCTTGAGTGCTCAATACCAAGCAATATCTGGCCAGTCATTCTGTGCCTGGCTCTGTGCAGCCTGTGGACAGGACTCCTCCCTGTCCACATAGAGCTCAAACTGTAATACAAAGACACAGGCCTTGAGAAGTACCAGAAAGCATCAAGGAAGGGCAACCCAGAGGTCCAAATGATTCTCCTTAACACAGGTCTGTCCTCTCCAGGACTCCTCACCCCTCTAGGAAACAGGGGCACCAATTCTGCCTCCTCCAGTGTCAGGGTGATGAATGAATGAGCAGCCAGAAAAGGAGCTGCAGAAGGTGCCCTAGGCACTTGCTAGGTGCAGTGGAAAGGAGATGAAGGCCAGTCATTTGGAGGGAGGGTTGAAAAAAGAGGATGAAGGTAACCTGTACACTGTGAAAGAGTTTATGATAATTCTGAGAACCAAGGGAACTGTGGGAAGGGGCTGGTTCAAGTGAACAGGCAGAGATGACATACAGGCTTCAGACCACGGCAGCTTCTGGGCAAGAAGGCGGATAGGAAAGGTGCTGGCTGATGAGAGAGATGGTGCACACCAGGGTGATGCTGGGAGCTGGGAGGAGCAGGGGTGGACTCCTCAGTTCGGGAACAGCCATCACTGATGAGTTGGAAAGGGACTGGATAGACCTTCCATAAATCACAGAGCACTTGACTCAAACATATTTACGCCGAAGGGGAAAGGAGGTTCCGTACTAGAATAGAAGGGTGGACTTCAAGCACAGCTGGATCCAGGTGCTCAAATGTGTCCCCGGAGCAAAGTTGTCTACTCTCATCTCTCGTCTTTGATTTTCCTTCAAGGCCACTCCTTCTGGAGATAAAATCAGCCCTTAGGGCACCAAGCACAGTCCTAGGCTTAAGGTGGGTATCCACACCTGAACCAATCGCTCCTGTGGGAATGGGCTATGTAGGTTAGCTCAGTCCAAGACTATTGCCCTTCCAAGAACCTGAGGCAGGGAGGTAGAGTGGGGAATGAGCCTCCAAGGGCTAGCGGCTTGGCAGGAGTCCATGAATGACCCTGACTGAGCTGCCATCAGCAGCCTGGCTTTGAAGTCAGCACCTTCTCTGATTAGCACTCTGCAGGACGTTTATTTAACACACATTTTAGAAGTATGTTCTCTGTAAAATTCCCAACAGGTACAAAGAGCTTCACCAAGTTCCCCAGTGACTGGTTACCAGTTGGAGAGTTTTACTCTCTAGCAAACCAGCCAATCAGAACTCAAGGGATTGCGTCTCCCACAGCCATTGGCCACCTTAGGCTCGATCAGAGCAGAACTTGGTGGGTCTGGTAGTAAAGCCAGTTGCCTGTGGTTAATGACTAATAAGACAATCAGGTTACACCCATCACAAAAATGTGGGCACCAGGAGAGAGAATGACTTGGGCTTTGGGAGTTTGATTGAAGTTACACGATCATAGAGGAAGGGGTTCCTGCAGCAGGCAGCCATGTCCCACCCAGATCTCCCCTCCCAGGGTCTCCAGATGGATGACTGTTTTCTGAGTGGAGCTCCTCACTCTGAGTGCATCCCTAATCTAGCTTCCAGGCTGTTCCTAACCTCATTATAGAGACGTATACTGTAAATGTCCCTCATGGTGCTGAAAATGGAGTAAAATGGTTCCCTTGTCTCTTTTCAACACCTCATACTATTCCACAACCCAGCTATAACACGCTGAATGAGTCTCTTGGTTGAGGCCAATTAGCTGCTTTGTTTCCTTGGTCCTGCTACAATCCTGCCACAACAGTTTTGTGGCTGTCTCCCTGTGACATCACAGGAGTCCTCTAGGGCAGCCATCCAGGACAACAGGGCTGAGTCATGGAGTTTACACTAGCTGGAATTCACTAGCCCAGGCCAGGCTGCTGCTTGTGAGAGTCCCTACCCATGTGCGACCTCACTAGCTGCTGCCTCCCAGCCCCTTGGCTGACATGTGCCCATGCAGTAGGTGTTAAATGGTGTCTCCGGGTGGTTCTCATTCACATGGCCCTCTTAGAAGGCTGAGCCTCAGCCATCTGCTTTTCCTCTTGTGTAAAGTTTCTGCTCGTGTCCTTTGCCTTAAAATGCTGTTTTCTTTTCTGTGATTGCTCTTTCCCAAGCACAATCTAGCCATGTGGCTCCTTGCCCTGAAGCCCTCCCATGGCTCCCCTGAGTCCAGAAGCAGAGCCCACACCCAGCAGCCTGGCCGGCAAGGCCTTGTGGTGGTTTGGCTCCAATTGAGTCTCCATTCTCTGTAGGAAATGCTTCCTGACTCTTTCCTCTCCCCCTCCCCTCCTCCTCCGAGGTCTTTAGGGTTCTTCCATATGCCTGCCATGTCTTTCTCTCTGCCACCTTCCAGGCTGGTCAGGGCTCATGCTGACCACCCAACAGGAACAGCCAACTCACAACCCCACCTAGCTGGCTACTCCCTCAGTTTCCGAGTGTCAGCTGTAACACCCCTTACTCTTGGGAGCCTTCTACTCTGCTCTCCTGTCCTCACTTACCCCCAACCACCCCAAACACCTCAGAGCCACACCCCAGAGCTCTGTCTCCAGGTTGTATTAGCTCAGACTTCTCCCAGAGGCAGCAAACTTCCTACGAGCCAAGGTCATGACCCATCAGAAGATCTGCATCTACACAGGACCACCTCCACATCTTCCCAAAGTCCTCCGAAGATGGGCATGACCAGAGGGACAGGAAAGCACAGAGCTGGTGAAGAGGGACCTATTCCTGCACAGGTCCCAGGAAGGATTTGGAAGCCACCAGGAACCCAAAGGACAGTACAGGAGGGGAGGGTTCTGGGTTTGGACTCAGGAAATTAGCGCTGGTTCTGTCTGTGCTGGTGACACATTTATCTTTCTAGACAGTTATTTTGTCCACCCTGCCTCAATTTCCCCTCTAACTCAGTAACTTCTGGCCTCTTTCCTATCACAGACAGTTCCCCCAATAGCCAGCTTGAGGCCCGACCCACAATTCAGAGGGAACAGGCAGACCCTGGAGCAGACAATGGGGCCTTGTTCCCCCCAGCTCTTTGCCGGAACCCCCCTACCTCCCAGCTTGGCTTCAGCTGAACAAAACCAGATGCCAACATGTGGGAGGAGGCAGAGGGCGGGCAGCATCCCAGGACCCCTCTCAAGGTCTGGGCTCCTGCCAGAAACACCAGATGCCATGAGATCTAAGGAGAGCCCCCTCAGCCTCAGTGGCACCAGGCCCTTGTTTGAGTCCCTGTCTGTCTCCCCTAGGGCAAGGGAGCCCGGCAAACCCTACTCCCTCTCATCTCATGCAAGGCACATCCAAGCCTCCAGAAAGGCAATACTAGGTGGCCCTTTTGCTGATGAGAAGCTGGAACCCTTGGAGGTCATGCTCCCCAGCCCACAAGCTCAGCTCCAAGTGACTTGAGGCATCCAGATGATACCACCTTATTTCCCATGCCAGATCCTCCCCTGACTTCCTCTGAGAGGACTGCACACGTGGGTCTCATATCATAGGAGTTCAGCTGGGCTGGAGTCCTTCTGCCCCACCCCACGGATACAAATCCGAGCAGGCAAGGAGACAATCCCCAGTGTTGGCAGTCCCTGCCCAAAGCCCAGGAACTGCAGCCCAGAGGCTGCAGCTCAAAGCCTGAGAGGTGTAGAACTCCAAGGTGTAGAAGCCAGAGACTTGGATTTCCAGGTGCTCAGACTGGAGGCTTATTGACTGGGCATGAAGCCCCACAGCCCAGCACTGGGCAACCGTGGTAACCCTCAGCTCCTGAACAGGCCTTGGGCACTGAAGCAGGGCCTTTGGTGGCAGTATATCATAGCTCTCTGGCCCAGAGTATCTGAGACCTCGAACCCTTGGGGCTCTGCAGCTCCCTGGAACTCTTAGCTCAGACAGGCTCTCTGTCACTCTCTCCCTTCTGTTGTCCCTTGTCCCCTGCTGTCTCTACAGCCTTTCTTCCTGGCTGGCTGTACCCAGCATCCTTTGACACACTTTATACTGTACTGGTCTCAGGCCCTCATGTCCCTCAGCTGAGGCCCAGGTGAGCTTAGTAAGTAAGAAAGGGGTGCGATCAGGTTGTCTGACTATCACAGTACATTTTTCCAAGTCAACGAAGGACTGTGTTTGCACCAATCACAGACCTCTTGCTGGGTACTGTGAGAAGTGCCTCCCCTACCCCCACTCTCGGGCATCATGAGGACAGTGCAGCATCTGAGTACCAGAGAAGGGACTAGCAACTGTCAGCTATGTCTCTGTGAACTGGCCCAGCCTCCTCTTAGCTTATTTAAAGGAAAAATACACACTAAAATGGGTGTTTAGAGTAGAGTCCTGCTATTCACATTAGCAGTACTTACTAGTATCTAACCAAAGAAAAAGTAATTAATTAAATAAGAAAATAGTATCCAACAACTAAAGAGGGGGTGGTACCTCTGATTTGCCTCCCAGGGACAGAGCCTACATGACACTTGTGAGACAACTTCAAGGGAGAACTGAGTCTAAGCTCCCATCTTCCACTTAGTCCCCAGGGATCAGTTAAGTGGCCAGCTGTGGCTTCCTGGGCCTACGGCAAGCCAGCTGGCAGAAGGCCTCCTGCAGAGTCCAGCTCACGGGCAGAACTGCCACCCACCAACTGCGCGAGAGCAGTGAGGGAACCTCTGGGTTTAATCTGGGCAAAGCAGACGAGGGCAGCAGGGGGCATGGAACACATCACATACACGCATGTGAAAGCTGAGGACGTGCCTGCTTGCAACTGAGGGAGTGGGATGGAAACCAGAAAGTGGGCATTAAATGGAACCAACAAGGGTGCTCTCCCACTGCTGTGGGCCTTCAAAGGGGACAATCACCAGGAAAAAAAATGGTTTGGAAGCGCTGGTGAGATTGCTCAGTGGGTAAGGGCACGTGCTGCCAAGTCTGACGAGTTCCATCCCAGAGACACACATGGAAAGAAGGCAGCACCATGACAGAACTTCAAGGAGTCTGACGTAAATGACGAGGCGTGTACAAGTGCGTGTTCTGTAAAATTCTACAACAGAAGAATTTTCTGAGCTATTATATTCGGTGTGGAGCCTTTGCCTAGCGTGCTTGAGACCTGGGTCCCATCACCAGGAGTGGGTATCCCCAGAGCCACTTGGCTGGGGAGTAGGGTGGCAGGTTCTGTCCAGGGTCTGGGTACCAGATACAGGCAGTTGCTCGGGCCATGAGGAAGTTGTTGGTAGACAATTAGGCCTATGGAGTTAGCAAGTGCCAGGGTACTACACACAGCTGCACATGACTGCATGCCTCTGTTCCCTTTGTCCTCAGTCCCAAAGCCAGAGGTCACCTGCAGCCTCATGTATGGTCTACCCCTTGATATAGATGGCTTCTTGCTTACCTGTCTGTGGGCAGATCATCCCAAGGATGCTGGTGGATAGTTACTAAAAAACCTGGGCTTTCTGGGATGTATCTGGGGTGTACCCTACAGGGTCACTATCCAGTCACATTGAGCTCCCAGCAGTAGTGGCATCTCCCTTATCCTGTCTCATCTTTGCCCCGCTGTCCGCTCCCATCTTCTGTGTCCCTCTTGGGACAAGAGGAAATGGTGAATGGTTTGTACACTGCATGTGGGTATCAGAAGAAGGATGCCAATGCTGGGTCTAACCAGAGTGCACGGTGAGGCTATGGGCAAATGCCCAGCCTTAACTGAGTCTTAGTGTGGGAAGTCCTTCTATCTATGTGTTGCTTTTATTGTTAATGAATAAATCTGTTTCGGCGAGTGGCTTAGAAGAATAGAGTTAGGTGGGGAAACTAAACTGAATGCTGGGAGAAAGAAGTGGAATCAGTGAGAAGCCAGGTAGCTGCCCATAGAAGACAGATGTGCTGGAACCTTGCAGTAAGCCACAGCCACATGGCGATACACAGATTAATAGCAATGGGTTAATTTAAGAAATAAGAGTCAGCCAGAAATACGCTTAAACTATTGGCCAAAGAGTATTGCAAATAATATGGTTTCTGTGTGATTATTTCTGGGCTGAGCAGCTGGGAACGAACAAGTGGCCTCCACCAACAGAGTCTCACCTAGCTGATCAGAGTGCTGAGGGACAGCTCATTCTGCAGGATTTAGTGGCCTGGACCCCACAAACAAGACAGAGGAGCATCCTAAAACTTACTTTCTAAAGGGAGCCAGATAGTGACCAGACACAGGCTGCAGCCCCCTGGAGATTGAGTGCCTACAAAGAGGGGAAATGGGGCCCTTTTATCAGTGACTGTCCTCCAAGCCAAACAAATGCTACCATGGGGAGTTCAGCAGAGCCCCCTTGCAAAAGATCATCCCAGCAGGATTGGTCTACAGTTTACACCCCTCATGAAGAGGTGGCAGAAAGCTGGAGATGTTTGCCTGAGTCTCCAGCTGCTCCCCACCACCTGGCAACACTGCAGGCAGCACATGGCCTGTGGGAGGGGCTAGAGTATTCTGAGGCAGGAAAAGACTGGGGGAGGGGCTCCATCTGTGGCTATAGTGAAGCCCTCATCCCTAAGGCTTCCCAGATACAGCCAGTTAGGGGAGAAATGCCCACATCCCTATGGGTGACCCTTACCCATGGAAGTACAATAACCACATCGGTTCTCCAGAGTAAGCTTTGGCAGAATTGTGACCTTGGGGGAAGGCTGACTTCCCCTGGGAAGGAATTTTAGCAACAGCCATCATCTCCCTGGGATGTCAACTCATGCTGTGATCACAGCTGACCATCAGGCCTGCAGACTAGAGGAATGGGAGATCTGTCAGGCCAGAGCTCCTTCAGGTCAAATGGCTGCACTATAGGGGGTCTGACCTGGGCTGCCTGGGCTGTTCCTGGACACGGGGAACACAGAAGCAGCAGGGACTGTGCTGAGGGTAAGAGGGTCCTTTCAGTGTCCCAAGCCAATCCCCAGCAGAGCCGGTGTCCTCCATAGCAAGCGCTTTGGAAAGAACGCACTACAGAGGCTCCTCTTCAAGGGCATTCGCATCACTGATAGCCAGCCACTGCAGTCAGGGAGGTCGAGAGGTCAGGAGAGTCTGGCAATTTCTCACCTCAGAAAAAGACAGGCCATGCCCTCTCCTCCCGGTCCCTGTCCCTGGAACCACAGGCCACATGGTGCCAGATAGGAAGGGGCAGGGGTATCTCAAGTGACAGCGGCTAAGCTGGGCTTTTCATATTTGAGCACTGGGAATTCCCAGAGATGAGATTAAAAACATGGGTCATCAGAGCCTGAGCCACAGGACACCACTGAACAGAGAGAAAAGGAGTCTCTGTTCTTCATCCTTCAGAGTCCAGGCTGCTCAATATACATCCATGGCACATATATTTGGACCTGTGCTGCCTAGAGAAAGCATGGAAGGCTATTGGGAGATTTAGGGGGGAAGGAAGTCAGGCTGTGACCCAGCGCCCATCCTCCATGAGAGGCTCTGCTTCTCTTCAAGCAGGGATTCACTTCCCTCAGTGACACTGAGATAAGCAATCTCACTGCCCAGGATCACTACTGCCTACCCCAACATACCCAAGCTTAAGCCCATGGGTACCCATGAAACTCTGTCCTGGCTTGTGGACATGCGCCCAAGCTTGGGGACCACATCCAACTGAGATGAGTGAGGTATCTGAGAAGTGGATCCCAGGCAGGGGTGTGGGAGAAGGGCGATTGAGCAATATGTGCTTCTAGCCAAAACAAAAGACCAGCCACCATTACCAGACAGAAATTGGAAACACTCCTAAACAGACAACCACATTAATCCAGTCCCTTCTCAAGAGACAGCAAAGGCAGGTGGGTGGATTGTGCTTCTTCCGAGCCAGGCAGCCCAAAAGTACCAGGTAGGTGGCTCAATGAAAGAGGCCATGGATCTAGCATTGGGATCAGCAGTTGGGACCGGAACTGGGTCTCTTGATCCAGCAACAACACTTGTAACTTGAGCTCTTAAGGGATTAGGGATTAGACACCCTGTTCTGGTTGCACATGCATGCATTTGTTCTCTCTCTCTCTCTCTCTCTCTCTCTCTCTCTCTCTCTCTCTCTCACACACACACACACACACACACACACACACACAATTTTTAAAAAGTTTTTAAACAGCATTTCTGTGTAGCCCTGTCTGTCCTGAAACTTACTCTGAAGACCAAACTGGCCTCAGAGGTCCACCTGCCTCTGCCTCCCAAGTGCTAAGCTTAAAGGAATGTACCCAACACCCAACTTTTTTTTTCTTTTTTTTTTTTTTTGGACAGGATCTCACTATGTAGCTCTGGCTGGACTGGAACTCGTTATGTACTCCAGGTTAAACTTAAACTCAAATCCATCTCCTTCTGCTCCTCCTCCTGAGCAGTGGGATTAAAGGCACAACCATGTCCAGCTAAAGAAAATAACTTTAGAGTGATGGTAGTGCACGCCTGTAATCCCAGCACTGGGAGGCAGAGGCAGGCGGCTCTCTGTGAGTTCGAGTCCAGCCTGGTCTAGAAGAACTAGTTCCAGGACAGACTCCAAAGTTACAGAGAAACCCTGTCTCAAAAAATTAAAAAAAGAAAAAAGAAAAAAAAAAGGGTGTGTGTGTGTGGAAAGATGGCTCTACATTTAAGAGTACTGGGTGCTCTTGCAGAGGACCTGAGTTAGATTCTGTAGTGGTTTGGATGAGAATGGTCCCCATAGGCTCATATATTTCCCATAGGCTCTTGTGTTTGAATGTTTAGTCCCCAGTAAGTGGAACTGTTTAGAAAGGATTAGGAGTGTTTGGTCTCAAAGCCAGGACAAATGGCTATCTGAGGTGCCCATTAACCTGTCAAAGCCAACACCGGTGGTCAGGTTCTCTCTGCATTCCTAGTCTCTACCTGTTACAGGGTATGACTGCCATACCTGGCCCCCTGCCCTATACTTTTCCAGTCCAGAGGCTGGGCTGCCCTTCCCTATGGAGTCCAGCCATGCTGGTCATGCCAGTCACTTGGCCCAGGTTGCCCTTCTCAGTTAGCAGCTCATTGCCTGCTCTCCCTCCCCTTATTTCCTCACATGGCTCAGTTCAGCCTGGTCATTTTCACTCTGGACTCTCCCAGATGTTCCTACCTCTGACTATGTTCTCCCTTTTATTTATGATAAACCTTCTCTTCCACCATACCAAGAGCAGTCATGTCTTTTCTTTCATTCAAGAAAGTGTGGATTTACTGAAGAAGGTGAGTCCTCGGGGGATAGACTTTGAGGTTTCAATATTCCACACCATTCCCAGCTTTCTGGTGCCTCATGGCTGTGTTTCGATAGGTAAGCCCTCAGCTATAGTTCCAGCTCCATGCCTGCTTGCCTGCTGCCAAGCTCTCTGTCTTGATGGCCATGAACTTCAACTCTCAGAAACTGTAAGCCCCAAACAGACTCACATTAGTCACAATATTTTATCAGAGCAATAGAAAAGTAACCAAGACAGATTGCCAGAACCCACTTGACAGCTCATGATCATCTAAATTCTTAGGGGATTCAGCACCTTCTTCTGGTCTTCACGGGCACTCCATGCATTGGGGCACAGACATGCTACAGGCAACACCTATACACATAAAATAATAAAACATTAAGAAGGAGGAGGAGGAGAAGTGATGGCAGAGCGATCGGGCGCTTAAAAGAAACCCCACACTAGCTCAGAACTGAAAGATAGATAGTTATTTATTTAGGGGAAAACTTACAAATCAGGATTCTCTGCTTGAACGGTGGATGGAGATGGGATCCAAACAATCCAAACAAGCAAACGGGAACCAGAGCGGAGGAGAGAAGGGCCGGACACACTTCAGCATCCGGGTAAATAGTATATGAGGCCCCAGTAGGCAGGTAATACACTTTCCTGCAGCAGAGAAGGAGGAGGAGGGGAGAAGGAGGAGGAGGAGGAAGAAGAGGAGGAAGAGGAAGAAGAAGACGAAGAAGACGAAGAAGACGAAGAAGACGAAGACGAAGACGAAGACGAAGACGAAGACGAAGACGAAGACGAAGACGAAGACGAAGAAGAAGAAGAAGAAGAAGAAGAAGAAGAAGAAGAAGAAGAAGAAGAAGCTCACAGCCATCATAATACACACTGGAGAGCAAGTTTGATGAAGTGAAACTCCCTCATAGTGGAGGCATGGAAAGGAGCTAGAAGCTGACATGAGCAATCACTTCAGACGCCAATGGCTCCAGGACCCTTTAGATGCCCAGATCCTTAGGCGCTCAAGCCCTGGACAGCTTCCCAAGCCTGCCTTTCCCCTCCTCTATGAGCATCTCTCTCTTTTTCTACAAATTCATCCTATACTGTTTATGCAATCTCCCACTTCTCACATGACAACTCTAGCCCATTTAAAGCTAACTCCCCAACCCCTGGAACATACTCTATTACCTTCTGGCTTGAATTTAACGGTTTTTGGGATGTCATACAAGAAGAACTATCCAGAGTTTGTCCTTTTATGATCAGTTTGATAATTTAAATAACCAGAATTCATCCATGATAAAGCTGGTGTCTTTTCTTTAAGATGTGGGCGCCTAGCCTATTGTTGAAGCAGATGTGCTTTGTCCATCTGTCCATCTGCCCACTAGTGGACACGTCTGCTTAGGGCTGTGATTAGTGTGTGATGGGCCAGTAGTTCTTCACATCCTCCCTTCCATGTCTTTGGGGTACACACTTCTGGTTTTCTTTTCCTACAGAGACTCTCAGACCTACCCAGGCGGATCAGCCCCCAGTTTGAAAAGAAACAGGCCTGCTGTTTGCCAGGAGAGGAGCATGGTGAGATGGGAGTATAGAGGGGATAGCCTTGCCGGTATGTTATCTTCCCAGCAACCCAGAACTGGGCCACAAATGGCACTGCTCTTGCCTGGAATAGTTTTAAAGTCAAGACATTTGCAGAGTCTGTATTCTGGCTTCTCTTGAAAAGCCAGCAGGGGTATCTGACCCAGATGTCCACAGCCAAGACCAAGCTGTGGCCCTAATCTGTCCTGACTCTCTCTTATCCGTGAGCTGCTCATGATGAGCTGAGAGCCTGAAGCTCTCAGAGACTGGGGGTGCCCTGAGAGACACCCCCAGAGCTCCCTGATAAAATGCAGTTTAGCTTTAGCAGGGGTTTGGGGGACCAAGGCAGAGGCTAGATGTCAGAGCCTTAAAGCAACAGACTTGAAACCAGACACTGACTGCAAGCTCCATGTTGGCTGAGGTCTGGATACCAAGAGAATGTTGTGCTGGCCTAGCACACAAGCCTCACCCCTGTCAATCAACTTGACAGTCAGCCTGATTCTGGCCAAAGGGAAGGCTCTTCCAGAAGCATACAGCTGCCCATGCCACACCCTGCCTGGAAGCCCTGGTGCCCTCTCTATCATCAGACCAGAGTCTGGATGGCTCAGCCTGGTCTTCAAGGTTTGAGAGCTGGCTCTGTGCTTTCCCCTACCCACACCATACTCCTTCCTCTGTCTTGAGTCCCTTTCCTCTCACTCTTCCTGGAGACTCCTACTCATCCTGCAGAGCTCAGCTCGGGCATAACTCCCACTGTTCTGGGGCTTCCTGCTTTCAAGGCAAGAACCACACCCGATGTACATCTGAGAGCACCTAAAGGAAGGCCTGGTGTGAAGTGGGAGTAAATGAACAAATGAAGAAAGGAGGGAAGGGTGGAGTGTGCTGGGAAGAGAGGGAGGTGGATGGAAGGGGAGAGAGATAGAAGGGCAGACAAGGCACAGAGTAGGAAGAGATGAATGGGAGAAGATGGGTAGACTAAAACGAGGATAGGGATTGTGGGAAGGGGGGCTGTTGTAGGGAGGCCTCTTGTTTGTTCCTGGCCGCTTAGCCCCGAAATAATCACACAGAAACTTTATTAATTAAATCACTGCTTGGCCCATTAGCTCTGGCTTCTTATCAGCTAACTCTTACATATTAATTTAACCCATTTCTATTAACCTGTGTATTGTCATGTGGCTGTGGCTTACCTAGAAAAATTCCAGCATCTATCTCCAGTGGGATAACATGGCTTCTTTCTGACTCTGCCTCCTTTCTCCCAACATTCAGTTTAATTTTCCCTGCCTACCTCTATTCCCTGTGCAGGCCCAAGACAGTTTCTTTATTAACCAATGGTATTCACAGCATACAGAGGGGAATCCCACATCAGGGGGCTGAACATGGGGTTGAGGAAGAGTTCTTGGAAGACATTAGGACCTTGCTCAGTGGAGGGTCCCAGCAGGAGCTGAGGCACTAAAGGAAAAAGAGATATTGGAAGTAGCACTTGGGCCAAGGATGGGCCAAGGACTCAGGATGGGCTCTGGGGAAAGCAGATACATGGAGGTGACAGCAGAAGCCGCCCCCTGAGGGGACCCAAGCAGTGAGAAAGAGGAGGATACAGTAGAGAGACTAGGGTGGAGCCCCAGGGCTGGCTGCATGGAGGACTGTCCAGTAGGGGCAGTGCTGGAGTCTGCTGGGGAGTCTGAGCAAGGGACAAGCCCCACGTGAGACTTGAGCCATAGGGGTCTTGGCAGGAAAAGAAAGAGGATGACAAGGCAGGATGGAGTAGCCTAGAAAGAATCAGAGGATACAAACCAGCTGGGCAAGGCAGGGGAGTCAGACTGCAGAGGGCCGCAGAGGGTATGCATTCAGCCTTTCTGAGGCCCCCTCCCATACTCTCCTGCCTCTAAGTTCACATAGAGGGCAGAGTGGGATTGGGCTGGGACCAATCAGTTACCACTTACAGCAACAGGGCAGCAGGGCTGTCCAGCAGACAGAAGCCACTAGGGGGCAGATTAACAGAGATCTGGTCTACAGGAAGTGGGAGTAGGGGATAGCTTATTTCTTGGTTCTACAGGGATCAGTATCTCGGCCTCTGTTTCATCCCTCTTATTTCCCAACTCAGCCCCCTCTTGCCACTCTCATTGGCTGTCCTGGAACAGATGCCTGACAACCCCCAATCAGTGCACTAGTGGCTTTGGCCTCTCAGTTCCAAAGAGTGGTCTTTCCTGCTGCCCCACCTCATCACACAGATGTAGCCCAGGTCAGCCAGACTCCAAATTCTCTTAGTCCTTACCCTGGCTGTATACCACCTGGGCCACAGCCCAGTCCTAAGTCTGAGAGGCAGTGGAGGTTAGAAGTCTCCCAGGACCAGCATATCTCTGGCTGTGCCCTGTCATCCTAGGAAGCCCTTAGCTGCAATCTCATTTCCCAGCTCAGATGGCTGTGAGCTCACCAACCCCACAGCACAGCCAGCTTGCCACTGGGCCCAGCAGGCAGCCTGCATACTGGTGACCCTAATCTTATGTGCACACAGGGCTAGCCCCTCAGCCTTCCTCTCATAAGATGCCTTTGTCTGGCTGGTCCTCTGCGACCCCCGCCCCCAACCACTCTTTCTCCTCTGCTGCCAGGAAAGGAAGGAAGGAAGTTTCCTGCAGAGCATCTCCTACCACAGACCTCAGGCCAGCAGCCCCATCCTGTAGTGAGAAGAGCCTGGAAGGGCTGAAGGCAGGCTCCCTCCTAATGTCATGTCCTGATGCAGACCTCTAGGCTGATTCCTGCACCTTTCTGAGCCCAGCGCTTGGACGTCCAGATGCTCACCTCCCCAGAACTGATTTAAGTATAGTAAGTCATGCTTCATCTTCCTTGACAGTTCTCAAATGTCACAAGTCCACTGCAAACTCCAGGCCCGGTGCTCATGCAGTCTCAAAGTCTGAGTCCTTCTGCCCATGTGCCTTGTTAGAATGTCTCTGTGGTCCTGAGCAGACATGGTGGCCATCTCCTTTCCTTTCTAAGCTACCTTAATGTCTCGTCTATTGTCATGAAAAAACACCATGGCCAAAGCAAACTTATAAAAGAAAGCATTAAATTTGGCGCTCACAGTTCCAGAGGGTTAGAGTCCATGATCATCACGGTGGGGAAATGGAAGAAAGCAGGCAGGCATGGAGCCGGATCAGTAGCTGAGAGCTTACATCTGATCCACAAGCATGAGGCAGAAAGCTAACTGGGAATGGCGAAGGGTGCTTGGAGAGGTCAGAAAAGGGTGTAGGATCCCCTGGAGCAGGAATTACAGATGGTTTTGCCACCATGTAGGTGGTTGGTAATCAAATCTAGGTCTTCTGGAAGAGCAGCCAGTACTCTTAACAGCTTAACCATCTCTCCAGACCCCCAAAAGTGCTTAAAAAATTCAGTGATGGATTAGGGAATGTTGCCCAGCTAGTGATATGCTTACCTGGTGTGTACAGAGTCCTGGGTTGGGTTTCCAGCACCACATAAAAACTGGTGTGGTGGCACAAGCTTATTCTCAGTACCTGGGGGTTGGAGGCAGAAGAATCAAGAGTTCAAGGCCATCCTTGACCACATATTAGGCTTGAGATCAGTCTGGGCTACAGAAGACCCTGCCGCAAAAGAGAAGAAGAAGGAGGAGGAGAAGAAAGAGAAGGAGAAAGGAGGAGGAGGAGGAGGAGGAGGAGGAGGAGGAGGAGGAGGAGGAGGAGAAGGAGAAGAAGATTTTTACAAATCTTTTTAGTGTCTGGCTTTATTAAAAACAGCTGATTTTTTTACAGCTGCTTCTTCAGTCTGTCATAAGATATGATTTTTGCTGAACCTATGTGAGGAAAATCTGGTGTTTCACAGATGTGAGGTGGGAAATGGTGGGGCATTTTCACAGCCTTTCATAGTCCTGGATGCTTTCCTTTGACTAGCACCCAAAGGCAGCAAGTGGCCCTTTCCTCCACCCCAACTGCAGTGTGGGGTGTGCACCAACTGGGGGAATGCTTTCACATGTGATTACTAGATTAATCTTGCTCTCCAAATGGCTCTCACAACTTGCCTCTGATATTCGGGAAACCCTTTCCTGCTCTGTAAAGCTCTCCTCCTGTAGTTCCGTACCTGCACTACAGGGCAGTTAGCATTACTGCTGTGGTTAGCGAGTCTCTGGACAAGAGGCTGGAGACTGAAACACGCAGAGACACAGAGACAAAGAGACGAGGACATGGTTCATCCTTGATACAAGAATACCAATGCCAAGTTTATTGTGCTCAGGGGAAGCTTATATAGTGCACTGGCCATGTCCAGTTCTTGGTATCTTTCAGCTGCAGACCCTCCAGCCTGCCATCAGGGTCTCGTGCTCAGAGCAGTTGCGGCCTGCTCAGAGCAGAGGAAAACAAGTTGTTTTGCTCAGAGCATCTGCAAGCATAAGAAAAATAAGCCACTCACAGGGAATTCAGGGTTCAGGGATCCACAGTCCCCAACAGCTCCCAACATCTCCTCCTTTTCTATATAATTAGACCAAGGGTTTGGACTGGCATGGGTGTGGCACAAATACAACTGAAAGGAAAGGGAGCAGCCAACTGTGTGCTCCAACTGTTAGGTCAAACCGAAAAATGCCCTGGCGAAAACTATATGGGGAATTCTGGATCTCTAAGGCAGTGGTAACCTGTGCTCTGGCCATAAATCGTAGTACTGGGCCAACATTTAGCACAAAGAGAAAGAAAATTCAGCAAAAATAAAACATAAACAGCCAGATAGTCTCCTTAATTGATCCTCCTGCCTCTGCCTCTCTCGGGCAAACCCATTACTTTCACGAAGGAAAGAACTCTCCCTGGGGCTCCCTCCCCAGGGCTCCTGCTGGCGATTCCAGAGTAGCCACTACAGCCACAGTAGCCACTACAGCCACAGCAATCTCTCTTGGCCAGGCCAGGCACCGACTGTGCTGGAGCGACGTGCCTCCTGCCCCTGCTAGGAGGCATCCTCACCACTCTGCCACAAACTCCTGGGTGTGCAGAGCCAGGAACTGCAGCCTTCTGACGCTGTGCATAGACAGGAAGCCCTGGCAGGGTCTGGGCAGCTCCTGTTCACCTCGGCTCCAACACTTGTTGCCACAGTTGCCTAAGAGCCTTACTCCCCCCACCCTGCTGCTCCTGGCACCACCTCAGCTCACAAGGACTCCAGGAAGTGGCCCACGCTTAGGAACCATGGAAGGGGCCGTGAGCTCACCTGCACACCTGCATGCCTGCATGCCTGCACGCCATGGCGGACAGGCTCTTGAGCCCCATTTAGGGAATTTGGGCATAGCTCTCTCAAACTACTTCCTGCAGTTTGGGGGTGCTGTATCTTAAGGGGTATTCGCGACATTTCAGGGGGTCTCGGTGAGTCAAACCATGTTAGCCTGGAATGAATCCACAGGTGAAAATTTTCATCCTCTGTGGAGAGACAATAGCAGAACCTCTTTTCCAAAGCATCAAATCCTTATATCCATATTTTAAAGTCAAGATGCCTTTCTTAGAAGTTCCTAGAGGGGTTGGAGGGATGGCTCAGAGGTTAAGAGCTGCACTTCTAAAGGTCCTGAGTTCAATTCCCAGCAACCAGATGGTGGCTCACAACCATCTTTAATGAGATCTGGTCCCCTCTTCTGGCCTGCAGTGACATATGCAGGCAGAACATTATATAGTTAATAAATAAATATTAAAAAAAAGAAGTTCCAAGAATCAAATGTCTTTTTTTCAGTCAAGAACACAAAAGACAACACAATAACAACTGTACACACTCCATCTTTTTGTGGCTTATAATCTGACTCTTTAAAGATTTACTCAAACACACATAACACACACACCCATCTTTGATCCACTCTCACCATTCCAGAGGGCGATCTCCCTGAGGGCCATCTCCCTGAGGGCCTCCAGTTGTAAAACTCCACTGGTTCCATTCCTGCACTCTACCTACTATGTACTATGGGAATTAGGCTGAAAATGTAAAAACATAACACACAGAGACAGAGACAGACAGACAGATGGGGCCACGGGGACATCCTTGAGACAAGAGTGCCAAGAATGCTGCTTTTCTATATAATTATGAGCGATCTTGCTGAGGGCCTCCACTGTTAGACCCCAGCATCTGTGGTACGAGCTATCCGGTACTATACCTGTAGCACCCATGCCACTATAGGTTGATAAACAACCTGGGAACTGGGCTGAGAGACTTAAAAAATGCATAGACAAACACACACACACACACACACACACACACACACACACACGGGGGGGGGAGACATGGGTCACTCTTGATGCAAGAGTGCCAATGCCAATTTTATTGTGCTCAAGGAGAAGCTCTGGGCACACCCCAGCTCTCGGGATCTTTCAGCTGCAGACCTACTCCCCCACCATCAGGGTCTCGTGCTCAGAGCAGCTACAGCCTGCTCAGAGCAGAGAAAATCAAGTTGTTTTTCTCAGAGCAGCTGCAAGCATAGGAAAAACAAGCCACTCACAGGGAATTCAGGGTCCGGGGGTCCATAACCCCCAGCGGCCTCCAATACTGCTCATCTTTCAAATGGTGACCCACTCCACTACCCACTAAGCCTTGAATGTGATGGTTCCTTGGGCCACGTCAACAGAATCATTTCTATGCAATACCTCCTAGGTCTGGTACACATTTTCCAATATTTTAATTTTTACTCAAAAACTGGATTCTTATCATTGCAACCCCAGTTCCAAGGGTAACAAGACAGGAAGAGTTCCTGGCTTGCTGACTTCCAGGTTCCGAGAAGATCATGCCTCAAAGGACTAGGTAGAGTGAGCAAGGAGAACACTAATGCCTTCTTCTGGCTTTTGCCCATACATACACAGGCACATATATTCACATTCACACACACACACACACACACACACACTTGCACAAAGTATAGTTGTGTGCAGCCTGATTCACGTTTTTCCTGTCTTTCTATCATCATTGGAAACATCAGCAAGACAAAAAGAATAAAAATAATCTCATGATTATTATAAAAATAATTCAGGCCATGCGAATCTTTCCTAGTTCATCTGTTCTGGGAGAGAGTTTTCCTCAGTAACCCTGGCTGACCTAGAACTCACAGAGGTGGGCCTGCCTCAGCCTCCTGAATGCTGAGATCACAGATGTGAGTCCTGTGATTCTTCTGAGTCTTGGGTCATTGTCAGAGGCCTGAAGACTAGTAAGAGTATTAAGAGCCAAGGCTAAAGATAGACGCTGTGGAAAGCCAGACGTGAGAGGCTGCAGGCTCCAGTCTTTGGAGTTCCAGGATGCTGCCGAACCTTAAGGACCAGGCATCCAGACACCTTTGCACTTGCAGCTACTGAGCGTCCCCACACCCGAGGCCCAGCCAGGAACTTCGAGACTAGCAGGAGCTGCCTGCTGCTGGAAGCTGTGGATGACAACAGCTGCCTTGTGCCGGGTGGCTGGAATAAGCCCAGGGTGTGAGGTTGGCCTTTTCAATCATCCTCTTTATGGTTCCGCTCAGCGATGTCTATTTCACAGATGGGTAAACTGAGGTTCAGGAAGAAAGTGGATTCCCTTTCAGATCACAGCGGGAGGCTACAATCAAAAACTCACCAGATTTCTAGAATATTGTGATTGGGACAGGAAGTACTGAGAGACAAAGGCCCCCAGGAAGTGGAGGGAAGTTCACAATGTTGATTACTTCTAGATTTTCCATTTCTAGTCCTTACTCATGTCAGACCAGAAAGGGGGTTTCTCTGAGCACAGACTATTTTTAACTCACAACAGCTCTGGGAGGAAGGAGACACATGCCCATTTTATAGCTAAGGAAACTGAGGCTCAGAAAAGTTAGCTGGCTTGGAGCTGAATAACTAGTGAGTAGCAGAACTAGTGGAGGACCTAGATCCTCCACTAGTGACCCACAGCACAGCCATCAGCGGCCTGGGATGAGGGAGCTTTAAGGCAGTCAGGAAAGAAAGCGACACCATGAGAAGGGTGTTTGTTGGAGGCATCACCTCAGCCCCTAACATCCCTAGACCCAAAGAGTGGAATGTTTGGGTTAAGGCTTCACCCCAGGCCCTGGGCACTCCAAGGAGTCAGGGATGTTTGGTGGAAAGTTCCATTCCAGGTCCCCTCCCCTGGGAGTTGCCTCAATCCAGACTCCACCTCTGAGAAAGCCTGCCAAACAGTGACCACTCCCCAGAGAGGATCAAGACCACTCCCACAGGCTATTTAAACTGCCCCCCAGAGAACAAACACGTGGTCTTCCTGGTCTCCCTTTCCCCTCTCCATGGTCTTTCTTGTCTCCCTTTCCCCTCTCCATGATCTTCCTGGTCTCCCTTTCCCCTCTCCATGGTCTTCCTGGTCTCCCTTTCCCCTGTCTGTGGTGTTCCCCGTCTTCCTTCCCCATTTCCATGGTCTTCCCTGTCTCCCTTTCCCCTCTCCGTGCTGTTTCCGGTCTTCCTCTCCATCTCCATTCCTGGGGGGCTGGAAGGCCACCCGGAAGCACTGGCATCCATTAAATCTGAGCTTTTTCTAATTCAGTTTGATTTGGTCTGATTTAGATTATAGCGTCGGCGGAGAGGTTTATTGGGATGTAAAAACTTTTCAAAGGGCATGGGATAAGGAAGACTTTAGAAAAAACCCCACCTTCCCTCCTAGCCTCGGAATCCCAGGCTCCTAGCCCTGCCTAGCTACCAAACTTCTTTATTCCCCTGGGATTTTACATATGCTGTTCCTTCTACCTGGATCAATGTTCCTAACACAGGAGTGTCATGTGTCTCTCTTCGGGAAGGCCTCCTGGACTAGAAGGGTCTTCTCATAGTCCCTGAACCTACACCTTTGTCCTTGGGCATATTGATTCTGCTGGACTGTCACTGTGGATCAGGAGCTTCTGAGGTTCTTCAACCAGGGACTGTTTCCAAGAGAAGGGAAGCCCTTGGCTCTGGCCCCACTGGGACTGCCCCAGAGGATTCCCTCAGGAGTGAGGAGTATGTTTTTCCCAGTTTGGCATAGCTCCAGTATTCCCGCAGCCAAGAGGACTACAGTCCCACGGGGTTTAGTGGTCGAGGCAAGTTTCGGCTCCCTGCCTCTCCTGTCATGTCTCCAGTGCTGCCGAAAGGTGGGCAGAGACTTGGAGACCTCAGCCTGGCTCTTGAAGGTATCAAAGAGGGGAACTCTGTCTCAACTGAGCACTGCTTGGGTGAGGGGGTGGATGAGGAGAGGGCAGGTGAGGGACATCTGGAATGCCAGGAGGGCTAGAAGGAAGTGGAATGCAGAAGGGTGGGGCCCTGGGGGGAAGCAGGACAAAGATCTCAGAGACAGCAGTGGGTGGTGGAAGGGAGGGGAGGCAGGAGGTGCCCTGGGTGGCACAGGAGCAGGGGCAAGAGAGGTCTAAAGTAACTCTTGTGGAAGTGGGGACAGAGACACTGCAGGCATGGGACCTACTTCCTGACCCAGGAGGCCGCTGCTCCAAGACCAGTTTGGCAGGGCAGCACAGACCTAGTGACATCTTGGGATACCTCATGTGATAAACCCAGAGTCCTGAGCTGGGAACTCCCAGGTAAGGCTTGCCTGAGTCTTGTCAGCCCCGCTAATCAAGCAAGGAGGTTGGGCCCTACAGCCGGATGCCTGGGTCCAGATCCCTGATTCTCCACTCTGACTGTCAGCCTACTGAAAGGCCCACACTCACTAAGAGTGCCACCACACCCTGTAGTGAGGGGCTGCAGGGCAGGCCTGCTTTTCGCCTCACCCGGCTCCCGCATGGCTAGCTTAACCCCAGAAATAATTACACATAAGTTGTATTCATTTAAATACTGCCTGGCCCATTATCTCTAGAGAGTTAGTTACTGACTAACTCTCATATCTTGATATTAACCCATTTCTATTAATCTGTATCACACCACGAGGTGTGGCTTACCGGGAAAGATTCATCATGTCTGACCTGGTGGCTGGCTCCATGGCGTCTGGCTCATTGCCCTCTTCCCAGCATTCTATTCTGTTTACTCCACCTACCTAATTTTCTGTCCTATCAAAGGGCCAAGGCAGTCTCTTTATTGACCAATGAAAATAACACAATAGACAGATAACCCTCCTCCATCATTTCCCCTTTTTCTGTTTAAACAAAAAAGAAAAGCTTTCATTTTAACATAGTAAAATTACATATAACAAAACAGTTATCAAGCAAGAATTACAGTCACAATATTTATAACTATGTCTTTATCATAATAATGGAAAACTATAACTACGACTATCCATTCTTTAACTCCATCAAAGACTCCAGAAGGATATATTACCTAAGTAAACAAGAAGTAAGCAACTTCCAAAACTCTAGAAATGACAGAGACATCTCGCTGCCTGGACAGTCACCCAAAGTTCCTCTGTATCGTTGGGGCACCCATCTTCAGCCTTCAGGCCCATAATATCCAGAGACATTTCCATGAAGCAGGAAATTTCAAAGGCAATTCAGTCACTATCTACTGTGTCCTGCAGAATGTCTCGCAGACTCTTTCATGAATCAAGAACCTCGAAAGATCATCTCACCTTTAGGCAAGTTCAGCAGTCCTCTCTCTGCAGGTTCTCTGTGTCCAGTTTATACAACAGTCCAGGCATGAACAGTTTCTTGCCCAAAATGGCTATCAAACTCCATAAGGAGCCTCTTCGATGCCCATCTTCCTCTAGAAGTAGATTGGTGCTGCCAGGAGCAGACATGTCTCATTGTCATGAAAAGTCCTAAGTTACTAAAATATTAAATGCCATGTTCTGTAGTCTTTGAAAGATATGAAGAATGCCTATCTGAAATATATCTATGCACATCTAGAAAATCAAACTAACATTACTACAAGCTTGACTATTATCAATGATTATCCTAACAACCTATATTTTTAATTATACATTACATTTTTAAATGAACTACACAATAACAATACCTCAATCAAGATCAGAAATATATATACATATAACAAAATTGACCTTAAAATCCATACCAATGAAATTATTCATATCTATATCATATCCCCCTTTAAATGTAAAAGAACATTTATAAACAATATTTAGGAATATGGACGTAGTTATTTCTCTCCAAACTTCTTCCTGCTGTATAGGGGCGCTGTTAATCAGGTCTTTCACGGTAAAACCTGTCTGCCAGGTTCATCTCAGTTGGCAGTTGAGTGAAGTAATTTCTTGAGGGTGTTCACAGCAACCTTTCAGGAGGACGTGGTCTATCATACCATATTGGGATAGAAGCAATCCACAGGGTCTCATCCTCTGTGAAAACAAAAGAAGAACCTCCTTTCCAAAGTATCATATCCTTAGATCCAAATTCAGAAGTCAAAGTATTTTTAACATATCTATCTTGGATTAGTTCAGCAGCATTCATAAACAAATATCTTTTAGCAACTGTTGCTCCTTCCTCATCATTCAAACAATTCAAAGAGAGCAGAATAACACACAGTATCAAGATTCTCTGTGTATTTTCCATCTCTATGTGGCTTTATTTTAACCTCTATTTCTTTTATTTTTACTTTTACTTTTTGAGACTGGTTCTCTGTATATCTTTGTCCTGGAATAACTCCGTAGACCAGGCTGTCCTTGAACTCACAGAGATCTTTCTGTCTCTGCTCCCCAGTGCTGGGATTAAAGGCATGTGCTACCACACCTTGAACTCACAGAGATTTGTCTGTCTCTGCCTCCCAGGCATTGGGATTAAAGGTGTGTGCTACCACACCTTGAGGTCACAGAGGTCAATCTACCTCTACCCCTTGAAGTCACAGAGGTCAATCTACCTCTACCCCTTGAAGTCACAGAGGTCAATATGCCTCTACCTTCTGGGCATTGGGATTAAAGGTGTGTACCACCACACATAACTACTCTCTTTTTACTTTAAGAACTTTAACTTTTATCCTGCATTTATTTGTAACACACTATAAACCATTTAGAGGTTTTTTTTTTTTTGTCTTTGAATCTCTCTTTACTGTATATCTCTCCTTTTTTCTGACCACATGAACCTAAAACCGTGGCTTTGACGGCTGGATCTAGGCCATTTCTTAGCTTTTCAGCCTCATGGTAGAGGTATTGCTGAAGCCATTTTGATTGCCACAACTCTATGGCGTTTCAAGGTCCCTGCCAGCAAGCAAACTGGAGCATTTTGCTCACAGACCACACTCAGTAGGACTGCCTGCCTGAAAGAGTCAGAGATTGCCCTGGCAGGACAGTCCAGAAAGCCGGCATTTTAAAACAGCACAGCTTTTTTCCTGCTACGACTGAAAACTGAAAAGCATGCATTCAGCTTTTCATCAACACCGTTTAAGTGTTTCGTGGCAGGACCTCTTAATGAGCTACAAAGTTTTGCAGCTAAAGCTGAGTCAGGAAGCCTCTCTTAGATGAGAGTGCTTGCTTGCCTCTAGCAAGCAGAGCAGACCTGAGAAATTGCTGCTACCAAGAAAACATGCTTTACTCTATTCTTTCCCAAGCTTTCTCAAGCTTTATGTGGATTCAGTTATCCACGTTGGCGCCATCTGTAGTGAGGGGCTGCAGGGCAGGCTTGCTTTTCGCCTCACCCGGCTCCCGCATGGCTAGCTTAACCCCAGAAATAATTACACATAAGTTGTATTCATTTAAATACTGCCTGGCCCATTATCTCTAGAGAGTTAGTTACTGACTAACTCTCATATCTTGATATTAACCCATTTCTATTAATCTGTATCACACCACGAGGTGTGGCTTACCGGGAAAGATTCATCATGTCTGACCTGGTGGCTGGCTCCATGGCGTCTGGCTCATTGCCCTCTTCCCAGCATTCTATTCTGTTTACTCCACCTACCTAATTTTCTGTCCTATCAAAGGGCCAAGGCAGTCTCTTTATTGACCAATGAAAATAACACAATAGACAGATAACCCTCCTACACCCCTCACCCCACTTCTGGCAGATCCCGTGTCCTGCACCACAGGGATCTGGCTAGGTTCATTTTGTTCCCAACATCCTTTGGGAAAATATTCTGTCTTCATCTGTAGGCTCCCAGTCTTCCATGACTAGCTCTTGATGGGTAGCACACACCCTGGCACTGGGCTCTGCCCACTTCCATATCATGCCAGTGCCTTAAAAAGAGCACTGGCAAAGCCTTTGGCCTGCCTTCTCTCCTCCCCACTGTCTGGCCTGCATCCCCAGGACAGATCCAAGTTCCTATAGGCACAGTCAACCTCTGGGCTGGCACTGCTTTCCTGAAGTATCCAGGAGCAGCCTGGAGGCTTCCAAGAACATGGAGCCAGTGCAAAATCGAATGTCCCAGGCCCTCTGCGAGAACTCTGGCTATATTCTGACCTTCAGTCCTGCATTTGAGATTATTCCTCTCTCGCATTCTCTTGAAATTGTTAGTTTCCACTTGAGAAAAAAAGTGGAGAGAGAGTATCATCTTGTTCAGTCTGGTAAACAGGAAGCATCTGCATCTTAGGCAGGCTGCAAAAACAGGAGGGACCCAGACTCAGCATCTCCAAGCCCTCCCTACCCATGGTCTGGTCCCTTCTGAGCAGACGGCAACTTCTTACCTGCCAGTAGTGGGAGCTGGTGGGAGCCATGAGGGTGGTGGGACCACTATCCACGTAATGCCTGGTACTCCTTGGGTCTTACATACCTGGGCTTCTTGCTTATATCAGTTTCCTTTTCTGACTAGAAGCCTATACCTTGCTGTTTCTCTAGGTCCCAGAGGAGAGTTTTCATGTGGTCTCTTTGCCTCTGCCCTGTCGCCTCGCCAGGCTCCACTTCAGCCAAGCCAACCTAGTAAGCTTCTGTTATGGAATATTAGTCTAAGATGTGTTACATTTGTGTATGCTGTGGATTTTTTTTAATGATGCAAAGATGTGTTACATTCGCTTATGTTGCATTTGTTTAACTCCGTGAAGCTGTTACCTTGGCTGTCTAAAACACCTGATTGGTCTATTAAAGAGCTGAACAGCCAATAGCAAGGCAGGAGAAAGGGGAAGTAGGTCTGGCAGGCAAAGGAGATAAATAGGAGGGGAACTTTGGAAAGAGAAGATCAGGGAACGAGAGAAGGAGAAGAGAGGACAACAGGAGCCAGCCTCCCAGCTACACAGCAAGTCACGGAGTAAGAAGTAAAGAAAGGTATACAGAATAGGGAAGGATAAAAGCCCAGAGGTGAAAGGTAGTATAATTTAAGTTAAGAAAAGCTGGCAAGAAATAAGCCAGGCTAAGACTGGGCATTCATAAGAAAGGATAAGACTCTGTGTATTTATTTATTTGGGAGGTGGATGGCACCCCCCCCCCAAGGATGAAGAGCAAAGAGTGAAAAATAATCAACTACAAACGTCTCTGCTCCCCTTCCCAAGGACCCTGTGCTTCCTTACCCCTCTCTCTAGAGACTACACCCACTGTCAATCTAGGAACCAAATGAACTGAACTCTAACCCTCCCCCAAAAACCCACTCTGGATGAGCATGAAGCTGGGGTAGAGCAGGTGGATAGACACTATGAGAGATACCCAATGTTAGGTGAGTCACATGGTCAAGGCATCTGCCTTAGTTAGGATTACTATTACCGAAATGAAACACCATGATCAAAAAGCAAGTTGGGGAAGAAAGGGTTTGTGTGCTTACACTTCCGAGTGTAGTTCATCATTGAAGGAAATCAGGACAGGAACTCAAACAGGGCAGGAGCCTGCAGGCTAGGAGCAGATGCCCTGGAGGCATGCTGCTTACTGGCTTGCTCCACATGATTTGCTCAGCCTGCTTTCTTATAGAAGCCAGGACATCAGTCCAGAAATGACACCACCCACCATGGGCTAGGCCCTCCCTGACTGATCACTGATTAAGAAAACACCTTATAAACAGATTCTGTGGAGGAGGCATTTTCCCCAACTGAGTTTCTCTCCTCTCTGATAACTTTAGCTTGTGTCAAATTGAGTTGACTTAAAACTAGCCAGGAGAGCATCTGTGTTTACCCAACAGTGACAACCATTTATCCCTGCTTATGAATGCCCCAGGGGGTTCTATGTCAGCACCCCATCCTTACACTGGACCACCTGTCCTCTCACTGACCTTGAACTGAAAGGGCACCAATAGCTCCATCTTTTTGGATAGAGGTAAAAGGTGGCAGCCCCTGTCACCTTGGAGGGTGGGGCAGGAGCTGAGCTGCAAATGAATGCTCATACAAACAGCAGCAAGAGCTGCTGTTGCAGAAGTCAGGACATCTTGTTCCCATAGCAGGACCTCAGGGAGACTGGCCTGGCCACACCTTAGCTACACTGGCCTGCCATCCGTCCAGCTGCATCAGTGACCCCATCACCCTGGCCCAGCTGTTTTTCTCCTGTGTAATGGGAGATGGAACAAGGCAGTTCTTGCCATTATTTGGTCCCATCTCCTGGGACTCTCCCTGGCTACAGGAAGGAAGAAAACATTCCTCACTCCTTGAATCCCTCTGTGTGGGGCTACCACATGAGACTTCACGTGGATGCTCACCGAGTAAAAAAGATTCTGACCCAACCCTGGGTTACTTAGCTGCCACCCTCAGAGGTCAGAACCAGCTCCCAATCTGGAACAAAAGCAGCAACCATGAGGACCTCTGATTCCTGGAACATTCACCGTACCAGGCATATCTGGTGTCTCCTGTGGAGTAGCTCATTGAGAAATAACCATAAATATTCTTAAAGATGATGGAACTGTGAGACTAGAGGATCGTAAATCACTAGTTCAAGACCAAAGGACAAGGGCTCAGCTACCCCAGGTGCCATTGCATACAGAGGGGAGTCACATTCCTAATGCATCTGCTGGTGTCTCAAGCTGAGCCACCTCCTGGCTGCCAGTGGTTCCTTGGCCATTGCAGGTGGAAAAACAATTGTGGTGTTGGCTGAGCTGGGGTGGCTGGAGGGCCTGAGTCTCCTCCTCCAGTCCTGCAGTGCCAGGCCTGGCTGACAAACATGGGAGAGAGGGAGGGAGGGAGGTGGTAGGGCTGTTCAAGGGTGGGCGTGGCCTCTTGGACTGGAGGAGATGCCTCCCCCGCCCCCCAGCAGAATGAGACTAGATCAAGTCTCTGGCCCTAACTGCTGCTGGCTTATAGCCCCACAGTCTGGACAAGGGGGAGCCCCAAGACACACTAGCTAATTTCTCTCCCAACAAGCAGATGACAAGGTGTTAACTAAGCACCTACTGAGTGTCTGCAGTCTTATTCTGGGATGGTGTCAAAGGCACAGGCTCTAGACCTGCTGCTTACACCTGGCAGGAAGGAACAGTGAAACCAGAAGTAACTAGAATGTGCTTGTTTCCAGCACCCCAGAAATCTTCTCTGGACAGATGAAGCAAAGCCTCAGAGAACATATGCCACCCCAGGGTCTCAGCAAGGCACCCAGAGTCAAGCTGTGGAGTTCCATATCTCGGCAAACTGGGTCCGTAGGGGCAGAAGGTCTTGCTAAGTACCTACAGTGTTTCAGGCTGTTTCCATGCTGACCCTCCTAAGTTCCCTCAGTATAGCCAACATCAGAGACTTCAGGTGGGGAAACAGCTTCAAGGGTCCCCCCGCTGGTTGGAAAAGACAGTGTTGGCATGCCTGCTCCTGATCATTGGGCCTCAGGGCCCATAGCTATCCCCACATTTCCTCTGAAACCTACTATCATTTGGATCATGAGAGGATGCTGTCTTGGCAGGACACAGCAGGATCAGGGCACTGGCTGGAGGGGGTGGTGCTGATCCGCCTGCACAAAGGACATCTGGGAGCTGGACCTTGGCTGACACCATCCTCTCTTTGACAATGGGACATTATTTATCTAGCTCAGCCACACACATGAACTCCCTGGACAATTCTGACCCCTTCTTCTAAGCAACAGCACTGTTAAAATGTAACGGTTGCAAAAGGAAGCAAAGCTCCTGCAGCGTCTTTTCTGTATTCCTAAAGAATGTGATCACGGCTGACACTTGCCTGGACCCAGCATGAGACAGCAGAGGCCCCATGTAGCGGAGTAGGAGAGACTCTTGCACCCTCACAGATGGCCCCCGCATTAGCCAGTTTGTATTACTGTCAAGGTGGCGCATGCAGACCATCACCTGTGCCCAGCCAGGTTCTTGTCCCAATCTCCTTCAAGAACGTAGTGGGAAGACAGCACCAAGTAGGGATGTACAAACAGGAGATACTTCATTATCAATTCAGGATCAATCACCTTAAATGAGGTAGAGGAACTTAAAAGAGATTGTCTCACAGACATCTAGAAGCTGGAAACTAAAGCACAGAGCTTCAGAGGGCCGTGTGTGTGTGTGTGTGTGTGTGTGTGTGTGTGTGTGTGTGTGTATGTGTATGTGTGTGGGGGGGTGTAGGGTACTCTGTCTCCTGTGAGTCCATCCCAGGCAAATCCTGCTTCATCCTCAGTTGAATTCTGATACCGATTGGCTGACTGTGGGCATGGAAATAGAGCGTACGTGAAGCCCAGTCAGGGAAGAGCCCTCAGAACTGGAGGAGAGAGGAAGAACACCCCACAGCCCAACCCCCACCCCAGAGCACACCAATAGCTGCTAAACGCTCACAACCAGGCTTGCCAGTCTGTCTGCGGATGCTTGTTAAAATGTTCCCCACAGTTCCCTTGGCCTGCCGCTTCCCTGTGTTGTTCAGCCAGGGCTTTCTGTGGTTTCTGCAGTGGCTGCTGCATGAACAGCTATCAGCTGCCAGGAGACCGGCCTCTGTCTTGGAGTCCCACATACACCTAACACTAAGGCACTTTATAGCAAAGAGCTTTATTGGGTTCACAGTCCTGGAGTATAGGGGCAGGGCTCTGCCTGGCTCTGGTGACCACCTCACTACTCATCACAGTGGTGGAGTGTGTGCAAGGAGAAGCCACACCACCTGACAGCCAGCCAGAGGGTCATTCAGGAAACAGGCTCTGGTTCTCAAGAGAACATTTTGGGGATCTCATAAGACCTACCTCAGTTGCATCTGGGGACAGCATGCCCAGGAATCCCAGCTTCCCCTGCCCAGGCTTCACCTTGTAAAGGTCCCACCATCTCCACACAGCCAGCTAAGCACCAGGCCTCCTACATAGGAGCCTTAGGAGAATGAAAACCACATCCAAACCAGAACAGACCCTTTCTGCTCTGAGATATTGTGTTTCGTCATTACTACTGTAGCGCTGTTATTTATTTATCTTTTTACCCTGGAAAGCAGAGCACCTGCTGGAAGCACCTGGGGGTGACTGGAGGGTCAACATCTCGCTGTGAGCAGAGTTAACAGCAGAGGGTGTTTATCACATGGATACATTCTAACAAGTACCTATCAAGTTCTGGAGACCACACAATGATTGAAACTACAGGCTTAATAGGCATAGCGGTCAGCCTCCATAGCAGTTGCCAGCCAGGTAGTGAAGGACCTTCTTAAGACACTTGCCTATCCTCTGCTGGAAAGCTGCGCTAGTTAGGAATCTACTGTGCCTCCTGGGTAATAGCAGCTTCTAGAGTTGTGCAGTGTGTAGCCTGTGCATCTGCTCACGGTAGCCCTATCGTGATGTGGCCAGGATTCTTTTTCTTCTTGCATTTTACCTATCCATTACCCAAACCTGACTTTCTCTTTGTGGTAGGAAATATGGGTTGTTCTAAATGTAATAACCATATACAAGGTTCCTTCTCCCCTCCCCAAATGAAAATGTATAAGGACTCTATTGGGACATATCTCAGTAAACTGTAACAAAGAACATGTATCAGTCACCTTGAACAAGATTATGCTATATAACAAGTCACCCCCAAGGCCTCCTTAGCCCAGACACAAAGGTTTATTTATTATTGTCCCTGGATTCTAACTGGATTCACCTGAAAGCCCTCCTCATCCTGGGATCTCAGAGACCCATAGTGCCCAGCACTAAAGCTTGAATTGTGCTTCAGCATTGTGTTGGAGGAACAGTCAGGACTGGGCACCGGCTCTTAGAGCATCCACAGGAAATCACTCAAACCATTGAGCTCACAAGTTCAGAGAACAAGTGTACAGCCACATCAAGCCTCAAAGGGAATAAAGAAGGCCAGCGCTGCCCAGTCTGAATGATACCGGGCTTCTGTGACAGCAGGCGTGGCTAGGGCTGGGCCCAGACTAGGACTCCAGAGTGGAACTACCTCAAGGAAGGGACAGGGTGCCAGCTGGCACCACGCAACTGCCAAGAGTCAGTCAGCCTGGAGGGGAGACAACATGGAGTAGCTCCCCAGTCTCCGGACATTGCAGCCAGCTGGACCCCCAAGAGACAAGAATTCCTGGGTAGGAACAAACATACACTCCAGCCAAGGAAGAGTGTAGGCGTGGTCCGCCTAGGCCCTCCAGATGCTTTAGATATGGAGTCTGGGTGTTGGCTCTCCCCTCTGGTTCTTGGGTGGCTGTGGGTGACAAAGGGGTTTAGGCATAAGAAACAGCCACCAGCTTAGCATCCTTCAGGTGGCTTTTCCTGACCAGGCTTGGAGCAGCCAAGGGGCCTGTTCAAGTTTATGGTACCCATTGAGAAACTGGGCAGAGGTTCCAGAGCACCCCAGAGCCAAGGGGGGCACCTTTGAAGTATCTGCCCTCCCCAAGCACTCTTGGGGGTTTAGACTTGGGGAAAGAGCAGAGTTCCTTTAAAACAATGATGGGCGTGACCACTACCAAGCAACTGGGGAGCAGATTGGGTGGCTGCCGGCTTGTGTTTAAGTACATTCCTAAGCTACGAAGGAAGAAATAAAAGTGGTCCCTTGTCTGAGAGCTGAAGAGACAGCAATATTGTGGTATAACTAGGACCAGATGGGCTCTGGGAATTTCCAAAGGCGTTCAGCATATTAGACAAAATAGCCTTGCAGACACACGCCATAACTGTGTCTGGCTGCCTACATATCAGTTATGGAGACAGCAGACCAGCAGGCTGTGCCTTGGCTGGAGGGTGGAGAAGATCGGCCTCTGATTGGGCTCTGCCCATTCCTCTCTGCCCAGTGTGAGCCCCCTAGACAAGGCCCCATCACCACAGCCTGAAAACAGCAAGTCAGAACCAATAGGGGCTGACAAGGTTTTCGACCACTCAGCCAGTCTGGTCCAAAGGCCCAAACCTTCCACTGACACAGATATTGGAGCACAGGGGGGCCATGTTCCCCAGGGCACTCAGGGATGGAGCCAGAGCAAGCATAGAAGCTCTGAGATACCTGGAGGAAACCATCAGCGAGACACATAGTTCCCACTGAGCGGACTGGGAATGAAGCCCCCTCCCATTCAGGGGTGCCTCAAAGCATTTGTGACACTCTCCAGTCAGTGCTGGCTCTAAGGATGTCCCTCCCACTCCAAACACCATATTCTTAGTCAATATGGAAAGAACTGAGTCATTTGGTGAGGTGTGCCAGGCATCAGGAGAACAATAGGCCCAGGTGCCCATGAGGGAAGGAAGGTCCGGCCTCTGCCTCCCACAATCTGCCTCCCTGTGGTCTCTAGCGCCTGCTTGGGACAAGGCTCCCTGTCTCCCTGTCTCTGTGGCCTGACTGTGCATGGGATTGCCCTCATTTCCTCTCTGTTACTGTAATGAAACACTGACCTAGAACAGCTTGGGGAGGAGAGGGTTTATTTCAGCTCACAAGTCACACTCCCTCACTGAAGGAAGTCAGGGCAGAAACTCAAGGCAGAAACCGAAGCAGAAATCATGGAGGATGCTGCTTACTGGCTTTCTCAGCCTGCTCTCTTATACAGTACAGGCCCTACCTGCCCAGGAATGGCCCCACCCATGGTGAGCTGGCCACCTATGGGCCACATATACTTGTCTACAGATCAGTCTGAGGGAGACAACTCCTCAGTTGAGTTCCAGCCTCTCAGATGATTTTAAGTTGACAAAAACCAGCTAGCATAGAGGCTTAGGACCTTGAGGGTCCCTTCTGTGCTAACCCTTGTCCTGTCCCTGGTTTGCTTCAGCAATGCGACAGCAGTTCCACTCTCAGGAAATACAGAGCATAGTGGGAAGGCAGATACAGTCTATTGCCCAGCACCCAGTACCAGACCCCGCATCCGGAAAGTCGGGTAAGCATCACTGAGCTCTGTACCAAGGGAAGTGAAGGCTGGTGGCTTACCCTGCCAGTGACCCAGGCCATTGGTGACAGAGCAGTTTGGGCACCCGTGTGGGTTTGCTCACCTCTCAACCTGAGGGGTTGGTACTTACAACGGGGAAACTGAGGCACCAAAAACTCTCTCTCTTACTTGCCTGAAGGGCAGAGGCAAGGCTTGAGCCTGCTGCCCATCCTGCTCACCTGCCTCTGAAGGGAGCCACCTTCTCAGAACAAGCAGTGTGAACACTGGGTTCTGGGCAGGACGGCCAGCAGGGCCTGAGGTGAGGGACATAGGCCAGTGCATTGCCTGCTTGGTCTCCTTCAGCATCAAGCCAAACCTGGGAATGAAGGCGTTAATGCCTACACTAATGGGGAGGGGGAGACTGAGGCACAAATAGTGATGTCATTTGCCTACAGTAGCTAAAACCTGGATTTCAGACCATGGTGCCTGAGAAGGCAGCTGCCCCCTGGGCCAGCAGCAGAGACTGCTTTTGTCACAACAAAAGCTTCAGAGAGGTTCAGAGAGGTTTCCAGAGGCCAGGCCCTTGAGTCCCCACAGCTGACAGCCTTGTTCACTGTCCAGGGCTTACCCAGCCCACAGGAGAGTATGAAGCAGAGGTCTCGGCCTGCTCTGTTGCCTAGTGCCCAGGCTACCAACTCAGAAACAACTTCGCCAGTTTCTGCATTAAAGTATAGGGGAAGAGGCGCTTTCACATGCATTATGCACCTACTGTATGCCAGCTCACTTTCATTATCTTAACTAAAGATTTTCAGAGGTGGGGTGTACTCTATATGTAGAGAGAATTCAAGCCCAGGGTGTCCACACCCCATTCCACCCCTCAGAGAGTTCATGGTTCCTTCCTGCTCAGGCCTTAATGACAAGCAAAACCAAGGGAAGTACCCCGGTGGTGGTAGAGTCATTTAGCCAGCTGCCTGTGGCCTGAAGAATGCCTGCAGGCCTCGCTCAGCCTCAGTTTCTAGGCTAGACAGTAGAGCCTCTGAAGTAGTTGGAATGAGCAAAGCTGGGGGGCATACAGGGTGACGAGGCTTGGGGGAAGGTGGCTTCCACCCCCATCATGTCAGGTCTAGTTTAGTACACGCACAGCATAACCCCATCATCCTGTAACCCCAGCCCCCCAAGGAGTGTAACAGAGGGAAATCCCAGGAGGTGGGGACCTGCAGAGCACAGAGCCAAGATGCTCCATAGCATCCTAGGACAGCCTGCCTCCCAGAGCACTGTGCTGGGGTCTGTGGTGATGAGGCTGAGGAGGTCACACCCAGGCAACACACGCTTAGCGCCAGGTTCTGGTTGCCACCTGTGTCACCCTTCTAGATGCACACACAGCTACTCCAACCCTGCCAGCTTAGCACAAGGGAGGAGGCTACCAGAGCCAAGGTCCCCACAGCCGGGCACAGGCCAAGAGGACTTCTCAGGTAGTGAATGAAGCTTTAAAGCCTGCCCAACCTGTGGGCAGGGAGGACTCCACCTCACAAATGGGGTGGTTGGAGGCCCTCCTCAGGAGACTATCCAGTATTAGGGAGTCACATGTGGGCGTGGCATCTGAGCCTCTGCGAGCTGAGGGTGCCAAGGACTTATGGCTTTCTAGGTTCTCTCTCCCCGGGACCCTGGGGTCTCCAACCAGTCTCTACCTTTGATCACAGCAGCCCGCCAGCCTCTGCAAGAGTCTACGTGTTCTCCTGGGGTTGTTTCCTTCTTATTCTTTATTTCTATTTCTCTAAACTAGGCTAATCTACAGCCAAGAACTCACCATGAAAACTAGGCTTACCTTGCACTGTCAAATAATCCCACTTCAGCCTCCTGAGTGCTAGGATTACAGGCCCAGCCCCAGTGATTTCATGTTCTGTTTACTTGGAAACAAGTTCTGTAACCCAGGCTGGCTTCAAACTTGATTTGCAGCCAAGGATGACCTGGAACTTCTGATTCTTCTGCCTCCACCTCTTGAGGTCTGAGATTACAGGTGTGTAAGACCACCCTCATTTTATGCAATGCTGGGGTGGAGTCCAAGGAGTCATGAAAGTTAGGTAGGTTCTCTACCAACTGCATCATAGCCCTCCCCTGGGATAGTGTTCAAAGGGCAATTTACACAGCCCCCAAATCTGAGCGCTTGCTTCCAGTGGCCACGATGCTTCCGCTAGTACATGCTGCTGGGTGCAGCAGAATGGTCTCTTACGGGAGGCACTTGGACAAGTCTTTCTGTAGCCCCCACGGTACAAATGAGGAGATAGCTTGCAGACTACTTGAGCTGAGACCTTGGTTCAAATCCCCACCCTTTCACTTCAGGACTTTCATCAAGGAGCTAATTCCCTTCCTGCCTCCATTCCTGTACCTATGAAATGGGTACAAAATGGTACATCCTGCCACCCTGAACCAATGCCTGGCACCTTGTGCAGTTCTGTCAGTGCCAGCCTTCATCCATGCGCTCGCACCCTCATGCCCCCTTGGGGTTTCATCACAGTTCTCATCCCCACTGGGGCATGTCTGGTCACTCCGCCAAGCTACCGTGTTTCTTCTGTCTTCTCTGCCTGCCAGGAGACCCACCCTGGGACAGCACATCCCCATGTGTTCCAACTGTATCACAGGTCTGTAAGACCCTTGCACCCACTTCCCTAGCTGGGCCCCTTCCACTGTGCAGAGCCCAGATCTGCCTGCCTGTCACCCCTCACTTCCCCAGATCCCAACCCCAGTGACCTTGTTGCCAGGGATGCCACGCCTACTCTGACTGGTAAGCAACTTCTGCCCTTCACCTCTGCAAAGGATGAGCCTCATGCTTCTACAGCTGACAGAACAGGGCTGTAACCCTGCTTGTTATTCGAAAGACATGTGGTCTGGGGCAAACTCCTTGCCCTCCTTCTGGGGCTTCAGTTTCCTGATCTGCTAAACTGGGACTTGTGCTATCCACAGGCCTCCATCGATAGAGAAAAAACAGCAACCCACCTTGGGCAGCCACCCTGGTTAATTGGTGACTTTCGAATCTTTATTTCCAGTGGTCCTTAGGAGGCAGGACTGTCTACCTCAGAACACAGAAACAACCTGGAGCCTGAACGGCATCCTGACAGAAACTCCACAGTAACGTCCTGGGAGAGACCTCCAGTCAGATGTGGAGAGGCCATGGCAGAGGGGGTGTACTGTGGGGTCTGATCCAGGTCCGTGGTTTGGACAACTGGTGGCTTTGGCATCCTTCCCACTCCAGCAGAGGGAGTATGAAGGACACCATGGAGGTTGTGGGAATGCCCCACATGGTAATGAACATGAGTCCTGTAGCTGAGGCAGATCCAGGGCAGGAGAAAGCCCAGTGGACCCACTTCCTCCTACCCCTGTGCCTTTTGTTAAATTGGCAATCACTGGCTAGGGGTGGGTGCTTTCCTGCCTAGGTCATGGAGAGCCCTGGCTGTCCCCTTTAAGGTGAAATGGCCAGAGGGCAGTAGACCTTGGGGCCGCAGACAGAGATGGAAACTGTTACCCAGGTCTATGCAGCCACTGCACTTAAATGTCACCTTCGCTGCCCTCTCTCTAGGAAGTCCCACCTAGGGCTAGCTTGGCCACCAGCCTCCACATGACTCCTACCTGCTGGGCCTCTCCTTCCTCTCCTCTCCATCCTGGTCAGCAGCCCCTTAAAAGCTCCAGTTTGGAGGGTCACTGCTGAGCTAACCGTACCCCCCAAATTTGCTTCTATGCTGAACAGAGGAGATTACTGCCAAAGTAGGGGCCTTAGGTATCCTCAGTGTCCCACCCTATCACCATAGAGGAGCTTGGAAAGATACAGGTCTGGACCTTGATTTACTGAAGGGTACCCGAACTGGAGAATCCCCGTGTTATTCCCTAGGCCTCCGCATCCTTACCAGGACCTCCAGCCTGTTGGCTGAGAACTCAGCGCCCCCTGGAGGTTGGGTATGGAAACTTACCTCAGACCCACGGGCACTGTCACCCTGCAAGCCCTCTCCATACTTAAGTGGGGGAGTGAACCAACTAGGTCAGGGAAGGTCCATCTTCTTAGTGACTTGGACCGCAGGCTGCCCTATCCTAGAGGTCCCTCCCTGAAGCTGGAGCTAAGCTGTCCTCCCTGACTCTTCATGACCTGCCTGCATCCCACGTGGGATCCCCTCTGGGACTCAGCTCTTCCACCCCAGGGCCCAGAGACCCTCGGGCACCTGGTGGGGAGTGGAGGAGCGACCAACAAGGCTGGCTCCTGCTCTTCCTGCCCCTCTACGCTCACTGGCAGCTGTTTTCACAGCAACAAACACAGGCGGGTGGGCGGGTGGACGGGGTGGGGGACAGGTATGGTAATGCTCTGTGGGTAGCCGTCAGGGCACAGCACAAGGAAGCAGGGGGATGTTTGAGCTGTGTGCCGAGACGCAGGGAAACTCAGGCCCGATGAGCCCCAGGTCATGCAAATTGAGGATGGAGTCGGCGATAATTCGGGCTGTTCGCTTCTGGTACCCACCCGAGGTCACCATTAGGATGGGTATATCATGGGCTCGGACCAACCGGAAAACCACTTCATCCCGTTTCACAATGCCCTGTGGGAAGACAGAAAGAGTGAGGTCAGACAGGCCCGAGTGTCAAGAAGGACTATCCTAAGTGTAGCCCTGCTCTGAACTGCTGCTGCTTCAGCCCATCTTCTCCAGACATAAGACTTCCCATATTTTCTGTTGCTGCCAAACCTCAGAGCATGGCTTCTCTGCCCCACCATGGCCAGGGCACACAGGTTGGCAAATAGACAGGTTGGCCCCCAGGATCAAGATTTCTGGACTGACAGATACATGTCCTAGGTGGCCCTAGGGTCAGTGTTGTGGTTTGAATATGAACTGTCCCTCACAGGTTCATGGTTTTGAACACTTGGTCCCCAACTGGTGATGCTATCTGGGATGGTTCTAGACCTTTAGTTGGAGAGTTTGCTAGAGAAAGTACACCACTGAGGGGAGGCTTTGACATTGTATAACCTGGCCCCACTTCCTGTTCTTTCTCTCCACTTCCTGTGTGCAGATGAAATGTGGTCTCTCTGCTTCCCGACTGCCCGGCTGGCCTCACACTCCTGCTGCTATGCCTTCCCCACCATAATTAGCCATATTCCCTCAGGAACCGTGTATGAGTCAAACTGAACCTCAAAGCTGCCATGTTTATCAGGGTAATGTATCACAGTACATAAGGTAACTAATACAGTCAGAATGTGACCTCTGCTATGGGCAATCCTCACGGTGGTCCCCAATGTCAGGACGTACCGCTGGGCTGATGGACAGACCCCCAAGACGGTCTCCCTCGAGGACGTCCGTGCCTGCGTTGTACACCACCACATCAGGCAGATGCTCCTGGAGGGACCTCCTCACATTCCTCTCCACTTTTTCCAGGTATTCCTCATCTTCTGTGCCCCACTCCAACTCCACCTTCCGCCTGATGGCCTCTGGGAAAGAGACACAAATAGCCCTGAGTACAAGGCAGGGAAAATGAGGCTGAGGATGGGAAAGATGCAGGGACTTGTTGAAGCCCAGAGCAGGACTGACTCCATCTCAGTCTGGCCTCTCACGTCACCAGAGCTGAGTGGCAAAGGGGTACCCAAGGGAGGGCAGGTGATTAAAGCTGAGACACTCAGCCTTGAGTGCCTACAGACCTATCCTTGGGCCCTACCAATGCTGGACACCCACTACACATTCAAGACCAGGCTCCAAATAGTCCAGAGTCAGCTTAGGCAGAACCAGTGGTGCACTGTGCATAAATGGCCTCGCCATGTTTTCATCTTAAATGTCCCCCAAAGGTCCATCTGTTGAAGGCCTGGTTCACAGCCTACGATACTTCTGGTGACTGGACCTATAAGAGGTTGAACTAAGTGGAGGAAGCGATGCTACTTGGGAGTAATATATCAGGACCGTGCCTTCTCATGTGCCTCTTTGCCTTCAGCCATCATGAGGTGAGCTTTGCCCTATCACGTGTAGCCACAGTGCCCTATAAGATGACAGGCCCAAGGCAACAGGGCCATCTGAACATAAACCAGGACCTAAAGCTGTGGGCTCAGGCAAATCCTTGCTCCTCTCAAGCTGTCCTTCAGCTCCACTCCACGGGTGCTGTTGACCCATGCTGCTGGCCATTGAGACAGAAAGCTGACTGAGAGTGCATTACCTGTGGAGCGGGCAGGTGGCTGATTTCAAATCAGGTAGCCTTTGGGTTATGCATTGAGTCCATTTTTGCTGCTTTTAAAAATATTTTATTACATTTTAATTACAAGAATAGAGAGATGCATAACATTAGTACAGTGCCTGCAGAGGCCAGAAAAGGGGATCCGCTCTCTTGGAGCTGGAAGGATAGGTGGTTGTGAGCCACCTGATATAGGAGCTGAAAACTGAACTCGACCCATTTTCTTATCCTCGTTTTTAGTACCAGGTCATGGGGGTATTGCTGTGACAGACTTGGGGGAGATTTTAACTCTGGACTAGGAAAGCCACTGAGTACTCAATGGCTCGGTGTACTTTCCTGTGGGAGCTTGGAAGGTAAGATTGATACTGAATCTTTTCTCCATGAAGGGGCCATGGAGAAAAGTTGAGGCTTGGCACCATGTGGCAGGATAAGGGACCCTGAAGAGAGGCCAGGCGAGGCTACTGGAGTCACAGTGTAGACTCCAGAATTCTGAAGATGTTAGTGCCACGACATGACCAAGGTCAGCAGCAGCTGTGCAATGGAGATTGTCTGATCCTAGGATGCAAGCTGTGTATACTGCAGAGGCTGGAGCTGGAGAAGGGGCCCAGGTCCCTCGGAGCCCAGAGGCTGCAGTGAGTCCCAGATGCACTGAACTTCTTCCACTGTCAAAGTTTGGTTTTGTTCTGGTCTGATTGTGACTGTACCTTGGTTCCTCCCTCTCAGAGTAAAATAAAAAAGTGTTTAACTTATCTTGAATTTATAGGAACCCAGTTATCAGACTGTAGATATTTTCAAGAAACTTTGAAGTGTTAGAGAGACTCAAATTTTGGAAAGATTTTGGCTATTTTAGAGAAACTTTGAAAGAGATTTTGGATGTTTTAAAAAGACTGAATTTTTAAAGTGCTTGAATCTTTAAAGACTGGAACTTTTAAAAGTTGGGAATTTTGATAATGTGATATTACTATTAACATACTATCCTGGGTCACATGAGAAAGGAAAGACTATAGCTGAATGGTGATGTGTTTGTGTGTCAAGCTGACAAGGGGTCAATTGTGCTGTGTTGTATTTTGTGGGTGATAACACTCCCAGGCAGGTGGTCCTGGGGTCTAAGAAAAGAAACTGAGCAAGCCAGGACGAGCAAGCCAGTAAGTAGCATTCCTCCATGGCTTCTGTCTGCTTCAGTTACTGCCTTGAGTTCCTACCCTGACCCTCATAATGGACTAAATATAGACTGTGACTGTCCCTCAAGTTGATTTTTGTCATGGTGTTTTATTGCAGTCATAGAAGTCTAAGGTATAAATCTTCTGAGCTTACTTCTGCCACCTTTATGTTTTCTATTTCTCTCTCTCTCTCTCTCTCTCTCTCTCTCTCTCTCTCTCTCTCTCTCTCCATCTACGCTCATCTCTAATGTGAAGTCCTTGGGTGTATTTCCTGGAAGGATTTCTGTGGTCTTGGGGGTTGAGTGACTCTCTCAGGTCTCCATGTGTTTGTGGCTACAGTGGGAACACCCACTTCCTGGGAATACTGGAGATAAATGAGGTGGCATAACCATACAAGCACACACTGAAGACAGAGGTGGGGCAGAACTTACCTTTAGCAAAACGGTCCCCGGGGTAGATGTGGCGGTTGTAAACATCCATGATGTAGACACGCCGGTCACCCATGAAATCTCGCTCATGGCCATTGCCCTGTGGACAGACACAACTGTCACTTCAGGCAGGGGCTCTCAGGAAAGGGGGATCTAATGTCACACAGCAGAGCTGCACACACTCCAGACATGACCCGGTAGCCCCCTTCAGAACCAGCAGAACCCTGTCTCTCACCCTCTCTGTGAAACAGGGCAGGATCTGGCCCCACTACCCTCAGTGGAACTGGGACTAGAGAATAAACTGTAAAGGGCTGTGTATGTGTGAGTTGGTTTACTTGGAGCAGAGAATGGGTCAGGGAGAGCAGCTGAGGGTTTTGAGGAGTCTCCTGCCTGGTGTATGAGTGGTCATCAGGAGGCAATGAGCCCCGCTGAAGTCAAGGTCAGGAGCAATGAGGAGGATCTGCCACCCTGGTTGGACTGAGCTGCCAACAGGGAAACTAAGAGCACATTAAACCGGCTGAAGCACGCTTGGGGCTGTTTCCAGAAGGAAGGCACCCCACAGTGTGCCAGGGACATTAGAAGGGGGACTCTCACCACGGTAAAGTCCCTGGGCTCCCACACAGAGTTACTCACCTGGTGGGCATCAAGATCAATGATAGTGGCCCTGGAGACACCTTCCACACGCTCAAACAGGAACTGACAGGGAGAGAGGAGGTGTGAGGACTGGACAGGCGAGGACCCAGCCCTTTCAGGACTAAGGGGTTGAGGGGTCAGAAGGACAATGGGCAAGACATGGCTTTCCCAGGAGTGCTGGGAGAAGTGGGGGGGGGGGGGGGTTGGTCAGGGAAGGATCTGGGGGCAGGCAGTATACTATAACCTGAAAGTTGAGTGGTCAAATCCTGGATTCTCCAGGATATGTGGGGATTGACAGATGAGCCCCATAGTCGTGGAATTTAACTCCCCAAACTTTGCCTCATTCTATAATACTAAATCCTAATGCCTCTCCCTCTTCGAGGAGACCTTCTCCCACTACCCCTCCAAGTTCTCCTGTGCCCTGTTCTAACAGCCAGGCCTACTGACAGCCATCTACATGCCTGTGAGAACAGAGATCCCTATTAGCTTGGCACCCAGCATGAGACTGGGCAGAGAGCACATGCGGGGAGGGAGGAGAGGTTTCACAGAATCTTCCATTTAGGCAAGCTCCCTTCACTCAGTTTCCTTATTTGTAATACTCAAGGGTTCAGTGAGGGAAGGTGGGGAGGTTAGGATATGAAATCAACAGCAGTTGTTCAGAGTCTCTTGTCTCCTTACCCCCTCCTCGCCTTCCTCTTCCTTTCCCTCCCTCCTGCAGCCATGTCCTTATTCCTGTCCACAGTCCAGAAACCTGCGTGTCCCTACTCCCGCTTCCAACAGAGGCTCCCTCCTGCCACAGACAGGTTTCTAGGGGCAGGAATGTGCCAGACTCAGTTTGAGTCCTGGCCAGGTTGAATAGCTCGGGATGTCCTTCTCCACTGTGAGGAGGCCCCTCCCCGCTGCGAGCCCACTTCCCTTCCCTGGAGTGTGTGGTAAGCTATGGGAAGCTATGGGAGGACTTTAGAAGTAAGGTGCCGCAGGTTCAGACACACCTTGATAGCTAGTGTAATGTCTGCATAGGCACAGAAGCCCCCGCCACGGTCACTGGAACAGTGGTGGAAGCCGCCACCTGCAGAAAGGTAGATGGTGGCAATGGTCAGAGCCAGGTCCAAGTGCCCTCTAATCCCTACCATCCCCACGTCCCTTCCTGTTGGGATTCCAGGGCATGTCACCACTCCAGGCCAAGAGGCACCTCCATGTCATATCTGCAGCGTAAAAGGGCCAGCCGAAAAAAACCCACCCTGGCCCTGAAACCAGAGCCAGTGAAAGAAACACTTTAGTCCTAAACCCAGAACCTAAGAAACACACCCTGACTCTGAAACCAGAGCCATAGAAACACAGTTTGACCCTGGAACCAGAGTCAGTGAAAGAAATATGCACTGGCCCCCAAACTAGAGCCAAAAAGCTAAAAAAAAGAAAGAAAGAAAGAAAGAAAGAAAGGAAGGAAGGAAGGAAGGAAGGAAGGAAGGAAGAAAAAAGAAACAGTTTGGCCCTGAAACCAGAGCCAACTCTACTACTGATGACCGGAACACAAAACCAACCAATCCCTGAGCAGGAAAACCAACCAATCCTTGAGCATGAAATCTAACACACTGACTCTGAACCCAGAGCCAATGAAAGAAACACATTAGCCCTGAATCCAGAACCAAAGAAACACACTTTGGCCCTAGAACCAGAACCAGTGAAGGAAATATGCCTTAGCCTTGACAACAGGGCCAAAAGGTTAAGAAGGGACAGTGAAAGAAACCAGAGCCAACTCTGTCCCTGATCAACTGAACATTAAGCAACCAAGCCCTGAGTAGAAAATCTGGGAAAAGCCGGGGGAAAACTCTGCCCCTAAGAAGCTTCTCTGCCTGTTCAGGGGTGGGGGTGGGGGGCTGTCCTTTCCCACCCTGGCAGAAACAGCTACTTTCCTGGATCCTCCTTCCCAAATAATTCTCTTTCTTAAAAGAGTTTTGGGTGAAGATCTGTCACCTTCTTGGAGCAGAAGAACCTTTGCTGAGACATTCCCTTAGGGGGTCTGAGTAGAAAAAAAAAACAGAAACAGTTACATCTGCTGGGAAACTCCCTTGGGAGTGGAGCAGGAAAAGTAACTTTTTGCTTGAGCCTAGATTTCTACATCTTTACAGGGGTTTCCCCTTTAGAAGAGAGAAGCCGAAGGAAACGGATAGCTCCGCTAAGATGTTCCCTTAGGGGACCGAACAGAGCTTAGCTGCTCTTTCTGGGAGAGGAGCAGGATCGTTACATCCTGCAGGGAGACCATCCCCCACCGCACCCCAATTTCAGTACAGCCTGACTTCCCAACAAGTCAGGATACCTTTCCCTCTAGAGCTGTAACACACAGCCACCCCACCCCACAGAAAGGGCCCCTTCCACAGAGACTATGTCAGCCAGCTGAGCTGCCCTTGAGTTCCCACGCCAGAAAGGGGCAGCTCTAGCAGGCTTGCCTTGGACCCAGATTCTGCTAGTGGTGGACAGAAATCCCATGCCATCCCCAACCCTGAGACACAGTCTGGGAGCCCTTTTGATTTGGACTAAAGAGATGCTGTTGTCAGTTTTCTGCTAGAATGGCTATTAAGCTGCTACTGCCCCTGTATTCCTGGAGACCCAGGATTATAGGAACCTTCTGAAATGGGGATCCAAAACTACCCCACCCCCAGCAGTGGAAGTGGGACCATATAGACAAAGGGCTTGCTTTACCCCCGGGACTCCTAACGGCACCGACTTCTACAGCCCAGAAGAGAGCTCTATCTCACCAGTACCTCTTACATGAGCTGCTCAGGCACAGAGAAGATCAACAAGTTTTTCAGAGAACACAACCAGAAATGGCAGCACCATCCGTGAAAGCCATGCTTGATCAGGACTCAATGCTCAACTTTAGCCAGGCCCTAGTTTCCACCGTAGAAGTGGCCCTTTATGAACTGGGAACCATGTTAAAGGCACGCAGGGTATGAATCACCCATGGGTTTGTGTGACTGGATATCTTAATACCACGGCTATGCCCGGTCTAATGCTGAACACCTGATAATGCAAGCAAGACAAAACATGGCCCCCCCACCATGCAGAATTCACAAAAAGGGCAAAGGGCCTGCTATAGACCATGCACAAGCCAGCACCTTCTCACTATGTTTAATTCTTCACAAGATAATGATACCACAGCAAAGGAAAGGCTGCCAAGGAAAAGGTTCTTTATCTGTCAAGGACTGTGAAGACAGACGTGCAAGGGCCACAAAGAGCCCACGGAGCTGGGGAGCACTAGCCCTCAGGGACCCTTTCCAGCTCCACCAGGCTAGCCAGACATTCTGAAGCCCCACTACTCACCAACATTGATGGCCCAGCCTCGTTCCACAGCCAGCTTCCCCGCCTTTGGAGAAAGCAGAGGGTAGGAGTTCAGACCTCACCCTGAGGCAAGCACGCATTCACTCCATCAATATAGCTCTGGGACAAGAATAGGTATCGGGAGGGACCAGGGGACACCCTCCCCATCCCTCAGAAGACCAGTCGCAAATTTTATCTGGCCAACAGGGGAAAATAACCAGACAGCCAGCATGGAGAAGGGTTTGGGGTGGCCCTCCTGGTTTTAAAAAGAAAACATCAGATATTCGAGTGAAGTGAACTGAGGATTTCCCTGTGGCTTTTGAGTGGAAAAGAGGCCGTTTGCTTGTGGAAATATCATAGGCAGGTGGCTGAATCCCACAGGTGTTCCGGGTGAGTATCAAAATTTGGCAGTGTCAGGGCAATGGCCATTGTTAAGCCAGACCTCATTGACTGAGACACATAGTGTCCCTTGACCAGCTTTCCAGTCTGTGACTAGCGCTACTGTAGAATATACTTCTGCTGGGTTACACACACAGCAACTCAAATTGTTATTAGGTGGGGAAGGACACTACAGGACAAAGAGGGGTGGGGACCAGGAGTTGCACACCCCACCCAGCCTACCATGATGGTGCCTCCAGTTTGGGTCCGCAGAGGCCTCAGCACCTTCCTCTGCACAAGGAAGTTGGGGAGAAAGATAACTGGGGGTATCTCAGTGATGGTAGCCACCACGAAGGACCACTGTGGAAAGAGACATGGAAGTCAGACTTGGTGCCAGACCTGGGCATGGTGACTCCCTGCTCTGCATACTGTCTTTGTTGGGAGCAATAGCTGTGGTACTCCGATCTAAGCACAATGAAGTTGAAGTCGGTGTTCTGAGGCACTCTTCTGCCCTCTTGTGTCCATAAAAAGAACTGCATGTTGCTCTAAGGCTTAGCCTCCATGTGGCTTCTCAGCTCCCCACTGCTCAGCAACTACCAGGAGGACAGTGGCTCTGGTGCCAAGTGCCAGCAAGCACCTCCCAAGTACTTAGGACCTGTAAGTCATGCAGGTGGGCTTGAAGTCTTGTCTTGTGCTGGGACACTTGTAGCCATGGCTAACAAGCCAGCTGGTGCAATGATCCATCTTCATGGGAAGGAGAGGGTCTTAATGGAGAAGGTAATATCTACAGAAGGTAAACAGTGAACAAGAGTCCCCAGACGTAGGCATTGGGCCAAAGAGGCAATTTATGGCAAAGCACTGAGTTCAGGAATGACAGAATCTGGGCACAGCAGGGCAGGGTAAATAAACTTCTCCAGTTGTTCAGGACCTGGTCTCCTGACACAGCATACTGCCAGAGACACAGGAAAACCAAAACCAGAACTGAAAACTAAACTCAGAGGGCCCCCGAGCTCCAAATCCAGCTGCCAGGAGCTACTTTGTTGCTTTTCTTGCGCTTTCAGGCAGGTGACTCCAATCCTTTCTGCAAAGCACTGCAGAAACCTGACTGGATGCCTCTGGCGCACTCAGCTGTCCTTGTTCTTTTACTTTTGTTGGAGACCTGATCTCTCTACATATCCCAGGCTGTCCAAGTATGATGTAGACCAGGTTGGCCTCTAACTCAAAGAGATCGCCTGCCTTTGCCTGCTGAATGCTTCAATTAAAGGTGTGTGCAACTTTATAATAATACTAATTATTATTATTTTGTAGACAATTGTTTCTTGCTTTCCCCAGGGGACAACTTCTTGGCCAAGATCCACTGGGACTCCAGGTCCAGGTGTAATGGAGTCATATTTACATGGAACATGGGCACATCCTCATACATAAATCATGCCTAGATTGCCTATGACACAGGCTGTGTTACCACTCTGAGAGAAGTTTATGCCACGGTTTAGGGAATAAGACAAGAAATTTTTATGTTAAGATGGATGCAATATTCTTTTTAGAATATTCTCTAAATTTCTAGAGAATGGATGGTTGGGCCGGAGAGCAAAGGACCCAAATATATATACTCTTGCCTGTATTTATGAGTCAGTTGAGCTAAAGGTAGTATGGTAGTGCATGGCTACCATCCCAGGTTGGGATGTAGAGGCAGAAGAATAAGGAGTACAGGGCCAGCCTTGGCTACACAAGACCCTGACTCAAAGGACAAAACAAAAATATGTGTTTAATCAGAATCTCATGCCTCGGTTACTTCAGGCATATTTCAAATGCTGGCCAGCCACTGTGGCCAGTGCTGGGATGGAGCAGGTCTAGGATGTGCCAATCGTGATAGCTTTATCAGGCAGGACTGCTCTGGGGCGGGGGGGGGGGGGGGAATCTGTTGGTGACTGAATAAAACATTTAAAACACTGGAGTGGGGCAGCCTGTGGCTCTGGAAGAAGAGGGAGAAAGGGCTTGGCAGAGTGGGCTGTGGGCCAGGGAGATGGTAGTTACAGCGGGGATGAGTGGATATAGGGTCTCACAGTGGCATTGATCCAGGGCAGGGTGAGCAGCAGACAGAGCAACTGAGAAAGGTACTGGTGTGGAGGGGACAGTATGGGACAGATACGATTATCTGGAATGTGCAGCAGGATAGCCAGAGGGCAGCCAGATTGTTCAGGCAGAACCCACCCAGAATGCCTTATGACAAACTTGGACAGGGCAAGGGGCTTAGGGATGGTCCGGTTGGACGCAGGGCCAGGACAGGGCTTTCTAGTCAATCTGGGCTCTGCCTCAGCTGTATGCCTCTGTGACTGCCTCCTTATCTGCAGAGCAGGGTCTGGAATGAGGGTGTAACTGTGGAGCCCTGCTGCAGAGATCTGTCCTCCCCTCGCTGCTCACAGGCTGTACCAGATCTGCACACCGCCACAGCACATGTGTGTCACTATCCAAGGCTACATGACATCTGTGTCTATCCCCTTCAGAAGGGTACCATCAATCCTAAATCTAAATCAAAACTGCTGGGCCTCGGGGCCCACGCCTGTAAATCCTGCTGCTCAGGAGGCCAAACTCGAAGACCATGAGCCCAGACCAACCTTGTCTCAAATTTAAAGGTTTTTAATTTTTTTTTTAAAGGGGGGAGATTGATGGCGTGGCTTAGTAATTAAGTGCTTGCCTAGGTTTGCTCTTCAGTATGGAGAAAATAAAATTAAATAACTACAAAGGAAAAAAAAAAACCTAAGCTCACAGGGACCCCTGGGCTCTGTTACTTCTCTTGCACTGCCAAACAAGCTAATTCAATGCTTTGTGCATCAAAATATCCTGGTTTGATGTCTTCTTAAGCTCTCTCTCTCTCTCTCTCTCTCTCTCTCTCTCTCTCTCTCTCTCTCTCTCTTCTGTTATTTGTTATTTTGCTTTTGCTTGCCATAAGTTCATTCACTCAAAACTCATAACTATGCCCGATCTTTTCGTGGTACAGAAATGGAGTGTGTATACCCCAAATAACTGAGACTGGGTATTAGACAAATATGTATGGGCATATCCACAGCAACACTACTGATGATCACCAAAATGGAGAAATAACTCACATGTACATAAACTAACGGATGGGCAAGCAAGATGTGATACACCACGTGGTAGAGTGTTAAGTATCCAAGAAGAGGGATGTGGAGTGTGGGGCATGGTTTGGTGACAAAGCTCTTGCCTTACATACTTAAGCTCTGAATCCCAGCCACACTGGGAAGGAGCATGCATGGCACCTGCCCAGTGTGAGGTGTAGTGAGTCAACCCAGACACCAAAGCTCACACAGTGCCTGGTTCCATCTGTACAAAGTCTGTGAAGGCACGCTAGAGGTGGGCGGTGACCGGGCAGAGGGCAGGGAGAACCAAGTGCTCTGTAGAGTCAGGGTTTTCTTTCAGGGTGATCATGACATCACATGGTGAATGATGGAAATGCTGCTTTAAGACAGTGGACTGTGTCATATGTAACTAACCATATTTTTATTTCTTCTAAGAAAAGGAGAGATGGCCTCTTGGGGAAGAACCGACAAAGTCAAAATCCCAGGTTCCCATCCCCCATAGCCTCTCCCATAACCCTCCAGGTTCCCTGAGGTTTGCCTCCCTCCCTCCCACAGTGCCCTTAGAGTTGTGGCTCCTGTCTAAACTACCTTCCCTCACTCTAGACCTGCTGGCCTCACTGTCCTCCATACCCTACCTCGCTGTCCCACTTTGCGTGAGCACTTGGAGCCTGTTCATCTAGTTATGCTTCTTCTCCGTTCTCCATTGGAGAGGCACTTGGTCTCTGCTTCCATCCCTTCCCTGCAGGACCCAGAACAGTGCATGCTGGTTATGAATGTGATGATGGGGCTCATCAGACATCAGGATCTTTCAGCTCTGACCTGCTCCCAGGGCAGGGCCCTAGAGCTCACAGCAAGGAAGGCAACAGTGCTCATGCTGACAAGATACCACCCTTCATGGGTCTAGCTCCAGGGTGTACACACAGTTGGTGCTCCTGCACCAATGTTATCTTCCTCTTTGGGGGCCCTGCTCATTGGGATGGAAGGCTATGCAGTCCAGGATCAGGGAGGAAGGCCAGGGCAGGTGTGTGCACAGAGTAGATGAAGCAGGCGAGAAGGGTATACAGCACCCACAGACAGACCCAATAACAACTCTGGGAACCCTGAAGGGACCTGCTGGACACAAGGACAGATGATGCAGACATGGGGTGAGAGCTGTAGCACTAGATAACGGGTCTCACCTGAGTGTCAAAAGCACCTCACCCATCACTCCCCCGCTGTAGCCTTGGGCTGGTTAGCCAGGACACACAAGACCTGGTATATTATAAAAGTCATGCTTCTCCCTTTGTTCTGGCTACCAGGGAGCTCTGAGCCCAATGTTGTTACCTCTTTATCATCTTGGTGAACCCCTATGTTACGCTGATATAGCTGAGTCCCCCTACTCCGGTCTTACTTAATGTTTGGGACTCACAGACTACACTGCTTCCAAATTTTGGGACCAAAACTAGACAGGCAGCCTGCCTTGTAAGTTTTCATGAAGGTTTTATATACGCGTGGGTTCCTGGCAACTCCCCACACCAGCCCCAGCCTGATTCCCACCCCATGCTTGGTCTCTTACTGTCCAAACTCAGAGCATCTACCCCTGCCTTGCCCTCTCTGTCTGCACTCCTGGCTAGGCCCCTGGGCTGTGCACTAACCACGCATGCCTGAGCCCCAGGAAACCAGGGCAGCCAGGCACTGGGCTTCCGGCCAATGCCTCACACCTCTCTCCTGGGAGCCAGGGTGCAGCCTCTTCCTGGCAATCTTTCATGAGCTCATACTGCCATGGCCCATCTAGAATTCTCACAGCTCAGGCCATGGTTAGACGGGTAAGAGGCCAGCAGCTGGGGCCCTGGTCCTGAATAGATGCCTACAGGGTCCTCCCCTCGCTTAGCCAGGTCTCCCCAGTAATGACCTTGAGCAGACACTACCCACTTCTGAGTCAAGGTCTTTCCAGACAGAGTGAAGGGGCCTGTTGACTTCTGCCCTCTGTGGAGTCCTGAGTTCAAGATGACTCTGACAGGAAGCCTGGGGGCCAGGGCTCCCACACTCTGAAGCAGAGGATCAATGGCACCCTGATGTAGACCCAGCCAGGAGGGCTGGCATTCTGACACAGGATCCCACGCCAACCTGCCACATAAAGATGAACTAAGGACCCAGCTCCCAACAGGAGCTTGCAGTGACCTCCTGTACCAAGAGGCCATGGGAAGACAGTGGTAGTCCGGTGTGGCCTGCATGTAAGGTTTAAGAACCTTACAGTTAGCAAATTCGGAATCAGAGTAGGCGGCTGGGGGTATGGCTCAGTGATAGGGTGCTTGCCTAACATGTGTGAGGCCCTCAGTTCAATCCCAACAACCATAAAAAATAAAAAAAAACACCCATACCTCAAAACCCCAAAGCAAAAAGAAAAAAAGAAAAAAAATCTGCAAATATCATTTAATAATCAGCATCTGGCTTCTCCTGGAAAAGCGGGCACTGCAGTCATGCTGGGTCCCACTGTGTGGCAACCAACCACACGGCCCACGTGAGAGGGAAGGATCTGCAATTCACCCCAGACACCTCCACACAGGTGTCTGCCCCCCCACCCAAGTCTTTATCTTCCCTGCTGGACCCTGGGGAGTTCCAAACCCATTTTTAGCCCAAGAGTTTACATTTACAAGAAGGTCTTAGACTAGCATCTCAGCCCATTCCACAAACAGGCCAGAGTAAAGTGTCCTTAGTGGGCAGGACAGGGGCTGGTGTCCCCCTCCCACTAAAGTTGATCCCAGAAGGGGCCTCTGAGGCCCGTCCAGAGCACAGGCTGAAAGTCACTGACATGCCCAAATCCTCTAAGGGGTTCTGTCTGTACCTCCCTGTTTTCACACATCCTGAAGATGGGGAACTAACTACCCACAGAGATACCTTCCTACAGTCCCTCCGTATCTTAGGAACTAGAGATTCCCATGTCTCCCTGGGCTAGGGGCCGGAGTAGTTTCCCCTAAGGCTGAGCTTCCCCTCCTTCAGTCACTGTGCCTGGCCACATCCCACAAATCCCTGTACTGTACCTTCAGCTCGTTGAGATAGCGCCTTGTATGCACCACCAGCAGGTCCTCTTCCGAGGCCTCCCGTGCCTCCACCAGCATGCCATCCGACAGCAGCTTCTCTTCTGGAACCACAGAACAAGCCCCTGCTTCCTTTCTGCTGACTCTCAGGGCCAGGTGTAGCCCCCAGGCCCTCCCTAGGCTACATGCTGGCTTCTGGCAGCCCCTCAGCACACAATAAACTTGTGGGTATTCTGAGAATGACTGCCTCCCTAGGCCAGTGTGGCCAGTGACTAGGTCCTCTGCCTCTAGGTGTTGAGTTTGGAACACAAACAGTCTCCATATTTTTTGTGTTGCTGACAGTCACCAGGAGAACTCGGGTACAACTAACTGGATGACTCCCAGAAGCAGGTGGCACAAGGAACAGGAATGCTCTCAAGGGAGAAAAGGCTCTTAGCAACTCTCCCTCAACAGGTGGCTTAGGACATCATGCCTCTCCTCAGCCTCTGTCTGAGCCTTGCTCAGGGGGGAATCCTTGCTAACCAAAGGAGAGCAGTGATTCACAGGCAGAACAGGCCAGAGTCAAACAACTGCTGTTTTCAGAGCACTGCCTTCCTGCTGGAACCTTCTATTTATGGCAAGTGAAACTGCCTTTTCCCATATTGATGACACAAGATTCCTTTAAAAACAAATTTAAGTTTAAAAAAAAAATCCCAAGATTCGGTCATTTAAAAAATATGCAGAAACACAGGAGTAGCTGGTATAGGGGACATCAGAATGTCTGCGTGGCTTGTAGATCTCTAGTATCTGCTGAACATGCTTACCAAAAACTCGGGCTAAGAGAAGGCACAGCCCCAGGGTACTGTTAGACTGGGTCGTGATGGTCTGGGTTCTAGACAAATCAGAACTAGGATCTATTTTCAGTGAATCAACCTGTCCCATTCACTTCTACACACATTCAGGCAGGTGCTCCTTTCCACAGCATCCCATGACCTTTGACACCTCCGGACTGAGTCAGCTCCTTTCCTGCCAGGGCCTCTAAAGAGCTTGCCCTGTGGTCCTGCCTCCCATCTCCCCTCATCGACAGGAAAACAGGAGCAAAAGGGCCTGGTTGCTCGCTCCCAGCTAAGGGAGATGAGGGACCCTTCTTTTGAGGTAGGAGTCCAGCCTGCAGAGAGAGTACCAGCAGGAAACCACTTGTGCAGGCAACAGATGCGCTAGGCTAGCGTCCCAGGCTCATGCCAACACCACACAGCATCTGTGTGCTTTCTACTCCATGTTTCCCTTTGGATGTTCAGGCTGGTACCCACTGCGGAGGAGAAAGCTGTACCACTTGCCATAGATAGAATGTCACCAGAGGGACAAAAACAAACCCAACAGAATGGCTGTGTTATTAATGTCTAATTTGGTACTATTTTCTGCACGATGCAGAGGTGGGGACCTGCTCTAGATTTTTAGGAAGGGAGACGGGGACTAGGTCTTACTGGAGGGACTATGAGACATGGTCCATTTGTGCTTAGCAGCCTGCCTGCAAAGACCCTTTAACAGCAGGGCAGAAGGCAGTCTGTGGCTGAATTCAGATAAGGATGAGGATGGGGAGAAGAAATGGAGGAGGCAGATGCAAGTCTGAGGGGTGGTAAGGATAGGGAGCTGGAGGGGGCAGATGCAAGTCTGGGGGGGGCAGGAGGGGGCTTTCTTACCTTTCAGGAAGTTGATCACCTTGCCCCATTTTCCAGCATCAAAGGGGTGCAGCTTCTCCAGGCCCATGAAAGTGATGTTGTAACGTGGCGAGTACACGATGGGCCAGCGTTTCTCTGGTACATGCTGGTACAGCTGTGTTGCGTGCGGCCTTCAGTGTGCAAAGAGACAGGCGCAGATATAGAGGGCAGCCTCCTTGTGGAAAGCAGTCTTCCCCTCCCCATTCACGCCAGGAGGTCACAACACCAACAAGTATGAAAACAGCTCTTCCCTGAGCCCTGACTGGCTTTGCCTAAACCCGCCTCCAACACAGTCCTCACAGCCGCTTTGGGGACCAGGTGTGCCCAAGGTCACATGCCAGTGCCAGGTGTAGTCAGCAGTGCTGACGCCAAGGCCCAAGGCCTGCACCGGGGAAGGCGGGATGAGGGGGGTAGAATGTGGCTGTCTCACGAGTCAGCTCACGCATCTGCGAAGCTGGGGATAAAATGTGCTGCGCGGGAGAGGGGTGTAGATTGCGATTGCAGGAGGTTGTGCCCTTGTCGCAGACCTGCAGCCCACCGCGGTGCCCTGGGGAGGTGAGACCCACCATTCGCCCTTCCTGTCTCCCATTCCGCCCCACCCGTCCCGCTGCGCCCACGGGGACCCCGAACACCCGGGCTTGGCCCCATGCGCGACCCCGCATACTCACATCCCGCAGCCGGCCCTGCCTGCTCTGGCCGCCACTCCACACCGGGAAGGGTGGGAGGCGTGCAAGGGGCGGGCCTGGCGCAGAACACGCCTCCGTGGCACTGGGAACTGGGGGTGGAGCTCTGGCCTTGCAGCTGCGTCACAGACAACCAGACTCGCGCCGGCCAAGGAGAGGCATCCAATGGGGTCCCGCCTAGGGGGTGTGGTCATGCGCAGCTCCGCCCACATTCCCAGGGTAGAAATAAGCAGCCACTTGCTTAGGCGGTGTGAAGAGCTTCTTTGCTCCATTCGTGCCTCTTGCCTGAGTGTGGAGGTGGAGGGTGTGTTCTGGGCCTGCCATCCCCGTACATGTTTCCTCCTGGAGTGGGGTGCAGCCGTCCACTCCTGTACCATCTGTGGCGTTTTCACCTTGGTATAATCACTCCCCACTTGTCGTAACGTTCCTTGAACCTCAGTTTCCCTATCTGTAGAACAGACCTGGTGATCCCGTCTTTAGGGTACAGTTCTGTATATTTGAACATTTCATTTCTCCTGTCTCAATTCCTCCTGTATCCTTACCCTGGAAGTTGATCGACAGTTGGGGGTGTCGTGTGGCTGGAACCTGGTAGGAAGCCCTAACAATAAAGCCCAGAAGAACAGACAATGGGCCTCTGTTGGCCCAGCTGTCTCCATCAACCAAATAGAGGCAGCTGACCAGAGGACTGCCAGGAGCTAGAATGGCAGCTGGGAGTCCAGGGGCTCCAGGGTCATGTGAAGGGAACCAACAACATTTTTTGTTTTTTAGGGGGTGGGGGCAGCGTGCCGGTGTGTATGTGTAGATCAGAAAACAGTGCTGTGCAGACCATTTCCTTTGGGTGGGTGCCAGGGATTGAAGTCAGGTGCTCTGGCCTGGGCACCAACAGCATGTATTTGCCAGCTGAGATCTATCGTGGACAGTTGTGTGGAGCACTTTCGGTGTGCCTGCTGTTAGTGTTCAGAAAATATGACATAGATTGTGAAAATGCCCTTGGAGTGTGAGGTTATCCCAGAGTCACCACACTAGCCAGCGGTGTTAGGGTGGAGCCTGAGGAGACAGCACCTTCAGTTTAGGGGACAAAGGCAATTTCTTCTTCTTGGAAATTTGGGAGAGTTTCCATATCATGTGACCGAGCCTAGGTGCTAGGAGTTAACGAACCTGGATCATAGTAGATAAGGCAATGAAGTTATAATTCAAAGTTGCTTTAGACCTGTTCAGGAAGAGGGTACGGTGTTTATTACAAACTAGGAATGGAGTCTTCTTTATCTCTTTGTTATCTATCACGAGGTTCCAGCCTGTGTTCAACCTAGACGGGGCATTTGCCAGCATCCTGGCCTAGGAAGGTTGAATCAGCTCTCTGGACTTTCACTGCTGCATCTAGAGATGCAGGAGATGATCTGGACAGTCCACCTTCTGGGGGAGCTGAGAGACTTGAAAGATAACATCAGCTCTTACTGAATGCCTGTCGTGGGCCAGGTCAGTCCCAAAAGCCTCGTGCTTATTGAACTCCAAACAACCCTGGAAGGCAAACTGTCCCCATTTCATATGGCCTCAGTTTCACTCATATAAAATATCAGGGGTGCAGATAAATGTGTAAAATTTAGTGGACAAAACCAAACAACAATAAAATGCATACATAATGCCAGAGAAACTGGTCTCACCTCAGAGTACTGGCTTGCTCTGGGGTTTAGCCAAGAGGTACAGCTGAGCATTGGGTCAGGAAAATGAGGGTCAGAGAGGATTTAGTCTAAGATATGTCCTCAGATTTGTTCTTATGCCTGTGGAAGAGGGAGGTAGCCTAGGGAGCACTGAAGTGTGAGGATCCTTTCAGGCTCTCATTGCAGGCTGGACCACCTGTCAGCACTGTCACAGGTGCAAGAACCAGCTGTGTGATCTGAGCAGTTGAATTTAGGGAGACTCTTTGTCACAGCGTTATAGCACATCTGTTAATGCCCAACAACAGGGTCACATCTGTGCACACAGTAGACAGGGTGAGAGCCCCGTCCAAACCCATGGAGAGTAGGAGGAACAGACCTTTTATTTTTACAATGTATGTTGGGTTTTGCCTGCGTGTATGTCTATGCACCACATGTGTGCAGTATCCATGGAAGCCAGAAAGGGTGTCGGATCCCCTGGAATTGGACTTATAGATAGTTACTAACCACCCTGTGGGGGCTAGGGATTGAACTTTGGGTCCTCTGGAATAACAGCAAGTGCTCTTACCCACTGAGTCATCTCTCTGGCCACTAGGAAACCAAAGTCATAATTACTAAATGTTGTATTGTTGTAAACTGTACAAGCCGAGGCGGGAGGCATTGGTGGGTCCTGGTTCACAGCAGTCCGGGAGGGCTGCTCCCTTGAGGTGGTTTTTATTTTGAGCGCTATATTTTTACAACGTCATTGTGATAAGACACTGATTTACTGAACACTGTGTGTTTATTGTCCTTTCCCTTTGCACCATTCATATCATCGTGGGATGGATTACAATCAAAAATGAACAAGAGCTATAGGTGCAGCTCCATGGTAGAGCAGTGGACTTAGTAGCATAGTCCTGAATTTGAAACCATTCCCACCACCACCTGAATACAGAGTTTCCTGTGCAATCTATAGGTGGTAGGAGTCACAGGGGGCTCCCATATGAGTTTTTTGACAGCTGCCAAGCTCAGGCAAGGCTAAGCTGGTGGGACTGTAATTGACAGCCCGCCCACCCCAGATAAAATTGACAGAAAGAGCTCCAAATACACCCGGGGCAAGGAAGCAGCCTGCAGATCCTCAAGGATCACACTGTTGCCCTGGCAACATCACCATAGCAACAACAACAATGATTGGCTCTTGGACATTGCAGCAGTTTCTGGTGCAAAGGTGATCAGAGTATTGCTATGGCAACCAGAAACTGAGGGAACTAGGTTTGACAGCTCAGTGCCCACTTCCTTAACATCATGGTGAGGGACATGGGACCTGTCAACCTAATTGAGAACACCTTCTTTCTCTTTGTCCTCATGTTTGACAGTTGTAACCTGATTGGCCCCGTTTTGTACCTCATTTGTGTGTACACACATATGGCCAATCAGAGCTTAGTTGGCCCTGTTGCTGAGCAGAGGAGCTCTGAAGGGGCCATTCTCTCCTTGAAGCACTTCTCAGAATAAGAAAAGAAGGAAGGTTCCAGAGTCTGGTTTCTAGAGGACTTCCACCCCAACAGCGGCTTGGCTATTTGGAAAAGGAAGTTCAACTTGAGAACTTGCCAAAGACAGACCCACTGGGGACTCCTGGAGCCTGAGACAGCCTCCAAGATACCACACCTGGATTGCATAGGAGCAACCATCCCGCAGCCTCCAAGAAACCTGCCCCTCCTGCTATTCCTACGGCTCTTATTGGTGACTGGTGGCCTCATTTCTGCATGCTTGCTTTGTGGTCCTTGGCACCGAGATGATACTCTGAGAGCTTTCAATGTGTAACACTTGCTGAGCACCTCAACAGTCCCTCAGTTGATACGCTGGAGCTGAGCACACAGAACTGCTGCATAGCCTCCTGTGAACGGGATCTTGCTGCCACTGAGGGTCCCAAGATCTTTATTTTCCTGTTTAAAATTGTTACTCCTTCATGCAAGCAGCCTTGAGAAAGGCTGCCCTCATTTTTGCGTTGCGCTTAGGGGCTGTCTCCACTCTGAAGGGACTCTGGCCAGATAGAGCTTGGCTCTGACAGGCATTGACCTTCTTTCCCCTTCCCTCTGTCTTCCCAAGAACCATTAGATTACATTCCTAAAGCAGTCACCAACTCTATTCCCTTATTTGGTCATTCCCTCCACCTGAGGCTGACTATCATGGTCCAGCTATCAAAATATAGTCCAACAATCAAAAGCCCCCTTTGGTTCACCTAATTAATGTGCCCAATCAAAATATACCACCGCATCCTAGCCCATTATAACACAGACCTCCCCATTTTTCTCTTCTTAAAAATTACACCTGAGAGCGTCGGTGGCACACATCTTTAATCCCAGCACTCAGAAGGCAGGGCCAGGCAGATCTCTGTGAGTTCGAAGTCAGCCTGGTCTACAGAGTGAGTTTCAGGACAGCCAAGGATACACAGAGAAATCCCGTTTTGAAAAAACGAATTACACCTGCAAGGTCATTTGTTGCTGTGTTTTTGTTTCTGTTTTTCCCCCCGGCCTGAGACAGAAAACAGTCATTTTAACTGTCCCCTCCAACCCCGCTTCATAAAAGCTCTCTCTGTGAAAACATTTGTTTAGGTGTGGTTTGTGGCTAATCCAGGGTCCCGGGTGGAATTCCTGGAGTGTAAGTAGGGTCTACTCCATTGGTTCCATGACTTGGAGGGACCAGTAATCCCCTAACCTTTTATACATGTTTCAGTCCTTCTGACTCCCAGTTCCCTCATCCAACACTGGTTGGCTGGTAAATCCCTCACCTTGGCTGTCCTAAACAATTTTCGAATTATTAGGTGACAGCCATCGAATGTCTGGTGTCCCCACTCTGGCCTGGGGATTGAGGAGACTGCACTCTGCCACAGCTTCACTGGGTACATAGACTCTCAGGAACTAGCTGCCAACTAGGCACATTCCGTCCAGTCTGGTTTGGTAGATGGTAGCCGTCTTTCTCTCATGGTGGTTGCACTGCCAGAATCTGGTGCCCTTTCCTTCTCTGGAAAAGAAAAATCCTATTCACAGGTCCCAGATTCATCTTTGGACCCACCCAGTTCCCTCTCTTGGTGACAGAGCCCAGGTAATGGCCCCTCCCTCCCAGAGACCTCTCCTAGGTCTCTAGAGATACACAGGAAGGCCTGCTCTCTAGACAGTGACCCACTACCAACAAGGGTGATGGGTTCTGTCCCTTCCATTCCAACTAACTTACCTTTGAGATATCTTCTTCAGAATCTTGAAAGACTAAAACTCGCAGACATCAATTCCCCTAAGCTCATTCTCTATAGTGCCCAGGCTTGGCCTCTATGTCTACTAAATAATCAATCTAAGTGGTCACCTAATGGCTCTCTGGATCCCCCACTTCCTCCATCCCAACAAAGCCACCTCCACCTAGTTCCCCCCCCTGTTCTCAGTTCTCCTCACACTCACTCGTGTGATAAGCTGAGCTCAGCCGCCATCTCAATCTCGCCCCTCAGAGAAGTGGCAGGCATAGAGGGCCCTACTCGAGGATGCCTTGTTCTCAGTGAGCTGGCCCAGGTTGATAAACTTCTGGGCTCTTGTACCTTAGACCGAACAATTCCAATACCTAGCCCAGTCCTATGACATTACCTCCCACGTTCTTTTCTAATAACTTACTCCCTCAGGAAGACAGACATGTCAAGGAGAACATGTAACCACGTAGACCAAATCCACCGAATAGAGACTCTCCCACCAGGGCCTCCCTGACATAGACCCTCACTGGGACCTCAGCCGTGATGCTGGTTGTCAGGCTAGGGACTGATTCATTACTTGTCTCCTCTCTGGTCTAAGGGGATCAGCCCTCAAACCAATTTAACTTTCAGAAAGTCCAGGAGGTAATTCAAAGCAAGCCTGAACATCACTCTCTGCTCCTCCTGTGCCTTACACAGGTCCTGCTTCAGTACACAAACCTGGACCCTGAGACCCCAGATGGCCAGCAACATCTTCTGACATACTTCTTTGCCCAATCATATGCAGACACAAAGACCAAATTTAAATGCCTAGATCAAGGCCCACTTACAGGTGGGCTGAGGTCCTGGCTGTGGGTTTAAAGTCAACCACACCATGATGAGTACAACCAAAGACACGATTATCAAGTCTAGGCTAAGGCCCTCCAGCAAATGCCCGCTGCCGGGACAGCCCCAAGGAGGGAGGGGCGGATCAGAAGGAGTCACCAGGACCCTGATTTAAATGTGGCAAGAATAGTCACTGGGCCCATCTCTGTCCAAATCCTTGTAGGCCTCCCAGGCCTTGCCTTGCCCTAGGCGTAGACAATGGGGCCATTGGGCATCAAGGACACGGCCTCCCTGGGGTCATCTAGGGGCTAAACCCCTCTAAGCCGACACAAATCGCTCTCTAGGAACCTAGGGCCTCAATTTTCTCAGCGCCACAGGTTATCAGCCTTCACTTTCCAAAGCTCAGCTCTCTCCCCAAGCCACCTATCTTGAATTCTCTCTCACACCAACCCAAAAACATCTCACCTTGCCCATCTCTGCACCTTACTTCTGCCCTCATGGCCAATTTCCTCCACTCACAGATCTCTGAATTCTCATTCCTGATACACTCCCTATACCAAGCTGCTCCTGGACCTCCTCCTTCCTCCTTTCCACAAACAATTCCTTAAACTTAAAACACTCTCCTTTCTGCCCCAGTCTTCCGTCTCCCAGACCTATACAAACCTATACAAACCTTCCATCCTTACCTTCCAAATGCTTAGCCACTTCCTAGGACCGACCTTTGCCTTTGCAGCTCACCTCTCCAAATCTCTAGAATGCACCGTCCATGGCAGACCTCCTTGTCTGCAGCACTTGCCTCTCTGGTCACCTCTAAATCTAACAAACTCTAGGATCTCCTCTCACCATCTATTCCCACCACTCTCCCCCGCAAGCCCTAACTCACAAAAGACTCCACTGTTCCTCCCACGGTCTGTGATTCCATCTCTCCAAACTTCTCTTATCAAACCCACCACTCATATTTCTTACCTGTCCTCCCCTCAATCCCTCCACATTAATCCCTTTGCCTCAGTGCTCCCCAGATCTTTTATACGTCTGTTCCCAAACTCTCAAAAACACTCCTCTCAATCCCTGTCATACACAAGAAGATCTTCTAACTACTTCTGCCTACACTTCCTATGCAGAGGGCAGTTCCTTCCTGTCAGACAGACAGCCACATCAGACTGACCCCTCCATTATCAATAGACAATAGTAACACCAACAGGACTGCCTGATAAGCCACCACCCCACTTTGAAGATTCACCTCCACTTCTCACAAGGCTACCCTACCACGTAACCCAGATAATAAGATAACCTAGATACCTATCCCCCATTCAACACAAAATACTCCTCTAACCCCCATGCTTTGTATTCATCCTTGTCCTTTGGTTCCTGATGCTTCACGATCACCTGTTCCCCACAAACCTCATCTCTCTCTTCAGGATCCTACTTTTCTTCTGCCCAAATGATTGCCATACATCCACTGCCAACTGACTCCCCTAAATTCATTAACTGTCCAGATGTCTCAGGCATCCAACACTAAATAAATCCTATACTCCCAATTACAAGCCATCTCCTAAAGGGACTGGCCCTCCTACCGCTTGCCAAGAGCCTTCCCGATCAATCATGTTCAAGCAATATTTCAATTTCAGAACCTACCTGCACACCCCAGGAAAAAAAATATTGTGCTGTAACCGAAGTCTCTCAAATTGAATTCTCCCAACACAACTAGACCCTGATTTCAGATAACAGTTGTTCCCCCAATTAACCTTCCATAGCCAATCTAAGTTTCCCTGCTTACTCTCAAGAACTCTCAGACTCCAGGTAAGTATTCCTGTCAACCAATAGCCTAGGTTTTTCTGCCCATTGCCTGCTCCTAAGGGAGGGATCTCTCCCCCTTTCCCCATTCTTAGGACTCCTTTTCCCAACTACCAGAACCATGGACCTAAAATTTTCAAATTTATATCCAAAAACTAATCTTCTAAACTCCTTAATTCCACCTTTGTCCCTAGTCTATCTGTCCCAACATGTTTCAAATCAACTACCCGCTGCTCCAATAACTCCAGCGCCAGCCCCAGCTGTTTGCTTGGAATCAACATCTTGGTCCAGTCTCACAGACTACCCTTCTCTAGCCTCAGATGGTCCTGCAGAACCTGGATATCAGTTGACTGATATCAGTCTGTTCTTCCAGAACTTGAACAGCAACCCAGCTTCCTTGAGTCCCCTAATAACAACACCCCAATGTCAGCAGGAAGTAGCCAGAAAGAAAGATGCCCAGTTACCCAACACCCAACAACCCAATAATAAAACAAAAGGGAGAGAATGAAGAAACCCTGGTCATCTTTTCTCCCTCCCCTCTGACTTGCAAAAAAAAAAATTAGATTACATTCCTAAAGCTAGCTACCAAGGTCTATTCCATATTTGGTCAGTTCCTCCTCCTGAGGCTGACTATCAAAGTCCAGCTATCAAAGTACCAAAGTTCAGCAATTAAAAGTCACCTTTGGTTCACCTAACTAGCATACTCCATCAAAATGTACTACAGCATCCTAGCCCATTCTAACAACTCTTTTTTTTTTCTTAAAAATTACACCTGCATGGTCATTTGCAGCCATTTTTCTGCCTGAGTAAGAAAGCAGCTACTTTTCTTCCCCACTTAATAAAGGATCTCTCTGTGAAAACAGGTGTTTGGGTGTGGCTTGTGCCAGTCCAAGGTCTAGGAGGGAACCCTGATATGTCGGGTGTCTCCTTCACACTTAGTTATGCATCCTCGGATCCACCAACCCTCATAGCACTTTGCTATTTAGCAAATGACATCTTACAAATTCTAAATCAAGAGAGGACCTTCTTTGTTCACATCTGTAAGACAGGACAACTTAGGCGTTGGGCTACAGAGCCCTGTACATGGTAGGAAAGCTTCTATATATTCTTGCAAGGCTGGGCAGGAGGTGCAGAAACAAAAGTGTAGGGAGAAACTGTGTATCAGTTAGCTTTTACTGCATAGTAAATGATACCCACACTTAAAATGAAAGCATTCATTGTTTCTGATGAGTCCATTGGCTTTCTGAATCTGAATCTTCTTGGCTATGGTCAGTTAGTGGGTCGACCTTGCCTGGAATAATGTACCCCCTGGATTTGTCCACTTTAACCTGTATTTCTTACCTTGCTCCAGGCAGCTAACCCAGGCATGTCAAATGGCAGTGTCAGGACCCCAAGGAACAACAACTCTGCAATCATGAAAAGTTTGTTTTCGCTGTTTTTCCTTATTTCCTTTTTTTTTTTCTTAGATTACATCTCCCTCTGATCAATTAGTCAGAAGCAGCCACATGGCCAATCCTGCAGCGAGTGTTGGGGACAGGAACTACCAAGGGATGTGAACACTGGGAAACAGGATAATTGTGGTCATTATCACAATCATCCACCACAAGTTGCATCCTCAGCAGATGGAAATGCAATCTCCATGGCAACTAGCCATGGACCACCCCTGAGGCCCAGATGGTAGCAAGGAAATCTCAGCAGAGTCTTCTGACCTCTGCCTAAACATGATTTGTCATGGCATTCAGTCCCTAGAGTGTGGTGCATCCTAGGGGAACCTCGAATTGTCAGCCTAGAGGCATGAGATCTGCGAGTAGAAGTTAAGCTGAGATATATATAAAAAAAAAAGGGCACAATTCACCACAGCTGGCTTTACAGAGCAGAAACCTCCAGAAAGTATAAATGGCCTCTGGTAGGGTTGCACAGAGGGCGAGGAGGACCCTAGAATGCAGAGGAATTATCCAGTGTTGGAGGGAAAGCATCCCAGAAGCTTAGTACATCTGCTCTCTGGAATCGCCCGTTTTGAGGCCAGCAGCATTTTAAGCAGTCAGCCCAGTGTCCTCATTTAATAGCTTCCCAAACAGCAGCGGGGAGAGGCTGTGTGAGTTGCCTGAGGTCCCTAGTGAGCAACCGCACTAGGAGGAGCCTGAGCACCAGACTCTCTCTGCTCTGCTGGGCAGCCACTGGGGTTTGCAGCAAAAGCGCCAATCGTTTCTTAATTAGAGACTCCTGCTTAATTTGCTGATTCCTGAGCAGCCGGTACTCCTTGTCTGGAAATCTCAATCACCGGCATCGACTCTAAATTGCTGTGACCTCACTTTTCTGGTCTCCAGTTTCCATGGGGGATCTTGGATCTGTTTCACGCTTCTGCCCTGCAGGACAGCTGGGAAAGGGGCAGGGACACACAGGAAGCATGTGGAGGAAGCTGCTTTTTCTATCATACACCAGAAACTTCAGAGGGCTTTCCAGCCACCCACAGGAGCAGCAGGATTCAAGGCTGGATTTGCCCAAAACTCCCCACATCCTTGTGGGTGGTCTCTGTCCCTCCCTGGGCCGTAGTGACCCTGGAGCATCTTCTACAAGTTTCAGTCATCAGATTTAGCAAATGAAATTTCAAGATTTCCAGTTGCATTTGGAGTGCGAAAGAAACAAGCAATTTTATAGTATCAGGTGGATTCACGAGGGTTGTGTCCACCTTCCCAACAATGTGCAGCTACTGTCGCTGTTGTGTGTAACATACATTCAGCAGGCTTCCTGTGCTTTATCCAACAGCTCTCCTGCACGGGGAAGCCCTGTTCCTTTCTGCCAGCAGAGAGGGACTGAGAAACGTAAGCAACAGGGACAGTCTTTTCTACTAAAGGGTTAGATAAAAGGGAGCATTGTTTAAAAGCAGACAGAGTGCTGAAGCAAAGGGTCAGTGGTTAAGATCCCTGGATGCTTTTGCAGGGAACCCCAGTCCAATTCCCAGCACCACACAGCAGCTCACAGCCATCTGTAACTCCAGTTGCAGGAAATCTGACACCCTCTTCTGGCCTCCGAGGGCACGAGACACTCTCGTGGTAGGTACACAGACACACATGGGGTCAAAACACCCATACACATGAAACAAAAATAAATACGTCTTTTCAAACAAATGGCAAAGAAGCCGCTTGGCAGAAAGTCAGATTCCTCCAGGGTCAGCAGAGCACGCGCTGAAAGTTGCATCTTCCTTTTGAAAGCTGTGCTTTCTCATCATCTGTGCCATTCTGAGTTAGCCTACTGAGAATGAGTGTGAGGCCACAGGGCTCAAGGCAGCTCAGTGGTTAAGAGTGTGCACTCCTTTTGCAGAGGGCTGGAGTTCCGTTCCCATCACCCATGTCAGGAGCCTCATAGTCTCCTGGAACTCCAGCTTTAAGGGGATCCAATGCCTCTGGCTTCCCCAGATATTTGCACTCACATACCCAGGCCCACACACAGACTCATAATTAAAAAGAAAATACATTATGACCCTCAGAGTGGCACACCGCACCCAGAGGGGCTCCCATCGGGTGTGCCCGCCTGCTGGATTCAGTGTGGCTGTGCTCCCTTCTGCAGAAGTAAACTTTCTGATTGAGGAAATACTTTGGATGGTGAGGCTATTTTCTCGGGACCCCAGACCTATCTCTAACAACACCCAGCAGAGGTTGGGGAGTCCCCGATGAGTTACCCACTCCTTTGTGCTCTTGGGCAAGCAGGTTGTCTCTCTGAGCTCAGGTTTCCTGAGCTAGAAAGCAGCTGAGTTCACAGTTGGCTGACTCCTTCTTGGGACAGGTGAAAGGACACAGTTCAAATCCCACTGCAGTCTGCAAATGTGCTGTGAACTGGATCACCGGTTGAAAGCCACAGTATGCAACACACTCAGATGACCGACAGTGGGAGGCAGACAGTGGGACTGAAAAGGCATCGGCAAGAAAAGCCCAAGGCTATTGTTCATAGTGACTTTATACAATGAAATTTCTCTGAATTGGGACTGCTTTGAACTGATAAGAAATTATAATGTTTCAGAGGGGGAAAATGTGCAGTCTGTGCAGTCCTGGGAAAGTCCCGGTGGGCTAAGTGCCGGGAAAGTTGGAACGATTCCCTCTATACACTGGACTGTCAAATCCCCCACCACAGTACCTGTCCTCTTCAGGAAGGGGCTGTCGCCACAGGCTGACTAAACCCATCAGCGCAGGCAGAGTCTCACTATCTTGCCTCTGGCTGTGGAGATGAATCAACTGTCAGGGAAGAGGTGATGGCTAGAAACCTAGATGATATGACTGGGTGCTGGTGGGATTGCTGGTCCAGTATCTTCCTGGGAACCCAGCTCTCCTTCACTCTCAATTCAGAGGGTCTGAGTGTGCTTTGTTTGCCTAAGCACTGGATTTGGCCTCCAAAGTTTCCCGTTCTTAGTATTAACAGAGAAGAAATTGAATTCCACCCTGGTGTTTAGAGGTGGGGCATGGGGAAGCGATTAGATGAAGTTGTGAGGCTGTAGCTCTCATGCTTGGATTCTGCTGACTTTAGCCTGGAGAGATGACTCAGCTTCCCAGCTTCTCGGCACGTCTCTGGTGGACACAGCACGACAGGACTTAGACCCACCACACACTGCACTTCCAAGTGTCACACTATTTTCATGACAGCCGCTTCAGGAGCTGTCGCTCCTACATTGTGCACCTGAGAGAGAGCTGGCGCCATGTTGGTGCAGCCATCTAAAGACAAGCAATTCTTCTCTGCACTAGGACCTGATAGCTGCATGCTCTGAGTGGCTCGAGCAAGCTTCCGAGGGCTGGGATGTCTCCATAGCCTTCTGTTCCCACCAAGCTCACCCAGCTGGCACACGAAGGCTCACCAGCATTTGACCCCTGAATTAGTTACCTTTGCTGTTGCTATGACAAAATACCCAAAATACCAGGCTAGAGAAAGAAGGGTCATTTTGGCTCACAGTGTGAGGGTGTGGTCCCTCAGGGTGGAGGTGTGGTGGCAGGAGTGTGAAGCACCAGGTCACAGCACATCCACAATCCTAAGCAGAGAGAGTTGAGTGCTGGAATGCAGCTTGTTTTCTCTGTTTCATTTGGTCCAAGAGACCAGCTCTTAGGATAAGGTCTTCCCTCCTCAGTCAAACCTCTCTGAAAATGCCCTCACAGACAGGCTCAGAAATGTGTCTCCTAGGGAACCTCAAGACTAAAGATTATGGAGGTGGAGAGTTGGCTCAGCACTGACTACTCTTCCAGAGGACTGGGATTTGATTGCACCCACATGGAGTTTCACAGCTCTCTGTAACTCCAGTTCCAGGGGGATCTGATGCCCTCTCTTGGCCTCTGTAGGCAACACACACACACACACACACACACACACACACACACACACACACACACACACGCAAGAGAGAGAGAGAGAGAGAGAGAGAGAGAGAACCCATATAAATAAATAATTGAAAAAAGATTAACCACATCTGCCCTAACTCATCCCCTAGAAACAGCCCAGAGGCTCTTCCTAGCTCCATCTATTGTGCTATTGGGATCGGGCTTTCAAGTGGTGAAGGCTTGGCCCTAGCCCATTGCACTACTGGGAGGAAGTGGAACATTTAAGACTTGGGAGCAAGCGAGAGGAAGTGAGGTCCTTAGGGGCATACCCATGGGAGACATATTAGACCTCTTACCTCCCAGACCGTGAGATGAGCAGTCGTCTCCTTCAGCGCGGAGATCCTACTCCAAGGCCATCTCCAAAGGTTACAAAAAAAATCCACGAATTCGGCAAAGGCTAGACTTTTCTATCTGAGGGTAAATAAGGAAACTCATGCTTTAAAAAAAAAAAAGAAAAGGAAAAGGAAAGAAAGAAGCACACACTTTCCTGATGGTCACCTTCTCTTACTTCAACTTAAATATCTCTCTTTCTTGACAGTCTTTCTACACAGTTACATCTTTCCCCAGCTACAGCTACCCTCTACACAGCCACACATCTCTCTAAACAGTTACAATCTCCACACCTTCTCCACATAGCTACATACCTTCACACTTCTTCTTTACACAGCCATATCTCATCTCTCCTACTCCTCCCTCACACTTTTCTCTCTGCACATTCAGATACATCTTCCTAACAACACACACATGTAAGCGGAGGCTGCTCATTCATTCCCTGGCCAGTCAGACATGAATAATAACACAGCAACTATATTATTTACAATACTGCCTGGCCAATAGCTTAGGCATATCCCTGGTCAACTCTTATATCTTAAATTAACCCATTCCTATTATTTTTTATTTTACCATGAGGCTTGTGATTTACTGGTATGTTTCTGGGGCGTTTGTCTCCTTCGGCAGCTACACAGCATCTCCTTGACTCTGCCTACATTCTCTCTATATCTTTGTTTGGATTTTCTGCCTGGTTTTACTCGGTTAACCCATCAGTAGAAAGCAGCTTCTTTATTAACTAATGGCAATAAAACATGTTCACAGTCTACAGAGGGGAATCCCACCTCTCTCTCTCTCTCTCTCTCTCTCTCTCTCTCTCTCTCTCTCTCACACACACACACACACACACACACACACACACACACACACTTGTCTCACATTTCTCTCCTATTTCCCCTACATGGCTCCTGCTTCTTCTCACAGCCAAAAACCTCTGGACAAGTATGGACCACATCTTCAGGGTCACATAGCACTTCTTGAATAAACAATAAGAAACAGAACCATACTGATCTCAGTTTCTCTCAGACTAGGGAAGTGGCGCTGACCAGCCAGTGAGCAAAGTAAGCATGTAGTTTTGAGTGATCGGGGTTCCCAGACAAAAAGGGACATTGAAATTCAGGACTTAAACAATAAAAAGTTAGTTGACTGAATCTTCAGGTTGGGGAGTACTTGCAGAGAATCCATTGCTGAGAAAATTATGTCTACTACAGTTACTTCATGCTCTGGCCTTGAATCAGCAATAAACACCTGGGAAATTGATCTCATGTATTTGTCTCTAGGGGCAACCAGATATTCATCTCCAGGGGCAACCGGATTGCTTTGAATTGGTTCTGAAGGCTAAAATTGGCTGTCTTTGTGACAGAGAATACTATTACTTTCCTATGTCAGTCTGAGCAATGAAAAATATCCTAGTGTTGTTTCTATTCATCAGAATTATTCGGCTTAAGTAGAAATCATTCCTGACCATCCACAGCTATATGTGTACCCAGTAGATTAATATTTTCATGAGATAAATATGCAAGCAGTGGGGAAAATACCCATAGCTGCTTTTAGTGGCACATGAGAAAAATTACAGACAGAAAGTCATTCACAGCCGGAAACCCCACAATCTTTTCCAAGTATGGAGGGGTCCCTATCAGGGAGCCACTCATCCAATAGGTCAGCCTGTTAAGTACTAGTTATCACCTTCTGTATACTTCCATGACCTCTGGTATCTTCCCCTTAAAGGAAATAGGCAGGTGGGGAAACAAACCGCAGCTCGATAGTACTTCTTACAAGTTTTTCTCAACCTGTGGGCTTTGGTGGATTCAAATCAGTCTTCCAAAGCTTATGAGAACCTTCTTAAAGAGACAAGATTTTCAGATTAGTTAGCATTTTTATTGTTTGTGGTTATGGTAACAGTAGTGGTATTTTATCAGAACCAGGCCTAAAAGAAACTCAGCTGTGAACAGTGCCCATGGGTTGAAACCTCTAAAGTCTGAGCTAAGTGAACCCATTCTCTTCCTAAACCAATTACCCGACGTGTTCTGTAATGGAATGCTGGTTGACACAGGACTGTCTGCTCTCTGCGAAGGAGCAAAGTCCAGCTGGCTCCCTGGACATGTCCCCGACTCCTCTCCTAGCAGGCCCTTACGTGGTAGACTCCCCAAATGCTTGGACCAAACTCAAACAAAGCCTGCTGTGACGTCTCCAGGAATCTTAGTCAGGCGCCTGGACAGAGGCCACTAGCTGTCATTTTCAAGACTTACAGAGCCTTGCTGAGATTCACTTTCCATACTTAGAAAATGCAGGTGGGAGATAGCATGTGTGCTGGTTAGTTTTTATCTACTTGACACAAACCTAGACTGATCTGGGAAAAAGAAATATCAACTAAGGAACTGCTTTTGTCAGATTGTCCTGTAGTCAAGTCTATGGGGTATTTCCTTGATTAATGATTGATGTGGGAGGCTCAGCTCACTCTGAGCTTGGGTGGTGCCATACCTGGGTTGCATGAGAAAGGAGGTTGAGCAAGCCAGTAAGGAGCAGTCCTCCATGGTCTCTGCTTCAGTTCCTGCCTTGAGCTTTTGCTCTAATTTCCCTAAATCATGGACCATTATAAGAGCACATAGACCAAATAATTCTTTTCCTCTCCAAGTTACTTTTGGTCATGGTGTTCATCATAACAATACAAAGGATAGGGTGCTCCATGTGACTGATTGTCTGTGAGGCTAAGTGACAGAACCCCACTCCTGAGCGACCGCCACTGACAGGCACTTGTTACAATTGTGTCGTATTCACATTCAGCTTGCAAGACATCAAAAGAGCAGATCTCTGAGTTCGAGGCCAGCCTGATCTATGAGTGAGTTCCAGGACAGTCAGGGCTACATAGAAAACCAAAGCAAAGGGGAAGGGAGAGCTTTAATACATAACTTTTCCATAGGAACTTTCAAACTACACCTGATTTTCACTGAGGAAAGACAAAGTCAGACAAACTTCAAAGAGGAAAAAGTTTCACTATTATTTTTCCCTTTTGCAAGGACAATGTATTTGTTAGTTTTCCATTATTATACCAAAATATCTGAAGAAATTAACTAATAAATAGAGAGTTCTTGGCACTGGAGAGATGGCTCAGTAGGTAAGAGCACATACTTCTCTTGTAGAGTTTGGGTCCCAGCACCCACACGGAACAGCTCACAACTGATAACTCTGGCGCCCTCTTCTGGACAACATGGGTATCTGTACTCACTAGCACATACCCACACACAAATGCATGCATAGTTTTGAAATAAACTAAATTTAAAAGAGAGAGGGGCTAGAGAGATGACTTGCTGATTCAGAGGCTGCTCTTCCAGAGGACCCAGTTTCAAATTCTACCACCCTCAGGATGGCTCCTAATCTGTAACTCCAGTCCCAGGGGATCTGACAGCCTCTTCTGGCCTCTGTGGGTACTGAATTCACACAGTGCACAGACAAGCATAAAGGCAAACCACATAAAAGAGAGGTTTATTTTTGCCCGTGCCTGTAGAGGCTGCTGTCCATGGATAAGTGGTCCAAAGGCCAGTACATCATGGCGGGAGGCATGGCTCAAACAGCTTCCTTTGCCATCTGGAACGTAAAAAAAATGAAGAGAAACTGAGTGGGAGGTCTCCCTGTTCTTTTCAAGGGCAGTCCCAAATGGCCCAGGGAGCTCCCATTAAGGCCCCCAACTCCTAAAGGTGCACAGACTCACCACCCTGGAAACCACACGTTAGCGCTTGGGTCATTCAGCATCTACACTATAGCAGCTCCTACTTCTGTTGATGGTAATTTATGGGTAAATTTCAAAGAGAAGTTAGCTATAATGGAATTTGGACTTTATGCACAAGCTTCAGAAGTCAAGCTTCCCACAAGATAGAATTCTTTTAATATCTGTAGAAGGAGCGGTGGGCCGCTTCCTGCCGCCCGCCTCCCAGCTAGCTTTACCCCCAAAATAATTACACAGAAACTGTATTCTTTTAAACACTGCTTGGCCCATTATCTGTAGTCTCTTATTAGCTAACTCTTACATATTGATCTAACCCATTTCTAATAATCTGTGTAGCACCACGAGGTGGTGGCTTACCAGGAGGATTCTAACCTGCAGCTGTCTCAGAGAGGAGAGTCATGGCGACTGCCTCATTGCCTTCTTCCTCCCAGCATTCTGTTCTGTCTACTCCACCTATCTAAGCTGCTGTCCTATCAAAAGCCAAGGCAGTTTCTTTATTAACCAATGAAAGTAACACATAGACAGTTAACCCTCCTCCATCAAATATCCTTCTAGAACCTCCTCTTCTAGACCACTAGACCTAGGATTCCCCAACGTTTCCTCTGAGACAAGGAGGAGCCAAATCAGGTCTTTAACACTGTTGCTTTCCTTTCTGCCACAAGGTGGCGCTGTGAAACAGCGGTCCAGCAGAGTGTGGTGAGGGTTCTTTGGACTGAATTACTTCTTGTTGGCCCAGAGGTCCACAGATCTATTGAGGAAGTCATCCGCCGGTGGCTTGAGTCAGTTCCTGGTAGCCTACACCAGGAAAGGACAAACAGGTATCAGTCACTAGTGTCAGTGGGTGCAGAGACCTGAGCCACTGTCGTCACAGACACCAGAGCCATCCTGTCTGGTAGGTTATGATCTGGATGTGAAATGTTCCCCACAGGCTCACAGGTTTAAAAACTATGTTCCTAGCACCATTATTTGTAATAGCCAGAACCTGGAAACAACCTAGATGCCCCTCAATGGAAGAATGGATAAAGAAAGTGTGGTACATATACACATTAGAATACTACTCAGCGGTTAAAAAAAAAATGACATCTTAAATTTTGCACGCAAATGGATGGAAATTGAAAACACTATCATGAGTGAGATAACCCAGACTCAAAAATATGAATATGGTATGTACTCACTCATTAGTGGATTCTAGCCATAACCAAAGGACATTGAGCCTATAGTTCACAATCCTAGAGTAGCTAAGTAATAAGGTGAACCCAAAGAAAAATATATAAATATATTCCTGGATAGTGGAAGCAGACAAGATCATCGGGAAAAAGTTGGGAGCATGGGTGTGGGGATGGAGTGGGGGAAAGGGGAGAGGGGGAGAGAGAAGGGAGAAGGGGAGGATTGGGGAGAGCTTGAGGGAGTGGGATGCTTGAGATGGAGGAAGGGCAGATATGGGAGCAGGAAAGAAGAAATATTAATTAAGGGAGCCATTTTAGGGTTGGCAAGAGGCTTGGCTCTAGAGGGGTTCCCAGGTGTCCAAGGGGATGTCCCCAGTTAGGTCCTTGGGCAGTAGAGGAGAGGGTGCCTGAACTGGCCTTGTCCCGTGGTCAGACTGATGAATATCTTGAATATCGCCATAGAACCTTCGTCCAGCGATGGGTGGAGATAGAGACAGAGACCCATATCGGAGCACTGGACTGAGCTCCCAAGGTCTAGTTGAAGAGCAGAAGGAGGGAGAATATGAGCAAGGAAGTCAGGACCGCGAGGGGTTCGTCCACCCACTGAGGCAGTGTGACTGATCTAATGAGAGCTCACCAAGGCCAGCTGGACTGGGACTGAACGAGCCTGTGATCAGACCGGACTCTCTGAATGTGGCTGACAATGGGGGCTGACTGAGAAGCCAATGATAATGGCACTGGGATTTGATCCTACTGCATGTACTGGCTTTTTGGGCTCCTAGTCAGTTTGGATGCATACCTTCCTAGGCCTGGATGGAGAGGGGAGGGCCTTGGACTTCACACAGGGCAGGGTACCCTGCCCTCTATTAGGACTGGAGGGGGAGGGAGGAGGGTAAGTGGGGGAGTGGGAGGCAAATGGGAGGAGGTGGAAATTTTGAATGGTATTATTTATAAAGCAATAAAAAATAAAAAAAATCTCAGCTGGTGGCACAATTTGGCAGGCTATGGAGCCTTTAAAGGTGGGGTCTGACTGGAAGAAGTGGGCACTAGGACCTTTGAAATTTTTCTTAAGCTGCCCCTGCTGCCATGATGGGCTGAATCCTCAAACTATGAGTCAAAATGAGCCCTTCCTCCCTTAAGTCGGGCTTTTTTTTTGAAAGAGTTATGACTTTATTATCATTCCCCACAAACACCAATGGAATCTACAAACTAGAGACATTAAGCTGTCCCACCCACAAGAAGACCAAACCAACTCAATCCTCCCAGCAGAGGACCTGGGTGCCCAAGATGAGGGACAGTCACCTCCAACTCTGGAACACAACTTTTATTATATTTGAGACAGGTTCTTAGTACACTTTGTAAACCAGCTTGACCTTGAAACTTACAGCAATCCTCCTGGCCCTGCAACCCATTTTATAGGATTCCAAGCTTACATCATGCAAGTCGGGGGTTTTGTCACAGCAATGAAGACGTAATTAATGAGAGGTTCTGGTTTTTTAATGTATTTGTTTATTTGGATTTATTTATTGTATGGGCATGTGTTGTGGGAATTTGTTCTGAAGCCAACAGTATTGGGGAGATAGCCCTATGAGCTTGGTCTTCTCTGGGTACATGACTGGGTAAGAACTGAGGACGAGGCTCTCTCTCTCTCTCTCTCTCTCTCTCTCTCTCTCTCTCTCTCTCTGACAGTGAGGGAACCGGTTTGGAGTCGGCCCTTGAGGATTGAGGTTATGGTGCAGATCAGCGGAGAGCTGATTCCCCAGCGGGATTGCCAGAGCAACTGGTGATGAAACCCGGACTCCTCCTTCTGTCTTGTAATCATTGCGCATGAATTTGATTAATAAAAGGTAAACCAGTCTTAAGGATTCCCACTTTAGGTTTGCGGGGTTTTGTCTGTAGGTATGTAAGTGGACCATATGTGTGCCTCGTGCCCATGGAGTTCAGGATAAAACATCAGATTCCCTAGGACTGGAGTCTCAGACAGTTGTGAGTCACCATGTGGTACTGGGAAGAGAAGTTGGGTCCTCTGCAAGAGCAGCCAGTACTCTCAACTGCTGAGTCAGCTCTCCAGCTGCACTGTATTTGTTTTTAGTCTGAGAAGGTGCTTTTGAGAAGTGATATTTTCCTTTTCTCATCTAGGTGGATTAAGCTAACTGCTGAAGAACACTCATTTTGAGAAGCATTGAGTGGTTTCTGTTAGACAAATACAAACAAAACAAGTTCAGAAGGGCCTTGGTGCGGATGGAGTGGTCAGCCACAAGACACCCCGACCCAGCAATGCAGCCCTGGAGGGAACTCGGAGGAGCTTGTGCTGGAGCAAAAATTCTAAGTAAATTCAGAGTAACTGAGATCCTAGGGTGCTGTGGAGCAATTTTCCCAATCATAACATATTTCCCAAAGGAAAATAAACAACTGGCAAGTCCCAGGAAAGCTCTGAAACCCACCGGATTCACAAGTACTCTCCCACTTCAAAGTTACTGTTCCAGCTTGTTTTCTGTTGCTGCAATATAAACACCTTGAGGAAAAAGCAATTGGAGAGAAAAGGGTTTATTTGGCTTACACGACATAGTCTATCATGGGGGAAGACAAGGCAGGAACTCAAAGGAGGAACTAAGGTAGATCCCATGGAGAAACACTGCCTGTGGACTTGTTCCTCCTGGCTTTCTTATACAGTACAGACCAACCTGCCTAATGATGTTACTGCCCAGAACCCCTCTCCATTAATTATTGATAAAGAAAATGCCCCCATAGACATGCACACAGGCCAATCTGATGAAGGCAATTCCTCAGCTGGGGTTCCTCCTTCCTAGGTGTGTCAAGCTAACAACCAGGATCAGCCATCATGCACACTCCTGTAAGTAACTCAATGAACCTGCTGATCTACCAGGTTGGATTTGGGTGGTATTAGTATAGGATAGGATAGTCCCCATCCCTCCACACAGAGCTGATAGCCCAGAGGTCAAGGTGCTAGTGGTGGACTTTGTTTGATAGCCTACCACCATGAGTGAATAGATGGGCCCTGGCTAACTTGCCCTCAGCTACCGTGGCAGCAAGGAAATGAAGTACACACTAGAGCCCCGGGCCTCAGCAAGTGGTGTTTGACAACCCAGACAAGAAACTGCAGCTCTCCCCGCCCCTTGCTACATGGAGGGAGAGGAATAGAGCTGTGGACCTAAGTGAGACCATCTTCAAGTTTTGGCATTCGGTTTCCAGGACTGACACCCCTTTCGTAAGGTCCAGTTTTGTGCAGTATTTGCACACACACACATTCAGTAGACAGACTCTGTGTATTAAACATGTGAAGCAGAGGTGCAGACAGACTTGATCTCAAAAGACTGATACTGTATTTTTGGAATAACAAGGGGCTCCAACTTCTATGGAATGAAGGCTGAGCTCCTTCAGAGGGGATGGGAACACATACACACATAGGTGGCTACCAGGTGGCTACAAAACTACAGCTTTTTTGTAGTTTGGCAGAGATGAATTGTTTTAGCTATCTGGACATGTTTCTGCAGGTGGAGCTGAGACGTCAGGCTGGGGCTAAGCAGTTCCTTATGGTGAAGCTATCACCTGGTACAGCCTGATATCATTCCTCATGATCACAGGCTAGTATCCAAAACCCGAGGAGGAAAGAGAAGGAAGGTTTCAGAGCCAGGCTCCCAATGGACTGGATACAGCAGGGAAGCAGGGAAGAGGATACTACCTTCAACACCAGGGACAGACTTGTGGGAGGTGGCAGGGAACTGGCTCAGGATCCAATTGCCCAATTCTCCCAGATGCCATGCTTCACTTGGGCTGTTGACTTGAATCATTCCTGCAGCCGTCTGCAGCCTCTGAGACCTGATCCTCCAGAGACCTGCAACTCCAGCCTCTAAGGCCTGCTCATGGGGTAGGGAATGAAAGGTGGAGATTTGCTCAGTTTCCCTCCTGATGCCACCAGGGTCTCAGTGGCAGCTTTCCTAGTCTCAAAATCTTTATGTTCCTGTGGAACCAACACTGCTTTCAAATGAAGTTTCTCTTGCTGCCCCTTCAGTCTCTGCAGACTCCGTTCTTGCAGGGAAGGTGGGGCAGAAGCTGGGGTAGAACAATGACTATCTCAGAATTGTGACTTAGTCTTGTCATCACCTCCCTGTCTGTGGTGAAGAGATATTTGTTCAAGTCTCCCCAAGAAATTGACATATGACATAGGAACTGGGAGAATAGCTCAATGGTGCAACATGGTTTAACACACACAAGGTACTAGGTGCTGAGCTCCAACCACAACACCAAAAACAAAACTGAAAATCTATCTCATTATATTTTGAGATCCCACTAACGTAAATCTGTTGGACATACGAAGGGTGCTCCTGATTAAAAATAACCCTGTAATGCAGAAGTTTGGAGTAATGGAGGTGGGAGCAGCTGAGAGAGGACAGTAGGTATAGAAGAAGGGACAAAGTATAATAACATGTGAGTGGAGATGGCACAATGAAACCAATTATTCTGAATGTTGACCTAAAAATTAATAAAAGAAAGCTGGGCGATAGTGGTGCATGTCTTTAATCCCAGCACTCGCGAGGCAGAGGTAGGTGGATCTCTGTGAGCTTGAGGCCAGCCTAGCCTACAAGAGCTAGTTCCAGGACAGGCTCCAAAACTAGAGAGAAACCCTGTCTCGAACCCACCCCCCACTCAAAGATTAATAAAAGAATGATGTTTGCAACAATAGCAGTGAAGAGCTCCCTCCTGGAACATCCCACTGTGACATAGTGGCTTGTCTGTGCTTGGTAGGAGGAGCCACAACTAAAAACTATGGCAAGTTGGGGACAAAGACTGAACATGAGAGAGTCTAACCCAAGCCTCAGCTGCGTCCATGGCCAGCAAGAGGTCAGGAACAGTGAGTGTGTTAGAATGGAACTTGGTTGCACAGGAATGAGGTTCAAAGGCTCAGAAGGACTGCAATGCAAAGCTCAATGATGTGTGTGTGTGTGTGTGTGTGTGTGTGCATACAAGTGTGCACACACAATCGCAGTTGAATAGCTGAGAATATGTCTAGCATGTGAAAAATCCTGGCTTCCATACCCAGCACCAAACCCCAAAGCTAGGCTCTGCTAGAGAAAGGCTAGAGCTCTGGACACAATTTTCTTGGGATGGAGAGTATTCAAAGGTAGAGTACAGGCTTAGTGAACACTAGGTTCTGGGATCCATCCCCAGCATAGAAGGATGAATTAGGGGAGGAAGGAAAGAGGGAGAGAGGGAGAAACACACACACACATATACACACACATGCACACATGCACACAAACAGAGAGAGAAATCCCTATTTGAGATGCTGGACTGAGAAACACCCTAACATTTCTTAAAATTCAGGGAGAGACACTAATAGACTCAAGACTATTTTTAATTGGGAAAATTAGAGATATCTTCTTGTTGTAGCCCCAACTTGCAAAATAAAACCCATGTCGGCCATTGTTTTGTTATGTTGTCTGTTGCCAGAGTCTGCTCTTTCATTCCCAGATGCCCAGACCAGAAATAATCACTGAGAAACTATATTATTTGTGATACTGTTTGGCCAATAGCTTAAGCCTATTGTTGTCTAGCTCTTATATCTTAAATTAACACATTTCTATTAATCTGTATATTGCCATGTGACTGTGGCTTAACAGCAAGATTCCCATGAATCTGTCTCCTGCAACAGATTGGCATGCCAGAATAGGGCAAGAATTTCCATGTAAAGTCTAAGAAAAAAAGTTTTTTTAAAGGCTTCTAGACGCACAAAAATGAGAGCCAAGTGCAGCTTCTTGGTAACAGCATTTTTTTTTTTCAGATTGGCTCTGTTTGCAAGGGAGTGCAATAAAAACTGTGCGGCTTCTTTAATAAAACAGCGGCTTCCTGGTTCACCAGCACAAATATCTCTGATACTTTCAGGAGGTCCAGCTACAGAGCATTTAAATGGAGTTTGTGAGCAGAGTGCTACAACCTACTTAATGACAACATAGACCCACTGTGTGCCTGAAAATGGGGCAATGTGCATGACTCTCAGAGGCAGTGAACATGCCTCCACCATGTTGAACTGGGCAGAGCCAACAGGCAGGACTGCAGAGTTCTAGCCACACCCACTTAGCATTAAAAAAAGCAGTCCTGGTCAGAAAAGGATTACAGATGTGCAATAAAGACAGATTCAGATGAAAAAGACCTCTAAATGGGTAACATTGTTGGACAAATGTATGTAGGCTTGAGAGAGAGAGGAAAAAGAGTACAGACACAATCATAATATACAAGAGTATAGATATTCATAGATTAAAGGAGTAAAGATAATAAAATAAATATTAAACTTGTAGAAAAAGTAATAGAGTAAGAAAAATAGCCACGTAAAGATGGAAAATACATAGAGTCTGGATTGTGTATTTTATTGTGTTTTCTTTTAATTTTTTGATTGTGAAGGAGCTAAATACAGAGAGATATTTCATAATATGGGCTGCTAAGCTAAACCAACATACATATTTTAAAGGTATCTTGACTTCAAAATTTGAGTCTAAAGATTTATTGCTTTGGAAAAGAGCTTCTTCTTTTGTTTCCACGGAAGATGAGAACCTATGGATTTCTTCCAGACTAATGTGGTTTGACAGACCAAGACCCCTTGAAAGGTCACATGAACGCCCCCAAAATTATTTTGCCCAACAAAAAGCAGAAAGCAGTTTGGAGAGAACTATGCCCAAATTCCCAAATATTGTTTAAAAATGTTTGTTTACATTTAAAGGGAGATATGTTATAGATATAAATACTTTGCATTGGTATGGATCATGATCTATTGATACAATTTTAGGTCAATTTTGTTTTATATATATATTTCTCCTCTTAATTAATATATTGTATTTGTGCAACTCATTTAAAAATATAATTTATAATTAAGAAATATAGGTTAATAGATGGTCATCTATAATAGTCAAGCTTATAGTCATGTTAGTTAGGTTTTCTAGATGTACAAAGATATATTTCAGATATATAGTTATTCTTTAAACCTCTCAAAGAATAGCAGAATATAGCATTTAAAATGTTTTAAGAACTTAGACTTTTCATGACAATGAGACATATCTGCTTCCAGAAGCACTAATTACTTCAAGAGGAAGATGGGCATCAAAGAGACTCCTTATGGAGTTTGTTAGCCATTTGGGCAAGAAATTGCTCTTGCCTGAACTGCTTAATTGGACTTGCAAGATCCACAGAAAAATGATTGCTGGAGTTGCATAAAGAAGGTGAGACAGTCCTTTGAGGTTCCTGCTTCATGAAAGAGTCTGCCAGACATTCTGCAGGACACAGAAGGAAGTGACTGACAAACTGCCAATATAGGTGGAACTGTCTTTGAAATTTCCTGCTTCATGGAAAAGTCTGCTGGATACTATGGGCCTGTAGGCTGAAGATGGATGCCCCTATGTTACAGAAGAACTTTGGGTAAATGTCCAGGCAGCAAGATGTCTGTCATTTCTAGAGTTCTGGAAGTTGTTTACTATGCAATTCCTGTTTACTTAGGTAATATTATATCATTCTGGAGTCTTTGATGGAGTTGAAGAATAGATAGTTATAATTATAGTTTTCCTTAGTTATGATAAAAAATAAAGTAGATATAAATGTTGTAACTATAATTCTTTCTTGATACTGTTGTCAGGGTTTCTGTCCTGCCTGTTTTCTGTCTTCCCACCAAGTCCCACAGATGTTTATTCTCAAATATTGTTTTTTAAAAATATATTTATTTATTTATTTATTATGTATACAATATTCTGTCTGTGTGTATGTCTGCTGGCCAGAAGAGGGCACCAGACCTCATTACAGATGGTTGTGAGCCACCATGTGGTTGCCGGGCATTGAACTCAGGACCTTTGGAAGAGCAGGCAATGCTCTTAACCACTGAGCCATCTCTCCAGCCCCTCAAATATTGTTTATGTTCCCAAATATGTTTATAAATGTTTGTTTATATTTAAAGGGGGATATGATATAGATATGAATAATTTGCAGTGATATGGATCTTGGCTTATTGATACTAATTTAAGGTCAATTTGGTTATATGTATATGTATTTCTGATCTTGATTAAGGTATTGTTTGTGTAGTTAATTTAAAAATTGTAATGTATAATTAAGAAATATAGGTTAATAAATAATCAATAATCATCTATAATAGTCAAGTTTGTAGTCAAATTAGTTAGATTTTCTAGATATGCATAGATATATTTCAGATGGATAGGCATTCTTTATGTCTTTTAAAGACTACAGAATATGGCATTTAAAATGTTTTAAGAACTTAGGACTTTTCATGACAGTGAGACACATCTGCTCCTGGCAGCACCAAGCTACTTCGAGAGGAAGATGGGCATTGAAGAGGCTCCTTAGCCATTTGGGCAAGAAACTGCTCTTGCCTGGACTGCTGCATAAACTGGACATAAAGAACCTGCAGATAGACGACTGCTGAACTTGCCTAAAGGTGAGATGGTCCTTTGGGGGTTCCTGCTTCATGAAAGAGTCTGACAGACATTCTTCAGGATACATAAGAAAGTGACTGAAATGTTTTTGACTATTCCTGCTTCGTGGAAAAATCTGCTGGACACTATGGGCCTGTAGGTTGAAGATGATGTCCCAACGGTACAAAAGAACTTTGGGCGACTGTCCAGGCAGTGATATATCTTTGTCAATTCTAGAGTTTTGGAAGTTGCTTACAATGTACTTCCTGTTTACTTAGGTAATATATCCTTCTGGAATCTTTGATGGAGTTGAAGAATGGATAGTTATTATTATAGTTTTCCTTAGTTATGATTAAAGGTAAAGTAGATATAAATATTGTAACTGTAATTCTTGTTTGATATCTGTTATATGTAATTTTACTATGTTAAAGTCTTCCTTTTTGTTTAAACAGAAAAGGGGAAATGGTGTAGGAGTTCCTTCTGTTTATATATTGCTTTCATTGGTCAATGAATAAAGAAACTGCCTTGGCCTAGTTGATAGGGTGGAACTTAGGTAGGTGGAGAAGACAGAACTGAATGTTGGGAGAAAGAAAGCAGCGTCAGAGAGCTGCCATGGAGCTGCCAGGTCAGACATGCTGAATCTTTCCTGGTAAGCCACGATCTCATGGTGATATACAGATTAATAGAAATGGGTTAAATCAAGATGTGAGAGTTAGCCAATAAGAGGCTAGAGCTAATGGGCTGGGCAGTAATTTAATTAATACAGTTTCTGTGTGGTTATTTTGGGTGTAAGCTAGCCAGGAGGCTGGGACAAAAAGCAGACCCTCCTCTTCCACCAACATTATACCTGTTTTGTTATATGTAATCTTGCTGTGTTAAAGTTAAAACCTTTCTTTTTATTTAGACAGAAAAGGAGAGGTGATGTGGGAAGTGATGTATGCTATGAATATGTTTCATTGCCATTGGTTAATAAAGAAGCTGCTTCTGATCAATGGCTTAACAAAATATAGCCAGGCTGGAAAAGATGTATATATAGAGAAGGTGGAGTCAATGAGATGCCATGTAGCCATCAGAGGAGAAAGAAGCAAGCTATCAGCTGAAACTTTGCTGATGAGCCTTGTGATAAAATATGAAACAATAGAAGTTGGTTAATTTTAGATCTAAGAGCTAGCCAATAAGAAGCTAGAGCTAATAGATGAAGCAGTGATTTAATTAATACAGTTTCTGTGTGGTTATTTCAAGTCTGGGTGGCTGGGAACAAATGAGCAGTTTCCATCCAGTGAGCATTTTTTCCCTCTAGGCATGGCCCATACCTGGGATTTCTCATTCCCTTTGGCTTGTCTGCTCCCATATGGCTATCTGGGACTAACTAGTCATTGGCTTCATTACCAGGGAGGTTTAATTACCTCCCACTGAGATGCAAAAGGGCAGACTTGGTCAGGGAAGCCTTCAAGGTAATTAGTTCCCATTTTCTCTCAGCATCAGCACCTGCACAGGAGTTAAGTTCATCCTCAATTCAAAGATAAGGCCACTGATACCCAGAGAGGGTAGGGAAGGTCAGAAGGTCCTGGCCTAGATAACAAGTATACCGAGTAGTTTACAAATAGGGTTTCAATTCACCAGACTCATAGCTGTGTCTTAAAAAAAAATAATTTTAGTGGATAAAAGTAAACTTATATTTGATGGTTTTCAGCATACATATTTTTATCTAACTGTTTTTATTACCCTCTGACCACCATCTCCCTATTTGTCCCCAAACATCTTAAGTGTCAAATTAAGTATGAACTCACTCATAATGCTGTGCAGCTGTCCTGCCATGCTTTTCCAGAGCTTGCTCATCTTCCCAAATGAAAACTCTCTCCCCAATAAGCGCTAACATGATATCACCTGCTATGTCCTGAAGCCACCTTGCTACTTCCTGTCCCTCTAAGGTTGGCTGCTCCAGAGCCTTCCTAGATATAGAATTGTATATGCTGACTGGTGTTGCTTTTCCCAATGCTAAGATAAAAGCCACAAAAGGAAGGAAAGTTTTTGTTTCTGCTCAAGCTTTGAGAGACTGGGAAGACATGGTATGGGAATAGAATGTTGCGTGGTGCTTTTTTTTTCTGATCATAACAAGATGCCATCATGGTCGTTGTCTTGTAGCCATGGAAACCAGAGTAGAATAAGACAGTGGTAGACTGGCCTATGGCAATAGTGATGGAGTTACTAATGCTCCCTCATCAATAGGAGGGTATAATTGGAGATTTCTCTCCTGCCTACCAGTCCCTATAGCCACTTATGAAATAATCATCTGGAGGTTTAATATTAATTATAATTGTTTGGCCAGTGGCTCAGGTTTCTTACTGGCTAACTCTACATATAAACTAACCCATTTCTAATATTCTATACTTTACCATGAGGCTTGTGACTTATTACCTCACATCTTGCTTCTTCAGCAGCTGCTGGTATCTCTCCTTACTCCACCTTCTTCCTTCCTATATTCAGTTTGGCCTTCCTTACTAACTATATTCTGTTCTACCATAGACCAAAGCAGCTTCTAGATTAACCAATGGTAGTAAGACATATTCACAGCATACAGAGAGGCATCCCACAACAGCTTCCCTTTTCTGTCTAATTAAAAAGGAAGGTTTTAACTTTAACATTGTAAAATTACATAGAGCAAAACAGGTATCAAGCAATAATTACAGTTACAATATTTAGTCTATTTGTATTTGGCAAAATTAGAGAAAATATTCTATCATCTACCCTATCTTTGTGAGTCTAAAATTTCATATATAATTTATTGTTTTTCATAACTAAGAAAAACTATAATTATTATAACTATCTAGTCTTCAACTCCATCAAAGACCCCAGAAGGATACAATATTACCTAAGTAAACAGGAAGTACATTGTAAGCAACTTCCAAAACTCTAGAATTGACAGAGACATCTCGCTGCCTGGACAGTCACCCAAAGTTCTTCTGTACCATTGGAGTATCTGTGGTCAACCTATTGGCCCATAGTATCTGGCAGACTTTTAAATGAAGAAGGGAATTTCAGTCACTTTCCTCTGTGTCCTGCAGAATGTCTATCAGACTCTTTCATGAAGCAAAAACCCCAAAGGACCATCTCACCTTTAAGCAAGTTAGTAGTCATTTCTCTGTGGGTTCTGCATATCCAGTTTTTACAGCATACCAAGAAGTAGTCCAGACAAGAGCAGTTTCTTGCCCAAATGGCTAACAAACTCCATTAAGAGCCTCTTCAATGCCCATCTTCCTCTAGAAGTAATTGGTGCTGCCAGGGGCAGACATGTCTCATTGTTATGAAAAGTCCTAAGTTCTTAAAATATTTTAAATGCCATATTCCATAGTCTTTGAAAGGTTTGAAGAATGCTTATTCATCTGAAAGGCATCTCTGTCCATCTAGAAAATCTAACTAACATGACTACAAGCTTGACTATTATAGATGATTATCTATTAACCTATATTTCTTAATTATACATTTAATTTTTTTAAGTGAGCTGCACAATCACAATACCTTAATCAAGAGCAGAAATACATATACAGTATAATAAAACTGATCTTAAATTTGTATCAATAAACCAAGATCCATACCAATGCAAATTATTCTTATCTATAACATATTCCCCTTTAAATGTAAACAAACATTAATGGACAATATTTGGGAATATGGGCATAGTTTTGTCTGTACTTCTTCCTGCTGATTGGGGGTGCTGTTAATCAGGTCTTTTATGGTATATCCCGTGTGCTAGGTTCATCTCAGTTAGCAGTTGGGCAAAGTAATTTTTTGACAGGTGTTCAAGGTGACCTTTAAGGGCGTCTTATTCCATCAAATCACACCAATCTGGAAGCAATCCATAGGTTCTCATCCTCTGTGGAAACAAGAGAAGAACCTCTTTTCCAAAGTAACATATCATTAGACCCAAATTTGGAAGTCAAGATACCTTTATAATATGCATGCTGGTTTAGCTTAGCAGCACATATAATGCAGTGTCTCTCTGTACTTAGCTCCTTCACAGTCAAAAAATTTAAAGATAACACAATAATATACACAATTCAAACTCTCTATGAATTTTCCATTTTTCCATGGCTTATTTTTCTTTACTCCTTTTAATCTATGACTATCTGTACTCTGTCTCTTTAAAGACTTTGTTTTATTTTTTTAAACCATTTATTTTTTTTCCAACTCTCTATATTATTTTTCTTCTCTCTTCCAAGCCTATGTACATTTATCCAACACTATGACTCATCTGGATTTGTCTTTATTGCATATCTATAATTCTTTACTGTTTAGGAATGCTTTTAAAATGCTAAGCACTTCTTAAAATTTAAGCTGTGCCATTGCTGTGGTATATATGGTCCTGCCTGCTCGCTCTGCATAGTCCAGCATTGTAACATGAGGGCCTGTCTGTTGGGGTTTCTGTCCTGCCCAGTTCTCCAGTTATTTAGTCCCAGAGAAAGTCACACAGAGAGTCTACATTAGATATAAACTGATTTGTCCATTAGCTCAGGGTTCTTATTAGCTCTTATAACTTATATTAACCCATTATTCTTATCTATGTTAGTCACATGGCTTGGTACCTTTTTTTGCGGGGCAGGTCACATCTTCCTTCTTTAGTGTCTGGGCAGGACTAGGGAGGAATGGGCTTCCTTCTTCCCAGAATTCTCCTGTTCTCATTGCCCCATGTCTACTTCCTATCTGGTTGTCCTGCCTATACTTCCTGCCTGGCTACTGGCCAATCAGCATTTATTAAAAACATAATTGACAGAACACAGAATTGTCCCACACCATTCAGCATGGCGGAGCTGCTTGTGCCTCTGAGCTGAACACACCTCCCCAGTTCCAGGCACAAAGCTGGTCCACTTTGCCATCAAGCAAGTTGTAGCACGCTGCTCACAAACCCCATTCATATGCTCTGCCTCCTGAAAAAGCCAGAGGTCACACTGGCAGCACAGACCAGAAAGCCAGCATTTCAAAATGGCATTGCTATTGCTTAGTCAGGAAAACCTCTTTTAAAGGAGCTGTGGCACACCACCAGCAAACAGCAAGATGCTGTGTTAAAAACTCTGTATTTTTGTGTCTAGTATTAAGCTCTCTCACATTTTTAAGTAGATTTTAGTTTGCCACGTTGGTGCAAATTTTTTGCAGGGAGTGGTACTTGTTTGTTCCTGGCTGCCCAGCTAGCTTAGACCTGAAATAATCACACAAAAACTATATTATTTAAATCACTGCTTGGCCCATTAGTTCTAGCTTCTTGGCTAACTCTTAATTTAACCCATCTCCATTAATCTGTGTATTGCCACATGGCAGTGGCTGACTCTGGCCGTAGCTCGATGGCGTCTCCCTGATTCTGCCTCCTTTCTCCTAGCATTCAGTTTAGCTTTCCCTGCTTACCTACGTTCTGCCTTGCAATAGGCCCAAAGCAGTTTCTTTATTTATTAATGGTAATCACAGCACACAGAGTGGATCCTACATCAATGAACCAGCTCAATAACTTCACTTAGTATCATAGCCTCAGCTTCACCCCTGTTTTAACATGCCCTAGGATTTCCCTCCTTTTCCAGGTTGAGTAATGTTCCATTGTGCAGATAGACCAAATTGTTTATCTGTAATTTTCTTGTGACACCCTGAGTATATTCTACCTCTTGCCCAATGCAGCTATAAATGTGGCTGTAGAACTGCCTCTTAGTCTTCCTGCTTTTAGTTTGTGGGAGAGAGATAATGAGAAGGGACATTGCTGAAAGTCATGATGATACTATTTTTAACTATTTTAGAAAACCTGTACTATTTTCTGAAATGGCTACACCACGTCCCTACCAGCAGCACACGGGGGATTTGACTTCTCTATGCCCTCACTTAAGAGACTTGATGCTGTGTTTGGAGGTTGCCCATCCTGTGGTTGTGAGAGTCTCATGCCTCCTATAGTTCTACCTGCAGTTGTTTTATACCTTGCATGGGTGGCTATAACGTGACAGGAGCAATGTTTCCCCAATTGCAGGCCCAGGCCCCTCAGGCTTCTAGTCTCACTAGAACTGCCCAGCTGTTCTGAGAACCTGCTAGAAGGTAGAGACATGTCACTACTCCAGACATCAACTGGCCAGGTGCCAGATGTGTGAGAGTCCACAGATCTGCCAGCCCAGCTGAGTGCTAGGTGACTAAAGCAGATCCCAGCCAGCAACACCCTCGTCTGGCCCAGGGCAGCACTATCCAGTTGACTCAAAGTCATTTACAAGATTAAATCATTGTGTTTTTAAGTGATTGTCCTGTTATTGTTGTTGAGAATTTTTTTTAGTACCCCCACCATTTACGCTTTCTCCTGTGGATAGGCATGGCTGTCACCAACACAGGAGCTCCTTTGTGAGAAGTTTCCAGTGTTTTGAGTCACTGAATTGACAAACAGGTCTCCAAATCATTGTGTTATTTCAAACTGCCTGCAGCACCACTAGATCTTGTCACGTTGGGTCTTAAAATGGAGTTACCACAGACCTAGAACTCCCTGCATAGCTGAGACTGGTCTCAGACTCCTGGTCTTCCTGCTTCAGCCTCCTGAGCATGCAGATGACAGGCATGTGATGCCATGCAGTCACATGCTTCTTGTGGGACCTAGGTTTTATTCACCTGTGTAAACAGCTCGGAGATTGCCGGCTTATTCGATGGGTGTGTGTTTAGCCTTTAAGAACATCCTGGATAGCCTCCCAAAGTGGTTGTGCCATCTTTCCTGCCAGTATAGGATGGAGAGCCCAGTCCCAGCACGTTCTCATCCACAGCAGGTAGGATCAGGCTTTGCTACTCATATGACTAGATCTGTAAAGAACTGAGACAGCCAATTCTCCTGTCTTAGGTTCCTCTCTGTCCTCACTCAGACAACAAACTGGGCTGAGAAGAGGAAAGGGGGGATTTGGGTTTTGCCCCCAATGTGTAACAATTTGAATAACAAAGCAAAAATTACCTCCACTTAAAAAACCCACACACACATTCTTGAGGTGCTGACTGTCTGGGTGTGTGTGTGTGGGGGGGTGATAAGTTATAAAACGGGACCAATCAAGAGAGAGCTATCAAACTCAAACAGAGAGCTAAGAGAAAAATCATCAAAATTTGAGGGTGTCAATCAGGTCGACTGCTCTATTCCCCTTTCTCCTTCCCTCCAAGTTGCAAGGGAAAGTTGAAAAGTGGGGGAAAGCTCCTGAGATTTCTGTTGGTCCCCTACCACCTGTGGGTCTGAGCTGGCTTTTATTTAGTTTGTTAATTTTTTATATTGTTAATTAATTAATTAATTCTTGAGGCAGGGTCTTGCTGTAGAGCCCTGGCTGGACATGGACTCAGAGAGATCCACTTGAATACTGGGGCTGACAGTGTGTGCCACCATATACTTGAACTTGTTTTTTTGTTTGTTTGTTGTTTGCTTGCTTGCTTGTGTTGTATTTTGCTACTGATTTTCAGGTTGATTGGATGAAAACCTAAATCTCTTTCTAGAGCCATCCAGTTCATTACTATGGGCTCACAAACACAGCCTGCTGTGTTTAGCAGTTTTTTTTTTAAAAGATATATTGATTGTATTGTATTGTATTGTGTTGTATTGTATTGTATTGTATATGTATGGGTGTTTTGCCTGCATGTATGCATGAGTACCATGTGTGTCACTAGTGCTTGGTGGGGCCAGAAGAAGGCATCAGGTTCCCTGGACCAGAAGAACACATTAGGTCCCCTGGATTGGGGGTTACAGACATTTTGAGCGGCCATGTGGTACTGGGAACTGAACCTGGATCCTCTGGAAGAGCAGCAAACACTCTTAACCACTGAGTCACCTCTCCAGCCACTGCCCAGGGGCTCTTGTGTGGGCTCCAGATGTTGGAATTTTTTGTGTATCTTTTCCTGGGCTGCCACAGGTAGCAGCTAGTAGCCACATCGTTGTATGCCTAGTACTGACCCACCTGAGAAAGACTGCAGGATTAGAAAGGTACATCCAGCTTGCGGAGGCTCGAAAATATGAGCCTATTTCCATGTTGACCAAAGGTCAGAGAGTTGAAACTTACCACTAGTTCCTTCAAGGTTATTGTGTTTCTACCTCAAACAAAGTTTCCACCTGGAATTCTGCTCTCTCAAGGTTATTGTCAACAGGTGTGGCTAATAGCCAGATCTTGTACACCAGAAATTAAACATAAGCGAATTTCAGTACTCACTGGAATTCCCTCCTAATACTACACTATATGTTTCTCTGTTTTATTATTTTCATTTGTGTCTTCATATCCTTTACTATATTTCTAAATCCCCATGCCTCTACTCTGGCAAGAGGTATTTTTGTCAAGGCTGGTCCCTGAACCTGGCTCCTTGTCCAGAACTTTTCTTAGTTTTCTCAGGCCCCATATTAGGATATTCAAGCCCCTATGTTGATGCCATATATAACAAGTCTTTGTCCCATCAGCCAGCTCCCAAATAATGACACAGAGACCTCTATTAATTATGAAAGTTTGGCCTATAACTTAGGCTTGTCCTACTAGCTCTTATAACTTAAATTAACCCATTTATATTAATCTATGTTTGGTTCCATAGATTTTTACCCCTCTTCCACCTTGCATTTCCTTTTTCCTCACCATGTCCTCTGGTATCTCTTCTGCACATAAATTCATCATCTCCTCTGCTCTCTCTGCCTGTAAGTTCTGCTCACCTCTTCATGCCTTGATATTGACCATTCAGTTCTTTATTAAACCAATCAGAAGACACCTTAGCAAACGCACATCTTCAAAGTGTACACAAAGATTATTCCACAGCACTCTTTGGCCTCTGAAGGCACTGTGTACATGTAGTGCATAGACAATCATGCAGGCAAAACCCACTCATATACATAAAATAAGATAATTTCTTTCTTTTTTTTCTGAAACAGGATTTTCTGTGTAACAGCTCTGCCTGGCCTGGAACTAACTTTGTAGACCAGGCTGACCTCAAACTTGCAGAGATCTGCCTGCCTCTGCCTCCTGAGTGCTGGGATTAAAGGCATGTGCCACCACCACTGGCTAAATAATTTCTTTTAATTAAAAGAAATTGTTATGGTAAGAGGGCATGACAGATGGCTAGTGGTGAAGAACATACTCCTCTTCTAGAATATTGGAGCTCAGCTCTCAGAACCCATGCCAGGAAGCTCATAATTTCTTGTAACTCAAGCTCTAGGGGATCAGACACCCTCTTCTGATCTCCATAGACATATGCATGTGCACGTGCACGCGCACGCACGCGCGCACACACACACACACACACACACACACTTAAAAATAAAAATACGGCCAGGTGGTAGTGACACATGTCTAAAATCCCAGCACTGGGAAGGCAGTGGCGGATGAATCTCTGTGAGTTCAAGGCCAGTCTGGTCTATAGAGTGAGTTCCATGACAACCAAGGCTACACAGAGAAACCCTGTCTCGAAACACACACATAAAGAATGAAGGCTGAGTAGGCCATGGAGAACAGCCAGTGAGCAACTTTTCTCCATAACTTCTGTTTCAGTTCTCTGATGATGGACTGTGATGGGGGAGGGTAAGTAAAATAAATCCTTTCCTCCCCAAGTTGTTTATTGTTGCTGGTGCTGTGGAAGCTCCCTCCGCTCCTTCAGCCATTAGCCTCTGAGATACCAGCCCACTGGGGTGTGGTCCGTTTCTCTTTAAAACAGCAATGACAGCCCTCCTCTCACTCTCCTGCTTCTTCCTGGTCTGTTTTATCCCAGCAATAGAAAATCTATCTGCTACAACCAGGATGACCTTGAACTCATGGAGATCCATCTGCCTCTTCCTCCTGAGTGCTGGGAATAAAGGCATGTACCACCACATTGTGTCTCACAAAAGCTTTTACCACACAACCCTACAACTTTAATATCTAACCATATTTACCTATAGACTTGACCCATCTGTATAAACTGTTGTGTAGTTTTGTATGTCTTGACTATTATTTCATGCTTCAGCCACCCATTCTCTGATTTCGAGAAATCCTTCCAACTTGTTCACGCTTCTTCCAACTTGTTCACACTCCAACTTGCTCACACTTATGATCATTGGTGACTATTTGTCCTCCTTGTGTGAACTATGAATGAGTGAGGATATTAAGCTATCCTTTCAGACTGTGTTCTAGACAATCCAACCAAGTATTTTACAGTCCTTCCCACCCGCCCCCGAGACAGGTTTTCTCTGTGTAGCTTTGGAGCCTGCCCTGGAACTAGCTCTTGTACACCAGACTAGCCTCGAATTCATGGAGACCCGCCTGCCTCTGCCCCCAAGTACTGGGGTTAAAGGTGTGCATCACCACCACTTGGCCTATTTTACAGTCTTAATGAGATATACTTCATACATTGTAAATTTACCCCTCAAGTCTGTGAGCATTAGTTACCACCCCCAGCCTGCTCCCACCATCCCTAGGCCTGAGCTACTGATTTCCCTCCTGCCTCTGTGCTCTGGCTCATTCTGGACATCTCACATCCACCAGTTCATAAGATAACCAGCCCTTCTCAGATTGCCTTCTTTCATGGAGCACACCATTTCCATGGTGCAGCATGTATCTGAATTTCCATTAAACTTTTTTACAGTGAGGCTTGGCGATACATGTTCATAATCTCAGCACTTGGGAAGCTGAGGCAGGAAGATTGTGAATTCAGTACAATCCTGGGCAACATAGCAAGACCCAGTATTGAAATGACAATTAAAAAAACTATTAACTATTACTTTTAACTTTTTTTAAAGTTTTATTTATTTATTATGTATACAATGTTCTGTCTGCATGTATGCCTGCAGGCCAGAAGAGGGCACTAGATCTCATTATATATAGCTGTGAGCCACCATGTGGTTGCTGGGAATTGAACTCAGGATCTTTGGAAGAGCAGTCAGTGCTCTTAACCTCTGAGCCATCTCTCCAGCCCCTACTTTTAACTTTTTAAATATCTCACTTAAATGTGTGTCCATATCAACCGTGTTTCATTCTGAACTGTGCTAAAAGATTCAAACCTGGTTATCCTAAGGAATTTGATTAGGATAGGGATTACTGGAGTTTATTCATATTCACATTCACATTTATTATCTGCAGTTCGGATCTGTCTCTACAATCCTGATACCAAAACAAAAAAAAAAATCTCTGAAGCCACTGTTTTATAAATGTGCAATCCCCTCACTTAGCAGAGAATCGTGGCCTGAACTGAGCTCTGCTCCTGTCTAGTGCAAGGACTCATGTTCCAAGGCAGAAAGACTGATACACTATGGGTGTAGGAACGGATTCATGTTTTCACTTGAATTAAAGAATTAAAAGTCAGAAAGAGTTTGAAAGTCAAGCAAGGCCAAAGTTTATTCAAAGAAGATACTTTTATTGGCTTTTAAAAGAGAAATCCCAGGAGGGTATGCTGTAGCTTAGCAGAGGAGGAAGGAAACTAGAGGAGAGGAGAAAAACCATAGCATTTGAGTTAAACCAGCATGGACAAGCAGTTACCCTGGAGGGGGACTTTAGAGGCAGAGTGAGAAAGTCCAGAGAAATCCCCCAAAAAACACACTTTGGCCCTGAGCCAGCATCTGAAAGAAATTTAGGCAGACAAACCTGTTGTCTGAGTTTTCTGTCCTGCCCAGTTCCCATAGTTATTAAGTCCCAAAGAATCACACAGAGGTCTACATTAGTTAAAAACTGATTGACCCATTAGCTCAGGCTTCTTATTAACTCTTATAACTTATATTAGCCCATTATTCTTGTTCATGTTAGCCACATGGCTTGGTACTTTTTTTGGCAAGGCAGTCACATCTTGTTTGCTCTATGTCTGGATCACAACTGCAGACTGCAGAATCCTCTTCCCAGAATTCTCTTGTTCTCATTGCCCCACAACTACTTCCTGCTTGGCTACCGGCTAACCAGCATTTTATTAAACAAGTACAAGAAACAAATGTTTACAGGGTAAAACCATTATCCCACAGCACAAACCTAGCCTAACCTCATGGTGGTTTGAGGGACTCTGTCCTAAGGGGCAGGAATTCTGGGAAGGAGAAGTGCACTATATCATTAAAAGGATAATTATTCCTTCTACCTCTTTAGCATGGCTTAAGGCAAACCTACATCCCTAGGGGCATCACTTGGCCAGGGGACTGATCTGTCCAGCTGGATTAACATGGGTATGGTTTGAGTAGCTTGTGATATTAGGTCCCCATCCAGGCTGGCAATTTCATCCACTTAACCTGAAGGAACTGCCGTGTCAAGACCAACGTGCAGACAATAGGAGGCTGCCATGGGGAGTGGAAATGTAAAAACAGCACTACACCATTTGTCCTAGGGACACACATCTATCTCAAGAATGTTCAACAAAAAGCTCTCCAAATTCACTTTTCTATTAGCATATGAGATTGGTGACTCTCTCTGGTTTTTGCCTGGAGTTGATGATTTTCTCTGGTTACAGGCAAGGATGAGAGCATGAGCGTTTCTGGGCAGGAGCCATTTGGATCCCCCACTTGCAGAAACTGTTTACACAATCACTGATCTCTTCAGTGTTATATATTTTTTTTTAGCTCTTTACCATTGTGATTCAGAGAGAAGGACTCTGAAAATATAGCACTTTTTGGCATGCTGAACCTTTAGATCTGTTGACTCCAAAAACATAACTCTTGCCTCAAAGGGAATTAGAGATGGTTTATTTGGGAGCTAAATATGAGTGGCTATGTCATTGGATTACTGATTTAGGTCACCCCAAATTCCACATTCTAGTGTGAAAGCAGTCTCATGAAGGTTTTAGAGTAACATAACAGGGAAGACCATAAACCAAGACACTTAAAATATATTGGCAGAAACATTAGCTAGGTGGTTACAAGTGAGAAGACCTTTGCTATAGGCCTTGGATGCTAAAACCTTTTGGTTGGTGGAAACTTCCCTGGAGTTTCAATCTGTGAGTCACAGGATGTTAGGTCTGACACAGAGGTGGGCAAACTAATGGCTACTTACGGAGCTAAAGATAGCCTAAGATAAGTAGTCACTACTTGCAGAAGCAGCAACATTTTAACCTCACCACAATCACTGATGTTTTAATAGGTTCATGGGCCTTGCAGAAGGTTTTAGCTGTAGCTTCTTTCTGGAAACTTCAGTTCACCAAACAAAAGAAGGGGAAGATCTACTGGCCTTGAATTAGCATGTGCGCGGAATCAATGTCCTGTCAACTTCATTCCTGTAAGTCCTGGGTGCCAGCTGTAGAACAGAGAGAGAGAGAGACAGACAGACAGACAGACAGACAGACAGACAGACAGACAAAGGCAGAGAGAGACAGACACACAGAGAGAGACAGACAATGGCAGAAAGAGACAGAGATATACCAGAGAGAGAGATATATACCACAGAGAGACAGAGATAGATACGAGAGAGAGAGAGAGAGAGAGAGAGAGAGAGAGAGAGAGAGAGAGAGGCCCAGGCCCTTTCCTGGGCTCCTTCTGCCAGGCTAGACAGAAGGCCGAGTCTGCTGGTACACCTGGACAGATTTGTGTCACACACCATTGTCTTCTAGTTTGGCCCCTCAGCAGAGCTTTTATGAGCCATAGTCTGTCCTACACTCCAGGATATTGAATCAAGACACTGACTGTTCTCCAAGCCCGCTGAGTTGCAGTAAACATCCTTTGTTGTCCTCCTTGTCTCCTGCCCTGTAGGAGGAAAGCATCAAGAGGGCTGAGTCCTATTGGACTATGGGAGCTACATCCTGGGCTGTGCTGTCTTCTTGTACGTGAATACATTTGTATTCCTTATCTTCTTTCTAATCTGACTGTTCGCAGCAGGGAGCCTTGGGCGAGGAGCGGGGAGATGAACAGACACGACTGGGAACTTCCTTTGCTCCAACACGCAGACTCCATGTAGTGTCACAGTTTTCATTTTTTAATATGGTGGAGAACTTGGATCTAAAACATTTCCGTTTAGCCCTGAGATAATAATAGTGAGGGATAAACTAAGAAATTTCCAATAAAGATTTCTGCCTTGGAGTTGGAGAGAAGTCTCAGTTAATTGAGAATCTCCACTGCCCTTTCAGGGGACCTGAGAAATTCCTTTCACCCACATCAGGCATCTCACAACTTAATGTAATCCTAGCTCAAGGGTGATCCAATAACCTCCTCTAGTCTCCATTTAAAAATAAAATAAAGCTAAAAAAATAAAAAGAGATTCTTGCTTTTTCTCAATACCAGTTTTTAAGTCCCACAGTGTAGAAATGGCAGAAAAAATGCCCTCCTGTAACTAACTGGAATTTCAGCTAATTAATACTTCTGACAGACCGGAACCCTCCAGGCAGTTCTATTCACCCATGTCAGATTATGCCCTAAAACACATTATAACAAAACAACCTGTGTGTGTGAATGTTGAGATATATGGGTTTGGTTTTGTTTTAGCTGACGCTCCCTTGCTGGCTACTTAAATTTATTCACACAAGTTGCTTCTTGGGCCAGCAAGGAGACTGGAACATCTCATAGGAAGTCAACTGTGCAGCAATGTGAAGTCTTGGGTGGAGAGCAGACAATCTGAAAACTGTGAGGCTGACAGAAAAACTGGCTTCTTCCCTCAGTGAACATAACAGAAAGTATGGAAAGGAAACCAAAGTTCCTCTTTCTTAAAAATGTACTATTAAACTGGTTGGTGGTGGTACTTGCCTTTAATCTCAGCACTCAGGAGGCAGAGGCAGGCAGATCTCTGTGAGATTAAGGCTATAAAGTGAGTTCCAGGACAGCCATGACTATTACACAGAGAACCCTTGTCTTTTTTTGTTTTGTTTTTTGTTTTTTTGTTTTGTTGTTGTTGTTGTTGTTGTTTTTTGAGAACCCTTGTCTTGAAGAAAAAAGTATTATGTATTTATGGAACTGGACTGTTGGTGTGGTAGAATTGTCTGTATTCTGTCAATTACATTTTAAATAAACGCTGATTGGCCGGTAGTCAGGCAGGAAGTATAGGCAGGGAAAAACAGACAGGAAGTAGAGGTGGGGCAATGAGAACAGGAGTATTCTGGGAAGAAGGAAGCTCTTTCCCCAGTCCTTCCCTGACCACCAAAGAAGCAGGATGTGACCTGTCCTGCTGAAAAAGGTACTGAGCCATGTGGCTAACATAGATAATAATAATGGGTTAATATAAGCTACAAGAGCTAATAAGAAGTCTAAGATAATGGGCCAATCAGTTTATAATCTTATGGAGACCTCTGTGTGATTTTCTTTGGGACTTGCTAGCTGTGGAAACAGGGCAGGATAGAAACCCCAACAAACCCAGCCCTCATGTTACAGGCTGGGGAGATGGTGTCACAGTTAGAGCATTGGCTGTTCTTCCAGAGGACTCAGGCTTGGTTCCAGCACTCACATAATATGGCAGCTCACAAGCAACTGTAATTCCAGTTTCATGGAATCCAACACCCTCTTCTGGCTTCCTCAGGCTCTAGACATGCATGTGATGCACAGACATACATGCAGACAAAACATCCATACACATAAAAAATAAATAAAAGTTGTCAGGCAGTGGTGGTGCATACCTTTAATCCCAGCACATGGGAGACAGAGGCCGATAGATCTCACAGTTCAAGGCCAGCCTGGTCTACAAGAGCTAGTTCCAGGACAGGCTCCAAAGCTACAGAGAAACCCTGACTTGAAAAAAAGATTATAAATAAATAAATAAAGTTAAAATTTTTTATTTAGGAGTGCGCATGGTAAATGCATGTATGTGTTCCTCTGTGTGCAGATGGAGAACAGGGGTCAACACTGGGCATATTTTCAATCACTCTCCATCTTATTTACTATTTATTATTACCTTTGTATGTGTTTAGCCCTGTGTATGTGTTCCTGTATGGGCATGCGTGTGCCATGAGGTCAGTGGATAGTCTGGGGGTAAGGCGGTTCCACTTTGAGGTAGGGTCTGTTGTAGTTTTGCAGTTGCCAAAGCCAGAAGGTTCAGAGCATTTCCAATATTCTCCTGGTTTCTCCTCCCATCTTGCTACAGACTTGCTGGGATTATAAATATTCACTACTGAGTCCAGCTTTACATGTGTCCTGGGAATTCAAACTCAGGTCCTCATGTTTTTATGGTTTATTATTATTATTACTATTGTGGTTATTATTATACAGAGTCTCTTACTGAACTTGCTGTTTTGTCTGGGCTGGCTGGCCAGGGAGCTCACAGAGTCTGTCTCTACCACCCCAGGGTTGCCCAGCTTTCTTGAGGAAGATTAGTTCAAGATTTCATGTTTGTACAACAAGCCCTTTCCTGACAGCTGTGTCCCCAGTCACCTGAAATTTATCTTAATTAGGAGTTGCTGCAGCTGTGACTGAACACCTTCTGTTATGGCCTAAGCTGCTAGTGTGAACCTCTGATGTGGGATGTTCTTCTGTATATGTATTGCTCTATTGGGTGATGAATAAAGCTGCTTCGGTCTATGGCAGGGCAGAAAACAGCCAGGTGGGAAATCTGAACAGAGATATAGAGAGAAAGTAGGCAGAGTTGAGGAGACATCATGTAGCTGCTGAAGAAGACAGATGCCCGGATCTTACTGGTAGGCCACAGCCTCGTGGTGATACATAGATTAATGGAAATTGGTTAATTTAAGATGTAAGAGTTAGCTAAAAGTATGCCTAAGATATTGGCCGAACAGTGTTGTAATTCATATAGCTTCTGTGTGATTATTCGGGTGTGAGCATCTCCACGTACAAACCTTTGCTTTGTGCGGCACATGGCAACCTTCCACCTTTTCCTTCTACTCAGGCCCTCGGTGGGATGGATGGTACCCAATTCCATGCTGGTGCCGTAGAGATGTCACAGATTCCTGCACTGATGTCTCTCAGGCACATCTAGGAGTCATGTTCTCCAGCTGTGCAGCCCAAAGCTAGTTTACATGCAAAGTTAACTGTTATGAAAACAGGGAACGCACACTGCCAGGCACTGGGGCAATTCTGGAGTGCAGGGAGTAGGGGAACCTGGGGACTGGTTCATGAGTCTAGTGGGGAGTCAGCTTTAGACAGCCGGACCCTACATGTGCCTAAGATGTTTTCAATGGTCTTGTTCCATCGCCCAGTCTGGCTTCTAGCTCTCAGCCCTCCTCCTCAGACCCAGCAAGTACAGAGATTCCAGGTGTGCTCTCTCATGTCCAGCCCCCTGTCCGTACTTCTTAAGGAGACTCGAGGTTTTGACAAGCTGCCTACAATTTTATTTTCTTCCTTCCTTTCTTAATGGGTGTGCTCTGCCTGCATGTATGTTTGTCCACTGCATGTGTACAGAGCCTGCAGACGCCAGCAGAGAGTATCCAATTCCCAGGAACTGGAGTTACAGGTAGCTGTAAGTTGCCACGGGGGTGCTAGGAATCGAATCTGTCTCCTCCACAAGAGCAACCAGTGTTCTCAACTCCAGCCCCGCTGCCTCCAGTGTCTTACTCTGCGGCCACTGTTCTCAAGCTATGCCATGGGAAGAAGGGAATGCATGACCGAGGAGAAACGGCCGCCCAACCTCAAAAAGTTGTTGCTGGAAGCAAGTGCTCACTGATCCTGGCAGAGGGGGATGGGGCCACTCAAGTAAAACAGCCTTCAGTGAGTAAGTGCAGTGGGGAAGATGGACCCTCCAGCAGAGCAAGCCTGGGCAGCAATGAGAGACAGCACTTTCTCTAATTAAGTGTTCCCATTATCCTCTGCGTGCAGAGTTCTAGAAGGCGCTTGGCTAAAGAGAAAGATTTTCAACACCCCTGGCGCTTTCTGAGTAGCTTGGACTATAGGCTACAAACACACACTGCCAATCCTTTACTTATTTATTTATTTATTTATTTATTTATTTATTTAATAGACAGGGTCTTGCTATGCACATCTGGATATCCTGGCATTTATTTTGTATCCCAGGTTGGCCTCAAACTTACAGCAATCCTCCTGTCTCAGCTTCCCAAGTGCTGCTATTAGAGACATGTACTACCATATCTGGCACAATCCTGGATTTTAAAAATAGATCGTTGTTTTTTTTTTTTTAAAAAAAAGGATTTATGGGGTAGTTGAACATTTGAGTTCTATTGTATATTTTAAAATTGTTTACATTTCTATCTAATTTGTATGTGTACATGTATGGGTGTGCGTGTGCTACTACTCAGGTGGAGGTCAGAGGACAACTTTTGGGAGTCTGTTTTCTCATCTCATGGAGGTTAAACTCAGATTGTCAGGATTGGTAGAAGGTATCTACTTGTTGAATCATCTCTCTGGCCCTCTATATGTGTATGTATGTATGTATGTATGTATGTACGTATGTATTTATTTGACATAGAATACCTATGCAACACTGGCTGGGCTAGAACTCACTATGCAGACCAGGCTGGACTTGATCTCATAGAGATCTTTGTGCCTCTGCCTCTCAAGTGCTGGAGTTAGAGGTGTGCACCACCATGCCTAGCTCTATATGTGCACCTTACGATCAGTGTATTGATACTGACTTTTTAGGTGGACAGCAATATTGTGGTAGTCTATACAGAAGGGGCCTTGGTCTGTTAGATTCATAGTGAAGTCAGATGGAGTCACCACTGTCTTCATCTGTGCATCAAAGCAGGGAAGTCGATGCTGGGGGAGTGGGATTGACCCACGGTTGACGTAGGTGCCACAGCACTGGACAGTCTTGAGGCCCCAGGCCCTCTTATATTATTCTGTCACCTGTTGTGATTCTACTATAAAATAATTTTTCAAAAGTACTGAATTTTTACAAAAAGGTGGTGGGTACCCTCTGATATGACAACATCCCACAGGAAAAGTTAGCTCTACGAGACGGCCTCCCAGTGCACCTCAGTGCCCTAGACAAAGGCCCAGCCTGGCGCCATGGCTCCTGACCCTGGCTTGGCATCTCCACAGCCCAGACCAAGCCCTGGCTCTAAGCTCCTGCAGGAATCGCTATCTGGATATCAGGGCATCCCTTTGTTTCCTCTATTTATTTCATGGCTGCTCCTATTTTAGCAGCTGGTCCTGGGTTTCTATTTAGAGAGACAGCAAAGCCTGCTTCTTAAACAAATAGATGTAAACACTTCAATTCAAAGACAAGTGAGAAATAACAGTGCAGGTGGTACTTAGATATTGTAAAAAAATTTTTTTAGGGTGTTAAAGAAATGACAAGTTTGGGAGGAAGCGGATGACAAGTTTCAGGAAATGTTTTCTTATTTTATTTATCAGGTTGACAAAAGCATCCTCACACAATCTGTTTTTCTCTCATCACTAAGTATTTGTGTTAGGGGCCACAGGACGCCTTCTCAAACCTTTCCAGATGAAGTATTAACACTAACAATGAGGGAAGAAGAGCAGTGGGGGGGGAGCAGAGATATAGAGGGTGGCAAAGCTCTTCCCCCTTGGGCACCAGACTTCATTCCTTACTGGAAGTGTAAGTTGGGGAGGGGGTGCTGATGGTACAATGTGAAAGATAAATTATTAAAGATTTACTGATAATCACTGGCTGTTTTTTTGCCAGGAAAAAGTCTTGGTTACCTAAGGAAAACACAGTCAACAAGTGTGTCCACTGGCTTTACTGTTAGCATAACACGGTCTTTGTATGCGATCCATACTAGAAATCACAATCCTGGGAAAAGTGGGTGGGATTCACAGCCCAGATTAAACTATAACTCTTCCTCCCTTTCTCCCTGTCGATTCATGTAGAGTTTTAAGAAATAGAAGAGAATTTTTATGTGGCCTACCTGTTTCTCTAACTGTAACATCTTATAAACCAGAGAGTTGTCCTGAGTAAGAACAGAGAGCTAACACTCCCATCACCATGATGTCATGTCATTTTTGATAGTGATGCTCCACCCTTTCCCATCCTGCACTTTGTCATTTCAAGAATATTATATGAAAGGGCCGGCAAGATGGCACAGTGGGTCTGGCACTTGCTGCCAAGCCTGATAACGTCTGTTCCATCCTCAGGACCCACATAGTAGGAGAGACTTGATTCCTGCAAATGGATCTCTGATCTTCACACACTTGCTGTGGCAGAAGAGGGTGCTAAATTCCCTGGCACTGGAGTTACAGGCAGTTGTGCATTGTTATGTGAGTGATGGGAACTAAATCTGGGTTCTCTGCAAGAGCAACAAGTGCTCTTACCAGTTAAGTCATCTCTCCAGCCCCAGTCACCTTTGTTTTCCACCCCGTAGTGTTTTCTGGAGATTCACTGAAGTTGTTATATATGCCAACAACACAATTTTTATTGCTGAATAATACTTCATATTATTGAGCATGGCACAGTGTACTCATTCATGGAAGGACTTCTGTGCTACTTCCAGTTTGGACTTAAACTATGAATCACACAGGGTTGTGTGAACATCAATGTTCATTTCTCTAGGTAAATGTATTTTTTAAAAAATATGTTGCCATTATTAACAGCCTTGATGTTCTCTTAAATATCCATTACTGGGGCTGTGGAGATGCTTAGTGGGTAAGAGCCTTTACCATCAAGCACTGATGGCCTGAATTCCATCCCTAGGACCCCTACATAGAGGAAGGTGAGAACCAGCTCCTACAGGTTGTCCTCTGACCTTTATATGCCTTACACGGCAGACAAACATAAACATAAATAAATATGTGAGGAAAAAAGAAAGAAATAATGAAAGAAAGAATGAATGAAAGAATGAACAAACAGAAGAGAGAGAGAGAGAGAAAGAGAGAGAGGGAGAGAAAGGCAGGCAGAAAGGCTACTATCTGTTTGTATTTCTGTCTTGGGGTTTCTATTCCTGTGAAGAGACATTATGACCACAGTATAGGGGTATATTATTTGTTTTAATAAATAAAGCTTGCCTGAAGATCAGAGAGCAAAGCAACCATACTAGTCAGCCATACAGGCCAGGGAATGATGGCACACACCTTTAATCCCAGGACTCAGGAGACAGAGGCAGATGGATCTCTGTGAGTTCAAGGCCACCCTGGGCTATACAAGTAGAGAAACAGCTCACACAAAGGTGATCCCAGCACTTGGGATCACATGACTTTAATCCTAGCACTAGTGAGATGGAGACAGGAGCAATATGGCTGGGCAGAGAGAGGAATATAAAGGGTAAGAGACGGGAACTTGGTGTGGAGTTTGAGGATTCACAGAGACAGGATCTTGTCCACTAGGTCTGAATATTTGGTAGAGATGGGGTTCAGGTTGAACTCTGGTATCTGTCTTAGGTTTTTATTATTTGTGCTACACCACGGCAACTCTTATAAGGAAAACATTTAACTGGGGTGACTTATAGTTTCAGAGGTTCAGTCCATTATCATCATGGTGAGGAACACTTGCGCAGTCATGGTGCCGGAATAGTAGCTGAGAGCCATACATCTTGTAGACAACAGGAAGTTGACTGAGACACTTGGTGGTATCCTGAGCATAAAGCCCGCCCCCACAGTGACACACTTCCTCCAACCAGGCCACCATAACCACTTCAACAAAGCCACACCTCCTAATAGTGCTACTTCCTATGAGATTATGGGGGCCAATTACATTCTATCTATCTATCTATCTATCTATCTATCTATCTATCTACCTACCTACCTACCTACCTCTGATGTACCTGTTACTGACTTCTTTAATTAGTTAATTTATTTTCGAGACAGGGTTGCTCTGTAGCTTTGGACCCTGTCCTGGAACTAGCTCTTATAAACCAGGCTTGTCTTGAACTCACTGAGATCTGCCTGCCTCTGCCTCCCTAGTGCTGGGATTAAAGGCATGCGCCACCACTGCCCGGCTGTTACTGACTTCCTGATAACCAGATAGCTGGAGCCAGAATGCCCTGTGACCCTAATGGTCCAAAGACTAAATAAGGCTCCTTTGTGCTCCACCAGGTTCCTTTTTATGTATTTTGTTTACCTGTCTGGCATAGGGTCCAGACACTCTCAAATTTACTAATGTATTCTGTGTAAAAGATACTGGCTGTCCACAGTGGGGACTGGATGATGGATTGGATCTTTTACCATGAATTCCTTTGGACTTCTTTAATTTCAGCCACCTGAAGCTATGTGTGTGATCTCCAGCACTGGAAATTAAAAATAACAAAGCAAAATCAAGAACACCCAGGAGGACTTTGCACAGACACCCTGGGGCCAACTTCTCCACACTTTTGTTTCCTTTAAGATGGAATTTCTCCTCCCATAGCAACTGGTACCCAGCCTGGAAGACACACCCTCTTCCAGGAAGCTTCTCAAGCACACATTTCTGTTCCAGGGTCCTCAGGCCCTGAGGGTGCCCTCCGCATGCTCCTTCTCCCAACCAAAATTTCCATGGGCAAGTAGAGCACAGCCAAAAGCAACTTGGGAAGGAAAGGGTTTATTTGGCTTATCTATCCGAACTACAGTCCATCATAGAGGGAAGCAGAAACAGGCACTCAAGCATGTCATGGAGAAATGCAATTTCAAGGATTTGCTGCTTTTTGCTTGCTCAGCCTGCTTCCTTATATACTTCAGAACCCCCTTTTCAGATGTGGCACCGTCCACAATGAGCTGGGCCCTCCCACACCAATCATTAATCATGAAAATGCCCAACTAACATGTCCACTGGCCTATCTTTTGGGTCATTTTGTCAATTGAGGTGTGTCAATTTGACAATAGTTTGTGTCAAGTTGACAAACAAACAAAACTAACTAGCACAAACCAGGGATGGTAGCCTCTGAAAAACCCAGTGAGACGCTATGGTCCATTCCAGAGGCTTCCTTCTCAGAAGGCTTTCCCCAGCCAGCCTGAAATTCAGCCTCAAGTTCTCGTGGCATCAGCCTGTGGTCACTTTTCCTTCAGGTCCCGCTGCTCTATCGAGTTCCCGATGAACGCAGGCTCACCTTGCCGCTGAATTCAGGGTGCTGTGCCCTAAATGACCTTTGGGGTAACTCCCTTGGAAAGTCCCCAGTGTTGCCCTGGTAATGGATTATTGATCGCTGGGAACCCTGAGACTTTCTGGAGCCCGTTGGTGCTTCAGCGGGTGGCTTCCCGCTGAAGTGTGCCCTGGGATGAGGGCACTCCACGTGGGAACCCACAACGTTCTGGGTCGCAGGTCTTAGTGCGATGTCCTTGTCCACCGCCAGAGGCTCCAGACAAGGCGGTATGAACGAGAACGAGCCGGCTGGAAGGCTGCCCCCGGCAACCAGAGACGCGCGCACGGCGGCGGCCCGGGGGCTGAAAACGTGCGCAGGACTCCGCGCGCTCTAGGGGTGCAGCGCGAGCGTGCGAACTCGGCTTCCCCGAGTGCCCCGCCCCCACCGCGCTTGCCCCGCCCCCCGCGGCCACCTGCTGCCCAGCGCTCGAGCCAGTGGAGGGCGCGGGAGCGCGCGCCGGGGCGCTAGCGAGGCCGGGAGGATGGCGCGGGCCTCGCGGGTGCAGCCGGTGCTCTGGGCGCTGCTGTTGCTACAGGCAATGGGCCCCGCCGTGGCGGCCAAGCTCAACATTCCCAAAGTGCTGCTGCCCTTCACGCGGGCCACGCGCATGAACTTCACTCTGGAAGCTTCTGAGGGCTGCTACCGCTGGTGAGGCGCGCGGGCCCCGGCGGGAGGCGGCAGGTGCGCGGGAGGGGGGCCTGGCCGCAGGTGCGGGCGTGCTCGCTCCAGCCGGTCCCGCGTGACCCCGCGGCGCGCGCGCTCGCCGCCTGCGCATGGCGTCCGGGCCACTCGTGTCTGGGCTGCGCGGGAGGAGGAGGCTCGGATCGCGGGCTGCAGAGGGTAGCGCCGCATGTGGCCTCGGTCACCTGCTGTCAGGGCCCTGAGGAGCTCCAGTATGAGCAGCCAGGGCTCTGGAGTCTATGGGAGACGGGGAGACTCACCCCTGGCGCCTGACTGGTGTGGGAAGCGGGTCTGTGAAGACCTGGGCAAGGCGTGTGTGGGAGACCCACCATACCCGTTGGCCCACTTTGGGAAGATCATAAACCTTGGATGAAAGAACCTGGAGGTATATTTTTCAGCTCTGAAGTGTGAGGCGAGGGTCTGAGGTGCTGGTGGAGTGGGGTCTGCTTGATTTCCTGGCCAGGATCTGACCCACCAGGGTGATGCGATCCAGCCTTTGACTAGGGAAATGAGGAAGGGAGAGCTTCTGGTTGCTGGGTGCAAGCTGAGTAGGGTGTGGGTCACACCCTTGACACACACCCTAACTCACTAGTGATAATTTGGTAGTGCCCCCCCCCCACATCCCTTAGGTTGCACTTAGCTTCCACCCTCCTTTCTGCCTCAAGAATTTGTCTAGGTCATGGTTCTCAACCTGTGGGTCGTGACCCCTTTGGATCACATATTCGATATTCTCCGTATCAGATGTTTACCTTAGGATTCATAACTTAGTAACAGAATTACAGTTGTGACGTAGCAACAAAGTAATTTTATGGTGGGGTCACAGCAACATGAAAGTATTAAAGGATCACAGCATGCGGAACAAACACTGGTCTAGGCTAAGGCTTAACTAGCTTGTGTGTGTGTGTGTGTGTGTGTATTTATGTTCTGTATGATGCCCAGAGCTCAGACCCATATTCTGTTACATGTACTTCTCAAACCTATTTGTTTTAAAAGTCTGCCTCATAAGGGTGGCATTGCACCCCTGTAGTCGCTGCGCTGAGGAGGCTGAGGCAGGAGGACCGCCAGTTTGAGGTCAGTCTGGGTTATGAGACTGTCTTTAAGTTGGCCTCTGAAGTATGAAGAGGCAGAGTCATTCCATTGCATTTTGCAGTGAGTGCTTTACTCCGAGGAAGCGCGCTTTATCCCTCCCTGGGGCCTTGTTTTGAGCAGGAAGATCAGCTACTTGGGAGGGCTACACGCTCTTTCTCTTGCTGACGTTGTCTGCTTGATGGGCAAGAAAGAGGAAGCTGGCTATTTATAATAGCTGGCTCCAAGTGAATCCCCTCACATGTATTTGTGTACTGCTTTCTGTGAAGTTCTGTAGTTATACCTTTGTTTCTAAAATAACAACCTTTTTCTTAATTTTCCCACAAAGTGCTTTCTTGAGAGTTGCTGGTGGATCTTGGCAGATTTTTATTTACTCAGGAAGACTGGGAAAACGCATTCAAAATCTCAGATGTGTCAGAAGTGCGCTGAGTCCCTTCTGGGTTGTTTAGTGTCTGGTTACTTTGATCCAAAGGCGTGGTTGACTGCTCAGACTAAGTGTCTTCTTTGAAGGTGTTTGGTTGCAGTTTCCCCTTTACTTCACAGGAAGATGGTCTGTCAATCAAGCACAATTCAGAAATGTTATTCAGAATACCCGCACTTACTGCTTTAGTTCTGAGGAGGTTCAGGGAATTGGCAAGCAGCTAAGATTCAATACCTGCAGTTACCTCCACTTGAGCAGATGTGGCCTCTTTATCCAAGAGTACTTCAGGTCTTTGAGATGAAAAGCAGAGAAAAGTTAACCCATGCCATGCCCCGGGGGTGTTGCTCAGTTTGGGATTCCCTGCTGAGCTCCAAGTTCTCTGAAGTTGCTGCAAGTTTTAGCCTGTAGCTTCAAGGTTACCTATCCTATTTCCTGATTTGCATCTCTTAACTGGGAGGTCATCTGGTCCTTATTGCTGTCTTTGAGGGACTGAGGGCAGGAAGGATTGCACCTCACCCACACAGAATAGTGACAATGGCTTGGAAGCTGAAGCAGAAGGCCTTCCAGCCCACCGAATGGGACCTGCACAAGCAGCCTTGGCTAATTTACCAGGCCCCTTTGTCTTTCCCATTGAACCTAGTCAGCCTTGCTACACAACAAGTATGATTAAATTAGTTATCTTACAATGAAAGTGATCCGCACTTTATTGGTTCCTTTAAAAGGTATCATTTACAAATGATACCCACAAAGAAAAAAAAACTTTGGAGAATTTAGACGAATTGGTTTATTAAGAAGGTGCTCTGCATGGAAGTGGGAGAGGTAAAGCAGGGGAGTGGAGTGAGGGTGAGGTAAAGTCTGGGCACTCTCTGGAACTGGATTGTACTTAAGGCAAGGGGAGAGGGAGACAAAGTCTGTGCATGTGTGTGCAAATCTCACTAAAATAGGACACCCACACATGATTTTTTTTTAAGTTTATTTATTTTATGTGTGTGTGCCTGGTGCCTGAGGAGGCCACTATAGGGCATTGCGTCCCCCGGAACTGGAGTTATGGATGATTGTAAGTGACAACCTGCCCCATGGGTGCTGGGAACCAAACCCAGGCCCTCTGCAAGTGTAACACGTGTTCTTAATTGCTGAGCTATTTCTCTAGCTCCTATATATATGATTATTGTAAAGACAAAGGATGGTGACTGTCCCCTGATGAACTGGAACACGCGTTAGGGTCTGTCTTATTTGTGACAACCATAAATTGAGTATGTTTTGTTTTTCTCTGAACACTTCTCTCTTAACCTTTGTACTCAAGCCTATTATAAAATATCTGGGGGATGAAGAGGTGGCTCTTCCAGAGGACCTGGATTTGACTTCTAACATTTGTATGGAGGCTCACCACTGTGTGTATCTCCAGTTCAAAGGGATCAAATGCCTTCTTCTGGCTATTGAGGTCACTGTACACACACACTATGTGCATGCATAATACAGGCAAAACACCCATTCCCATAAAATAAATTAGAAAAGATAATTTTTAAAGATTGAAAAATTGTAATAAACCCTGTGCTGGCTAGTTTTTATGTCAACTTGACATAATCTAGAGTCATTTTGGAAGAGAGAACCTCAAGAAAGAAAATAACCCCCCCCCACTGATCTATGGATAAGCCTGTGGTACATTTTCTTAATTGATGTTTGGTGTGGGAGGGTCTGGCTCACTGTCAGTGATGGCACCCATGAGCTGGTGGTCTCAGGTGCTATAAGAAAGCAGGCTGAGCAAGACATGAGAGCAAGCCAGTAAGCAGCAAGCACGCCTCCATGGCTTCTGCATCAGTTTCTGCTGTGAGTTTCTGACCTGACTTCCCCCAGTGATGGAGTGTGACCTTAGAATTGTAAGCTAAAACACACGCTTTCCTCCCCAAGTTATCACAGCAGTAGAAACCCCAACTACGATAAACCCCAACTCCCCTTCATAGACAGGCTGGTTCTGAAATTCTTTCATGTTGGAGCCATGACTCTCTATTTTTGCTAAGTCAGGTCCCTAGGAGTTCAGGGAAAGTCCTCGGGCTGCTGAGAGTGACAGCAGGGAGTTGTGCCTCCTGCCTTCCCCACCCTGCTAGTAGCAAGGATGCTCAGACCAGTCAGAGCTATCTGGGTTAGGCAGTCACTTAACACATAGTGGACAAATAGCAGTGATGTCACTCTACGCTGGACTCTGTGTAAGGAGTGACAGTGAAGAAGTGGGTGATGCCCTGATTTCCTGGAATTCAAGGTTGGACTGTGGGAGCATTTGAACATGGCCTGTGGAAGAAGTGGACGGCAGTCTGAGACATGTATTCTGGGTAATGCTTCCCTGGAGTCCAGCTGGGCCTTGTAGAGGTTCTTACTAGAGAGAACAGCAAGTGCAAGGGCCCGGCCTGGGATTGAGTGGCTTGGAAGGGAAGCATTTGGTGAGGTTAGGGTGATGGGAAAACACATGAACGAAGTGAAAGTAATTCAGCAAGGCGATTTCTTCTTTGCAAAAAGCATATGCAAGAACCCAAATGAAGCTAGTTAGCACATTCACCAAATTAGCTTATCTTATTTCTGACGTAGGTGCTGCCTGTTGTCTCATGTTGTTGGTGGGAACTGACTTTACAGTCTGATTGGCTAACTGGCAAAAGGGGAAGGGAAGCTGTTCAGGAATATGGACCCTTGCTGTCTGAGCACCTTTGATTAAAAAAAAAAAAAAAAACAAAACTGGTTCTCACAAGGGTATCAGAAGGTGAGGTTGGAGAGGTTGGCAGGCCCAGGTCACGTGAGACCTTGTGGGCTTTGGTTAGGGGACAGGAAAGGGTTACCAGGTCAGGCATTGAGCCTGAGTCTCTGGGGCCTTGCTCTTCTGAGAACCATGCATGCATGGCCCCGAGAGCTGCCTGCAGCCGAGGTTCCTGAGGGGCTGCACTCTAAGAGGTGGCCCTGTGTGCTCAACTTAGCAGACCAGTGGGAGTGAGGCTCTGGAAAGTGCCTGTGGACTTGAGCTGACCTGGAGCCCGGGCGGTTTTCTTCCACTTCCCTTGTGGGGTTCCCCTATTTTGCCTGACCCTGAGGTGGCTTCTACTCTGCAGACTCATGAGAGTGATCTTTGCAGATGTGTGGAGAGTGTGTTGGCTGCATTGGCCACCAGTTCCACCTTCTTCCCATCCCTCTTTTTTGCCTCTCTCACCATCCCCCTTATTTTTTTTCCATTATTCTTCTCTGGCCTGACCTCCCTGAGTCTCTGGGTTCTTCTGACCCCTGCCCAGGTCCTGCCCTGTGTTCTAAAAAGGGGAGAGCTCCCTTAAAGGCAGTGGCACCCAGAGAGTTGGGACTTCTTCTGTGCTGGTGGGTCTCATGCAGCCGTGGAGATGACAGTGTCACCCTTTTAAAGCTCACTCTCCCTCATTATTTTTTTAGTACTGGACTAGACCCCAGGACCACACACATTCTAGGGAAACACTGTGCCACCAAACCACACCCCAGCCACTCATACCCACTCTTGATCCTTAGACTTCCGTAAAGTAAAGGCTTTCTTGAGTCAGTATGTTGAGAAGTTTCTTAAGATTTGTTTTCTTATATGTGCATGAGTGTTTACCTGCGTGTATGTATGTGCACCCCCATGCATGTCTGGTGTCCGTGGAAGCCAGAAGAGAGTGATGGATCTCCGGGAACTAAAGCTAAAGGCAGCTGTGAGTCACCAGGTGGGTACTCAGAACTGAACCTGGGTCCTCTGCAAGAGCAGTAAGTGCTCTTAACTGCTGAACTGTCTCTCCGGCCCCTCTTTTGTTTTAAAACAAAAAATATACAACTCACAATTAGCCTCCTAACCATTTGCTCAGCTCAGTGCATGGGGGCACTCTGACCTCCATCCAGAACTCTGTCTTGTAAAACTGAAACTCCTTAGCCGTTAAATACTAGCTCCCCACTTCCTCCTGCACCAGCCCCTGCCAACCGCCCTCCCACTTGCTTTTCTTTCTTTCTTTTAAACACATTAACCAAAAGTTTTATTTCCTAAGTTACTGTCCCCTTCATAGCCTCTTCTTTTTAGCACTCTTAAGTGCTTGCCTGCTTCTGAGCGCTTCTTTGGAAGCACTGGCCCCCAGGAAAAAAACATTTTCTGGAAAGCATAACAGTGACTATTTACCCTGTTGTATAGGGTTTCCCTTTACATTACCTTTTCAATAAAAGAGAATTAATTTAAAAAGAAAAAATTAAAAGGGAATGGGAGACGGCTCAGCAGGTAAGAGGGCTTGGTTTCAATTCTAAGCACCATGGAGGCTCACAGTTCTGGGGGATCTCATGCTCTTTTCTGGCACGCATGGTGTACAGACATGCAAGCAGCCAAGATACTCGTACACATAAAATAAATAACAAAAAGACACAAGTGGTGCTTGAATATTTATGATTGTGCCGAGTCTGGTGATGGGGAAGGTCCCATGATAGGTGTGTCAGGCCTCCATTACTATGAGAAAATGATGAAGATCAGCAACTTAAAGGGGAGAAACTTTGTTTTAGTGCACATTTCAGAGAGATCAGTCTAAATGGTTTGGGCCTGTGGTGAGGCAGGAGATCATGGTGGGAGTGGGTCGTGGACCAAGGTCAGATGCTTTCCTTGTGGTGGTCAGGAAGTAAAAAGGGGGATGAGAGGAAGGCATTAGGGTCCCAATATCTCCTCCATTAATTTGCCTCCAATGTCCTGACTTTCATAGGACTAGGGATGACTTCTTTAGGGTTCTTCTTTCTCTCAGTGACTACGTATCCAGGACAAGACTTTTTGGGGACATTTAAGAGCTAAACCATAGTGGCAGAGAAGGTTCATGAGAAGATGCTGGTGTCCAGGCAGCTGCTCTTGTTGGCTAAAAACTGCAGGAACAGAAAGAGATTCCCAGTGTTATAGTGTTCCTACAGTATGCCCAGCAGGAGCCAGGATGTTCATTTGTCTTCTAACCCTTTAAATATTCCTCATTCAATCCTACAGCTATTTTTTTAAAGCCCCTAAACCTGCTCTGCAGGAGTGATGCCCACTGCTGCTGAGGTGCCTGAGACCTGGAGCCTCCCATCAGTGGGTGGCAGGGCTGTGAAGTTGTCTAGGGCTCCTCAGATAGTGCCTGGCTTGCTAGGCCTCCTTCTTCAACTTTGAAAAAGCATCAGTTAACTTTAAAAAACAAAGTTGAGGGTGCATTTAGGGGTGGGGCCAATCAGGTGGTGACTGATGCCATCTTTGCAGGGTCTGGGAGCCCAACCCTCTTTGTAGGTGGTACCAGGTAGGACAGGAAATTCTCAACTCTGTGTTTGGATGCTGTACCCAGTGCGAAGGAGCAGGACTGTATCATACCTTCCTGACTGAGCTGTGTTGAAACCATTGTTTACTAGGGATATGGTGACATTGTGTGGAGGTTTCCTCATATGTCACCTTGGATTCTAATAGGACTGTTGGGGACACAGCTGTGCATATCACACTTTACTGTTTGACACAGAACAGAATAATTGTGTAACAATGAACATTACCATGGTGGTGTTTACTAGGGTATTTTGTCTGGAGGAATCATTGCCGCAAACCTTGAAGAGCTCAACCTGGAGACTCCACCTCCCCAGCCTTATGATGCTGCATGGAACAGGAAATGCAAACCAAAATGGTTGCAGTGCAACAGAGGGGTGTAATTTTGGTTCCTGAAGGAGTCTCTTAAGCAGGATTTGTTTCAGGTTTCTGTGTTGGGGTTGGGAATGAATGCATGGTCACCAGGATATGCTCCTTGGTCCTTAGGTCTTGGCTGTGATATCCTTTGGCCCTCTCAGGGTATCAAGATGCCCTTGCAGCCCACTGCCCTCCCACATTCCAGTCTGTATGGGCATAAGCCACAGCACCTGTTCCGATTGGACCCACCCTAGGCATGCGTGACAGTCAAAACTCCTCTTTGTGGCCAGGGTGCACAAGGTTTTTGTTGGCCAGGTCCCCATAGTGTGTCTGTTGTTATCCACAGGCCAGAGTGCTCTGGGATCCTCCTGAACTGAGGGAGGAAGAGGTCTCTGTCTCTTCTGACTTCTGTTACAAACCCATAGACAGAAGATTGGCTTGAAATAATGAGAATGTATTTCCCTTAGTGCTGGAAGTCACAGATGGTGCCTAAGTGACTGTTATGAAGCCATTTCCCAGTTGCAAACTGCCAGCTTCTTGTTGTATTCTTGGGTGGAAGGAGGGAACCAGGCAACTCTGAGAGGCCTCTTTAAATGGCACTGAGCCCTCTCTGGAGACTCTGTTCCCACAGCCTAATCACTCCCCAGTTCTGTCATCTTGGGAGCTATGATTTCAGTGTGAGAACTTGAGGGACCCATTGACATCAGTAGGCAGGTCTACACAGAAGAGTTAGGTGCTGTTACAGGAAAGGGTAAATGGAGGTCAAGGGCATCCCCTGCATGAGTGACACTCAGGTGTGACTGTCTTTCTTGCCCCTGTGTACTATTGGCAGCGAGAGGGTACCTTCAGACCTGGTCTTGCAGGGCAGCTCTTGTCATCTGGGGACTTTGGAGAGAACAAGGCAGGAGACTGTGAGGAGGTGGCGTGGCTGCATGACAGTCACTGAGCTCAGTTTCTGCATCTGTGAGCCTGTCACCTGACCAGCTTGCAGGGTGCAACTTTTGGGCCAGTTCTGAACACACTTGGAAAGCCGTGCAGCCCCCAAGACTTTCTGGTCCACTCCACACAGTTACTAAAATTTACTTTGTACTTAAAAACTTGGGTGTAAACAAAGCTCCTCCCTTGAGCCTCCTGTGAACCCATGAGGCAGACCTTAGTGCTTCTTCCTCAGACAGGGAAGCGCAGCAGCAGACAGTCCCTAACTCGGTTCAGGAGTCCCACACAACTGCCCACAGACAGAAACAGTCTAGGAAAAGGAAAATCACAGACCCCAACACAGAACCCCTCACCACAGTGTGAGAGTTAAATCCAGAGAAATGACAGGGATAGCTCAGCATGAGCAAGAGGGTGAATGCCAGGAGCGTGATGGCTTGATGCTGAAACAAAAGTAAACCCAGTATAATGTTAACAGAAAAAGGAAGGAAATCCACGGGGCTGCCTCAGTTGGTAACACTGATTGGCACTGATGACGACCTGCCTTTCTTCCAAGAGCATGAAATCCCTCAGCCACACTTCATCCTACTGGAAGTTAGAGGCTTCCCCTCCCTGGTTCATGCTCACCAAAGCCCTGAGTCCTCCTTCCTAAGACCCCATTTCTCTCTCTATTCTGTTTTTTCTGTTTGCCTCTCTCTGAAGCATGAGCTCCACCAGGGCAGAGACTCATGTCTGTGCTAAACTCTTCTCAGATTTCACAGATAATCCAGCAGATACTCACATGATGTTGTCTTTAATGTCCCTCTGAGGCCTGTGGGCTTCAGGCGTGGAAGTCAGCAGAACCTTGAGAAAGTGGGGCTTAGAGAAAGGAAGTTACCATTAGGAATGTGCCCCTGCAAGGTTACTGAGACTTCAGACAGCCTTTCCTTGTGAGCTTCCTTGGTCTCCACACACCCAAACCAAAAGAACCAACTGACCGTGGACCAGAACTTCTGAAACCTCAGGCCTAAGCAAGCATCACCTGAGATGCTGAATTTTTTGAAAGGTATTTTGTCATTGTTTTGGAAAGCTGACTACTCCACATGGATTCAGTGAATGACTGATTACATTAGAGACTTCAGAAGGACCAGAGGCAGGGGAAGGAGAAGAGGATCTCCAAGGAGGAATTTCCTCTGCCTCAGCCTCAAAGGTGGGCAAGATAAGCTGGTAACAAGGGTATGTGATGTGCCAGGACAGCATTCGCCAAGGGACAGAGATGGGAAAGTTAGGGGAGAGAGAAAGGCTTCTAAGCTGAGGCCAGACTTCAGATGGTTCGGACTTCTGCTAGTCATGTGGCCTGGGGCAGTAACCCCTGCTTGGGCCCAAACCTCCTTCCTGTAGGTCTGAGGATGTCTGCGCATTTGGGGGAGGCCTGAAGGAGGCGGAACACTGGGGCCAAGGTTGAGGGAAACACACTGACCTGCAATTCCTTCTTTCTCTTGTGGCTAAAGGTTTTTTAAACATCATAGTGAGGTAATCTTTACTGTCTGTGTCCTGTTTCCAGCTCCCAGCCAGCTTCTTGTCTCATCCCCTTCCAAGAATCAATGGGCAGATAGCTAGAGTGCAAACCAGAGGACTTGATCATCAGTTCAGAATCAGTAGCCTTCAACATGGTAAAACAACGTAAATTCTAGTACCACACAGGATTTGAAAGAAACAGGTGTTGTCTTAGTATTCTGTTGCTGTTGTGTGTCGCTTAGGTTGCCTCCGAACTTGTTCTGTAACTGAAGACCTTGAATTACAGATGATCTTGAGTTGTTGGGATTACAGACAAGTGCCATCATGACCGACTTCTAGTTGTGACAGACTCTAGCATACCTGTGCTGTGTTGGAGACTGAGCTGGGCAAAACTGAGGAATGACTGTTGGCACTCTGTTCCGTGTCTGTCCTGCCCTGGGACCTTGGTCACTTTGTACAGATTACTGTCAGAGTGCAGCATGCCTGTCTGCTTTCCCGCTCAGGAACATGTGGGCTGCTCTCCCTGCCATCACCCTGCCATCTCTGTGACGTTCATTCCAAGGATTCCCTGGGACCCGCAGTAACAGTGAATACCCACTTAGCATTCCCAGTGCCACATCTGGTAGACTCTGACATTTGTCCTCAGTTTACTGTGACGTGGGGCTGTTGCTGTCCTGTATTAAGAAGCTGGGGCAGTGACACCTGAAGGCTTCCCCACCATGTTGCAGGCTGTCCTGACTTACCTGCTGATGTGCTTGCTCATCTGCCTCTTTCCCCCCATGTGATTATGATGCCAACTCCAAGTGCATAGGGATCTTGCGATTGTTGTCATTATACTTAGTGGTCTCCAGGCCCTGAAGAAGCCATATTGTAACAAAGGATAATATCTGGGTGGGTGCTCTGAGTCCAGCCTGGATCAGCTGAGAAACCAATATTTTTCCTCAAGCGTAAGCACCTTTCCTGCTGATGGGGAATTACGTGAATAACTCACAGGCTGAAAATATTACATGGAAAATTCCAGAAGTAAACCACTCAACTGATAAGTTTTAGATAGCTTTCATAGCCAGGTATGGTGGTACACGCCTTTAATTCCAGCACTTGGGAGGCAGAGGCAAGTGGTTCTCTGTTGAGTTTGAAGCCAGCCTGATCTACAAAGTGAGTTGCAGGACAGCTAGGGCTATACAGAGAAACCCTGTCTTGAAACAACAACAACAACAAAATAACTTTCATTACAGTCTTATTATAACTTGTATTATTATGTTACCACTCTTTCTCTCTTTCTGGGCCTCTAATGTATAAACTAAAAGTCACTATAAGTGTGTGTGTGTGTGTGTGTGTGTGTGTGTGTGTGTGTGTGTATGGAGGGTCGGAGCTGCAGTACTAACTGTGGTTTCACTGGGGTCTTGGGCCTTTCCCCTGAGGCCTCATACCACTCTGTGTATCTCAGTTAGTGACTGTTGGATACCAAGGCTGTGTCCAGGTGCCCAGTGTCTGGTTTGATTTTCCCAGTGGGGGCTATGTGCAATGACTCATGCTCAGGCTGGGAAGGTCTGACAGTAGAAGGTCTTGGCTTGGCTACTTTCATTCTCCGTTTTCCTTTTAGGTTGATATATGAGGTTCCTTGCCTCTACTGCTCTGGCTTCTGTGCCTAGCTGTGTCTTGTAGTATGGCTCCAGAAGGTGATCTTTCCTGTTTTCATTGTAGGTCATCCACACGGCCAGAGGTAGCCAGCATAGAGCCATTGGGTCCCAATGAACAGCAGTGCTCCCAGAAGGCAGTGGTGCAGGCCCGCTTGACCCAGCCAGCCCGCCTGACCAGCATCATCTTCGCAGAGGACATCAGTAAGGGTTTCATGTGCCATGGGAGATCCTTGATGGGGATGTCAAACAGGGAAACACCTCCTTGAGACTTCTACCTGGAGCCTAGGAAATACCGTTCTGGTCCTTCCTCCCTGAATTTGCAGCATTTTACCTTGTGGAGATTGACTTTTAAAACCCATAAATTACTATTTATTATCCCAGGTGCTATTAACTGGTGTCAAATCAAAATGAAGAAAATTGACCTAGTCGGAAACCATGACTTTTCTTTCCCCGTGTTTGATTTATCATCAAGGAGTGCAGCTCTCCTCAGTATCTGTGGTGGATTGGTTCTAGGATCCCCTGGGATGCTGTACTCCTGGGACCAGTGTAAAAGGAGCAGTGGGCCACTTCCTGCCACCCGCCCGGCTAGCTTTACCTGAAATAATTACACGGAAACTGTATTCTTTTAAACACTGCTTGGCCCATTAGTTCTCACCTCTTATTGGCTAACTCTCACATCTTGATCTAATCCATTTCTAATAATCTGTGTTGCACCATGAGGTGGTGACTTACCGGGAAAGGTCCTAACCTGCGTCTGTCTTGGAGAGGAGAGTCATGGTGTCTACCTCACTGCCTTCTTCCTCCCAGCATTCTGTTCTGTCTACTCCACCCACCTATGTTCTGACCTATCAGGTTAAGCAGTTTCTTTATTAATTAACCAATGAAAGCAACAGAAATACAGAAGACTCTCCTACATCAGACCAGTCCCTCTTGTGTTCTGGTGCAGTGCTGGTTTAGAACCGTCTCCTGTGTTCTGAAACCGAGTTCACACTAGGAACCAAGCATTAACCTAACACAGTTAACCTAACCATCCATACAGGAAAACTCTGACTTTCTCATTGTCACCTTGTGAACCCACATTTAAAGCTGTGTGAGGAAAAAATCCTCCAGGAAAATGAAGTTGTGTTCAGGCTGAAACCACGAAGGGAAGTGGCAATCATATTGCCTGACTCTGTACTCTGCCAGTTCACCAAGATCAGGACTCACACTGGTGCTTGCCCCTTATAGTTGTTCCTTTTGTGTGCATGTGGCACAGCACACTTTGACATAGGGGACAACTTTATGGAGTCAGTTCTTTCCTTTTTCCTTCACATGAGTTCTGGGGGTTGAACTCGTCTCTAGGTTTGTGTAGCCATTTCACTGGTCTCCTTGTTTTCCTACATCAGCATTCCATAAGTCTGTCTACTATATTACAAGGTGGATACAGCACAGATTTTTTTTTTAACTTTCTCATAAGACCGATAACAACATTATCTGGAGAACTCTCTAATGTGAGGACAACCGTGTACAAAACTAGTTATTCTGACCATTCTCCAGGCACCAGATAGAAACACTTGCTCATCTGTATTAGCCCATGTATCAAGAACCTTAAAAATTCTTATATTTTACTGCTGAGGCAGGAGGATTCCTTGGGTGTAGTAGTTCAAAGCCAGACTGGACCAAACTCAAAACAAAACTATGAGTTGGCTAGAGGTCAGAGCCATTTGTACCACATCCTGTTTTTCCAGAGGCCACTTCCCAGCACACATGTCAGATGGCCCCCAATCACCTGGAACTCCAGCTCCAGAGGGATCTGAAGCCCCTGGTGCTCATGCACACCACAGGTACATACTCATACACAATTACACACCCTATACATAATTAAAATACAATTTAAAAAACAATAAATTTGATATGCTGTTACCCAACAAATCTGAGAATCCATGCTAGGTAGGAAATAAGCTAAATAGCCCAAGTTGTTCTGTACATAAAACTAGTGTTCCTGGCCGGGCTGTGGTGGTGCACACCTTTAATCTCAGCACTTGGAAGGCAGAGGCAAGCAGATCTCTGTGAGTTCAAGGCCAGCCTGGTCTACAGAGCAAGTTCCAGGACAGCTAGGGCTGTTAAACAGAGAAACCCAGTCTTGAAAAACCAAACTAGTGTTCCTTATGCTGAACTGAGTCTGAACACTAAATGTTTAGCACAATGAAATGTCTATGAGATAGCAGGCTGGGCACAAGCCTTTGATCCCAGCACTTGGGAAGCAGAGAGGGGTGAATCTCTGTGAGTTCAAAGCCAACCTGGTCTACTGACCTACGTAGGGAGTTCCAGGACATCCAGAGCTACAGTAAGACCTTGTTTCAAAAACGAAAACAAAAAGCTTGGGTGGGAGGAGGGGATAGTATTCAACATTTAAAATGTAGGGTTGGAGAGATGACTCCGCAGTTAAGATCATGATTTGTCCTTGCAGAGAACCTAAGTTCAGTTCCCAGCGCCCACTTCCATGTCTCACAACTGCTTGTAATGCCAGCTCCAAGAACCCAATACCCTCTTCTGGCCTCCGTTGTCAACTGCACTTATGTGCCATTTACACAGAACATATCCATACACACAAATCAAATAAAAGTAATGATTCCGTAGTGGGGGCTGAACATGTAGCTCAGTGATCCAGCATTTCCTTAGCACTTCCTTAGTGGTATTGACTTGTTGGTTACTGTAGTCGCCACCATGGAGGTGGCCCTGGAGGTGAGACAGTGTCTGGGCACCATTCTCAGTTCTCTCTGTCCCTGTAGCCACAGGCCAGGTGCTGCGCTGTGACGCCATCGTTGCTCTCATCCATGGCATTCAGATCGTCTCTACTACCCGTGAGCTCTATCTTGAAGACTCTCCACTGGAACTGAAGATCCAGGCTCTGGACTCAGAAGGTGACTGCACCGGCTGCCCTTGGCAGGCTCCTGCCTTGGCCACAGCCTCCGTTACTGTGTCCTCTCATGACTAGCTACTGCTCCAGCCAGGAACGGGGAGCCACTGCCAAGGGAGAAGTAGAGCGGGTAGAAGCTATCTCTTAGGTAGCTTACACCCCGCTCCTCGTGTTCAGAAGCCTGGCCTGTGTGTGTGCAGGTGTTAGCTGACTCTGGGAGCAGGCTTGGTGCCCATGCAGAGATAGGTACCTCTGTCTCAGGAGCTGTCTTCTGGGTGGAAGTGGGAAAGCTATCCACAGAGGTGATGGCTACGCTGGACAGGCAGTAGAAACCCTTTTTTTCCTTCCCAGTTTCCATGCTGTTTTTGATTTCCTAAGCACTCCAGACCTCCAAACACATGTATAGATGAGGGTAGCTGTGGGCTGCTGGCTCAGTGTATCTAGTTGCTTCTCAACTAGCATGGATAGTGACTAGTTCTGGGGTGGGATTCTAGTGTGTGGCCTTGCCTGGTGGTAGCAGACTGTCTGGGTTAGAGGTTGACCTCTTGGAAGGAGAACAAGAAAAGTGTGCCATTCAGCTTGTCATAATTGGACATACTTGGACAAAGTACCTGGGACAAACAAGAACAGGACAGTTTTGATGCATGTTTTAAGTGGTTCCCGTCCATGTGTTTTGGCCCATGGCAGGGCAAGACACTTTAATCATGGGAGATCATGTACTTTATGGCAGCCAGAAAGCAAAGAGAAGGAAGAAAGTGTGGGGTCCTGATAATCCCCTTCAAGCCCGTGCCCCAGGTGACCTAACTTCTCCCCACTTGGCCCCAGTTGTTTAGAACTTCTCCCAGGGCTGGAGAGATGGCTCAGTGGTTAAGAACACTGGCTGCTCTTCCAGAGGTCCTGAGTTCAGTTTCCAGCAACCACATGGTGCCTCTAGAATAGAATCTGATGCCCTTTTCTGGCAAGCAGTGTATATGCAGATAGAGTACCATATACATAAAATAAATACATCTTTAAACATTATTTTAAAAAGAAAAGTTTTATCACCTCTGACTAGTGAAGCTAACAGTGACCATGGCTGATACCTAGCCTTTAGTGCATGGGTCTCTGCCCTCAGAACTTCGGGCAGTGTGGATACTCCCTGTAAATAATAAGCAAGGTATATGCATGTGGAAAAATCTGAGATCTAAAACGTCTTTGGTCTTAAGCTTCTTGAAGTACTTGGAAGAGTCAATGCAAATATCCCTAGATCTGAAAACTAAAGAATCAGAATTGCTTCCAGTCCCAAGCATTTGCAGGTTACTAGGAGATAGTAGAATTGGGGCGGAGACCCTGGGGACAGCTGAGGTGGGTGTGCAGGGTGCAGGTTAAAATTTTCGAGGAAAACTTTCAAGGTGAGTAGTGAGGATTGTGGTTTTACCAGACATGGGTGTATATTGGGGTGAGGGTGGGGTAGATGTGCCTTGTAGCTGAGTCAGAATATGAGCTGTGACCTGACTCCAGGGGTCCTGCTTTGGGTCAGAAGTTGGCCATCTTATTCTGTGATGGGCAGCATAACAAATGGGACCACGCTTTTCTGGGCCTATGCCTCTGTCACATCTTTTCACCTGGGACCTTGTTTCTCCAGAGTAGCCAAAGGTATGCAGCAGTGAGTGGATGGGTCCTGATAAAACTTTATTTTATAAAAGTAGGCAGGGAGCTGGATGGTGGTAGGGCTAGCCTTAATTCCAGTACTAATGAGGCAGGGGCAGATGAATCTTTGTGAGTTCAAGGATAACCAGGGGCTACACCAGAGGAACCGTGTCTCAAAAAGCAAGCAAGCCAGCAAGCAAACAGGGGCCACATTTGTTCCATGGGATTTAGTTTGCTATCCACTGCTGTTTCTACCTTAAGTTATAAGATTATTCCTACAAGATTTTTATGTATTAAATGGCCTTGTTCTAATTTCTTTTAAAGATTCGCTTATTTTATGTTTATGAGTGTTTGCACATGTGTGTGTGCATCACATACCTGAAGTACCCACAGAGTCCAGAGAGGACTTCTGATCACCTGGAACTGGAGGTACAGTTGTGAGCCTCCATGTGGGTACTGGGAACCAAACTCTGTCCTCTGCAAGAACAGTAAGTGCTCTTAACCAAGGAGCCATCTCTTCAAACTGATTTCACATTTTAAAAAAGCAGGTTCTGGTTTAATTCACAAAATTGTACCATCATCACCATATCACTGTTTAATTTTAGAACTTTTAATCAGTGTAGAAAGAAACCCAAAACCTGTAAACACTTAACTGCCAGCTGCCCAGCCCCTGGCACAGTCCTCCCTCCCTTGTCAGGTTTCTGTCTGCATTGCTTGCTCTGGACTTTTCCTGGAAGTGCAGTCACATGGCACAGCCCCACAGTTTTCTAACCTATCTTCTCTCACCCTCACTGGTTCCTTCAATCCATGGTTTAATACCAGGTGACAGAAGTCTGTTCTTTTTACTGTCAAACAGCGTTCCACTTTGTGGACAAACTTGTTTCTCTAGCTATCAGCTGATGGAATTTTGGATTTCCACTTTGCCACTGTGAACTTCTGTATAAACACATGTTTTAGGTTCTCTTGAATAAACCACGATGAGTAGGACTGGAGAGATAGCTCAGTAGTTAGAGTTCCAGCACCCACATAGTGGCTCACAATTATCTGTAACTTCAGTTCCAGAGGATCTGACGCCACTTTCTAGCCTCCTATTGATACAAGACCTGCATTTATACATATAAATAAACCTTTAAGAAGCAGCTGAGTGATATGCTTTCTGATTGACTTTCCTCAACCAGACATGCTTTGACCTTTGTCGTCTGTTTTGGTCTAGATCTCTTCTATGTGTGGGCTTACCGTGGGGGGAAAACCAAAAGAGGTTCCTGTGGTCCCAGCTGTGTCCCAGAAAGGGACTAGGCTATGAGGTGGTGTGCACCTTGTCTCCGGGGTGTGGTAGAAAGGGCTCAGACCCCATGCAATGAAAGCAACTGGGTTGATGGGAGCACCTCTGATGTCCTTGCCATGCATGTTCAAGGTGTGGATTTCAGTATCTGCCTCGTAGTATTAGGGAAACAAGCTTCTTTGGTCCAAGGGTCTCCTTAGCGTTTTAGAACCATAGCTTTTTGTCTGTTCAACACTTCTCTGTACCCTCACCCTTTCTGGATGAGGCTTACTTGTCCAGATGTGGAAAGATGCCCAAGTAACTTTAAGAAGAGGGCCCCCTTCCTCTAGCCCCTGGAAGTAAAGGTAAAGACCATCTTTGTCTGGCCTTTTTGCTAAGTGTGGTTTGATTTGGGCTTTAAAAACAAAGACTTTTTAGTTTAGTCTGTATTTATGTGTATGTGTGTGCTATGTTTACATGCTACACCACCTGCATTCAGGTGCCCACACAGTCTAGAGGGCGTCAGATTCCCTGGAACTGGAGTGACAGGCGGTTATGAGCCACGTGATGTGGATTCTGGGACCCAAACGTGAGTCTCCTGGGAGAGCAGTCAGCACTCTTAACCCCTGAGTCAGCCCTCTAGCCTCTGATTTGGTCTTTGAGATCTTGGGTGGAGATCAGGGTGATCTGACTAAGTAAAGATCCTATTTTATGATTTGGGTCTGAACTGTCTCTCATGGGCTCTTGTTGACTTGGACACAGGTGCAGGAGTGTTCCGAGAATGGTCATGAAGGATCTGACCTTGTCAGTTGATGGCTTCGTGAGCTTTCGACAGGGTGCAAACTCAGGAGATGGTACCAGGCTGAACAGCCATTGAGATCATGCCCTTAGGTTCTGTATCTTGTCTCCATTTCTTTCCTCTGTCCTTAATTCTTGACTCCAGTAAGGTGAGAAGCTTTGCCTTGCTCTCCCTTTGTGGCCCCTGCTGGTGAGATGCATTCCCGTGCTCTTGTACCTTGAAGGGAGGCATTCTTTCTTCAGGAGATGACAAGGAGGAGAATTAATAGCTTAGGTGTCAGTGGCCTCCTAAGGTATCTATACCTACAGAGGGTTCAAGGTTAAGTGGGGAGGGACAGGCCTGAGTTCAAATCTTGGCTAAGCCTTTTATGGTAAGAAGCAAGTACTACCATTCCTTTGAGCCTCAGTTTCCCCTTTCTGAAAAGAGGTCATGGTGTGTACCTTGCAGGGGTGTGGTGCTGAGCACTGTGTCTGCATGTAGTCAAAATTGTCATCTCCCTGTGTCTGGACCCTAGGGAGCAAACTCATGCGTTTCTGCCTCTAAATTCTTTTACAGGGAATACCTTCAGCACCTTGGCAGGGCTGGTCTTTGATTGGACAGTTGTGAAGGATACAGAGGCCAGCGGGTTCTCAGACTCCCACGATGCGCTACGGTAAGAGGCTCTGCGACAAGGCCTGGCTATCTTTGAGTGGCTGCAGAAATTGGAGGTCCTTAGGCTTTCTCCTGTCAGTGAAGAGGCTAGGGTACCTCCCAGGATGCTTGGTGCTTACAGTGACTGATTGGGAAGAGTTTAGTGCTTCCCAAGCATGCAAGCAGCCTCTGTGGTGCATTGTGATCTATTCTATGGGAACTTGTCAGAGAGATTGGGACATCTAGCTGAACAAGGAAGACACAGAACTCTGGAATTGGGGTACAAGGGACTTGTGGGTGACCCTAGAGGGAAGTGCTTCCCTGGTGAGAAAGTTAAAGGGAGGCAAGTTCTGGCTAAAAGGAAAGGCCAGCAACAAAAGCAGTTTTTAGGACAGGCTGGGTCTCCAACATAGAGTACAGACAGACTCATAAAGAGAGGGTGTCAGTGCATCTGGACCCCTCCCCCAGCATCTGTCTGGCCCATGCTATCTCTGATCTTTCTACTTTCCAGCCAGGGAAACTGAGGTTTGGAGAAAGTGGGCCTGTTGGTAAGTGGCTCAGTTGACACTTTTACTCAGACCTCTGTAGATCTCTTTTATCCAGCATGGAAGCTCCTGAGCCTGTGATGAGTCAAATGTATGTTTGACAGAATGAAAAGTTCTTTCTGAGTCAGCAAGATGACTTGGCAGGCAAAGGGTCTTATTACCAAGATAATGTAAGTCCCCAGGTCATGCCACATGGAAGAAGGAGAATTGACCCCTGCAAATTGTCCTCTGACCTTCTTACTTGAGACACACACACACACACGCACGCACGCACGCACGTGCACCCGCGCAGGTTGGGGTGGTAATAAATGTAAAAGAAATTTTTTCTTTTTAAGTTTCTTTCCTAAGACATACTTCTTATATTTAAAGGTTTTGTCTGTTGGCTGGAGTGGTAGTGGAGCGATTCAATTTAAAACCTACAGAAAATGCCAATGTAGAGCAGAAAACTTTTCCCTAAATTACCTGAGGGCCTGTTGCCTGGGAGATGTCTTATCACCTTTGCTCATTTTACTGTGTTTCCAATACCATTAGGATATTTTTTTGAGTATCTACAATACAGTTATCAAGACCAGGAATTGGGGCTGGAGAGATGGCCCAGCAGTTAAAAACATTGGCTGCTCTTGCAGAGGACTCAGGTTTGATTCCCAGCACCCTTGTAGCTCATAGCTGTCTGTAGCTTTGGTTCCAGGGACTCCAACACCTTCTTCTGACCTTCACAAGCATAGTAGGTTGCACTCTGTCACTGAGCTATTGGATGATTAACTGCAGCTTAGCACAGCGCAGGATTGATCCTGGGGAGACAGTAAGCTTGTCCTGCAAGCTGTTCCTTTTTGGCAGAGCAGGGGGCTTGTTGTGAATTGCTGGATGAAAGAAAGACAAGGTAGGGACACATAAGCCAGGAGGGTTCACTCCGTGACCTTTTTGCTGAGCTGATCAGCATTACTGACTCTCTTTAAGTTGGGGCCTTGGGTTTGCCTTTTAATGTGAGTTTTCCTTGTGGACTCAGCTGATTGTCTCAAATTCCAGTGTGCGTCATCACGTATGGGTGTTGATAGAGTGTCCATTCCCAAGACCAGGTGTATTCCACAGACACATTGCTGCTCTGACTCAGGCAGTAGCAAAGATGTGTTTCTAATGTTTTCAGGCAGTATGATTTGTGACATCAGCACCCCTTATTCAGGGGTCTATCAGGAGGAGACCCTGATGATGATGAATGCCACACTGGGTTCTAAGAAATTCTATGCTCAGGTCTCATGATGCATTCTCCTTTCAGAATCCTCACCTTCTTGGAATCTACGTATATCCCGCCTTCCTACATCTCAGAGATGGAGAAGGCAGCCAAGCAGGGCGATACCATCCTAGTGTCTGGGATGAAGACTGGAAGCTCCAGGCTCAAGGCTCGCATTCAGGAGGCTGTCTACAAGGTGGGCCTAAGTTCACTGTGCTGTCCCCACCGTGGGGTAAGGTTGACACTGTACTACAGAACGAACTCGAGGGAGTTATGACTTCTGTGTCTTTCCAGTTGTTTGATGTGTGAGCCATGGCATAGGGAAAGAAGGCCGAAGCTCCAGGAGTCAGTGTCACAAATGTCACAGCATCTGCTCCCCAGTTTTGAAGGAGATACCTCATTTCCAGGAAGTGCTTCCCATCCTGACGCAGGGGCACACCATCTGAGACTGGCTCGGTGGCGATTTGTGGGTGGTTGCTTCTCCCCACCTTTCCCCAGTTAGTAAAAGGCTTTTCCTGCTGGCCTTGCTAGGCAGCACCTGCCCTGTGTCCAGACCTGTGTAGGCCTTTGGGGTGCTGAAGCAAATCTATGGAGATGGAAAATGGCCATAAATCCACCCAGAAAATTCTAGGTCTACTGCCATTTCTGTCAACAAGCATCATTTCTGCCATTAGTTTTCATTAGTTTTCTCCGACAATGAAAGCCACAGCTCCTGGGGAATCTGGCACCCAGGGTCCACTGGACAGGAGACCATCATCCTTCTGCTCAGTCTCTCAGGTTGCTTCCTGAGGTCTAGACTGGACCTGAGGGGTGAGCTGGGGAAGAGACCAGGGAGTAGGAACTGAGTACACACAGTCCTCCCCCTTTCCGGTCATCCTGGACCTCTGAGCATTTGTAGAGTGAGAGCCTGAGCACTGGTAGCCACAGCATCTGTAGACATTGCTATTTTCCCCTCTGGTTCCTTTCTGTGTAGTTACTGTCACTTTAAATCAAGATAGGACTTGGGAAAGGTACAGTGAGTAGTCATATGTTTTTGGCAGTGACAGTTTTGAATGCATCCTGGCACCATACCCATGGGATTCTCTTGGGGTCTAGGCTGTAGGGTTACAAGTGATAGCCTATTTCTTCATGCCTCGGTAAGGACATACTCAGAAGTCAAAAAAATTAAACAGTTCTGGGGTTTTAGCTGTACCTGAGCTGTGTACCTAGTATGGGCCAGTCCTCGTATCAGTCCCCAGCTCTGCATAAAAGTATAACAAATTGGGCTGTAGAGATGGCTTAGTAGTTAATTGTGCTTGCTGATCTTACAAAGAGCTCAAATTCATTTCCCAATAACTAAATCAGGTGGCTCAGATTCTAGATATAGGGTATCCCCTGGCCTCCGTAGGCACACTCTCACACATGTAACATATACACACAGAGACACACATATATACACATAAGAGAATATAAATGTTAAAAAAAATCTAAACAACAACAAAAAACAATTGTGGGTTGAAGAGATGATTCAGCAGTTAAAAGCACTTGCTACTTTTCCAAAGACCTGGGTTTGGTTCCATTACTCACACGGTAGCTCATAACCATCTATAACTCCAGTTCCAGAGGATCCAACACCCTCTTCTGGCCTTAGTGGGAATGAGGGAGACAGTACATGCAGTCTAAACACCACATCCATACTCATTAAAACACAAACACACACACACACACACACACACACACACACACACACACACTATATCACCATCACCCCAAAAAGAAAAATGCCTTAAACCTTTCTTACCCACAATTCCTCTGCTCCCGTTATTCACCCCACCTCACTCTCTTTCTCCTTTTCTCTGTGCTAAGAATGTTCGCCCTGCAGAAGTCAGGCTGCTGATCTTGGAGAATATCCTTCTGAATCCAGCCTATGATGTCTACCTACTGGTGGGGACGTCCATTCGCTACAAGGTTCAGAAGATCAGGCAAGGGAAAATTACAGGTATATTCGTGACTGAGAAGTCATGTTAGATGTTTCCCTCTTTCTTTTAAAAAATATTTTATTTATTTTTTATGTATATGATATCTTGCCTGAATATGGGGGGACCTCTGTGTACACAGTACCTAAGGAAGCCAGAAGAGGGCAGTGGATCCCCTGAAACTGGAGTTAGCCACTATGGTAGTGAGCTACTCCTTGGGTACTGCGAACTGACCCTGGGTTCTCTGTGAAAGAATCTGGTGATTTTAACCACTGAATTCTCTCTTCAGCCACTTCCCTTTTTATTACTGTGATAAAATACACGGCACAGGAAGTTCACCGCCGTAAAGCATTTGTGTGTATAGATCAGCGGCATTGCATTCCCTCATAGCACTGTCACCCCCATCCATCTCCAGAACTTTTTCAAGGTCCTCATTAAACACACCCCAACCCTCTCCTTCACACCCAACACCCACTAACCACTGTCTAATAAAGTTGACTGCTCTGGAGACCTCAGTTACATGCAATCCTGTGTACTCGTTCTGCAATTGGGCTTCTGTTGACTGTGCCCTCAAGATCCATTGCCATCTAGAATGCATCAGACCACATTTTATTCATCTGTCAGTCCTTTGACAGTTGGCATGGCTCCATCTTTTGTTTGTCATGAAGAGTGTTATGAACATGTGTGTGCTTATAGCTGAGTCTCTGCTTTTAATTCTTCTGGCAGCTTCATTTAGAGCAACTCCAGAGCTCTTGGCTCACGTTGGACCAGGTTGTGCCTGTGGCCTGCCTCTGACTGATGAGCAAAGTTGAGCTTTGTCTTGGGCGGACCATTTCTGCTCAAGATGTGAAAAAAACATGATTGACAAGAGTGGAGCTATTCTGGAAATTGTATGGTACTGGGTACTGTATTTTAGAAGGTGAGTGTAGATGAGCTGGTCCTCCTCGGAATCTTGACTGTCTAGTTCATAGATGCAGGAATATGGTGTCAGAACACGGTGCTCAGAGGACCTCAAGGCAAGTGTGCTACATTCAGGGTTGTTCATTTAAGGGCTTCAGCACATGTCTCTCTAGGTGACCACCAGAATGGCAGGTGACATTTAAGAGGCCGGTAGATGCTGGTACCTACAAGAGACTTAAGGCCTATAGTTTCCTATATTAAATTCTAGGTTCCATGGCAGTTCATGGATGGGAACCTGAGAGGTACCATGTCTATTAGCCACCAGCAGTGTCTGGTTAGTCATCCTGGAGTAAGTATTGCTTGGTCCATTTGAAGGACTCTACCTCCTGCTTCTGTACCCAGTTCTCTGAGAACAAAGATGGAGGGAAGCAAGGTTGTGTTTTGTGAGTGTCTGCTGCATGCTGAGCAGGTGGATCAGCCTTCTGCGTGGTGTCCAGTCAGGATAAGGATACTGTACAAGAGGATGTGCAGAGAGCCCAGCCCAAGGGTCCTGACAAAGTTTGATGTCAGCTTTGACTGGGGAAAGAAGTTATGGAAGGGCAAGGATGGTTCTAAGACTGTGGCAAGGTTTTCTGGGACCTTGGTGAAGCAATTTTAAGTGGAGTTCTCTGGTCACCAGTGTGACATCCTAAGAAGGAACATGGCTGGGAGCGTGAAAGGCCAGAAAACACAAGCAGGCTTGTATAAAATTCTGCAAGGATACAGGCCAGGAGTAGCATTGCCTTGAAAGATGAGGACTTGGAAAGGGTAGCATTGTGGTTGTCTTCTGAGCTAAGCCACTGGCATCTTGGGACATTGACGTGTGCTCCTTGCAAAAGATCATCCCAGCTAGGTTCTCCTACAGTTTACATCCTACATAGAGAGGAGGAAAGGCACATGGACTTCTCACCTGACTATCCAGCTGTTCCCTGCCACCTGGCTGCTTTATTTGCATGGGCCTACAGGAAAGTCAACATCTGCTGGATAATGCTTGGGCTGGTTGTGGGAGGAGTACCCACATCCCTGTAAGCAACTTCTCATCTATGCTCTGTAAGGAAGTCCAATAAACTCCTTGGTTCCCCAGAGTGAACTTTGGAGGGATTGTGCCTCGGCTTTTCATTGGGCTCTTTGGAAGAAAGGTGGCTTTTGCTTACATTCCCCCGCAGAAGAAATTTTAGCTACAGGTGGACATTGCCGAAAGTGTTTCACTAGAACTGAGCACCTCTGAAGTTTGGCATAGTTCTGAGAACTCTTCCTTTTAGGACTCAGCAACCCTGGAAATTAAGCTTCTTGAAGACCTCCTGGTGTAGGCAGGGACACAGAAGAAAACCTGAAGGCCACAGAGCTATAGAGTCCAACTGAGTCTTATCTTTTTGCCACTGTCCCTTCAAAAGAAAGTCAGGAAAACATACTAAGGATAGTGTCTGGTCTTTGCATTTCTTCTAGCAATAAGGTGGGGATGGTCTACTACACAGGGTCCATAAGAGATGACACTGCCCAGGTTGGGAGAGGAGGGGGAGCCAACATGGCTGGGAGACACTGGGCTAGTATTTTAAGGAGCTTATAAATCAGCACCCAAGTTCACCCGGCTCTGCTTCCTGACTGTGGATATGTGTGACCAGCCACCTCATACTTCCCCTATTGTGCCTTTCAGTCTGTGAGCCCAAAGCCCTTTTCTTCCTCAAATTTCTATTGTTGGGCCTTTTGGTAAGTAGATAACATAGTGGTTCATGGCACAGAGAATTAGACCTGCCAAAGGTTCAGAAACTTTGGAGATTTGGTGACTCATCTGCCGTAGAAATTGAGGGTCACAGCCCAGGAGAGACATCCCAGAGCCAGAAAGAGGCGAGTCCCCTGCTCTCATCAGTTGGCCACATGCCTATGTGATGGTTGATGACGTTGGCCAGGCTTGGAGAGGCTTCTGGAAGGATGCCCTGGGAAACAGCCTGCCGGCGTTGGTTTACCAAGGGCAGAGCACACAGGTGGAGACTCCGCCATTTTCATCATGTGGTCTTTTTTCCCCATCACTGTCTTTTGAGTGTTTTCAACGTGTTTAGTTGTTGGCATATCTTTTAACTTCCAGAACTGAATTTAACCATTCTGTTTGAAAATTAATATCCAACTTATATTAATTGACATTTTCTTCCATAAATTTATGAAGTCTAGAAATTGGAAATTTCACTGAGACTTTCACATTAAAGAAATCTGTGGCTGGTCATGGTAGTGTCTCTGATCAGGCCCTCAGGAGGATGAAGCAGACAGATCATGAATATAGATGATCCTGGGGTAGAATATGCTATCAAAGGCAACCTGGGCTATGGATCAAGGCCTTGTCTCAAATAGAAAAGTATGAAGATTCGTTGAAAGTGATCAAAGAGGTACCCCTTCCCAGTAACAAATTCTGAATTTACAGCCACTTCTCAAGATGAGTGCTTTGGCTTGAGTATAGATGTTTACAGTTTAGATGACCTGCAGAAACCTTTTAGTTATGTGTATGGATGCTTTGCCTGCGTGTATGTGCTCCATTGTGTTCCTGCAGAGGGCAGAAGAGGACATTGGATCCCTTTGAAATGGCATTATGGATGATTTATGAGCTTTCATATAGGTGCTGGTAATAAATCAAACAAGTGCTCTTAACCATTGAGCCACTTCTCTTGCCCCAGAACCTTCTAATTAAAATATATGTGTGTATGTATATATGTGTATGCATATTTATATTATTAGATATATAATGTGTATGGGTGTTTCTTGCACCACTGTGTATCTGGTGTCTGGAGGCCAGAAGAGGGTGTTAGATAGTTGTGATCTACTATATGTGTGCTGGGAATTGAAACTGGGTCCTTTGGAGTAGTGGTCAGTGCTCTTAATCCCTGAACCATCTCTTCAGCCCCAGCCTGTAAGGACCTTCTAACACAAAACAGGAACACAGGCTTAGCCAGCAGAGCGCCTCTGAGGTACATCTCCAGACCAACTCATTCTTAAAATGCTGCTGCACTCTCCCAACAAGGGCTGTGCTAGTGTATATGTGTATGTGTCACTGGTGGCGGAATGCCTTTTCTGCACTGTGTATTTTTGTATTGCTTCTGTGTGAGCACTTGATGCAGACCCATGTGAGCTATGGCCGTGTGTCTCCCTACATTGTGTCCCATGTTCAACACATTTAGGGGATTTCTGATACCAGAAGAGTTTGAAGTTCTGTTGAAAGTCCTTGACATTCTTTTCTTATGGTTCCATGGCTGCTCCTATCATGTGGCTTATAAGAGAAATTTTGTGCATGTGTGTGTGTGTTGTAGGAGTCTTGCTCTGTTGCTCAGATTGGACTTGATCCTGAGTCCCACTAAACCTAACCAATCTCTTCATTTGATGTGTTGCTCTTAGTGATTACAGCATTCCAAAAATGTCTCTCCTCATCTTCCTCATCTTCCTGGCTGGTCTCTACTGGGCTCCTTCCTTGGGTTCTGGAGTCCTTTGGTGTAGACGGAAGTTTCTGTTCTGCCCAATCCCACAGCCATTCAGTCCCAAGGAAACACACAAAGGCTCATATTAATTATAAACCATTTGACCTTGGTACCTTTTATCAGTGAGGCATTCTCATCTTGCTTCCTCTGCATCTGGCTGGTGACTGCATCTCTGCCTTCCTCTTCCCAGAAGTCTCCTCGTCTGGTCACCCTGCCTATACTTCCTCCCTGGCTATTGGCAAAATTAGTGTTTTATTAAACCGATATGAGTGACAAATCTTTACAGTGTACAAGAGCATTATCCCACAGGATTCTGCTGTACACTATAACCCAAATCCATATGATAGCTTACAAATTCTCTCAAGTTTGTTTGTGGAGCATCCAGGGGACACCAGGCTGCTGCACTTCTACAGCATCGTATCCTGTAAAGGGTCCCCAAATGGTAGCTAGGTCCAGCCACTCCTCAAAGGAAGTCCCCAGCTTTGTCATTGTCCTGGCTAGTGTCTTGTCAACTTGGCAGAAACTACAGTCATCTGGGAAGAGGGACTCTCAATTAAGAAGACATCTTCTTCAGACTGCCCTGTAGGCAAGTCTATAGAGCATTTTCTGGATTAATAGTGGATGTGGGAGGCCCCAGCCTAGTGGAGGCCCAGCCTAGTGGATGGTGCCATTCCTGGGCAGATGTTCCTGGATGGTGTAAGAAAGCAGGCTGAGCGAGCTATGAGAAGAAACTAGAATGCAGCATTTCTCCATGTGCTCAGTTTCGGCTTCCAGGGTCCTGCCCTGACTTTCTTATAACGGACTATACACTATAAGTGTGTGTGTGTGTGTGTGTGTGTGTGTGTGTGTGTGTACACGCAGTGGCTGGAGAGATGGCTCAGAGATTAAGAGCACTGGCTGCTCTCCCAGAGGGCCAGGTTTGATCCCTAGTGCCTGTGTAGTAGCTCACACCCATCTGTAACTCCGTTTCTAGGGGATTTACTCTTTCTTTTGGCCTCCATGGGCACCAGGCATCACACTGGTGCACAGACATACATGTAGACAAAACACCCAGACACATTAAGAATAAAATTAAAGTTATAAGTTGAAATAAAACTTTTCTTCTACTTGCTTTTGATTATGGTGTTTATCACAACAGAAAACAAATTAAAACAGTTTTCTGTAAATGGAGGCAGAGCTTTTCTTTTGTCCTGCTTACCTGGTCCCAGATAAATATATGAAAGCTTATATTAATTATAGAATGTTTGGCCTAGAGCTCAGGCTTTTATTAACTAGCTCTTATAACTTAAATCAATCCGTTTCTATTAATCTACATTTTGCCACGTGACTTTATAGTTTTACCTGTTCTCTAGCATTTTGCCTTCCCAGGGGCTGGCTCATCTCTTCTTTGACTCCACCCTCATTTCTTCCTGTACTTCTGACTTTCCTGCCTAGCCTTATTCTGCCTACCTATAGGCCTATTCAGCTTTATTATTAACCAACAAGAGGATTACATATTGTCAGTGTACGAAAGGATTATACCTCAGAAGTCCTCAAATGACCTTTTCTAGTCCAAAAGACAGGAATGGGGATACAGAAAGCAAGGATGGAACTGAAGCAAGTCCAAGCCCAGCAGGGCCAACACTCAGCCCTGTAGTTCGGTTCCAGCATCCTTTGCATGACGGTGGTATAATTGAGCTCTAGTGGACTTGAGCAGTCCTGCACCTGCTGCCTTCCCATTTATATCCCACATAGCCTGTCTTTAGGGCTGACTCTACTTGTTGCCTGCAACGTTCATGCTCCTAGCATCTTCCAACACTGAGTATCCATGACAACTTGGGCTGCATCCTTACAGCCCCATCCATGCATTATTTTCTTGGGTTTCTATAGCTTTCCACTGAATCTAGGCAGAAGTCTATATGACTCTATAACTCTTACATTCTGCAGGTTTGCTAAACCTGCATCATGGTATGGTACCGTGGTCTGCTACCAGCTCAAGCAGTAACTGGACTGACTTGGCCTCAGCTGTTGTGGCCTTTGAGGGCCTAGGCAGTAGAGGACAGTGAATGAAATCATGGGAAAACATTTTGCTAGGATGCTTCATGGCCATGTAGTAACACACCTGGACGGCTTCTGTGAACATATGTTATTGAGCCCCACCCCTGATGCAGCAGGTTTTCAGACATACCCTCTGCACCTGCATTCCTCATCCACATGAGGTTCCAGGTGATGCTGACAGTCTAGGGATTGTACTCTGAGGACCTATGATTCAGAAGCAAGTCACTGAGCACTTTTTCGAGCACACAAGAGGTACAGAAGGTAGGCAAGTTGCTTCTTTTCCCAAATCCCCTTAGGTTCCTTCACTGGCCATATTCTATTCCAGGTCAAGAAGTGGTACATGGCTACAGCTCTACTGACAGTGAGTGAGTGACTGGTTAGGACACGCCAAGGATGCAGGGGAGAGAATGCTAAAGTGGTTAGACTTGGAGGCAGGGGGTGCTCGTCTGTTCCTGACTAGCTGTAGGACTATGTCCTAGTCGCTATTCTGGTCCTTGATATAACTCACAATCTGGAAATCCAAGAGCACCGGCTTTTGTTCAGCTTTGCCTTTTGTTTGCAGACCCTTGACTGTTTCTCCTCAAGGCAGGTGGATCACGATGGCACCATGTGCCGCATTGGTAAGAGAGGAAGCCAGGCTTGCTCTTCCATAACAGGAGCTAACTAGGGTCCTAGACCTGCCTTCATTCCTTTTAAGGCCATGCCTCTAGTGACCTAGCCACCTTCCCCTAGCTACATGTTTTGTTTTTAATTTCTTTTTTTTTTAAGGTTAAGGTTTTAAAATTAAGTATCTGTGTTTTTGTGAGTGCAGGTACAGGTGCCTATGGTGTTATAGGTATTAGATCCCCTGGAACCAGAGTTATATGCAGTCATGAGTTTCCCAAATGGGTCCTCTGCACTCTTATTCACTGAGTCATCTCTCCAGCCCCCAATCATTGATTTCTCTCCCTTTCTCTCTGGGGGTAGGCTATGTACACATGACGGGTATACCTGCCACTGGTCTGAGAACAACCTCAATGTTGGTCCTAAATGTCCACTTTGGTTAAAACAGGGGTTCTTGTTATTCACTGCTGCTTACACCAGGCTAGCTGACTTGCAAGCTTCTGGGGATTCTTCTGTCTCCCATCTAGCCACAGGAATGCTGGGATTGTAGGCACAAGCTACTGATCTTGCTTTATGTGGGTGCTGAGATTTGAACGCCCATCCTCATCCTTACTGAGCAAGTGCTTTATCAACTGAGCCACATCTCCAGCCCCGGGCCACACCCTTTTAAGTGTTTACCAGGCTGAGGGCCAGTCTTCTAGCATATGAAGTTTGGGTTCTCAACACAGTGGAAGTCATGGCAGACCATGAGCTAGCTTCTGCTCAGCTCTGTCTAAAGTTGGAGTATCAGTAGTCCTTGTTCCTAGGGTTGTTGAGGGATGAGATAAGAGAAATTGGTCAGGAGACATCTAAGCAAGTCCAGGGCGTTTTGACCTTGAAGTCAGCTCTCACTTTCTCTTTCCTGGGAACTGAATTCTTGTCAGCAGTTGTCATTTAGATCAAAAGTGCTTATGTTCTCTGCCCAGATGTTGGTTTTCCCAGAATCTGTGATTTCCTGGGGAATTGTTCTGTGTCCTGGACTATTGTTGGGAAAGGTATTTTTATACAAAATAGATACGGGGATGCACAGAGAGTGGTCAGAACGAGAGTCATTCTTCACGATGGTAAACTGAGCATCTGAAACTCAGTAGGAGACCATCGGCTACAGCTTTTTTGGTAATACCAGTAAGAACCCCACTGGAGCCCGGATATAGAGAAGAGCTTGCTCAGTTCAGGGCATGGTCAGATGCCCACCCCAGTTAGCGCTCTTCAGGCAGCTGTCTTGACGGCAGGTGCCAAGAGTCAGGCCTGGAGAAGTCTGTATTGGTACCCAGCATTTCACATCTTTACCTTCCCGGGTTTTCTTGTCTCTTTTTCACATCCAGAACTCTCAATGCCTTCTGATCAGTATGAGCTGCAGCTTCAGAACAGCATCCCAGATCCTCAAGGAGACCCTAACCGGCCTGTGGCGGTCCTGACACAGGAAACATCAAGGGTCACTGCCATGCAAATGGGACAGAGTAACCTGGTACTGGACCACAGGAATATCCTCTACTCTGGCACTGTGTCCTGGGCCACAGGAATATCCTCTACTCTGGCACTGTGTCCTGCCTACTACTTTGAAGCCAAGTTGTTTTTCTCCTTTAAAGCCAGCCAAGACTAAAAATAGCACTGTTTTCCCCATCTGCCTGAAAATCAGAAAGAACCTAAATAGCAACCCGCTGAGTGGAATTTCTCACCTTTGTGGGTGACTCAGAGAGACTCCCAGAGACGGGAGTCTGTGGCAGAGGCACACATCATTCCAGGCCTCTGGAAGCTTCTCAGGAACCACAGCCCCCACATAGGGGACCTTGCAGGGGCTGTGTGAATACTGGCATATAGCTTGTTGAGAATCCAAGATTGATTGTATGCCATGTGGTCCCGGAGGTTCCTTGCAAAGACCCTGGTTTTTAGGGTAGACAGTACAGCAGGGGTCTTGACTCTCCCACACCTTTGCTCTAATTGGCCTAAACTAGAGGTTCTGAACCCACCTCTCAGTGTACATGGTGTCTGCATGTGCTCAAGCCACGTGAGTCAGGCTGGAACCCAAGCTGCCTTTTTAAATTTTGTCTCTTAAGTTTTGTACCTTAATGAAGAATTCAGGTATCCGCATGCAAGGAGCTTCTAGGCTGCCCAACAGCACCATCTATGTGGTTGAAGCCGGGTACCTAGGTAAGTGTGGCCCCCTGGGGAGACATTGATAGCTTGTGACGTCATCAGTTCAAGAAATCAAAAAGTGCAAACAAGAACTGCAGTTCAGCTTGGCAGTATGTGTCTTAGTTAACATGAACCTGACCACTGTCTGCCAGATTCAGGGGCATCAGTCCTCAGCCCAGCATCATGCAGACCTGACTATTGCTATGTGCCTGACAAAGTTGGCGACCCTGGTGCTCAGCTGAGCTACAGAGCATCCTTAGGTTGGCATAACCGTTGGCAGTGCCTTGGCCAGGAAGAAGAAGGAGGCATTAGAGAGAGGAGGAAACCATCTGTAGCAGTAGAAGACTCTGAGGCCCACTAGGGCCTGAGAGCTTCAGTGATAGCCAGCACCAAGGCCTTTGGGATATATGTGTCATGGGTGTCACCATGGCAACATTTCCTGGGGTCTGAGGCAACTCACCTGTGGAGTACACCGCCAAAGTTCAGTCAGAAGAAGGATGGCCAGATGGGCAGCAAAACCCTTAAGAACCTCTTGTCAGAGAGCTTGTGAGCCTCTTGTGATGCAGAATCCATTTGACAAGTAGCAACCCCAGGGAGGGTGACCATTTGTGTCTCAGCAGCATCCTTTACCTGATTGATCTGTGATGAGACTTAGCTTCACAGCAGAGGCCGTTACAAACAGGTGGCAAGATTGTGGTGGGAATAAACACCAGGGCAGAGGAAAGACTTCTGGAGATTCCGTGTATGACAGGTGCTGTGTCAGACTGAACTTCTGTGGTGGGAAGGGTGAATAGAGTGAGCAGCTTGGCTGGTATTGTGCAGGTGAGAAAGCAAACAGTATCGTGGGAATAGAAGTAGCTAGTATGGCATCCTAGCTCAGTACCCTCAGAGCCCAGACCCAGATACACCTTGTCCAGAGCTCTCAAGTGCTCTAGCCTGGGATACAAAAACCTGTCCTAGCTTCAAGCTAGACCTGCTGTGCCTGAGAGCTTGGACCTTCTGTCACTACAGGTGAGACACAGTATCACCACAGTGTACACATCCTTCAGCCTCAGAGTCTAGACTGCCATGGTCTTGGCCCGACCTGTGTGACCATGGGATAGACTTATATTGGCCAGTGAATAGACTAGCTGAGGATTCAGAGTCTAGATGGGTTGTGGCCTCAGGCTAAATCCACTGGAGCCTCGGACCTTCTTGGAAGTCAGAACCTTGATTGCCACAGCCTCAGAGCTTAAACCTACTGAGGGTCAGGTTCAGGCTGATGAGCCCATTAGTGTTTAGAGTGTGTATATTCAGTGTTGGTCCCAGGGATCAGAAAGATCAACTTTGGTTCTCTAAGTCAGGAGTAATGGTGGCCATCAGGTCCCATACCTCTACATCCCCAGCAGCCATGCCAATTCAACGCTCTGGGGCCTTCTACATGGGTGGGTATATAGTGCTTAGCCTCAGGTTCTTTCTCAGTCCTGCTGCCCTTGTAGCCTGAGGGTTGAACTCCCTACTTCCTGTTCTAGGGTTCACAGTCCACCCTGGTGACAGATGGGTGCTTGAGACTGGGCGTCTGTATGCAATCACCATCGAAGTATTTGATAGGTCCAGCAACAAGGTCTACCCATCTGACATGAGTGCCTACTAGGGTTCTGATGGAGGGATGCTGAGGGATCAAATGTCTAAGGAGCAGTGAATGCCACAGGGTCCCCACATACGCAGATCAGAGCTTCCTGTGGTACTTTTAGGGCTATGGTATCATGGGGTCCCTGTTAGACTATGAGTTGGTATCATCCCCTCGTGCAGGACTGGGGGTAGATAGCTCAGGCAGCAGGGCCTATGTGGATAGTGGTAGTGGTGATAGTTCTGTGTGTTCCTGTTTCTTACATGGGGTCCTGAGGTGACACTTCATTTTGCTTTGGAGATAGTCTGGATATACCTACTGCTTTCCAGAAGCTCTCAAGTATCCAAGGCCACCATGTTTAGCTTCTGGGAATGCATGAAGATGAGTTGGGGAGTGGTGGTCATCCTTCTGTCACCAAGGAGAGCCTCCCAGTGCCCTCACATAGATCACACAGTCTCTAGCTGTGGTGTTTGGGATTTTAGGAGGCCAGTCTCCTTTTTCTTCTGGCAGAGGTCCTTCTGTCCCCTCCTGAACAATGACTAAACAATGGCTATGTTTGAAGCCCCTACTGTCAGGGACTCAGTTCTCTTTTTAAATTCATTGGTTCATTGCAACTCCAGGATCTGGGAGAGTGACAGTAGGCTGTCAGCTCCCTTGAGGATCACACATCCAGCTAGAACTGTGGTGCTGGGTCTTGGGGCCCAATGCTAGGCAGGGAGGGTTGCTGGGAGGACTCAGAACACTGGGGCCTCATTCCTTCCTTCTGCCTGCTTTGTTTAAGAGGTTTGGGGACCACGGAGGCTCTCAGCCTGGCCTGGCTGCTGTTTTGGAGCTCTCCCAGTCTCGTGATGTCACACTCACCTTTCAGAAGCTACCCTTACCCATCCTGCTTGCCTTTCCAGAACATCCGAGTTGAAGCTGTGCTTCCTGCCGAGTTCTTTGAGGTTCTGTCCTCTTCCCAGAATGGGTCTCATCATCACGTCAGGGCGATCCAGAGTGGCCAGACAACCATCAGCGCTACCCTCACCTCTGTGGTTGACCAGGTGAGTTGATGTCCTAGGCCCTGGGCACCCGTAACCCAACTCTGAGGGTAGAAGTGTCAATTGGTACGTACTTTGCAGTGGACAAACCCTGTGCCACTGCTCTGGTTCCTAAGCAGACTTTCCCACTTTGGACTTGAGCTCCAGATGCCCTTGGCTGTCCATAGCTTGATGGGGATCTTCCTGTTGCCATAAGCTTTCTCTTCCTCCACCCTGCACCCATCCTATTAAAGTGGTCTACACCTTCTAAGATCGAATACAGATTTTGTTTGGGGATAGCATGGGCAGTAGGCCCGCTTTCCCCCATTATCCGTTTTGTCCACTTGAGTCCTTCAGCCTTTGTTTTTGTCTTGTACTGAAAAGCCTCATCAACCCTTGGGGGAGCAGTATTTTACCAGTCAGAACTTTGTCAAGGGTATTCCTCTCCCCTGCCTCATACAATCCCTCCAGACTTGAGAAAGGCAGCATGTGGAGAGGTAGGAAGGGTCTGTACCCTAGACAGTGATGCCTCATCACTGCAGCTCTGCGTTTGGGTGAGATGCTCCAGGCCTCAGTTTCTTTATCTGAACTTGGACAGCCACATCCATCCTGTGAGGAATACCTGAGGACTCAAATAAGTAGAATGTACACGAGTGACCACTAAAGATTGACAGCAAGCCTCCCTGCCAAGTCCACTATCTTACACTATATCCTTAGGAACACAGCTACCTTTTATGGACTGGTCCTCAAGGAGGGGCAGGGTCTAGGTGACAGGAAAATAACTAGTGATGATGTGGTTGCCATGGTGACATGCAGCAATCTCATCTTGCAGGATGGAGGGGTCCATGTGCTTCAGGTACCTGTGTGGAACCAGCAGGAAGTGGACATTCATATCCCTATCACACTCTATCCCAGCATCCTGACATTTCCATGGCAACCAAAGACGGGAGCCTATCAGTACACCATAAAGGTGAGTGAGAGACTGCTTTAGGTATTTTCTTTGAGGCGTTTCCTTGGGATGATGACTCTGTTTTCATCTTTTTCTATATTCATTTATTGAGACAAGATCTGAACTATGTAGGTCTCACTAGGTTGGCTTAGAATGAACTGTCTCAGACTGTCTAGTGCTGAGACAGGACTATCTCACATCTGGCTGTCCTTTTGCCTTCAGTTTTATTCTTGAGAGGTAGGAAACAGCTTTAAATGCGACAGGCCTTATGATTTTTTTTTTTTTGATTCCTCAGGTATCCATCGCAGCAATGTAACAAGATAAAACAAAACAAAACAAAAAAACCACAGTAACTGTCCTGGTTGGTTTTGTTAGTTTGCTTGTTGTCAAGTTAAGCTAGAGTCATCTGAGAAGAGGTAACCAGGTTGGCCTCTGTAAGCCTTTGGTGTATTTTCTTGATTGATGATTGAGCTGCTGGACAGGTGGTCCTGAGGTGTATAAGAGAGCAAACTGAGTGGGGCATGGTGATGCACACCTTTAATTCCAACACTCAGGAGGCAAAGGCAGGCACATCTCAGAATTCAAGGCCAGTCTGGTCTATATTGGGAGTTCCAAGACATCCAGGGGCTACACAGAGAGACCCTGACTCAAAATAAATGAACAAACAAACAAAAAACCAAAAAAACAAATAAATACATAGGAAGGAAGGGAAAGAAAGGAAAAAGAAAAGAACAGCAAGATGAGCAAGTCCGTGAGCAGCGTCCTCCGTGGCCTCTGCTTCAGTTCCTGCCTCCAGGTGCCCTGACTTCCCTCAGTGACTGACTGCCTGGAAGTATAAGATGAGTGCTTTTGGTCCTGGTGTTTATCACAGCCACAGAAAGTAAACGAAGACAGAAATTAAAACACAGAAATGGGGTAGAGTCCATTTATATAGTAATATAAATGTAATTTATGTTACGGAAATCTAGTGCAGCTATCACCCTCCCTACCACATGCCCATTGATGCTCCCAGTGCCATGTGGTACTGATTGTCAGGGGTGCTCTCAGCTAGGACTCAAGACCCAGTAGTCAGCTAGGTCCCATCACTCCTGTGGTCCACCCGCAGAAATGATGGCAGCTATCCTGTCTGCTCTGGCCTCTGCACACTAAAGTCTGTCACCTTTCTTTACTTGGGGTTTCAGGTTGATCTCTGACCTAGAAGAAGGCCTGTCATTAACTCCCTGAAGAGGGTTAGGAACAGGCAGAGCTGTGTGCTGGGTGTGCTTGTGAATTCTGCAAGTGGGTCCATGACCAGGGTAGTTTCTACCCAGGTCTGAGCTCTGGGAGGTGACACTGTCATAACTGTGTGTTTGTATGTCTGTTGCCAGATCCTCAGAACAGGAAGACTGGAAATGAGATAGGATGGAGGAAGGGAGGGCCAAAGGGAACATCTGAGGAAATGTTGGCTTGTACCACATTTCTATGGGCAGGCCTTTGGCTGTGTATATAGGTATGATTTTTTTGAATGTGTGAACATGTGTGTACTTGGTATGCTGTGTGTGTGTTTGAGAATGAGCTCATGAGTGTGTGTGCATATGTGCATGTGGTGTTTATTTATGGTATCAACATAAGTGAGTGTGAATGTAGGTATCAGATGTGACTGAGTGTAAGGAGACGTGTGAATGGTGAGTGTGAACAGGTGTGTGAATGTATGGCAGTAGGCATTTGTGAGCAGGTGTGTGTGTGTGTGTGTGTGTGTTTGTGTGTGTGCATGCTCACAGTTCAATCTGAGTATGAATAAATGAGCATGTTTGTGTGATAATGAACAAGAGTGCATACTTGCCCCCACCCTGTATTTTCCCAGGCAGGGAAGGGCAAGGGGCTGATGGATGGATCCCATGTCATTTTCCTCCCTAGGCCCAAGGGGGCAGTGGGAACTTCAGCTGGTCTTCGTCAAGCTACACGGTTGCCACAGTCACTGTCAAGGGCGTCATGACCACGGGCAGTGACCCTGGACTCAGTGTCATCCAGGCTCATGATGTTCAGAACCCTCTCCATTTTGGTGAGATGAAGGTAAGATGATGACGGGACATCAGGTAGAGAGGTTCAAGGTAGAGGCTCCAGTCGCCCCTCAGGCCTCCTTCGGAGCTCTTATTCCTCTGCCTATAGTTGTAGGTGTGTGGGGGATTGATGGACCCATCCCAGCCCTGATCTCAAGCAGTCAGGCCCCATAGAACTGACCGCATGGCTACTCAGAACATGATGGGTGGTTCCCACTAGCTGTGCTCCAGCCACTCAGGTCCCACCTCAGGCTTTGTTGCCAGTCAGGAGAGGGAGACTGGGATAGCCTTCCTTACTGGGAGGAGAGGCCTGGGGAGGAAGGGGCTGGGAGCGAATCCTTGCCACCACCCCCATCCTTTCCAGACATTGGCCCAGCCCTTCACCTTGTCCTCGTAGAAAACACCAGCAGCCCCGCTAGTCTTCCTCCTGATGGGCCTGGGCTCTTCTCTTTCTCTAGGTGTATGTGATTGAGCCCAGCAGCATGGAGTTCGCCCCGTGCCAGGTGGAGGCTCGAGTGGGCCACACCCTGGAGCTGCCCCTGACAATCAGTGGTTTCATGCCTGGAGGGGCCAGTGAGGTGGTTACCTTAAGCGACTGCTCCCACTTTGACCTGGTGGTAGAAGTGGAGAACCAGGGTGTGTTCCAGCCATTGCCAGGTAAGCCAGTAGCAGAGCGGGAGCCAAGATGGTGTGGGTTCTCTATGGGCACCAGAGGGGCCACAACCTAAGAAATGGCTCTTGCCCCTGCTCCTGTCCATTCTGAATCCTGCCTGATGTGTTACCCTTGACAAGCTTGTATGCTCTGTATCTCTTTGATGTCTGAAAGGAGGTTCCTGTCCGTGTTCCTATTTCAGTTCATGAAGTGGAACAGGTGCCCATGCTATGATGTGTACTTGGGGTTTGGATTAGTTCAGTCGTCATGCCTGTGACAGGCCCAGGCCACCCTGGGTACATTCTTCTCAGCCTCTTGTCTTGGGGGTAGTATTGGTGGTGGCTGACAGTGTCAGCCCTGCATCTGTGGGGCAAGCGGTTTACCTGGTTGGCCTCATTGAGGCTGTGTACCTGTAACAGGAGCTGCTGGTGGGCCATGTGTCCAGTGAAGGCACGGGGGCAGTTTGGTTGCTCCAGTAGTCACGCAGGGACGGGACACAGACCTGCAGCTCCAGTTTCTGTGAGCTGTGGCTTTCCAGAGGCATGGATCCAGGCAAGGTGAGGATTAGCTCTGATTTACAGGTTAGGAAATCTGTGGGATACTTGGGTTATGAGTAGAAGCAGGCTATGGGCAGGGTGTTGGCGAGAACCAGGACAGCATTTGGTGAATGAATGTGCCCGTGCCATGCCCCAAAGGTGGGAGCTCTGGCAGGACATAACACATGGTGAGCCTAGAACATCAGGGCCTATTCCATCACAGGGGGCTTGTGCCTACTGAAGGTATTTGAGCAGAAAGGGATGTAAGTCTCAAATGGCACAGATGCTCTCCAGGTGACTATGTGTCCCCTGTAGTTGTGATGACATCTAGAACTGCACAGGGAAAGAGGACATCTCTGAAAAGTGCCCAAGCAAAGTCACAGGCTGGTGGCCTTAGAAAATCTAATGTTTCCACATGTTAGCTATTTTGAATGGAAAAGGTGGCATTATGAGGGAGAGAAACTGCTGGCGGCCAGAGATGGACTGTCCCCTGCACTGCCCTCACGCCCATCCCACAGGGTGTCAGTAGGATGCCACTCAGGCTTCTGGGCCTAGGACACAGGGAGACTCCGGTGCCTGTAATTCAGTAGTTCCAGGGCTGATAAGCCCCTTCACTTAATGGCATTCTGTTCAACTTCTCTGAGTCTCAGTGTCTCCACAGGTCACGGGAAAACAGGTATGAGAGTTACAAGATGTTCCCTCCGGACATCTTGAGGATTTCTCAAGGAGTCTTGATTCAATAGGTAGCAGCCAAAACAAATCCTCTGTGGTCAGAATTTCCCTCAGAAAGTGCTGGACTCTCCCTCAGAGTAGAGGGTGTAGATCTTACCTAGGAAACTTGAACTCTGGGTCAGGGCACAGGGTGCTCATGGAACCGTATGTGTGAGGGCCACCCTAGAGCACACATGACCCGTGGGGCACAAATGGTCCTCAGGATAGGTTCCTCGTGTCTACCCCTACAAGCCAGGGTACATGCCACAGGACTGTCTGAAAAAGGGACTGTATCAGGTTCCCTATTGGGCACAAGCAATATGGAGTGGGGCAAGTATTTGCAGATCATATTTCTGGTAAGAGGTTAAGATCTTTCTATGGAAAGAACTTCTGTGTGTCAACAATAAAACAGATAACTGATTTAATAGCACACAAAGAACTTGAGCATGCATTTCTGTGAATGTTACATGTAGTAATCACTATTGTAGGAAAAGATGCCCACCCTCATCAGTCATCACAGAAATTCAAAGCAAAACCACAAGGACAGGGCTGTAGAGATGGCTCAGTGGTTAAGAGCACATGTTGCTCTTCCAGAGGACCTACGTTTGTTTCCTAGTACCCACATTAGATACCTTATAACTGCCTAACTCCAGTTCCAGGGATCCAGAGTCCTCTATTGGCCTTCATGGGTATTGCATGCATGTATGTGCATTACACATACATAATTAAAAGTAAAATAAATCTCAAAGAAGAAACATAAAGAAAACTTCTCCCATTGAGGCAGCTACTATTACAGCAATAGAAAACATCAAGGTTGTGAGGAAACTGGAATCCGTGCTCTTTGGGAAGATGTTAAAAGGCACCTACTGTGGAAAACATTGGGGTGGATTCTCAGAAGTTTAAGTAGAATTACTGTAAGATCCAGGAAGTTCCATTTCTAGACATAGACCTAAGGTTTTTCAAAGTACAAATGCAAAGACATCTGTATCAACCCAGAGCGGCATTATTCACTCATGCGGGCAGTCAGGTGCCATCAGTAGAGGACTGGGCTCGGGGCAGGTTCCGTCCTAAGAAGGAAGGAAGCTCTGATGTGGCCCAGCCCTGAGAAGCCTTGAGGACCTTTTGCCAAGTGAGTGAAGCCAGTCACAGGACGATAAATGCTTTGTGATTCCACTTAGGTGACAAGAAACAGATAATGGTGGATGCCAGGGTAGAGCAGTTAGTGCTAGACATTTCAGTTTTGCAAGTCAAAGGGTCTAGGTGGCACTGGTGATGGAACCTGCACAATTCTGTGGCAAGTAGCAAGTGGCTATATATAAGAACATTGAGGTGGGATTTTTTTTCTCTTGAGACCAGGTCTCACTATTAATCACTGACCAGCCTAGAAGTCGCTATGTAGAGCAGGCAAACCTTGAACTCATAGAGATCTGCCTGCTGCCTCTACCTCCAGAGTGTGGGGACTAAGGGTCTGCAGCACCATGACTGGTCGTCCCCACCCCCTTTTGTATAAGGTGAGGAGTTCATAGTTGTGTACTTCATCATAATTCAAATTTGTTTTAGTTTGGTTTCTGTGACTGTGGTAAATACCATTGCCAAAAACATCTTGGGGAAGGAAAAGGTTTCTTTGGCTCACAGGTTACAGTCCATTCTTCAGGGAATCCCGAGCAGGAACTGAAGCAGAGGCTGTGGAGGAACACAGCTTGAACTTGCTCAGCCTGCTTTCTTATACAGCCTAGGACCACTTGCCCGGGGATGGTACCACTCACAGTGGCCTGTGCCCTCCCACATCCATAATTAATCGAGAAGATGCCCCCCGGACTTGCTCAGCTTGTCCACAGTCAGCCTGATGGGGGCAGTTCCTTCACTGAATGTCCCTCTTCCCAGAGTTACTCATTTGTGTCATATTGACAAAAACTAACCAGCCTAACATCAATACGATTCTTACAAACTTAATTAAAATTTGATGGAAAGTGATAGCACAGATGAAAAGCAGTTGCCAGCGAGGTAAATTGGGAGAGACACTTAACTGCACACGTGCATGCCTGCCACTGGTCCACCTCCTCTGGACACAGCTAGCAGAAATGCTGGGGTATGCCGTCTAGAGATAGACCCGTATATGTCCACTTTGGTACTGTGTAGCACAACCCAAACTAGAACTGCCTGGAGTGTTCACGGTGGCGTGAGGAAGTCTTGCTGTGCTTCCTCATCCCACAATAGAACGGTGTACAGAAATGTGAGTAAAGGCTATTTGACTGTGAAGACTGAGAACTCTGCAGTGGAAGGCAGACCAGCATCTGCCTGCGATGCTGCTCTACTTTATTTAAGACATAGACACAGCACAGAGAGGCTGTTCTGATGAAAGTTGGGAGGGATTGGAGACCAGAAGAGGCCTCTAGGGGAGGCTAAACTGCTGGTAAGCTCTCTCTTGACATGGATCCTGGACACAGGGTATGTTGAGCATGTAGGGGAAGATGGGAAATCATTGCCAGATGTATGTATACCAGACCTGTATGTAATATACATGGATTGTACTTGAATTTGCTTTTGTTTGTTTGTGCTTTGGGGTGCTGGTAATGAAATCTAGAGCATTTTTTGTGCTAGGTAACTGTGTTACCACTGAGCTAAAGCTCCTACCCTCTAGAAAATTTAAATTATAACCAAATCAAATTGTATATGAAGTCCAGAATGGAAAGGGGCCATGGGCCTGCCGTGCCTTCCCCTTGAAGAACAAGTTCGTGTTTACTTTTGGTTTTCTTTGTGCAGGGAGACTGCCGCCGGGGCCTGAGCACTGCAGTGGGGTGAAGGTGAGAGCTGATGCCCAGGGATCTACTACCCTCCTTGTGAGCTACACACATGGTCACGTACACTTGGCTGTGAAGATCACTCTCGCCGCCTACCTGCCCCTCAAGGTGAGCTGTGCTTGTCCTTTGTCATCTGCCCTGTCCTCCAGTTTTTCTTAAATGTTCTGGAGGTTAGGTGAGGATGGCCTCTCTCCTTAGATCCCGCACTGGTTTTGTTTTGTTTTGTTGCCAACTTGGCAGCTAGCTAGGGTCATGTGGGAAGAAGGAAACTCAAGTGAGAAAAATGCTCCCATCAGAAAGTCAGTGGAGTATTTTCTTGTATATTATTGATGTGGGTAGTCCTGGGTTGTATAAAAAGCAGGGTAAACAAACCAAAAAAAAGTTCTTTCAAGGTCTCTGCTTCAGTTCTTGATTCCAGGTTCTTGCCTTGAGTTCCTATTCTGACTTCTTCATGATGGACTGATTGGGATGAGTAAGCCAAATAAACCCTTTCCTCCCAAGTTGCTTTTGGTCATGGCGTTTACTACAGTAATAGAAAGCAAATCAGAACAGATCCCAACTGCTATCTGTCATTTGTGCCTGTGGGAGGCTGTGAGTTCCTTAGCTCCACAGCCACCCTGTTCCATAAGAACAGTAGGGGGCTTTCTGTCCAAAGCTATGTGAGTTTTTTCTTTGCTTACTGGAGACTTTGAGGACCTCATGGTTTTACTGGCCAATTCACCATTTACTTGAGTGAATGTTGAGAACCTGAAGTGTGTGCTAGGCACTGTTCTTTGCCAAATACAAAACAGACCCAGGAACTGGCCCTGGGTGCCTCTATACACTGATGAGAGAGGTAAAACCATAAAGCAAGTGTGGTGATGCCCACCTGTAAGCCCAGCTCTCAGGTGCCTAAAGCAGGAGGATCGTGAGTTCCAGGCAGCCTGGACCTGGTCTCGGTAATAAGACCCATTTCAAAAAAAGAAAATAAAACAGCCCAAATAAACAGGAAAACAAAAGGAAAGTGGGGAGAGCTCCATGGAGCATGAAGGGCAGCAAGCCGGCCCTGACTCAGCTGGCCAGGAGCCTGTCTGCAGCTGTGCTTCCCGTGAGCGCTATCTTCTGCCCCACACCCTGCCAGGTTCCTCACTGAAGAGCATGCCGGGCAAGCACTCAACCACATCCTCAGACCTTCTTAGTTTTATTTTGGACTGCTTTTGCTATAAAGCCCAGGCTGGACTCAAATTCAAAATCCTCTTTCCCACCTCTACTTCCTAATAGCGGTGATTACAGCCCTATGCCTCCACACTGGCTGGTTTCTGTTTTTTTTTTTTTTTTAAGATTTATTTATTTATTACGTATACAACATTCTGCCTCCATGTATGTCAGCATGCCAGAAGAGGGTGCCAGATCTCTTTACAAGTGATTGTGAGCCACCATGTGGTTGCTGGGAATTGAACTCAGGACCTCTGGCAGTCAGTGCTCTTAACCACTGAGCCATCTCTCCAGCCGGTTTCTGTTTTTTAAAGCACAGTATGGGGTGGGAGTAGAGGGAAGCTGAAGAGAAGGTTCCATGGCTAAAGCAGGAACTGGAGAATTGTCTCAGTGGTTAAAGCTATGGATTCTCTGTTCCTGCAGAAGACCCAGGCTCAATTCCCAGCATCCACATGGTAGCTCACATGTACAGTCCTAGGGTATCAGAGCCCTCCTTGTCCTCTGTAAACACATGTAGTACATAGACATAAATGCAGGTAAAATACTCATAGAATATAATGATAGCAGTGTGGTAGAGGTGAACGTATGTGTTCAGTATTATGCCCTGCATTCAATATTTGGTCATTACTGGGTTAGGACCTATGCAAGGTGCCATCCTGGCTTCCAAGCACCCTCTCTGTGGATATCAGTGTATTTCCGGCTCTTAGCTGTGAGAAAAGATCATTAAGAACATGATTTGTTCTTGAAGTTGTTTCTCTCCCATTTAGTCTGTGTTAGGATAGATCCCAGGTAAGAATTTCTTGGACTTTACCTTTTATTTTGACAAGGTCTCTTTATGTAACCCTTGCTGACTCATGACCAGTCTGGCCTTGAACTCATAGAAACCCACTTGCCTCTTCCTCTGCCTCCTGAATGCTGTATTTAAACTATGTACCATCATGGTAGGCATTCCAGTGTTCTCCCTACTCTAGTGAGGACCCAGTTCTTTCCAAAATTCCTAGTTCATGGCAACCCAGTGCATACTGCCCACATGGAGACTAAATTACAAAGAGGTTACAGGGTTTGCCTGGCATGCCCACCCAAGAAGGGTGAGGACCTGCCTTCTGGATGCTCAGCATTGTCTGGTCACCACCTCCCAAAACAATACTAAGCCTCCCCTTCTTCCTCCAGGCTGTGGATCCCTCTTCTGTTGCTGTGGTATCCCTGGGCTCCTCCAAGGAGATGCTGTTTGAAGGAGGCCCCAGGCCATGGGTACTGGAACCTTCCAAATTCTTTCGGAATGTTACTTCTGAAGACACAGGCAGCATCAGCCTGGCTCTCTTGGGTACTCCAGCCTCCCGAAATTACCAGCAGCACTGGGTCCTTGTGACCTGCCAGGCCTTGGGTGAACAGGTAAGTAAACAGCTGCCCTCAGTCCTATCTTGCCTACAGGAAGCTAGAAAATCTACTCAGTTCTCAGAGAGCCCTGAGAGTGTTGTTTCTGTTGTATCCATTTTACAGACAAGACAGTCCAAAGTGACCTATTGGATTCCACAGCACATACCAGCTTTCTTAAAGCCAGCCTGTAGGTGGCCTCCTCTTTCTCGGGGCTATAAGTAGGAGTAGAGGTTTGAAATCAGGAATCATAAAGCCCCATGTTTTAAGGTTAGGGCACTGTCAAAAGGATTAAGACCCTTGACCTGGGTTCTTTCCAACTTGTTCTTTCTGGATGGGGTGGATGTGGCATTGCCTATGTGTGTGAACTTCTTGTTTTGAGATAGGTTCTCCCTATGCAGCCAAGGCTAGCTTGAATGAAATTCACTCTATAGTTATGTAGCACAGGCTGACCTTGAACTCATCTTGCTTCAACCTTCCAAGTGGTGGAATTATAGGCATAAGTTATTATGCTCAACTATGATGTTGTTAAGGGTTTGTTTTCAGCTTTGTTTTTCGTTCTGAGAACCAAAAAATATTGGAAGGTTAAGCTGAGTGAGCCAAGTGTGCCATATCCTTAGTTACTCTGGGGCCTGCTTGGCTGGGGCAGCACCCTTTTCCAGGCCAGACCAAGGCCTTGTGCTCCTCTGGCTTTTGACAGATGTGTTTCTGGGAGCCCTCAGACAGGAACAGAAGTAGGCAGAACCGTGAACTAAAAAGTGAGAGTCATTCCTGCCTGTCTACAAGTAAAAAGAATATGGATTCAGCTGAAGATGATGCACTTGAACACCCTGACAGGTGTGTAGTACAGAGTCAGCTGAAGATGATGCACTCACACACCAACAAGTGTGTAGTACAGATTCAGCTGAAGATGCACATTCACACCCTGACAGGTGTGTCTGGCTTCCCTAGTCCAAAGCTGGCTGCCATGGTCAAAGGAGTGCATTTTGAGAAAGGCCCCACTAGAGGTGCTAGTAATATAGGACATATTGAGAACAAGACATGCATACTACTAAATAAGTAGTAAGACTAAGGATAGCAGTGAATCATGGCTTAGCTAGGTCGTTGGGCTTCCTGCCTTGACCTGTAGAAGTTGGGCTCTCAGCAAGGCCTGATCTAAGCCTTCCACACTTCCGGATCTCTAGGCACCCTCACTTGTTTCATGGGCAGACAACCTGAAAGTCAGGAGGCCCCTCCCTCCTCCCACCTTATGGTCAGGGAAGATAAGGTGTGCTGGAGCAGACTTTTGTGTCCTCAGCAGTTGTCTGTCTCTGAGGAGGCTGGGGATGCTTCCTCAGGCACAGCTGTTAACTGTGTTGCATGTAAAACCAGGGGCTGAACTTGACTTCAGAGACCCCACTCTAGCAACAAAAAAGGCTTTTCTGTTCATCTGACAGTTACTCCCCATCCTGTCCATGTAGGTAGTGAGTGTGGCCTCTTTTCTCTGACTCGGAGGAGCAAACAGGCATGGAGTGGGATGGTTCTGCCTGTGGCCTCTCCACTGGTGCTGTCCTGCACAGCCTCTTCTCTGACCCGTTCCTCCACAATTAAGGTTCCTTACCCTTCAGTGTGCAGATTCCCATATCTGTGCCTCAATGTTATGGGTTGAAGTCAATGCACTCTTTTTTTGAAATATCTAGGACCTCGTGGATTTGCAGATTCATCTGTGAGGCTTTCCTTGTGTCCTGGGGAACCACAAGGTATCCCTTAACCTGCCTCTTCTCTGAGATGTTTGTAGACCATACTTGGGGCATAGGTATCATTGCACGTTGTATAGAAGTTAAGTCTCCACTCAGAGAGGAAGGGACTGTGCTCAGGTGCCTGCTGTTTCTCCTGCTCCTCTAGGTCATCGCCCTGTCCATGGGGAACCGGCCCAGCCTCTATAACCCCTTCCCTGCCGTGGAACCCACTGTGGTGAAGTCCGTCTGTGCCCCACCTTCCAGGCTCACCCTCATGCCCGTCTATGCCCTTCCGCAGCTGGACCTGTCCTGTCCACTGCTGCAGCAGAACAAGCAGGTGGTGAGTATGGCCCCTCCTGGGGCGGGAGGAAACGTGGGCAAGAGGAATTTGACCCACTTCACCCATGGGCTTGAGAATTCTGATAGCTGGGGCTCCACACAGAGGCACCCGGATCTCAACAGCCAGAGCTGTGCAAGGTGTTTCCATTTGTTCTTTGCATGGGGGAATCCAGAGCCTGCAGAGCTGGGAAACTTCCCAAAGTCCAGCTGCATAGTTTTTCCCCTACTTATAGAGACTTAACTTCTGATTTTCCAGTTTATAGGGGTGGGAAGATGACAAGCACTTGTTATACTTGGAGTTTTGATCTTTTCCTAGTCTAGTAATAAGTAACCCATTTCCCCTTAATGCTGTGCAGAGTAAATCAGTCACAGCACACAGTTGGGTTCACTACCACGCAGAGGGGGGGCTGATGCTCTGTGGAGCCCTGGAGTCCATATATAGCTCATGGAGCACCCCATCCCGTGTTAGAGTGTAGTCTTCGTGTTGGGCCATGTACCCAACTGTTGACTGATGTCAGTTAAGTAGAGTGGCACAATAGGCTGGCTATGAAATGGTTAACTCATGATGGGCTCATTGGGGTGTGGCCTCACCCTAAGTCTGGGAGCTTCTGCAGTGGCCAGATAGGATGCAACCCCTCCCTACCCAACTTTCTGAATCCAGATTTACTGTCGCCCTCTGCTGGGCATATAATGAGCTGTAGAATCCTTTTGTGAAGTGTTCTATGGTTTCAGTTGTTCAGGTGGGGTGTTCTCTTTGTACAGAGTGTGTGTTCAGAGTGGGATTGGGAGCTGTGAGGAGAGGGGGCATCTACAGAATTGTATTGTCATGGGTTAGGACATTCCAAAGTAAAGCGTTGAGAGGGGAAGAAAGTGCATGGGCCTTCAAACAGCAGCTGTGGGGGTAAAACGTACTGGTTGACTTTCCCACAGCTCTGGAACATCATAGCCCAGGGCCCTGAGTGCATTCTGCTCAGGGATTAGGGATAAGCTAACTTCGACCCTCTTTGGAAGAAAGAAGTCCTAGTTTCCTCATCCCTCCAGCACATCCTTGTCTAGCAGGTTCTCCTGGCACCAGACTCTGGAATAAGAGAGTGTTGAGGAGGATGAGGAGCCACTGGGAGACAGGCCACTGTAGAAATGCCACAGAGAGTATAGCTGGGAGGAGCCATTGATGCCAGGGAGGCAGGAGGGTCACAGAGGTGGTTGCAGGGAGAACAGGATAATGAGATGCCAACCTAGTAGAGCAAAAGGAAAGGCCCCAGGGAGGTAAGACAGCAAGAGCAAAGACTCTGAGGTTGGGTCATGGTCTCTAGTATCCCACCTATCCATGTGGTGGCCAGAATAGTTCTGTGTGCTTTAACCATTACCTTTTATCCTCATTTGCCCCAACACCATGGCCATCTTTGAGGTGGGCAGAGTTGAAAATGCAGAACCAACTTTATCCATCTCCAAACATAACAGTTCCTCCTGTGGCCCCTGGGCTCTGTGTTTCCTCCCCGAAGCCATCTCAGAGCAGATACTGCTCACCTCTGGGTGCCCGGCCCTCCTGCACACCTGAATGAACCTAATGATGATGAGGGTGTCCACGGCCTCTCCAGCTGTGGGGCGGGTGCTGTGAGAACTGGGTCCCTGGCAGGTGAAGGACAATTCTGCCTGTGGTCCACACTCCTCTGTTCAAAGCTTCGTTAAGGGAGCTGCACAGCTGTAATGCCTGGGGCTTGAGGACCAGCCTCCATCTTTCCTGTTGGAGTCAAGCAAGGCTGTTTCCCTTGCTGCTCTGGTGTGGATCTGTGATTCTGCCTTCTGGCCCTTGCTCGTCACTGGAGCTAAGAATGAACACACCACAAACCTGCACGTATCTCCTCCACTTGCTTTACCTGGGCCGGAAATGGTGGTTTAGAGTAAGATGTACCGCTTCTATACGCTCTCCTCTGACCCCACAGGGACTCTTGTACCTTGCTCTCTCATCAAGGTGCAGGGTGTTGCAGGCTCAGAATCTGCAGGTGGCTCAGCCCCAGTATCTACTGCAGAGTGAATGATTATCTTTTTCTGAGTGGGGTGCTCAGGAGAAGACTTCTCTGTCTTGACTTGGAGACCATTTGAGAAGAAATCTTGAACTCGTTTCCTGCCTCAAGCCTTTTTAGCTTTTGTTCACTGTGTTATTGCACATTTATGGGGGTACACTGTGATTAATTCCATGCATGCTTGTAATGTGAGCTGTCAAATCAGGATGGGGAGTTCTTCCCCTCAAACATTGATGGTCCCATTGTATTGGGAAGCTTCAGATTGTTCTCTTGTTGTTCTTTATATGTTATTTTGGCATTTAGTTGCCTCTCTGTGCTGCAGAACCCCAGAGCTCACTGCTCTCTGTATTCAATGCCTGCTTCCCATCCTCTTCCTGCTCCTGTTCTCTTCCCAGTCTCCAGTGACTTCTGCTTGCTCTACTGTTTTAGCTATCACACGTATGTGAGAGCCCACATCACCCCCTCCCCCCCCCCCCGCACGCACCTGGTTTGTCTTCAAGTTTTACCTGTAATCACATCTGTTTTGTGCAGTTATCCTTGGTAGAGGGAACAACACTGTGCTAAGTTTGGATCTTCGGGAAACATCTGCCTGTTGCTGGGTTCCCTGCCAGAGGTAAAGAACCAGAGTCAATGCAGAAGTTCTACCATGAACCCAGCACGAGGGAACATCCCTTGATGGTGATAGAGGCCAATAATGGGGTTATATGACTGGATGCGGAGTCCAGAGAGTAGCCATTATAAATTATTCTGTGTTTTCTGTTGAGCCCAGTGAGAAAGCCAAGTCCCTTCAATGGCCTGTGGGACCCTGGGTTCCTAGTCTCTGGCTGCTTTTATCTCTGAGTCTGTGCCTTTTATGGTTGAAGGCCTTGTTATTCCTTGTACCTTCTGTCAGTGTTTGGGGCTTAGCTAGGCTGAGTCCTGGGGCTTGCAGCTTTCTCATCCCTGGCCCCATGCCTCCCTCATTTCTCTATCCAGATTCTCCTTTGTCTTTGACTTCACTTAAAAGTGCACCTGCCTCAGCACACCTGATCCCTCTCCCGCTTCTCCCACTCCCAAGTACCCACAGTGACCTATCACTGTAGAATTTGCTTGCCTACTTTAGTCTCGCCTGTCATCAGAACAGAGCTTGGTTCCTGCCCAGAGCTCAGCAAACACCTTGGGCAAGTGAGCAAACCAAGGAGCGCACTGTCCCTGAATACCTCTAGGAGGCACTCTTGTGCAGACTGAGGGACACTAAGGCCACAGAGCCATGGGGAGTGGGTGCTACCTGGAGATCAAGAGCCTTCAGATTGACAGTGTGTGCTGCTGAGCTGCAGCAGGGCAAAACCAAATCAGATCTAGATATGTTTTCCCCGTCTTTAAGCATTAATGAAGAGCTGAGCATGGTGTTCCTGGTCTGTCTGCAGCTAGATTGGGTGAGCTGCCTCTGGACTGAAAGGTAATGCCGTGACTGCAGAGCTTGACTTAGAATGAACTGTGTGTTGTTGGTGTCAGCAAGAAGTAATGGACCTTGGACACAGAACTGCCATGTGATCCATCAGTCCTAGTGTTCCCGAGCCATGAGCCGGCCATTCAGGCATGGCCCCTGCGATTTATGGTCTCATTAGGGGACCTTGAAGAAGATATATCCCCAAGGTGCATCTGGGTGCAGTATCAATTTAATTTTATAGCTCTCCAAATCCAGAGGCCACCTAGGACGTGTTTGCAGAGTAAATTATTGGCAAGGTGAGCCACCAGAGTGGAGTCAACCAGCAGGAATAACAGACTGCAGGTGTACTTGGTTCTCCAGGCAGGTCAGCCAGTGTTCCTCTCACCAAGCATGGGTGTTACTTGTGTTCCAGGCGAGTAATTAGTCCAGGATTGGGTTAAGCTGGTGTCTAAGGAGAAACCCATATCATAGAAAGTCCTTGGAGAATCCGGCCTGCTGTGCTCTACCCTAAGCCTGGGAGACTGAGCAAGCTCAATCTCTGAGCCACAGCCTTCCAACTTGTGAGGTGGAAAAGTTGGAGTCAGCCTGCAGGCATGCTTGCATAGAGCTGATGTCTTCTGCAGAAAAGCACTGACTTTCTACCAGAGGTTGAATCTGGGAGAAGGGATGACGTGTCTGGGGGCAGGCCTCTGTGGTTCCTGTCCACATTCACAGCTTGTGTCCTGCCTAGTCATTAAAACCTTTGGTGTGCCCAAGTGATGAGCTGAGTTGCTGGCATGAGGGAACACATTTAAAATGCAGAATGTTTGGTCAGGCGTTGTCTAGAACCAGGAGAGCTACAAGAAGTTGGAGAGGGATCCTGAAGGTAGAGGCAGGGAGCTTGGTGGCAACATCGGTCAGGATGGACTTCTCTGTGTCACAGTAACAGCCCCCACCCCCTTAGCTCCACATCTTGAATACATAGTGCAAGTTTAGCTCCTGCCCATGTGCTGCTTGAGCCTTGGCTTGTGCATCACTAGGAGGCATTGTGCTTAGGTCTTAGAGGTTCCTCCAGAATTATCACAAATCACTGTCATATCTCACTCACCAGACTCAATAATAATGTTGCCCTTAGGTGAGAGAGGACAGTTCTTCCTTCTGGACTATGCCTGAATGGATTAGGTCATTGGTAAATAGTAATCTATGCTAAAGGCCACCCCATTTTGCTACGTTAGTGTGAATTACAATGTGAATTTATCTCTCAAATTAACCACACAGGAGGCATATTTGAAAGAAAGTCCCAGGACTGGAGAGATGACTCAATGGTTAAGAGTACTTGCTGCTCTTATACTTGCTAGGTTCAGTTCCTAGCACCCACGTGGTTCACAACCATCCGGAACTCCAGTTCCAAGAAATCTGATGCCCTCTTCTGACCTCTGAGGCATGAGGAGTACATATGTACAAGCAGATAAACTCATACACATAAAATAAATAAATCTAAAAAACTTCTTTTTTAAAAGAAAGTCCCAAAAGATTGGTTTGCTTCCTATCTTGATGGGAGAAACTAAGGTTGGAGGTCTTTGTACCTTCCTGGCAGGAAGAGCTGGAACCAAGAGTTGATCAGGCTTGGGAAGATACTCCTCCTCTTCTTGGCTGCCTCCTTGCTATACACTCTCTGTGCCATTATCCCCCATGGAGAAGCAGGAGCCATTTGGACAAGGCTTTTGGGTACCTTAGTGATATCATTCCTTAGCATTGGATTGCAGTTCACCCCCACCCCTTCATCAGGGCCATCTGAGCCTGTAAGGGAAACAACTGGCTTATGTCATACCCGTGGCAGAGTCTGTGTGGTCACGGCATCTGATCTATGTTTCTTTTAGGTTCCAGTATCCAGTCACCGAAATCCCATTAGACCTGGGTGCCTATGACCAGCAAGGCCGGCGGTTTGATAACTTCAGCTCTCTTAGCATTCAGTGGGAGTCCTCCTGGCCATTGCTGGCGAGCACCGAGCCTGACCAGCCTATGCAGCTGGTATCCCAGGATGATGGGAAAGGCCACAAGAAGCTACATGGTGAGCCAGGTCTTGAGCCAGAGGGCGGTGGAACCCTGGACACACAGGAAGGTCCTGCACTGCTCATGCCTAGAACCTTGGGTGTCTGGGGCTTCCCTTCATTTAGAGCTAAAGCATGGAATGTCGAGAGAGCTCATCTCCCACCCCATCCCTTTCTTGAGTGCTGGGATTGTAGGCCTGCACCAGTACAACCAGCTTCACTGTGTTCCTTTACTTCTGTCTAGGTACATGAGATAGGACCCAGAGCAGAAAGGGCTCCTGTCCCAGGTTCCTTGGCCATGCTGTGACAGTGACAAACTTCCTCAGCAGCCCAGTGTTGAGCCTGTCCTCTCAACTTACCTCAGCAACTCTGTTCTGGGCTGTTAACCCTTACAGGACTAAAAGCCTCAGCCTACTTTTAAACTTGAAACTGAATTGGCAGCAGAATGTGACCCCAAGGGAACCAAGGGGTGGTGACCAGCATTTGTTTCCCCTCTGCACCCTCAGGTTTGCAAGCAGTTTCGGTTCATGAGGCATCAGGAACCACAGCCATCTCTGCCACAGTGACTGGCTACCAGCAGTCCCACCTGAGTGCAGCCAGAGTGAAGCAGCCGGTATGTCCCAGGGGACATGAGTGGGTAGGACCTTGGGCAACACCAGGATGTCTCCTGTTTCTGTGTAGATTCTGTCTGGTGTCAGAGGCCCTGACCTCCCTTGCTAGGGATCAATACCTGCTTGATTCTTCTCTTCCCAGCATCTCTTGCAGGCTTCAGGCAGATATGCCGCTTCAGGGTATGTGTGTGGTAATGAGGGGTACATTTGAGGAATTGGAAGGGTCCCCCAAGAATGGTCCTGTTTGGATGATATCCATTCTCTTAGGCCACCCTGAAAGCTGTTACTGAAATGGTGTGGAGACAGTAGATAGCTGGGGGCCTGCGCCCTAAGGAGCCCAGATGCTGAGACGAGGAAGCGTCCTCTTAGAGAAAGCTGTCTCCATTTGGAAGGAGGTGCAGATGCTCCCTATCCCTACCCCAGATGTCTTCACCTGTTCCAGTCACCTGTTAGCTTCTGAGTGCCTCACTGGGTTCCCACACTGGAGCCTCACACCCCACAGATGCACTTTTAAGACCTTCACATACACTTCTGACCTCTTCAGGGCTCTCTTTACCTCCCAGGCCTCCCCTGGGTACTGACACTGCTTGAAGCTTCTGTTCCTGGAATGAGGCCGCTACCTGGAGCATCTAGCCCTGCTCTTCTCAGAGGTAGCTGATGAGGCCCTTGCCTTCTGGATCTGACAGTGTTGGCCTTATTTTTCAGCACGACCCTATAGCGCCTGTGTCGGCCTCCATCGAGCTTGTTCTCGTAGAGGACGTGAGGGTCAGTCCGGAGAGAGTGACCATCTATAACCATCCTGGTGTCCAGGTACGGCCCTTTGCCCCCACCACCCTATCGAACAAGGCACCCTGCACTCCGTGCTACTCAGCCTGATCTTTTCCCATCCCCACATCTCCCTCCAGGTAGAACTGCACATCACAGAAGGCTCTGGCTACTTCTTCCTCAACACAAGCACCCCAGACATCATCAAGGTGGCCTACCAGGACACTCGGGGCATGGCTCTGGTAAGCTTGTCTAGTCAGGTTGACAGATTATTCCAGAAAGCTGGCACTTAATAACACCCACCATGCAGGGCCTTGTGATTTGAAGTCGCTCGAAGCCCTGTCATTCCCATGCCACCTCTGCACTTTCTTTTCTCTATCTACAATTACTTGCACTGTTAATTACCTAATTCTTTCCTTTCAGTCAATCTTCCGATTCATCTTTTAATTATTCCTTTATTACATAAACGGCTTCATGGTAACCCTAAGAAACTTTCTTTTCAAGCTCCACCGTTAACTCTCTCCTAGCTCTCCATAGTACCCACTTCACCCTCTCCCACTCTTATAGACAAGGACTGATTGGACCTCTGGCATGGAGGAACGGAGCATGCTGCTTTCCTCATGTTCCGAATTGCTTCTCTTCTTGTGGTGTAGCCCGTGGTTATCTTACTTGCACTTTTAGCCCTCGTTTTAGTATACAGGATCTGAGTTTTTTAAACTCCTTTTTTCTTTTCAATGATTTAGTTTTATTTTATGTATATGAGCATTTGCATTCATGCATGTATGTGTACCAAGTACGTGCAGTGCCCTCGGAGGCCACAAGAGGATGCTAGATCACCTGAAACTGAAGTTATAACTGGTTATGAAAGACCATATGGGTATTGGGAATCAAACCCCGACCTTCTGGAAGAGCAGCCAGCTAATGTTCTTAACCGCTGAGCCATCTCTCCAGCCTCTAACCTTCGTTTCTTAATAGAGCCAAAGAGTGAAAACAAAGAACTGTCCTGAATGTCTCACATGTCTGATGGGACTTGTGTAGTCATTAAATGGAAAGTTCCTCCTGGAAGGAAGTCCAAAATGACACCCACCCACACAGTGTCAGCACTTGTCAGCTAGAGTATTGCCACCAGGTAGCTCTGAGCCCAACTCTGCTTCCTCTGGTGAAAGTGTACCTGCCTCATTCCCAAAGAGTCAAGGCTCCCCTAGACTCCATGGAGACCTGAGCTGACATGGTGCTGCAGTGGAGGGGGTGTGGCTTCAACTCAGGAAGTCTGGTTGGCTGTTTCCTGGGCTCTTTATTTTGGCCTTGCCTTGTTTCTGCACCTGAGCCCTTGCAGACCAGTCACAGCCTAGGGGGGCACCAGTGTTCCAGGGAGGGCCGTGACCTAGTCAATAACCTAGGCCTAGCCTCTGTTTTCAGAAACACTGGCACGTTACCCATTACTACTCAGGGGTTGGTGGCATGGCTCCAATCAGGTGCTGGTGTTTGTGGATTTAGCTCTCCACATTTCTGTTTCTCCTCATTTTTGCCTCCACCAAGCTATCTTAGTTTAGAGATCACAAAGTCAATGGCCCTAAGCTAGACAGGTATAAAGTGAAAGGAAGCAATTGAATGTGAGGAATGTGCTTGTAAGTGTTGTACTCAAGCGTTAACTGTGGTGCTGGACATCAGGAGATAATGGGGGAGGTAACCAAAGGTAACCAGAGGGCATAGGCCTCATGGGGTGGGGGAGGGGTGGCAGTGTGTCCTCCTTTGATTTGATTGATTCCTTTGATGCTGGGTGGGCCTAAAGGGTAATTCCCCTACATCTCAACTTCATGTACTGTGCAGAGGTTCTTAGTAGGTTCACAGATGTGAGCAGCCATCACCACCGTCATGCTAAGAGTGTTTGCATGCTTGGAACGGAAAGCCTATACCTGCCTGTCTCCTTTGAGTTCTTTCAAACTCACGCCCTGTCCCAGTTTTTGGTAACTACTAATTTATTTCCTAACCCTATAGATTTTCCCATTCTGCAGAGTTCAAGTAAATGGAATCAGACAGCATGCGGCCCTTTCCTAGCATGTGTTTCCATATTGTAGAATGTTCTAGAAGCTCGTTCCTTTTGATGAACTGAGTATGGCTATGCCACCTTTTGTTTGTTCATTCATCCATTAGTGGATATTTGGAAGCATCTGTCCTCTTTTCCCCCCTTCAAACTTCATATAGCCCAGACTGGCCTGGAACTCAATCTGAAGCTAAGGATGTACTTTAGCAAAGGATAATTGACCTTCAGATGCTCTTACCTCACCACTCCTGGGATTGCAGGTGTACACCACCACACCTGTTTCTGTACGGTGCTGGGAATCCAACCCAGTGCTTCCTGTGTGCCAAGTGGACACTCCACTACCTGAGCTACATTCCCAGCTTACTGTCTGTCTTACTATTGAGAATAATACTGCTGTGAACATTTGTACATAGGAGAATTTTTGAAAGATTTTTTTATATGTGCCAGTGTTTATCTGCATGTATGTAACGCACAACATGTACATGCATGGAGGGCCAGAAGAAGGTGTCAATCCCCTGGAACTTGGGTTACAGATGGTTATGAGCTGCCATGTGGGTTCTAGAGTCTGAAACCAGCTCTTCTGGATGAGTACCCAGTGCTCTTAACTGCTGAACCATCTCTCCAGCCCTGTGTATGTTTTTGTGTGGATAGATATTTCATCTCTGTTTACATGCCCAGGAATGGGAACTCTGCATGTTTTGAGCAACCACTGTTTCCCATGTCCCATCCCACCAACACTGGATGAACGTCATCCTTGTCAACATTTTTAATTATCAGACCTTGATATTCCAGCCACTCCAGTAGGTGCGGGTGACTTCTCCTTGTGAGACAGATTTGTATTCCCTGATGAGTAAAGCCATTCAGTTTCTTTGTGTTTCATTCTTGTATCTTCTTGTACAAATGTCCGTTTAGATTCTTTGCTTGTTATTCTTTATTAAGTTATAGAATATCATATTATATTATAGATATAAGTCATTCATGAGATGTGATGTACACATATTTTTCATTCAAACTTGCCTTTTTACTTTCTTGGTGGCATGCTTTCAAGCTTATATTTTTAATTTTAGTTAAAATAAAAATAATAAATAGAATTTTAAATTTTTTATTAAGTACAATATCTCTTTCAGCTTTTTAAACTTACATTTATGTTTATGTTTATTTTGTTGGGTGTGGGAGGAACATGAATGCCACAGCATGCTTGTGAAGGACAGAGGGCAGCTTGCAGGAATTGGTTCTCTGTTTCCACCATGTAGGCTCTGGGGATTAAACTCAGGTTATGAGCCTTGGCAGTGAGCCATCTTCCTGCTCTTTCTGCATTTCTGTCACCCTGAGAGTCTATGGCAACTGGGGCTCCTGAAGATTTGCCCTGTTGTCGTCTGTGTTTTGTCTAACCTGAGTTAACGGTGGTCCTGTGGTGGGAACCCAGGACCTTCCTGGTGTGTGTGGCTTCACAGCTGTCCCAGCAGCCATTGTTCTCTTTTTTCTGCATTGGATGATTTTGGCATCGATATCAAAAGCCATCAGAGACATGAGCTTAGTTCTGAGGCCCCCTTGCTTCGGCTCTGTATTGACTTGCTTGTCTTTCCTTGTGTTGACTACAAGTGTAGATTACCATTGCTTCATAGCAAGTCTGAACATCCGTAGTGTGAATCTTCTGGCTCTTCCAAGTCTACTTTGACTTATTTTGGGTCCCTTACAATTCCATATAAATACCAGAGTAAACATGTCAATGTATTTGTGAAGTCAGCTAGGGTTATGCCAGGACTTTGGTTGGCCCCTTAACCATATGCACAGCCTCTGTCCATGAGTGTGAGGTGTTACCCTGTTACCTATACCTCCTTTGATGTAGTGTTTCCATTTGGGAGTGTTACATTTTATACTAGTTTTAGTCAATTTATTTCTAAGTATTCTTATTCAGGGTGATAATTATAAATGGAGTTCTTTTATTAAATTTTATTTTTCTAGCATTTTCTTTTTTCAGCGTGTTGGTCTCATATTGTGTAACCTTGCTAACCTCTTGGGGTTTTAAGCAAATCCCCTAGGTTTTTTGTTTTTGTTTTTGTTTTTTTGTGTGTGTGTATGTGTGTGTAATCATGTCATATGTGAATTCAGGTCTTGCCTTTTTGTTCTGGCTGCAGTCTCTAGTGCAGTGTTGAATAGAAGTGATGAAAACATCCACCATTGTCTTACTGTAGATTATGGGGAGAAAGTTTGCATCCTTCCACCACCAAGCATGATGTGGGCATTTTATGGATGCCCCAGATGGGGTACTGTCCCAGGGGCTTCTAGGCTAGACTGAAAGTGTTTTTAAGTGCGTTTGTGAGGAAAAGAACAACTAACATTCCTCACCCCCACCCTCATCCTGCCCTGTCCTGCCCCTGCTCAGGACTTCTCCCTTCACCTGTGAGAGAAGGGTGCAGGGTGCTAGACAATGGCACTGTTCCCTTGACCATGTCATAAACCTCTGCTTCCACCATACAGGCCATCTTGACTGACTTACTTATAATACTGGTGGGATTAGTGGTCAGCAAACACTCTGTCCACCTGCAGGGAACCATCAAATGCAGCTAATTTAGGGGTCATGGAAATCGGTCAGAGTAGCTATGAGAGGGACACATATACATGCTGCTGGAAGATTCCAAGGCACCTAGGATGTTCTTTTTCCCAAGCTCTGATGTGACTGTCTGCATTGTAAGAGGCACTGACTCTGTTCATGGATTGGGATCATTTATTTTTTTGTTCCTCCTTTGCTATCCTCTTATGCTTTAGTCTGTATTTTCTAATCTGTTTTAATTTCCTTTTTAAAAGTTTTTTTTTAATTTTAGTGTATGAGTATTTTGCCTGCATGTATGTGTGTACCACATGTATGCAGTGCCTGTGGAAGCCAGAGTAGTGGGAATAGAACCCCTGTCCTCTGGAAGAGCAGCCAGGGCTCTTAACCACTGAGCCATCTCTCTAGTCTTTTTATTTTTTATTTTTTTATTTTAAGACCCTGGGGTCTCCCTCATTTCCTGGCTGACCTTGAGCTTCTCAGCTCAAGTGTTCCTCCTACCTCAGCCTTCTGAGTAGCTGGAACTGTAGGTGTGATGCTCATACTTTCCCAAGCATTTCCATTGTTTCCTTATAAAAGAGGGACTAATTGCACAGTCTTGTGTGTGAGTGTGTCTTGTCAAAGCTTGACACTAGTAGGAAAAGCTTCAATAGAAATTCATCCACACATCTGGAAACATACCTTATCTAGAGATTAAAAATAGCTTCCCGCTATCAAGAAAAGGGGTATTTGAAATCAGAAGAGGTATGTCTGTTGCCACGGCAACCAACTACAGTTCATCTTAGTCAGGTTGCCTTTCCTAAGTAAGCTGAGGGTGAACTTATGGCCAGAAGAAAGACTTTTCATCCAGGAGTGAGTGCTCTTCAGAGTCAATTTTGAGCTTGGCTCTGTGTGTAGGTAGTGAGTACACCATATCTGGAGGTATTCAACTAGAACCTTTCTTTGAAAGACTCGAGGATTCCAGCACTACAGCTTCCCGTGGAAGACATCTGAGCTCCTTCAGATACTGCCATTTTGGGGTTACCACTGTATGGGAATCAGTGCCCCCATCTTCACAGAGTCACAGTGGGCTGCAGCCATGGCAAGTCTGGCACCCTGGGGAACAGCACCTTGGAGGCACACCTTGAGTGTGGTTTCTGTCTCAGCAGTTTTCTTGGAACACTGACCTTGGGTCTCCGCTTTCTCCTCCAACTGCTTCAAGGGGAAATCGGGTCCTATTTCCTTCTCCCTCTTCCGAACCTGCAGTATCTTTCAGAGTGTTGTTGGGCTGTGACGGGTGCTCCCAGCTTCCTTCAGAGGGCTGTCTCTGAAGGACACATTTGCACATTTCTTTGGCATTTTGCAGCTGCTAGTTAGCAGCATTCTCATTTCTCTTCTTCACAGACAAGAAAGCGCACAGCCGTTCTCACGGAGCTCCTAGACAATGCTTCGTTCTTCCTTATTGATAGGAGTTGAGGCTTCACAATGGCTCCTGTATGTACGTAGTTGACTTCTCAGTGTCTTTGGAAGAGAAGTGAGTGCATGATGCACACAGCAGGCTGTGGTGGAAGTTTTCATGCCCACACAATGAACCCCAGGCTGAGCAAGGCTAATTAGTTTTGCTCACACAGCTCCCAGAACCCTCTGCAAGGGGCCTTTATTTTATTTTTGGCTGGATTGAACAAAAGAGTGTTTACCTGATTTAAACTCAGGATTTCTTCCTTCTCAAACCATTCCTCATATTTCCTGAGTCCTCTGAGCTTAGCCTGTCACTGAGAGCTTGATGTGTCCTGAGCACTTGACACTTCCTTCTGCTGTGTTCATTCGACAGAGCTCTAGCAGAGTATGGTGGTAACAAGGAAGAAGGCTTGCAAGCTCTGTTCTGATGAGCCATAGTAGTGCCTTTACCACTCAGTACTGCAGAGTGTGGCCAGCCATGATGCCCTGGGATGAAGCAGAAGCACACCAGGGATGAGTTGATAGGAGATGAAGGTTGTAGGACTTGAACTCAGGTGTGTGCTGCTTCTGTGAGACTGGTTGTGGATGGTGTGGTGTCTAGCCCCTACTCTCGCTCTTGGGGAACTGGCAGAGCTGACCACTGTATAAAGTTTTATCCAGGCTGAGATTCCTGGATACCTGTGGTTCTCATGTGAACTCTGGTCATCTCGACTGAAGACATAGGTCTCAGTCCTCCTGCACGGTAACTTGACTTACTTCCTGGCATTGATGAGCTCCTCAGAAGAAAGCGAAGCCAGAAGTCTGAAGTGTGAACGGGGGCCCAGAAAGGCGGGGCTGGTGAGCTCATGGGCCATAGAGTTTCTTAATGAGGAGTAATGCATTCATCATCTCCAAACTGATGACAGGACTTTCCCTTGGGCTCAGTACTTGATGACATTCTCAGGTGGCACTGTCGACACTTAGAAATGAGAACTCATTCCAGACACCCCCACTGCCTTTTCTCAGTGTTCTTGAATGTCCATCAAGAAACATGTGGTGACAGACTCTTTGGAAGTATGAGCCACCTATACTGTCTAGTGAGGAGTGGTCCGGGGTCTCCATGTGGCTACTAGCTAGTGGTCAGCTCTCTACTTCCCTCCATGCTGTTTCTTTGTCTCCTAAAAGACCTCACACACTGGACTCAACACTTTGTTACAGAATAAAGCAAGCTGAAGTGAGTCCAGGAGTGGAGCAGGCCAGACTTTCGCTGCTTCCCGACATGCGACCTGGTGCTGTCCTCCCCTTCTGTCATCTGGAAGGTGGTTGAATGTCCATCTTCTGGGAAGCCAAGTGAAAGAGGAATTGATTTCCCCGTTGCCATTTTATGCTTTTATTTAAAATGTGCAAAGTGATTTTTTTTTTTGAAGGACGGAGGGGAAAACAGAAAAAGCCCACCCACGCCTGCTTGCCCATTGGGTCTGTCAGCAGCGGGTACATTGTGTAATTTCCTCGGGTTATAAAGGACTTGCCAGCTCCTGACAGCAGCAGCTCCTGCATGCGCGTCAGACCGGAGGCTCGGGTCCTGTTCTCAGAAGTGCTCATTCCTCCATGCAATTTTGCACGAGTTTTCTTTAGGGGAAATGTAATAGCCATCCACAGCAAAGCCTGATGTCTGGTGGCTTCTCCACCCATAGTCAATGCCAGGCTGGCTAGCGGCAACAGCTCAGATCCCACAGCCATCATTCTGGAATGTAAGTGTGATTCCCACCCTGGGATCTTTGTTAATCTACTTTAAGCCATCGTATTAAATAAGCCAGGCACACCTTATCTGCTTGGATGTGCCCTGGAGCTCAGTTACACCTGCATGAAGCACATGCCTAAAGGACATGTGACAAGTTTGATAAACAGATGTCCCCTGCAAGGAGTTACTGCAGCTGAGCCAGTACTTGGAGCTGTGGTTGCTTAGGGAGCTCTCTAGGGCTGCATGGTTAAGGAAGGATAAAGGGGTGCTATGGGAGCCAGAAGAGTGGGAAATTCAAGCTTATGTTTATTTATTCACCTAAAACCTCTTAGTTGGTCATAACTTCAAGCAAAGCTGGGTTGCAGAGATGGATAGGCCCACAGGAACCCAGGTATGGGTGACCTGGGTGGTGTGTCATCCGGTCTATTGTGTTGTGGATTCAGACAAGAACTCTTTTGGAAGCTGCTGCTGTCTGTCCTTAGTTCTATCAGCTCCTAACTTGCAGCTTCATATGAGACTCCAAGGGGTGTGGTGCTATTATCTTGGTTTGAATCTTGGGTTTGAATCTTCTGCCTCCAGGTTATTGTGTATGTTCTCATCCATCACACTTTGATCAACTTTTATCCCCCTTGTTTTAAAATGCATAAAATTGAAATGAATGCTTCTTTAGATCCCTCTGGCACTGTAACACCCCATCTTCAGTTCATGCCCTGGCTGCTGGGGTGAAAGAGGATTTCCTGTGTCCACTTCTAGCCAGGTAGTTCCTGAGTGCTGCTGGCACTCAGCAATGACTCCACCCCTTGAGCAGAAATGGGCCCTGTGGCCTTATGACCCTGTTCTCCTCTGCTTTGCAGGTGCACCCTCTGCTCCCAGGCTCATCAACTGTCATGGTCCATGACTTATGCCTGGCCTTCCCAGCCCCAGCTAAAGCTGTCATTCATGTCTCAGACATCCAGGAACTCTACGTCCAAGTGGTGGACAAGGTTAGTAGACACTTCTCCACACAGCCACCTCTCTGCTGATGCACGTAAAGCAGGGACAGTATGTCCTAGGAAGTGTTTCCTTATGTCCTTTGCTTTTCCTCCTGGATCATGCCCACTTCTGTACCCTCCAGAGTGGCCGGACTTTCATTGCCATCTCTGACTTCTGTGCTTCTCATGGACAATGCAGGCTGATGTCTCTGCTATATTTCTTTATCGCAGTTGTCATCGGTAAAGCTTGGCAGTAAATCCTGCCTGTTGGATTGACTGAATTAGCCTTGACTTGGGAATGCATGTCCTCTGGCTCACATAGGTTATTCACCAGCCTGGCACATGCCCTGCTGAGCATAGAGTTTTGACCCAGAATGTAGGATGAGGATTCTTGTGAATTTCAGGGACAACTGAATAAAACTCAATACTGCCAAGTGTCCTGTGACGTGAATAAACAACAGACCTAGATTTTCCTTTTGTGTGAGTGGGAAACTGATTCAGGACTAAAGTGGCTGAAACTGGCTTCCAGAGGGCTTGTTGCCCAGTCCCTGCTACCTGTGCTGGTGAAAAGGTTAGTCATTGAAAGAGGGATGGTCAGGCATCTTAGATTTCATAGCTTAAAGCTAAGATTCTATTGCCCTGACTCAAATTCTCTCCTGAGTATTTTGTTATGGAGACAGATTGGCTGTACATCTCAAGCTGACCTGCAACTCACTATCCTCCTGCCTCAGCCTCCTGAGTGCCACCACAGCCAGCTTCCCTCCGGCTTGCTCACCAGACCCCTCTTCAGTAGGCCCTCCAGGCCCTCCTTTCCTACTGTGCCTGCTGATACACTGCATAGATTTGAGCTGTTCAGACACTAAGCTCCCCTGGGCCCCTGTTCTAAGCTGTGTCCTGTCTCTCTAATCTGATTGGTAGCCCACTAGTAGAGCGTGGAGTCCATGCCTCGTGCTATGGCCAAGCCTCCCTAGTCCCCGTATATTATAAACTTATCATTTTTCACTTATTGATTGGCCACGCCCAGACGTTATTCTGGGTGGCTTGTCCCTAGTTCCCAAACTCTGAGCTGGAGGCTGGTGGTGCTGTCTCTGAAAGCCTTGGGTGCTACATGTTGGGGAATGTTCACTGAGAGACCACTCCTGAACCTGTCTGTGCCTTAGGTGGAGATCGGGAAGGCAGTCAAGGCCTACGTCCGCGTGTTGGACTTCTACAAGAAGCCTTTCTTGGCCAAGTACTTCACCTTCATGGACCTGAAGCTGCGAGCTGCCTCCCAGATAATCACACTGGTGTGAGTCTTCATAGGAGTTGGGAAGGGCGTCCTGGAGATGGGACTGATTCCCTTTGTAGCTTCTCAAGCAGCTCTTCCTCGGAGGAGAAATCTAGTGCTTCTTTCTGTCTCAGGACTCTCGACGAAGCTCTGGACAACTACACGGCCACATTCCTTGTGCATGGCGTGGCCATTGGCCAGACCAGCCTGTCTGCAAGTGTGATGGACAAATCTGGGCAGAGAGTCAGCTCCACCCCACAACAAATTGAGGTAGTTCTGCTCCTTTTGCTCTGCACGGGCTCCATCTTGGTTGGGCGTGTCTTTATAGTGACAGGCTAGGATTTCAGCTATAAGGAGAAGCCCTGTTAAAGTCTGTATCGTACCATGTCGTCTGAGCAGAAGCATAGTCACCAGTCCCAGGTATATGGGTGACAAAAATTAGATGCAGAACCAAAGGGAGCTTGAGATATTGACTTCTTTCTGTGGCACAAGAGTTCAGGCAGTTCAGAGAAATCCTGTGCTTTGTCCCATGGCAAAGGATAGGCAGAGATTCTTTCCAAAAAGCAGTGGCCAGGGGAAAGCCATAGGCCGATTTTATCTTGTATAGAACTAACTCTTCCAGTCTGTTCTGAGCCTTAGCCCAGGCCCAGGAGGGCCATGAGCACCTGCCAGAGGAGTCCTGGGACAGGTTGTTCAGGATCAGTTGAGCTCTGAAGCCCCTAAACCCTCTAAGTGTGGTATAGGCTATCCTGCATCTAGTTTTTCATAGGTATCCCACTGTAGGCAGAGGTCAGGGCAGCCAGGGTCAGGCCACCTTGCCCAAGAATCCCCAGATACCCACTAGCAACAGGAATAGCACCATCTTCTGCGGGCCTCGGCCACGCGGGTAGCAGGCTTCATTGATCTGCCGTCAGAAGCAGGTGGAGGCGGTTTGTGCCTCCAGATGGAAGTGTGCCTTCCTCCTACTGGTGGTGAGGAATTTGTTTCTGCCTATAAATAGCACAGCCCAACCAAGACTAATTCTTAGCCCAGAGCAGTCTCCACGCTCTCCTTGGAGCACTTCTTACATGGTTGACAAGTAGGAACTGGTGGGGGCTGTGGGGCCAGGTTGCTGCAGAGACGGGCTGTCCACATCGCCTTTGACTGCTCCTGAGCCTTTTCTTCCGCAGAAAAATGGTGCAAGTGTTGAAGCAGAGCCCTTTTCCAGGACAGTTTGCTTTCAGTAGTGCTAGAGGCAGCTCTCTAAAGACGAGTCAGGGTTCTGGAGACCCCAGTCACAACTTCAGCAGACACCCTCAATTACCATAGGACTTGTCAGGCCTCAAATCACTGGGACCTGCCTCAGGCTTCGTAGGTCTCAGGTAGATTAGACCAGAGGATTCCTGATGGGTCCACAGAATGCCATCAGGAAGTACTAGTGCTGCTAGTGGGGCCACATGTTGAAACCTGCACTGAGAGATCAAAGGTCATTATTTCTGTCATCATAGGGATCCCCAGCACTGCCAGTTACCCTCAGCTAAGGGATGTCCATACCCCATGTGCAGTGCACATCATGTGTAGCCAATGCCAGTATCAGCTTGCAGGTACCAGTTCCTTCTCTCTTCTCCCACCACATCTAGGTCTTCCCTCCATTCAGGCTGATACCCAGGAAGGTGACACTGATCATTGGAGCCATGATGCAGGTAGGAGCCACTGCAGGTCCGCACAGGCCTTCATGGTTGGCATCCTTACGCTCATGGGATGATGAGGGCTCCCCCGCGTGGTAGGTCCTGACAAGACCCACTGTTTCTCACTTCTTAGATCACCTCCGAGGGTGGCCCCCAGCCTCAATCCAACATCCTCTTCTCCATCAACAATGAAAGTGTGGCGGCAGTGAGCAGTGCTGGGCTGGTGCGTGGACTCATGGTTGGCAATGGCTCTGTTCTGGGGGTCGTGCAGGCGTTGGATACTGAGACTGGCAAGGTCATCATCGTCTCGCAGGTATCACATACGCCACTGGCGACTGGTTCTTGGGAGTGGTGGTTTTGCCCCTGGATTTCTGCCAGGTTTGATATCTGCTTCTTGAGGATACCCAGACCTGAGATGGCTCTTCTCCAGACTGAGCCTCCTAGGTTCTTCCCGCTGCTCTCTGGGATAAGATCTCTAGTATCCCCAGCCCTTACAGGTTCTGTGGTATATAATGAGGGTGCTTGTGTTGGGAACACTGACCTTAGTACTTTGGATTCCTCGGTATATGTTTTGCTGTGTTTCCCCTTTGCAGATGAATTGTGTGACAACCCTGCTAGTAGCCCATGGCTGTTGTGGTGATTCTGAGCCTTGACCCAGGACTGCCTGAGGTCAGAGCTCTGGGACCTTTTGTGCACTGTCTGTAGTGGGTCCTGATCATGTGGTGATGGGATGGTAGGGGTCAGTCCTGATGAGCTGCTCTGTGTGTAATCGTGTGTGCCTAGATCCACGGACGGGTGGTGGGAGCATGGCGTATGGCAGCCAGTAATTTCAGACTAGATTTGTAGTTCAGTCGTCTCCTCTTTAACCGTGGGCCCACTGGCTCTTTGGTGGGCTTATTTTCCAGTTGCTTTTTTTTTTGTCCAGCAGTGAAGCTGAAGTAGTCATCTCCCTCTGGAGGTGTTCCCTGACCCACACCAGTGGGGTTGCTGACAACAGGTGAAAGTCAATTTTCAAAGACTGACAGCTTCACGTTCTGGAAGGCAGTGGAGGATCATTTCTACTCCCAAGAGGGCCTTATGATAAAACTAGAAGGGCATCTGGATCTCTCTCTCTCTCCCTCTCTCCAACACACATAGACACACACACCCTCCTTTTCCACACTGGCTCACACAGGCATCTTGGAATGTTCCTGTGGTTGTGCTCACAGGAGGGCTTATGTGTATGCAGTGACAAGTAGTTTATTCAAGCCTCACTCTCCCCATCCCTCTAGGAGGTCCCTTGTGTGCAGCCTGTGCAACCCTCTATACTGGGAGCATCTAAGCACATGCCTGGGGGCCTGGCGAGTGGCCACCCCCCTTGGGCCTGATAGTCCTGGCTCCCTGAGGCTGACTTTGATCTGACATTGAGTTCATTGATTGGCTCCTTTATCTAGCAGTTTCAGTATCTGCCTCCAAGAATCCAAGTTAAACCACAAAGTCTTTTTGAATGGCAGAGGCAGCTGTCCCAATTCTGTGTATCGATTTTGTGGAGATAGCAAGGAGCATATAAAACTATCCCGGCGGTGCCCAGGGTTCACACAGGCATCCCAGAGAGTGAAATGAAAGACCCCAGGATTCCCTGCTCTGTTCCCTCGGTAGAAAGAACTGTGGCTTCAGAAATAGGCTCGTTTTCCCCCTCCCATCATCTGGAAGGCACAGCCCTGGCCATCCCCATGACCTCTCTACTCTTGCCCTGGCCCTCTCCTTCACCTGTGTCCCATCATGGTCCTTGGCAGGGTGAGGAGGTTTTGTTAGAAGCTATTCTGAGAGTCTCAACTTGTAGCTTCCACATCCACACTGGGCATATGATTCTGACAAATGCTGCTGGTTCCATCTGTCCAGTCCTGAACACACCAGCATCCGAGGCCAAGGGGTGGTCCAGAAACAGCTAGAACTGAGAACTGAGAAAGATAAGGGGAAGGCAGGACTTCCTGAGCCCCTCTTAGGAAAACAAGCACTTGCCTAAATAATAGGATGCTAGGTGGATGTCTTAGTTACTTCTTCTATTGCCATAACAAAACACCATGACCAAGGCATCTTTTAAAAGAAGATACTTAATTGGGGGCTTGCTTAGTTTCAGGGTGTGAGTTCATCTCCATCAGGGCAGGGGCGTGGCAGAGTCAGGCAGGTATGGTGCTGGAACAGTGGCTGAGACTCAAATCTTAGCTGCAACCATGAGGCCAAGAATGAAGAATGGGGATAGCATGGGCCTTTGGAATCTCAAAGCACACTCCCAATGACATACTACCTCCAAAAAGACCATAGCTCTTAGTCCTTCCCAAACAGTTCCACCAAATGGGGACCAAGCCCTCAAATTAATGAGTCTCTGGAAGCCATTCTCCTTCAAACCACCACAGCAGAGACAGACTCCACATGGGCAGTGCCTAAAGAACTGAAAAGCTTATTAGCCCAACTCCCCTATTAGTTAGCAACATCTGAAGAAGCCAGTACAGTCAGTGGTCAGATTAGTTGATTTGTAGAGCTAAGGATAAAGAAAGATGTAAGACCTGCTGCCTTCAGACGTGAGCTGGTTCCTCTACTCCCTGTATCCTGGTAAGTTAGAGAGGCAGATAGGCTAAGTGTGGGAGTGTCCGAGGCCCACACAGCCTAGAGAAGAGCAAATCATGGTCCTGGTTTCCTGTCCACTGTTTTGACCTGTAGCAGCTGGATCAGATAGGGTAGGGCTACAGTACTATGTTGGGAAAGAAAAGGCTGATCTTATGGAGTGAGCCATCCTCAAAGCAAGGCCTCCTCAAGCTAATGAGTACACTGATAGTGTTTCATAGCTGGACAGATGCCTTCTTCCCCTAGAGGTTTCTCAGCATCCCATGTAGCCTGAGCCCCAACTCTCTTCTAGGACCATGTGGAGGTAGAAGTGCTGCAGCTCCAGGCAGTGAGGATTCGTGCCCCAATCACGCGAATGAGGACCGGAACCCAGGTGAGGTGGGAACCTGATGGGTCAGGAGGCCTTAGGCTCTGGGCCCAGACTCTTAACAGCTCATTGCTGGCTCACCATGCCTTGTGAGGGCACCACCTTTACCTGTCATCTGTGGAGCATGTTGATCTGTGGAGCTCAGATTACTTGTGTCATGGGTGTCAACACTCATCCCCAAACTCCATGTTGGAAACCTTCCTTACTTGCACTTGTTCCTAAGGCTGCTGCCATTCAGCCGCTAGGCTGGTACCTGGCTTGCACAGTAGATCATGGGTCTGTGGTACTTGCTCTACAGTGTATGCTCCATACACTTGTTCCCTTGGGTGATCATAATAGTACTTGAGGTGGGGTTAGATTGTATCACAGATGAGCAGAAAGGTGGCATTCTGCCCAAGGTCACCCAGTTGAATGTAGTTCTTCTGTATCAGAGGACATGCAAGTTTCCTACGTATAATAGAATAATATTCTCTTCCATCTCCTCTGTGTGCTTTCAGTTGTGCCTGGGTGACTTACAGCATCTAATATGCTGTAAGTGCTTCTGTGTGGCTGTCAGACCTTTTGCATAGGGAATAAAGATGAGGAAAAGTCCATGAGTGTCCCTGATGGGCCCATTCATTTCTGCACTGTTTTGGTACATAACTGAGGAACCTCGGGCTGGAGAGGTCTAGGAATTGTCCAGGCAACATATTTGTTTGTTTGGTTGGTTGGTTGGTTTTTTTCACCATCAGTCACATGACTTTCACCAGCACACTGAACAAGCAGGTTGAAGTATTCACCCCATTATGTCCTTCCCCAAGAACAGAGGCTCCCTGCTGGAGCAGGAAAGAGCCTGAGGGCCTGGGGCAGTTGTGAAGTATTATGAGGTATCCTAGAGCTCCAGGACTTAGTCCAGAAAGGGACTTTACATGCACAGCCCCACTGTGACAGTGACAGGGCAGGGATTTAATCTTGCATATGTGTTATTTGTATGGTGTCAAACTCTCAGATCTTCTGCCTTGCCCTTGTCAGATTAGGAAAGACCAGGGCACAGTTCCCACTGCATAAGGGAAGCAGGGAAACTTTGGGGCCAGCAAGGATGGGATGTGGGAGAAAGGGTACCCAGTGCTGGAACCAGCAGTTACAAAGCCTGGCTTTCCCCCAGATGCCTGTCTACGTCACTGGAATCACCAGCAACCAGAGCCCTTTCTCCTTTGGCATTGCTGTGCCAGGCCTGACCTTCCACTGGTCTGTCACCAAGCGGGATGTCCTGGACCTTCGAGGGCGGCACCATGAGGTAATCACCCAGAAATTCCAACTCCCTGCCTGAGCCATCATCCTTACTAGTTGAGGGTCCCACCACATTGTCTCACAGGAGTCTACCTATTGCTATTTAGGGTACATCTGCCCCTGTTCTGTTTCTATATAAAAATATCAGAGGCCGGACACTCTATGTAGAAAAGGAGGTTATTTAGTTCTCAGGGTGGGGAGTTTCACAGCATGGCACTAGTATTCGCACTGCCTAGTGAGGACTGTGCTGGTCACGTCACAGCATGGCAATTGGCACCGTGGTATGAGATGTGTAAAGGGAAATGGCATGAAACAGGAAGCCAGGGCTTGGAGAGAGAAGTGTTCACCACCCGCCTCGTGTGTGTGTGCGTGTGTGTGTGTGTCTCTACATACATCTCAACACGCTCTCTTAGGAATTAACAGAAATCTGTCAAAGTCTATGATAATCCCTTCTGAGGACAGTGCCCTTTCCAGCAGTTACCTTGCTAGGACCCATTCCTCATGGGCTCCATCACATCACCTCTTGTGCCCAGTTTTTTTTTTTCTTTTTTTGTTGTATTTTTTGTTTGGTTTGGTTTGGTTTTGGTTTTGGGTTTTTTTTGGTTTTGGTTTTTGGTTTTTTTTTTTTTTTTTGAGGTAAGGTTTCTTTGTGTAGCTTTGGAACCTGTCCTGGAACTTGCTCTATAGACCAGGCTGGCCTCGAACTCACAGAGATCTACCTGCCTCTGCCTCCCGAGTGCTGGGATTAAAAGCATGTGCCACCACTACCCAGCTTGTGCCCAAATCTATAATACAAGAACTCTTTGCGGGGGCAAACCATAGCCAAACTGCAACTACAGGTGATTGCTAACAGACAGCAACAAGAGTATCGAGCTGGCAGGAAAGTCACCTGACTTCCAGAAGGTTCTGGGTTAGGGTCTATAGCATTGTACCTGCTTTTTGTCATGGTGCCAGGCAGCCCTGGGTCTTTGCTCTGGTTTATCTCAGAGGGTAAACCCCTGCCATCAACTCTCCTCCAGGATCCCAGCCACCTCTGAGATCTTGGGGCTAGACAGGGCAGACTTTGAATTAAAGCCCATGAACAGGAAAGGACTTGCCTAGGGGCTCGCCCAGCAAGGGGGAAATTGTACATTGCCAGCTCCTATGGCTCCAGGCTCAGGTCACAGCAGCCTTGGTTACAGTGTCTTGAGTGAGGTTGCTTTAGAAGACCCCTTCTGTTCTTTGCCATGGATGGTGGAGCTAGCAGCAGAAGGCCAAGGCCGGGGTAAGGATTTCCTAACTGTTCAGGTTTATGTAACAGAGGATCAGTACTTCTTGGGGTCCTGACCCTGGAGCCAGGGTATTGCCTGGATTGTTTGCATGGGACACCAGCAATGTGATTATTTATATACCCTGTATCAGTGGCTCTCTGAGAAACCCTACATGGCCCAGCATATCTCTGGGTGACTCCTGACATACCTCTGCATACAGAAGGCTTGGGGACATGCTGCTGTAAAGAAAGTGGTTGTTGTGTGAACACAGAATTGTCTAAACACCCCTACATGGGGAATGTGGCCTGTGGTGCTGGAAGACCACCATCTGTTCCATTCTGAGTTTGCCATCTGACCCTGGCAGCAAGAGGGCCAGTATGTCCATCTATCACCCTTCTAGAAACACTGGGGCCTTAGACCTCTTTCATGGAAACATGCTTGATGTCTTTCCCAGGCCTCTATCCGACTCCCACCTCAGTACAACTTTGCCATGAATGTGCACGGCCGGGTGAAAGGTCGGACTGGACTGCGGTTGGTGGTCAAAGCTCTGGACCCCACAGCTGGGCAGCTGCATGGCCTTGGCAAAGAGCTCTCAGATGAGATCCAAATTCAGGTAAGGGGCAGGATGTGGGAGCCACATGAACGGGAGAGGGAGTTCCAGTGGCTGAGTTCTAGGATGGGGGTCTTGTGCCGTCCCAGCCTCGAGGACCACTTAGGCTACTGAAGAACTGGAGACATCCACCAGTGTGGGATCAGGGAGGAAGGGAGATGGAGAGTAGGGTGTGTAGAAGGTACCAGGGGAGGCAGAGATGGAGCTGACTACCGCTCCAAAGAGGAGGGACTTTGCAGCATGAGAGGAGTCGGTGGATAGTCCGTGCAGAGGTCTGGAAGTTGGCAGTGTCTTGAAGTGTTCCAGAAGTGCAGCTTACTCTTAGTTTGAGGTCCGTGAGTGTCTTGGTATTAGGGACTGCGGACAGGGACACGAGCTCACATGTCCGAGCTCTTTTAATCACCTGCATTTAACAATCACCTCTAGGCTTCCTAATAGAGGCAGGCTTGCTCCTCCCTACTTCTGGCATTGACACATCCAGTGCTCACATGGAACATACCAGGCAGACCACTTGTGTTTGAACCAGAGGCCCAAGGGACAAAGGGTCAAGGCCACACCGGGTTGGAAGAGCTGTGTTCTGTGCTGTAAAGAGGGAGGGCCTTTGGCCAACACTGAAATCAGCTCAGTCTGGCCCAGAGATTCCTCTGCCAGAGCCTGTTGCTCCTATCTCTCTTTCCCTCCTACGTCTAGGCCCTGTGAGACAGAGAAGTTGGACTGGAGAAATAGTTAGTGAAGGGCTTGCCATGCAAGTCTGGGGACCTGATCTTGATCCTTAGAACCCATTTTAAAAAGATAGCTAGGTGTGGGCCTAGAGAGATGACTCGGATTAAGAGCACTTGTTGCTCTTACAGAAGACCCACGTTTAAGTCCCAGTACCTACATGGTGGTTTATAGCCATTTATAACTCCAATTACAGGAGATCTGATACCCTCTTCCGGCCTTTGTGGGTACCAGGCACACCTAATACATACACATACATGAAGGCAGACTACTACAACACATTAAAAATAAAGCCTGGTATGGTAGCTGTAGTTGTAATTCTAGCACTGGGGAAGTAAAGCTAGGGGGATCCCTAGGGCTTGCTGGCCAGCCAGCCTCACCTAATCAGCAAGCCCCAGGGCAGTGAGAGTCTCTGTCTTTAAAAAGAAGAAAAGAAAAAGAAAAAAAGTTAATATTGCCTAAGAAGTAATATCTGAAGATGACTTCTGACCTCTGCATGAGCCCCCACACAGACACATACTCATGGGCTCACACACATATACATACACACAAGAGGAGTTTTTCTCTTCAAGTGCATTCTGCTGATGATCTGGGATTCTGTAACCCCTGAACCCTTGTAAACTGCAAAGAAAGACTAAAGTATCCCCTGATTACCAGGAGAAAGAAAAAGTTCACATCCCCTCCTAGAGAAGAAAAGACAACCCCCCGCTTACTCCTCATGCATGCGAGGCTCAGGGACGAAGAAGCAGGTTTTCAAAGACAGAAACGGCTATTCTCTCTCCAACTCTCACCTCTGCCCGCACAAGTGCACATGCCACCTAGAAGCCGACACCTGCAACATACTCACCCAGGGACACACAGACATGTGTCTACGCAAAAGACACAGCAGTTAACAGTCACATGTGTGTCCAGAGGCACACACACCCAGGTCCTCATGCAGACACTGGTACAGACAGACCCTCATGCAGACCCTGGTTAAACAGAATACATGACTTATATGGCAGAGTGTAGTAGTTTTGAGTCTTGAGTGGTTCCATGTCTATTTCCCCTCATGACAGCCACTGGGAGTTGGAGTAAGTCAAACCAGGGAAGTCCAGCCCAAAGATGTGTTTTATTTGTTGCCGGTATGGTTTTAACACACAGGTTGTAATAGGCAAATAAATGAAGCCCAGCCTTCCTGCTATTGGTGCTCTACTCCAGTTTACCACAAGGCCTCACCATCCCCTGTGCCTGTCTGACAGGTGCCGTTTCCCAAGGTGCCTGGTACTGTTGATGTCCTCACAGTTGATGGTATATAATGATGTTCACCTCCATCTAAAATAGGACATGCTTCAAGGAACAGGAGGAAACCTGCTTGTGGATATCACCACTGTGCAGCCCAGATCAATCAGTGATACTACTCCATGCTCAGGACCACCTGCCTGAGCAAAGATGGCCTCTGATTTTGCCTCAGGTGCCCTGAATCTCCCTGAGGCTGTTTTTTCATTCTTCCTTTGGGATGTGCTGCCATTTGCCTCAGGTCCAGCTCCCTGGAGACAATGGTGCCAGAACCCCACATTGTAGATCTGCCTGTAGAAGATGACACAGAGGTCCTGAGAGGGAGCTTGAGCTGTTTTCCCCCTCAGAGAACTACTGCTCTCTCGCTCAAGAGGCCCGTCTGGTCTCGTCAGAAACTGGGAGTTCCGTACACAGTGTCAGAATGTGTGTGCTCTTAAGCCAGGCTGGAAGCAGCCTGAGCAAAAGGACTGAGGTACTAGTCGGCTATATGGAGAAATCTCTCAGAGCATCTATGAGTGATGGCATCAGATTTGGCCTGACATTGTCATCCCTAAAAGCCAGCCCTCTCTTTCACATCCCAGACCTCCTAGAAGGTGCTAGGGGCAACTTTCTGTCTTTCCTCAGTCTTCACTGAGGAAGAGCAGATGCTTAGACTGGATATGAGTCTGCTTGGGGTAGGGAATATGAATCGCTCTTCTCTAGGTATTTGAAAAACTGCGGCTGCTGAACCCTGAAATAGAAGCAGAACAAATACTGATGTCACCCAACTCGCTTATAAAGCTGCAGACGAACAGGTATGTGGCTCGGCTCCTGTTTTCTGTGAGGACAAAAGCCTTACTCTTGTCCCATCCTACACACCGTTTGTCAAAGGTGTCAGGTGTCCTGGGTTATGTGCTCGAACAGGGGCAGCTTCTGCATCCCCCTTCCCTTCCAGTGGACGATTTCTGCTCCTTCGTGGCTCTTCTGGATCCCTCTTCTGTTCCCTGTGACCAAAACTCATTTTTTATGAACACTGCTGAACTCAGTCTTTAAAAGGGACAAAAGCACCAACTTAGAAGTGTTAAATTTTTCAAATGCCCCTGTGTTTTCAAGACTTGCTACTCAAAGTAGAGCCCATGAATTAGCAATAGCAGTGGCACTGGGGAACAGGATAAAATGCAAAGCTTGGGCTCCACCTCAGCCCTACTGAAGGAAAAGCTACACTTTAACAAAGTCCCCAAGCAGTGTGGGCACATGCCAATGCTGGGGATGTGTTGATTTAAAAACTGACTGAAAACATGGCTCCTCCTTGGGTTCACCAAGGAAGCCTTTCCTAACATGACTGAGACTTGAGTGGAACTTGGTGAGTGGGGGACTCTGGGCCATACAACCATATTGCATGAAGCACTCAGAGCTAATTCAGCCAGAAGTAGCTCAGGAGGAGATGCTATGCTAGGCTCTATGATCACAGAGGTGAAAGGCATACAATGCCTTCAGAGAGAGCAGAAGGATGGTGAAACCTTCAAGTGGAGCCCAGAGGACTTCTCTGGAGATTTAGGGGAGGAGTGTCATCGATGGAGATGCCTGACCTGGGACATCATCAAAGGATGAATAAGACTTCTTCAGGTTACAAGGAGGGAGCTGGTAGAAGTTTAGTCAGAGGCTGTAACATTTATTTAAAATCATTAGAGTGGTTCGGTAGTGCTAGCATAGGTGAGGAACTTGCAGTGGTGGCTGAAGGTCTCTCCTTGATTATCATGTTAAAAAGCACACGAAGTGCTGTGAATCCTTCCTTAGCAGTTCTCACAAATAGAGGCTAGCTAGCCCTTGGTCCATACAACTCAACGCCCTCACACTGTCCTCCACTCCAGGCTTCCTCATTTCCTCATTTCTTTCTTTAAAAAAAACAAAAAAAACAAAAAAAAAACCTTCTTTCTATATTCCAATCTCAGTTCCCACTCCCTCCCATCCTCCCATTCCCTCCATCTTCCCCCTGCCACCCCACCCCCATCCACTCCTCAGAGAGGGTAAGACACATTGTTTTGAGGAAGGACCAAGGCCCTCCCTACTATATATAGGCTCAGCAAGGTATCCATTCAAAGATAATGGGTTCCAAAAAGCCAGTACAAGCAGTAGGGATAAATCCTGGTCCCACTGCCAGTGGCCCAGCAGTCTGCTCCAACCATACAACTGTCACCCACATTCAGAAGGTCTAGTTTGGACCTATGCTGGTCCCTTCCCGTCCAGCTGGAGCTCCCATTAGCTCAGGTAAGCTGTTTAATTGGGTGTCCCCATCATGGTCTTGACCTCTTTGCTCATATTCTCACTCCTCCCACTCTTCAGCTGGACTTTGGGAGCTCAGCCCAATGCTTCTCTGCAGGTCTCAACCTCTGTTTCCATCAGTTGCTAGATGAAGGTTCTATGGTGACATTTAAGATTGTCATCAATCGACTACAGGACAAGGCCAGTTCAGGCACCCTCTCCTCTATTGCTTAGGGCCTTAGCTGGGGTTATCCTTGTGGGTTCCTGGGAATTTCTCTAGTGCTAGATTTCTTGCTACAGGCTGACTCATTTCAATAAGAGAAAATGATTTGCCAAAGACATGGTCTTTTTTACAAAGTGTGGTTGATGAAACTGTGGTGTCATGGTTCCCCATCCTGTTGCTTCACCCTGGGATATGTGCCTTTCTCAAAGTTGTGAGTATCCCATGTTAGCTTCTGTGGGTGACTGATAGGCTGCATAGCAGCAGCAGCATGAGGCACTGATGAGCCTTGATACCAAGGTCGGAAGCAGCTGGAGTCACAGGTGTGAAATCTCGAGATAATGATCTGGACTCCTACCTATGCTCTGGCCCCTCCATGCATCGTAAAAACAGATCATCTTGCTTCCCAAGGGATGGTGCAGCCATTCTGAGCTATCGAGTCCTTGATGGACCTGAGAAGGCTTCTATCGTACACATTGATGAGAAGGGGTTCCTGGTGTCAGGCCCAGGGATTGGGGTATCTACCCTCGAAGTGATTGCACAGGAACCTTTTGGCACCAACCAGACTGTCACTGTCGCTGTAAAGGTAGGATCACCTTTCACCCTGTCTAGGTAAAAGAGCAGTAGGTCAGAGGTGATCCCCCTCACACACACACCCCGCCCCCTCCCCCCCCTCCCCCCTGTTTTCCTCTCCCTCTCTCGGGTGTAAAAGTGATTCACCCTGCAGCTGAGGAATTCTGCCCAGGAATATTTCCAAGAACCACTTGCAGGCAGAGGCCCTGGCTAGACTGTGAGCCATTAGAGCCAAATTTCCTGGAGAGTTATTGATTCCATCTAGTTTGTTTCATAGAAGGGGAAACTGAGGCCCTGTGAAGTCCATAGATAGCCCGAAATCACAGAGTTGCAGTCTTGGCAAGCGCACTGTTGTTCTCCCATTGCACCTGACTGCTGGCTTTATTCCCACATTTACTATTGAGCCGCTGCCCAGATCAGTGCAGTACCTGAGCATGCTTAGTTCTTTCTGGCATGAGGTATGCTCATTACCAGACATGCAAATAATTGCATCAACTCTGAGGACATAGTAGCTCACTTTGCAGCAGAGAAATTGACTCTGGGTGACTCCCTCAAGGCAACACAGTAGCTCTGGACTGTGTTCACTATGCCCAAGCACTTCTTCTGACATTCTGTACCTACGAGGGACAGAGACCTACTTCTTGGGCATCTCTGTCTCATTGCCACCACCTTCTGAGTCCTAGAAGACAAGTGCACTCAGTCACCAGATGCTTTGATTCTGACCTGGCCTATAGCTTGTTTTGTTTAGTGGGCCTGGCAGATGCCACTTACCTACTTTTTAAGTGACAGAAAGTACTAGGTTGTTCTTCATATCCTGACCCTACAACAGTTAACCTGCCTAGTGGGCTTTGGACTTTGGCCAGGTAAGGGATTCTTGTCTGGAGTTAGGATAAATGTTTACCTACTTTTTATGGGAACGTGGTTCAGAGATGGCTCTAGAGACCCGCTGTTGGCCTTCATCAGCACCCCTATAGGCAAGTGACACCCCCCTCTCCATCCAGTGGTCATTGTTTCTACCTCAAATGCCCTGAGAGTCAGCTCCTCCCATGATTCTGACCATTTACAGTCACCGCCCAGAGGGTGGGTGTTCTTGCCATATGACCCATGACCTAAGTTTTCAGTCATGGATCCTGGCTCATCTGGGTCTTTTAGAAGTTGTGTAATGAAAACTGTGTCACTAGGTGGGGGCTCTAAGAAGAAAGGTCTTTCTTTTCCACACCCTGAAATTAACCCACCTCTTAAGTGTCTCTGAGACAGGGACCACTCAGGCAGGTATCACTATACCTGCCTGATGTCCTCCAGGTGTCTCCTGTTTCATACCTGAGGATCTCCATGAGCCCAGTCCTGCATACTCAGCATAAGGAGGCACTGGCGGCTCTGCCTTTGGGGATGACCGTGACCTTCACTGTCCACTTCCATGACAACTCTGGAGACATCTTCCACGCTCACAATTCAGTCCTCAATTTTGCCACTAACAGGTAGGGCATTTCCCCATTTCTCACAAGGAGGCTGGTCTTGGTCGTGTCTGAATTTCAGATTAAGTCCAGATAGGTGGTGAAAAAAGGCATTTGCCATGGGACGATGGTTGAAGGGTTGGCATACTGCCCCACACAGGCCAGGCCTGGAAGCAGCAGATCCAATCAAGAGGCAGAGGGAGTGAGGGGAAAGAAAGGCCCAGGATGAACTGTTAGGTGAGGATGGTACCTAATGGGCAGGAAGCAGAGCACCCCTTCTGAGAGCTGAGCTGGGAGTGTTTGTGGAAGGGAAGTGCAAGGAAATGTGAGCAGCTGCAGTCAGTCTGGTCCTGTCCTCAATGGATGGAGAAGAACAAGGTGCATGTCCCACACTGCATGGGCACATGATTAAGAAACCGTTGTCACTGAGTATCTGCCCACAGGCGAGCTGCCATATCTTTCTGGTTCTTCTCCTAGCCCTGTTATAGACACCCAGTGAAATCAAACCATTTACCATGAGCTACATAGCTAGGAAGTGAGGTTTGAATACCATATTTACCCAGCTCCAAGCATGATTTTCTTAGGCTGGCTCTTTCTAATCCTTGCTGCAGCCCCAGTCCTGCTGTGAGGATGGAGAGGGTGACAAGAGGACCCAGGCTTCAATGTGGCCTGCCCAATGTCTGAGTCTACTAGCTAGCAGTGACTCTCAGAGTGTAGTCCCTAGTCTGGCATCAGCGTCCTCTGGGATTGTTAGAGATGTATTTCCACAGGGCTCAGAACTCCATGGTTTTAAAGTTTGATGGTCACTGCCCTGGGGCATTACAGAGGTTCGAGGGGGACACTTTGGCTGAGGGTGGAACTTTTTGAGCTGTCCAGGTGTTGGTTACTATTCCAACTTGGGCTTCCCATGGGTCTGAAAACACTTGTGTTGCTTTTAGCTAAGAATCCTGAAGGAGAAGTATAAGGGGCATGCATGGCAGGAGCCTGAGCAGGAAACCTGTTTGCAAACCTGGCTTTGATCTTTGTGTGTCCTGAGTCTGACCATGTAGCTCATCTCTGTGAGGCTCTTCCACCGCGTCCCATCAACGAAAGAGTGGTCATGAGTGCCTCTGGATGACTATGGGGCTCTGCATGTAGTACCATCTGTCTGTCTGCCCTGGGGGAGGTAGAACCCAGGTCTTGCTGCCCTTGGCCATACCACAGAAGTTACTCTGGCCTTGTGTGGCAGGAGCACCTGCTTGGGGTCAGCATCAGAGGCACTCACTCCTATCTACCTCGATCTCACCTTTGGCGTCCTTCACCATGAGGGTTGAGCAGGTGTGTTAGGAGTGCTGTTCCACTGCCTGCCTTGTTTAATTCCCATAGCAGATGCCATGTACATCCTTGATCCTGCTTCACAGGAGGAGGCAGACAGTGCAGGAGTGTTTGAGCCAGCCACACAGTGAAAGGCGGCCTGTACCTCCTTAACATGTCCTCCGTAGGTCACTTTCTTCCTTGGGCCTCAGCTTCCATTCTAAGTGTGAGGGTGATGATGCTGGCAGATTCTTACTGGGTGTTGTGAGGTGTGTCCCAAGAATGACAAGGAAGGATGCATTAAGTCTGTGCCCCCTTCGGTAGAGTCCCATCTAGGACCTCAGTCAGCCCAGTGTTGCTCAGTAGGGGACAGGGCTGCTTATTTCTCTATACTTCCCCTCTGGCTTCTCACCTGAGTGTCAGCCCTCCTTTCGCTTGTTCCTAGAGATGACTTTGTGCAGATTGGCAAGGGTGCCGCCAACAACACCTGCATCATCCGCACAGTCAGTGTGGGCTTGACCCTGCTCCGTGTGTGGGATGTAGAACACCCGGGCCTCTCCGACTTCGTGCCACTACCCGTCCTACAGGCCATCACCCCAGAGCTGTCTGGAGCTGTGGTGGTGGGTGACATCCTCTGTCTGGCTAGTGTTCTCATTAGCCTGGGAGGTAAGAGGGATGTGACTGGTTCATGCTAGGGTGTGGCACCCCAGGAATTGCTTGGTACCACATCACAGGAGGTGTGCAGGTAGAACCTAAAAGATGCCCAGAGGATGCTGCCTAAAGGACACATTCAACCTGCCATTTGGCAATGCCTGTTCATTTGTGACCAGATAGCAGTGGAGATAGTATTCCAGTGTTTACTGTCTGGTGGTTTTCAGCAAAGTCTGCCAGCCCCTATCCTGGAATAGCATTGCCCAGTAGAATTTTTCACTGTTGTGGATATGTCCTGTATGTATACTGTTACTCAATTGTCCCCACAAGTCATGCTTACTGAGTGGCTAGTGCTGCATACAAACAGCATGGCTCTGGGACGCCTGAGCAGAAAATGAGTCCCCATACCAGTGTAACTCATGCATGGACACTTGCTTTTCTCCTGGCTGGTTTCCTTTCTTTAGTCTTATTAATTCACTTCCAAAGGATATTAAATGGTAGCTGGGTGTGGTGGCTCACACCTGTGATCCCAGTGTGGGTTAGCTTAGCCTGCAGTGAAACCTTGTCTCAAAAAGAAGGAAGGAAGAAGGTAGGAGGGAGGAAGGAAGGAAAAAATGACTGCTGTAGATAGAATGAGGTTGTTGAATTTTTGCTGTTTCTTGGGTACAAAGTGCTGTGTGACACAGTACCTAGGATCTACTTTTCTAAAGATGCATTTAAAATATGTTAGCATACTATTATCAAACTATTACTAAGTCAAATATTTACATAGTAAATTTGACTTATTTTGTCCAGGTATCAATTTTGTGAATATTCAGATAGTTTGGGCTGGTATTATTATTATTATTATTATTATTATTATTATTATTTAGGTTTATTTTATGTATTTGAGTGTTTTGCCTGCTCTGGGTACTGAGACTTGGTCCTCTGCAAGAGCAGTAAGCACTCTTAACCACTGAGCCCTTATTTTTCTTTATCAACACACCAGCAGTGAGGTCTACTCTCTGTTTCTAAAGAGGAACTGGTAATATTGGAGGGTGACAGGGACCCAGAGACATAGCACCCAGCCCATCCCAGGACAGGGAATTGGGAAAGCTTAATGTAAAAAAACAGATTCCAGATGAGAGGATATGGGAGTCAGTGCTCCCTGAGAACAGGTGCAAAGGGAGAGCTGCAGGAGACCAGAACTAAGAAGGTGAGAGGACCACTTCAGAGGTAGCCTATGTGGATTCCTCTATGAAGATGGAGAACCTCACAAGCAGAGGGGCCAGGGGAGGTGGGTTTGGGCTATGGTGTCCAAATGTGAACAAGATGAATGATATCTGGGCTTATTCTCCCAGGTATTTCAGGAACCTGGAGCTTCACAGCCAATAACATCCTCTACATTGACCCCAAGACTGGCGTGGCTGTGGCCCGAGATGCAGGATCTGTGACTGTTTACTATGAGATTGCTGGACATCTGAAGACCTTCAAGGAGGTAGGACTTGAGGGCAGGCAGAGGCAATTGTGGCCAACATTGCTGGAGGCACTAAAAGTCTCAGTGTGTGTCTGTAATTAGGCGTGGAGACACATGTTTGCAGTCCTAGTACTTGGGAGGCTGAGGCAGGAAGATGACCATCCTGGCCATCATTGTACCCCCACCACATCACAGTATTGTGCCCCTTGGTACCAGAATCTGCTCATGATCAGGTCTCTTTACGCAGAGGCATAAGACCTATGCACCTCCTATTTTTATTTTGTTTTGTTTTGTGGTCTTTTGTTTGTGTGTCTGTTTTGAGATATGGTCTTACTGTGTAGCCCAGGCTGGCCTTGAACTGAATCTTCCAAGTGCCTGTGTTCCAGGTGTTTGCCACTTCCCATATGCGTGAAATCACCTCTGATGACTTTAAAATAACTAACTGATGCTACGTCATGTGAGTGATTGTTAGCCTGTTGTTTAGTAAAAGCCTGTCCCTGCTCAGTACAAATGCACTTTTGTTGAATACAACTGAAATCTAAACTGCCAAAGCAGCAGGTACAAAGGCTGGCTGTACCTCTGATTCCCTTTTCTTTAAGAAACAAATAACCAGGCCTCCTGCCAGAGCTGTCTGCAGCTGTCAAGATCTAGGAGAATCAACCACCCACTAAGTGTGAGATGGGAACCAGTCCTCATTCATCCCAAACATCCCTCTCATGTCCAAACCAGCACGAGGAGAGAGATCTGGTCGATTGCTCCTACTCACCCACCAACACCCACACTTGTCTGGCACCCAGTGTGGCCATGCAGCCATAGGGGTGGGCATTTCCCTGAAGGAAGGTCAGGCCATGGGATGGGCATTCCAGTGATTTGGTGTCACCAGCAAAGTTAAACTTCCCTCAGCAAGTCACCTTTGAGTCTTTATGAAAGCAAAGAAAACCTTTCTTTCCAGCCGAGAATGAATCAATGAGCCTAGTCTGGCTGAGTTCCAAACCTGTCTCATTTTTAGAGCCAGCGTGTGCTTTGTCGAATCCGGCAGTTTAACCGAATAGTTTTCATATTTAGTGCTGCTGCGGTTCAGGCCAGTGGCTGCAGATAGAAGCACTCTGGTTAATAAAGCTCTGCTTCCCAAGAGCGGCCTCTAAGAATGGTCAGGAGAGGGGCCAGCAGGCTCCAAGGTATGTAGGGTTTGAGAACAGAGCCTGGGGTGAGCTGGATCATAGGGTACATGTGGGAGGAACTTAAGGTTTGACTTTATGGGCAAATCAGGAAATGCTCAAGAGGCTGGGAAGCTGGGTGCAGTAGTTTAAGAGTGATCTCAGCTGGGCACATGCCTGCAATGTCATTTCCTTGACAGGCTGAAATTGTAGCAGCCTATGGAGTTTTAGGACAGCCTAGACACACAAGTAACACTGTCTGTCTATGTTCAAATCCAAGATCAGCCACTGGACAAGTTCCCCCTGTGTCCAAGGGATGGAGACCACACTGTGATTTAGCATAATGAACTAACATGGGGAGGGGGCAAATCAAATGGCACTTAGTGTCTCACAAGTGTTTGCTCCACCCATGTTCGTTGCTGTTGTTCGTATTGGGAGTGTGCAGGGAGTAGAGTGGTAGCTTACTTCATACTACATAGAACTTTGGCTTTAGATCAGAATGATACAGATCAAGGACATACAGTGGTGGAGTTGCTGCAGGGTGTTCGGACGGTGAACTGGATGGAGGAGAGCTTGGAGTAACTCCCTTGGGTTTATTTATCACCAGTAACCTGGTAGTAATGGTTCTTTACTCCTAGAAGGAACAGAAGTAGGGGAAGGTGCTGGAAGAAGATAGTAAGTGGGTCCTGTGGGTCCTGGAAGGTTTGAGATGGGTGTCTGAGCTGGTGAGTAGGTCAGCTGGGGTGGTTGTCTGGCCCAGGGATGTTACATTGGGAGATACCTGAGTATGGGTGTGAGTGTAACAGGAGTAGGTCAGACAGAGTAGGAGAAAGTGTGAGCAGGACCCAGCATGGCCAGGCGGAAGAGAGAAGAGAGGAGATTTCCAGAAGTGGGAGACAGGGCCAGGGAGGGCAGTGGTGGGTACCTACCTGTGCTGGTCCCTTGGGCAGCAGTGATTCCTGGGAGGAGACAGTACAATGACAGCTGGAAGTGCTGTTAAGGTCAGAGGGGACCAAGGCCTGTATACAGCGGAGCTGTGGGCTGCAACCTAAGGGAGGCCTCCCTCCCTGCTGCCATCCCTTTCCTATGCTGTAAGAAAGGCCCGTAAGAAGAGTTCCTAGTATACTTGCCCCCACCCAGAAAGGTGGCCAGCTTTCTAGCTGCAGAGGGGTGTGGGCCTTCATGCCTTGCAGAGGGAGATAGAGGAATATCCTATGGAAGGAGGTCTGCAGAGGGGATAGCATGTGCCCAAGGGGTATTAGTAGCAGAGGTGATCTGAGCCGCAGCTGAGGTCATGAAAAATACCCAGCACAGGCCAGCATGCATTCAACACTCAGCACAACTGCCTCATTTCCCTAGATAGTGGTCAGCACCCCTCAGAAGATTGTGGCCCGTCGTCTCCACTCTGCTCAGACCAGTATCCAGGAAGCCACGGCCTCCAGAGTGACTGTCAGCGTGGGAGACAAGAGCTCTAACCTGCTTGGTATAGAATGAGTGGGCTCTGGTGTTTGGGCTTACCTTGCCAGGTTTGGAGAGTGGGGAGTAGAATCTGTACCCTTTGGATGGTTTCATCTGTTTGGGTTTTTTATTGTTTCATGGGAATTGAACCCAGGGCCTTAACACACCACAGACAGATGCTAGAACACTGAGCCACAACCCAAACTCTACTTTTCTTACTCAGACTCACCCCTAACCTCAGAGAGAGCCCATTTAGCTCATCCACTCCTTACAGCTTTTAAGAAATTCGAGGCCTCCATGAGCTGAAGTGGTAAAGACGCCTTCCTTCAGAGCTCAGCTCCAAGGCACTGCCTGCGCTGAGTCAGAGCCGTGATTGCAGCCCTAGGGCATGAGGCAGAGCAAGCCGCAGTTCACCCATCGCTGGTGGTGGAAACTAATGGCATCGCAGACTGGTGGCTGGTTTTACTTTATAATTACCTCTCCCAAGTCATACATAGAACATTCCATCTCACTCTTGCCTATGACAGCCCTGGACAGCAAGTGCCAGAAACAAATACATCGATACAGAGTTTTTTAAACCACTTAACAGATGAATTAAGTTCTACCATTCTCATTGTGATTAATGGCGCACACTCACGACTTCGTGGAAATGCAGTTTTCCCCCTTTAGTACAAGTGGGAAAATACTCTGCTGTTGCCAAAATTATGTACAGTGTGTGTTTATGGAGAGCCTCTGCCCTCTCAGTGTTCAGAAGCAATTGGCCAATGGCCACTCTCCTTGCTGACTGCAACGGCAAGTCACACAGCAACAGGTTGCCTGTCACCTCACCCTCTGTGCGGACTTGGCACCCATGCTGGAATTTCCCCCTGAAGTGGCCCTGGCATTCAGAGTAGCCCAGCCTGTTGATCAGGATCCTTAGCTTTAATAAAAGGCATGTTATATTCACCAAGCTTGAGGACTCCTGAGCTCCCCCCTGCATGGGAATAATATGGGACTGGTCCCATTCATGCCTGCTCAACCTCCATAGAACCTGTGTTTCATGTTAAGTTGTTATGGGTGTGGTGGCCATGTGCTTGGTCAAGCCCTTCTCACCTGATCGTTGCCCCCCCCCACTCTGTGCCTTTAGGTGAGTGCTCCCCTGCCCAGCGAGAAGTCATTGAAGCCTTCCACCCAGAGTCCCTCATCAGTTGTCAGCTCCAATTCAAACAAGATGTCTTTGATTTCCCTGCGCGTGATGTCTTCACCGTGGAGCCAGGATTTGATGCTACCCTCGGTAAACTTGCAAAGAATTGAAAATGCAATGAGTCTGCTGGATGTCTAGGGTTGGTCATAAGTGTGCTTCATGATGCCATATGTCTAGACAGGCAGAGGTTGCTGGGAGTCCAGCCTAAGACTGTTACCACACCGTAGTTATAGCCTAAGACTGATACCACACTCTGTTGCTGCTCCAAGAGGGAGTAGCCTTTGGCAGAGCTCAGCATCAAACCCAGGCTGGAATCTTTCTCCATAATCCCACCACTCAGTTTTGGATAGAGACTGGCCCGTCCAGACTTTCCTCTTTAGACTGAGGATGACAGTGCCTTGCCCTGCCCCCACTGCCTACATAGAGCAGGTGAGAGGTAAGAGTCATGGCTGTATTCGAGCATGCTGAAACATAACTGCTTCACAGCTCAGGACACTAGAGTGGTTGGGCTGACGACCAGCACTGTTGGCCGTGAGCCTGCCTGGCCCCACTGCATGGCAGGGGTTGCTGTTGGCCGAGAGAGTGCAAATGTGTCCCAAGAGCACACTCTCTGTCTCACTCAGCACAGAGAAGGCCCTTACTGAGCTCGGGGGTTAACAGTCTTTCAGCAGTCTATAGTTGCTGTCATTGATGGAGTGCAGCTCAGGTGCCTGAGGCCCTGCTTTTTTCACCTGGCTTATCTTCCCTGGGCCAGGTCCTAAGGACAGGACAGAACCCAGACAGCTAATATCCACAAGGCCTCCTGCTACACTTGGAGTCAGCTCTCTCTTGACCCATAGTCCAGGGTTGGAGCATGTGTCTGTTTTCCATTATTTGCCTTCCTTCTGAGCCAGGCTGGCTGGGGCTTGAGCTACAGAGCTGGCCCCATAATGATCCCTGCCCCAAGAGTACTATTCCAATGGAAACCTCTTGAACAGAGGATTCTGAGAGAGTGAGAGGACTGTTGTTCTCTGAGCAGGTGACCAGGCTGGCCCAGCGTCTCTGAAGGGGCATTCCTAGAAGGCCTCCTGGAGGAAGTGATTTCCCAGCTGACTCCCAAGTGTGCCTAGGAGTTTCCCTATCAGAGAGCAGGGAGTCTGTGCACACAGGAGAGGAACACATCTTCTCTCCACAGGCCAGTACCTCTGCTCAGTTACTATGCACAGGCTGACAGATAAGCAATTGAAGCACTTGAACATGAAGAAGACATCACTGGCGGTCACTGCCTCCATCCCCAGCAGCCGTACTGCTCTAGAAAAGGTGGGAGCTGAGGTTCCCTTCAGTCCAGGGCTCTATGCCAACCAGGCAGAAATCCTTTTGAGCAACCACTATACCAGCTCCGAGGTCAAGGTCTTTGGTGCTGTGGAGATTCTGGAGAACTTGGAGGTAAGCAGCTGTGGGGGCTTCCGGTCAGGGAAGCCAGAGGCTGAGATTAGGGTTAGGATTTAGAGTTAGAGCTAGGCTTTAGGCTTAAAACTAGGATTTAAGGTAATGGTTAAGGTTTAGTGTTAGGTCTAGAGTTTGGGGTCCAGGGTTGTTGCGAGGGCTAAGGTTTAAGGTTAGGATTAGGACTAGGGTTAGATTGGGGTTGTAATTAGGACTGTGTTAGATATGTTTGCAGACTGGGGTTGGTGTTAAAGGTTAGATTAAAGAAGATGAGATGTGTTAGAGGTTAGAGTCAGTGATTTGAGTTCGATTTAGACTTTAGAGTTAGTGGTTATGGTCAGAGTTAGATACTGGAGTTAGGTTAGAGCTTAGAGTTAAGAAGTAGGACCTCGGTCTAGGATTCAGAGGTAATAGCTAGGGATAGGGTTATGGTTTGAGGTTGTAATTGGAGGGTAGATGTTGGTGTTAGGGTCAGGTTAGAAGTTGGGGTTAGAGCCAGGTGGTGGTGGTGCACACCTTTAATTCCAGCACTCGGGAGACAGAGGCAGGCGGATCTCTGTAGGCCAGCCTGGTCTACAATCAGCATGGGAACTTATTCCAACAGGGGATAGATACCCTGCTCCATGTGGAAATGGGCCTCTTCTCTCTGTGCCTTGCTGTTCTTGCTGTTGCTTCATCATCATCATCTTCCTCCTCCTTCAGGCTGATGCATGACTGGTCTCAGGCTTCAGTCCAGAATGCCCACAGGAAGAGCTCTGATGTGTAGATGGAGGAGTTTAGGGGCCCTGTTTTCTTCTTCACTCGACTTACCATGGTTAACTACTCACAGGAGATGAGGGAGAAGTGTATAGCTGCTGTGTATATAGCAACTGTATATAAATATGCAGTCTGATAGACTGAGGATGCTGCTTCATGGCAACTTGGTGTTAGGTGCTACTTTGGGTTGGGTGTAGCATTTTTATGCTTAACTAGAATTCAGTAATATTGATCATGTCCTTACCAAACCCCAAATGTGGATCATGCTTCCAGGTATCAGAGCCCACCTGGTCCTGGGAGTGAAGTCTAGCATGTGTGGTTAGAAGGGCATGTCCAGAGATGAGCTGGGCACCTGCAGTCCCACCTGCGGTCCAGCCTCAACACTACCTTCTTCCCAGGTGAAATCCGGGTCCCCAGCCGTGCTAGCCTTCGTGAAAGAGAAGTCTTTTGGACTGCCCAGCTTCATCACATACACTGTTGGTGTCTCGTATCCCACGGCTGGCAGCCAGGGCCCTCTGTCCACCGCCCTGACCTTCTCCAGCCCTGCCACTAACCAGGCCATCACCATTCCAGTCACTGTGGCCTTTGTGATGGATCGTCGTGGGCCTGGTCCCTGTGAGTCATGGCTGAGACATAACTGACCCCGACCTGGGCAGGGAAAAACAGGCCAGAGGCCTTGGGTGTTGGCGGGCACCTGTAGTGCAAACGTTGGAGGAGTCAAACACACAATGTCTCTCAGAGTGGCAGTCTTCTGCTGTCACAGACACCACACATTACCTCCATATCCCCAGTCCTCAGCAAGGTGCTTGCTCAACATCTACCATGACACCATCTCCCCAGCGGTCCCTGAGATCCATTTGGTCTCTCCTGTTCATTTGTGACTCACGTCCCCCTGTGCTGCCTATTATAACACTAGCAGCCTCCTGCCTGTTTCTGGAACACAAGGCCCCCTACCTGAGCCATTGGCATTTTCTGTTTCCTCTGCTTACGATGCCATTTCCCTCAGACAACCCATTAACCAATGTCCTCAACTGCTACAGGCTATCTTTCAGGTATTACTTCTTAATTAGCTCAGATTAGAATCTCACTCCCAGACATGTTTTGACCTATGTAGAAATAATGTTATTCACCACTGGGACTCTTGCCCGACTGTCCCCAAGAAGTCCAGCGTGAGGGTGGCACTTAGCTCAGGGTCCTCTTGATGCCAGGAACTACTCGCTTCTTACCCAGATGAGTACAAGACTTATCCCATAGTCATTGAGGTTTAGACCCTGCACTTTGGCCACCTGAGGGCATGCAGAGGGTAGAGCTCGCTACCCTTTGGGACAGAGTATAGAATAAAGGGGCCAGTATCCAGGGGAGGATCCTGTAGTCTGGTGTCAGGGTGGTCTCCACCTGAGGGTACTTGGGGACAAGTAGACTGTAACACTGACAGATAGGTATCAGGGATCTGGGACCCAGGCTACTCCACAGAGGTAGGTGACTTTGGGGCGATGGCCCAAGGAACAAAATAAGATGCTGCCTCTGCTGGACACCTCGTCCTCATGTCTAAGACAGGCTTGCCCCCTTCATCCCAGGCAGTGCGGCATGGACCACGCACACATCTAAGTAGCAAAGGATCTTAGTGGGACCCAGCTATGGCCCGGCTGTTCTCATGTCTGTCTTTGCCCTGGTACAGATGGAGCCAGCATCCTGTCACACTTCCTGGACTCCTACCAAGTCATGTTCTTCACCTTCTTTGCCCTGCTGGCAGGGACAGCGGTCACCATCATAGGTGAGGCCAACCACATATCCATTTTTACACCCTGCACCCTCTCACCCTGCCTAGTCTCACCAGCCTGTGCTCTTGCAGCTTACCACACAGTGTGTGCACCCCGGGAACTTGCTTCACCCCTGGCTCTCACGCCCCGTGCCAGCCCTCAGCACAGCCCCCACTGTGAGTACTCTGGCCATAGGCACAGCCTGGAGAGCCTTCACAAAAGAGTCACCTCCTGGGGTAAGGGTGGGATCCAGGCCCCGAACCTTGTCTCAGCAGCCTTGTCAGAGCACAAGGGGTGACTAGACCCAGCGACAGATGTGGTGGGGAGGAGGGTGTCGCATGGACTCAGATACCAGTCCTGACTCAGAAGGCTTAAACCCACCCTTTTCAGTAGTTTTTGATTCTGGTGGCCTAAGGTCTTGGTCACCCTGTGCAACTCCTGGGGCGCCTCTCCACGAGTCTTCTGGAGCTGTGCAGTGTCCTATTCATGCAACTGTACCCAAAGCCCTTTGTCTCCTGATTCCCATTTTGTAGTCTGATGCCTGTGTCTGCTCATCTCAATGTTACAGGGTTTTGGACAGGGGGCAATTTTATGGCCAGGAGCCCTGACCTTGGGAGACAAAATTCCCAACATGCTCCAGAATCAGAGCCTCTTGCTGCTGCCTTGGTCTTTAAGACAGGACTCCTGAGTGTCCCAGCATGCTGGTTAGTGGCTGTCCTGACTCTGGCTTGCCACACAGCTGTTCTGCTGCAATCTCTCGCCCTTTCTGACCCTTTCTCCCAGTATTCCTTGGAGTCACTGTGGGGGTCTTCGTACCGTCCCCAAAAGGACCCTCCCCTTGCCTCCAGGTCCTTGTTACTACAGCATTGTGCCCAAGAGTCTGATCCTCCAATTCTCTTGGAGAGGTAACACTACATCCTGAGACCCATCTAGACTCTGAGCTCAGGAAGGCAGGGTCATGCTCCAGGCTGAGTGAATATATGGAGTCTTGGTTCCAAGGATAATTTTTATCCACTTTCAAAAACCCCACGCACCCCTATAAAACTCATCCACAGCCCCCACAGGATTGGCCTACTTGAGCACATAGATTCCTCACTGGAGTCAGACTTCCTCAAGTGGGAATCAGGAAACAGAAGACTGCTGGGTACGGTCTTCTCAACTCAGGTTGAGCAGTATTGTTTCCATGTCTCCCCTACCACTGTCAGTTTCTCTCTACTGTCCGATGGGTCAGCTGTCCCAAGTACAAGCTCCTGGCATGTTGCAAGTACTTAAGTCTTTATTTTGTCTGACTAGTGTGGTGGGAATATTGGCTCTTACTCCTCCAAGCTTACTTCTCCTTTTCTCCCTAGATCTTGCCTCATCGCCTGCCACTTTCAACACATTGCCTCCTGGTCGCAAAGCCAGTCCTCCCTCAGGACTCTGGAGCCCAGCCTATGCCTCTCACTAGCCAGTATTCCGGACTGTTGTTGCTGCACAGCTAAACTGATACCACAATGGAAGGGTCACCGACATGTTCACACTGGGCCCTGGGCCATCCTCACTGCCCTGGCTGTGCTGAGCCACTGCCTGAATCACATAAGCAAGGCTTTTTACTTTGTTTGCTTTTAAATCTCCTTCCCAGTCTTGAGAGCTGGGGCTTCCTTCCCATGTGGCTTGCAGGATTTGGGGTGCTGCTTAGTCCGGCATTTGTCCTGCTCACGGGAGCCCACTCTGTGCACATGACTTTCAGTAACTGGAAGCTGTTTCTACATTGTCTATAGATGATGTCACTGTAGCAATCTCAGGGAAAGGGTATTCTCATTACTCCTTGGGTTTGTATGGTGCTGGGCATGAAACCCATGGTCTCATGCCTGCTAGGCAAGCGCTTATCCGCTGCCACTCTGACACACAAGCAGGCAGACATGTTCATACACGCATGTGGCAGCCCTGTTGTGGGGGGGGGTGTTTTGTTTGTTTAGGTTTTTTGCTTCATGAAAACTTACTCTTCTCCTTGTCCTACTGCTGCTAGGAAATATGGGGGAAAGCAGGTGTGGGTGTCCCTAGGGTGTCCCCTGGACTATGCCCAGAGCCCTGTTCTATCTGAGCCTTCTTAACTGTGAGAATTGCTGAGCTTCAGCAGAGTGGCCCTCACTTCAGACCTCTTTGAGGGCTTCGGTCTCGATTTGTGGCAAGAGAGCTCTGGTCCCTTGCATGTTGGAGCGCCTCTGGTTCTCTCTGGGGACTTGGGAATAGCCAGTGCATCTTCGGCCGTACCCTGCAGCCGCTGGCAGGGTCTTCTGATCTGTGGGTTTGTTCTGAGAAACTGCTGTAAATTGTGCAGCACAGAGACCCAGTGTGACCTGTTCTCCTGTCATGGAAGACACCCGATACAGTGCCTCAGCAGATCTGAGCCATCACCCACCTGCCCTCCTCCCCTTATTTTCTGCCACCAGCACTCCCCTAGCTGGCCCAGGACAGAAGAGGATACCATGGGAAAACATGTCTAAACTCAGGGACTTGGCCACTCTGCTCAGGTCCAGCTGCTGTGGCACTGTCAGAGAGAGCCGGAGACTTGCCTCCACATGGATGGATATGGGCACCACGTCTCCAAGAGTTCAGTTGGCCTTGGAAGGCCATGTGCGATCCCTTGCATCCTTTGAGGCTGGGCCACACGGTGGACTTTTCTGGAGCTGGGGACAGAGGATCTGTGCCCAACCTGCCACTCAGTCTCCCACTGGAGTTGTCATGGAGCCTTCCCTGTGTTTGTTTAATAAAGTTCTGTGTAGTTTCTTAAGGGTCTGGTAGTTCTTGGGGACTCAGATAGTAGACTCTGCCTGAGTGTCTACTATCACTGGTGACCAGTTTCTAATGGTGCCCTTCCTTCCTTTCTGGCTATGGAGCCTCCCTTCCTACCCCAGAGACCAGAGGCAGCAGCAGGACCTTATCTGCAGGACAGCATAGCCCCCTTCCATCCCCATCCTGCCATCCTCTTAGGAATCAGTCCTTCTACCATGTCCTTCCTTCCTTCACCGTCATCTGAAATTTCTGACTTTGGGCCTTAAAATGGCCTTTCTCCATCCTGTCCACCCAGGGCCGTTCCCAAGACCTTGACCGCCTCTGCCTCCTTCTCCTCAAAGGACCAGCTCTCTGCCGCCCTGGCTGCTCTTCTCCCCAGCCCTAGCCAGGTACTAGCCCTGCCATATTCTTCTTCTATGGGAGTGAGTAATGGTGTCGTTCTCATAGCTCCCCAGGACACTACACGAGATTTAGAATGTGGTCAGCATTATCAAATGCTAAGTAGATGCTGTACTTACTGTACATGTGCCTGCCTGGTGCAACACACATGTTGGTGTTGCACTTAGGTAAGACCTCTCTGAAACACAAGATGACGCCCAGATCCAGGCAAACACATCATAACCAGACATGGCAGTGTCCTAAAGAACAGAAAGAAGCTCTCCTGTCTCCTGAGGACCGAAGACACTCTTTTCAGGGCCCAGCAGGCTGTTTGACCATCTCCATGGCTAAGGTCTGAGCCACTCCTGGCCTGTGGCTGAGAACAGTGGAATGATCATATCTTGGGGGCCTCTTGCTCTTCCATTCCAGACGGAATGGAAAGAGTGCAGTGTCTTCCAGTGAGGTTTGTACCTGAGGGTATTGAGTTTCTTCTCTCTGCCACCCAAAGTGCTGGGCACCTGATAAGAGCTGGCCATTAAGCTCCTCCCCAGGGGCCAGCGGCCTTTCAAAGCACATGGGGGGAACACAACCAGATCTTTGTGATAGTAAACCTGACTGGGCATGCTGACAACCCAGAGGGACCCACACAGCTTGACTGGGTTCTCAGCTGAGCAGCTCTCACTGCCTGAAGGCGCCAGAAGATGCTTTTAGCACCAAGAATACAGAATCACGGAAAGGTGTTTTTCTCTAGAATTCTCAAGTTTGAGCATTAACCCTCTCAGTCTTGCTCTTTGTCTGCCTGCTCACCTGTTGGACAGATTTGAGCTCTTAGTTTGCTTCCCATTGCTGTGATAAAGCACCATGACTAAAACCAACTTGAGGAGGAAAAAGTTTATTTCGTTTATAGGTAAGAGTCCATCATGGAGGGATGTCAGGGCAGGAACTTGAGCCAGGATCCTGGAGGAGAGACCATGGAAGACCGATGCTTACTGGGCTTGTTTTCCAGTGCTTTCTCAGCCTGCTTCTTTATTCAGCCTCATACCACATGCTCACATTGCTCCCTCCACCATGGGCTGGTCCCTCCCACATCAGCGATCAAGAAAATGGCCCCATAGTTTTGCCTACAGGCAGTCTGATGGAGGCCTGTTCTCAGGGATTCCTCTTCCCAGATGACTGACTTGTGTGTGTTACATTGTCACAAAACCTAAACAGCACACAGGCTGGCTGGAAACCCTTCATCTTGAGTCTGAAATGTGGGCACAGGTTGAGTTGTAGAATATACCTGGCACCTGGAGATGGCACAGGCGTGTAGGCCAGTCTCACCGTGGTTTCCACTTTACCAGCAAAGCGGCCTTTTGCAGGAAGCTTCAACAAGAAGCAGGTGGCAGACTGTATCCCTCTCTCCATCCTATTAGCCTCCCTGTGTGGCAGCCTCTCCAGAGAATGTTTGAAGGTCTTCCTACCCAAAGAAATTACATGTTGCTCACATGGCTTTCACTAACATACATGGTAGGTGGCATAGCAAGAGGCTGTTTGAAGGTTCTACCATGGACAGGAAGAAAGAATGGGCTTTTGGGTCTTAGGTGTTCCCTCCCCATCACAGATAGTGCCTGGGAAAACAAGGTGGTTGCTCATAGCCCCTGGAATAGGTTTCGTAGTTAGGTCAGGAAGGCCATGTGCCCAGAGGGAAGAAATTTTAATTTATGAAACAGTTCACCCAATATTTTCATAAGAAAATAACATTTCATTATTGCTACATTTATTTATTTGAGGGGGTCAGAGGACAACTTGTATGGCATTGGCTTTGTCCTCTCACTATGTGAGTTCTGGGGATCCAACCCAAGTCACCAAGTCTTAGTGGTGAGTGCCTTTAGCCCCTGAGACATCTTGGCCTGTAGAGAACAAAATTCACAAGAAAATGACTCATGAAAGGATTAAAATTTTTTTCAGTAAAGTTCCACATTAAAATTCCCTTTGGCTTTGATTGTTTTACTGAGACGTGATCTCAGTGTGTAGCCTTGGTTAGCCTAGAACTCATTCTGTAGAGGCTGGTCTCAAACTAACAGAGACACAGAGACCTGAATGCTGGCGATAAAGGTGCCCACCACCACTAAGCAAATTTTTTTTTCTTTTTTGGTTTTTTGAAACAGGGTTTCTCTGTAACTTTGGAACCTGTCCTGGAGCTTGCCCTGTAGACCAGGCTGGCCTCGAACTCACAGAGAGCCGCCTGTCTCTGCCTCCCAAGTGCTGGATTGAAGGTGTGCGCCACCACTGCCCCAAAATTCTTTTACATTAAAAAACAAAACAAAACCCCTACTTGATAGTAGAGCACAAAGAACAGTGATGACCTGATGCCTGCTGTGCACTGCAGGTAGTTAGCTGGTAGCACAGCCTTGGGTTTCTGAGCTTTGTTAGGTTTGGTTTTGTGTTGGTACTTTTTTGGGGTTTTTTTCCCCTAAAAGCAGACAGGAAACTATGACTTAAATCTCATTTAGCATCTGCCTTCTGTCTCATTTTCTCATTAACTAATAAATTTGTTCCAAAATTTCCAAAGCAACATTTATTCTTTTTTTAAAAATTTATTTTATTGTTTTTAATTTTTTATGTGTATGTGTGTTTTGCCTGCACATGTATGCCTGTGGACCACATATGTGCCTAGTGCCTGCAGAGGCCAGACGAGGGCACTGGATTCCCTGGAACTGGAGTTGGCATGGTTATGACCTGCCATGTGAGAGCTGGGAATTGAACTCAGTTCCTCTGGAAAAGCAGCCAGAGCTTTTAATGACTAAGCCAATTGTCCAGCTTCTATTTTTATTATTTTTAACTGTGTGTGGAGTGGGGGTGCATGAGACTGCAGATGCCTGTGGAGGTCAGAGGTCAGAATCCCTGGAGCTGAAGCTACAAGCAGTTGTGAGCCTCCTGACAGGATGTTTAGAACAGGACCCAAGGTCTCTTGAAAAGCAGTGCTCACTCTTTAACTGCTGAGCCATTCTCCAGTCTGCCCCATCTTTTCTTGATTGATACCGGTTTGTGGTCCATCCTAGACCCCGAGCAAGAAAAGGGAAAAAGTGTTCACACTGAACACCAGATGCTAGGAGTCTTTGACAGGGGCACACAGTGAGCCCGTGGTGCTGGCAGACTGGTACTTTGCATGTTGATATTTTCATGAAGCAGTTTGTCTCCAAAAAATGTATTATTTTATGTATTTTTCTGGGTGTTGGGGCTGCCACAGGCATGTAAGGCAGGGGTATAGACACCATGCCTTTCTGCCTGGGGGTTATCCCCAAGGAACTTCATGTATTTTTAACATGAAACCATCGCAGAGTGAGGAAGAAGGGGAGGCAAAGCCCAGCAGTGGCTTGGGGACTGGCTATTACTTTATTAAGTTTATGTTGTATGTAATTAGCAAATAAAAGTCTGTGGAGGATTTCAGCAGTCGCCTCATCAGATGACCATGGTCATTTACTGAAATGAGCATTTTAGTGTGCACTGAAAGCAAATTATAAGACTCAGGAAATTGAAACCTGAAGACCACCAGCTCCCCAGTTTCCCAGCGCAGGAGCTTTGCCGCTGGCGTCCTCAGTGAAGGCCAGGTGAGGCAGAGCCCAGAGCTGTGGGCCAGGCAACAAGGTGCAGGTAGCAGTCAGGTCTCTGCCTGTTATCAGGTAATGTCCTTGTGTGCTCTCCTCCCCAACCTTAGTTTCCCTCCAGCATTAGCTTTCTGTGTGGGTCTTATGGATCTTAAATGTCCCACGAGAGCCATGTGGTAAAAACAGTTGCCAGCCTGTGACAGTCAGTGCTGGGGGAACCTACGAGAGTGGAGTCCAGAGGAAGGAAGCTGGTCTCTGGCAGTGTGCTCTGAATGGACTGCCGGGATCCTGTACTCCCCATTTGCCCTCTCCTTGTGATGAGGTGAGCTGCTTTGATCTACCATGAAAAGCCGGGATCCACAAAAGCAAGGCTTGGGTAGCTCCAGCAGACAGTCAGGGCCATGGACTCCACTCTGCCTGACTTTGCCTTCTTCCGGGTGTTCCATGTTCTAGGACAGCTACAGAGTTCCAGTCATCGCATCCGCATCCTAGCTAGAAAGAACAGCAAATAAGACAACAACGCTTTTAACAAAAAGCTCCTACGAGAAGCCCTTCTAGCAACTTCTGCTTAGAACTCACTGGGCAGCTCTGATCTGCCGCTTCAGCTGCAAGGAAGGCTGAGAAATGTAATAGTTAACCTGGGCATGTGGCAGCTCAGACCAAACCTGAGCCCCAGTCCTGAGATGCAGGAACTGGGCAGGGATGCAGGGAACACAGATGTCAACGTGCGGCACGTACCCTGCAGGACCGGGCACACAGCTGCCTCAACAAATATTGATTGGCTCCGAAGAAGCTATGCACCTCTTGTATGGAAAGGGTGTCGTCATCCCTATTTGTGTGAGAAATAAGACAGCCATGGAGCCACTGTGCTTATCGGCTTCCCTCTCAGAGTAGGGACGGGATCACGGCCACACAGCAGATCAGGGCCAAGATGAGAACCTGGGTATTCAGAGGTACATTGCAGAGGAAACCTGGTTGGGGCCCAAAGGTGTCTCTGGCAGGGTCACTGTTTCCTGAGACACTGAAATCTCACCACTGACCATGGACTTAGCCATGAGTCACAGCGCTGCTGGAAGGCCGGGTAGATGAAGAAAATAATTAATAGCTTTCGACCAAATTCAGGGCGAAACTGGCAAACAATGAACTTGAGGCAGGAGGGGGTTTGTTTCCCACTAGCAGTCCGTCTCTGTGGGTCACGGCATTGTCGGTGCGGCTTTCCCAGTGGACCATGAAGACCTTCACATGCCCAAAGATGTAATCCCTTAATAAGTGCCCAAGAAGCCCCGTGCTGGCGCCCTGACAAGTTGCCACCCGAATCCCAAGAAGTGTTTCAGCCCCCAGAGAGGAATCAAAGTCCCCGTTATTAAAATGGGTTATTTATGGCTTACGGCAAGTCCTCCAGACCCCTGACAGCTCCAGAATGAGCTCAGAAATGAACGCTTTGATATTATCACGGTCAATCCATCTCCCAGGTTCCTTACCCCTTGTTCATGGTTTCTGTGTTTTTATTCCCCTGAAAGGCATGCAGGGAAGAGGAATTTCATTCAGAGCACAAAGGAAGAATGGGGATTGCACTAGATCCCTCCTCAAGCTGCCCTCTCAAGGTGGCCAGGGGACAGCTGGACAGCTCCGGGAGACCACCTCCTTTAAAAGAGGCTTGACAGGACAGGACACTATCCACCACCCGGCAGCTTGCCCCGACTGAGTCCCCACCTAGAGCCCTTGGTCTCAGTGTCCACCACTGCAGAGGACTGTAATCAAGAACACAGTGTCTGGCCCCCTTCTTTTAGTGGTCAGATTCCTGTGTACTTCTTCCTGGTCCACTTATGACAGGTGACCAGGGGCCCTAGGAACCTCTGAACTTGATGTCAGACTGGGTGTAGAGAACCCCAGGAGGGGAATTTCAGGGTTGGGAGATAGACTGAGGCACTCGGTTACATTGAAGCCTTGCAAACCCTCTGCCCTTAGGCTGCCCCTCCAGGCTGTGAAGAGATTTGAGCCAATCACAAGGTGACCCTGGGCCTCGATTTCCCCACAGGATTGTTTGGATGCAAAGGGTTGCAACTTGAAGAAGGGAGGTGTGAAGGCACTGGCACTTCCCCAGGAGCCTGCGTCTTTTGCTAGTGTTGCCTCCAAGTCGCCCCAGACTTGCACGCATGAAAAGCAAGATGGCCACCAGGTGTAGCACTCTCAGGAGGGCATTCATTGGTCTGTCTTAGTCATGTGATTGTCCCAAGTACCCAGTCACTAGGCCCAGCCAAGGCAGGCTCTTCTCTAACTGACAATGTTGGTCCCATGTGCCCTGGAGCATGGAATGACAATTCTCTCGTCTTCCCCTCACCGAAGCAGTGATCTTCCCTCAGAAGACAAAGTGGGAGGCAATGGTGGGCTGTGTGATCCCAGCATCAGGAGGCTGAGGCAGGGGGATTGGACTTCTGGGCCTGACTGAGTTGCAAAGTTAAGACCCTGCCTCAGAAAAACAAAAGGGAGGGAGGATGAGGAGAAGGAAGGGATGGAAGAAAGGGGAGAGGAAAGAGAGAGAGGAGGGAGGAAGAGGGAGGGGGAGATAAAGTGAAGAGAAGGAAGGAAGGAGGGGGAGGGAGGCAAAGTAGGTGTTGGTCAAATCCACTAGAGGCCCAGGACTTTCAACATGCTAGCACATACACGCACCTGACACCTGAAGCCAGGGGCATTCACCTACTTTGAGGGATTAGGGAGGACCAGCCCTACTCACCTGTTGCCTTTCTATCCACTTATAAGAACATGCTGTGCACTGTCTCTGGCCTCCATCCAGGCCGTGTTACCACCATTGCCAGCTGGATGGTGAACCATATGACTTCATGCTCGCGAGGCTTGAAATTGAAGTCTATGCCAACAACAACCTGAATTTGGGGACTTCCCTGCCCTTTCCTTTCCTACAGTCACCAAAGTCACCCTGTCTTACACCCCACTCCTATCTTGACCAGGAGTATGTCCACCTTGCTTTTCATCTCCCTGGGTGGATGCTTATTGTCCGTGCAAGTTCCGACCTGGTGGGTCCTTCTTGCAATAGCAATAGTGCCTGCTTCTGCAACAGTTCCCAACCTTCTACTAAACATCTGGATACATGCATGCATGTGTGCACAGATGGGTGGGGTATGGATGCCTGGCATGCGTGGACAGGTGGATAGAGGTATGAATGCATGGGTGGGCAGGTGGGTATGTTACAAGTAAATGGGTGGTTGGGAGATTATATGAATGGATGGGTGGATTCACCAGTAGATACACGCATAGGTCGATAGGTGGGTGAATGAATGGATGGGTAGGTAGGAGTGATGGGTGGAGAGATAGAAGATGAATCCATTAGTGGGTACATGGTCATATTGATGGAAAATGTGTCTTCCAAAGTAGCCCATTTCTCTCCTAGAGACCAGGATTGGGGAAAAGCCCCACTCAGCCAGAGCTACTCTCTCCTCCAGTCAGACCATGTGCAGAAAGGATCCCAGCCCACAAGCTTGCCTGCCTCTCCCAGTCACAACCATATTGCAGCAGCCCTACAAATGCTTGTGTCTGGGCCTCTGAAGCCAAGTAGCCCAATTCTTCCCAATGATCCTTCCTCCTAGTGCTCCTCCCTCCCAGCGCTCCCCCCTCCCAGCACTCCTCCCTCCCAGGGCTCCTCCCTCCCAGCGCTCCTCCCTCCCAGCGCTCCTCCCTCCAGTGCTTCTCCCTCCCAGTGCTCCTCCCTCCTAATGCTCCTCCCTCCCAATACTCCTCCCTCCCAATGCTCCTCATTAAGCGGTATCTCTTGCTCAACTGCGCCCTCTAAAAACAACCTCAGACTGCACCTGTCTTGTCTCTAGGGTGTAACTGCAGCATTTAGGGGAATCTAGAGATTCAAGGGTGGAAGTCGTGATCCCCTCCCTCCCAGTGGGATCTGTGGCTTAGGTGATAAAACCTGAGGGTATTTTCTCCTCTGGGCTACTGAACACTCTTCCCCCGCTCGCCACTTGCGGTGTCAAAGCCAACTTTATTTCCATTTCTTTCTCTTCATAGGTCTCCTGCCAGCGTGACAAGGCCATTCCATGGCTTCAGATCATGCCCATCTTAGCCAAGCTGTCTTCTCCAAGCCTTGAGAACAGAAGAGATTCCTCTTCCTTGGGACGGGGAGAGCTCAGTGACTCAGCCACAGTTCCTCACCAGCCTCTACTCCTCTCCTCATCCTGGGCTCCAGTCCCCCACCGACCAGAAGTTTCCAGAGACTCAGCCCTATGGCCCAAGCTTCCATCCCAGTGAACCATTGACAGATGGAGAGAACCAAGTGTGTGCCTTATGGGTGAGAGTGAGATCTCTGGAGATGGGCTTGCCCCAGGCTGTCTCAGAACACAAAGAGAAGACTAATTACAGCCATCACACACCGGAGTTCCTAGTCAGAGCACAGCAGATTCCACATAAGGACTTTCCACGCTAACCCGTGAGTTCCACAGCCTCTCAGGAGAGCTTAGTTTGCCTAGATGTAAATGGGAAAGGAAAAGTTCTCCTTCCTAGTCATGCAATCATCATGAAGACAAAATGAAGTTACCAATGGGCTCAGAGGACAGGACCCCAGTCTCTGCTGTGCACCGGACCCACACCTCCATCCTTTACCACACACACTCTTTAAAGTTTTTCCCATTGTACAGCTGGGGAAACTGAGGCTCAGAGAGGGATGTGGGTCTGCTGTTCTCCTGATCCAAACTGCTGTGTGCTCTGTTAAGAGTGTCACAGTGTCCACCCTTGGGTCCCTTCTGAGCTGCTTCCAAGTCCACAGTCAGCCCAAATTTCTTTTCCAGGACCCAGCCCTGGCTGCAAATAGCCATAGTGGAGGGAACCTTCCTGCTCGCTCTGCAAGAGAGACCACAGCTGACTATCGGCCACTGCCCACCCTGATCTTTTTCCTCACTCCGATTCCCAATGGTATCATGCTGTGATGACCACTGGCAGGGTAAGGAAGAGCTGGGGGCAGGACGGGGACACTAAAGCTGGGTTGCCTGGAAGACCTGGAAAGTCCAGGTGTGAAGAACCAAGCTGCATGGCTTGGAGAGAAGGGAAAAGAAGCCGGATTTGAGTGGAGGCTCCATCCTCCACCAGAAGGGCTCAGGGCAGTAGGTAAGGACAGTGGGTCTGCTGACTTCCCATGGGCTCCTAGCTGAGCAGGAGCTGACCTGTGGGTCGATGTGCTGGGATGTGGGGCAGGAAGGCAAGGGGACTTCGGTTGCTGCCAAGAGGTATTGATTTCAGGCAGTAGGCACTATGCTGGGGCCCAGCCAAGAGATGAGGTCATGAAGGACAGGACGGTGACTCCGGGGATGGTGGTGTCCCAGCCGATGACATGATTGCCAGCCATGAGGAGTCTGCCTGGAAGACAGAGCCCCTCTCCTTCCTTCTCCTTGGCAGCCTCCTCTCCATACCCCAGCATGTCAGGGAGGAGGCCCCTTGGGCCTGTCTTCAGGATGTGTGAACCTGGGTGAGTGAGCACCTCTTTGGGTTTCTAGGGGTATCCCACAGCTCTAAGAATGCCTCCAGTATTGACTTTGAACTGTTCCCACCGTGACTATCGACAGCTCCCAACTACCACATATAGCTGCCTCAGTTTCCCCACCTTGTACTTAGATAGGAGGCAGCCTTTTTCCCAGCTCCACCTAGACTGTCTCCGTGTGAGTAGGCAGTGCATGTTAGAACCTGGCTGTGCCACAGAGGGGCTGTGTGTGAGGTACATTGTCTTTCTGCTCTGTGTCTAGCTTCACCCCGGGATGGGAACTCCTCTACACGGGGCCTGACAGTTAGCAGAACCCGAGAGACAGGACAGGGTGACTGAGTACACTGGGATGTCATCCTGTCGTATGTCCTGTAGGTTCCAATTTGTCCTTCTGGATCCAAGCTTTACGGCTCCATTTCCTGAGCCTCAGTTTCCACCGGGGATCCTATTGCTGGGAACCTGAAGGGATGCTGCTCAGGGTGAAGCTTGGCATGGGGCCTGGCATACAAGGGCACTGTTCCCTTGGTTGTTGTCAACATCCCGGCAGATCCCACACCTGCCCCTTGCTCTGTTCAACCCAAGGCACCGTGGCCCCCATTCTCAAGAGTATGGGTACTATATCAACAGAGAAGAGTATCAGGGAACCAACTCCAGAGTCACATGACCAGAGCACCCACCAGCGCCAGACCTCCTCCCAGCTACAAAACCACAAAGCCACTAGTATCCTTAACTCTGTCTCTACCTCTGCTCAGGGATAGAAGCGGGGCATCTGCATTGCAGGGTGTGGTGTCTACACTCCAAGGCTTGGCATTTACACTCCAGTGTTTGAGTCTACGCTCCAGCACTGAGAACCTACATTATGGGGGTTGTGTCTACACTATACAGCTGGTGTCTACACTGTCTTTCTGGATGCCTGTACTGCAGAACTATACTACAATCTAAGCCAATGTGGGGAAGGGGTTGGTAGTCTTCGAGGCAAGAACAGAATCAGCTGGGAGAAGAGGAGGCCTGAGTAGGAGCTGTGGCTGCAGGGAAGCCACTGGGCCTCAGGAGAGAGATGCGTGGCTTGGAGGTCCATGGTGTTACTTCCACGGTCTTAGACCAAGACCAGGATTCCCTAAGGCTGGACTGCTCTCCTCTAGGCTCTGGGCACCTGCTACTGTGACTTCTATATCCTGAGAGTGAGCTCCCTCTCTATTTTGGGGGTACCAAAGTTTGGGGGAGGGTTTCAGAGGCTCCCTTGCTCCCCAAAGGAAAGAAGGAGCCAATTGCTGAAACCTGGCTATGGCCATGCACAGTATTCCAGGCTCCTCACCCTCACCTGCTTTATTTCCTCACCAGGCTCCTGTGGGGTCAACCTAGCTTACAGATAAGGACCCTGAGGCCTGGAAAAGCCAGAAGAGGGGCAACTGCCCAGCCTGGCTCGTCCCCCACCCCACCCCTGCCTCTCGGCCCTCCCAGCACTGTCCCGGTTGGGACAAGACTCCGACTTGCAGGAGAGATTAGGACAAAGGAGAAAGAACGCTGTCCTGGCCCCGCGCATGCCCTGAGTATTTAAATTCTTTTTCATAATTATCTCAGATAGTAATTACTGCAGAAGCAGATGCGCTTATCGCAGACAAGAAGCCACCTGCCTTCCCATTTTTGTCAAAAGTGGAAACTGACATTATTTTTGCGATTTGCTTCGATGGCTGTTTTCACTGTAAATACCACCTTCACCACAAGAAAAATAACCCTGGAGACGTAGGGGGTGTCCAAGGCTCGGGGCTATTACACTGATCCAGCTGTGGGCATTGCTCAAGGGCTGGAGGAGAGAGAGGAACATGCTTCCACAAAAAGTACAGCTGAGGTTCACTCCCAGGGGAAAGGTTGAGCACCCCTCCCTCATCACACCTCCCCTCCCCCTGCCCCAGGGCTGCTACCCTCTGGAATCCACCCCCACACCCACCACAAGCATCAGTGTCCTGGACCTTGAAAGAACTGGCTTCCATGAGAAGTTCTCATAGCTCTCAGGAGGATGCCCCTTCAAGTGTCTGGTACTCCGAGCTCCCTCTTCTCTCACAGCCTGACAGAGGAGCCTTCAGTATCGAAAAGGGACAGCCTGAGAACCCTCCGCCAAGGGAGAGTCCTGCAACTGGGCAGGATGGTCTACTTACAGGAATCAGATGGGACTCCCAGGCCTGGAGCTGCCACCCTCTCTGGCCCCCAGTGTCCCCCTCTGTCAAATGGGTAGTCCTGGAGGATCTGGACCACCTGTCCTAATGAGAACCCGATGAATAAATCATTCCTCCTGGCAAGCTTTCGGCATGAACATCTGAACATGGGTCACTTTCTACTCTCAGCCCCAAGTCACAAATGACGTCACTATTGTAACTGTCAAGAGCTACAACCCATATGCTGGGTACCTAGCGGGCACTGTGCATTGGTATCCTTGATCTTGCCCCCAAATCCCACACTATTGGTCCATTAATTTGAGGACAAGACTCAGGCCAAAAGAGTTGTCCACAGTCACAAAGCAAATCTGCGAAAGCACACTGTTACTAAGCACTCAATAGTCTGTTCCCTAAGATGAAGGTCTGATTGCTCCCATTTCCCAGGTGGAGGCACTGAGGTTCAGAGAGATGCCCCTCAGGTAGAAGGAAGTAGAAGCACAGCATTGAGGACAGAGGGTGCCCTGCGGTGTTCAGCCTGGCTTTTGGAAGAGTCCCACTGGGCTGCCACCTGTACCTTCTCACAGCTGTGTCTTCTGCTGCCCCCGTGTGATCAGAAAGGGTTGACCCGGCTTCCAACTGTGAAAGCTGGGGAGCACAGCCCTGCCCTGGAGTCCTCCTCAGTTACTATTGACTCCCCATAGGCAAGCCACTTCCCATCCTTTGTCCTAGCACATCTGTCTAGGACAGTCTTCCCTGACCTTTTATTTCTTTCTAATAGGGTCTCCCAGCGCTACCCACTGTTCATCTTCATAGTTGTCACCATTTGAGACCATGATGTGGATGTATCCGTTTTCCATTTTTCCATGTACAGAAATGAACCTGGTGTAGCTACCACACAGTCGACTCCGACTGGGCTCTCTTTCTCCTCCACGCCTCTGGACTGCAAACCTGAGCTGAATCAGTTGCAGGCCCTCTTTCATAGTGTGTCAGGCAACGGGCCACAAGCCCCACATCCCGCGGCTGCATCCCGCGGCTGCAGTCCTTACTCTGAAGGCACAGTTCGCTAGTACACGCTTGCTGTGGGATGCTACCCACCACACCTGCACTCAGGTAGGCAGCGTACAAAGGGGCATGGGCTGTATGGAGCAGGGGCACAACCAGGTACACCAAGGATGGCTGTCTTTTCTGGGACAAAGAGAATGGCCTAGCACTGAATTTGCCTCCCAAATCAACCTTGAGAAGCTTTTTATCGGTCTTGTCTTCCCACAAGGAGAAAAGTTTGATCCAGATGTCTTTTGGGCCTCGTAAGCACCTGCCAGGACACGGTGCCACCTGCTCAGCGACCTGCTTTTCTGCACACCAAATTGCCAGTCAACTGTGCTGTGATGATCGGGAACATATATCTGGGAGTGCTCTAGGTTTCCCCGTTGCAACGCTGTGCGACCTCTACTCGCAGCAATCTTGTCTCACAAGGCAGGAAACCAGGTGCAAACTTGCTAAGGTCTCACAGCTGGGAAAGAACAGAACCGAGAGATCGGAACCCTTGCTGGGCGGGGTAGTGGGCTGCAGGGTCCGCATCCTGCAATGTACTGAATCCCAGGGCGTACCAGTCTTGTGTTCTGGGGCCGAGATCTGCTGTCAGCAAAGCATGTGACCTCCGAGTGGAAAGTTATAGGGCCTGCGCTTCAGCTCTCTGCGAACCAGCGTCGAGCACCTCAGCACTTGTGCGTTCTGCGGCCGCGCTCACTGAAGGGATAGCGACACTCGCAGCGCCCCCTGGCGGCGTCCCGCACCTTCGGCCGCGATGGCCTTGGAGACCGTGGCCACGCGAGAGACCAGCACCCGCCAGCTGAGTCTGGCCACCTGCTGTTGGAGGTCGAGCTTATTTCCGAGAGTCCTTGCGTGCCTTCCCAGTGGCTCCTGGCCAGGCTGCAGGTTAAAGCCCGGGGTCAGCAGAAATACTGCGGCCCCTCTCAGACCGCCCTGCGCAGCTGTCCCATACTGGGTTGTGGGGCCCGAGGATGTCCACCTGTAGCCACGCTGAAGACTGCGACGCGCACCCGCCGGGCCCACATCCTGCCCCCGTGGGCGCTAGCGAGCAGCGGCGCCCAGCCTGCTTATCACCACAGAGGATCGCAGGAAAAGCCAGGGCCAGGGGAATGGAAAAAGGAGGAGTCCCGGCCCTAAAGCCACGTGAGTTGGGAGTTTGCCCCTAGGTCGAGTGCCCTGGGGCCTGATCTTCCGGCTACACTGCCTGTCCTCCAGAGCTTCACGAGTTAGTGACGCAAAAAGCACTTTGGGGAGGAACTGGAGGAAAAGTACAGCCAGAATGACGCCCGCCCCCCTCTTCAGTCACTGGTCCCTACATAGCCAGACCTCAGGCTGGGGAGGAGAGAGCCAAAGGCAGGCCCCCGGTCTAACAAAGAGCTGGATGCTCTCTAAGCTCGAGCCAAGACTGTTTCCATGGCAACCCTCTTCTAGGATAAAGCAAAGGCTCCTTCCCTCAACATGATGCTAATGGCTGCGAGAAGGGGAGCCCAGCATTAGAACACGGATGGGGAAACTGAGTCTTGAGGAGAGATAGGAACGCCCTGAAAATACCCCCCCTTGTCCCAGACACCCAGGTTTCCCCACCATAAGTCAGTCCATCACGCCACACCGGTTTCCTAGAGCCCCCATTATTTCACACGGAGGACAGGAATAATGTTCGTAAACAAACAGGCTCTAAGAAAGCCACATTTCTCTAGGAAGACAGAGTGCAAGGTGCTGGGGGAGTCATCATGGAAAGACCTGGTGGTCCGTGAGGGCCTACTTGAGCAAAGACATGGGGAAGCAGGGAGGGAGGGGGCCTGGTGAACATCGGGAAGCTGCATTTGGGGCAGAGGAAGTGGTCCCTGGCCAGGACAGCAAGTTTAGCCTGCCCATCAGGGGGTGTGAAGGCAAGGGGAGAGTGAGTTAGAGAGGTGGGAATCGTAGGACACCAAGGTGGGCCAAGGCTGCTTAGCAAGGGCTTTGTCTACAGAAGCAAGACTCCTGCAGACACTGGAGGCAGGGCAAGAGAGGCAGGGCAGTGGTTAGGCCAGAGTACTCAGGGCCAAATACAAGGATGACCCACACAGTTGGATGGACAGGAATAGAGAAGCTTGGAGTAGGGTAGGGGCCAGATTCTGGAGTGTTCTTAGGGTTTCATTCTGCAGGACTCACCAATGGTTTGAAAATATTGGAAAATGTTGGAAAAGAGGGAGGGGAGGGAGGTCAAGTCTAGAATGTTCTGGAGTTCAATAGATAGAATATGGGAGAGTGAGAGGGGAACCATATTTCTAGCACAAACAATAGAGTGGCCGTTGGGGTAACTCTACTCTCTCCTGCTGAAGTTTGAACTACCTGCCCACCCCTCTCATGGCCATGCAGTCCACCCCTCCACTTTGCTCTGGCCCCGACCTAACATTTTGACAAATGCGGCTGTCTATATAGCTGGGAAAGACATGCCTTTATTAGAACCTCCTTTATGCCATGCCTGGTGCCAGCTATGGGGGCTCAGTTTACAGCCAGCATAGCCCCAGCCATCTCTCTCCCTTTCTCTTCCATTCAGAACCCCACATTACTCCTACCTGTTGAGAGGCTTCAACTGTAGCATACATGGCTGGAGCCACAAGTAGGATACTGTTCAAGGAACAGGCCAGCAAAGGCCACGTGGGCTGGAGAGGGCTCCCCAAGAGGGCAGGTTGTGAGTAGGCCAGGAGGGCATGGCTAGTGAGACCGTACCATTCAGTCTCAGTACACTTTGTCTTCTCAGGGCTGGTGGGTTTCCCCCAGGAGTTCTTGGCCCCCATCGATGACAAGATGACCCTTGTTCTCTTTGGGCTTGACCTTTGGAGGCAGGTTGATGCCAAAAATCCTCAACCCCAGCTACTATCCCTCGGGCTTTGCCAGCCTCCTGCAGGGATGGCTCAGCTGGCCACGGGGCGTTGTCCTGATGACTTAGCCTATGAGTGGGAGCTTCAGGCATAAACCCTGACCCTGATGGCAGAGCCCTAGAGCCAGCATGGAAGCCCCACGGTCCCTTCCTGTTCCCACCCTTCCTGTGCCTCACGGGGTCCTGGGGTAGAGAGGGCAGCCTCAGAAGCCTTGACCTCAGCCAAGCAGAACTGGCCTTGAGCTTCTGATCTAATAAAATGGACAGGAATGAGGATAAGGCTGTCTCTGACTGATCCACCAGGGCACAGAGAGCCTTAGAGGCAAGCCCAGTTTCTGGGGCCAGTGCCAACTAACAGCAACTTCAGGGGTAGAGAGGGGACACCTAGGCAACCCCTATCCAACTGCTCCACCAACCCGTCTTTTCCTCCAGTAGTGGCTCACCCTGGACATTTTGGTGAACTCTGAAGAGTGGAAAAGAGCCACCGTCCTCCCAGCCAGAGCACACCTGTGGGGCTGGAGTTACACTCAGCATTTATCTGCACACTTTCTGCCTGGTGCTGGACTGGGCAGTGGGGACTCAGAGGGGAGCTACTTGCAGGAATCGTGAAGGCCATGGGAAACACCAACTCTGTAAAAGGGCAAAGGGGGATTGAAGGTGTGGCAGACGGGCAAAGGGAGACCACAGGTGTGGCGGATGGGGTCAGGAGGACTAGCCCCATCATAGCCTCTTATCAGCCCTAGAGAGGGTCCCTGTGTAATCCTGAGTAGAATATGGAACCTCTCTGGGCCTTGGTTTCTGTGTCTATAAAATAGAGACAGGCATAGAAAGGAAGCTGGTTCTGGTGAGGCATAGGCCACACATGTTCCTCCCAGAGCAGTCAACTGGTAGACCAGTCCTGCATCACTTCCTACCCCTGAGAGCGGCTGAGCAAGGCCCCAGGAGTCACAAAGGCCAAACATCACAGAGCTGTGGGTCGGGTGCCACCCACAAGGCTCCCCACAGACACCCAGGTCCTCCAGGCACACAGCGTAGGACAGGCCTCATTTACAGCCACTGCCCCAGCACAGCTATTAGGACTGTCTGCTGTCACGTGGGTGGCCAGATCGACTCAGCAAATGTGACCTATGGTCAGCATCCCACACTGGCCACACCCAAGAGTCACCTTCCCAGAGGGCCTCTTCCCCGGCATGTACACCCCTGTGTGCATGTGGGCTGGCAACTGGGCATACCTAGCATTTCTTAAATGCCAATTACACAGAAATTACAGTTATCAGAGCACCAAGAGGCCCGTGGTGGGGCTCTAGTGGGCGTCTTAACCCATACAATGCTCTCCAGCGGCAAGTCTCAAGCCAATGTAATTTCTGTGTACATTGAGAGAAAATGGGGTATGGGAGCTCTGAGGTGCCTGGCAGCCACAGCCAAAGTGGCGGGGATGCCTTGCCTGTGGCAGGAGTGACAAGAAAGGTGGCATGTCCATTGGAATTTGGGAACAGGTGAGGGGCGTCATGTGGATTCGGCACACCCTTGTTTATGTACCCCCTGGCCACCTCTCAGCTTACCCAATCTGCACCTACCCAGCTGTTAGCAATCCCTCCCTTGACCGCTAGATGTCATCAACAACTCCCCCACGGCCTGGAGAGGGCACTACCATAGAGATGTCAGGTTCCACGCTGGGTGAGCGAGACTGTTGAAGCACTGGGGCAGCACGCAGAGCCTTGCTGCTACCGGTCAGCCATTGGGGTCCTTGTATACCCAGATATGGGTGTGAGAGCACAGGAAAACCCTCCAGTGGGTGGTCCCAGCCCTTGAGTGTCCAAGGCTCCGGGGACTGGACCGGCAGATGGCAGAGCCAGAGGCCACAGCTAAAGGAAGCCCTGGGAGCCAGGACTCAGTTGCTCCCAGATTTAGAAGCCAAGAACTCAGAGCTGTGGGTGCTCATGTTGGAGGCTCATTACCCTGGGCTTTAGCCCACAGTGGGCCTGGCATTGGGCGGCTGATTAGCGGCAGCAAGCAGCTGCATACTAGTGTCACGGCTCCTGGACGGGTCTCAGGTACCGGGCCCCTCCGCTCCTGCAGTAACTGATGTTACAGCTTTCAAGCTTCGGGTTGCCCTAGATAACCTTAGTAGCGGCAAATGTTAGGGTGTCTGAGACCCTTAGCCCTGGAGTCTTAGCGGCACCTGGACTCTCCCAGCGATGGAAACCACAGCTTCTGCCTCTGCCTGGGATCTCTGCCTCCTCACTCGGTCGGTTTCCACTCTAGCTCATCCCTAGTTGTTTGGCCCCAGCCACTCTTTGAATTCCTCAGAAACCTGCGTGATCATAACTATTAGGGGAGTAACACAGACTCCCTTTGGTGAATTCCTCACCAAAGATCAAAGTGGGTCAATAATAATCCCCATTCTCCTGGGACACACTCCAAGATCCCCAGTAGGTGCCTAAAATGACAGATGGCCCCAAGTCCCATGGGTCTTGTGGTTTTCTTTTATATTGTATACATACCTATGATCATTCATTTCATCAGTGAGGCCCGGTGAGACACGGCAGAAATAGCACAAGGCAGCAACAACACAACAAGCAGACGCTGTGGTGCGCTGTAACCAAGGCGATCTAACTTCTCTCTCCCCCTCCTCCCTGCCCCACTTCCCCTCACTCAGAGAAAACACTTCCCCCTGTGAGGGAGCACTCACTTCTCTTCACCTGAGGGGAGCACTTCTGGCTCCTATCCCCTTGAGGAGAGCATGTCCAGATCCTCTTCCCATGAGGGAATATACCGGTCACCTTTCTGCTGTTGTGGCAAAAGTACCATGACCAAGGCAACTTCTAGAAGAAAGGCTTATGGTTTCAGAGGGATGAGGGTCCATTGTGGCGGGAAAATATGGCCACACTCAACAGGTATGGAGACAGGAGTGGGAAGCTGAGTGATCCCTTTTTCAACAAGAAGCACAGAGCAGAGCGAGCGGACTCGGGACGCAGGAGAGGCTGCATCCTCTCAGAGCTCTCCCTCAGTGCCGCGCTTCTTCCAGCAAACCTCCCCCAGACAGAGTCACCACCTGGGGACCAAGACTTTAAATTGGCCTCTGGGGGCATTTCCCATCAAACCACCACAGCCCCAGATGGGAAGCACTCACCGCTTCTCTTCAGCACACCTGGGTTGCCAGCATCACTACTCTGGCGTCATTCTAGGCAAAACAAGGGCCATTTTCCTGGGCACTGTGGCCATACCTGTAACCCTAACGCTTGGGAAGTGGACACAGAAAGATCAAGGCAGTTCCAGCTACCCAGTGAGTTCAAGGTCAGCCTGAGTCACAGGAGACCTTTTCTCAAAACAAGGAATTAAAAATTAAAGAGCAAAACAAAACAGAGTCATGAGAATGCCAGTACTGGGATAAGACAGTAGAAGCCACAATCAAGATGACAGTGACAGACAGCCGGAACGGCAGGGCAACTCACCCTGAAGATAACAGAGTGTGAAGGCAAGACAGTGTGTCATTCAGTTTGGGAGAGGTCAAAGCCAGAGAATTTTGGATTAATTATTTTAAATTTTTGTTATTTTTAAAATTAATTTTTATTTTATGCATGAGTGTTTTGCCTACAATTACGTTTGTATACCACATGTATGCCAGGTGTCACCAGAGGCCAGAAAATCCCCGGGAACCAGAGTTGTGAGCCACTGTGTGGGTGTTGGAAACTGAGCCATCTTCACTTGAGGGGAGCGCTTACCGATTCGCTTCACCTGAAGGGCCTCTGCACGTACAGCAAGTGCTCTTACCCACTGAGCCGTCTCAAGAGTCCCCACACTTATTAGTCCCGTGTGTGCATACGTGTGTGTGTGTGTGTGTGTGTGTGTGTGTGTGTGTGTGTGGATGTGTGCCACCTGTGGAGGTCAGAGGTTAACCTGGTAAAGTCAGCTCTCTCCTTCCACCTTCTGGGATCAAACTCAGGTCACTTGGCAAGTGCCTTTACCCACTGAGCGATCTCACCAATTCCTGGATTTGTTTCTGGAACTTCCTCTTTGATGTTTTTTGGGTGGCTAACTGAAAGTGAAGGCATAAACTCACGAGGGGGCTGTGGCAGCTGGGTCTCACTGGCAGCTCCCTGGTGACAGAAACAGGACACACTTTCACGTGCATATCAGCCATCTGCGTGCATGCGTGTGCTCGCTGAGAGTCCGCTCATCATCTGCCTGTGTTGGGATTGTGTCATTTTCTACTGGCACGTGTTAGAAGTCCCTTGTATGTGTGACAGTTGTCCATCATCAGCTTTGTGTTTGCGATTGTTTTCTGACAGCCTGTGGCTTGTCGTTTACCTGGCTTTGGGCATCCTCACAACGTGTGAATCCTTATATGACCCTTGGTAAGCCCACGCCAAACTCTGCCTAGGCTGTGGTGGGTGAGGCGAGACTCGAGCCCCCAGCACAGGGCTTGAAACACGGGGCTGCTTCTCTGGGTGGAGTGTGTTGCCCACAGACCAGGAAAGTCCAGACCTTCACAGGGGTTGTTTGCCAGGAAGACTCTTGCATGTTGGGATCCATTAGTCCTAGGTGGGGCAGGGAAGTTGACTCTAGGGTGACTATGGGCCCAGACACATGGTTTAAGGAAGGACAGCTAGTTCTGTTGCATTGCCGGGCATCCCACTTAATCTCCAACTGTCCACATAGACCTCTGGCTTCAGCTCACACTAAAACTTTTCCAAAGCCACTTCAGGCAGCAGTGTGAGGCCTCAAAGCCTCCCATGGCACTGAAAACACCTTAGCCATTACTTGTCGACTAGGTTGAGATGCAGCCACAAGGGGGCACCCTTGCTCGATTGTGCGACAGAACACTGTACAACTCCGGCCCCAGAGCTTCTCTCTTGTGAACCCCACTCGTAGCCCCCAGAGAAAACTGCCCTGTCACAGAAGAATAGCTCTGTATATACACAAAGAGATTTGTGGTGGCTCTGGGCCATCCTGCAGAAACCATGTGATCTCAAGAGATCATCAAATTAGAAACTTTCAAGAGAACAGCTTGACTTAAGAAACTCAGGAGAAAAAGGAAGCCCGGAGCGTTCAGAAAAGTTCAAGGCCTAAAGCCATATGTACATTTTCTCACTATTTATATGATGCTCCAAACTTCTCTAAATGTCATGCCAAGAAGACAGCGGCCATCTGCTGCCTCTGCTGCAGGACGAACTCTGGTTAATAGTGTATCAGAGAGGCTTAGTTAAACACCCCAGGTATTCAAGTGCCATGAACCCCCCCTCCCCTCTGCCCACCCAGACCATCAGCAAGTTAACTGTGTGTCCCCTTAGCATTTGAGAAGCACATTAAAGCATCTGTGTACCACTGTTATTGGAACAACCCTATGCAAGGACAGCGTGGAGCTTTGCCACCTGCAGACAGCATGCCCTCCTGCACGTGTGTCCTCTGTAGAGGAATTCTCACACAGGCACCAGGCTCTGTGGCTGAGTCTGCTGATGGCATCTGAGACAGCCCAGGTAGCTTCAAGAGGGCCAAGGGGGAGAGGGCGCCCCTCAGAGGACTTGCAGCCAATAGCATTGGCATGGATATACATTCATAGCAAGCTTAAAAGGCTGAGTGCCCAACTATTCAAAAGCCAAATATCCATTGGGGCCAGAGAGATGTCTCGACAGTTAAGAACACTGACTGCTCTTCCAGGGGACCCAGGTTTAATCCCCAGCACCCACTGGTTGCTCACAATTAACTGTAACTCCAGTCCTAGGGGATCTGACAGCCTCTCTGGCCTCTCTAGACACAAGGCATGCCCACAATGCACAGATATACAAGCAGACAAAACACCCATGCACATGAAATTGAAAATTTAATTAACTGAAAAACTACAAACCATACTTTCAGGCTGTGTGCTTTCTCCTGTCTACGCCTAGATCAATCAAGACCTCCCAGCTTAAGGTCTCAGTCCCCCTAAGCACCCCTTCCATGATGCCACTTACAAGTCTCTGGTTGCTTTAATTGAGCTTCTGATCAAATGGCTGTTACCCAACTATAAATATGCAACAACAAAGGATGATGGGGGAATCGTGAACTGAGTTAGAAATGACCCCAAAGAGTCATGTATTTAAAAGCTTGCTCTCATTTGGTGGCACTGCTTGGGGAGGTTATGGAATCTTTAGAGGTGGAGCCTTCGCAGGGGGTGGGAGGAGGAGTACGTCACTGGTATGTCACTGGGGGCAGGGCTTTAAGGTTTTATAACCTGGTCCTGCTTCCGGTCCTCCCTCTCTACCTCCTGACAACCAGGCTGTCCACACTCCTGGTGCCCTACCTTCCCTACCATGACAGTCGGTCTCCTTAGACACTGGAAGCCAAAGTTTTTTTCTCTTCAAAGTTGTTTTTGGTCTTGGCAATTTATCACAGCAACAGAAAGGAATTGATAGAGTGAAGAAAAAGAGAAAGAACTCGATGGCGAGTAACTTGACCGGCAGACTTCAGCCATGCAGCCACGGCGAGTGGCCACGTGACAGCCTGTGTCCATGGCCTTCCTACCTAGGACCCCACAGCTCCAGCCTAATTATTAGGATGACTTCTGACAAACCCAACAGGAGGTGTCGTCTGATTTATTTCCAGTCCTCAAAGCTGCTGAGATCCAGCCAAGATCCTGCAGGGTCAGTATTGTACCCTGGGAGGGGTCTGTGATGCTTTGTAACAGGCATGTGGTCTTCATCAGTGTTCCTTGGCATAAGAGATCTGAGCTAACCTTGAACTCACTCTAGTTGAAGATGTCTTTAATCCTGATCCTTCTGCCTTCATCTTCCAAGTACTGAGATTATCGTGTGTAATGACTGATCACCACTCCCAATGGAGTTAGGGATCAATTCAATTCAACTCTCGAGGAGTTGACTTCATGGAATAGAAGGAAACAGGAAGTAGTGAAAATGAAACTCAAAAATCCTCTAACAGGAGTTGGGCCGGTATAGGCTAATTCCCTAACCTCAGAGAGAGAACAGCTCCTGCCTTTGGAGCCTCAGCCACCCCCTCCCCCAAAATGTCTGTTGCCACACAGCGAAGTTCACCATCAGAGTGGGTAAACCTAGAGGTGAGATGGAGAAAGGGAAAGGGTCACAATCCAATGGGGGACATTTCTAAATCCACGCAGAGGGGATGAATTGGTGTGGTACCCTCTGAGGTTCCCAGTGGAGCTCCAGCTGCTCTCCTACCCAGAAGGGCCTCAGACAGCTGCACCTTACTCCCAGTGTAGAGGACAGTCAAGTCAGGGACGGGAGAGAAGCAACAGACAATCTTCCTCATAAGTGGAGTCCTTGAAAGCTGACCTCACAGAGAAGCTGAGAGTAAGACCCCGGAGGGCAGAGGAAGAACAGTCAAAGAGGGGTGCACTGTGATTGAGGGGAGGGGTTCTGGTATATCATGGCATAGCACACAGGAGGACAGGGGGCAGGATAACTAATATGGTGCACTGAATGCCTCATAGTAGCCTGAAGAATCAGACTGCAGTCAGCTTGGAAGAACAATGAAAATCTAAGGTTGTAGATACCGTAGCACCCCTGTGTTTATCACTCCCGGAGGCAGTTTACGTAAGATGTCTTCAAAGTCTCAGCACTGGTCCCCAGTTGGTGGCACTGTTTGGGTAGGTTTAGGAGGTGTGGTCTTGCTGGAGGAAGTGTGTCACAGAAGGCAGGCTTTGGGAGTTGAAGGCATAAGTGCTGCTTTCTGGCTTGCTTTCTCTTAGGGTTTGCAGTTCAAAGTGAGAGCCCGCAGTCTGCTGCTCAGGCCGCCATACCTGCTGCTCACTGTCACACTTCCCGCCGTAATGGACTGCTATCTCTCAGGGACTGCAATCCCAAAGACACCTTTCTTTTCTAAGTCGCCTTGCTCATGCTGTTATAACAATAACAAAAAAGTTAATAACAAAAAATACTGATGGATGCAGCTGAGACATTGCCCAAAAGAGTCCAGGGACCCTAACGCAGATCCAGGGGAAGTAACCATGAGCTGGCAGGATGCCCCAGGCTTCGAGAGAACAGGGGCAGGTGCTGCCAGCTAGGGAGTGACCTATATCCAGGGTGTCACTGATGTGCTTGTCAATGGAGCTCCATCCAGTCCTTTGCCTTGCAGATGGCTGTCACAGCAGAGCTGCTAGTTCTGGGACCCTGAAGGCCAAAGAAATGAGAAAGGAGATGGGCAGGCCAGTAGCAAAGCAGCAACTTCTGCTACACCCTGGGGAAAGGGGGCAGTGAGAAGGGAGAACAGAGAAAAAGTCACTGAGTGATGACCCTCCCTCCGCAAGAGCTGTGACAGTAGGATTTGCTTGGCTTATCTTCATTTTGTTTCGTTAAGATTTTTTTCTTATGTGTATGAGTGTTTTATGAAGCACAATTAATAAAAACCCTGAGAAATTGGGGCTCAACCTGAAGATTCAAAAAGCAATGCATCCAGTCACTGGCTTTTACCTTCACCTCAATCTGAAATGGTGATCCTGCCTCCAAGAATCTCAGAATGAAATTGTCTGAGAGCTATTTCCTTCCGGTTTATAATCTTCTCGAGGGCTGGGATTAAAGGCATGCATGCCTGGTTTCTGTGGCAACTAGTGTAGCTACTGGGATTAAGGTGTGTGTTACCACTGCTTGGCCTGTAAGGCTGACCAGTGGGGCTGTTTAACTCTCATCTTCAGGAAAGCTTTATTAAAAATGAAATGCCACTATACAGCCTTACCTGCATGTGCCCATGTGCACCACGTGTGTGTCTGGTGCCCACAGGGACAAGAGGGCATCAGATCCCCGGAATTAGAGTTGCAGGTAATTGAGCTGCCATGTGGGTCTCTTAACCACTAGGCCGTCTCCCCAGGTCCCATGTTTACTGCTTTCCTTTAAAAAATGTATTGAGAAAGTGAGTGTGTGCGCTCACATACGTGTGCGTGTGTGTGTGTGTGTGTGTGTGTGTGTGTGTGTGCCAGAGCACGACTGCAGAGGTCAGAGGACAGCTTGTGGGAGTCAGTTCTCTCCTTCTACCATGTGAGCCCTGGGAACCCAACTCAGGTCCATCGGGTCCCTTTACCCACTGAGCCATTTGCTGGCCCTCATGCCCAATTTTTGTTTTTAAAGTTTCAGCCACAGCTTAAAACCAGGAGAATTTACACCAAAATGTAATTTTTTTAAAAAAACATCTTTAAAAAGAATGCCAGCCACTGGGGTCTATGTGCCACCATTCCAGCGGGCCACTTCCCCAGGTTCTACCCACCACTCACAGTATTTTCTACACCCAGCCAGAGCTGGTGCCCCAAGCACATGTGTGCACGGACACCCACACTGCTGTTACTACATGTGAAGCACTCAGCTATGCTCTCCCCACCATTTAGTTTTCCTGTTTGGTACTGGGGAGTGAACCAACCAAATGCTCTATCACTAAACTACATCCTCAGCCCTCCACCCAATCTTTTTAAACTCTTTGAGACAGGGTTACCACTATCAATCCTCCTGCCTCAGTGTCCCAAGTAGCTGGGATTATAGATCTGCTTGACCCAGCTCAGTTTCCATCCCATAATACCGACTGCCACTCGCCACATGTAACTGTTCTAGACTGTGCACAGAAAGAAACCCCGTCTCAGGGAACACACAGTCGAGTTGGCACGCCCACTCTGACCCTCACTGTAGACCTTAGGCACCGCCCCTCTGCTCTCAGGGTCCTGGTTTCCCACATTTTCATAGGTGCCTGATGGAGGAGGGTCAGCTGTCTATGTGTTACTTTCATTGACTAATAAAGAAACTGCTTGGCCTGATAGGACAGAAAATTAGGTAGGTGGAGTAAACAGAACAGAATGCTGGGAGAAAGAAGCAGAGTCAGTCGCCATGACTCTCTTCTCCGAGATGGTCGCAGGTTAGAATCCTCCCGGTAAGCCACCACCTCGTGGTGCTACACAGATCATTAGAAATGGGTTAATCAAGATGTGAGAGTTAGCCAATAAGAGGCTGAAACTAATGGGCCAAGCAGTGTTTAAAAGAATACAGTTTCCGTGTAATTATTTCAGGGGTAAGCTAGTGGTGCTCTAACGTGGCAACTAACTCCACGTAAAACCTAAGAGGGCTTTAAAAGAAATTCTAGACACAAATATAGAATTTAACCCAGTTTTTTGCTGTTTGCTAGGACATGCCATAGAGAGATTTCCTGTTTCAGCCATAGCGGCAGAAAAAAAAGCTGCGTCATTTTAAAACGCGGCTTCCTGGGCTGTGCTGCCGGTGCAAACTCTGGCTTTAAAGCATTTCAATGGCTTTTATGGGACTGGATGCTTGTGTGCCCGCTCGGGATTGGGAAGAAAGTACTCTGAGACCATGCCAATGGCTCAGCTCTCCCTGCCTGCACCGGGGCAGACTGCAAGCTCAGGCTTAGGCAGGCAGGAGAGCATGGCAGATTCCCGCCGCCATACAGACAGATGTTTCCAGGCTGCATAGTGCTCTGCGGGTCAGATTTGGATGTAACTTGGATGAAAAGAGTTTCTGTGCTGCACGCTCAGTCTCAGAGTTAAACTGCTGAGTGTGGCTCCTACCTAGCGGCCCCAGAGCTAGCAGAAAATGGTACATCCACCATTTTGAAATTGGAAAGAGGTGGAGTCAACATCCAGAGCAGCCCGCTGCTCTGCAACTGATTCAGAGTCACAAGTGGCTCCGCCATGTTGGACTGGGCGGGGCAAGCAGGCAGTATCTGTTTTTGACCTAGGAATGTCACAGCTTAGATTATTAAGTGCTTAGTGATTTTAAAATGCAAAACAAAAATGCTCCTGGATAGTAAAAAATTACAGATTCACAATAGAACAGATTCAGACATACAAGACCTATAAATGGGTCACAATGTTGGATGACTGTACATAGGCTTGGGAGAGAGAAGAAAAAGAATATAGAGAATAAAGTTAATGCCTTAAAAAAAAGGGTAAAGTCTTTAAAGAGGCAGATTACAGATAGTTATAGATTAAAAGAAATAAAGGAAAATAAGCTACGTAAAAATGGAAAATTCACAGAGAGTCTGGATTATGTACATTGTGTTTTCTTTAAAATTTTTGACTGTGAAGGAGCTAAGTACAGAGAGACATTTCATTATATGGGCTGCCAAGCTAAACCAAAATGGATATCATAAGGGTATAATGACTTCAAAATTTGGATCTAAGGATATGATATTTTGAAAAAGAGATTCTTTTGTTTTCACAGAGGATGAGACCCTGTGGATTGCTTCTATCCCAATATGGTATGATAGACCACGCCCTCCTGAAAGGTTGCTGTGAACACCCTCAAAAAATTACTTCACTTAACTGTCAAGTGAGATGAACCTGACACACAGGTTATCATGAAAGACCCGATTAACAGCGCCCCCATACAGCAGGAAGAAGTTTGGAGAGAAATAATTATGTCAATATTCCCAAACATTGTTTATAAATGTTCTTTTACATTTAAAGGGGGATATGATATAGATATGAATAATTTGCATTGGTATGGATTTTAAGGTTAATTTTGTTATATGTATATGTATTTCTGCTCTTGATTAAGGCATTGTGATTGTGTAGTTCATTTTAAAAATGTAATGTATAATTAGGAAATATAGGTTGTTAATGGATAATCATCGACAATAGTCAAGTTTGTAGTCATGTTTGTTAGATTTTCTAGATATATAGAGATATATTTCAGTTAGATAGGCATTCTTCATATCTTTCAAAGACTACAGAATATGGCATTTTAAATGTTTTAATAACTTAGGGCTTTTCATGACAATGAGACATGTCTGCTCCTGGCAGCACCAATCTACTTCAAGAGGAAGATAGGCATCAAAGAGGCTCCTTATGGAGTTTGATAGCCATTTGGGCAAGAAACTGCATGGACTGGACACAAAGAACCCGCAGGGAGAAGACTTCTGAACTTACCTAAAGGTGAGATGGTCTCTCGGGGTTCCTGCTTCATGGAAATGTCTACTGAAACTATGGGCCTGAAGGCTGAAGATGGATGCCCCAATGGTACAAAACAATTCTGGGTGACTGTCCAGGCAGCAAGATGTCTCTGTCATTTCTAGAGTTTGGAAGTTGCTTATTTCTTGTTTACTTAGGTAGTATTATATCCTTCTGGAGTCTTTGATGGAGTTGAAGAATGGATAGTTATAGTTTTCCTTAGTTATGATAAAAGATAAAATAGATATAGATATTGTAACTATAATTCTTGCTTTATAACTGTTCTGTTATATGTAATTTTACTATGTTAAAGTTAAAGCCTTTCTTTTTTGTTTAAACAGAAAAAGGGAAAATGATGGAGGAGGGTTATCTGTCTATGTGTTATTTTCATTGGCTAATAAAGAAACTGCTTGGCTTGATAGGACAGAAAATTAGGTAGGTGGAATAAACAGAGCAGAGTGCTGGGAAGAAGGGAAATGAGAGAGACACCATGGAGCCAACCACCAGGTCAGACATGCTGAATCTTTCCCAGTAAGCCACACCTCGTGGTGCTACACAGATTATTAGAAATGGGTTAATCAAGATGTGAGAGTTAGCCAGTAACTAACTCTCTAGAGATAATGGGCCAGGCAGTGTTTAAATGAATACAATTTGTGTTTTGTTATTTCCGGCGCTAATCTAGCCGTGCGGGAGCCATGCGGGATGAAAAGCAGGCCTGCCCGCAGCTCCTCTCTACAGGAATGTGTGTTGGGTATAAGAGAACACTGCCTGAGCATGACTGTTTTTGTTAGTGCCAATGGGTGTGCATGTCTGTATATAGGAAAGAATGGGGGATACTTCCATGGTTAAGTGTATTTGCTATTCTTCCAGAAGACTCAAATTTCATTTCTAACATCCACATCAGGTAATTCACAAACTTCTGTAACCCCAGATCTGACACCTCTGGCCTCTGAGTTACATGCATGGACACAGGAACACAATAATTAATAGTAATAATAACTCTTAGAAGGAAGGAGTGTGTATATGGATGCATGTGACTATGGATGTGTGTTCCTGTGTTTTCTTGTGTGCATATGCCTATGTGCGTGTCAGGGACTGGAGTGTATTGGCAAGTTGTGTTTACAAGACATTGCCCTGATGCCCTGATCTTCGGGTCTCAGGAGGGCCTTTCCTTCCTCCCTGACCACCTGCCCTGATGCCCTGATCCCTGGGTCTCAGAAGGACCTCTCCTTCCTCGCTGCATCCTCTCTTCACCTCCCTGACTCACCTCATTGTCCTAGATATGTTCTCAGAATAAGGTCAGACCCAGGGGAATAGCAAGGAGGGTGCTCGAGGGCTCGCTGATGTGTTTCCCGGTGGAGAAGACCCTAAAACCAGAACTTTCTGGATTTCTTGAATGCTCCCTTGGATAAAAGTCAGGGCTGGAGCTGGGTGGTGGTGGTGCAGGCCTTTAATTCCAGCACTTGGGAGGCAGAGGCAGGCGGATCTGTGAGTTCAAGGCCAGCCTGATCTACAAGAGCTAGTTCCAGGACAGTCTCCAAAGCTACAGAGAAACCCTGTCTCAAAAAATAAAAAAAAAAGTCAGGCTGGGGGAGTAACAGGTAAGGGAGGATGGACTCTGGGGGCACCAAGAGCACAGAAGCAGGACCACGAGGCCAAAGATCAACTTGGCAAAGACACCTCAGCAACCAAATGAGTGAAAGGTACCAAGAGAGAAGCCGCCACTCGGTGCTGCTCACCTGCCCAGCATGTGTTTCGGGAGGGGTGCACAGATTGTGACCATCCTTCTGCCTCCATCTGCCTCTGGGAGGATATTGTCACTCAACCACTCCCCAGATGGAGACTCTGAAGCTGGAAGAGATAACCTGTGGCTAAGGCCAAAGGCAAGTGACCAGCCAGTCTCCATCCCCACACATCGTATGCACTGCCTGGCCCTCCTCACGCTCCAGGGCCTCTTTCCACATGCAAGCCATCTTTGGGCCCAAAGGTGCTATCCTCACCTCAGAGATGAGCCACCTGAGGCCCAAAGGGAAGAGAGACCTGGGGGGATCAGGTCTGCCTCAAGCAATGTCCTCTCGTGGATGCAGCATGAGTGCTCAGTGCCCCAGCCCCCACCTCCTGAGGCTCCCACCATCCCCTTGGCCTCTGCCCAGTGCTGGGGTGGCACCATTTCCTCACCAGCTGGAAGACGTGGGTGGAGACCCTGGCCAAGGACAATACAGTCAGGCTCCCACCCTGAGGAAGGAAACAACCTCCCCTAGACCTGCACTTTCTCTGCAGCAATCAGCCTGCATGCAGAGGCATTTCTGAACCCTTTCCAAGTTACAGTAACTTCGAGGACAATGGCTATAAATGATGCACAGCCTGACCCTCAAGGCACCCTGGAAAAGAACATGCCAAAAGGAGGCCTGTAGCACCTCACCACTGAGAACATGGAGGTGGACAGAGTTGACTCCAGTGCATTCTTCTACCTGTCTTGTCACCTCAAGAGTTTTGGCCTTGTCCCTCCTGTGTTTAGAGTTTCTGAAGTGCCTGTCCCCGGTCCTTCCCTCAAAACTGGGGGTTCTCCATTCCCAAGGTTCTACCTCCCTCTCGTGATCAATCCACTCCCCAAGAGGAAGCACGCTTTTTCAGAGCCCCAGTATCTCTCATTCTCCCTTTCCATCAACATGGTGGTCCCCCCACATGCCCAGGAAGCTCCCCAGCTCCCCTGAGGTTTAGCTGAATGTAGTTGTCTCCTGGTTCAGCTTCAAGGCCTCTGAACTCCCATCACTCCAGATTGTGTACCCTCAAGACTGCCATGAGAGATATCCTCCTCCCTCTGTGCACCTTCCCCAGCCAGGAAGCTTGGGGAGCAAACTCGGGAGCCCCAACATTTCCAGCCCGGCCACTTTTGTCCTAGCTCCAACCTCCAATGGTAGTAGTAGGCAGGAGATAATCTGATGGGGGGGATAACCCTGATGTCACCTCCAGGCTGCTATCCTGATTGCAGCCATGGGGATCTTTCATTTCAACAGACCACCCTAAGCCATCAGAATCTCCTAGCAGTGCAGTACCCCCAGTGGCCATCCTCTCCCACCTCCACGGCTATCCATCTTGATGAGTTATGAGGTGGGGAGGGGTCTCATCCTATAGCTGGTTCTGGTCACTTGTTCCTGACATGTCTTTGCCTTAATGTCTCTCCTGGTGGCATTACCCAGGGTGGGGTCCCTAATGTTAAGCCCACCGTCAGACTCTGTTCTAGGCAACCTCATATGCCCCTCTGTTCACATGGATATGTGCACCACCTGCCTCTGGTCTGCATCTCCCACCACATGTGGAGCATGTGGCCTGGACCACTGCACTATCCTCCGCACTCAGTGGTACTCAGTGAACACTGGCCGGATGAAGGCACGTCTTCTCTGACAAAGCTGAGAAAGGAAGGAAACTGAGGCTCAGAGGCTGAGTGAGCCAATGGGCCTGAACAAGTGTAATGTTTGGACAGAAGAGCTGTGAACCTCATACGAAGCCAAACAGGCTCTTCTGCACCAGCTTCTTCCCATGCGAGGGTGGGGTCTGAGCCGGTCCCCTGAGTTGGACTATGCACCTAAGACCAAATGAGGACACACACTCCCAACCAAATGCCAAATGCCCATTCCAGACAGCCCTCGGGGATTAACCAGGAAAGGAGGAGAGAGGAAAGGAGAGGGAGAGACAGGAGGGAGGGAGAGAGGGGAGGTATTTTCTTTTGCTCACTGGCTGGACTTCGCAAAGCGTGACTTTGGCACCATATAATGTAATCTCTGTGGAAACTTTCCCAGATCGTGCCAGGGAGAAGTCGGCCTGTTCAACGAGGTCATGAACACAGGGATATGGACACCAGCCCTCACTCACAAGCAAACACCCGTTCACTGACGGCTTTCAGCTCTGTATGATGTTCGGAGGTTTATTCTCTGTGTCACTCGGGGTGGCTCGCAGGGCCTTAGATACACTAACCACACACTCTACTGCTAGTCAACACCCCAGCCTCTCCTGCATGCTCTGAGCCTACCTCACCGATAAGGCTCAAAACTCCAGATACAACAAGGCACACAGTTGGGTGTCTCACCTCTCTTGCACTGTCCCTTTCCAGGTGAATGCATCCCATGCCTTTCCTCTCAGGGTAGTGGCTGCGCCACACACAGGCCCCTGAATGTGTTTTCTGATCTTACACAAGGCAGCATAGCAACACAAGCGGCAGCACTTTGTTTTTAATCTTCCAGCAGACCTTCTAGATCTTTCCACACAGCCTTCCCTCTGTTTCATCTCATGGGAAGCTTGGTGTTACCCCTCCCCACCAGGCCTGACTCTGAGGAGGGCTCAGCGGCCGCAGGGCACCATTCTGCAGAGGCACAAAGCCTCTGGAACCTAGACACTTCCCGAGCATCTTTACAGGAACCCGCATCCTGGGGCTTTCTGATCCAGAACTTCCAGGAACTTCCGGAGCATGTTGGTATGATTCCTTAATTGGAACACTAAGGAGGCAGAGGCAGGCAGATCTCTGGGAATTCAAGGTCAACTTGGTGTACATAGTGAATTGAGGCCAGCCAGAGCTATGTAGTAAGACCCTGTAAAAAAACAAACTCCAAGGAAATTTCAAACTGTTGCATACCTCACATCTCTGTCCCTACAGCCTCCTTGCCACAAAAGCTCCTCCTCTTCCCTTTTTCTGACTCACAGGCATCAAGGGGAATCCTACCCTAGGCCCCTTTCACTTGAGGATCTTCCCATAGCTACCACATTTCAGTTTAGAGAGTCCTCCTTAAAGATCCCCGTGCCTCAACCCCTAAGCTTAGGCTACAAGGTAAGATCTAGGCCAGTCCTGCCACATAACAAGACCGTCACACAAGCATGTGTGTGCACGCGCGCGCGCGCGCACACACACACACACACGCACACAGTCACCAGGTCCACCCGGGTATGTGTCTGGCTGTCTTCCCCTCCTCCACACCCCCCACCCCTCCAGACAGAAAGTCAGCTGCATGGGAACAGGCACAGCACGTGCTTCTCCCGCCCCGGCCCCCAGAAGCTCTGCACCTGCACCTGGCCCAGTCATCCCATCTCCACTTCCTCACTGCATGCTCAGAAGCACTAGAAGATTCCAGACATCTCTACCATACAAAAGAGAAGGCTGAGGCCCAGGGAAGGGAACCTGGTAGAGAAAGCAAGCCGAGACGGGGGTTTTTCTACGGACATTTCCTCTTGGACTGGGGATGTAGCCTGCCTGTTGGACAGCCTGCCTAGCATCTGAGGCCCTGGGTTTCTTCCACAGTACTGAAAAACCAACCAACCAACCAACAGAACAAAACCAGAAGAGCTGCCCACTCAGGGACAGACCCCCAGGGGCTAGATTCTCTGGGAAACAATTCTCCACTCTTTGTCCTGTATATCTGCGTGGGAGTGGAGGGAAGACAGAAGTGACATAGACTCAAGAAAATAACGGGGGAGAGGTAAGAAGGAGCCCTTTGTTAGAGCCTAGGGGTATCTCCAGATGCCCCATCCGAGATTCCAAACTTATTCTCATTCACAAAATACTTTATTCATGGCACAAACATCAGTGTTTTCCAGAGACGTTGAAAGTATGCTCTACAGCTGAAATCCGAGGTGTAGAAATCGGGAAGTGATGATGGCGCTGACAGAATAGGATCCACTAACCCAAGGCCGGCCTCTGCCCCGCAAGAGCCCAGTCACTATCATCCACGACCACGTGGGGACGCTCAAGTCACCGGCCCGTCCTGACGTCATCACAGGCGGTCCGGGCAATCCTGCTCCGTCTTGGGCGGACCTCTCGTGACGTCAGTGGGCGGCCCGGAAGCGACTGCACGTGTGAGTCTTTCCGTACTACCCTGCTCCTCAGCCTTGGTGTCACTGATCATGGGTCGCTCCCGCCGGACCGGAGCGCATCGAGCACATTCCTTAGCCCGCCAGATGAAGGCCAAGAAGCGGCGACCGGACCTGGATGAGATTCACCGCGAGCTGCGGCCGCAGAGCCTCTCGCGGGCCAAGCCGGAGCTGGACGCCGAGCCCGACCCGGACCTGCCAGGGGGCGGCCTGCATCGCTGTCTGGCCTGCGCGTGAGTTCAGCCCGGGACCGAGCAGGGTCTGCGATACCAGCCCATAGCGGGGAAGTCCGGGCGGCGAGCCGGGCGGGGTCTCCTGTCTTGGGACCCGTGGGTCTCTTCGCGCTTGGAATCTGTCCGGGAACGAGCTGGGGCAAGGAGGTAGGTATACTTGAAAAGCCTCACCTCTTTACTCTTCCTCTCATCCTACATTCCTGCAGGAGGTATTTCATCGATTCTGCCAACCTGAAGACCCACTTCCGATCCAAAGACCACAAGAAGAGGTACGAAGGGATCAGGAGAGGGTTGGTGGACGGGTGCCATGCAGGTAGGTCTTGCACCCGATCAGCTCCAAACTCCTCTTCTTCTTTCTCCCAGGCTGAAGCAGCTGAGCATCGAACCCTACAGTCAGGAAGAGGCTGAGAGGGCAGCGGGCATGGGCTCCTATGTGCCCCCCCAGCGCCTGGGCGTGCCCACAGAGGTGTCCACTGAGATCCCTGAGATGGACACATCCACCTGAGGGGCCTTTGGATGCAAGACAGAGAAACTCCATGGACAGTGAGTGGTTCAGCGGCTAGACTGAGAGTGTGTACTTTGGGGTTTGGGGGAGATGGTCTCTTCTGGATAATTCTACCCGAAATAAAGGACCTGGATGAGAGGGTGTACCTCCGATTCTAACTTCTCTTCCAGTCCTCCAGATTCCAGCCCTCAAGAGTTTCTGAGCCAAGATATCTATATTCCCTACCGGGCCCAGCTTTGGAAAGTACCCTCGCCTGCCTTCTTTGAATTTGGGCTGGAGCCCAGGTGCAGTGTGAAACTGGGGAGTAGGATCAGGTTTATTCTGTGTTTCTGGCGATGGCGGAGACTGATCCCCAAAGGAAAAAACGTGGTTTTCTGAGCTTGCAGCCCTCTCCCCTCGGTCCCCTACCTCCGAGCCTGGGTGAGAGGCCGCCCGCTTCATCACGGGGCCTGTGATGGTTGCCGCTGCTTCACCATCTTCCACACCGCGTAGCAGGAGCCGCCTAACCCGAGGACAGCCAACATCGTAGCCACAATCCCAACCAGTGGACTCCGGGGCTCTGCCTTCAGCTCCCCGGCCACCTGCATCTGGGAGAACACAGAGGGTGAACGTGAAGTGCCAACTGAGACTTCTAGGAAGGGGATAAGATGGTGTTGCTGGGTGGAGAAGATACGGACGCCATTTCTGCCCCAGGGAGATTCCACCCCAATCCCTCTCGCCTCATTGCCCATCTAGGTCCCGGCTAGTCAGGCGGCAGGGAACGTGACAGTCTGGCTGTTGGGGGTATCAGCCCCGACATGAGACCTGGAGGAAGAGGTTGGTGGTGCAGAGAGCCAGTATTTAGTGGTTCTTACCTGTAGCACCCGGAAGTAGCCAGGGGTCAGGCGGCGAAATCTCATAGTGGGGGGGCACTGGTCTCCCTGTCAGCCTCTGGAATGGGAGCAGAAATGAAGATGAAATGTTGCGTGGGGTATCCCAAGAGGTGGAAATCAGGACATCGGGGTCCCTGGCCTGTTTTGCCTGGGCACTATGCCCTCAGGATGCTCACCACCGCTGGCTTGCCCAGGTCTGGCAGGGGGCGGGGCAGCTGGATCTTTAAATCTGGTCCCTTCCCCCCTGCCTTGCCAGCCTTAGGAGCAGCTGTCAGGAGAGATCAGCATCAGGTCTGAGTAGCAGCAGCTCCTCCCCCATTCGCCAGAAGCCAGGCCAGGCTTGGAGGCAAAGCCTTGGCTGCCAGTGTACAGGAATCCAGGCAACCAGGTTCTGGGCAGGCTTCCTCAGCCCTGGTCTGGACCGTACCCCTACCTTGGAGAAGTAGATGCAACCAGTCAGCATCCAGCAAAAGAATGACTTGTTAGCCACTTTTCCATCTGGGTTCTGTAAATTCAACCACCTAGGAGGGAGGGGTCACTTCACCTTCCCCACAAGATGGAGTTTCCACAAGCACTTCTCTTGTATGGGCTTTGAAAGAGATCTGCTTATGCAGATAAAATTGTCCATACTGGCCGGGCGGTGGTGGCGCACACCTGTAATCCCAGCACTCGGGAGGCAGAGGCAGGCGGATTCTGAGTTCGAGGCCACCCTGGTCTACAAGAGCTAGTTCCAGAACAACTAGGGCTGTTACACAGAGAAACCATGTCTCGAAAAAACAAAACAAAAATTGTCCATAATGTGTTAAAAATTTTAATTGTGTCTATTTGTATGCGTGTGTTTGTATACACGTGTGTGGCAGTGTAGATATGGAAGTCAAAAGGACAACTTAAGGGGTTCTCTCCTTTCCACAAGTGGGTCCTGGGAGTCCAGTTCAGCTCATCAGGCTTGGCAGCAAATGCCTTTACCCACAGAGTTTTTTTGACAGCCTGCATAATGTATTGAAAGATTAACTGATTAAAATATAGTCTATGTGTCATTGTTCTAAGCAATTTCTGTATATTTTGCTATCACTCTCACTTTTTTCTTTTTTGAGGCAAGGTCTCTACATAATCCTGGTGGTCCTGGAACTCACTTGGTAGACCTGGCTACCCTTGAACTCAGAGATCCATCTACTTCTTTCTGCCAAGTGCTGGGATTAAAGGTGTTCACCATCACACCCAGCTTTTGTTCTCTGTGAAAATGACAGAAAGGGGGCTGGAGAGAGGGCTCAGCCATTAAGAGCACTGACTGCTCTTCTGGAGATCCTAAATTCCATCCCCAGCAACCACATGATGGCTCACAACCATCTGTAATGAGATCTGGTGCCCCCTTCTGGCCTGCAGGCGTACATGTAGCAGAACAGTATACATAAATCTTTAAAAAAAAAAAGTACCAACTGCTGAAAATAAAAAAGGAAAATGTCAAAAAGGATGATATTTTTCAAATACTGTGTAGAATCTGTATAAAGATGGGCCAGGCGGTGGTGGCACGTGTCTTTAATCCCAGCACTCGGGTGGCAGAGGCAGGCCTCTGTAAGTTCGAGGTCAGTCTGGTCTACAAAGTAAGGTCCAGGACAGGTTCCAAAGCTACAGAGAAACCCTGTCTCCAAAAACAAACAAACAAAAAAAGAAAACAAACAAACAAAGATTATCTGCCTAAAGAATCAGAGGGCTAAAGCATTTGTCACTTACAGGCTCTGGAATTGATCTTCAGCATCAGAAAAAAAGCAATAAAAACTAGCTGGTCATGGTGGTACAAGTCTGTAATTCCAGCACTTGGAGGCGGAGGTAGGAAGATCTCCGTGAATTGGAGACTGGCCAGGTCTACATAGTTCCAGAACAGCCAGGTTTACAAAGAGAGACTAGACTGTCTCAGAAACAAAGAGACAAATAATACAGAGAAGACAGATGAAACTCAACAGAGTTCATACCTGTCAATGTGTGAAGCCCTGCACTTCCATCCCCAGCACCCCATAAACCAAATGTAGCTGTTATGTCTGTGACCCCAGGACCCAGTAGAAGGATCATTAGGTTAAGATCATCCTCTGATATATAGGGAAATTCAGGCCTTCTGGGATACCTAAGACTGAAAAGCAGAGAAACAGCATACAACTATTTCAGACTATGGTGGTCCTTAGCCCACTCTTGACTACACCTGATGGCATTCTTTGTCTCAGGTCTGTCACACAGCCACCATTGCTTAGGTAGACCTATGTCTAGCTGACTATTGGTATCTTCGACAAAAATACCTTTCTCCAGAGTGGAGGCTTGGGGATTTAGACATATAGTAAAGAATACGAAGACACAAATGAAAATACTAAAACGCAGAAACATATAGGATAGTATTGGAAGGGAATTTCAGTGAGTACTGAAAATTCGCCAATGTTTAATTTCCATCTGGTTAATATACCCCTGACTCCCAAAAGTAGGAATAAGACAAGAGACTGCATTAACATACAAATTGAAAGTCACGGGCTACATTCACCACTCTTGCCCTAGACTCACACCCTAGACCAAATACTCTGTAGGCAAACCACTCCATGGGTGGAATCCCATGTTATTTCCATAAAGGGAACTGGAACTTAGTTGGATCCTTAGACTTTTGTTTTAGGTAGGAGCCAACTACTTCCCTATTCCAGGAGCACCAACTCTGATTTACATCTAGGTGGGACCTTCGAGGGGGAAGTACAATAACCTTAAAGGAACAAGAAACGAGTCCCAGCAGGGTGATGGTGGTACACACCTTTAATCCCAGAACTCAGGAGGCAGAGGCAGGTGGATTTCTGTGAGTTCGAAACCAGCCTGGTCTATAAGAGCTAGTTCCAGGACAGGCTCCAAAGCTACAGAGAAACCCTGTCTCGAAAAACCAAAAAAAGAAAAGAAAAGAATCCCAAACTCTCTAAACTGTCTGACCTTTGGCCACTTTGGGTCTCCACAGCAGACTTAGATAACCAAATGGCCACTCTAAAGCTGTCCCACTCTGGTGACCCAGACTTCTCCATCATGCTTCTGCATTCTCTATTTTTGGTTGTTTGCTGATCCGTTTGAAGGGAAGGACTAGGGGTGTGGTGGTGTTGGAGCACATGCCCAGCACGTAAGGCCCAGAGTGCAGTCCCCAACACCACAAAAAGTAGTAAGAAGCAAGCCAGCACACCCCTCCTGATTAATGTTCCTATTTATTGAGACAGAGTCTCTGCATAGCCCTGGCTGACTTAGAAGTCACTATGTAGGCCAGGATGACCTCGAACTCAGAGATCTGCCTGCCTCTGCCTCTACACCGCTGGGATTAAAAGCATGCGATGCCGCTGTCACCACCACCACCCGGCTATTTTTTAAGATAAAAAAGGTTGTGTGTATAAGCATTTGCCTGAATGTATGTCTATGTACCACTTGCATGCCTGGTGGCCTCACAGGCCGGAAGGGGTCACTGGATCCTGTAGCATGATTAAACCCCGGAGACAGATAATGGGGTTCAACACGAAGACCAGACAAGCAAAGCAGCCAGCCACTGGCTCTTACCTCAACCTCAGTCCAAAATCGCGATCCTGCCTCTAGGGATTCTCAGAAAGAGACTGAGCCTGAGTGCTGTCTCCTCCCAATTTATATTCCTCTCTAGTGCTGGAATTTAAGGCGTGCACCACTAACACCTGGTTTCTATGGCAAACTAGTGTGACTACTGGGATTAAGGGTGTATCTCATTACTGCCTGGTCTGTAAGGCTGACCAGGGCAGCTGTTTTATCCTCTGATCTTTAGGCAAGCTTTCTTTGTTAAAATACAAATGAAATAATACTGCATTTCCCCTTTTTTTCTAAAATAAAAAAGCTATAACTAATATAAGAAAGACAATATACAATAAGTACAATGACTGTATATAATATATATAATGCAATAATGTCTAGTCCATTTGCATTTGACAAGTTCAGAGAATATAATGCATAGCTATCCTGGTCTTGGTGAGTCCAAAATCTTGTACCTGATTTATTTCTTCTTCTTCTTCTTTTTTGTTTTTTTGAGGCAGAGTTTCTCTGTGTCATTTTGTTGCCTGTCCTGGAACTAGCTCGAACTCACAGAGATCCTCCTGCCTCTGCCTCTGGAGTGCTGGGATTAAAGGTGTCTGCCACTACCGCCTGGCTCCTAATTTACTCTCTATCATGACTTGCTTGCTACATCAGGTAAGCAAGGAAAACTATAACTTTCTAGTCTTCAACTCTCTCATAGACCCAAGAAGGAAATAATATTAACTGAGTAAGCAGGAAGTGTGAACAAGCGACTTCCAGAAAATGTGAGAAATGACAGAAACAGCTGGCTGCCTGGACAGTCGCCCAAAGTTCCTCTGCAATGTTGGGGCATCCATCTTCAGCCTACAGGCCTGGCATATCCGACAAACTTTTCTGTGAAGCAGGATATTCTGAAGGGCTGACCCTCCTTGTCTTGACAGTGTTTGACAGTCTCTTTCTTTGGTGTCCTGCTTGTCTAATTAGAACAGCATACTGTGAGCAGTCAAGGCAAGGGCATTTTCTTGCCCAGGAGCTTACTTTTGCCATAAAAAAGTAAACTCAGCTGCGCAGTGGTGGCACACACATTTAATCCCAGCAGAGGCAGAGGCAGTAGGATCTCTGTGAGTTCAAGGCCAGTCTACAAGAGGTAGTTCCAGGACAGGCTACAAAGCTACAGAGAAACCCTGTCTTGAAAAAACAGAAAAAAAAAAAGTAAACTCCATGTATAGTTTCTTCATTGCCCATCCTCTTCTCTGAAGTAGATTGGTGCTGCCAGCGGCACACATGCCTCACTGTCATAAAAAAGGAGCCTATGTTATTAAAACATCTTAAATGCCATATTCTATAGATCTCTGAAGTGTTTGAAGATGATCTGTCTATCTAAAATATTTCTGCTTGACCTTGAAAACATTCCTAATGTGACGACAAGTTCGATTAAAATAGATGACTAATTACTAACCTGCATTTTCTTATTATCCTAAGCAGTTGGTGTAATGATCTGTTCTGTCTCTTTAAGAGACAAGCCATGCCAACTCCCTCCCTGCTTCTGCTGAGGCAGGCAGATCTTCCACTTGCAGCCTGAGTCTCTTCCTTTTCCATCTCCCTCTGGAAGAGGCACCTTCTGCCTCTCCCCCTGCTGCCACTGCTCAGGGACCTGCAGCATTTCTGCCGTTGCAGCTGCCAGGATCCTGCAGCATTTTTAATTAATCCATTACAATTGGTATTAATAACTTTCAAAGACTAGAAATTTGCATTACATTGTTAAATGAAGTGTGTAGGTAGAATTCCCTAAACAAGTTTAGAAACGTATGTACAGTATGTTTTAACAAAATTAATCTCACACCAGGTGGTGGTGGAGCACACCTCTAATCCCAGCACTTGGGAGGCAGAGGCAGGGGGATCTCTATGAGTTTGAGGCCAGCCTGGTCTACAGAGCGATTTTCAGGACAGGCTCCAAGCTACAGAAATACCTTGTCTCGAAAATTAAAAAAAAAAAGAAAACTAATAATAATCTCAAATTTGTATATAATATATAAGAGTCCAATCAATTATAAAATATTTAAAACCAGTAATTGCTTTCTAAAAGTATATTCAATAATCCACTGTTTTATCTTACCAGGATCCCTGGAACTAGAGTCACAGACAGTTGTGAGCTGCCCTCTGGGTGCTAGAAACTGAGCCCAGGTCCTCTGGAAGGGCAGAAAATGCTCTTCACACTGAGCCACCTCTCCAACCTTTGTTTTGCCTTTTGAGACAGGTATTTCACCAAATCTGCCCAGCATTCTTTAAAATATTATATAAACATTAAAATTTTTATCGGGGTGCTTAAATTGGTATCTCTACATAGCCCTGGCTGACTTGGAACTCACAATATTGACCAGGCTGGCCTCAGACTCAGAGTCCACCTACCTTTGCCTCCGAGTACTGGGCTTAAAGGTGTGATCCTAAAAATTATTTTGTGCTCTTTTTATGTTTTCTTTTGTTTTTTGAGACAGGGTTTCTCTGTGTAACAACCCTAGCTGTCCAGAACTCGCTCTGTAGACCAGGCTGGCCTCGAACTGACAGAGATCCACCTGCCTCTGCTTCGCAAGTGCTGGGATTAAAGGCGTGCACCACCATCACCTTTTTCAAAAAGGTTTTGTGTGTCTGGGTGTTTTGTCTATATATACATGTGTGTGTGTGTGTGTGTGTGTGTGTGTGTGTGTGTATGCATGCAGCTTTTGAGGAGGCCGGAAGAGGGCACCAGATCCCAGGAACTAGAGTTACAGATGGCTGTGAGTCACCATGTGGGTGCTGGGAATTGAACTTGGGTTCTCTGCAGGAGCAGCTCCTCTTAACTGCTGAGTCATCTCTCCAGCCCGAGTTGTGCTGTTTTTGAGAGCATTATTTAGCTGGCTCTGTGATACAAACTGTCCCTTTTTTTTTTTTTTGGAAGCCAGAGCAGGAAAATCATCTATCCATGAGTTGAGAGCAATTTGAGCAACACGGCAATAATGAATAGCTTCTCAACAGTTGTGTGGCAACGATAAGCGTGCATTCAGGAGGCAGCTCATGTGTCTGCAAACGTCTCTTCAGGCGAACAGCTGATGTGTTTCCTCTTCATCTGTTACCAATAAAGGCTGTTTGTGCCCTAAAATAAATAATAGCTAAATTAATGTAAAGTTTTACTTTGAGAAAGGGTTTCTAGTTCAACAGACTGTCAAAGGGGTCACAACAAGAGGAGGCAGAGGCTCTCTCTGAAGGTTGTTATTTACTTAATTTTAATTTCTGCTGTTTCATTTTTTGTTTTTGGAAGGGGTTCACTCTGTAGTTCAGGTCCTCCTGGAACTTGAAGCCATGCACACTGCCTCAGCCTCCAGAGCCTGGAGGTTACAAGCTGGAGTCACCGTGACCGGCTCTCCAAACATGTCAAGCCATTTCCTCCGATACTCACAAATGTCCCATGAAGCAAGGGCAGTGATGCCCTGAAACTGAGCACCGGGTCAGCTGTCAGCGCAACAACTCCGGATGGCAATAACAAAAGGTATCCGGGGACCCCCCCCCTCGCGAGTGGGGGATGAGGCCACCCATGCGCTTCTGTTCTGCACCAGCCACTCACCAGGTTCTCTTGTTGTTGCTTTAGGTGCTAAGAGGTCAGAATCCCGGGCTGGGGGATGGGGCCAGTTTTTTGTTCTGTTGTTTTAGTCTCCCTGTGCAGCCCTGGCTAGCCTGGAATTAGGCTAACGTCAAACTCACAGGGATCCTCCTGGTGAGGCCAGTTTCGAGATGAATCTCCTGCCAGTTCCGGACTGCCCGAGTCACACCCCCGTGGCGTCAACCCCGGAGCCCGATGGCGTAGCTGCCAAAGTCCTAGGATGCCAAAGGGGCAGGGCAGGAGGAAGGCAGACGGGGGCCAATGGCAGTCCAGCGCCTCACCTGGGTGACCACGTGGGCCCAGGTATGCGGCGGCCCCACCCTGGCCCAGCCCGGCGGACTCCGGGCTCCGTCTGGGAGCGGAAATTCCTGCAGGGGCTGGACGCTGTGAGCGGAGCTCAGCATGGAGCCCGTGGAAGCCTGGACCCCTGGGAAGGTGGCAGCTTGGCTGAGAGGTTGGTGAGCTGGGGGCAGAGGTGGACTTGAAGGGAATAGTGTGGTGTCCTTTGGACAGAAAGTAGGGAGGGGGGAAAAGGAGAAAGAACCTGCCAAGTCTATTAGTCAACAGGTATTTATAGACGATCTGCCATGTATCAGTGTACCAGGCTCCCCTGAACAGGCACCGTGCTGGTAGACATAGGCCAGGCGACACCAGAGGCCCTAAGACACAGGAAAGGGTCTTTCCACGTCTTTGTATGTCTTTGTATGTTCAAGCGCCTGCCAGGGTGGCAACGGGCAGGTGCAGTAATAGGCAAAACAGGGTGGCCCTGGTGGCCCACGCCCCCTTTATCTCTGTCATCTTCCCTGTGCCCCAGGGCCCTGCCAGCTGCTTATTAAGCCCATTTTTCGGAAGTCCAAACATATACAGAGCCAGGAAGTGATTTGTTCAGTCTTGGAACAGGGCCCTCGCTGGTGTGGCTTCCTCAACCTGAGGCGGGCAGTGAGAGAAGCAGCAACCTGAGGCGGGCAGTGAGAGGAGGCCGTTCTGAAGGGGTGAACACAGCCCCACCCTGGGGTTACCGGCAGAGGGAAGATCACTCCCCAGGCGACCAAGAGACGCAAACACAGGCAGACTCAGAGAACTGAGGGCCTTCTGTGATCGCAGCAGGGAGTGGGGAGGCCATTGCTCTCACAAGGGGCAGCTGGAGCTCGCTGGAGGCCTTCATTGTGAGCAGCCCAGCCAGCCCAGCCAGCCCAGCCAAGCTGCAGTCACGCTCCCAGGCTGGGGCCCAGGCCAGCGCCGCCACTCCCCAGGTCTGTGAGCACAGGTCTCAGTTTCTCTACCATGAAACTGGACAAGATATGACCATGCTGGTGTGACTGGCATGTGTAACTCAGTGTTGGTGTCTCCTGGGAGACATGTAACATGGGAAGGAAGTTGTCCAAATAACCCTGGCTTAGTGAGCTGCCAGTCAGGACTCTTACTGTCACAGGAGGACTGAGAAACACCCGATGACTACACACATTCCCAGTGACAGTCTAGCCGGGTGGGGTGGGAGGCATGAGCAAGCCACTGTCTCTCCCGCCATCAGGTCTCCCACTGTGTATCAGGGATGATGCGTAGTCCCCACCTTCTAGAAACGTGAAGATCAATGTGACGATACGTGTAGTGATACTTTATTTGTAACATTTGACTCTGTTTTTTTATTAGTAATACCAGTTAGAATTTGTGCTACAAATATGGGTGAAGTTCTTTTTATTTATTAGTTCTGGAGGCAGGGTTTGTTTCCCTGTGCAGCCCTGGCTGTCCTTGAACTCACTCTATAGACCATGCTGGCCTCGAATTTAGCGATCCCCTTGTCTCTGCATTCCAAGTGCTGGGCTTAAAAGCATGCACCACCACACTTGACTAAGGGTAAAGCTCTTGAAACATCGCCTCCCACAAAGTCAGGTCACAGTGGACAGCCTGGCAATAGTGTGATGGCTGTTACTACCCGACGGTGGCCCTAGTGATTGGCACACATCAGTTGTCTAAAACACATGGTTAGAAGGCAGCTGCTTTCATTGTTCCCATTTATTTTTAAATTTTTATTTCCCTAATGTATATGAGTATTTTACCTGCATGTATGTGTATGCACCTTGGGTGTGCTTATGCATGGTTATGGGCTACCACCATGTGAGCGCTGGAAACTGAGCCAGGGTCCTTTGTAAGAACAGTAAGTGCTCTTAACCACTGAGCCATTTCTCCTGTTTTTGTTTTTTTGGAGATAGGGTTTCTCTTTAGCTTTGGAGCCTGTCCTGGAACTCACTCTGTAGGCCAGGCTGGTCTCAAACTCACAAAGATCTGCCTGCTTCTTCCTGCTTCTTCCTCCCAAATGCTGGGATTGAAGGGCATGTGCCACCACCACCTGGCTGCACAGGACTATCTTAAGTGTTAACTCCCACTCAGCTCTCCCTAACTCCGGGGGGGGGGGGGTAAGGGGTAGGGATCCTGGGGAACAAGCTCAGTCCTCAGCCAGAGCAATGTGTCTAGTTCTCAACCACTGGAGCATCACGCTCGACTCTTTTGTTTTATTTTTTGGTAACTGGATTGCAAGGTGTTTGAGCATGAATTTGGTAGATGGCAATGCCAGCAGGTTGGACACACTTGCTAGAATCGCTGCTGTATACCATTCTCAACTCAGTAGCATCAACTGTGAGATGGGACAGAAGCCAGCCCGGGTCTCAGGGTTGTCATTAGCGACAGGTAGGAGGGGAAGAGCTCTGATGTAATGGAACCTCAGAGTGGTAATGACACCTGTTTCTCCACGCTGACCCCTTGCTCCAGGCCTTGATGACGCTCTGCAGGACTATCCCTTCGAGGACTGGCAGCTGCCTGGAAAGTACCTGCTGCAGCTTTGTCCCCAAAGCCTTGAGGCTCTGACTGTGTGGCCTTTGGGCCACCAGGAGCTCATTCTAGATGGGGTGGAACAACTCCGGGCCCTGGTGAGTAAGCACTGGCCATAGCATCCGCCACACTGGTTGTAGCATCCATCAGTCTGGGGATTTACCCATGTGGGCTGGCTGTCGAGGGGACAGTAAGATGCCCGTTTTTGATGCAGGGCTCCAAGCTACCAACAGAGAACCTTCAGAGTCTGGCTCAGGGGCTGCTAGAAAGGGCCCAGGCCTTGCAGAGCTTGGTCCAAGGCCGTTTGGGAAACTGCCCAGAGACTCCCTCTGATGTCCTCTCTGCTGCTGTGGAGCTGGTGCGGGAAGCCCAGGCCCTCCTCTCCTGGCTCAACAGGTATTAGGCTTGGGGTGACTTCTGACCCTTCTCATCCTGGGGCCTGGGACTGAAAAACAGTACTTGTCTCTGGATCAGATATGTCAGAGCAAACCCAAAAGTCTGTGCAGGGACACCGGGCCACCTTGCCTCCCGCCCCACCCTGGAGCTTGTCATCCCAATGGTTTTATGAACAGTTGAGTTTTTGTTTGCATGTTTGACATTTGTGTGTATGTGTGTGTATTGGAGTGTTTGGGGGTGGGCTTGCACAGGAGTGTATGCGAAGGTCAGAGCATCCCTTGTAAGAATCAGTTTTCGTCTTCCACCGTGTGAGTCCTGGGTATTGAACTCAGGAACTCAGGCCCTCACCGCTGTAGGTGAGCACCTTACGGATAAACAATCTCCCTGGTCCCTCAACAGCTCTTGAATAGAGAGCTTCCCCTTTGCTGGCAGTTGTCTGTCCTACATGTCCTACCTCAAGTGTCTCCTCCTCAGGGATTCCTGTGTCACCCTTTCGGCTCATTTGTAATACTCAGAACAGTTGAAGTTAAGTCATTAATAATAGAACTGTCTGTTTGATGACTGTCTCCCTGGTGCCGACTACAGGGCCTGGCACACACGGGACAAAAAGGTCCTGTGCTGAGCCCAGCGCACTGAGGTAGGAGTTGTCTCCACCTCTCAGGTGAGGAATTATACCCAACACAGTGTCTTAATTGTCCTTCCTGCCAGGTACCTCTTCTCCCAGTTAAATGACTTCTCTGCCTGCCAAGACATTGGTGTGTTGTGCCAGGAGCTGGGCCAGGTCTTGCAGGAGGTAGGAGGACAGGGGCCACTCCAGGTCTCAGAGCTTTTTATAACCTGTGAATCAGACCAAGATTAGGTGTGAGAGCTGGAGGGGGGCGGGGGTGCGGAGAGCAAGCACAGGAGAAGGTCTGCCTCTGGGAATGGGGTAACAGGTAATGGGGTGGGTTGTGGGATGTCTCTGGCAGAAGTTCAGGTGACGTTTGGGAAGGATGGCAGAAGAGGACATGGGTAGTAATTGAGTCAGGTGTCATGTCGGAGGAAGGAAACCTTGGCGTTGAACACTGAGACCATTCTAGTTCTGTCAAGTTCTACTAGTTAGAGAAAGCAAGTGAAGAACATCAAAGGCCCTTCTTAGCCTCTCCCCAGGTCCTCAGGAGAAAATGGCCCCCACTGCCATCTAAAAGGGGGCTACTGTACTCTCTGTTTTCAGGACTGCCCAGAGGCTGAGAAGGAAAGCAACATCCTGAGGATTGTGAGTCTCGGGGCTGGGTGGGGAGGCATAAGATGTGGACTCGGATGCAGCCAGACAACCTGCCCTCCTCCCCCAGTGCAGTCACGTGGCCGGGATCTGCCACAACATCCTGAGCTGCAGCCCAGAAGAGCTGCTGGAGCAGAGGGCTGTGCTGGAGCAGGTGCAGCTGGGCGACCCTTCGGTGAGTTCTGACTCTCACCCTCTCCTGCAGCCGCCCGCAGCCTTGGCTGAGCCCTGAATTGTGGCCCGGGAGTTCCAGCATCTGTATTGCTAAGTCTGTTGTGTACAGATGTTTGAGGGCCCAGAGGACCTACCTGGAGTCTCACCTTTGCTGGGCACCTTACCCAAGCCAGAGGGGCTATTTAGTGTGGCCTGGGTGACATTCCAGCCCTGACAGGGTTCTGGAGCAGATTCATAGAGATGGGAGGGAACGCTTACACTTTAAACTTGACCAGTTAAGAAAACCAGAGTTAGGGCTGGAGAGATGGCTCAACGGTTAAGAGCACTGGCTGCTCTCCCGGAGGACCCAGGTTCAATTCCCAGCACCCACTTGGCAGCTCACAACTGTCTGTAACTCCAGTTCCAGGGGATCTGACACCTTCATAACAAATGCATGCAAAATAAAGTTAAATAAATATTAGGGCTGGAGTCATAGCTCAGCAGTTAGGAGCACTGACTGCTCTTCCAGAGGACCCAGGTTCAATTCCCAGAACCCACAGAGCAACTAAGAACTGCTTGTAACTCCAAGATCTGACACTCTCACACAGACATACATGAACACCAATGCACATAAAATAAAAACAAATTATTAAAGAAAGAAAGGAAACCAGAGTTGCTCCCCCTGCCCTCCAACCCCATGTCATCCCCCATTCTCCCTTCAGGAAAAGTTCTGAGGTTCTGCTTTTGCTACCTCAGAAATCAGCGACCCAGCTTTCCTGTGGTCTTATGGGTCCGTGTGTGTCCGTGTGTGTTTGTGTGTGTGTGTGTGTCTGTGTGTCTGTGTGTGTGTGTCTGTGTGTTGGCAACGAGCCCAAAGTTACACAGCAGTTACAATCCCATCTTGAGGCTCTGCTCCCATTCTGTGTACCTTAGAGTCCTGGTGCCCAGGTGAGGTACTGCCCATTGGCTCTGCTCAACCCCGGTTTACTTGACTTAGCTCCTATCTCTGCAGGATCTAGAAATCCATACCACCAGCAACTGCCTACACTTCGTGTCCCAAGTCGGTGCCCAGGTAAGAGCCCCACCGCTCTTACCACCCGTGCCTACCCTGAATTCTCAGCTGCAAGCCATGCCAGCTTCAGGTCCAGGAAAGCCCCATTCTCTGCCCCTCCTCACACCAGGCTCCCACCAGCTCCCAGATCCTGCCAGGAGATGAGATTGTCCAGATTAATGAACAGGTGGTGGTGAGTGAGGGACGGGGGCAAGGTGGTGGTGATGGGTGCTGAGGAGACGCGTGGGGGCAACAGGAGCGTCGCCTGAGGGGTTTGCCTCTTGTGAAGACCAGGGCTGCGGGAGCTGCCTTGCATGACATGCGCCAACATAGGAAGGTCTCAGGGTGACCCCCTGAGGAGTGGGGTTTCACCTGGGTTCTGGCCTTTCCTCTCTCAGAGCTCAGTTAAAGAGGCTCCTGGAGGCTCCCTGAAGGTGGACAGAGAGGGTGCTCCTGACAGGGAAGAGTTACTGGGCAGTTTAGAACCTCACTCAGTGTCCCTGTCCCCCAGGTGGGCTGGTCCCACAAGAACGTGATGGAGCTGCTGAGGGAGCCAGGAAGGGTCAGCCTAGTGCTGAAGAAGATCCCAGTGCCCGAGACCCCTTCTCAGGTACCTGCCCCTCAACCCCTCCTGCCTACTTCCTCACTCCCGTAGGCAGCTCTGTCACTTTGTCTCTGGTTGTTCACAGATGCCCCTGGACTCCCCTCACCTGCCAAGCCAGTCCCTGCCTCTGACCCCACTATCTCCCAGGTAACAAGCTCTGTCTACTGGGTGTGTCTGGTTTTTTGTTTTGTTTTTGTTTAAAGAAAGGAAGGAAGGAAGGAAGGAAGGAAGAAAGAAAGAAAGAAAGAAAGAAAGAAAGAAAGAAAGAAAGAAAAAAGAAAGCTTAACGTGTATTACTTCTTTCTTAAAAAACAAAAAACAAAAGAAAACCTTTATTTTATGTGAGTTGGTATGAAGGTATCAGATCCCCTGAAACTGGAGTTCAGACAGTTATGAGCTGCCATGTGGGTGCTGGGAATTGAACCCAGGACCTCTGGAAGCGCAGTCAGCGTCCTTAACCTCTGAGCCATCTCTCTGGCCCTTGTTTTGGTTTTTGAGACAGGATTTCTCTGGGTAGCTCTGGCCGTCCTGGAACTCACTTTGTAGACCAGGCTGGTCTCACTCACAGAGATCCACCTGCCTCTGCCCCCCAAATGCTACAATTAAAGGAGTGAGTCGTCAGGCCCGACTTCCAGGTATTCTTGAAGTGGGGACCATCTCCTGTCCTCTTGTTTTCCACAGGGTTCCGTCCGAAAGTCTTTTTGCCTTCAACCTGTCTGCAGATGGAAGTCCTGGACCCAGCGCTGCCTGGACAGGTAGTTTCACAGTCCTGGCAGGTGGCACAGAGCCCCAGCAGGTGGCACATGCTCTGGAAATGGCGTCTCCATGCTGACTTTCCTACCCACAGGCCTGGGCCTGAGCTCATGGATTTCCCTTCTCTCTCTTTCCTGCCTGACAGACTCTACCTCCCTTGACACTAAGTCCCTGCCCACGCCCCCTCCAGCCCCAGGCACTGTTTCAGAAATAACAGCAGAGTCTCCTGAGACGTCTGGACACTCTGACCAGGTAAACTCAAGGACTCAGCAAGGAGGGCCATGGGCTCTGGCTCTAGAACCTTTTCTGAGCTCTTCGTGGTCTTTGCAGAGTTCCACCCTTGGTCGGAAGAAATCAAAAGGTATGAACGCCCCTGACTGGGTGGGGTCTTAGAAATCTTTATAGGGCTGGGCAGGACCCCTCAGTGCACATACATGCTTCCTACACAACAGTCTTTTCTGGAACCGTGGACCCCTGCTTCTAGCCTAGGCCTCTTGCTAGCTCTGAGACTGAGAAAGTACCCTCTGATTGTCAGTTTTATCTCATGTGGTGTGTGCGTGTGTGCGCACGCGCACATATGTGTGTGTGTGTGTGTCCATGTGTGCGTGCGTGTGCATGTCCCAGAACTTCCCAGAGCTGTGCATTCTACCACTAAGCTGTATGTCCAGCCTCTCTAAAATCACTCCACCTGAGGACATTTGTGACATTGTGAGCCCAGAGTGTGAGTTCAGACAGTCTACTGGGGATTCCCATGGAGGCAGGTAGACTGAGGGAAGGATGCCTGCTGGTCCCTCATCAGCATGCTCTGCTGTGTCGGGGCAGGTATGGCCACAAGGTTGAGCCGCCGACGGGTGTCTTGCCGGGAGCTTGGCCTGCCAGACTGTGATGGATGGCTTCTACTACGCAAGGTACCTGGAGGCTTTATGGGCCCACGCTGGCGCCGCTGCTGGTTTGTACTCAAAGGACACACCCTCTACTGGTACCGCCAGCCCCAGGTGAGACCCCATGAACACTTGCCTAGGTACCATGTGGACCTAAGGCCACCGTTCTTATCTGTTTGACACAGGGAAGCGCCATACCTAGTCCTAGGCCTTAGTATTCCATTTGTAAAGTGGGGTGGCTTGGTAGAGAAATGAGTTTATCCATGTGTAAAAGAAGGTTGTAGGGGGACTGAAAAGCTGACTCGGCAGTTGAAGCACTGGCCACTCTTGCAGAGGACTGGTGTGTAGTTCCCAGCACTCGCATGGTAGCTCACAGCTGTCTCTAACCCCAGTTCTAAGATATTCAGTGTCCCCTTCTGACTTTTGTGGGCACCAGACACACATGTGTGCACAGACATGCATCAGTCTGGGCTACATAGCAAATTTCAGGCCAGCTCAAACAACAGAGTGAGACTCATGTCTCAGAAGAAAAGAGCCAATGAGATTGTTTGTCACCAAACCTGATGGCCTGAGTGTAATTCCCATAACCCACATAGTCTGGTAAGCTGTCCTCTGATCTCCATATGTCTTGTGGCATGGGTGGGTGCACACACACGCATGCACACACACACACACACACACACACACACACACACAATAGATAAATGCAAGCCTTTTTTTAAAGTGTAGGGAAAGTCATTTTTATTCTCCTTACCTCCCTTTTCTTCTGATATTCTATCCAACTTAGTGATGGGCCGCTCAATCACTTATTCACTTGGTAGACATCCAGGTGCCTACTGGACCCAGCTCTGAGTTAGAGCCCTGGGGGTACAGGGGAGATTTGTTTAGTCCCTGCCCCTCTTGTAACTTAGAGGCCCATGGGGGATAGGCTTGAAGGAGAAAGAACAATGGGCCATGTGCTAGGATGAAGGGACTTCCAGGCAACGTGTGGGAGCCCAGAGAGGTGTCTGATCTAGTCCAGGGAGTCCATAAGCTTCTTCGGAAAGCTGTGTTTGGATGTTTGTCAGGTGAAAGGGGAAAGGAAAACTAGGAAGGGAAAAGACTTAGGACACAAAGCAGCTCATGGGAGAGGGCCTGTCTGAGCAAGCTCCTCCCCTTTGGCTATCTTTCTGGTACCTTTGCTCTCCTTTCTCTGCTCAGAGGTCCCCTTGGCCACACCTCCTGCCCTGAGCTCTAGAAACCCAGACAGGTAACTAGGAAGCTTGAGGGCACGTGGCTCCGTGCTGACCTGGGGCTCCATGGCGACATACATGCCGATCTGGGACTCGGTGCTGACCTTCATGTTGTGATTCCCCCAGGATGAAAAGGCTGAAGGGCTTATCAACATCTCCAACTACAGTCTGGAGAGTGGACAGGACCAGAAGAAAAAATAGTTAAGTCTTGAGATGGGATGGGATGGGATGGGGAGAAAAAGGGAGAGGAAGGGTGGGGTAGGGTGGACATGTGGCAGGTGGCTGGGATTCCTGATCCAGCCTCTCTCTGGGTTCTGAATGGGCATGCCTAGAAGAGACTGTGATTTGGTTTTGCTTGCCGGCAGTGTGTTCCTGCTGACCCATGACGTGTACAAGCCCTTCGTCTTTGCTGCTGAGACCCTGTCTGATCTGAGCATGTGAGCACCTCTTCCCTATTCTCATGGGGTCCCCAGCCTCCACATGCTCAAAAGCTGGGCTCAGGAGACTGGACTCAAACCGCAGCTCTCAGAAAGCCTCAGTTTCGTCATCTGCAGAATGGGCAAAGGAGAATTTCAACCTAAGTTGCTCTCTGAGGGTCAGATCTGTGTATCTGGGACATGGTGGTTCACCCCTTTAATTCCAGCATTTAGGAAGCTAAGGCAGGAAGATTGCAAGTATGAGACCAGCCTGGGCTACATAGTGAGTTTCAGGTCAACCAGAGCAATATAATAAGACACTGCCAGGTGGTGGTGGTGCACGCCTTTAATTCCAGCACTGGGAGGCAGAGGCAGGCAGAATTCTGTGAGTTCAAGGTCAGCCTGGTCTACAGAGCGAGTTCCAGGACAGAGTCCAAAGCTACACAGGGAAACCCTGTCTCAAAAAACAAAACGAAACAAAAACAAACAAACAAACAAAAACAAGAAGGAAAGAAAAAAGAACCGGGAAGAGAACCGAGGATGGAATCCAGTATAGAGTGCTTCTTACTTCCTTACACTCAGACTCCAGTGTCATACAAAAAAGTTCGGGAAAAAAAGTTAAAAACTGTAGGTAAAGGGTGAAAAGCTCAAAGATAAGTGGGCATCAGTGAATGGGAACCCCACAGCCCACATGCTCCCTCCTCTACAGGTGGGTACGTCATCTCATTACCTGCATTTCCAAGTACCAGACTCCAGGCCAGGCAGCCTCTGCCAGAGAAGAAGGTGAGTATCAACAGCGTGGGAGAACGGGCCCAGACATCACTGAGTTCCTGCCTTTCCCAGACTGGGTGCTGGAGTTCGAATCCCCTGGCCCACTCCCTGGCCTCCCTAAAGCCACTCTGGTTCTTCGACTCCTCACTGTAGATTGCTACAGCGAGACAGAAGCTGAAGACCCTGACGAGGAGGCTGGGTCCCGCTCCGCTTCGGTGAGTAGAGTCACTTCACATGAGGAGGTAGGGGCTGGACAGCAGGATGTGGGGGGCTCCGGCTGATCCTTGCTCTCCTTCGCCTTGATGCAGCCTAGCCTGGCTCCAGCGTGGAGTGACACATCACCCACGGTTTCACCGTCGCAGAGTCCGAGGACGTCCTTTGGCTCTTCAGCAGGTGCTACACGGGATGAAGGGCACTGGGCTGCAGAGATGTCCTGAGTATGTTCACGTGTTCTCATCCTGTATCCTGCTCCCACAGACAGCAGTGACAGGGTTCTGGAAGGAATGGTACAGGGACTGAGGCAGGGGGGTGTGTCCCTCCTGGGGCAGCCACAGCCCCTGACCCATGAGCAGTGGCGGAGCTCTTTCATGCGGCGCAACCGTGACCCTCATCTCAATGAGCGAGCGCACCGCGTGCGGGCACTACAGAGCACCCTCAAGGTGAGCTGGGAGCACTGGGCATGGGCAAGGATGAGGCTCCGGGCTTCAGGCCCTGGCGTCTGGTTCCCAGCTCCACTGTGAGCTCCAGACGGTAGACTGAAGGCTCGAAGCCCTGGCTTTCTGATTCTGGGGCCCAGTTCTGGACTTCATACTCCCATTTGAGGCTCAATGGTTTCCCGAGCCAAGTTCTAGAAGGTTCTGTGTACAGAGGCTCTTGGGCTGGAGTATCCTGGTGCTGGGCACAGTACATGAAGTTAGTTCTGGGTTCTGTCCCTCCTGGGGTGAATTTTGCCATCTACCCTCACTTTAGGCAAAGCTGCAGGAACTGCAGGCCCTGGAGGAAGTGCTGGATGACCCCGAGCTCACGGGAGCAAAGTTCCGGCAGTGGAAGGAACGGAATCAGGAGCTGTACTCAGAGGGCCTGAGCACCTGGGGAGGGATAAGGGCCCAGAACAATTCCCCAGCCCCAACCTCTGACTCCAGAGGTCAGTCCCCACAGCCCTTGCCCGCTGCCTCTGACCCCAAGGAGCCCTCTCAGCTTTTTCCTTTGACCTCAGAGAACAGCCTCCAACCTCCAGACCTCTGACCCTGGCTAGTACCTGGCTCCTGACTTCTGACCCTGAGGGCTCCGTCATCCCCAGCCTCTGACATGTCTAAGACAGCATGCCCAAGGGGTCTGTGTGAGGCTGGAAGTAGTGCTGGTCCTTGGCGTTACCCTATCCTGGCCTTCCACAGTTTCTGCTCATGTGTCCCCTGGAGTGGAGGGAAAGTGGCCTTCCTCTCTGTGCTGTGGAGAACCTCTAACCATCCTCAGATCTGGGCTACGCCTGCCTCCCGGGTCCTCTGGACAGGTTTCCCAGACCACGTCTGGATGGGCATTTATTTGACATGAGCGATGCTTTTCTACCAAATAAAGCTGATTTCTCCACCATGAACCCTGTGTCTTGCCTCTGAATTGGGAATCTGCACACACCCCCTCCACACACACACACACACACACACACACACACACAGGGGTGAAGAGCTGTCCCGCTAGAGCGAACGCTTTCTGACACAGGGTGGGTGACAAGCTCCCTGTGTAGCTCAGTACCCTGAGGTGCCCACTCAAGGCTCCTGGGCCAGGGTGCTGGACTCTGGTCATTCATTCCTTTGCCCATCTCACCTTAGTCCTGGGAGGTCAGGCCTGCTCCCCTGTCCTAGCCCCAGGGAGGGACACTCTTCTTCGTAGATAAGAAAACTTACCTTTCTGGAAGGACCGGGCGGGCAGCTGTGGGACAGGCAGCAGAAGGCAGAGAGTCCTGGCCCTCTCTTCTTCACTCAGCCTCACCTCTAGTCCCTGGATCCAGAAAGGGGACCTCTGTTTACTGTATTCAAATGACGTGGGAGTGCGACCTATTCCCCTGCCCAGCCTCTAACCTCTGACCCCATCCTGAAGCCAGTGGCTAAATACCTGGTTCTGTCTGAGGTACTGAGTGGGAGGAGGGTTTTTTTTTTTTAAATCCAGTTGGAATGTCTTGGTAGAACACAGAAGGGTGTGGGTAACAGCCGCCTTTGTGACCTCACCTCAACACCTCACCTCAACAGGGAGAGAGCCTGCCTGCAGCAAATCTTCACTGGAGAGAAGGGGACAGAGCAAAGATGTCTGAAAACCAAAAGTCATGGCTGCAGCGGCCCGAAAATGGCAGGGTAAAATACTTGAACACTATGGTGGGGAACCCCTGGGTTGGGCAGGGGCAGTGACCACACTAAAGGCCCGCTCCTATCCCCTGTAGACAAACAACACCTATGCACTTATGGGCCGACATGAGGAGCAAGTACTCATCAGCCGTAGGGACATCGTGGACAAGAAGGTAAGGACAGGAGGAAGGTAGGGACAGGCTGGGCTGAGACTTAAGTGACCCCATAGTTCCCTTCTGTGGCCCTCTTCCCTTTAAATATCCTGAGGACCTTCGTTAGGAGCTAATGCGCACTGAAGTGACTCCTCACAGGAACCCCTCTGTTGTGATAGCCGCTCACCAGCGGATACTCCAGGACCCCCAAAAGTTCCCAACAGCAACTCCCTTTTTATGATATTTGTTGTGACTTCTTTACTGGCATCAACAGCACCCTCTAGGACAGACCCCCAGGTGGATCCCCATTCCCAGGGAACAGGGAGTAAATAGTCCAGGCAGAGGCCACCTGTGGTGACACCTGCCTGAAGGAAGGCCTCCATTCCCTCCCAGGATGCCTTGGACATGCAAGAGTTCATCACTACCTTGTTCGTCAAGCAGTTGCTTCGACATCCCGCCTTCCAGCTGCTGCTGGCCTTGCTGCTTTTGACCAACGCCATTACCATTGCTATCCGTACCAACTCTCACCTTGGTCAGGTGGGCTGCTGGCCTGACCTCTACCCCTACTGGCTCTGACCTGGGACAAGGTGCTTCCTTTCCAGGTCCTTGACTCCTTGTCTGTGTATGATGGATGGTTGGATTGGATGTTCTTCAGGACTCGGGTCACCAAACAGACCTAGTGCAGCAAACCTTTCACCCTAATGTTAGGAAGACAGAGGCAGTCCGATCTCTGTGAGTTAGAAGCCAGTCTTGTCTGTGTAGCAGGTTCCAGGCTAAGCAGACTGCATAGTGCGATTATGTTCAAATAAGTAAATACATAAAAAAGACAGTCTCCATGGACCTTCGTGGAATCTGCAAGTCAAGAAAGACTTTTTGGGCTAGAGAAATGACTCAGTGGCTGAGAGCACTTGTTGCTCTTCTGGAGAACCTGAGCTTGGTGACCTGAGTCTGGATTTCCAGAACCCAAATAAAAGCTGGATGCCACGGTCTGGTGTAGGTGAGAAGAGCCTTGTAGCTAGCACAGTGAGGACCCTGGAGGTCCAGGCACCAGCCATTGGTGGGTTATGAGTGCAGACGGCCCAGCATTCTGATAGTGAACTCAAGCTGGGGAGACAAAAGGAAAGAAGGTGGGGGGGACAGAGGGAGCAGCGTTGCAATTTTTTTCTTTTATTTTGCACGTGTATATGTGTGTGTGCACGTGTGCTCGCGTGCATGTGTGTGTGTGTGTGTCTGTGTGTGTGTGTGTATACATGTACCATTGCAAGAATGTGGAGGTTGAAGGATGACTTACAGGAACCAGCTCTTCTCCTTTCACTCTGGGATCCAACTAAAGTTGCCGGGCTTGATGGCAAGCACCTCTACCCACTGAGCCACCTTGTCAGTCCCCGAGGACCATTTTGTAAAGTGTTAAAACAAGATCTTATTATGGGTCTCAGTCAAAAATACTGGAACTGTGGCTGAGAGTGTAGTTCAGTTGGTGAATCAGAAATTCAAAGTCACCCTTGGCTACATAGTTTGAAGCCAGCCTGGGCTACATGAGATTGTCTCAAAAAAATATAGTAGAACAGGAAAAATAAGCAAAGCCTGAGGACCCTAGTGTGGAGCTTATGACTGAGGATCAGAGCCCAGGAGGCCATAATGAGTGTGGACAGCAGGAGACCCACATACAGAACAGGGAATCTGTTGGCTACTGGGGTACAGAAAGAGAAGAGGCAAGATAACTGGTTTCCTGGGATGGACTCCATGGACTGGGAGGAGGTCACAGCTATAAGGAAGCTGAGAGAGCAGGGTTGAGGTTGGGGAAGAGTGAGCATGGTTTTGGACAGTGCGTAGCTACCAATCTGCCAACCCGTGCACCCAGGGTATATGTCCGGATCTACAGAGGGAGGATGCCTCTGACCTAACCCAGAGAGCTTGGAATGCTGCAGCCACAGGCGTGGTTGGGACCAGGCTAGCAGAGAAGTTCCCTAGGGTCTGGGGTCCTGCAACTCCTGGCGGGGAGCTTTTTATGTTTTTGTTTGTTTGTTTGTTTGTTTTCTTTAGTCCCAGAGTCTGTTTAGCCCTTCCTCCACCCCTTTTCCCAAATAGCCTACTCTAGAGGCTGGGGTGAAGGCCTGCCGAGTGTATCTGGGCTCCTAACTCCCCACCTGGGAGATGCGACAGAAAAGGACAGAACAGTCACCTGACACAGCACGTGACTGCACTTTGCACTGCCTGGCCTCTGTGCAGAAAGTCGTTCCTAAAAGAACCCATAGAGATGCTAAGGTGTAAGAGTAACAGGGGTACCCCCCACATCCTCTCTCCAGGCTTCCCCTCTTCAGGCCCCCATACCCTCTCCCCAGCACCTCCATTCTTTCTCCAGCACCCCATCCTCTCTCCAGCACCCCCATCCTCTCTCCAGCCCCCCACACCCTCTCTCCAGCCCCCCACACCCTCTCTCCAGCTCCCCCTCTTCTAGCCCCCCACACCCTCTCTCCAGCCTGGCGCAGATTCTGCTCACTGATGCCTCTGCCCCTCTCTTTCTCTGTCCTCCTGGCAGAAACACTATGAGCTGTTCGCGATCATAGATGACATTGTGCTGACCGTCCTTATGTGTGAGGTTCTTCTCGGCTGGATCAATGGCTTCTGGGTTTTCTGGAAGGTAAGGTCCCTGGAATTCCTGTCAGTATACCCTCACCTCATCCCTCCTTGGGGGTCTGCGGGCACATCAAGTCTTTGTCCTGAAAAATAAAGGGTTTGTATGGAGAGAGAGTATATCAGTGCAAGGGGCCTTGGGAGCGAGATTTCAGAGAAATTTGTGATTGGGCAGAACATATGTTGTTCAGGAAGTGCTCCTCCATGTGTTTGAACCCCTGCTTCTCCCTCCCCAGCTCTCTCTACTCACACGAACCCTGGTTTCTGGCTTTCGGAAACGGAGTCAAGGAACTGAGAGTATCTATCTTAATTCACACGGTTCTGGATCAGAACTCCGTAAACTTTTTCTGCAGTGCAGTAATTTGTTACGTTTTATTTGGTGTGGGGGGGGGGGGCAGGGGACTTGTTTGGTTGGTTGGCTTGGTTTTTCCAGACAAGGTTTCTCTGTGTAGCCCTGGCTGTCCTGGAAATTAGTTTTGTAGGGCAGGCTAGCCTTGAACTCACAGAGATCCACTGGCCTCTGCCTCCCAAGTGCTGGGGTTAAAGGCGTGCGCCACCTCTGCCCAACTTGTATTTTAAGTTTTATAGGCTCTATAGTACTCCCCTCTGTCAGGTAGCGTGAAGCACAACCAGAACGCGGATGGATGGGAGTGGTAGTATTCCAGCATAGCTCCCCGGTCCCCTGTGTGTTGATGAGGTGTTTCTTTATTTGTTGTTTGTGGGTCTTACTGTGTTGCCCAGACTGACCGCAAACTCGTGACCTCTAGTGATCCTCCTGCCTCAGCCTCCCAGTGATCAGCTCTAGTCCAGTAAGATTCCACTTGCCCCAGACAGTCTGGAGGCTGAGGTAGAAGGACACCTGGGCTAAGTCGTGGACTGCCATCTCCGGAAGACAGACAAAACCCTTCAAGTGTGGACCCTGCAGTTTGAGTTTCATGTAATTTTCACATTTCCCCTCTGATCCTCTCTCTTCCCTTGCTTTCATATCACACACTGACTCTCTTCAGGAGGTGTCTTCTCTTCAGGAGGTCTCTTCCAGGCTGGGCTTTTGCTGCTCTGTGTCTCCTTCCTAGGTCTAGAAGTTCTCTCTGGCAGAGTTAAAGAGTGTTCTCTATCTACCTCCCTCAAAAGAGTCTATGAACCCAGCATGACAAAAGCTGTATCCCCAGAACTTGTGACACCCCCACCCGCACCACCTCCATCTCCTGAGTAACTGGGATGACAGGCCTTGACTCCACAGAGAGGCAGAATTGTGTCTCCCTGTGTGTGTGGTGTGTGGCATAGACTCGGTGAGGTGAGCAAGACTTGAGTTGATTTGATTGCCTCCCAAGGTGAAGAGCATCTTCCATAAAAACAGAGCTTTCTTTTTGAACGTTTACCTCAATCACACATTGAACAGATCGCTGTAGAAAACCACACAGAGTCCTGGATCCGATCCAGTCCAATCCCTCACCCTCTTGCCTTCACTCACCTCTGTGGTAATCTTCTAGCCCCTGTTTATCCTCTCAGCTGCTGGTTTATAATCCTAGGCATGTAAGCATGTATTTTTAGCGCTCCCTTTTCTGACTGTAGCCTACTGTAAACAATGCTTTGCTCTTAGTTGGTACTTATGGGATCCTGGTAATCTTTCTGTATTAGTGCACAATGAATGGGCTGTAGCTTATATTACTGGTCTCTCATTGCTGGGTCCATTAGTTGTTTTCCACTTCTTTTGTATTTATATGTTTATGACTTATTTTTGAGACAGGGTATCACTGTGTAACTCTAGCTGGCCTGGAACTCCCTCTGTAGACCAGGCTAACTCAAAATCACAGATCTCTCATTCCGTCTGCCTCCAGAGTGCTGTGACTAAAGACATGTACCACCAGACCTAGCTACTTTAACGTGGTTAATTATAGTGTTTGTCACACTTTACACTGAGGCAGGAGCATCCAGGAGTTTTCAAGTCACCTAACTAGACAGATCAAGTAATTGGCTAAAGGGCTAGCCTTGTATGTATGGCGCGTCTTCACTGTGAGTCTCTGAGAAGGACTGTTTTCATAAGTATAGGACTGTGGTTATGTGTTTGCGGCATGTTGGGGGTGGCAGCCAGGAGATGGCAGCTGGCTAGCTTTGTTCTCAGAGGAACATCAAGTCTCCGGGTGCTCCCCTGGGCTGGGCTTGACAGACCCTTTTGGGCCGCTCCCCCCTTCAGGATGGCTGGAACATCCTCAACTTCGCAATTGTCTTTCTATTGTTCATGCAATTCTTCATAAAACATCTTAATATAATTGCCGTCACCTACACTCTCAGGTGAGTTTGGAAGCCCTGAAGGTAAGAGGGGTATCTATCCTGACCACAGGAGTGAGTAAGGAAGTCATTACCATCTGGGGCTCAGCTCTGCCTCTTTGGGAAGTTGGTGGAAGGGAAGTAAAAAAGAGGTAAAAAGGAGGAAGGGGTCTGGGAAGGGTCAAGGGGCACCCCTGAGAGGCTCTGCCACAGGGCACTTCGGCTGCTACATGTGTGCATGGCAGTGGAGCCCCTAGCCAAGATCATCAGGGTCATCCTGCAGTCGGTGCCGGATTTGGCCAACGTTGTGGCCCTCATCCTCTTCTTCATGCTGGTCAGTGTCTCCCAGGCCCCAGCCTATCTCCCTCCCTGAACAGAACCTGTAGGGCAGTGGGTGGGGATGGATGCCTAGAAAAGCAAGGAGCTTGGGTTGGAATCCTTGTGAGTCCCTGGGAGCATTTATTTGCATTCATTTGCACGTCTTGCCAAGCTCCAAGGTCACTGGGTGAGGTTAGGTGGGTTGTGGTCTCTTTGGCAGGTATTCTCTGTGTTTGGGGTCACACTCTTTGGTGCGTTCGTGCCCAAGCATTTCCAGAACATGGGGGTGGCACTGTACACCCTCTTCATCTGCATCACCCAGGATGGCTGGCTGGACATCTACAGTGACTTCCAGTGAGTCCAAGTGGGGTTCTGGGGTTCCCTCCCCTTCTGGCTAGGGCAGGTTAGGGAAACTGTGAGAGGGGCCCCTGGGACTTGGAGGAAACTGGCCTCACAGGAAGTGACTACCCAGGAAAATCATGGTACTTGAACCTTGTTTCCACAGAAGCTTCACACAGTCACAGGGTCACCTGACCCTGTTCATGGAGCACGCTGTGTGGTTCAGCCTTGGGCCAGGGAGTAGGTCTGTGGTTGTGCCTGAGGTTACACTAGAGCACAACCAACAACCTAGAGGCCTGGGAAGTTGGGGTTCAATCCGCTCATTCTCAGATCTGCTCCCCAAAGCCATTTTTGTGTTCTGTTCTTGGCTTCTTATCTGTCAAGTTCAAGTCCGATGTCCTTCCATCCCACTCCCCTTTGTGAAGTAAAAGTCAAGTAGGCAAAGGGTTTCTTCAGTCATAGGGAGTGGAGAGCCTAGCGTTCAGGAAGCCGAGGTAGGAGAATCAAGAGTTCAAGTTCAGTACAGCCAACCTGGGCTGTGATAAGACCCTGTTTCAAAGAAGAAAAAATGAGGAAGGGTAGGAGGAAAGGCACCTGGGGGTGGAGCTTAGTCGGTAGAGTGTTTACCTAGCCTGGGTTCAATTCCCCCAAACCACACAAACCAAGATTGGCGACATTCACCTATACCGTACAGTCTGAGGCCAGCCTGAGCTAATTTGAGAAACCAATCTTAAAAAAAAAAAAAAAAAAGCTGACATTTTTAATCCCAATATTCAGGAGGCAGAGGCAGGAGGATCTCTGTAAGAACTCAGTCAGCCTGGTTTATATAGCCAATTTCAGACCAACCAGACTTACATGGTAAGACCTGGCCTCAAAAAAACAAAAACTAAAAATACCACCAAATCCAAAAGCACAAAATCTAAAACCAAACCAAACCAAACCAAAACCAGCAAAAGGTGGGCATTAGAGTCCTGAGCACGATTGGTTGCTTGGTAGAAGATGCTTTTAATCCCAGCACTGGGGAGGCAGAGGCAGTCTAATCCCTGAGGCCAGCCTGACCTACATGGACTGCTCAGTGAAGTGGCACTGGGCTTTTGAGTCCTTTTCCCTGCACCAGCCCTGTGACATTAGACAAACTATTCCACTGTGGGGCTCAAGCTTGAAGTAATCCTCCTGCCTTAGTCGGCTAAGTGCTGACATTACAGAAATGAGCCACCAAGACCTGCTTGTTTATTTATTTGTATTTTGTAGTTCTGGGTCTTAGACCTGCTAAGCAAGCCTTCTCCTACGGAGCTATAGCTCCAACCTCTAGCTTTTAAAAGTTGGAGGAGCTGGGCGGTGGTGGCGCAGACCTTTAATCCCAGAACTCGGGAGGCAGAGGCAGGCGGATCTCCATGATTTCGAGACCAACCTGGTCTACAACAGCTAGTTCCAGGACAGCTCCAAAGCAACACAGAGAAACCCTGTCTCTAAGAGCAAAACAAAACCAAACAAAAAATAAGTTGGAGGGGTTGATTTGTCTCTTTTATTTTTGAGGTGGAGTTTAGTATAGCCCAGGATAGCCTTGAACGGCTCCTGCTCCTTCCACTTCCCAAATGATCACAGTCATACATTCCCCCTCCCCCCAGTTTATGATCACAGTCATACACACCCCCCACCCGGTTTATGATCACAGTCATACACACCCCCCACCCGGTTTATGATCACAGTCATACACACCCCCCACCCGGTTTATGATCACAGTCATACATACCCCCCACCCGGTTTATGCTGTGCTGGGGCTTTGTGCACCTGGGCAAACACTACCAACTAAGTTTTACTCCTAGTTTTGTTTTTGGGGTTTTTTTGTTTGGTTGGTTTTGAGACAGGAACTCAGGTAGCCCAGGCTGGCTTTGAACTCCTGATCTCCTATCTTTACTTCCTGAGTGCTGGGATTCTGATCTTCAGTTTACGAATTCGTAATTAGAGACTCCAGTGCAATATTGACTACCTCATAGAGTGCCCTGAGGGTCAGTCTAGAAACTCTGTAGAGCTCTTCAGAGTGTGGCTCAGCACAGAGTGCTTCTATTTATAGCACATATAATATAGCCTGCGCTTTATAATGCTGACACACCAATCTCCTGGCAGGGCTGGTTAGAGTGTTGGCCCTGCTGCCTAGCAGGCAGCACAGTAGGCCTCAGTCAAAGAGCTGCTTCTGCAGCCAGCAGGAGTGGGAAATAGTCCCTTGTTTTAAAGATGAGAAAGCTGCGGCTTAAAGGGCCAGGGAAATGACAGCGCTCCTGACTGCCCCCCACAGGGTAGAAGGCGAGATAGCCATTGAAGTTGGAGGCGCCATCTACTTTGCCATCTTCATCACCATTGGCGCTTTCATCGGCCTCAACTTGTTTGTGGTTGTCGTGACCACAAATCTGGAACAGATGATGAAGATAGGAGAGGAGGGGCAACAGCGTCAGATAACTTTTAGTGAGGTGCATGGGATGGGGAGGACGGGAGGGAGGAGAGTGTGCATGAAGGACTTGTGTACGTGTGTGTTTGCACACTCGAGTGCACGGAGAAAGCCAAATCCAAAACCCGGAGGCCAGACCTCCACCTCTGTAACGTCCACTCAGTAACTGAGGCTCTTGGGGGGTGGATATGGGTTCCTAGCTGTGCCATGATAATTCAAAGCTGGGAGATGGGGCGGCATGAGGGCAATTCACCCAGTGGGATTCTGAAGTTATTCTCGATGATGGGAATGATAATAGCACTCGCTTGCCAGGACCCTCTTGAGATATAGGATCTGATGAGTGCTTGCAAGCAAGAGCTCAATAAATGAACTGGAGATCGGGCTCAGTGGTTAAGAGCACCGATTGCTCCTGCGGAGATCTTGGGGTCAAGTCCCAACATCCAGATGGCCACTCACAATTGTTTATGACTCCAGTTCCAGGGGATTCATAGCCATGGCTGCCTTCCGGTCTTCACAGGCATTGTATGGACATGGTGCCCTTACTGATATACATGCAGGCAAAACATTCATGTATTGACTGGGTGTGGCGGTGCATGCCTTTAATCCCTGCAGAGGCAGGTGGATCTCTGAAGTCAGCTTGGTCTTCAGAGCAAGTTCAAGCCACACTACAGAGAAACCCCATTTTGAAAAGCAAAACAAAACTGGGCGGTGGTGGTACACACCTTTAATCCCAGCACTCAGGAGGCAGAGGCAGGTGGATCTTTGTGAGTTTGAGGCCAGCCTGGTTTACAGAGCTAGTTCTATAGGACAGCCAGGGCTACACAGAGAAACACTGTCTCGAAAAACCGAAGGAGGGGGGACAAAAAAAGCAAACGAGGGTGGGGGTCTGAGGGAGGAGGGAGAGAAGGAAAGAGGGAAGGAAGGGAAAGAAAAAAAAGAACTTAATGAATGTTAGCTCCTCGGTGTTCACTTGGTAGAACTTGCCTTTAAAAGGGGCAGAGTGGAGCTGAGTACTTTGGAGAGGTCGGAGGGCCAGGATCATAATCTCCCAGAGTAGGTAGGGCTTTAAAGGTTTGCTGGGGCGAGAATTTCCAAAGGGATCCGAGAGGGGCTTATGTTCCACTTGAAACTGAGTCATCACAGTCAGGAAGGGAGGCTAAGATTAACTGGAGCTGAGGACCAGACCCAGTGTAGAGTAGCTAGCCTGGCTTGCTGGAGGCACAGATAAAATAAGGTAAAATGTTATAATACCAAAAGGGTTAAAGGGGGCATGTCCTAAGAGACTCAGCCTCCCCGAAGTCACGTGGCCCTGAGCTGCCTACCGTCTCCATTCACTGTCCTCAGCCAGGTGCAGATGAAGAAGACTTTGGCGACGACCTGCCATTGGTGCATTGTACAGAGGCCCGCAAGGAGGCTTCTGGTCACCCCCAGGAGCCGCTGGTTGGGGGTCCCCTGTGCAACCTCACGGAAAAGACCTGCGATAATTTCTGCCTGGTGCTTGAAGCCATACAGGAGAATCTGATGGAGTACAAAGAGATCCGAGAGGAGCTCAACACGTAGGGGAGGGTACTGGGGAGTCAGAACAGGGCCTGACTGAGGTCAGGCCCATTTTCTAAGTAATTTGCCCAGAGTTCAAGCTTCCCAGCTCAGGAGCTGGTGTCCTACCTTTCTCCCAGGAGGTCTCTGCATGGCCAGGGTTTCCCTTAGGGATGCGGCAGAAGCAGTGAGGGAGGAGGGAAGACGAAGGAGGGTGCACACCAGGGAAGAAACGGAAGGGCTTCGCGGAGGAACACAATGTCTCTTCTACCCCAGGATCGTGGAGGAGGTGCGCTCCATCCGTTACAACCAGGAGCAGGAAAAAGAGTTGTTGCAAAAGCACACCTCCAAAAGCCTGTCCTTCCAGAGCGAGTCCTCCCTAGACATGCGTGAGGTGGCTACCCAGCAAGACTTGATCTCTGCACTGGTCAGCAGGGAAAAGGTGCGCATTCCCTTCCCTACCTAATCAACTCCTCCCCGCCCCCCAATACCCCCGCCAGGCACCACAGTCAAGATTTCCTTCCTTTTCCAGTCGACCCTCTAAAATCCCCCCCTCATCTCAGCTGGCACCCATTTGGTCAGGTATAGTCAGAGAGGCCCCCCTTCCTCCCATCAGACTCTGCCCTAGGAGCCATCCCCCTCCCTCTTTCCCTTCCCCCGCACCTTCAGACCTATCTTTTTCTTAGAGCGGCTTTTGCCAGCTCAGCTCTTCCTTGGAAACAGGCCCTTATTCCCACATTGAAAAAAGAACCCCTGTCAACCCATCTAGGGTGCATATGAGCGCCTCTTATCTCATGGGAATGGAGTCTTGGGAATGCCTGGGCTCCTCAGTTCAGAGTGGGTTCTAGGCATGCCAGAGTTACCCAGCAGGGGCAGCTAGCTGTTGAGACAGGAGAAGGAAGGGACAGTCTGTCCATTCAAGGTAAGTGGAATGACAAGAAGACCTTTTGGTTTGCAGGTTCATGAGTCTAGCACAAATATGCTTAGCAAACACAAGTTCAGCCTCTGAGAAGGCAGAATGGGAGCCAAGGGGCCTGCACACACACGGGATCAGCTGCTGCACCTTCCTGCATCCCTGACTGGAGCCCATCGCTCTCCCTTCCACCTGGGTGGCAGAGGCCACGGGGCTGGGATGGTGGCAGCATCTGCAGGGCTTATGCCTGTGAGCCTGAGATCCGGAGGAGTCAGGACAAAGGATTCTGGGCGAGAATGGAAGCCCCACAGCAGGGATGAGCACAGAAGGGGGTAGCCAGGCGGTAGCCTAAAGATGAGTATCCCTGACATCTGCTCCAGCTGGAGCTGGACGAGGCCTGGGTGGGCCCAAGCATTGAAAAGAGCCAGGCCAGTAAGAGTGCATACAGTAAGGCTGTATGCACCAAAAATAAAATTTCATGTTATAATCAATTATTCTGACTGGCTGTTCTCAACCTGTTTTGCATCCTTGCCTTTGGTCTCCTAGATATGAAAGATTGTGCTTCCTAAAAGCCTGTTTGTATGGGGTGTGGTGGCTCACACCTTATTCCCAGCACTTGGGAAGTTGAGGCAGGAGGACTAAGAATTTAAGGTCATCCTCAGCTGCTCAGCTAGCTGAAGACCAGCCTGAGTTACAGGAGACCTTGTCTCAAACAAGACAAAGCAAACAAACAAACCAAACACCCATTAGTGCTGAATGTGGTGATGTAGCCCTCAATCCCAGCACCTGAGAGACTGAGATAGGAGGACTTAGGAGAATTGGAGGCTAGCCTGGGCTTCGCAGTGAGAACTAGTCTTGGGGTTGGTCTGATGAACCCCTTAAGGACTTCCAATTCCATGAGGGAGGAAAAGTTATCCCCTGATCAATTTGACTTTAAGGGTAGAGATACAAACCTCTGTCGGGCCAAAATTATCTCGGGGCCTGAACCTCAAGGCCTGTAGGACAGAGAGAAACCTTTCTCAAACCTGGCTCAAGTTTGAAGGATAGTCTCAAAGCTACCAAGTGAGCATGCGACAGCAAAATCTAGGTAGACACCCCTCCAGCCAGAGGGAGGGCTTGGCTGTCTCTCATTGGCTGGAGGTACCCCCATATCACACCGTGTCACTTAACCTCTATAAACTGATGCTTACAGTAATAAACTGAGTTCCTGCTTTGACTGGACTCCCTATCGCGTCTGATTGTCCTGCATCATGGGGCTGTGGATCTGACTGTTCTGTGTTGGGGGGCTGTGGAATGGGCAGATAGCACACTCACCTTTCCCTGGTGAATAAGACTAAGGAGGCCCGGAAACTGGCACTCAGTGTGGGGCTTGGCTGGTCCCAGGGCTAAGCGGTAGGTCAAGGTGAGTGGCACCCCATGATGGGTAACGCAGCTTCACACAAAAATGACCCAGCACTTGAGGCACTGAGATGTATGCTACTCTCCAGAGGCCTGGAATCATCAGACCACAGTGTGATCCAGGTATGAGAAGAAATAATTACCCTGGCCCCCTGAGTACCCACCAGGAATCTTTTCTCATGGGACACATGGAACTGGGTGGAAACTCTGGCCAGAGAAAGGGAAAAACACTTTGATATACCCCCACCATTGGGATTCTATCCAACCATTAAGGCCCTTAAGGCATGTTTTCACCCTGCTGCTCTGCCACCCCCAATGGTGGGTAAGGAAATCCGAAAATAACAACTAGCTGGAAGGGCAGGGGAGGAGGAGATAGGCGAGGAGCAGGAGAGGTCTGAAGAATTCAAAAGTAACCAGTTAACCAAAGGAATGGGAGAAAAGGAGACAGACGAGGGGGAAGATCAAAAATGGGCACAATGTACTGAAGAGCAGTCCCAGGGGGAAGGAATAAGGCAGGCAGAGGCAAAGACAAAAAGGAAAGTAGGTATTGCCTGTGACAAGGAGCAGCTGCCTCCTTATGCCCCCAGCCACCTTGGAACGGATAAAATGGAAGAGGGGAAGGGGACAAATAAGGGGGCTCCATCCTGCCAGGAGGAAATGAATATACCAGCCTCGGGAAGGAACTGCAAAGTTGGGGCTCTCACACAGAGAAAGGTGGGGCGGAGTCTCCTGGAGATCCTAACCCTACTTACTCAGAGGCCTATAGGGCTAAGGTTTACCGACCCCAAGCCTTCCTGGTCAATGTTGCCCCCCAACCCTAATCGCCTCCTAGCCTGGCATCCTTGAGAATCTAAGGACCTGAAAGAATTGAGGAAGGCAGTGACCAAGGATGGCCCCAACTCTCCTTGGGCCATGACCCTCCTTCAGGAGGTAGCCTACCATCCTTGTGTCCCCAAGGACTGGTATGATCTGGCTAAGGCTACTCTGGGGGAATCCCAATATGTTAAATAAATGGCCTTCTTAAGAAGGCCTGTCACACTAGGGCAGAGTTCAATAGAGCGGCTGACCCCCTATTCCCATCACTTGTCTGATGCTATCTGGTACCGGGAAGGCTTTTCTACTGGGATCTAACAAGCCACGATTGCAGCTCTGTATCAGGACCAAGATAGACAAGCAGACCTGGAGGCCTGGGCCAAGCTAGAGGAGGGACCCACTGAGTCCCCTACAGTTGGCACGATGCAAAAGCCAGGGGAGCTGCTCCTGGGGGTTGTCTACAAACCTCCTGGGACAAGATTTGTTAGGATAAGTGGATAGCGTTGTTACCACTGACCACATAGCCTTTTATGATGATAAAACTGAGCAAGGTGTCATCAGGCAGACCCCAGACACCTGGATTCACCCCCAAAAGTAGAGGCCACTGTCCCTAGCGTCCCCTCATTAGGTGGATACTTGGTAAGCTAGTATGGGCGGAGCAGTGGCCATTTCCTGAATTTAAACTTAAGATCTCAAGGAAATCATCAGAAATCTGCTTGAAGAGGGACAGACAAGGCCCTCGATGAGCCCCTGGAACAGCCCTGTGTTTGTGATTCATAAGCCTAATGGGTCCTGGAGAAGGTTACAGGACCTACGAGCAATCAAAGTCCTGGAGAAGGTTACAGGACCTAGGAGCAATCAATGCCCATGTGGAGCTAGTAGAGGCCCCTTTAAGGGGCTTACCTTGGGTCCCAGCAGTCCCCTCCCACTTTTGCCTCACTGTAATTGATCTAAAGAGCTGCTGCTTCTCAGTTCCTCTTCATGAAGAGAATTGTGAAAAGTTTGCCTTTTCCATTCCTACAGTTAACTCCTCTCAACCTGACGAGAGATACTATGGACTATTCTCCCACAGGAGATGACCAATAGTCCGGTCTTTTGCCAACAATATTTATGGAGTATCATTTCTCCATATGAATGATCTAATCATTGGGCATTTGGAGGAATCAGGGCTAGCTCCCTGGATAACCACTATTGGTGATATCCTCCAACAACATGGCTTTAAAATAGCCCCAAACAAAACACAAAAGGTACCCCCATTTTCTATATTGGGATCCCAATTAACACTCACTCAAGCCAAAGTGAATGGACCCCAATTCTGCCTGAGTCTCTCACTTTATCGATATTACAAAAGATACTGGGGAAATGAACTGTGTAAGGCCCTGGTTGCCTACAGAGACTGGGAGACTAGATGTGTTGTTATATGATCTCCTAAAAGGGGGCAACCTTATGAGATCATTTCCTTGACCCCTGAGGGCCGTCAGGCACTCACTAAATTCAGCAATGAGCTCCATCAGGCTGCTTTGGAGAGATATAATCCTAACATTCCAATCCAAGGTTGGATATTATTAGGGTAAAAGTCCATGCTGGCTGCCATTGTTCAGCAGTCACAACCACTAGAATGGGTACACACCACCCTGGGGGGCACTCCCAGAGTGTACTCTAGTCAATCAAATAGCTGATATGATCATAAAAATCAGGGACATGTCCCTCCAACATTATGGAAAAGATCCCTCTAAATTAATAATCCCATTCAAAATTAAGATTTAGAATGGGCAGCCAGACATTGTTCTCAACTGAGCCTCGCCCTGGAGGGATTTCTGGGAACCCTGGACACCCACTTTGGGGAGTTCTGGTTAATGAAGCTGTATCAAGAACCACAAGGGAGAGCCCCCTTAGACTTTTCTTCTAGGCGCCTGCCCCAAGCATTCACAGATGGTGTGAAGAATGGGGCCACCTTTGTAGTTTTCCCTGCAGGGGGGATCAAAACAAAGATTACCAAAATTCTCCTTTGTGGGGGATCCGTTCAATAAAAGGAAATGATGGCCATATATATTGCCCTACAAGAGGTCCCAGAACCCTGCAACCTCTGTTCAGACAGCTCTTATGTGGTGAACCTACTGCCACACTTACCCTATGCCTATATCAGATTGGATGCTAATCCTATTTCTGCCTTAATGATACAACTCAGATCGCTCTTAGAGGGAGAAAAAGCCCCATATATAGTCAACATCTCAGAGGACACCAAAACCTCCTGGCCTCATTTCCCAATTAAATACCGCTGCGGATGCTGCAGCTTCAGGGGCCTGTCTCATAGAGGTCTCAACTCTGCCCATACAAAATGCTACCCAAATGCATGACTTAACTCATGTCAACTGGAGAGTACTCAAATACCTATACCCCCAGATCCCCACAACAGAATTAAAGAGAATTGTTCATACATGTAAGACTTGCCAACAGTTTCTCCGCACTCTCCCCCTTTACAAAGGCCAGGGGTGAACCCAAGAGGGTTAGGACCCAATATCATCAGGCAAACAGATGTAACACATTACCCTCTGTTTGGCAAATTAAAATGTATGTTTGTGACCATAGACATGTATTCTAAGGCATGCTGGGCTACCGCCCACTCAGGGGAAAAGGCAACCCTTGCCAAAAGCCACTTCTTACAGTGTTTTGCTATGTTGGGCTACCACAACAGGTCAAGACCAACAACGGCCCCTGTTTTATAAGTAAAACATTAAAAGAATTCTTCCAGAGATGGACTATATCCCATACCACTGGGATCGCATACAACCCTTAAGGTCAAGCTATTGTCGAAAGACATCACCAATACCTCAAAGAGGTCTATATAAAACAAAAAGGGGAGAAGTCTCCCCTCCACCTACAATTGCAAAAGGCATTATTAACCATTAATATTTTAAATTTTCAAAAAATCAGATGAACAAAATAGATTCCAGAAACATTGGGGATCCCAACAAGGTCCTGCCTAAAGGTTAGGTGGAAGGATCCTCCCACTAACCAATGAAGGGGCCCAGATCCCTTGTTGACACAGGGCTAAGGATATGGATGTGTCTTCCCCAACAGAGGGAAAACGCCAATATGGCTACCTGAACGTAACTTAAAATTACTCCCTTTTCTCAGGACAATGGGGAAGACCTTTATAGCTTTAAACCTTACCCACCCTGAGGTCACAGAGGCCTGTTGGCTTTGCTCACAGCCGTTACCCCTACTACTTTGAAGCCTTTGGGGTAAACGGTTCTTATGAAATACTAGATAAAGTTGATATTTGTAGATGGGAAAACCCCAAGACGGGGGAGATGTCAGGACTGGCTATCCCCCTTTGGCAGATGTTAAAAGCAATTTGTGTCTCGTACACCAGACATCCTCTTCTTAGCCTCACTTGTGATGTGGCTCATGGGTGTATAGCTTCATGGAGTTGCCCAAAAATCATGGGTATTTTTGGATCTGCCAAGAGACGGGGGTTCCTCCCTGCCTGTCTGACCCACTGATCATACAGCATAATGATACATGCCTGCTTGTATTAATTTTCCCTCACGTGCTTTACCACACACAAGAATTCCTGGCCCGAAGGCATAAGAGAGAGCCCCTAATGGCCCTGGCCATCACCACATTAATGGGGCTAGGGGTGGCTGGGACTGCCCTGGGTACCTCGTCCCTGGTGATTTTACAATAAATGGGAATAATTTGCTCACAGTTGACAGCAACTTTAGAAAAGACAGAGACTATGTTACATTATTTGCAAAAGTCTTTGGATTCCTTAGCAAGGATAACTTTATAAAATAGGAGAGGCTTGCACTTGCTGTTTATGGAACAGGGAAGAATTTGCAGGGCACTTGGGGAGGACTGTTGCTTCTATGTAGACCATTCTGGGAGAGTTACAAGAACCCTAGATGAGTTAAGAAAAGATATTCAGGGCTGGAGAGATGGCTCAGTGGTCAAGAGCACTGGCTGTTCTTCCAGAGGTCCTGAGTTCAATTCCCAGCAACCACATGGTGGTTCATAACCATCTGTAATGAGATCTGGTGCTCTCTTCTGCCCTGCATGTATACATGCAGACAGAACACTGTATACATAATAAATAAATCTTTAAAAAAAAAGAAAAGAAAAGATATTGATTTGTTTAGGTAAGGACCCCCTATGAGACCTGGTTTAATTGGTCCCCATGGCTTACCACATTCATCTCTTCCCTAATTGGGCTGATAGCCATTTGTTTATTCATCTGTCTTTTTGGCCCATGTGTTCTCCAAAGGCTGAAACAGCATTCTATAAACAGATACAGCAGGTACAACTCATGGCCCTTCAAGTACATTATGATAGGCTCAATACATTCACCCCATGGATGAACTCTCAATTTGAGGGTATTCAGGCTGAAACTCCAGTTAGGGATGGCCCTGACCAGTACTCTCTCCCAGGTGGGCTATTCTGGCTTGGTGACCATGGTAGAGGGTGGGATATAAAACAATAAAGGGGGAGATATTGGGCCAAAATTATCTCAGGGCCTGTACCTCAAGGCCTGTAGGACAGAGAAAAGCCTGGCTCAAGTTTGAAGGATAGTCTCAAAGCTACCAAGTGAGGATGAGACAGCAAAATCTAGGTAGATGCGCCTCCAGCCAGAGGGAGGGCTTGGCTGTCTCTCATTGGCTAGAGGTGTCCCCATATCACACGATGTCTCTTAACCTATATAAGCTGATGTTCACAGTAATAAACTGAGTTCCTGCTTTGACTCAACTCCCTATCCTATCTGATTGTCCTGCGTTGTAGGACTGTGGAATGGGCGGACAGGGTACTCACCTTTCCCTGGGGAATAAAACTAAGGAGGCCTGGCAACTCCTGACCTTAGAATCCTAAATTTGGGGTGAGGGTGCTGTTTCTGGGCCTCATGATTAGAAGCTCCTCAGATGAAAGAGTTTCTTTACTCATCTCTCTCCCTGTCTGAAGGTGATGGCTGACTCTCACCCTGGGGAGGTTTGATAGGGTCACCACTGACCAAGCTGTACAAGTGACTCTACCCTTGGACATCCAAAAGGTGGCTGGTTAAAGCATAAGTCCCCAAAGATCTCCTGGAGAAGAACAACACTGAGATTTGCTGGGAGGAAGTGGGAGGATTTTGTGGGTCAAGCAGAGTTGGTGGGAGAACTTAGGGCCGGAGGCTGGAGGAGTAGCTGAGAGTTCACATCGTGATCTGTAAGCATGGGGCAGAGAGAGAGCGATACTGGGGATGGTGGAGGCTTTTGAAATCTCTTTTTCTGTTTGTTTGTTCTGTTTCTCCAAGACAGGGCTTCTCTGTATAGCCTTGGCTGTCCTGAAACTCACTCTATCGACCAGGCTGGCCTGGAACTCAGAGATCCACCTGCCTCTGCCTACCAAGTGCTGGTATTAAAGGCATGAGCCATTGCTGCCTAGCAAGGCTTTTGAAATCTCAAAGCCACCCCCACTGACACACCTCCTCCAACAAGGCCACACCTCCTAATCCTTCCCAAAGGGTTCCACCGACTAGGGACCAAGCATTCTAATGCATGAACCTATGGGGGCCATTCTCATTGAGACCACCCCAGAGAAAGCTGAATCAGTAGAGGCAGAAGATCTGGATTCTCAAGTGTCAGCTGGAAACCCAGTAGAAGACCAATATCCCTGACCCTCAGACACTCTGCTGGTGCTGATGGGGAAGCTGTGACCCAGACACTCTGTTGATGGCAACGGGGAAACTGTGTGGCCCAGACACTCTGTTGATGGTGATGGGGAAACTGTGACCCAGACACTCTGCTGGTAGTGATGGGGACACTGTGTGGCCCAGAGTTCTGCCCTGCTGTTCAGGAAAGGCTGACGACTAGCACCTTGGGGATATTCACTAGTTGGCACCGCAATCCCAAGAGGTTCACTGATTGCAGCTGATGGGAAACACTGCCTCACCCCGCCCCTGACTGCATCAGCATAGGTTCTAACTAAAAAACCCCTTGAGGCCCACGGGCAGTCTGGACAACAGAGTGGGTAGAGTGCCCATCCGGCAGAGAGGTGGCACTGGTGGCCGCAGTACCACTCTGTCTTGCAGTCTGTCCCCTTGTTTGGGCCAGAGCTCCTTCCTAACACCCCCAGGACCATCCATCAGCATAGACATGGGCGGCCACTGGTTTCTGCTGCTCCTGCTGCTCCTAAGTAGGGACAGAGCCTTCCACCTACCCAGTAAGTACCCAATCCCTTTTTCATCCTCCACTTGTAGCTTCTTTTCTGACCGGCCAGAGACGGGAAGAAAGTGTTAAAAGGGCAGGTAATACCTCTCCGGTCTCAGCCGCTCCCTAACTAACCTCTTCAGCTGTCTAATGGGTGTGGGGCAGAGGCGCCAGGGAGTTTTAATAACAGAATGACCTCCGTGCCTCTGGCCTCTCCCACAGATCTCTTCCAGAGCGCTATCTTTGTCTGTCTGCCTGCTCCATCCCATCTGTCCTCTCCTTTGTCTTTCTGTCTATCCTTCCCATCTGTGGCAGGTTAACAGCTGAGGCTGTTCCAGCAGGCTGAGGGCTCAGGTGTTACAGCCTAGTTGCTCTGCCTTTCTCTACGAAGACCAGCAGTCTGCTGCCTCACAGTTTGAGAAAGGAAGGCATTCTGGGTTCTGAGTTCCTAGATCCCATGAGGGAAGATACAGGCCACACACTGTGCACCAGCAGCTCCCCAGGTCCTTAACTTTGCCCAGGGACGGGAGCCTCTATGATAAAGCAATGAAGAAACACATCAGTAGGTATGGTGACCGCAGCGGGGTGGGAGAGCGATGACTCCAAGAACGGGGTCCACTGTGCCTGTGCTGAGCACTGTGTGAAGGCTCCCCTGGCCTTAAGACTCTCAGGATCACATCCCTGCTTTGCCGCCATAGAAACTGGAACTTCCAGTCACATGTCGATTTCCACGTCCTCCCAATCACACAGGTCTGACTCCAGAGTCTAGGATACTCCATTGCTAAAGGCAGGGAATCTCAATCACCATGAAGATTTTCACCAAATTTGAAATTTCAGCCTATTCCCAACTAAAATCCCAATCAGGGCTTGTACTCTAAAATCAACTGACTCTAGTGTGTAAGAAAGGACAGAGGGAAGCCGATTGTGTTAGCACATACCTGGAATCCCAGCACTTGGGAAGCGGAGGCAGGAGGATCAGAAATTCAAAGTCAGCCTAGGCTCCAGTCTCGAAGAATTCAAAAATAAAAAACAACAAATAGCATAAAAGAACAGAGGTCAACAATATCCACGATATTGTGTGTGTCGTGTGTGTGTGTGCGCGCGCGCATGTGTGTATGAAGAAGCCTGAAGAACAATTGGTTGATCCCTTGGAAAAAGCATAAAGTCAGGTCAAGTGTGGTGGTACATGCTTGTAATCCCAGCCCTGGGAAGATGGGAGGGTCAGGCATCAGACTGGTGATTTTACAGAAAACAGAGAAGTGTAGGGGAAGGTACCAAGTCCAAAATCCCGGGCCCTCAGTCCACTGAAAGTCCAAGCTATTACTAAGGTGTCAGAGCCCCGGAAGCCAGAGTTATACAGCATCGTCAGCCATGCGACACAGGCATTTGGGGATGGAACTTGGGTCCTGTGGAAGAGCAGCAAGTGCTTTTCTCTGTGAGCTGTCTCTCCAGCCCTCCCACGTGCCCACCAAATACTGCCACGTCCTTTAAAGTGACAGATGATGTGGTGGTGTTAGTGCGGTGGTATAGAAGCAAACCAGCTGACCGGAAGACAGCATGGAGCTGCGCTGGCTGCAGAATGTCAGCTCAGTGTGGTCCATCAGTGGGCAAAGATGGACTCCTGCATAGGGACAGAGCAACAGGTTGTCTGCTTAGAAAAAGCATAAAGTCAGATCAGGTGTGATAGTTCACGTCCGTGGTCCCAGCCCTGGGGAAGCGGAGGATCCAGATGTCAAAGTTAGCCTAGACTACCCTGTCTCAAAAAATCCAAAAGGAAAAAAAAAAAGGCATGCATTCCAAGCCAATGGAGATAGCCCTCCTTGCAAATACAAACCTAAGTCCCTCTAATAAGTCACCTGCTCTGTTAGTCTGGGCTGTTGTGGCTTCCCTAATACTGAGCTCAGGAATCTCACTATGCTGAGTGGGCCATGGAGACCAGAGCAAGGGGTGGAATACCACAAGGTCACACAAGAAATACAAGACCGTGATGGGACACCCACTGAAACAACTTACCTGAGCTAATGGCAGCTCACCAACTCCAGCCGGACAGGGAAGGAACCAGCATAGGACCAGACTAGACCCTCTGAATGTGGGTGACTGTTGTATGGCTAGGCAGACTGCAGGGCCACTGGCAGTGGCACCAGGATTTATTCCTAGTGCTTGCACTGTCTTTTTGGAACCCATTCTCTTTGGATAGATACTTTGCTCAGGCTAGATATAGTGGGGGAGGGCCCTGGACTTTCCCCAAAGCAATGTGCCTTACCCTCTCTGAGGAGTGGATGGGGGTGAGGGAAGGTGGAGTGGAAAGGAGGAGGGGAAGGAGTGGGAACTGGGATTGGTATATAAAATGAAAAAAATATAGTTTGTTTTCTTAAAAAATAAAATTAAAAAATAACAAAAGTTTCCTTGGTATGTTTATAGGACTCACATTATATAGATTTACAGTTATGATGGAGACTGTCTCACAAAAAGAATATTTAAATTTCATTCCCAGTGAAATATACTCTGCAAAATTTATGTGCATACGCTTTAGTTGTAATTTTGAATAAAGTTTTGTTAAGAAATAAAAAAAAGAAAAAGAAAAAGAAATACATCATAGAATCAGTCCCCACTCCATGCCTCCCTACTCTCTGCAAGCCTCCCAGGCAGTTGCTACCCTGTGTTGCCCCCTCAGCTCTGTACACAAGGATGATGTCAGAGTAGAGGTGGGCCAGGTGCAAGCAGGAACAGGGTGGGGGGGGGGTGGAGGAAGGCCAGGCCAGTGCCTCTTCAGAGTACTGACGGGAGGAGGGCTTCGCCCATGCCAGCACCTGAATCAGCCCTCAGATAATTGCTAGGACTCCAGAGCAGGGCATCAGGTGATGGCCCGTTTCTGCCCATCGCCCAAGAGAAAGAGCAAGGTGCCCTGGGGATCTAGTTCAGCGTGTGTGTGAGGGCTTTCCTCTCGAGGGAGAGTGGCCAGCTCAGCCTTGGAAATTGGGTGATGTTTTTGTAGGGCTTTATATCGCAGTTGAGAAAGCAGAGTGAGGGGTCCGATGGTCTGGTTTCCAATGCAGCATCACCACTTCCTTGGGGTGTGGCCTTGGACGGATGCCTTCCCTGTTTCAGCCTTCATTTCCCTGATCTGGTATCTAGAAATAGCAGGCCTCACCGCAGTGAGAAAACAACGTATCAGTTCTGCTCTGGACAAATGAGAGGGAAAGATGCTGAGCATCCATAACCACCAGTGCTTTAAAACACCTTTATTTTAGTGTGTGTGTGTGTGTATGTGTGTTTCTGTGTGTGTTTCTCTGTGTGTGTGTGTGTGTGTGTGTGTGTGTGTGTGTGTGTGTGTGTGCTACAGGCTGAGAGTGCATCATGGTTCAGTTACAGAAGTCAAGTGATATGCTTTTAAAAAAATATTGTTATGGACTGGAGAGATGGCTCAGAGGTTAAGAGCATTGCCTGCTATTCCAAAGGTCCTGAGTTCAATTCCCAGCAATCACATGGTGGCTCACAACCATCTGTAATGGGGTCTGGTGCCCTCTTTTGGCCTGCAGGTGCACACACACAGACAGAATATTGTATACATAATAAATAAATAAATATTTTTTAAAAATATATTGTTATGACTACCACTATTATCATTCCCCACCGTGTGTGTGTGCGTGTTTGTGTGTGTTTGTGTGTGTGTGTGTGTGTGTGTGTGTTAGGGTCGGAGTGCACCATGGTGAAGGAAGTCAGATGACAAGCCTCAGGTGAGTTCTCTTTGACTGGGATACAGGGATTAAACTCAGGCAAGCACTCTTACCTGATAAACCATATTACTGATGCTGCCTTGAAAAAAAAATTAAGAAGTAAAATTGTTGGGGGGGGTGCTGCTTTGTTTTTGCTTTATTTGTTTGTTTGAAAAAGGTTATTCTGTAGATTAGACTGGCCTGGAACTCACAGAGATGCGCCTGCCTCTGCCTTCCCATGCTGGGATTGAAGGCTTATCCCATATGCCCAGCCTAGGTTGTTGGGGGTTTTGTTTGTTCTTTGTGTTTTGACACAGGGTCTTGCTATGTAGCCCTGGCTGACCTCAAACTTGCTGCAAGGCATGCCTCCCCTGTTTCCCAGGTGCTAGACTATAGGCATCTGCTACCACATTTGGCTTTTGTGTGTGTCAGTAGTTCTCAACCCGTGGGTCACGACCCCTTGTGTGTAGTGGGTCAAATAACCTTCACAGGGGTCACCTAAGACCATCAGAAAACACAGATATTTACATTATGATTCATAGCAGTAGCAAAATTACAGTTATGAAGTAGCAATGAAAATAATTTTATGGTTGGGAGGGTTACAACAGCATGAGGGACTGTATTAAAGGGTCGCAGCATTAGGAAGGTTGAGAACCACTGGTGTTTATGGTACTAAGGATTGAAGCCAAGGCCTCAAAGTTGCCAAAACAAACTTTCTCTCACTGAGCTGTGTCCCCAGCCTGCTTGCATTATGCTGCATAACACTTTCGTGAGCGCTGGGAACCGAATCCAAGTCTTCTAGAAGAGCAGAAAGTGTTCCTACTGCTAAACTGTCTCTCCACCCCCATGTTGCTTTAGTTTTAGATTTACCTATTTATTTAATGTGTATGAGTGTTTTTGCTTGCATGTATGTATGTACAACACAACATGTGTGTGCCTGGTGCCCTTGGAATTCAGAAGAGGGTGTAGCTCACCGAGACTTACAGATGGTTGAGAACCACCATGTGGATGCTCAGAACTGAATGTGGGTGTTTTGGGTATCCGTGCTCTTAAGCACTGAGCCACTAGTTCAACTAAGTTCAAACAAGTTATCAAGAAATCAGACGCGGAAAGCCAGTCTCAGAGGGCACTCAGGAGGTAGATGCAGGAGGATCAAGGTCATCCTCTGCCGTGTAGTCTGGCCAGCCTAAGATACGTAAGAGCCTATCTCAACAAAGCAAAAGAAGAAATTCAGTGAGACCATAGGGAATTTAAGGCCACCCTGGGCTCATAGTGAGTTCAAGGCTAGCCCTGTATACAAGGTAGGCTTTTTAAGGCCTTGTTTCTTTTTTAATAAAGACTTATTTATTTATTCTACTTTGTTTAATTCAAGCCCATAGGGCTGGAGAGATGATTCAGAAGTTAAGAGCACTGGCTGTTCTTCTAGAGGTCCTGAGTTCAATTGTAACAACCGTGTGGTGGCTCACATCCATATAAAATGAAATCTGGTGCCCCCTTCTGGCATGCAGGCATACATGCAGGCAGAACACTATACAAAATAAATAAATCTTTAATTAAAAAAATAAATCTTTAAAAAAAATAGAAGAGAGAGGTGAAACTGTGGTTGGTATGTAAAATAAATGAAAAAATTAATAAAAAAAAATAGGCAGCTAAAGAGATGGCTCGGCAGCTTAGAGCACTGGCTACTGCTCTTGTAAAGGACCTGGATTTGGCTCCCAGAATCCACTAGGTGGCTCACAATCACCTGTAACTTCAATTCAAGTGATCCAACACCCTCTTCTGGCCTCCATGGGCACCAGACATGCGCACAGTGTACAGACTTACAAGCAAACGGAACATCTAGACACATGAAACAAACGAACAAAAACAACAAAAAAAAACTAAACAAAAACCGCAGCAGGGCTGGAGAATGGGGCTGGAGAGATGGCTCAGTGGTTAAGAGCATGGAGACTGCTCTTCCAGAGGTCCTGGGTTCAGTTCCCAGCACCCACAGCCGCCTGTGGGTTCAGCGTGTCTGAGGGTCTCAGGGGAGCTGACACCCTCGTCTGACCACCAACGGCACCAGGCACACATATACATGCAGGCAAAACACACAAGCATATTAAAGAAGAAATAAATCCAGCATGAAAACAACATAGAGGGCTGAAGAGACCACTCAGCCATAAGAGCACTGGTGCTCTCGGACAGGACCTGGATTTGGTTCCCAGCACGCACCCACATGGGGACTCACAATTGTTTGTAGCTTCAGTTCCAGGGGTTCCAATGCCCTTTTTTCGTCTCTAAGAACATTGCACATGCACAGTGCACATACATACAGAAAAGCATGTGTATACATAAAAATGTTGGGTATGGTGGCACATGCCTTTAATCCCATCACTCAGGAGGCAGAGGCAGGCGAATATCTATGAGTCTGAAGCTCAGCCTGGTCTACATAGTTTGAAGCCAGCCTGTGATACATAGAAAGACCCTGTCTCAAATAATACATAAATAAGTAACTAGATACAAAGTAGGAATGGTTGGTTCAGTGGTTTGGTGGATGGAATCACTTGCTGCTTAGCCTGACAACCGGAGTTCAAACCCAGGAAGCCATGTACATATGGTAGAGAGGAAATCATCCCACACTAGTTCATTGATACGTATAATAAGGGGCTATTTATTTAGGGGTAGACTCACAGATCACAGTCCTCTGCACGAACAGGGAACAGGAACCGAATCTAGCAGATAGAAACAAGAACCTGAAGCAAAAGAATGAGTGCATGCTTTACAGTTACATTTGTAGTATGAGACCACACCCAAGTGGGCTGATATCTTAAAGGCTATTGGCTTAAGGAGCTCCCACAACACCTCCCCCTTTTGTTTAAATAAGAGTTCCAAACCCAATACAAAACTATGTACTAGGAACAGATATCAAGTATAAAGTTAGAATTACAACCAGCATAGACAATATTAAGCAAGGAACATATCCTAATGTTTTATTAAACATTCTATCCTAAGGAGTCTAAGTCTTGTATTGGAAATGGCATGGCTAGATCATATGAGAAGGTAACTATGACTATCTAATATTCAACCTCATCGAAGGCCTGAGAAGGGAGATAATATTACTTGAGTAGGCAGAAAGTGCAATCAAGGAACTTCCAAAATGTGCAGTAGATGACAGAGACAACTGGCTGCCTGAGCAATCACCCAAAGTCTCATTTGCAATGTTGAAGCAACCAACTAAGGCTGCTAAGTAACTGATAGATCATTTTCAGAGGCAGGAATTGCACAGGGGCACATACACATATGCACACACTAATTTAAAAAAAAACAAAAGAAAATAAAACAAGAGGCATGATTGGCACACGTGGGTGATCCCAGCACTTGGAAGGTGGAAGCTGAGGAACAAAATGTCAGAGGTCACTCTTGGTTACGTAGGGAAAGTTGGAGGCAAGTTCAAGTGAAAAGAGCAACGGCCCAGCTGGGTAATGGTGGCCCAGGCCTTTAATTCCAGCACTTGGGAGGCAGAGGCAGGCAGATTTCTGTAAGTTCAAGGCCAGCCGAGTCTAAAAGAGCTAGTTCCAGGACATGCTCCAAAGCCACGGAGAAACCCTATCTTGAAGAACCAAAACCAAATCAAACCAAACCAAAACAAAACCCAACAACCCCCCCCCAAAAAAAAAACTGGTCATGGTGCCAAGTACCTTACAACCCCAGAACTTAGGAGGCAGAGGCAGGAAGGTGTGGCCACAGATGCCAGGCCAGTTTAGGTTACAGCACAGGGCTTCTTAGTGAGACCCTGGCTCGACCAATAAAAAAAGTTCATGTGCGAGCTCGTTATATGGACTAATGTTGCTGTTGTTTGCATTAGATCTCCTCAGTAGGAGACTTGGAGTCAGAGCATGGGGGGAAAGAAAGGCATAGTGGTTGGTGTCTTTATTTTTGCTGCTGTTGTTGTTTCTGTAGGTGGTGCTTCGGTCTGGGTGCTTGCCTCAGACTCGTCCTCCACAAAGAGCTCTGTGCATAACAGAAATCTGCCCTGCCAATCTACAAGTTCAAGTCTGTCTCACAGTACGAAAGGCCATGACTCCACAGAAGAACCCAACAGTTCGTCTGTGCCTGAGACACCCACATCTAAGTCCCAAGATCAAATGACATCACCTACTCTTTCAACATCACCCCAGAGCAGAGGCACAGCAGGGCCCACGGAACGAATGACAGCAGTGCACACCCCTGCCATGACAGTGACTAATAGCATGTCACTGTCAGATTCCACAATGACCCCTGCAGTAAAGGAATCAATAGGGACATCCAAAACCACAGTTTTATTCAGCTTGGCCATTTCAGCTGAGACCCCACAACTGAATCAAACTCCACCCTCATCAACACTGGACAAAGCCAGGGACACACAGGAACCTTTACCCATGACAACCATGGCAGTTACACACAACCCTTCATCTACCACAGTCACCCCGGGGACAACTGTTCTTAGCACAGCCACAGGTGAGACACAGGAAAAAGACACTGCAGCTGTACCCCCAACCCCAGCAGCAACTCCCACAACAAGCAAGCCACCAGACACACAGCACAGCTCTGTTACACAGACACCTTCCCAGTCTGCACAGATGACTTCTGATGCTGCCATGACTCTAGACACAACTCCATCACCACCAAAGTCCACCAGCACTAGAACGGGCTCATCAATGTCCCCAAGCTCCGGGGACACAGGTAGAACAATGACAACACCTTCAATGGCATTAAACACAATAAGCACACCAGAGGACGCCATCCCAACATCTGGAACTGGGACACCCACTGCTTCTGAGAAGTCAGCTTTAACTTCATCCTCAGTAACACTGGACAAAGTGTTACCCATGACAACCATGGCAGTTACACACACCCCTTCATCTACCACAGTCACCCCGGGGACAACTGTTCTCAGCACAGCCACAGCTGAGACTCGGGAAAAAGACACTGCAGCTGTACCCCCAACCCCAGCAGCAACTCCCACAACAAGCAAGCCACCAGACACACAGCACAGCTCTGTTACACAGACACCTTCCCAGTCTGCACAGATGACTTCTGATGCTGGCATGACTCTAGACACAACTCCATCACCACCAAAGTCCACCAGCACTAGAACGGGATCATTCGTGTCCCCAAGTTCCGGGGACACAGGTAGAACCATGACAACACCTTCAACACCCACTGTTACTGAGAAGTCAGCTTTAACTCCACCCTCATCAACACTGGACAAAGCCAGGGACACACAGGAACCTTTACCCACAACAACCACGGCAGTTACAAACACCCCTTCATCTACCACAGTCACCCCGGGGACAACTGTTCTCAGCACAGTCACAGCTGAGACTCAGGAAAAAGACGCTGCAGCTGTACCCCCAACCCCAGGAACAACCCCCACAACAAGCAAGCCACCAGACACACAACACAACTCTATGACACAGACATCTTCCCAGCCAGCACAGACAGGCTCAAGCATAGGCACTGGTACAGCCCGGTCTCCTGAACATTCCACCGACCTTCTCCATAACGCCTCAGAGACAACCAAATCCTCCACTATCATTGGGACCAGTCCAGCACCCCCCAACTCAAGCCAGAGTAGTGGTCCAGGGGGTGGTGCCTGTGCTTTGGATGAGTATCTAGACAACACCGGAGGCTGTATGTGCAATAATAGCTACTTTTCCCACTTGGGTAAGTCTGAATAATCCTTCTAGGAAGCCTATTGCTGCTGCTGCTGCTGCTTCTCCTCCTCCTCTTTCTCTTTGATTTTAATTTTATGTGCATGGATGTAAATATGTAAATAACATGAATAACGCATCTGAATGAACCAGATAACTGGCAGGGACTAGTGCAGTCAGGGAACTCTGAGAAGGCCCCGAGGAACCCTGTCCAAAGAAGCTGGTAAGACATTCAGAGTTGGCTGAGCAGATGAGACAATCTGCCTTGCCCCATCTCCAGCCTGCAGTCCCCAGGACCCTAACTGCTGTCCAGGTACTGATGGAAATTACAGGCATGTATGACATGCCCGGCTTTGTACTGTTGTGCCCAAATTACGACCCCCAGAGAGACCACTAGAAACCAGACAAGTTCAGACTGCAATAATCAGGGTTTATTGTTAGCATAATAGGAGCTAGCTCAGGACTTGTGACCCTGTGAGGCAGGGAGGAGCTCAGAGTTCCTTTGTGGGGTTAGCTTTTTAAAGGCAAAAAACCACAAGCCCTTCAGGACGGTCAGGGGGGCTTAGCACAGGTTCAAGGTCTTCGCTCTTTCCCGTCCTGTTTTTGTCAGTTTGTTTTATCTTTAGATCAAGGTTAAGCTGTCCCTGAGTCAGGACGTCTTTATCAGTCTCCACCAGGTGGCCGGGCGCCCTTTGGGGGGGGGGGGCGTTATCTTTTCTGGGAACATGAAGCTAGTCTGGGGTTTTTGATTTTAAAACACTCTGCCAGGAAATTCCTTCTTGTTTCTTTGAGAATAAGGGTCTTACATGTACACACACACACACACACACACACACACACACACACACACACCAGGTTCGAGCTTCCAGCTTGGAATGAGTGAAAAATTGGAGAATAAACAAATTAACCCCTTGAACCCCTTGAAACCTCAATCTTGCCAGACAAGTTAGAGACACCAGCTGCCTTCGCCAAAGTCAATCTGTCTCACTGAGGCCCAGACCAGGCTTCCTTGGTTCCCTGGACACTGGAAATTGAAGAGTGTGGCAGGAACATGGAGCCAACCCCTTCTTTTCTTCTTCCCTTTCTGGCTCCGCCTCCGGACTTCTTCTGTTCCTGTATCCACTGCCCAACCCTCAGGCTACCTGGCTCCAAGATGGGAGCCTCATCCCACCCCACCCCCCGAAAGCTTTGTTGTTTAGTCACGGTCTCTTAGTCCAAAGCCGGCCTGGCCACTGAAGATGAGCTTCAGCTCCTCATCTTCCTGCCTCTGCCTCCTAAATTCTGGGATTACAGGCGGCTGCCCATGCCCTATTCATGTGGCACTGGAGATCAAATGATGGCAGGCAAGCTCTCTGCCAGCAAAGTTGCATTCCCAGCTCCCACAGAAGCTTTGTGGCCCAGGTACTAATTCTTGGAAAAGAGATTCTAAGGGCCTGTGAGGGCCAGGATCAGGATCCCATAAGACATGTGTGAGATCTCTCTGTGTGTGTATAGTATGTATAGTGTGGATGTGTGTGTGTGTGTGTGTGTTTTGAGACAGAGTTTTTCTGTGTAGCCCTGGCTGCCCTGGTATTCACTCTTTAGATCAGGATGGCCTCAAATTCACAGAAATCCACCTGCCTCTGTCTCACATGCACTTCCATACCCAGACATGTTTACAATTTTAACAATTATTATGTGTGCATGGTGTGTGTGTGTGTGTGTGTGTGTGTGTATGTGTGTGTGTGTTGGGGGTACACTCGCTATGGTGTAGAGGTCAGAGGACAACTTTGTGAAGTCACTTCTTTCCTTTCACCTTTCTGTGGGCCCGGGGAATTGAACTCAGGTCTCCATGGCAAACCTTTACCTACTGAACCATTGTGCTGGCTGTGTTTAAGGGAGTGGAGAGTGGACCAATATCCACTGTCTTCTTCACCCACCTGAGGAAAAGTATTCCTTCTCATGGCATCATTCCAGGATCCTCAAGAGACCCCACCCCTGGCTCTTGTTCCCCTGCAGAACCATCCAGTGAGATAGGGACCCTGCACTGCGAGCCAGAGGTCATTGAGGTGGCTCTGAGGAGCTGCTTCCTGAAGAATCACCACTGGGTCCTGAAGAAAGATGTCTTCTCGGGGTGTTCCAGTACCAATACAATAGACCAGGGTCACCGGGTCCAGGTCTTTCAGTTGGAGAAGAAGGAAGGAACTTGTGGACTCCACATCTCTGTAAGCTGACCCTCAACTCTAGGGCAAGGGGAAAGTCCTGGGGCAGAGCTGGGAAAGCTACGGGGGCGGGGCCAGGAAGCTTGTGGGCGGGGTTGGGAAAGCATGGGGTGGGGAAAGCTCTGGAGACTGGGCAGAGATAGGAGAGGTTGGGTAACTCTTGTCTTGGGTGATCTCAAATCTTAGCGATCAGACCAGTCTTGTTGAAGAAAATGTCCAATCTGTCTCCAGAATGGGAATACCTTTACAGATGCTGTGTTTGCTGTGTTGGGGTCTTGGTTCCCAAACTCTCAGCTATGAAACACTTTAAAAGAGCGACCACAAGCATTTTTTTTTTTTTTTACTGATTTTTGGCCAAATGCCATGCCTATCAATTTATTTTTAATGGTTCTAATCTTGAGAGGTTCAGAGGTTCTCATTATAGATAAGGAATCCATAGCTCAGAGAATTTAAAGGATTTTCACAAATTACAATAGGAACTTGCGGTAATCCTCCTGCCTCAGCCCCCTGAGTTCTGGGATTACACCAGCATTCAGAGACTAGTTTTATAAGAACAACGTAATTCACATAAATAATGGAATGCCATCAAACAACAGCAGTGCCCCTAAAGCCCCTATCTCTTGATCAGAACTTACCTTTTTCTTTCCTTTTCTTCCTTCCTTCTTTTTCTTTCTTTCGTTCTTTTTTATTTTTAGTGCTGGGGAGACTTAATGTGTGCTATGCAAACACTATAAAACTGAGATGCATTCCCAGCCCTAGAACCTGGAATTCTTTTTTAAATTTTATTTATTTATTTAGAGATACACTCTCACGATGTAGCCCTGGCTGGCACAGAACTCACTTTATAGACCAGGCTGGCCTAGAACTCACAGAGCTCCACCTCCTCTGCTTCCCGGTAAGCACTAAGTAAGCACCACAACACCCGGCCCAGACTTATGTTTTTTGTTTTGTTTTAGAAACAGAGTCTCTCTATGTGGCCATGGATATCCTGGAACTTTTTATGTAGACTAGGTTGACCTCTGCCTCCCCAATGATGGGGTTTAAGGTATATACCATTACACCTAACTCTGACTTACAATTCTTCCTTCTTCTCTCTCTCTCTCTCTCTCTCTCTCTCTCTCTCTCTCTCTCTCTCTCGTTTGTTTTTGATTTTCGAGACAGGGTTTCATTGTGAAACGTTGGCTGCCCTGAAACTAGCTGTGTAGACCAGGCTAACCTCGAACTCATAGAGATCCCCCTTGCCTCTGCCTCCAAAGTGCTGGGATTAAAGGTGCGTGCCACCACCAGCCATCCAGACTTAGAATTCTTAACAGCTCAGGGATCCTATTTTTTCCCCAAGAGATTCCAAAAACGCAAATTGGCACCAATAAGCCCAGAACTAAGAAAACTGAGGCAGGAAGATTGCAAGTCTTAGGATAGCCTGGGCTACAGAGCAAGATATTCTTCCTGGGTTGGAGAGAAGACTCAGCAGTTAAGAGTTCGTTTCAGAGGACCTGAGTTCTCCCAGCACCAGCGCCAGCAGCTCACAATCATTTAAAATCCAGATCCAGAGGTTCTGGCGCCCTCTTCTGTCCTCTTCAGGAACCTGCACTGTCAAACACATTCAGGTAGAGAGGTACACACATGTACCTGATTTTCAAAATAAAATAAGCCTTTCAAATGCTCTCTCGAAACAAACACCACACTATCACACAAAAAATAAAAACAGCCCATACGTGGTGCTGTGTGCAGATACGCTCAGCACTTGGGAAGCAGAGGCAGGGGAGGGTGCAAGACCATTCTTGTGTGCGTAGTTGGAGACTAGTTTAGGCTACATAATGCTCTGTCTCAAAGTAAAGTAAAATAAAATAAATATTAACATTTTAGGCCCATGGAGTAAGAACTTCCATTGGCAACTCTGGGTTCAATTCCCAGCATCATAGACATTGGACATTGTGACATAGACTGTTAGTCCTGGTACATGGACCAGACAGGTCAGGAATTCAAGACCATCCTCAGCTACATAGTCACGAGGACCAGCCTGGTCTACATGAGACCCCATCTCAAGAGAAGACACTTAGAACCATGGCATGGGGGATAAAGTGATGGGCCCTGGAGTCAGAGAGCTGTTGGATTTAAGCTGTCACAGCTTTGGACATCTTTTAACCTTTCTGAGCCTTCTTTTACTCTTTTATAAAATGGGGCCAATAAGGGAGAGCTGTGTTCAAGCCACAGTACCAGGCTCAAAGTATTTTACTGAATAAAATACTTTTATTTTATTCAGCTACAGTTTTTACTGAAATAAACACCTTGTTGCCAGAGAGGATGGGAGGTGTTGACCCCAGGGACTTGTGGGTAATATCTGCTCACCTACCTGTCTTTTCTAGACCAACGTCAGCCATGCCCTGCACTCTGTGCATGTGCACCTTGAACAGGCTCACCCTGGCTCTGGCTCCAGAGTGCTCCACTTCAGCTGTGCCTACCCCCTGGTGGTGAATGTCAGCAAGCCTGTCTCCTACCAGGAGGCCTCCATTCCGTGAGTTATGTCCCATCTGCTGTCTCTGCAGCGAGGCCCTAGGACACCCCCAAATTCTCACTGCTACCTTGAATCTAGCCAAAGTCTCAACGCTCTTGAGAAATCGGCCCTCACGCTTACCCACCATATGTAAGCATCTCTCACAGGGACAGAGAAACAGGATGCCTCTGGGAAGAGATGAGCTATGGGTTGTTTATGTAAATTACCATGAGGTTAGATACCTGCCAAGGTCTGGGAGCCTATGATGTGGCACTTCATAGTTTATGTGGTCCATGAGGAAGGTGAACAGGTTTGCTCCTCCCCGGCCATCCTTTCTTCCTTTTATATTTATTGTGTGTGTGTGTCACATGCACAAGACTGTTCTCTCTTTCTTAGTACATTTGTGCAGTGTGTGTTAGACCACGTACACATGTGTTCATGTGCATGTAGGCCAGAGGGCAACCTCTGGTATTCCTTAATCGCTCCCCACCTTATTTATTTGCTTGTTTATCTTTTGTTTTTTTGAGACAGGGTCTCTCTACATAGCCCTAGTTGTCCTGGAACTCAGTTTGTAGACCAGGCTGGCCTTGAACTCACAGAGAGTCACTGTCTCTGCCTCCAAAGTGCTGGGAATAAGGGAGTGTGCTACCACACCAGATTCTTTATTTTTAAGTTCAATTTTGGATTTTTTTTTTATTATGTATACAACATTCCTTCCATGTATGCTTGCATGCCAGAAGAGGGCACCAGATCTCCTTATAGATGGCTGTGAGCCACCATGTGGTTGCTGGGAATTGAACTCAGGACCTCTGGAAGAGCAGTCAGTGCTCTTAACCTCTGAGCCATCTCTCCAGCCCCCTGGATTATTTTTATTTTATGTGTATCAGTCTTTTTCCTCCATGCATCTATGTGTGCCAAGTGTGTGTCTGGTGCCCATGGAGGACAGAAGAGAGCAATGGATTTCCTGGGACTGGAGTTGCAGACTTTTGTGAGCTGTCATGTGGGTACTGGGAATCAAGCTTGGGTCCTCGAGGAGAGCAGCCAGTGCCCTTAACCTCAGAATCATCTCTCCGGCCCCTATTTGTTTATTTAATTGCAATATTTTATAGGTTTATATCAACTATAAAGTAAGAATTTGTGTGGAAATGGATTCCTATGTTAACCTGTTTCCCTAGACACCAGACTTGAGAGAGTGTGAAGTTAAAGAAGGCTCTGTAACAGCCTGTCTTACTGCACCAGTTCCCCTGTTCACATCTTGCTCCTTCTGAGAGCCTCTCTCCTGGACCTCTGTCCCAGGGTTCAGAGAACAAGTACTTTTCCTGATTGTGGTGAACACCATTAAGTGTTTTCTAAGACCTAAGTTCTCCTCTCTGCCAGGAGCTAAGAGACTTTATTCTGAGAAAAAAACATAGGTGATTCCCCCAAACACTACCTCATTATGAAGTCCCATCCCACTGCAGATGGTGACCTCATGGAAGCTGCCTCACAGAGTTCCCCCCTTATTCTTTTTTTTTTTGGTTTTTTTGTTTGTTTGTTTGTTTGTTTTTTGTAATTTTATTAAATTATAAAAGTTTCCATTTCCACCCCTCCTCCCACCACCCTCCCACTCCCCCCACTCCCTCTGTTTATTTGTTTTTTGAGACATGTTCTCTATAGCTTTGGAGACTGTCTTGGAACTAGCTCTTGTAGACCAGGTTGGCCTCAAACTCACAGAAATCCGTCTGCCTCTGCCTCCCAAATGCTGGGATTAAAGGCGTGCGCCACCACTGCCCGGCTCCTTCCTTATTCTTTAAGGCAGGATCTCCCATTGGTCTCAAACTCACAGAGCAGGGCTAGCCTGGTTGACCAGCAAGCCCTGTGGGTCTGCCAGTCTCTCTAGTGTTGGACTCTAGTGTCCAAACCGAGAAGGAGTCACCCCCAGAGACCACCTCATATACCACAGCCGATGCAAAAGCATGAGGATTTTATTAATTCTGTCATGACAGGGTCCCTCAGCATTTGGGAAGCCGAGAGACACCGAATAGCTGGTACAGTCTACTTTTAAAGGAGAAGGCCCCATAGAAACAAGAGGGGTTGTTCCTTGACCAATATGATTGGCTTATTTGAAAAGGGCTAATACCAATAATTGACTGGAGAACTATTGTCAGATCAGATGAGGTAAGAGGTCATTTTGACCCCGTTTCCCAGGGGACTGAGTCAAAACATACGTGTATGGTAATTGTTCAGGAACTGAGTACGTGCATGTGTAGCTGTTAGGTCCTTGGTTCCCAGGGGAGGAGGGGAAACACTAAGGCACAGAGGCTGAGAGGGTTTGGAATTATCAGAAATGGCTTCAGAATTGTCTTAAAGTCTTACACTAGTAGTAAGTTCGCAAGCACGCCAGTATGCCTGGGCTTGATCTCAGATCCTCAGCCTGTACAGTAAGGTGCTTTACCCACTCCCTTCGCTCCGAGGCTCACGCTTGTTTCTCTCTGGATACAGCACTATCCACGTTCCCGGCACTGGGGAGACTGTCATCACCCTGAGTGTCTTCACAGACCTTCAGCTCCACAGACCACTCCAGGACCGTACCGCTCCTGTGGGCACGCCCCTCTACGTGGTCCTCAAGTCCACCAGCAGTGATCCTGACCGGTTTGCCCTGGTGGCTAATGAGGTTTTTGCCAGTAGCGACCTCTCCAACACAGTGGCTAAGGCCACCTATCATTTTGTGAATGAGAGGTAAGGACCAATCAGGCTCCAGTTCTTGGTCTGTGACTTTGGCAGGTAACTTTTGTTCCCATGAGCACAGGCCCCCCATTCTTTTCGGTATCTCTGGCAAGCAAAATGGGGGAGAAAGGAAAGGATTGGGGAATGTTGGTTGAGCGAATACATTCAGCCGCATTTTACAGATGAGTAAACTGAGGCCCAGGGAGATTAAAACCTGCTCAAGATCTCACAGTCAATAGATGACATTCATTTCTTCTATTCTTTCCCCCAGACAGTTATTGAGGACCTATGACGAGATTTAAAAATATAGCATTAACATGTCAGAGTGCCATATGCTATGTTGTTATTGAAGTAGACTACATGTAATAGTTAACAACAGCTAATAATTTAGTTATTTATTTCATGCCAGATGTAGTTTGAATCACATCATGCTTATGAATTAATTTAAATCTTACCACACACTGTGACATAGTTATATTTTGATTAGCATCTTACCGGAGAAGCTAAGACTCAGTTCAGGTGCATGGCAGGTGACTGTATTCAGTGTTGAGCACAGTTAGATCACAGTTGGGTCTCTTAGTCAGGTGTGATGGTTTATGCCCCAAATCCAAGCACTTGGGAAGCTGAGATGGAGGAATTACTTAGAGTATCAGGTAGACAAATAAGACAGCAAGACCCTATTTTTTGTTTTTTGTTTTGTTTTGTTTTTTTCAAGTCATGGTTTCTCTGTAGCTTTGGAGCCTGTTTTGGAACTAGCTCTTGTAGACTAGGCTGGCCTCAAACTCACAGAGAGCCACCTGTCTCTCTCCCTCTCTGCATCCCGAGTGCTGGGATTAAAGAAGTGTGCCACCACCACTAGGCAAGGCCTTTTGTAAAAAAAAAAAAAACATAATTATAAAATAAAATAAAAACTGAGTATGATGGTGCATGCCTGTAACCTAAGCACTCAGAAGGGAGAGGTCTGGTGATTGAGAATTGAAAATTACCTTCAGCTACATTGAGCCAGGACAGCCTGTGCATACCTGATATCCTGACTCACAACGAGACAAGAGAGAGAGAGAAAGAGAGAGAGAATATGTCTTATTTCTATACCAAATTTTAATAATATTGACAGTAGTTTTCATAGAAGCACAGGGGATCGCTCATCAGTTCACAGTGCATCCCAAGAAGGGTTATTTCCCCCGCTGCACAAATGAGAGGGCAGAGGGCTCAGAGTGTGACCAAGAACTGGTGATGCTCAGTGTGGTCCCAAAACACACTCTTGAATTTGCCCTAGCATGTAATTAGCTTTTCTTCCAGTCCTGACTGTTAGAGCCCAACTCTGGGATGCTGACTCCTCAGGAGGGTCGCCCCAAGAAATCACTCACCAACCAGTCCAGTTGATGCAAAAGCAAGGGGAATTTTATTCTTGTTTGCCTAACGGGCTCTTCAGCAAGGCGAGGGAGAGAAGCCCTGACTAGCTGTTACAGGCTACTTTTCAAGGCAAAAATACACATATTCGGGGTGGGGGGTACAGTGGGTTGTTTGTCAAATGCAGGGATTGGCTCATTTTAAGGGCATTTACTATGATTGGTTATGTCAAAGGTGGGCCGGATGGTTCCTGGGTCAGGCAAAGCAGGGAAGCACCTGCTGGCCGTTGGAAAACACCTAAAGGTCTAGTCAACAGGCAGGGTGGGGTCAGGACTAGTTTACAAAAACATGTTTTCTCTAGTTTGCAAAAACATGTTTTCTTCACTGAGGTTCTGGGGTTCCCAACTAGGGCCAGCATCGTGCTAGAACTCCCAGGCCCAAGCTTGAGGACCTACCTAACATCTCCAAACCTAAGTTTCCTCCTTTTTTGAAAAAGAAAGGGAAGAGTAGGGGACTGGAGAGATGACTCAGCAGTTAAAAACATGGGCTGCTCTTGCAGAGGACCTGGGTTGGGTTCACAGCACCCACATGGCATTACAACCATCTGTAACTTCAGTTCCAGGTGATGGAACAGCACCCTCTTCTGACCTCTGTGGGTGCTGGACTTCCGTGATGCGCAGATACCAGCAGGCATAAAATAATTAACACTTAAAAATGGGGGAGCAGTCAAAAGTCTGGTCATCCTCAGAATATGGATGTTGGCATGAAATTAAATAATCTATGTAAAGTTAGTTCTTAGCAGGAAATTCAACACCCACAATTACACTGAACGCGTTAAAGTGGCTGATATCAATTTTTGCGTGTTGACACCTGGGGCCCCAAGCCTGGATCCCAAAGATCAGCGCTAGGGCCTTCTCCCTGCAGCTGCCCAGTCGGGGACCGGCTGCTCCAGGACTTGAACAATGGAGCCTCCATACAGGTGACACTGGCTTTCACTCTGTTGCGATTCTTGAATAGCGACACGCTCTACCTACATGCCCAAGTGACTCTCTGTGACAAGCAAGCGTCCCGCCCATGCCAGCCGGTGAGTGGGGTTCCTGAAGCCCAGCCATGCGTCTGGGACTGGACCGAGGGTGGTCGTGTGATTGTGTACTGACCTCCTTTTCCAGGGACTGACTGGGTTGGGGAAGATTTAAAGAGGGACGTTTGAAGCCCTAGATCTTGTAGGTGGAAATGAGAAAACTTATTTGAATTGTGGGGTAGTGGAACATGAGTCTCTGAGGTCCTGGGGAAAGTCCCCACACTGTCTTGTTACCCACAGTCTTGTAGTGGGAAGAATTCCCTGCGGAGAAATTCACCCTGGGACTCTCGAGTTGGGACCCATCTGGAACCTGGCGGTAGCAAGTGGATCAGATTCGGGCCTCTCCGAATAAGCGGTACATGGATGGACCTTTGGAGGGCATCCCCAGCTCCTCTGCCAAGACTTTCCCAATGTCTTGTCCTGAGACCCTGAGCTTTCTCTGAGTCCCCCCTCACCTTCATGTCTTTACACTCTTCCCCTGATCCCAGGGTCCTCTCTGAGCCCACATTCTCCTTCTGCTCTGGACAAGTCCTTGCAACCACCCTGGCCTCTTTGCGTTCATCTTAGTTTCTCTACCTGTTACTGTGGGAAAACACACATACGGAAGCAGCTTAAAATTTCCTGTGGCTCGTGGTTCAATGGTCCCGTGCATTATGTCAGGGGATCACGGCAGCAGGAGCTTGCTGGCTTTACACTACATCTGCAGCCAAGAAACAGCCAGGAACACACGCTAGCGCTCAAACTCACTTTCTGTGTTTTCAGCAGTTCAGGGTCCCCTGCCCAGAGAACTGGTGGCTTCACTACAATTAAGATGGTTTTTCCCACATGAACTAATGTAACCGAGATACTTCCACACAGGCATGCCCAGAGACCTGTCTTCCCGGTGACTCCAGATTCTGCCAGGTTGGCAACACTAACCCATCATGCCGCTCACTCAGGTCTGAGCCATCTTCACTTCCAGCGTCTCTCTAAAACATGTGTTTAAATTTTATTTTGTGTGTATGAGTGTTTTGTCTGCAGGTATGCCTGTGGACCACCTGTGCGCCTGGTGTCCATTCGAGGCCAGAAAAGGTCATTTGATCCCCTGAAACTGGAGTCACGGATAATTGTGAGTCACTTTGTGGGTGCTGGGAATCGAACCTGCATCCCCTGAGAGAGCATTCAGTGCTCTTAACCACTGAGCCACCACTCCAGCCACTCTCTCTCCTTTCCTGCCAAGCAACCCACTCTTCTCATGCTGTCTTTCATGCCAACCTCTATTTGATCATTATTCCTGGCCCGGAACCCTCTCTCCTTTCTAGTCTGTAAGAGTCCTTTTGCTCTCACTGGGAAATCCCACGCTTTTGGGAAATCCAGAAGGATCAGATCATCTCATCCTTCTGAGTCCCAGCTTTCCAAAATCTGCCAGCCTGTTTTGTCTAGTCTCGGTGGAATGGTGGGTGAGTGCTGGCCACGTCTGGGGGCACTTGGAACTCAATCTCTCTTTTCGTGTGGTTGCAGAGCCCAGAGCCTCCAGCAGCCGGAGCAGAGCAGGTTAGTACAAGAGGATCACTCTAGTGAAGTAAGTTTCCGTGTGACATGCTCAGGCTGCTGGTGATTTTGCATGCTGTTTCTTCTCCTGAGCTATGCGACCAAGAATCAGTTAACTTCTCTCAGCCGGAGTAATATATGGCAGAATTAATGTGGGGCCGTTGCTTTATCCGGCCTCAAAAAAAATCTGAAACTTCCCAGAAGTGATTTCGAGTAAGGGTTGAAGATTTAAAGAGCACCGGGCACCGTGGAGCATGCCTGAGCTTTGAGTCAGCCTGTGCAAGATAGCAGACCCTGCTCAACATAAAAGCCAGGTGTGGTGGCTTACCCTGTAATCCCAGCACTTAGGAGGTGCAAGTAGGAGAGTTAGGTGTTTAAAGCCATCCTTGGCTACAGAGCAAATCTGAGGCCAGCCTGGACTATGTGTCTCAAAGAAAAAGAAAGAAAGAAAAAAAAACAGCTGTGTATTTAATAACACACCTAACTGAGGTTGCTCTTTGAGTACAGGTACTTGCTGCTAAGCTTCATGGCCTGAATTCTATCCCTGGGACCCACGTATGGATGGAGGGAACCTAAGAATATGTCCTCTGACTTCAACATGTACACCACAATATGCACACATAGACTCTGAAAGCTCCTCAAATCCCAGTTTGAATACTTTTTTATTTAAAATTCTGTGTATACATATGTGTGTGATATGCACGTGAGTGCTGGCATCCGTGGAGGTCAGCGGTGTCTGATTGCCTGGGACTGAAGTTACAGACTATTGTGAGCTGTCTAATGTGGCTGCTGGGAACCAAGCTGCCGACCTCTGCAGGAGTTATATGCTTTAACTGCTGCACCACCTCTCCAGCCCCCTTAGTCTATTTCGTAATCATTTCTTTCTTTCCTGCAGGAGCCTGGATGTCCATCTTGCTCCTGATGGTGATAGACTGGATGCTGGACTAAAAGCTGGTCCAGCCTCCCCACTCCAACACAAGCGTTTAGTGTCTAGTTTACTTGCCTCAGCCGAGGATGGAGCGGAGGAAGACTTGATGAGAGGCAAGTGTGACCTCTGTTAGGCACCAGAGGAGCTGGCCACTGACCAGGGTGTAGCCCAGCATTGGGAAGACTGTGGCAACTGCGCGGTGGATTATCATGTCTTGTCATGCCTTTGTTTCCGATTCCTGCAGCTCTTAGGGGAGGGTGTGATTAGACCACTCGACATGAGGGGGGAAAGTAGAGAGTTTATGGCCAATAAACACACAGAATTCTACTTTTTCTGACGGCTGTCTGTATAATTTGACCTTAACGCTTCACTGCTCCAGGTCAATGGACTGAAGGATTGGGAAGGGGGGGGGGGCTCGGGAGCCACTTTACTCCTTTGGGGCTTCATCTCCACACAGGTAAAATGAGAGTGTTTGACCCCATGACCTCTGCTACAGCTTGGGAATCATTCTTAAGAAATCCTTGGACTTTAGTCAACTGACCCTACTCTCTCTCTCTCTCTCTCTCTCTCTCTCTCTTTTTCTGTAAAATGGCCGAAACTGTTCAGTTCCAGGACGAGAGTTCAATCCATTTACATAATAGTGCCCAAGCCTTTTCCTCCTATCGCTTGGTTACCCCTGGCCGCCTTAGGCCACTTTTCCTATTTGAGAGCGATAAAGCAACAGTGTTTGTGCTGTTGTCCCTCATTCGTCCCAAACCAGAATCTTTTCCATACCCAGGACTATGTTATGCTTCAGGGATGAGGGCTGGAAGGAGGCTGTGGACCAGGAGACAGGACAGACTTTAGCTGTGAATGAGAGACCCAGGCCCTGGCAGATCTGTAGCCACAGCACAATCCCCAAGCACCCTGACTCTGGAACCCAGAGCCAGTGAAAGAAACACACCCCGGATCTGGGACCTGAGACAGCGAAAGAAACATTTTATCCCTGAACCCAGAGCCAGAGGAAAACACCCTTACCCCGAAACCAGAGCCAAAGGAACCCCTAGAACCAGAACCTGTTAAAGGAATTCGTCCTGGCCCTAAAATTAGAGCCTAAAAGATAAAAAAGACCAGAGAAAGAAACACAGTTTGGCCCTGAAATCAGAGCCATCTCTAGCCGACACGAAACCAACCAATCCCTGAGCAGGAAAAACTGGCCAATCCCTGAGTAGTAGGCAGCAGTAACCTCTAGTCTAGAGTTGTGACCTCTCCCTGAGATACCATGGACTCCTCCCCCTAACAAGAGTAGTCAATCAGGAGCAGACAACCCCCTCACCCCATAGGGGGTAGCCTACAGAGATGCCGCAAGCCTTCCCCACTATAAAAACCCCCTCTCCTCGCTGCTAAGGGGCTCAGGGAGGCCCGAGTTAACTAACTATAGTTTTCGCTTTTGGATCAGATGCAACCTTGTGGTGATATTTTGGGGATCCGGACTTTGGGTGTCACAGTTAATAGACAGGCAAGCCACGTGAGGCACTGTGCACCTGGAATCCCAGCTACCTGGAGACTGAGGCTGGAGGATTATTCTGAGTTTGAGACCAGCCTGGGTTATATATCAAGACCCTGCTTCAAACAAATAGCAAACATATAAACAAGACAGAAAAATGGGCGAAGGTGTCGCTCAGTGATAGAGCGCTTGCATAGCATATGCAGGGCGTGAGTTTGAGTCCCCAAACAGCAATAAACTCATACGAACCCCAAACATGCATACTCCAAGAAAAAAAATCAGAATATGAGAGCTAGGTACAGTGGCGCGTGTCTGTAACCTCAGCACTTGAGAGCTGGAGCTGGAGTCAGGAAGACTGGGAGTTCAAGGTTATTCTCAGCTCTATCGTGAGTTTGCTAGCTTGGGCTTTATGGAGTTATGTATCAAACAGAAAACTCAAGAAATGCAAAAAGTCGCTGGTGCTAGTGGTGCGGTGGTGGTGCACCTTTAATCACAGCACTTGGGAGGCAGGAGCAGGTAGATCTCAGTTCAAGGCCAGCCTGGTCTACAGAGTGACTTCCAGGGCAGCCAGAGCTACACAGAGAAACCCTGTCTGAAAAAAAAAAAACAAAAAAACAAAAAATTAAGTTCAATTCAGCATTCTTTTTCCTATTTATTTAGAGAATAAGCACATGCTTGCACAATGTGTGCTCATGAGCATGTTTGCCACAGGACAGCCCGTGGAGGTCAGAGGATACATATGTGTGTGGAGTCCTTATCTTCCCCCTTCGTGTGGGTCCCATCTTGTCTTTTTGACACAGCGTTTCATCATGTGGGTCAGGCTGAACTTGCTGTGCTGCCGTCTCAATCTTGAGGGCCAACACTGCAGGCATGCACCCCTGAATTTGACTCCTGTTCTCTTTGGTTAAATGAGAAAATTATATTTAACCAAATCTAACATCTAAAAAAATTATGTGTATGAGTGTTTTTTGTTTTTGTTTGTTTGTTTTTAGGTAAGGTCTCCTGATGTATCCCTGGTTGTTCTGTAATTTACTATACAGACAAAGCTGGCCTCAAACACAGATCTGCCTGCCTCTGTCTCCAGAGTGCTGAAACTAAGGGCGTGCACCACTATGCCCAGCTATGAATGAGTGTTTTGTTTGCATGTGTGTAAACCCACTACTTGCATGCTTGAAGCCTGTTGTTTGATGTTGGGTCATAGGTACCGAAGTAGAGAGATAAGATCGCCAAGATGCCAAGCCTTCTTTTTCTGAAGAAGCAGAAGGGTACACTGTACTAGGCTTTTTCTGGCCACCTACCAGCTCCCAAATAAAGACACAGAGACTTATTATTAGTTATGAATATTTGGCCTTATCTTATGCTTGTCCCACTAGCTCTGATAACTTAATTTAACCTGTTTCCCCTCATCTACACTTTGCCTCAGGACTTTTTACGCTTCTTTCATTCTGTATAACCTACTTTCATTGTCTTCTCCAGTGTCTGGCTAGCTACTAAGCGCAAGACATCTTCCCCTTTTCACTCTTGTTCTCTACTCTCTCTGGTTTTCTTTCTCCTAGATTCTTCCTCCCACTTATTCTCTTTGCCCGCCAGCCCCACCTATCCCTCTAAAACCTAGTTATTGGCCGTTCAGCTTTTTATTGGGCCAATCAGGTGCCTAGGCAGGCAAAGCAATACACCTTTACATCGTTAAACAAATGCAATGCGTCTTTACATAATTAAAGTAACAGTCTGTGACCGTACAGGCTTCTTGGCAAAGGCTGACGCTCAACTAGCTCACTCTAGTTACTTTATTTAAACATATACAAGGTTGACAAGGACTGGCAAAGGTTCCAACTACCAAAGTCATACCAAAGGTTCAAACTACCGAGCCATAATCAAAAGTAAAAACTCCAGGTCTGCCAGGAGTATCTTAGGACCAAGGTCAGTGCAGTGGCAGCTCTTACGCAGCACCAAGTGCAGACTCCAGAGAAACAACTCTTTAAGGTTTACGCAGTCTCAAAACAATTTCCCAGCCTCTGCTGATTAACCCAAACACGGCAAAGGCTTTACTGAACCATCTCTCAAAGTCAGACACAAAAGGCTTTAGGGTACATTTCTCTTAAAGCCAGACATATAAAGGCTTTACTTACACATCACTACAGATGCCCACAGAGGCCAAAAGAAATGCTGGATTCCCTGGAACTGAAGTTATAACCAGTTGTGAGATACAATGTAGGTTCTAGGAACCAAACCCAAGTCCTCTAGAAGAACTGCAAGTGCTCTTCACCGAGCCATCTCTCCAGTCCCAAATCTAGTCTTTTCACTTTTAATCATGCTAGTTGGGATACTTCCATTAATATATTTTATTCAATATGCAGCAAGTCTTTTAAAAATAATGAAGTAATCACAGCATTTGGAAGGTAGGATAGGATGACCAGACGTTCGGGGTTTCCCTGAATTACAAAGTGAGCACGAGGCTGGTTTGGTTTACATGAAACCCCTTTGTCAACAAAGAAAAAAGCAATAATAAAGTAACTTAAAATGATGAATGTTCTTTGAAGAGAGAGTCTAAAGTCTGCTAGCATATGAGAACTCATTTTCATATGAAAATTATCACATGGTGGAGTTACTTCTAAACTACAGAGGGAAACTGAGCCAGCATATTTATTCACACCAGTAATCTCAGCACTTGAGAAATGGGTGCAGAAGGATTAGTTCAAAATTGACCATGGCTGTAAAGCAAGCTCCAGGCTAATCTGGACTATGTGAAACCCTGGCAAAAACAGAATAAGGGGAAGAAGCCAAGAACAATTGATTCAGACCCAAGCACCCATATTAAGTGGCTCACAAATGTTTATAAACCCAGTTCCAAGGGATCCCTTCTGGCTGAGGGTACCGGCGCGCGCCCTCCACCCCACAATAAAATCTTAAAGTAAAAAAAAAAAAATGTACAAGAGCCCATTCAGGAGGCCAAGTCAGAAGTACCAGGAGTCTGAGGTCCAGCCTGTGCTAAATAGCAAGACCCTATTGAAGAGAAGGAATGTATAAACACACTTTTTTTTTCCTGACAGGATCTCACTGTGTAGCACAGGCTAGCATCAAACTCCTGACCCTCCTGCCTTAGCCTTCTAAATTGTGATTACAAACATACTCCATCATCCAGCTCATTAATGTACACAGTTTGTAGATTTAAATTCCAGCATTTCCACGGTTTCAACTTCTCTTTTCAGGAACAGCTCTTGTCTTGCTCCCTTCTTCCTCACAAAAGAAAGAGAAGCTATCAACCAGGAAAACTCAAATTTCTGCTCCTTAGTTTATAAATTCATTTTTAGACATCCAGATTTAAACATTCATAGTAATAAAACCTCCTGTTCTTAATTTCAGAGAATTTTCTCTAAATTCTTCTGTCATTCCCAGGTTCAACATCCATCCATTAATTTGTTATTCTTAAATGTCTTTAACTTTTATGTGTGAATGCAGTGTGTGTGTGTGTGTGTGTGTGTGTGTGTGTGTGTGTGTGTGTGTTCGTTCCAGTGGAGGGCAGAAGAGAGAGTCCTGACAAGGCCAGACAAGGATGCTGGAAACCGAACTTGGGACCCCTGAAAAAGTAGCCATCGCTCTTAGCCTCTGAGCCAGCTCTCCAGCTCCTCATCATTAACTAGGCAGTGACCCAGACAGGTCCCTGGCACCCGCTGCCCTCCTCGTTTCTGAGGGAGGGGAGTGAAGCCGGTTGTGGAGGAGTCCCTAATGCCTCTCGTCCCCGCCCCCGCCGAAGCCCTGCAGCTTCCCTAAGCCTCGCTGGCACAGCGCCACCTAGAGGCAGCATCGGGTAAGGAGCGAGGAGACCGAGCTGAGTAGCCGCTGGGTCATGCGCAGAGCGACCCACCGGTCTCGCACCTCCTACGCAGTGATTCTCCCGCCCACCACCCCGGGCTCCGTGCAGGGGCGGGACTCCAGAGCGGCCCGAGTCTCCATTGGTCAAAGGCAGGCATAAAGAGGCGGGACAGCCACGCGCCTCGACTTTTTATTGGTCAGGAGCCAGCAGAAAGGGGCGGTGCCGGGCGGCGCGCGCTCAGAGGCGTGCGGCCTGACGGGCGTGTAACGGCCGTTAGGCGGCCTGAGGAGAGGATTCGCGGCTCGCGCGGACGTGGTGGCCGCCGGCAGTATCCCGGGAGGGATCTCGCCGCCCGCTCTCGGGGCTCTCTGTAAGTTCTTCTTGGGGGCTCCCGCTGCGGCGGCCGTTTCTGTCCCTCCTTCCGTAGCCCCGGGAAAACCTTGGAAACTCGGGACCTACGGGGGGAGTAGGGGGGCGTGGGGAGGGTGCCCGGGAGAGCGAGGCGCATGCGTAGGTGGACCTGGCCGGAATGCCAGCCCAGTCTTTTCTCTCTCCGTTTCCTGGATAACGATCCCCCACACGCCCCCTCGGGTCCCTGTCGCCTCCCCTCCGCGTCTCGCTTTCCCCTGTCGTTAACTCCGCAGCAGTTGCCATGCTCGTGTGCCAGACCCGGGGATAGAGTATTGTCACTCGGCTGGTGGTGTGGACACCTTTCTCAAAGGGCCGGGAACAGAAGGCACTGATCAGGGAGCCGTTCCCGCCGAGGTGGCGTCTGAACTGAGGAGCGGAACGTTGAGGGGCAGAGGGCGCTTGGGAACGGCCTGGACCCGTTGTCGGGGCTTTAGCCCTGGCCTCTGACACTGTGAAGAAGCGGGAGATGCTTCCAGATTCCTGTACGTAGGGCAGCCTCCCACGCCCAACCCGGAATTAGTGAAGCCGAGGTCAGTGGTGTCAGAGTTGAGGTATCTGGTCAGAGGCTTGGGAGAATCGAAAATTAAGTCTGTTCAAGTTTGTTCAACAGAGTATTAAAACATTTGACTTTTAGTAAATCAGGAAGGTCAGACCATGTTTGTTTTGGTTTTGTTGTTGTTGAAATACCGAACTTTAAGCCCTTGACCCTGTTGAGGCAGGCACTCTACTACTGAGCTATGTCCTCTGCCCGCCCTCCCTCCCTTTTCTTTCTGTTATTTGGTCTTGCTATGTAGTTCAGGCTGGCATGGAATTTTTGTTTATCCCAGGCTGGGCTTTTGTTGTTGTTTTGGATTTTTGAGACAGGGTCTCATTATGTAATCCTGACTGACCTGGAACTCACTCTGTGGACCAGGGTAGCCTTGAACTCACAAAGATCCTCCTACCTTTACCTCCCATGCTGGGCTTAAAGATATGCACCGCCATATCAGGCCCGGGCTGTCTTGAGTTCATGTTGTTTGAAATTGCAGGCTCGCACCCAGTCAGTAGTTTTTCGCTGCATAGGGCCAGGGAAATAGTAGGTGATCAGTAAATTTAGGTTAATGAATACAGTATCTGGCCAGGCTTTTTAAACTGCCAGGCCTGACCCCCCACTTTTTTTTTTTTTTTTTTGCCTGGAAAATTTTTATGAGACCTTGATTTTATAAAAGTCAAACATTTGCTGATAAGTAATAAAGAAACTTACTTTAAGACTATTCTTTGGAGCTTAGTATGGTGACCCATGAGGCAGGAGATTTCCCCAGGCATTCAATGCTAGCTTGGTATACATATTGCGTTCTAGACCAGCCAGGGCTACATAGCAAGACCCTAACTCAAAGCCCAATTCTTTGGTCTGTGTATAATTTTTACCATTTATTAAAGACAAAAGCTATTGTGTATACTAAGAGGTGCATATGCTTATAATTCAGTATTGCCAAGGATGGTGGCCCATGCCTATATTCTCAGCACTCGGAACATAGAGGCTTGAGGGTAATCCTTGACTACATAACAAATGCTAGGCCAGATTGGGCTACATGAGACTATGTCTCAGAAACCAAAAGTAATCTTGGCTGAGTGTTTGATACTGCAGAGTACAGGCCATCTACAACATTTTTCAGAGTTGACACTTTGATTTTATCACCATCAATATTGAGAAAACTGCTTTCCATAAATACAAAGTACAAAATGGCAGAAGTGTGTTTAGGGCCATTTAATTGTGTGTGTGTGTAAGAGAGGGAGAAGGAAACAGCTTTCAGGAATGGGTTCTTTCCTTAGACTGTAGGATCCAAGGATTAACTTAGGTCATCAGGCTGTAAAAAGTCATTTCACCTGCTACGCTATCTCATCAGCCCTTCAGACAGCAGTTTTCCAAGTCAGATATTTGAACAGTGTATCACCTGCACATGCTATGTAAAGCTCCATGTGCCAAGGATGGCTTTGAATTTCTGGTCTTGCCTCCTCCTCAGTGCTAGGATTATAGGCATGTGTTACCTTGCTGTGTGTTTTGCCTGTGCCACAGATCCAACTCAGAGCTTTGTGTGTACTAGAGAAGTTCCTAGCCTAGGTACATCCCTAGCCTTTTTGATTTTCTATTTTGTTTTGGTTTTGTTTGTTTTCTTTTTGAGATCTTTGAATCACAGTAAAAACAATGTAGTTGAACTGGGTAGGGGTGGCCTACACCTTTAATTACAGCATTTAGGGGACAGAAGCAGGTAGATCTCTGTGAGTTCAAGATCAGCCTGGTTTACAGAGCAAGTTCCAGAGCAAACAGAGCTGTTACACAAGAGAAATGCTGTCTTGAAAAACAACAAAACACTGTGTATGACTTACAGTGACTTCAGAGCTGAGCAAGGTGTTTGAGACTGTGTGCTTGGTGTTGCATAGCTTGAGGACATGCATAGTGTAAAGTGTTCATGTCACGTGTTCAGAACCAAGACAGCAGTGAAGTCAAGCAATACAGAACAGGTGACCATTGCCAGAAACATCTTGGATTTGTTAATGTGTTTGATTTTGAATTGATACTTGATTGTTGTATATTCAGAAACTGCTACGGACCGGCTCAGGAGAGCCACTCAGACCGTAAGGGAATCAGGGCGAAGGCACAGGAGAAATCAGGATACGGCAAGGAAAAGTGACACACAGACACTCTCAATGTTTTTGAGACATGCTGTTGCGATTTACTTACTTCAGTGCAGGATTATATATTATTACAAAACAAAGGACTTGGCAAAGGCATACATCATCAGATCATAAAATAGAAAAGAACGGCATAAAACAGTTTTACAAAGAGAATCTTTAAAGATGCTTTGGCATGAGTACAAGGACTTTTGCTTCCTTACATTTGTAAAGTTACCCCTTCTTTTTTCTTGTTATTAGAGAGACCATTGTTCTTGAGTTAGCCCATCGTTATCAGCTTGTACCAGGTGGCTGGCTGGACTCAGCTAAGTGACTTTGTGTGTCTGGGTGAGAAAGAAGAAGGCTACTATCTTCCTGGAAAAACTTTCTGAGACTCATTTTGTACCATTAATCTCAACTCCTTTCCCTTCCCGACTCTCAGGGTCAGATGTTGTAATTAGCCTAGGTTTTCTGGCCATAAGGAAGGTTGCATAGGCCTCCTGTTAAGTTGCACATAAATGCCTAATGCTGTTTTCCTGTAGAAGGCTTCTAAGGTTTTTTCTGCTAAGACTAGCTCCTTTTATTCCACATCATCAAGAAATTGTCCTAATGATGATTTTGGCAATTCCCAGAACTGGCTACTTTTTTAAGGCTTTAATTAATAGTGGAGCAGAATTCAAAATGTCCTCAGCAGTCTTGTTTATATCCACAACTGCCTGGAATAGTCTGATCTGTTAGCAATATGTAAGGATCACAAAGAACACACAGACAAGGGAAAAGACACACATATGGCTCCAAGGACAGCCAGGTCGAGTCAATACTGATGGCGACTCAGGTAGCATTACACCACAACTGGTTGCCAAGGGACCGCCTGGAACACACAGCTCCTAGAAGCACGAATCCCAATCCTGCCGGCAATATTTGCCCATCCAGTCAGCATTTCTGCTACACTGGTGAGACAGCTGTGGATGTAGCAAGAAACCTTTTACTGTTCTTAGATTTTCTACATTGTCCACTTTGTATTGTATCACCTATCAACCGATAGTTAAGAAGTCGTGTGCTGAAGCTGGCCAGAGGTGGCAAACACCTTTCTAATCTAATCTCAGCACTCTGGAAAGCAGAGGCCAGCAGATCTCCAGAGTTCAAAACCAGCCTGTTCCACAAAGTGAGTTGTAGGACAACCAGGGTTACACAGAGAAACCCTGTCTTGAAAAACTAAACAGACAAAAATGTATGCTGGGCCTTGAGGATAGCTCAAGGATGGGTAAAGGTGTTCGCTGCTAGGTCTGAAGACTTGAGTGTACACATGCATACTCCAACACACAGGCAGAAGGTTGATGTAAGTAATCAGTTTCCACCTTGTTTATTGAGCCAGGATCGTCAAGCCCAGAGCTTCCCAGTATAGTCTTGCTAGCCAGTTCCCCTCTGAAGCTGGGATTACAGACAGGCTCCCATTCTAGGGGTTCTCTGAGGCTGGGATTACAGACAGGCTCCCACTCTGGGGGGGTCCTCTGAAGCTGGGATTACAGTCTCCCACTCCCATTTGGCATTTGCCAGGGTGCTGTTTGTACTCTTGTTGTCCTCATGCTTATGTACAAGCATTTTAACTACTCAGCCATCTTCCCAGCCTGTAAATCCAAACCTTTATTTTCTTTTCTGTAAAAGGAGAATGATAATAGTAACTATTTCAGTTACTGTTATATTGATATGAGCATTCAGTGTGACATATGGTACTTATATAGATAGGAAGTACTGTATACATGTTGAATTTGTTACATGAATGAGCATTTTTGTGGTGAGTGCTCAATTATGTTGGGTGCTTTACAACCTTTCTATCTTCATTCAGTTGTATCTCTTTAGCTGAATAATTGGTTATTGTGTTGTTTCTTGTATACTCATTTATTTTACTTTTATTTTAGAGAGTCTCTATCTTTCAGTGGTTACTAAAAGTCTTTTTTAAAAATGTTTTTAGTGTTTATTATATTTTATGTGGTATGTGTGTTTATTCATGTGAGTGTGGGCACACTTGTGACATGGCATGTGTGTAGAGGTCAAAGGACAGCCTCAGGTGTCTGTGTTTTTCAGGTTGTTTGGGACAAGGTCTTTGTTGTTTGCTACACCAGGCTAACTGGCCCATGAACCATTAGAGATTCTTTTGTCTTTGCTTCCCATCTTAGTTGAAGGAGTACTGAGATTACAGATGAGCTACTTTGCTTGCCTTTAAATGGGTTCTGGGGATTTGAACTTGGATTCATGAGTGGTTGGTAAGTGCTTTACCACTAAGCTGTCTCCTCAATGCAAAACACTTTTCTTGTTTAGTTTGGTGTGTGGTTGCTTTTTTAGACTTGTTTATTTGGTGTGTGTGCATGCACATGGCACATGTTAAATTCCTACAGCGATCAGAAGAGGGTCTTGAATCTTTTGAAGTGGAGTTAAAGGCAGTTGTGAGCTACCTGACATGGGTACTAAGCACTGAACTTCTGACCAGTAAGCACTCTTAACTGCTAACTTGTTTCTCTAGTCCTGATTTGATGTTTTAATACAGGTTGTCACTGTGAAGACCCGGCTGAAGATTCCCTGTTTAGCTTCTAGAGTGCTGGGTTTACAGTGTGCACCACTATGTTCAGCCTAAAAAAAAAATTTCTAGTTGCTCATTAGATTCTGAACTTACTAGAAAATAGTCAAGAGTAACTTGGTTTTTATGGCTTATTTTTTATTCATTGTGGGAATAATTAAAAACAGAAACAAAAACCTCCGGGCAGTGGTGGCGCACGCCTTATCCCAGCACTCAGGAGGCCGAGGCAGACCACTCTCTGTGAGTTTGAGGCCAGCCTGGTCTACAAGAGCTAGTTCCAGGACAGGCTCCAAAGCTACAGAGAAACCCTGTCTCGAAAAACAAAAAACAAAACAAAACAAAAACACCCTGAAGTACAATGTGGCATGGTAACCCAAGCCTCTAATCTGAGACTTTGGGATCAAGAGGCAGGCAAGCTTCAACTTCATAGTGAGTTCAAGGTCAGCTAGGATGACGACGTGAGACTGTTTCTCAAAACAAAACAAAACAAAACCTGGGGGGTGGGGGCATTATTTATTGTTCGTATGTGTAATCAGACTCTTGTGACTGCCTCCAACCCTCTGGAACAGCAGTTCTCAACCTGTGCATCTCACCCCTTTGTGAGGGTTGAATGGCCCTTTTTCAGGTGTCACATACCAGGCATCCTGCATAGCAGATGTTTACATTATGAGTCATAACAGTGGCAAAATTACAGTTATGAAGTAACAATGAAATAATTTCATAGTTGGGGGGGTCACCACAACATGAAAATTGTATTTTAAAGGGTCACAGCATAAGAAAGTTGAGAACCACTGTTCTGGAAGATGGAGCTGAAGCAGAGACAGGAGGATCACTGCAAGTTCAAGACCAGCCTGGTTTATGTAACAAGACCTCAGAGAAAAAAACAAAACCCTGAAATACAAGTGACATTTGTTTTGTGTAGACCTTGTAGTTTTTGAGAGGACTATGATTGCTACAGTAACAAATTCGGTGGTTTTTAGTATATTCCAAGGATATTCAACTGTAACATCTACCTCCTAAATACTTTGATCACCCTGAAAAGAAAGATTATATGTATTATTAGTTACTCTCTGTATTCCCTGCCTGTGCTCAGGTCTTATTTCTGTGGAGTTAGCTATTCTAGACATTTCATATGAATGGGACCTTGTAACATGTGGTTATTGGTGTTTGGCTTCATTTAGCATAATGTTGTTTAGGTGCACATGTGTGCAGGGCTTGGGTGTTGTTCCTCAAGAGTCATCCACTTGTTGAGACAGGCTTTCAGTGGGACCTGAGGCTAACTGCTGAGGCTAGGGTAGCTGGCCAGTAAGCTATAGGGATCTTTCTATCTGTGCCTTTCCAGTGCTGGGGTTGTAGGCATGTGCCACCAGGCCTAGCTTTTTGTAGGTACTGGGATGGAACTTAGAAGTTCATGCTTGCACAGCGAGCATTTTACTCTCCTAGGCCTCTCATTCCATTTGTTAAATGTGTGAGATGTACATCCACATGTGCATGGAGGTTAGAGGTTGATTGTGCATGTCTCTATCCCTCTCCACTTTTTTTTTTTCTTTTCAGACAGGAACTCTAGTTCTCTGGTTTAGCTAGACTGGCTGGCCAGCAAGCCCCTGGAATCCTCATGGCAATGCCTCCCTAGCACTGTGATTACAGCCATGCACTAGCTTTTGCATGGGTTCTTGGGATTTGAACTCAAGTCCTCATGATTGCAGCTAAGCGCTTAACTAGCTAAGGTCTCTAGCTCACTTCATTCCTTTTGTTGTTACATGATGCCCAGTTTTATAGTTGTATCACATTTATCCGTCATAACTATTTCATGAATTTAGGGTTGTTTGTACTTTTTGATATATAATTATTTACTTTTTGTAAATAATGCTATTAAGGACATTCACAGACAAGCTTTTGAATGAATACATATATATTAATTTCTTTGAATGTACCATTGGTGTTCTTTGTCTGCATATTGAACCAATCATGGGCTGAAAATATACTGTGAACAGGAAAACTACATATTGAATAGGTACCTGACTTTTTCTTATTATTCCCTCAAACAATATAGTACAACAGATATTTGTATAATAATTATATTGCAGTATGAGTGATAATTATTCTAGACATGCTGTTTGGATAGGGTCTGGCTTTGAACTCCTCCTACCTTTACCTCCCAAGTGCTGGGATTACAATGTGTATTTGTGTGTGGGCGGAAGTATCTTGCTGGTTTGCCCAGACTGGCCTTAAACTTCTGTGCCTTAGCTTTCTAGATAGTTAGGACTATAGGAGTGGACTATTACCTAGGCTCTAGAGATGATGGTTAAAATGTACAGGAAAATGTGTACAGATGTTATATGTAAATACTATTCCATTCCACAAAAAGAGCGTGAGCATCTGTGAATTTTGCTGTCTGAGGCATTCCTAGAATTAGTTCCAAATAGATATAAGAGGACCATTCTTGAGGAGCACTGAATTCCTAAATATCAGGACTCAGTCTTTGAGGTAACTCTGTTGGACTGGGAGTTACTTTTGTCACTTTGTTCTGAGTTTGAAAATATCTCAGAATTGGGCTACTGTTTTGTGTCCTTTTTTTCTCCCCAGTTTTTTATTTTTTTAGACTGATGTCACTATGTAATCTGCACTGGTTTTCAACTGGTGATAGTACTGCCTCTGCTTCTCCAGTGTTGGGACAACAGAAGGGTACTGGCACCTTTATTCTTCTCTTTAAAGGGTAATAAAATGGAACTGATATTGTGTACTAAAATGGAACTGGTATTGTGTACCGGTCCTGGAGGTAGGGAGGAGAGAAAGAGGACCAAAAGTTCAAAGGTAGAAGGCAAAAGAAGAGGCTCAATGAAAGGGTAGTTTTGGTGTTGACAGGAAACATAACTAGTCACCAGTGCGTGGTTATCCTTCTGTGTCATTAACTCACTAGCCAGCAGCTGAATGGCAAGCCATAAATTGAAGCTTTTTGCTCTTCTTGTTTTCTTTGAGGAGTTTTTGTTTTTTTACATGATTTGTTCATTTTTATGTGCATCATTGTTTTTGTCTGCATGTATGCATGTATGAGGGTGTTAAATTCCCTGGGACTGGAATTAACGGTTGTGAGTTGCCATCAGAGTGCTAGGAATTGAACCTGGGTCCTCTAGAAGAGCAGCCAGTGCTCTTAGCTTTGCTCTCTCTCTTTCTCTCCAGCCCCTTGGTTTTTATTTTTGTTTTATGTGTATGATGGGTGTTTTGCCTGCATGCATGTCTGTACACCAGGTGCTTCAGTGCCCAAAGAGCTTAGAAGAGGGTGTAAATCCCCTGGACTGGAGTTAAAGCTCATTATTTTGAGGCACTGTGTGGGTGCTGGGATCCAACCCAGGTCCCCTGGAAGAACAGCCAGTGCTCTTACCCACTGAGCCATCATCTCTCCAGCCTCACTGTAGCTCAGGCTAACCTGGAACTTAAAGTTTTTATGTTTCTGCTTCCTGGGTGTTGGGTGGATGCTTTTATGAAGTGTGGTTTTGGAGCTTGTTTCATTTATGTTATTGTACACAGTAAGTTGATGACCATTTGGGCTGTTGTTGCTTAGATAAACTGTAGAGGTCAGTAAAGTACATTATACTATATAATCACATACACACACTCTTTTATTTTTTTTCCTTTCAAAATTGAAATTCACCTCTAAAAAATTGTATCCTGTGAATTTTCCCAAATTATTTTGGGCACTATTAAATTCAGAGTTTCTGAATTCCTTTTGCCCCCGTTTTTGTTTGTTTTCCTTACAACACGTTAAACAAAGGCATTAAAAACAACAGATAATTGTGTACTTAGGGCTGGTATGTTTGTAGTCTTGAGTCTAAACAGTGCATTTCATGAATCCATCTTACAAAATTTCATTTACAGAAGAAAAATTTTAATATAGAGAAACCCTATCTTGAAAGAAAATGAAAAAATGCTTTAGAAAACTAACTGTATTCGTTAACTTTTTTTTTAATGAAATCTTACATGCTGCTTAATCATAACTCTTGTTATAAATTACATACTTTGAGCATTGGGACTTAGCCACAGCATCATAGTACAGCTATTGTAAAGACACCTTAATGTACCTCTTGAGAAGCCCATACCCATAGCCTGCATGTATATAGTGTCTTTCCTATGAGTATCTGTCTAAATACTTAATAAGGTCACCAACTTAGCTTCACTTTGACGGGTCTTGAAAGTCTTTCCTGCAGCCTAGCCAAAGGTCTGGCTTTACTTGAGTGAAAAGCCTACCTAACTTTTACAGTTGGCTTCATCCTCTCTTTCCTTCCCTCTCTCCTTTTTTTTTTATTTCATTTGCTTTTCTGAGATAGGGTCTCATGTACCCAGAATAGTCTCTTGTTTCCCTTAGACAGGATTTCTCCGTTTAGCCCTGGCTGTCCTGGAACTCCAGGCTGGCCTCAAATTCACAGAGATTTACCTGCTTCTGCCTCCCAGGACAGCTGTATGCCACCACCAACTGGTACCCAGAGTAGTCATAACATGTGTCTCCCAAACACTAGGATCACAGGAGTGTTCCACCTTATACATTTGGATTATTTATGTTTGTTGTTGTTGTTTTGCTTTGAATTTTTGTTTGGTATGGGGGAACCAGAGGTAGGAAAATCACTGCAGGTTCAAGACCAGCTTGGGCTATACAGCTGAACTTTCTTTCTTTTTGTTTTTTTTTGTTTTGTTTTGTTTTATATTTTTCATGGTTTATTTAACTTTATTTTATGTACATTAGTGTGAAGGTGTCAAATGTCCTGGAACTGGATTTTCAGACAGTTGTGAGCTGCCATGTGGGTGCTGGGAATTGAACCCGGGTCCTCTGGAAGAGCAGTCAGTGCTCTTAACCGCCGCGCCATCTCTCCAGCCCCCATCTTTTTTTTTTTTTTAAGATAGGATTTCTCTGTAGCCCTGGACGTCCTGGAACTAGTTCTGTAGACCAGGCTGGCCTCGAATTCACAAAGATCCGCCTGCCTCTGCCTCCTGTATGCTGGGATTAAAGGTGTGCACCACCACCTTCCAACTAAGAGAAAATATTTTTAAAATTTTAATTATATGTATATGTGTGTAGATATGTATGTAGGTGTGTGCATGTGAGATGTGAGTGTTGGTGCCCATATGGAGTCCAGAAGAGGGTATTAGATCTCCTGAAGCTGGAGTTATAGGGTGTTGTTACCTGCCTGACATGGGTGCTTAGAATTGAACCCAGGTCCTCTACAGTAAGTAGTAGTATACTGTCTTAACCACTGAACCATCTTTTCAGTCCCTTTTGTTTGTTTTCTGAAATGTGATCTTGCTATATATTTCCCAAATTGATCTTGAACTTCTTGTAGTATCAAGCAGTTTTCCTGTCACAGCCTCTTGAGTAACTGGAACTACAAGTTTGTGCTACATGTAGTGTCCGCTATGCCTCCATGATTTGCTTTTGTTTTGTTTTTTTATTTTTTTTAATTTATTTATTTATTTTTTTATTTTGAGACAAACTCTGTATGTGTATCCCTGACTACCCTGGAACTCCCTAAATAGACTAGGCTGGCTTCAAACTCACAGATCTACCTGCTTTGGCTTCTTCTGAGTGCTGGGATTGAAGGCCTTTGCTGCTAACCAAGTTCATGGTTTGCTTTTTAAAATATTCTTTTAAAAATGAGGTTTTATCATTATCTTATATATCTGGATGCTGTGTGTGTGTGTGTACACCACATGTGTACCTAGTGCCATCAGAAACGAGAAGAAGGTGTTGGATTCCTAAAGTTAAAGGTAGTTGTGAGCCACCAAGAGAATGTGGGAATCAAGTCTGTATCCTCTGGTAAAACAGCCTGTATTCTTAACGGCCAAGTTGTCTCTCCAGCCCTAAAATAGTCTTCAAAGTAAAATATGGGAAAATTGCTGACTATATTGTATGCTGTTATAATGTATTTCTTTTTTCTCTTGCTTGTTTTGTATACTAATAAAATAGCCTTAGAATCTTCAAAATGGTATTTATCTTTCCATATGCTAATAAATTGACTTGTTGGCTGATAGCCCCTGGATAGTTTTTTTTTTTTAATTCCTTTAGGTGTCAACCAGGGTTATTCTGTCTGCCTGTAAGAATTCTACTCCGTTTGATGTGGCAGTAGAGCTTAATGGGCAGCAGTCCTGGTGGACAAATCTTTACAATAGCCCTAAAGTTCTCATTATGTTAGAATAACAGCTTTATTTTTCTTTAGTTTCTAGAAAATCTGGCTAGTATACTACTTTATCTTCTAGTCATATTTGTAGCAGTACTCCTTTATCTAAATTCTACATTTGTGTAACTTCACTTTTCCGGACCAAGTTTATTGGTAAATCCTTTATAATACTAAGTTTAGCATTTCTAACTGCTTCATCAGTAGCAGAGTCGAGGAGTTGTGGTGTGCTCTTTGAAGCGCTACTCCCCTTATTTACCACTGCCCTGTGCTCTCTTTATCTGTGTCTTTTGCAATATCTTTTTTCCTGTTTTTGTTTTGTTTGAGATAGAGTCTCATTCTGTAACACAGGCTGGCCTCAGATTTGTGGTATTACTTCTGTTCAGCATCCCGAATGTAGGATTATAGGCATGCAGTACCATACCTGGCTGTAATGCCTTTTTTTTTCTTTTTTATGATTTATTTAACTTTATTTTATGTGCATTGGTGTGAAGGTGTCAGATACCCTGGAACTGGAGTTACAGACAGTTGTGAGCTGTCATGTGGGTACTGGGAATATGTCTTTATAATAAGCTTGTTTTTAATTCATTTTTCGTTTTCTTTTTTCTCTTTTGGTTTTTCGAGACAGGATTTCTCTGTGTAAAAGCTCTGGCTCTGTCAGAACTCACTTTGTAGACCAGGCTGTTCTTGAATTCACAGAGATCCTACTGCCTCAACCTCCCTAGTGCTAGAATTAGGTGTGTGCCACCACCACCTGGCTATTTATTTATTTTTCAAAACAGGGTACGTAGTTCTGGTTGACCTGGAATTCATTATGTAAGCCAGCTGGCCTAGAATTTGTGGTAATTCTGCCCCTGCCTCTTGAGTGCTGGAATTACAAACATGTACCATCATGCGTGATCTAAACTAGTAAATGTAAAGATTTTTTGAGTTCTATAAACCATTCTAGCAAATAAATCAACTCTAGGAGGAAATCAGGGACCCTTAATTTAAAATGCTAGTTGATAAGAAGCATGGGTGAAACAAGCTGGGAGTCAGGGTGGCATTGGAAGCGGGGCAGTTGGACACACATCCCCCCATGCACACACATACTCACACACATACACAGTTTGATATCAGAAGCATATTATTAGAGTTAGGAGAAAACTGAATTTGTTATTCTTACATCAAGATTATGGGTATTTTTGTTTTGTTTTATTTTGTTCCAGCCAATGGGAATTGAGTTACAGATAATTTTTAAAGATACTAGGAAGTTCTGACTGGTTACTTTTTAATTCTGCAATTGTCTCAGGTAACTGATGGCCATGCAAGAAAAATATCCAAATGACAGGACTTCTCATGCTACTTCACCAGGTAAGTAGTCTTCAGTATTCAGTTTTGACTTCTGCTATATCGTGTGTGTGTGTGTGTGTGTGTGTGTGTGTGTGTGTGCAGATCACAGTTTCAAGACTATCCTGGGCTGTCTGTGCATCCAGAACCTACTTCAAAACAGAAATAATATATTTGTTTTGTTTATTTTTTTGGTGTTGTTAAGCTTTGAATCCTGAACTTTGTAAATGCAAAATAAGAACTCTACCACTGAGCTACATCTCCCTCGAAAGAAAGAAAAGAAAGGAATTAACAAATGATAAAACAAGTCAGTAACACACGTACTTGAGGACAGGCAGGAGGATCAAGAGTTCAAAGGCATAGGTGATACTGTCTCAAAAACAAAAATAATTTGGATTTAAGTCTTTCTAGGACTTGCTTTGTATTTTGTTTGATTCTTACTGATTTCGTAGACAAGAACTTACTATATAGTCCAGGCTGGCCTCAAACTTGGGAATATCTTTTTGTTTTAGGTAAAATACTGGCTTTGTTAGTATATTAATAAATTTTGTAAAGATTTTTTTTAAAAAAATTAAGTGTATGTGTGGGTATATGCACATGAGTATAGCTGTTAGGCCAGGCCAGAGCAGGTGATAAATTCCCTCTAGAGCTGAAGTCACAGGTAGCTGTCAGCCACCCAAAGTAGGTGCTGGGGACTGAACTTGGATACTCAGAGCAGTATTTGCTTTAACAACTAAGCCATTTCCATGACTGTTAATTTTAAAAAAATCATAATCTCACCTTCCTGTTGGTACACGCGATAAGCTTTGAAGTCAAATTCTACTAGTCTTGCTTTTTCTTACATGATCAGAAAGTAAAGTGTTTTGATTTTTTACATTTTGAGATTTTTTTTTTTTTACTATTTTGTGTGTATGCCTGTTCTGCCTGCATGTATGCCTGTGCACTAAGTACATGCCTGATGCCCAGAAGAGGGCCTTAGATCCCATGGAACTGGAGGTATGGATGGTAGTGAACCATCATGTGCGTGCTGGGTATCAAACCTGGGTCCCCTGGGAGAGTAACTAACCTGTGCTCTTAATTGGTGAACCACCTTTCCAGCCTGTTATGTGCTTTCTCTGTATTACCTTCAAGATAACACCTTTTCTTTCTTTCTTTCTTCCTTTCCTTTCATTTCCTTTCCTTTCCTTCTTTCTTTTTTTTTTAAATATTTATTTATTTATTATGTATACAATATTCTGTCTGCGCGTATGTCTGAAGGCCAGAAGAGGGCACCAGACCTCATTACAGATGGTTGTGAGCCACCATGTGGTTGCTGGGAATTGAACTCAGGACCTTTGGAAGAGCAGGCAATGCTCTTAACCGCTGAGCCATCTCTCCAGCCCCCTTTCCTTCCTTCCTTCCTTCTTTCTTTTTTTCTTTTTTCTTTTTGATACAGGGTCTCGTCTCTCTGTGTAACCCTGGCTAGACTGGAGCTTGATATGTAGCCCTGGCTAACCTTGAACCCAAAGAGACCTGTCTCTGTGCTAGAATTAAAGGCATATACCACCTGGCCCACTTGAAACTTTTTAGATTGACTTCAATCTAAATGTATCTGGATTGACCTGTTGAGAGTACCCTGGTTCGGACTAACAATAGCTTTCAAAAAGGAACTGAAGTATCGGTTTCTTTGTGTGACCTTGGCACATGTAGGATAATTCGCACAATCGTGATTGAATGAGGGTTGCTGCTGGTATTTAGTTTGTAGAGGCCAGTGATATTAAACCATTCTGTGATGTCTAGACTACATAAGTTATACGTTGAAGAATATTTGTGCTCAGAATATTAACAGCACCCAATCTGAAAGCATGTAAAGGAATGTGTGTAGATATTGGACCTGGACATGTACATAATAACTCTCTTGTCTGTAAACAAGATTAAAGTATTGTGGCTTCAAGATTTCAATATAGTGTGTGTGTGTGTGTGTGTGTGTGTATGAGGTAGAACTCTGTTGCAATGACTGGTCTGGAACTGGCTATGTAAATGTGGCTATCACTGAACTTGGAGTGACCTTTCTTCCTCCCAAGTACAGTATTATAGATATGTGCCACCATGCTAGGCTTCTTGTTAGCTACTCATCTTTTAACATTCTCATGTCTCATGTATTTCCATTAAACATCAACTAACTCAGCCCGATGGTGGTAGCACATCTTTAATCCCAGCACTCGGGAAGCAGACGCAGGCTGAGTTCGAGGCCAGCCTGGTCTACAGAATAAGTTCCAGGACAGCCAAGGCTACACAGAGGAACCCTGTCTTGAAAACTAAACAGAATGGGGCTGTAGAGATGACTCAGCTGTTAAGAGCACTGGCTGCTCTTCCAGAGGACCTGGGTTCAGTTCCCAGTATCCACATGGCAGCTCACAACTACAGATCCAGTTCAAGGGGTTCTGACATCCTCACACAGATATACATGCAAGAAAACACCATATAAAATAAAAATAAATAAAACAAGACAAAAAAAGTTCTTTGGAATGGTTGTTACCAGGCTTTTAGAATGCAATTTCTCATTTGCTGTGGCAATAACCATAAAACCCATCCCTCTAGGATTTGCCATGTACTGCTTTGTTAGTAGGCAACCTTTTAGGAGCACTTTATTGCTGTTGAGGTTTTAAGAACCACATGTCAAATTATCACTATAGTGCATACTTAGAGCAAGAATCTATTGTATATCCTTCTATGTTGCTAGTGATAAGAAGGTGTTGTAATGTAGATAGGTCAAACTGAGGTAGAATGTAGCTCCAGGTACTTAGTTCATTACTTCCATGTTCTTGTCATATAGGATGAATAACATAACTGGATTAATTCCCAATTATTTGGAAAAGTGTTATTTTGAGAAATCTGAAACTTCAGCAACATGGATGGACAATGAAGGAATTACATGTGAAATCCCCTAAATAAAAATATACTGACTTTGCCCCCCCAAGTACTTAATTGAGTTTCATCAGCTGGTTTACACCAAAGTGAATAATGTCTCTTATTACAGGTTCCAGTGTGATTCAAAAAAGCAGTTCTCTGGGAACTGAATGGCAGACACCAGTTATCTCAGAGGCCTTTCGTAGCCGCTTCAGCCGTTGTTCAAGCATAGCTGACAGTGGGGACACAGCCATTGGAACATCATGCTCAGACATTGCCGAGGGTAAGGTTGGATTCGTGATTGGATTGTCAACATACGCCACCATTTTCAGTTTGAATTTCACATATTTATTTACAGAATGTCATTTACAGAATGATCATAGAGTCAGGCTATCCAATTATGGAATCTGAATAATAATGAGTAATTATTTCTTATTTTTTAATATCACCAAATTTGTTGTCTTACTATGACATGAATATGCAGACCTCTTTTTTGTTTGTTTTTTGTTTCTGTGGTACTGGAGATTGAATCTTGGGCCCTTACACATGCTGGGCAAGCGTTCTGCCAGTCAGACATAGTCCTTGTCTACTGTTTTTCATTCATGGTCCCTTTTTCCTTTACTCTAGGCCCGTTTGTGTGCTATTCCCATCTTTTAGTTGCTTCTACTAGCTATGCCAGTTTTATTACTATGCATGTTCCAGTAGTCCTACAAGACTTTCTCCATCCCTTTCTTTTTTTTTTTTTTACACTAAAAAAATGGAATGCTTCACAAATTTCTGTGTCATCCTTGTACAGGGGCCATGCTAATCTTCTCTGTATCGTTCCAATTTTAGTATCTGTGCTGCCGAAGCGAGCACTCTATCCCTCTCCTTAATTGATCCCTCTCATATAACATTTTTGTATCTTTAATATCTCTGCCACTTGTTTTTGCACTGAAATATCAATTACCAATCAATACGTTACAAGGTATATAGGTGGGGCCTAGAGGGCAGAAGGTCTAAAGATAATAATTATTTATCGGGCACAGACTTTTGATCCCAGCACTCAGAAGGCAGAAGCAGGCAGGTCTGTGAGTTCAAAGCCAGCTTGATCTGATTTAGTGAGTTCAGGACAACCAAAGCTACATAGTGAGACCATGTCTCCTAAAACAAACAAAGCAAACAAACAAAAAATTAGCATTTATGGGGCTGGACTGACGACTCATCAATTAAAAGCACTTCTTCTAAAGGACCCAAGTTTATTTTCTAGCACCCACATCAGGTTACTCACATCAATCTGTAACTTCAGTTACAGGGAATCATGTGGTACACATGCATATATGCAGACAAAACACTCATATGAATAAAATAAAATAGACTTTATTTATTTGAGACAAGTCTCATGTATTCCAGTTTAGCTTCAAACTCCCTATGTAGCTAAGAATGACCTTGAACTTCTGATTCTTCTTCAGACTTGTGCCACCATGCCTGATTTTTATGGTGCTAGGGATCAAACCCACATGTTTCATGCATGTTAGACAAGTGTTCTACCAACTGAGATATATCCTCCTGAAGATAACTTTTAAGCTAATGATTATACTCTTAGGTTTATAGCCAAGAGAAATGGAAACATATGTACATGAATGTTCATAGCAGCCTTATTCATAATAAACAAAAAGTTGAAACACATTCACAGCAGATGAATGGTTGTATATCCATATAAGTCCTTAGAATAAAATAAATGAAGTACTCAGGTGGTTTGAATTAGATGACCCTTAAGAGCATTAACCAAAGTTAATAAAAAACAGAAAAGATTCATATTACATATGATTTTTAACATTTATTTCTCTCTCTCTCTGTGTGTGTGTGTGTGTGTGTGTGTGTGTGTGTGTGTGTGTGTGTGTGTGAATTATACCTGTGATCACATGCCATGGTACAGTACAGTATGGCAGTCAAAAAGTCTGTTTGACTCTACCATATGAGTCCCAGGGAACTTAAGTTGTTAGGATTGGCAGTAAAAGCTTGAGGGTAAGTGCCTTTAACTGCTGAGTCATCTCACTGGCTCTGGTTGATCAGTTTATTTGTTGGGACAGTCTCATATATTTCAGGCTTGCCATGTAGCTAAGAATGACATGGAACATCTGCCTCCATCTTCTAAATGCTGGGACTACCTCCACTTTCTGAAAGTTGGCATATACTATACAACACCCAGTTTAAGCAGTGTTAGAGCTTGAATCCAGGACTCTGCATGCTAGACAAGCACAGGCGGTCTACCAGCTAGACTAGAGCTCACTGACTCCGACTGGTTGACCAACAAGTTTCAAGGATCCTCCTGTCTTAGTCTCCCCAGCGCTGGGGTGAAAGGCTTTTGTTATCTTGCTCTGCTTTTACATGGGTGCTTGTAAGAGGGGACTGTTCATTCATTTCTTGGCCACCTGGATGCGAATAATCACACAGAAGCTATATTAATTACAACACTGTTTGGCCAATAGCTTATGCATATTTCTAGAAAATTATTTCATCTTAAATTAACCCATTTCTCTTAATTTGTGAGTCACCATGAGGCTGTGACCTACACATAAGGTTCTGACTGGCAGTTGGCATCTTTCTCCTTCAGCAGCTACATGGCGTCTCCCCAACTCCGCCTACATCTCTGCTTGGATTTTCCTCCAGGCTTTACTGTTAGGCCATTGGCCAAAGGCAGCTTCTTTATTAACCAATAGCAATAAAATATTCATTGCATACAGAGGGGAATCCCACATCAGGTGCTGGTTGGTTGAACTCAAGTCTCCATAATCTCCACTGCGAGTACTTTACCAACTGAACAATCTCCCCCAGCCTACTACACTGCCCTTTTTGTTTATATACTGTGACTGTGTGTTTTGCCAGAAATCAAACTGAGGACTTTTGAACATGTTAGGCAATTGCTCTATCCCCAGTCCTATGCCATGAGGTTTTAATTTCTTTATATTTTTTGAGACAGTGTCTCATATAGTAGCCCAGACTGATTTTGAAATCACAATGTAGCCAAAGATAGGAAAACAACTGATAGATTACAGGCACTCGCTACTTGATTTTTTTAGTTAGACTTTTTAGATTTCAAATCTGTACAAACATCCCAAAGTCACATTTATATCCCTGTTCCACTCCAGTATTTATACCATTTTTGGTCCCAGTTGCTTCAGAACAGAATTATTCAACCTGTAGTTGCTGGACTGAAACAAACTAGCATCCTTGGATAACCATGTGGAATGTGGCCAGAACTGATTGATTTTAGCAGTAGCTGACTATTTCCATTCCATGAAAGGAGGGTTGCTAGGAAGAATGGACCGTTTTTTGAGGGGACTGGATGTGACTAAGAGATTTAGAATTACACCTTTGAAATACCAAAGGCTTTATAGTTTGGGGAACTGTGACTGTCTATACTTAAAATCCCATAGACTAAATCTGGAATACCTTTGAAAATCACAGAATATAGTACAAGTTTGACAATGAGTGTTGTTATTACTCTCTTTCAGAATGTTCTAAAAGACAAAGCAAACTTGGGATGGACTGCTATTTTAAAGCATAGGTGTGAGTTGGTTGTCTTCCAGTCTGTCTTCCTCCATTACCATGCTGTGGGAACAGACTGGGGGCTTCTTAGGAGAGCATTAGGGTGGTGCTTTCATCCTCAAGCTGATACCTAGGTTATCAAATAGAACCTACTGGTCTCAGACTTATGGCAGTCTCCTTTAACCTTTAACTCATTGTATATTTTAAGTCCTAAACTTCAAAATCTGTCCTTTAACTCAGAAATTTCCTCTCCTCCTCCCACCCCTCAAGACAGGGTTTCTCTGTAGTTTTGGAACCTGTCCTGGAACTAGCTCTTGTAGACCAGACTGGCCTCAAACTTACAGAGATCCGCCTGCCTCTGCCTCCTGAGTGCTGGGATTAAAGGTGTGCACCACCACCGCCGAGACTAATGCATATTACGAGAGATTATTCAGGTTTTAGGAGGAATTCTGTGTGCTTGTTTGGCTTTGAACAGAGTGACTTCATAGCCCAGCCTGCCTGCATCTTTATATGTACTCAAGCTGGTCTTGAATTTGTAGTCATCCTCCCTCAGCCTCCCAGGTGTGCCAGGATTATAGGTATGTATAGGTATAAACCCACTTTAGGCTTGGTTTTTTTGGGTTTTATTGTTTTGGGGTATTTTGGTTTTTTTAGAATTTTTTTTTATACCTCTAGGATAACCTGAATATAGGAATTTGGATACTTCACATTTATTACAAGGGTAACTTGGATTGGTATGTGTTTGGTTTTTGTTACTTGTTTGGTTTTGGAGATGTTTTGTTTTGTTTTGAGATTGGGTCTCATTATAAACTTAGGCTGGCTGTCAGCTAGCTACATAGCCCAGGTGGGCCTCAAAGAAATGAAAATTTAGTCTGAAAAACAGTTTAAAATCACATTATAATACAAACAAGTGGACAAGTGGAGAACAAAATACAAAATAGAAGATTTCTGTATTTACCCACTTGCGCATGCTCAGTGTACTAGGGTGAAACCTGAGAGTTACTAAGAATAACCTCAAATGTTCAGCAGTCGAATCTGGGGTGTGGGAGGGAACACTCCTGACTCAGATGCTGTGCTCCTGCCCTGGACCCCAGCAGCACCGTCTGTCTCTCCTGTCTTCAGGTGGCTTGGACTCATTGCTTGTTTTCACTGAGGAGCCTTTGGAGGTCAGAGGGCTTGGCGCTCCCTGGAAGGAATTTTATTTTTATTAGATTAGATTTAAGTTAGATTTGTTCAGCTTCCAGAAGAGTGGGGCCTAATGCATTTCCTTTATAGTGAGTGTTTTTCTTTTTAAGTTTAGTTTTCAGCTTTGCTTGATGCCCACCAAGAGTTTATTGAAATACAATGGACATAAGTTAAAAATGAAGCCATTGTTGTCTTTTGCTGGCATATCTTATAAATAATAGCATTTGATATACTGGAACACAACATTTCTCAAGTTGTTGTGTCTCCTCGCTTGATTTTCTTTCTTTTTTTAGGGGACAAGGATGGTACTCTAGCCACAGCTGACCCAGAACTGCCAGTGTAGCCCTTACTGACCTCAAACTCGGGACAGTTCTTATGCTTCTATCTCCCAAGTGCTAGAATTACAGGCATGAGCCACCACTTCTAAATCCTACCTGCTTCTTCTGATAGGACTGTCTGAAGACAAGTAGAGAACATCTGGCATAGCAACCAAACAAGAAAGCTTGGTCTTTAATTTTGACTCATGGGAGACTCTTCTCTCTACAGATTTCTGCAGCTCAAGTGGCAGCCCTTCTTTCCAGCCAATCAAAAGCCACATAACCATTCCAACAGCCCATGTGATGCCTTCTACTTTGGGGGCTTCTCCTGCCAAACCAAATTCTACACCTTCTGGGCCTTCTTCCTCTAAACTCCCCTTGTCAGGCTTGACTGAAGGTGTGGGGATGACAAGAAATGGAGACTTCGGTGCAGTGAAACGTTCTCCAGGCCTATCCAGAGATTTCATGTATCTCCCTAGTGCTGCTGGAGAAAATGGGATTCAGCAGTCCTGGTTTCCAGCAGTCGGCCATGAAAGAGAGGGAGAGTTGAGGAAGTTTGATATTCCTAGCATGGAGTCTACTCTAAACCAGCCAGCCATGGTAGAGACATTATATTCAGATCCACATTACCGAGGCCACTTCCCCAACCCAAGATCTGATGCAAATAAAGATGTATACAAAGTATTGCCAGAATCTAAGAAGGCACCAGGCAGTGGAGCAGTATTTGAACGAAATGGACCACATGCTAGCAATAGTGGAGTGCTCCCTTTGGGACTCCAGCCTGCTCCTGGCCTTTCCAAGTCACTATCCTCTCAGGTGTGGCAACCAAGTCCTGACCCTTGGTATCCTGGAGAACAGTCATGTGAACTCAGTACTTGTCGACAGCAGTTGGAATTGATTCGTTTACAGATGGAACAAATGCAGGTAGAGAACCATTTCTTGCATTTTGCATGTTGTTTTCCTCCTTAAACATCATAACCTTTGTCGTACAAGTTTTAGAGGTTTTTTTTGTTTTGCTTGTTTGTTTGTTTGTTTTGGTTTTTTGAGACAGGGTTTCTCTGTGTAACCCCAGCTGTATTATAATTGCTATGTGAGTATTTGTGAGTTTGTGCATTGAGTGCAGTCACAAAGAAGGTAGAAGAGGGCATGGATCCCATGGAACTGGGGTTAACGGCAGTTGTGAGTCACCTGACATGGATGCTAGGAACCGAACTCAGGTCTTCTTTATTGGTACATGCTCTCTCTTAATTGCAAAGCCATCTCTCCAGCCTACTTTATCCTTATAAGTTTTAACTCTAAAGAAAACATTTGTGAGAAAAGATGATGTTTGGAGACCGAAAAAGAAGATGTGAGTTCTTGACCGTTAAATCTGTTGGTGGTCTGACAAACAACCAGACCAGATATGTGCTCCAGAGTAGAGAATTATGAGGGAAAGCTCAAAGCTTGCTGTGTAGTCAACAGGTGGGTCTTGAACTCACAGAAATCCACCTACCTCTGCCTCCCCAGGTGCCAGGAATTAAAGGCCATCACGCCCAGCTCTAAATAAAGATCATCTTTGAGGGGCCAGTGAGATTGGTTAGTAGGAAAAGATACTACTGTAACAAGCCTGGAACAGTGAATTCCATCCCCAGACCCACATATCACATATGTTCTTCTTGTCTCTGTCTCTCTCTCTCTCTGTCTCTGTCTCTCTTGTCTCTCTCTCTCTCTCACATACACACACACACTCACACTCACAATCACCATCAACATTTGAAGCTGAGTGTGGTGTCTCTCTTATGAATTGAAGGCCAGCTTAATCTACATAGTGAGTTCCAGGCCAACTAGAACTGCCTCAAAAACCAGTGCTGGGGATGGGGAATGTCTTTGAACTCTTGGTTGGTTGGGGTTTTTTTGCTAAGCCCCATCCCCCTTTGTGCTGCTGAAGAGTGAGAAGGAAGGAAGCAGGGTATATTCTCCTGTCCTGGTCTGTAAGCTCCTTATTTAATAACTGACCTTAGAACTAGAGACTTTCTGAGCAGAGTGTTTAGTTGGCAGACGTCCCCCTGGCAAGTTCTTTCCAGTCGTGCATCAGAGCTAAAATTATTTTTAAAACATTGACATTATCAGGCTGAGCCAGACTAGACTTTAACTTCCAATCCTAACTGGGTACTGCTCAGGTGTTCCCAGGTACCTGTGGTTAAGCTCAAGCCCAGCTGGCCTGTTTGTCTTCCAGCTTCAGAATGGAACCGTCTGTCACCATCCTGCTGCTTTTGCTCCCTTACTGCCTACCTTAGAGCCAGCACAGAGGATCAGCATCTTGAACAGTAATGAGCATCTTTTGAAGGAAAAGGAGCTCCTCATTGACAAGTAAGATGGTGGGGTGCTGCAAGACAGGCTCTGCTGTTGGGTCTCCCTGGGAGGCACTTAGTGAGCTCTTACCAAGAGCAGGTTATGCCTGTCCCCCGCTATCCATTGTTTAGGTCCATGCCTGGCTGATGGGCAGCTTGCTCTTGTCACTTATTAATGTGATAGGCCAGTCTCTCTGCAGGGCCACTATAGAGGGCTTTCAAGGGGTGACTGGTTTATGGCAAATCTTCTCTTATTTTTCCCCTTAATCTTTTTCTCATGTGATCCTACCCTTTCAGTAAAATATAATGTCCAGCATACATTTGTGGTATAGTAGTGTAGCATGCATAGCTGCCTTCCAAAGTGTGGTATCTAGAATCAAGATCAAAGTATTATTACCCTTCTATCTAAGGAAAGGTGTTCACACTGTAAAGTAGTTTAATGTCAGGATCTCAAATCTGACTGTTGGCTTTTGCAGGCAGAGGAAACATATCTCTCAGTTGGAGCAGAAAGTGCGAGAAAGTGAACTACAACTCCACAGTGCTCTTTTGGGCCGTCCTGCCCCTTTTGGGGATGTCTGCTTGTTGAGGCTACAGGTAATATAGCCCCTAGGGCAGCACTCTTCTTACTATAATGTAGTATTTTCCCTGTGCTTAGATAGCCAGAAAATATACAAGAAATCAAATGACAAAGGTGCCCTGCCCTTAAAGAGTAAGCATCTTAAACTTTGCTAGACTTTTGTGAGGTTAGAAAAGGCTTCAGGGGAAAACCCGGTGAGAGTTGAGATGTCTTGGTATCATAAGATACATGGGAAGAAAGGAGGGCAAAGCACTGTAGATAGTAAGGTCCCAGCATTGAATAATATTCTTAGAAGTCTTCGTGTTTTATATGTTGTTTTTGTGTATGGTTGGATTTTAAAAATTTATGTATATGAATGTGTTGCCTGCTGCCTGAAGAAGTCAGAATAGGGTGTGCAAGAGCAACAAATCTAAACTGATCTACCATCTCCAGTCCTTGTATTTGGCTATTTTGACTACATGTATGTCTGTGTACCACTTGGCATGTGTGTTATCTGTGAAGGCTAGAAGAGAGCATATATCTCTCTGGATTTAGAGTTACACATGGTTGTAAGCTGTTATGTAGAGTCTAGAATCAAACCCGGGTCCTCTGGAGGAGCTTCCAGTGCTCCTAACTGCTGAGCATGTCTCCAGCTTTATTCTTAGAAGTCTTTATTTGGCATGCTTGTTTGTTGTTTTTGTTGCTTTTTCAGGTCAGGGTTTCTCTGTTGTAGCTTTAGCTGTCTTAGGATTTACTCTATAGACCAGGCTGGCCTCAAACTCAGAGATCCGTCTGCATCTGCCTCCCTTATGCTGGAATTCAAGGATTGAGCCAGCACTGCCAGACATTCTTAGAAGTTTCAGTCTGCAAATCCTGGCCAAATAAAGAGTGGCAGAGGCCATGGGTGATTTAGAGCTGTTTTCATTTTTATTCTTTCATATTTAGGAACAGTTTAAAGAAAACCATATTCTCACTGAGGTCAGTGTCCAGTAGGGTTGAGAAGGAATCTGCTTTGTCAGCTGAACTTGTGCAGTTTGTGCTTTTGAGTCATGAATATTAGATTATCGTGTTAAGGCTTGCTTGATCTAACAGCATCAGAATATTCTCTAATTTACTGATGAAAACAAGTATGAGTAGAGGGAGCCAGACCTCAAACCTGAGTCTTGTGGTGGTTTGTCTGTGGTCCTTCCTCTGTGATGTATATCCTTAGGTATTGCTCTAGTTCTTTGTGTTGATTTAATTTTATATCTATTTTATGTATTTTGAGTATTTTGCCTGTATGTGTGTATGTGTGTCATGTGTGTACCTGGTGCCCGTGGAAGTCAGAAGGGCCTTCAGATCTCCTGGAGCTGGGATTAGGCATGAATGTTAGCTGCGATTTGGGTGGTGGGAACTGGACCTAGGTCCTCTGTAAGAGCAGCCAGTGCTCTTAACCACTGAGGCAAATCTCCATCCCTAAGTATTGCTGTTAAAAGTGTTTCTCAAATTTGAGTGCATATCAGAGTTACTTGGAGGGATTACTCACAGCACAGGTAGGATCTGTCCCTAGAATTTCTGATTGAGTGGGCCAGTGAGTAAGATTCTAAAACTTACCAAATTCCAGTAATAAATGATACTGACTAAAGAAACCATTGGAGAAGGAAGGTGCTTGACCTAGAGTATAATGGGAAATGTATAATTACAGGAAACCAGTTACACATTAAGAATGTTTTTGGCAGGAGTTGCAGCGAGAGAACACTTTCTTACGGGCACAGTTTGCCCAGAAGACAGAAGCCTTGAGCAAAGAAAAGATGGAGCTTGAAAAGAAACTCTCTGCTTCGGAAGTTGAAATTCAACTCATCAGGGAGTCTCTCAAAGTGACACTGCAGAAACATTCAGAGGAGGGGAAGAAACAGGAAGAAAGGGTGAGCTGAGAAGCCACTGGCTCTAAATCATGAGAGAGTTTGGTAGTCAGCCCTCTCTGCCAAATAGTATCTCTAGTCTGTTTCCCGAACCAAGAGAAGCCAGTTAGGTGGGACTCTCCATCGACTTCTCACACAGGGCATCTAGAGATAAACCTCTGCTTTTCTGCTTCATGCTACAAGACTCCTCAAGCCAGGAAGAGGTGACTAGTTCCTCACTAGCCCAAGGTCTATTGTGCTGCCAGCTTTCTGGAGGGAAACCAGTCTGGGCAGTTGTATCAGATGATACATTGCAGGAGGTAACAGTAACTCCATTCAGTCTGCTTTCTCTTCATCCTGCTGAAAAGTCGAGAAAGAGTTCATGCTCGCCGCTAGATTGAGTTTGTTAGTGCTCTTAGAGTTCCTTAGTGGAAAATTGGTCACCGTTGGGGAAGATATTTTAAAATTTTGGGGTTTTGTTGGTACTCCAATTTACAGCTTTCTCTAAAAATAATTTTTTTTAAAGATTTATACCTTCAGGCCAGAAGAGGGCACCTGGTCTCATTATGGATGGCTGTGAGTCACCATGTGGTTGCTGAGAATTGAACTCAGGTCCTCTAGAAGAGCACCCAGTGCTCTTAATCGCTGAGCCATCTCTCCAGCCCCATCTAAAGATATTCTTGACTACTTGTATCAAAATCAGTTACAACAGCACTTTTTTAAAAATCTCATTTGTTATGGGGCACATGCACGGAGTGACAGCCTATGGGATTGGTTCTCTTCCTTCACTGTGTGAGTACTAGGAATTGAACATAGTTGTCAGACTTGGTGGCAAGTACCTTTACCCATACAGCCATTTCACCAGCTCTTTTTGTTTTTGTTTTGTTTTGAGATGACGGTCTCACGTTGTTGTCTAGACTGACCTTGATTTCATAGAAATTTCACCTGTTTCTGCCACACCAGGTTGGTTGGTTTGTTTGTTTGCATTTGTATTCAGTTCAAGACTCCAGCCCCTGTGTTGATACCACCCACATGTGGGGTTTGTCTTTCCACCTTAGGTAACCTAATCTAGATAAATCTCATAGATGTGGCAAAAGCTTAACTCCTTAGTGATTCTAGATTCTAAAATCAACAGGACTAACTATATGACTTTTAAATTGTGTGCAGTGAGATAGCTCAGTGGGTAAAAGGCTTTCTGCAAAAGTCTGATGACCTGAATTCAGTCCCTAGTTCCCACAAGGAAGAGAGAACCAACTCCTGAAAGTTATGTTTTGACCTCTACATGTGTGCCACATGTGCACCCCCACATACCATACATATGCACAATAATTAATAAAATAATTTTAAAGGGGAAAAATATCAAGCATATTGGTGCGTGACTTTAATCCCAGCACTCAGGAGGCAGAGGCAGACCAGCCTGATCTATAGCAAGTTTCTAGGCCAACTAAGGTTACATAGTGAGACCCTGTCACCAAAAAAATGAGGAAGGTTTAACCTTTGGATTTTCAGTGCTGACAGCCAACAGGACTTATAGTCTTGGTGCTGTACGTAGATTTTTACTTATACTTGATTTTAACCCTGTACTGAACCCTCTCTCTTGCCAAGGATTAATGTTCAGGGGTTTTCAAGCCTCTCTTGACCTCTCAGATGTATAGTTCAAGTTTCTTATTGGAAAAACCTTCATGAAAGTGCATTGAGACTAACAATGAATTCCCTGAATTTTCAGGTCTGTATTGAGAGCTACTTCCAGAGGTGCCCAGTACTTCATGTACAGAGGCTCATGGGCATAGTCTGTAACTCCCATGAAGGTTAAATCCTTTGCCACGAGTAATTTCTCTTTCTCTGCATACTTTGATCTTTTGAAAACATGTTAAAATACCACATACATTTTATTTTAAATATTTTATTTTTATTCATGTGTGTGCCATATATGTGCAGGTTCCTGCAGGTGCCCTAAGAAAGCATTGGATCTTCTGAAACTGGAGTTACAGGATGTTCTGAGCTGCCTGATGTGGGTGCTTTTAAGTGCAGAGCCATTTCAGCAGCCTGTGTTTTTGCTTTGTAGTTTTTTTTGGGGGGGGAGGGGTGAAAGAGAGGGACAAGAGACAAAGAGAAGGTAGTGTTGGATGACCCTGGAGCTAGAGTTACAGGTGGTTGTGAGCTGTCTGATGTGGCTGCTGGGAACCAAACTCAGGTCCTCTAGAAGAGCAAGAGCAATATTCTCACCCATTGTACTGATTTCCTCCATATGATATCCCTCCCTTTTTTTTTCTTTTTGTTTTGTTTTGTTTTTTTGTTTTTGTTTTTATTTTTTGAGACAGGGTTTCTCTGTGGCTTCGGAGCCTGTCTTGGAACTAGCTCTTGTAGAGCTGACCTAGAACTCACAGAGATCCACTTGCCTCCTCCTCCCAAGCACTGGGGTTAAAGGCGTGCACTGCCACCACCACCCGGCTTGATGTACGGCTTTTATTATGTAGTCTCAACTAATCTAGCCTTCACGTGTATTTCCAGCTGACCTTAGACTTGGGGCAGTCCTCCCACTTTAGCTCCTTAGTGCTGAGAACTACACAGACTAGGGGTATATGTAGATTTCCATACCCACACCACATACTTTTGTCTCCTTTCTTGATGTGTTTTTGTTTTTTTAGTTTAGTTTAGTTTAGTTTTGTTTTAAAGACAAGGTCTTCCTGTGTAGTCGCAACTCAAGAAGATCCACCAGTCTCCAACTCCTGAGTGTTGGGTTTAGAAGAATGTGCCACCACACCCAGCTTGTCTTTTTTTTTAAGTTAATAATTTATGTTTTACATGTGGTCACTTTATCTTTTTTGCTTTTAATCCAGAATTGGTTTACCATCATTTTTCAGTAAGCCACCCTGGTAATTTTGGTACAAACTGAAATGTGAGAACTATAGGTTTAGAGCTTGATGATTACAGCTTAAAGCTGGAATAAGCCTTTTAACTTATTTTCAAATATTGTACTTAATATTGTCATGTCTTTGGATGGAAGAGTAGGGGTGTGTCTCTGCTCTGACATAATTCTCTGCCTTGCTTTTCCTCTTTTGTTCCCCCTAACTTCCTTATTTGTAAGCCAAAGAAAATATCTCCTTTCAACAAGTTTATTGAATTCCTTCTGGGACAAAGCATTGTGCTATGCTCTAGAGATATGATAACTTAGCAAAATGGGTATAATCCATAGAAATAGCCATTCTGTTCAAAGAGTTTACCTTATCAGACAAATGATTATGTTATAGCAGTGCTACAGTTTTGTTGGTTTTTAATGTATACTTATGTTTTGCCTGCATGTGTGTCAATGCATCACATTTATGTATTGCCCTTGGCCAGGAAGAGGTGTCAGATCCCTGGAACTGGCGGTACAGGTGGTTGTAAGCCACCATGAGTACTGTGAATAGAACCTGCTTGAGTCATCCCTTCAGTCCAGAAACCAGTTTTGGGCTTTTTGTTTGTTTGTTTGTTTAAATAACTTTTTTCTTGTTTGTTTGGATTTTTTTTTTTTGAGGTAGAATTTCTTTATTAACAGCCCTAGCTGTCGTGCAACTCACTTTGTAGACCAAGCTACCCTCGAACTCAAGAGATCTATCTATCTGCCTCTGCCTCCCGAGTGCTGGGATTAAAGGTATGTGCCACCATGGCCTGTCATAAATAAATTTTTATTGAAGGGGTTTTGATCCTTTGCTGTCTATGCAGGTCACTCAGGTTCAAGATTTCTGTAATCAACTCTTTCTTTTTTTTTTTTCTTTTTTTTTCTTTTTTTTTAATATTTATTTATTATGTATACAATATTCTGTGTGTATGCCGGCAGGCCAGAAGAGGGCACCAGACCTCATTACAGATGGTTGTGAGCCACCATGTGGTTGGTGGGAATTGAACTCAGGACCTTTGGAGAGCAGGCAGTGCTCTTAACTGCTGAGCCATCTCTCCAGCCCCAACCAACTCTTTCATAAACAAGGGTGTTTAGTCCACTTGTGCTGTCGGCTTTGTTCTATGTCTCTCCTTGGATTAGAGACACATAGTCATGACAACTTCAGGGGTCTCCACTGGTGGATTTCTGGCAATTGCTTCAAACAGTTTACTTTAGAAACTATGTTAAGGTAGATCTGTGTCTTAGCAAAGGTTACTTAGCTCTCTGTCTTCATTGTAAGAAAGAACACGCGTACCTTCAAGGAAGGGCAGAGACAGCAGTCACTGGAAAATGTTCATAGCCATAGAAAAACAAATGGAAACAGACTTTTGATATTTCTTTCACTAGGTCAAAGGTCGTGATAAACATATCAATAATTTGAAAAAGAAATGTCAGAAGGAATCAGAGCAGAACCGGGAGAAGCAGCAGCGTATTGAAACCTTGGAGCGCTACCTAGCTGACCTGCCTACTCTTGAAGATCATCAGAAGCAGACTGAGCAGGTAGCAGCAGTCTCTGGGAACAAGCAGAGAGCCAGACAGAGGCTGTTCTCATTATCTAACTTATTGAAAGGAATATCTCAAAGGAGTCACGTCTGGCTAGATTTACAACTAGATGCTTTCTTTCTTTCTTCCTTCCTTCCTTCCTTCCTTTCTTTCTTTTTTTAAATTTATTTGAGATACAGTCTCTGTGTAGTTCTGGCTGTCCTGGAACTTACTATGTAGACTAGGCTGACCTCGAACTCACAGAGATAGCCTGCCTCTGCTTACTGAGTGCTGGGGTTAAAGGTTTTTGTCACCATACCAGCCTTGTTTTATTTCATGGATACAGGGTCTAGTCCCTAACTGGTCTAGAACTATGTCTAGACCAGACTAGACATAGACTGGATGTATAGACATAGACATATATGGTCTAGAGCAGACTGACCTGAACTCACAGGGGTCTACCTGCATCTTGCTGGGATTAAAGGCATGTACCACTATACCCAGGTTAAGGACTGCAGATGTTTATGATACCCATGAAGTCTTCCTTAGCTAAGCATGGGGTCCTGTCTCTTAGCTGAAGGATGCTGAGTTGAAGAACACGGAACTGCAAGAGAGAGTGACTGAGCTGGAGACTTTACTGGGGGACACCCAGGCAACCTGCAGAGAGAAGGAGGTTCAGCTGGAAAGCCTGAGACAGAAAGAAACAGAATTCTCTTCTGCAAGACATAGGTAAGTGCCCTTTAGACTTGAGGGAAGGAGATAGTTTCGTCCTGGTATAGTGTTAACTACCCTTGCTTGCTTACTTATTTGATTTTGAGTGAATGTGCAAACCCCTTCTCATCTTAGAGCTTTGTTTTCTTTGGATTGTGACTAGTAGGAAAGTTGCTTATGGACAGAGAATCTGTCTTTGTGGTGAAGTGGGGTTTTATCATAGTATGATTGGGAAAACACTTCTGTCTTAAGGTTTCTATTGCTGTGAAGAGACACCATGACCACGACACTGTTTATAAAGGAAAACATTTAGTTGAGGTGGCTCACTTCCAGTTTCAGAGGTTTAGTCCATTATCATCGTGATGGGGAACGTGCAGGCAGATGTGGTGCTGGAGCTGAAAGTCTTAAATATTGCAGGTAACAGGAAGTCAGTTGACACACTGGGCAGTAGCTGGAAACCTCGAAGCCTGCCCCCAGAGAGACACACTTCCTCTAACAAGGTCATGCCCACTCCAACAAAGCTACATCTCCTAATAGTGTTCCCCCTTTGAGATTATGGGGACCAGTTACATTCAAAGTACTGCACCATCTCAGTGCTTATCACAAAAACCTTAAGAGCCAAGCGTGGTAATGCACACCTTTAGTCGCAGAGACAGACAGATTTTATGAGTTTGAGGTCTACCTAGTTTACATAATTCTAGGACACCTAGTGAGACTGTCTCAAAAGAGAGAGAAATAGTTTATAAAGTAGGAAATGAGATAGTCTATATTTTCAGAAATGTATCCTAGTTCTATAGAAGACTTAGGGATTATCCACATTTTGAGTCTGTAAGCTAAATGCTACCAAGAATATCTATTTCTCATCAGTGCTCAGAATTGATTTTTGTTTGGTTGTTTTTTAGTGGTACGTGTTTGAGACAAGGTCTTACTCTGTAACCTTGGCTGGTCTCGAGCTCACAGAGATCCTCCTGTCTCTTCCCACCCCTGCTGAAATGCTGGGATCAAAGATGTGAGTCGCCACTCACAGCCCTCAAAATTGTTTCTGGTTGCTAGGATAGTCTCTGAGACAAGAGAAGATGCTGTGGTGTAGTCTTGAGGATGGTTGTGTTTCAACAACCTCTTGGGCTAAATGTTTCTAATGGGTAGACTGGATTTCTTATCCTATATTTAGACACAGTGATCATCTTGTTTATCTCAGTGGGTCACAGTAGAAGTGATTATAAGGGGGGCTGGAGAGATGGCTCAGAGGTTAAGAGGTCCTGCATTCAATTCCCAGCAACCACATGGTGACTCACAACCATCTGTAATGAGGTCTGGTGCCCTCTTCTGGCCTGCAAGCATACATGGAGACTGAACACTGTGTACCTAATAAATAAATATTATTTATAAATAATAAATAAAAAAATAAGAAGTGATTACAAGGGGCCAATTGGAGGAAGTATTGGAAGGCTGTTGTTATTTCATCTCTGTTGCTATGATAAAAATGCACTGACTAAAAAAAGCAATATCGGGGACTATTTCATCTCCTACTTCCTTTGGGAGAAAGCAGGGACCTAGAGGAATGCTGCTTACCAGCTCTGTCACAGACTCATGCTTAGCTAGCTTTTTTGTTTTGTTTTGTCCTTTTTTTTTTTTTTTTTTTTTTTTTTGAGAACAGGGTTTCTCTGTGTAACAGCCCTAGATGTCCTGGAACTAGCAATAGCAATGTAGCTCTGTTGGACACCAGGCTGACCTCGAACTCACAGAGATCCACTTGCCTCTGCCTCCCCGGTGCTGGGATTAAAGGCTTGCGCCACCATCACCTGGCTCGAATCTTATTAATCAAAACAATGCAAGAGTCTTTGGCAAATAAGGAATTGATGGTATGGTATATAGATTCTGCCCCCTAAAAAGGGAAACCGAATGCATTGAATATCTTCTATCAGAGATATCCTGTATCACATCATCCTCAGCTGTGGGAGGAAGGTGAAACTGTTTTGCTCCAAAGACATAGTAAATAATAGTACCAAGAATCAAAGCCACAATGATTCTGATTTCATAGTTCTAGAAGAATACTTTTTCTTTCAGCTTGCAAGATAAACAGTCTGTGGAGGATGCCTGTGAAGAAGGTCTCACAGTGGAAGTGGAATCCCAGCAGAAGGAATGTGATTCCCTCCGAAAGGTGATTAATGGTTTCTGGGCTCTGGCCTGGGTAGACTGGGAGGAAAGAAGAAATTGTGTACTGGGAAAAAAATCAGGAATTCTGTCTTAAACCACCTAGGATCTGCTCCCAAGAGCTTTTCTCTCTTCTGAGAAGTAAGCCCTGCATAGTAAGTTTGCATTTTAGGTATTCAGTCCTATAACAAGTAAGTTGCTTATGAGGAATACATGCAAAAGCTAGGTTCAACATGCCCCTCAGATGAATCAAAATGATGTGCTGAAGCCCAGGTGCCCTGCAGTCATGGTTCAGGTCCTGGAGAAACTGAACTGCTAAAGTTCATCAGAACGTTATAACCAATGAGGTAGCCCAGTTTCTCAACTCAGCAAATAATAGAGATCTAATAACCTGCTGGTAAGACATGTTACAGGTTAGCAGAAATGGATCAGAGACTGTTAGCTCTGGAGGCACAGAAAGCTGGGACTGTTTGTGTTCTCTGCTTGGATAGATTACTATGACCAAAACTCTAAACCCGTACCCATTGTAGCTCTGGATAAGGAGACTCAGAAAGCTAAATTTGTCCTTTTCCAAAGAACCTTGATGTGTACTGGGTATGTATAAAGTCAATTCCACTGATCTGTAGTTATTAGGTGAAGGTCCCTACCCTAGAAGTGCTCATGTGAACTATTGCAGTTCTCTGTAAGACTCTGACTAGAACACAGAGTCCCAGGTTTGTGAAAGTAGGTAACAAAGACCGGGAGTCTGAGTTAGATTTCTGTAGGTCATGCTAACCAGTCCTCACCCTGGTCTTATAATGGGTGGTAGCTGGCATTGGATCAAAGATCCTCATGTACATCAGCCTTGTGCTTGTAGCCTTTCTTGCTTTCTTTATAACTTTGCCTTTCAGATCGTGGAGAGGCAACAACTGAAGATAGAGCAGCTACACTCTCAAGTCCAGGTGAGCAGGAGGCTTTGGCCCATGGTGGATAGGACTTAAATGGTAGAAGCTTGGAATTCAGCTTAACCTCTCATTCATTGCCTTCTCTGCCATGTGATTTGCTTGTTGTTTGGTATATAAGAAGACTGAAACAGTGCTTTTGAACCTCCTGTCTTGCTGAGGAGACAGATGATAGATGTTTAAGCACAGTTCTCTGTGAGCCAGGCTCATACCACTTTAGGGGTGAACTCAGAAGAGTTTGTGTGAGAAGGGGAGGTCAAGGACAAGTTTCTGGAGCCCCTGAGCATGAGTGATGATGCCTTAGCCAGGCAAAGAGTAGCTGAGTAGGATGGTAGGAGGAACATCAAGGTGATACTACTGAAGTATAGCCATGTACTGCCTGCCATTGGGGACACATTGTGAGAAATGTCAGATGCTTTCATCTGTGTGAACATTAGTGTATACTATAATCTTTAGTGGGTGATGGGAATCTTATTAGAGCGTTTAGTTATGATGTGATATGGTGAGGTTTGCAGTTCAGGCTCTCCTGGAAGATTGACATCCTAGAAAGAGACAGCCAGGGACTGTTGCAGAAAATCTAGTAAAGTGATGGGTAGCGTGACCAAGGCATAGTAACAGGGATGTAAAAAGACAGATGGAAGTAACCCTTCAAAGGAATCAGTGACCGACAGGGTTTGAAGAATAGGAAAGGCCGGGCAGTGGTGGCACACACCTTTAATCCCAATGCTTGGGAGGCAGAGGCAGGCGGATCTCTGTGAGTTTGAGGCCAGCCTGATCTACAAGAGCTAGTTCCAGGACAGGTTCTAAAGCTGCAGAGAAACCCTGTCTCGCAGGAAGAAGAAAAAAAAAAAGAATAGGAAAGAACCAGAGATGACTCCTGGTTCCTATTTCGGGCCAGAGTAGGAGTGTTCATTAATTGCATTCTCCGAGAAATCTTGAGTGAAATAGATTTACTCAGGTTTTTGAACTCTATGGATTAGTAGAAAAAGCACTTCCGGTGTGTCAGGACCAAAGTTCAGATCCCAGCACCATGTCAGTGCTGGGTGAGTGTGACAGACCAACTGTAATTCCAGTGCTAGCCTTCGAGCCAGATGCAGGATGAGCTGGAGAGGGATCAAGAAAAGACACATGACCCTCTGACTTCCACACATGGTGTACATGTGCATGTTTACTTACACATGTGCAGACTCACACAGGTAACACACACACACTGCATACATACCTATATATTTGTGTGATATATATACATACATACATACATACATACATACATACGCACAAAAGAAAAGGGTTTTCACATCAAACTCGAAATGCACCAAAGAAGCTACAGGCTACAGGCCTGCCTTTCCAGCTATGTCTGTGTAATTCACCTCTTTCAGTTCTTGTTGTCAGGCAATAGTCACACTTGGTGAGCATTTAAAATACCAGGGTTTTAGGTGTTAATGGCTCATTAAGTGAAAGGGTTTAAATCAGTGGTTCTCAACCTGTAGGTCACGATCCCTTTGGGATCAAATGACCCTTTCACAGACTTAAGACTATTTGAAAGCACAGATATTTATTTACATTATAATTTATAACACAATTATAGTTAAGAAGTAGCAACAAAAGTAAATTTATGGTTAGAGGTTCCTACAGCATGAGGTCCTGTTTTGAAGGGTCGCAGCATTAGGAAAGTTGACAGCCCTGGTTTGAATGGAAAGTGGCAGGTCTAAGCTCTTCTCATATCACCCTTAAAGCAGCTGTGTGGTAGGGTGGGCTTCACTGGGTAGCCCAGGTAAGAGTTGATATCATCCAAATCAGATCTGTTACCCTTGGTAGTTCTGCACAATATCTCACTCTCTAGAACCTAAAGGAAGAATTAGCTCAAGAAGAAGGAGTAAGTCAGGCCCTGAGAGAGGAGGCACAGAGGAGGGAGACAGCTCTGCAGCAGATGCGCACAGCCGTGAAGGAGGTAAGCATTGACTGGGTCCATAGAGCCTCCATGAATCTGATTTCTCTGTCTGCCACCCCATTCTTACAAGAGTGTAGAAGGGACTGTGAGCTTCTTAACAAAGGAATGGATAGTAACATTGCATTATCTTGTATGTTAAAGGCCCTAGAACTGTTTTAGAGTATGCTTTTTAGATGTGGGATCCCCTCCTTTTCTCCCTCCCCACACAGTCTTCCTGCAGCCACAGGTTAATGGGATTGGAGGCAGGAGAGGTCAAGACGACTGAGGGAGCAGGGTACACCTGGGAAGTTGAGGCTGAGTTCAAGGCAAGCCTGTCTCACACATAGACAGCCCTCAAAAGAAGATTTGGTGACACTCCTGTAATGAGTAGAGCTGTTAGTAACCCCACAGAGTTCACTGGCCCAAGCAGTGGTGCCTTTAATCCCAGCACTTGGGAGGCAGAGGCAGGTGAATCTCTGTGAGTTCAAGGCCAAGCCTGGTCTACAAGAGCTAGTTCCAGGACAGGCTCCAAAGCTACAGAGAAATCCTGTCGCAAAAAAAAAAAAAAAGCTAGCTAAATAAATAAATAAATAGCCGCTCTGTATAGGAAATCCTAACTGTACTACAGTGAGAGCTTGAAATGTAGAATGGTAGAACTCTGCCTCCCTGGAGGACAAGAGGATGACTACAAGTTCAAAGCCAGCAAAGCCAGTCTGGTTCACTTCCCTGTATCAAACAAAGGAGCAAAGGTGGGTTAGGGAATATAGTTCAATTGATAGGGTACTTGTTTTGCATGCATGAAACCATGAGATATAAACTAGGGGTAGTGGTACATACTTGTAACCCCTACACTTGGAAGGCGAAGGAGACAGGAGAATCAGAAGTTCAAGGTCATCTTCAGCTATGTAGGAAGTCTGAAGCCAGACTGGGTTATGTGGCTTTGTTATACCCTGTCTCAAAAATAAAGGGGTGGGGGCGGGGACAGGCTGGTCTCTCACTTTCCCAGCCCCACACCCAGCTAGCACCCCTACTCTGTCCCTTGCCCCTCTCTATTCCTCTGACAGCCTGTTACCAGGCTGGCTGGTGGCCACTTTTGTCAGGGTGGCAGGGCGAGATTGAAACCAGTGTCTTCTCAGATTTCACTGTTCACGTTCAGCCATCTCTAATAGCCTAGCTAACAGAGTTGGCTGAAGGACTGGCTTCAGATAGAGTTCCTAGGGGGTGGGAGCATCTTCTCTGGTTCCTGGACCGAAACCTGGAGGCTGATGACTCAGATCCTGCTGAGGAATAGTTTCCTCTCCAGTGCTGGGTCCCTAAGGGCCTGGGCTCAGCCTACACACAGGAGGAACTAGGGGTTGTAGGGAGGGGAAGGTGGCACCAAGCCTGTGTGGGTAACAGTGGGGAGTAACAATGTGACTAAATTTCCCCTTCACACCCATGCACATTCAAATACACAGATCCTTGCCTCTCTTTGGGTCTTAATCAGTTATCTATCTGTTTGCTTAGCTCTCAGTGCAAAACCAGGACCTGATCGAGAAGAATCTAACACTGCAAGAGCACTTGCGCCAGGCCCAACCAGGGTCCCCATCTTCACCAGATGCAGCCCAGCTGGCATATGAGCTGCACCAGGAATTGGCCATTTGCCTTCAAGATCTGCAAGCTGTCTGCAGCATTGTGACCCAAAGGGCCCAGGGCCATAACCCTAACCTCTCTCTGCTCCTAGGCATTCACTGTGAGTCATCAAAAGGGCCTTCATTCTCTCACCCATCCAACTTTGCTATCCTTACGGTAATTGTGAACCAGGTGTGTAGGTCTGGCCATTCATTGCCTTGTGGGAGTTGTCAAAGTAAGTGTTCATTAAGTGTTTCACAAACAGGCCTCCTTAGAGGATGCTTGCATGGAGGACAAACAGAAAGCAGGCCTTAGGCAACAAATTATCAGTTCACTATTTCCAGCCTTTTCTTTTTTCTTTCTTTTTTTTTTTTTCTTTTGTTATTTTGAGGCAGGGTTTCTCTGTGCAGCCCTGACTGTCCTGAAACTCATTCCATAGAAGAGCTGGCTTCAAAATCACAGAGCTTGCTTGCTTCTGCCTCCTGAGTGCTGGGATTAAAGGCATGTGCCGCCACCACCCAGCTACCAGCTTGTTCTTTTAAGTGTCGTGTCTGAAAATGGGAACTAGCTCTTCAAGAGCTAGTTCCAGGACAGCTACAAAGCTACAAAGAAACCCTGTCTCGAAAAATAAACAAAACAAAACAAAACAAAAAAAACAACTTACTGGTCCTGCCATTCCTCATGAAGTTTCAGTCAGCTGATTGTCTAACACTCTTAAAATCCTCTTCTCCTCAGCCACCCAGCTGCCAGGGACTCAGCTAGATCTGCAGAAGCCAGATGTGATCAGGAGAAAACTAGAAGAGGTTCAGCAGCTGCGTCATGACATTGAGGACTTAAGGACCAGCCTGTCAGACAGATATGCCCAGGACATGGGAGAAAACTGTGCCACCCAGTGAGGAGTGCCAGGGAGGATCTGGCTGCTATTAGCCTCACCAGAAGGTTCCTGCCTGACAGTCCTGCCTTCTGCTGCTGCACCCAGAGGGGAGAGCCTGTATCTTGGGTCAGGGTTGATGTGAAAAGTCTGTTTTGTTGTACACTGGCTTTGCCTTACTGGGTTATGTTTTACCTGTTATCTTAACTCTCAAAGGCTGAGTTACTAATTAACCTTTTTGCAGATTCAACTGATAAAGTCCTCACAAACCGTTCCCAGCCCTAACATGACATCAGAAGCAAACAGGCTGCTCACCTCCCTCTCCATCCTCCAGGATGATCCATGTTCATTCCTGCTCCACACCTTGGTCCTGCTGATCCTCTACTAAGATAGGCGTAGGAGGTTAGGTAGGAGTCGCAACCTTTTGAGGATTCTCAGGCCTCATGTATCAGCTTTCCTGGGAAATCAGCTGGCTTTCTGGGTTTTCTCAGGCACCTGCTTCCTCAGGGCTGTTATTCCCACAAAAGCCTCAGGGTTATCTACCCCTTAGTAAAGTCCCCATAGGATTGCTGGCTTAGGGACCACAGCAGGGCTCCTCAGCCTGCCTGCTGTGCTGTCTTTTACAGGAAGCTCTTGGCCACCCTGTGCCCCTGGAGCCCTGGCATGTGGTCAGCATAACCTTTCTTCTTCACTCGGGCCTTCCAGGTAGCCTGCCCCATTTGGGCTAAGTGCAGACTCCTCTGGTATTGCCCTGTGGGTCCCAGGTTGGATAGTCATTTCCCCAGAAGACCACAGGGCAACTGTCAAGCTGCTCACCCCTTCCCAAGGTTAGGGCTGTAACTAGCCTGATTTGTGCCTCTTGTTTGGGGTTGGGGGGATTTCCTTTTCCTTCTCTGACTCCTTGAGAGTTCAGAGCTTCTAGTGTGGGTCAGCTCTAAAATAAAAGTGTTCAGTGTTTCCTGGGGTTCTGTGTTTCACGAGGGCCTTTGGACCCTCAGCTTTTTGGTTTTTCTTGCCTCCTGATTTAGGAATGGTCTCAGTTTTATCTGGTTGTTGGGCCAGCCCTGAACCTCTAGTTTGAGGGTTACAGAGGCAGCCATGACAGGACTTTTGCTAAGCCTCTGGCCTGTTGAAAGGTTCCTGGACCTCCTGGGCTGGCCCGAGTGGCCTTCTTTTTAAGTGTTTTCATACGTTTTGTGTTTTATTTATGGATGGCTTACCTTCAGAGTAGCCGCAGCCGGCTGGATACCTCAGCCACTGGGCTTCTGCCTCCTAAAACCAGAGCTGCCTGGTTGGTGTCCACCCCTAAGTCATTGGGGAGCCCAGCTTCCATGCTCACAGGTATTTTTTTCTTTGTAAAGTTTATAAAGTTATTTATATGAATCTTTGTTATGTCGACTGGTTTGTATTGTCTATTTTGATTACAGAATAAAACATTTAACAGATGCTTCAGTTTCTCATTGCCTCCCAGCATCCTTTGCCCAGCCCTCGCTTTGGCTTATGGAGCCAAAGACTATAGTGTTCACCGGCTTCAGGCAGATCCAGCTTGCTATCTGAATCTCTTCCCACTTCTTCTTTGTCTGGGTGGGGATAGATGAAGTCTGCCCACACTCAGTTGCAGAGCTCCCTACCAGCCAGTCGTCACTGCAAAGTTAAACCAGACCTCAGAAGTCAGCAGCTTCTGGGTTCCTGTGGCTTCTGAGGACGTAACTTCCCCATAACCAAATAGACAGTTTGCCTCAGAGGACAGGACTGGCTTACTGGGCCTTCACCAATATAGTCCTGGCTCTACTGAGGGTAGCTATAGTGAACCTAACTGCTTGCTCCAAAATTGGGGTGGGTGCTGGACTGTTTCCCACCTCATCAGTTGAATTCCTAATATTTAAAGCCATAGTGTGTATTTTCAACAAGAGTTGAGCTCAGCTGGGACTGCCCCAAAACTAGCTATGGATCTCTACCAAGGGCCAGTTGGAGTCAGGCTTTCAAGACGTGGCACTAGCCTTTGCCTCCACACACCAGTGAGCTGTCCTGCAGCTTCTTACCATATCCTCCATCTGGCTTCTGAAGGGTGTGGCCCCAGTTTACAGCCACCACCCTTTCTTGTCAGAGCCTGTTTGAGTGGAGGTGCTTGAGGGAAAGTGTCCTGGCTGCAGTGCCCCTCCCAGCGCCCCCACCATCCCTTGCTGCGGTTCCTAAGCTTGGAAACTGCCCCGCCTTCAAAAGTTCCATGCTGAGCAGTACTATTAAAGGACCTCCTGGAGACAAGGGTGGCACTGCGCTGAGTACTGGTTGTTCAAAACCAGGGTAAACTGGGAAAAGTTTTTAGCCGAACCGTTCTGCCATTTGGTTACTTCCCAGCCACACGCCGTGAGCCCAAAATCAGAAAGGGCTGACCGCAGCTAACAGCTGCTGAGGACTGGGGTCCTCTGGGCTCCTGGCCGCAGAACAGGGCAGGGAGGGCGCCTCCAGCGCGGGGCGGTGTCATGCAGGCCCCGCCTTGCCCGCCTGCGCAGCTCATTGGTCCCGAGCGCACTGACTCGCGGGCGGAGCAGGAAGGAAACCGCTCCCAAGCGCGGCGGCAGCGTCGTTCCTAGCCGTGCAGCTGCCGCTCCCACCGTCCCTCGGTTGGTTTGCGTGTCCCTTTCCTGCAGCATGAGTGGTCTGCGCGTCTACAGCACGTCGGTCACCGGCTCTCGTGAAGTAAGTGTGTGCCTGGGCGGGCGCCCGGGGAAGGCGGGCCGTGCTCCCGGGAGCCGCCCCCACGATGGAGGCAGTGAGGTGCGGGGTATGGCCTCCCAGGTCTAGTCCGGGGGACGCCGCCCAGCCTGCCCCTCCACACACCTGGGAGCCTTCGGCATCCCAGCATGAGCTTCCCACGTCCATCCACCATTATGGGGTCACCCATTCTCTTGTACACCCCCTCCACACACCTCCTTAATCCCCGCTTCCTCTCCACTGTGAGGCTGTGGAAGAGGGTATTTCTGCTGTAGGGCCTGGCCCTGGCGAGTCCAGCTTCCCTGACTTACCCAGAGCTTGGCTGTCTTCTCTTTCTGAGACTCCTGTAGGTGATCCCTTCATCTTTGGACCCTTCCCATCCCTTAGTGCCCAGAATCTCCTCGTACAGTGGGCAGGAGGACAAAAGCTCCTGCTAACACCGGACCAGAGTTCCTTCCATAAATTCTCCAGCTTGCCTGCCGACCGTATCAATCCTCTGCCCCTAGATCAAGTCCCAGCAGAGCGAGGTGACCCGCATCCTAGACGGGAAGCGGATCCAGTACCAGCTAGTGGACATCTCCCAGGACAACGCCCTCCGAGATGAGATGCGAACCTTGGCAGGCAACCCCAAGGCCACCCCACCCCAGATTGTCAACGGGGACCAGTACTGTGGGGTATGGGATTTGGGGTCTGGGAGGTGTTGGAGGACTTGCAGCCAGGGTCAGACCTGGGTAAAGCAGTAGGGTCCCCCTGCATCAGCACTCAGGTGACTACCTCCTCCCTCAGGACTATGAACTCTTCGTGGAGGCCGTGGAACAGAACACACTGCAAGAGTTCCTGAAGCTGGCCTGAGTAGGGATGGCCACAGTCCCTACCCAACTTCACCAGGCCTTGAAGGACCTTGTGACCAACTCCCTGTCATTCCTAATCTGACCTTGGAGTCCCTCCTAGCAAACCCAAGTCCTTTCTGTGTCCTCCCCCTTCCTGCAGAGGCAACATTCCTTACTCACCAACTGGTCTCAGATTGTCTTAAGCAAAGCCCCAGTGCTGGCTTGCCCCTAGCCAGGCCTTGGGGCTACCTCCCTGCCTGGCACTGCCTGATGGGTATTTCTGTTAGTTCCGTCAGTCAGGGCTCTGCCAAAGGCCCCGCAGTCCCCTCTTGGGAGCATCCTAGAGACAATTAAATGCCCATTCCACTGGAGCAGCCTGTCTGGTTATGGTGTCCTAGGTCCCTGCGTGGCAGAGGTGGTGGTTCTGGTTGGCTCAGAGCTGTGCTAAAGTGTTGTTGCCTCTGTGTGTGCATGTGAAGCATGTGCTTGTCTGTGTCTGGCAACACATGACCATGGCTGACATGGCCTTTCTCAACATGGTAACTGAGTCACCCTCAATTCCCGTGCAGGCTTTGGTGTTCACCTGCCTTCCTGACAGTGAAGGTGGCTGCCCCAGAACTGCCTCATGTTGGAGGGAGACTGTGCTGGAGGTGGTTCGGTGTGGGCGTCACGGGAGGTACAGCTGCAGCTGCATCAGACTGGGAGCACGGAGGTGGTGGCCGTGGTTTGTACACGGTATATGGAGAAAGTGTCTGCATGAGCATCAGGCTGTCTTCAGAGGCCTGACCCCTAGTGAAGCTTCCCTGCCCCAGCTGAGACAGTGTCAACCCAGCTAGGGCTGGCCATTACCTCCACAGGATCTACTTAGCACAGCTTGGGAGAAAAAGGAACCTAGGGGACAAAGAGCCAGATGGGGCTCCAGTTACAGGCCTAAGCATCTGTACCACCCCCTCCCTAGCCCAGCCTTCCCTCAAGACAGCCCTGTCTAGAGAGCCTGTGGAGCTCATGTCAGGGGCGGCACTTTATTCAGGAATGTGAGCCTGGGCTAGCATGGGGTCAGAGCCAGTACCAAAGCTGGGGTTTGACGGCAGGGATCTTGGAGGCCGTAACAGCAGTGTTGCATTGGGAACCAGGCCTGCGGCCTGCAGGGTAAGTGCATCATCCTTGTAGACCGTGGGTGGAAAGGTGCTGATGATCTCAAAGTTGGCTGAATCCATGTCCCTGGGTGTTCATCAGAGTACATCAAGTTAGGCCATGGGGCCAGGGACACCCTGCAGCGCCCAGCCCTGCCTCGTACCCACCTGGTCTTTGCTAAGAGGTTGCGCACGTCGCCTATGGTGTCCTCAGGCCGCATCATCAATAGGAAAGCCTGCTCCCCATTCTCAGACTTGATGCGCAACATGGAGAGCGGAGGCACTGGCATGGTGGGTGACTCCTGGCTCCTGCAGGTCCAAAGGCCCTCAGTGCTCCCCAGCTCCCGGGTCCTTTCCCCTCTGCCCTGCTCTCACCTCTGCCCAGCCCTCACCTCTGCCGCTCAGAAGCCAAGGCAGGTGTCTCCACTATGATCTCCTGGATCCGGGCAGACATTGGGCAGCAGCTCTGGAAAGCAGCCATGAAAAGTGGACGGAGCCCTAGGTCCCACCTACATCGTTCCCTCCACCCTTAGAGAAGACTGGCTCATTCTTGAGCAGGAATGGATGAGCCCCATGAGCCAGAGAGCTGGCGTGTTCTGTGTAAAGGGAAGGAGGCTCTGCTAGGCAACACCATCATTCTTCCAGTCCCATGTGGGAGAAGCCTACCCAGGTGACGGCCAGGCTTGGGGACCTAACCTAGCCTTGGCTCAGGGAAGACACCTGAGCTGAGCCTGAAGGATGAGTAGCAGTAACTGAAATGGTACAGGGTGGGGACACTCCCTACGGCACAAAGATGCTGACCAAGAACCTGAAAGAAGGATGTGGTCGGGAGCCTGGCAGCAGTTTACAGCTCTTGAAGCAAGGAAACAAGTGAGACAGGAAAGAAGGGAGGGAAGGCTAGAAATGGGGAGGGCACTGGTACAAAACGGATGCTCAGGGCCAGGATAAGGGCCTTGGCTTTCTCCAAGAATCCCCAGGCAGTCCCAGTAGCGAAGGCTGCTGAGGGCCATGGCTAGCAGGAGCAGGAGGGAGGTGGGAAGGTCAGCACAGAAAGGGTGTGAGACACCCTGCAGCCTAGATTAGGGAGATGGGCTGCAGCCAGGAGCTCGAGGGGTGGCCAGACTGGACAAGACAACTTGGGCAAAGGAGATGAGTCGGAGACAGCCTTGGCACCCCTTTCTCGGGTAGAGACCTGGCTAGAAGAGCGGGGTAATGGCAGAAGATAATGAACTCGTGGCATCTGAAAGGCCTGCGGGACAATTGAGAAGGAGCTCCTAGGTCAAGCTCAAGAACATGCCCCGGACCTTGGGCTCATCCCCCCACCCCCACCCCAGCTGTCCTGTGGAGTAGAGCACAGAGTCCTCACCAGCTCCACAGAGACACCATACAGTTCTGAGGGTGTGCTTGCCATCCTGGCCTTTGCTTGGGCCTACAGGCCTGAGCCTCCAGGAAAGACACAGTAGGCTGAGCCAAGGTTGGTGAAAAAGTCCCCTGGAGAAAGCTGGGGAATTAGGGCAGGCCTCACCTGCAAGGTGTCCCTGATGGGGCCCCGGATGTCAATCACCTCTCCCTGTCGGATGACACACTTGGGAAGCCTGTTCAGGAATTTCTCAGCAGTCATCCTGGAGCCTGCAGAGAGGGCATCGGGGACCTTGGCCCAGGAGGGACAGCAAGGGCCAGCAGAGGCCACCTGGAGTTGCTCTGCACAGCCCCCCAGCCAGCCTTGGGCCCAGCTTACCTGAAGTATCCTCCACCCTGTCCTTGCGCCTTTTCTGCCGGCCCACCACGCGACCCTCACCTGGGAACGAGCCCAGCCCATCCTCTGGGAAGACCTGATTGCGCAGGTCGCTTACCTGGCAGGAAGGAAGGGCCACAGAAGCAGGGAACCCAGCTCCTCAGCTCTGCAACCTCACCCCCACCCATTTGCCCAAAGGCCTCGAGAATAACCCAAGAGAACCACAGTTCATGTCGCTGCTACCGCCTCAGGCTCCGTTCCTGCAAGCGCCACTCTTACTCATGCTAGCTGAAGCCACAGTACTGACGACCCCCACACACACTGGAGGTCACACGGGCAATGATGTCAGGACAGGGCAGAGCCCTGCTCTAGTCTGCAGGGCAGCCGCTATCACTGCGGTCTCCACAGTTGCCCTGTCCAGGCCGTTCCAAGGCTGTCTCCACACAGAACTCTCAAAACCCCCAGTCATGACTCACGCTCCTTTGTGTCATGATGGCACACACCCTTGCTGTGGAGATACCCGCCTCTAGAACCTGCTGCCTCCTGGTCCCCATGACGACCTTCCTCTCACTCAGCCCTGGCAACACATGGGCTCCTCTCCTGTCCCCGCAGCCCAGCCAGCCCTGCCTCTTTTCATTGTTTGCAACTCATACCCCGCTTCCACCCCAACCACGTGGTTTCCAAAGCTTCTGGAGAAAACTATGCCCCCTGTACAGTGTAGATTCCTCTAGAACCTCAGGATGGCAAGGTGTCCTGAATCCTGGGGAGGGCAGAGTAGTGGTCTCATGCCAATGTTGTACCTTCAAGATGCCAGCAGAGGGCACAGTCTGCTGCTCAGCTTGGGGGGCCTCATGGCCACTCTGGCCGGGACAGCCTCCACACTCTGCTCCCTCCCCTTCCCGCAGGGCATCCTGATTGGGTCCCTGGAGTGGATGGCTCCCTCTAAGGATAGCTGATCCCTGAGCAAGCTATCCCCAGTCTCTTCAAAGCACACAGGGAAAGGGTGGGTTGAGGAGCCACTGGTTACCTTAAAGGGGACTCCATCAGGATACAGCCGCTGGAGCTCTGAGGGAAAGAAGCCATCCAGTATGTCCCGGAGGCAGCGCTGCAAGAGAGTGAACAGGCCTCTGTAGCCATACTCTGGAAATACTGGGAACTCTGAGATTGGAGAGGTGGGGCCTGTGTACTCTGTGGAGGGCAAGCTAGTGCAGTGAGCTGACTCCACTGTCTCCCAGCAGAGTCGAGCAGGCATGGGCCCCACAACCCCATCCTACCTGTGTGGAGGGATCGTAGAAGGGACGGAAGGGCCCATCAAACATCATAATGCCATTCCGGTAGAGCTTTAGTGGGATGGGCTCTAGGGTTCGGAGCTGCGCCCCACCGGGCACTGGCGTCACCTGGGCCTCTCCCTCCACCACCAGCTCACTCAGGTCCTGCAGACTGGCCATCAGTCTGTCAAAGTCCACCTCGGGAGGTACTAAAGAATCCCCTGACCAAAAAAAAAAAAAAAAAAAAAAAGTAGATGCCCATAAGCCTCTGTGGCTCCCTGGCAGCTGTCTTCTGGGGGACCCTCCTGCACTGAGAAGAGGCCTCAGTTCCTAAGGGACCGCATGAATACTTACTTTGAACTGTTTGTTTATTTGAGCCCTGGTTCCTGTAGTCTTGAACTATGTAGTGAGGATGACCTTGAACGCTTTCTGATCCTCCTGCCTCTATATCCCAAGTGCTGGGATGATGTGAGTGTCACCACACCTAGCAGGGCACTTACTTTGGGTCAAGGGCTTAATGTCCATCATCCCATTTCTTCCATGTAGGATCCTACCCTGTAAGGGTTATATCCTTCCCACTGTCAGAAGTGGGAACTGAGACCAGAGGGAGTTCGGTAGCTTCTTAGATGTACACAGCATTAAGACCAAAAGCCAAGTTTGATACTAGATCTGTGCCAGGCACTGAATTGGCAAAGCTCCCAGCCCTGGATCAAAGCTTTCAGGATTCAAATCCCAGCCTCTGCACTTCTTCCTGTGTGGCCTTACTACAATGCTCGGGGCTAGAATGGGATGCCAGTAGCGTTGGCCTCCCAGGGTGGCTATAGGTGCCAAGGAAATGACCACATGAGGGCTAACTTGGAACAGCCTGAACTATCCATGTCCGATCACTGGTCACCAGCTCTATCTTGTACAAATGGTCCTCGGGCCAACCCCAAGGCTGGGAGGCAGGGGCTATTTAATCTCCACTATATGCATGAGAAAACAGCATCAGAAAAGTGGAAAATGATTCATCTCAGGCCTCTGTCAAGCTAGAGGACTTGGGACCCAGCTGCATGGTCAGGAGAAGGGGGGGGAGTAGATGACTGTCAGGATGCTGGGCCAGCTGCTGCACAGATGTGACGACTTCTCACTCTGAGAACCTGCCAGGCTCTGGCTCCTCTGGAAACTGCTGCCTGCACACGTGGCTGTGCAGTTGGAGAGGGTGTCGACAACATGATCAGGACGGCCACGAAGGGGCCAGAAGAAAGGGTGGTGAGCAGGAGGGATGCCAGCCGGGGCCCCAGCCCTAGAGAGCAAGTCTCCAGCACACATCTGGCTGTGGGCTCTGCGAAAGCTCTTTTCACTAGGACAGCTAGGCTGTGGCAGGATGTGGGGCATGGTGTTGGGGACGCAACGGCTCTCCCCTAAATGGACCTACAGGTACAGGGGCTGTGTTTCCTGTTGTCTCTGCAGCTGACCCTGACCTGGCCACAGAGCAAGTGGACCTGTCTATTAATGACTCTTAGAGGCAAGTATTACGGCTCCCATTTAACGGATGAGGAAATTGGGCCGTGTGAGGGTCACGTTCCATGTAAGCCTTGCAGAGACCGCGTGACTCACTCAGCTCTCAGTGGTCATGCCTCTCCTCCCAGGTACCAGCCCAGCGTCTCCCCACTTGCCACTTCCCTGGCCTCCTGGGCCACACTGGCATGGCTGTTGCTTGTGAACTCCGCGACCTCGGGCAGGCAGGCTTCTCTGCCTCTTGTGTACAGCGAGGACAGTAACAGCTCCCTGTCTTAGGAGATGCTGCTGGGCCTCCCAACTTACTGTGGGCACAGGCTGCACCAAGCCCACCTCCTCTGAGAACCTTGCAGGGAACCCCTGGCTCTTCTGCCTGGTTCCTGTAGCCCGAGCCCATCCCCTGGGCCTGTCACACACTCTTTGTCATTTTGTGTGTGACTATTTGCCTTCCAATTGCTGGGCACTCCTTGAACCCTAACCTGGCCCAGCTGGAAGTCACAGTGGAAGACAGTGTGTCAGGAACAGGCATGTCCCCAGAACACCTAGCCTGAGCCTTCGAACCCCTCATGCCAGCAGAGCCCTTCCCATAAGATGCTGGCACATGTACAGTAGCAGCCCAGGTGGCAGGGGACCTGCCAGAGGGGCTAGGGTTTGAGACAGAAGCAAGTGTAGGAGAAGCATCTTAGCCCTCAGTCATCTACCTTCCTAGCCCCATGTTTGTTCTTTGATAGGGACTCCTGTAGCCCATGCTGTCCTCAGAACTGCCTCCTAACTGCAGACAATCTTTAACTCCTGATCCTCCTATCGCCACTCCTGGGTGTTGAGATTGCAAGTCTGCATCACCCTTCCCTGCTTACCAGGTGCCAGGAATGCGTAAACACCCTACCAACTGAGCCACATCCTCAGCCCTATCCAGTCTTTGTCTAAAGGACACTTGGACAGCCACACTGTTGTCACCTAGACAGTCCCTTTGGGAATCCTGCTGTAGTTCCCAGGGCACTTGTTTCCTTTGGAGCCTAGGAAAGAGCATGACATGCAAGGGCCTCCTTATGTGACTCATTTGCTATTGGGAAAACCCTGAGGGTGACAATGTGAGCCCCATTTTGTTGATGAACTTGAGGCTCAGGGAAGGGAAGTGGCTGGCCTAAGCCACAAGCCACCCCTGAACAGGTGGTGGAGTAGAAATGAGGGTCTGAGTTAGATTCCAAAGCTTAGAGGTAAAAATGGGCCCCATTTCAGAAACAGCTTTTTGGACCCGAGTCTAAGGACAAGGTGGGTTGGGAGCCCCACTAAATATCAGTGATTAAACATGAAAAATGACGCAGAGGCAGGCGGATCTCATGGTTGAGGCCAGCTGGTCTACAGAGTGAGTTCCAGGACAGCCAGGGCTACAGAGAAACCCTATCTCTGTCGCCAAAAAATAAACAAAATAAAACAACAAAACCCCCATGAAAATCATTGCCTATCAAACCAGATTCCCATGTCCTGACGCACACATGAACCTGCAGTGGGAACCTAGGAGGAGGTTGAGCCCTGGAAACTGGATAGGGGCTTCCAGTCAGAGGGCAAGCTTTCACCCTTCTCCACCCCCACCCCCACCCCACCCCCCACCCCCCCTCCCCCTCCTGCCCCACCTCGCCAACCAAACACAGGACCTCTAGTAGTCTAGGCTGGCCTTGAACTCTCAATCTTCCTGACCCAGCCTTCCAAGTGCTGGGATTACAGGTGTGTACTACTACACCAGGGTTTATGAGGTTTTGTTTTTGTTTGTTTGTTTAAAGACAGTGACCTTGGGTGGTAGTGGTTGTAAACCTTTAAGGCTGAAGCCAACAATCTAGAGGCAGAGGCAGGTGGATCTCTGATTTCAAAGTCAGCCTGATCTACAAAAAGTTCCAGAACAACCAGGGCTGTTACACATAGAAACCCTGTCTCAAAACAAAACAAAACATATCAAATATCTAGTAAGTTTGGGTCTCTGTGGTCCTTGGCAGATGAGCAGGTAGAGACCCAAGTGAGACCAAGGAGGGAGACCTCAGCTTGCTTTCCTGGGTCAGGGACAAGGTGTTGATAACTCAGCAACCCCACCTCCACCCCAATACTGATAGGCCAGGACTGGAAACCAAGGGCCTCTGGGAGAGTGGTAGGCCAACAGGGAGTTGCTGGAAGGGGGCCAGGGCAGATGCTCTACTGTACCTGGCTTCCAGAACTTCTTGGCCTTCATCCAGTCTCGCTCATCATTTTCAGAGACTATCTTTTCCTCTGAGTCCTGGTCCATGGGCTCGCCCACCCACTGCAAGCCATAGTCACTGAGGAACCGCTGTGGGCAGAAGAGCGAGATGTGGTATGCACCACCTGCCCAGTTTCCATGGAGAGCACCAGTCCAACCCAGCTGTTCTCAGCGCAGAGCAGCCTGGACAAAAGACTCTGGCCACTTCCAGCTTATGACTGTGGAAGCCCCTGACCCCCTAAAGCAGCGGGCTCCTTCCCTCTGAGGGCACATGCCAGTACCTGTTTCATTGTGCCCAGTAGACCTCTCACATCAAGTACTTAACACAGTACGTGACCCAAGAACTCCTTAACACTGGCCACTGCAGCTCTGGGGACAGTGCGAGTCTGGCCTAACATGAGGAGGTGGCAGGGACACCTGCTCCACAGGAGTGAGCCTCTCTCTTCTCTGTGACAGACTTGGTGTGCACAGCTCATATGTCTGTGGTTCTAGGTAAGCAGTGCACAAGCACATATGCACTTATGTGTGGAGCCATACATACAGGACAAGCTGGCGTCACTTCCTCAAGGGCCTGGGTGCTGCCTGGATCCACGGCTGGCTAGTGAGTTCCAGAGATCCACCTGACTCTGTTTTCCCACTCCAGGATGATTAACTCCATGAAACCACTCCTGGCTTTTTGCTTTTCCTTTTTTCTGTTTTAATGGATTCTAGGGACAGAACAAAGGTCCTCATGCTTGAAGCAAACACTTTACTGACTGAGCCATCTCCCCAGCCCAGGAGGAGTTGCAAATACTTTTTATTTATTTTGGGGGACGTGTTTCCAGACAGGGTTTCTCTGTGGAGCCCTGCCTGTCCTAGAACTCACTCTGTAGACCGGGCTGGTCTCAGAGATCCGCCTACCTCTGCCTCCCAAGGGCTGGGACTAAAGGTGTGCCCTTCTTGGCCAGCTCCTCTGCGCCGCAGCTCACACAGGGGTGAGGGGTGCAGCTACCAACTGCCTGCTGCTATGGACCCTGACGCCATCCCGTCTCCACTTCTCTCAACAGCTGGTTTTCCTCTCGCTGCTTCTGTGCCACTGCTACCCCCACACACCTGCGAGGTTCCTCGTGCCCAGCCCTGACCACTCTCCCTTTGTATGGCTCTTGTCCACCCCTCCTTACATAAGGACAGAACCCAAATTCACAGCTAGTGAGGCTCTCACCTCTGAGCTTGACTCCCACTCACAACTACACAGATGCCCACCGAGCCCCAAACCCACGCATACTGACGAGCCTGAGTCCACACTGCCCCAGACTTCCCCCCATCCCAGCGGGCAGCACCTCTCTAGCTACCGACCTCCATGCCCCACTCCTCTCTGCTGTACGACCCCCAGCAAGGAGCTCAGTGCCACCCCAACCCTTGGTACTCTAGCTCAGGCGCTCACCCTAACCCAAGCTGCCATGGCCTCCTCTCCACCTCTGTCCCACACAGAGGCTGTCTGTCAGGCCTTCAACTCCTGCTTTTCAACATGCTTGGTTCCCTCTCTCCACATACATGGCTGCTTCTGTCCCATTTCCACTTCCTGCACCCACGAGGCTGCCCGCACCCAGCCGCCACCACTCTCCTTTAGGGCTCTGTCCACATGCACAGACTCCCTCAAACAGAGCCCACAGAGAGGCCCTTTGACCTGACCTCTCTCTCTCTTTCTCCCTCTTCACAGAACCGCCACCACAACCAGACGGGCCCGCAGTTGGAGCATTCTGCCTTTGCCAAGATCCTCGCAGGCCCCGCCCCTTTCCAGATCTGCTTGCAGTGGCTCCTCCCCTGCACTCTCACACCCGCTGTCTAGCCACGCGTGTATCTCCGCGTCTGCAGACTGTCAGTCTCGAGCAGGTGGGGACTGTGTCTTATTTTACAGATGACACAAGCCTAATGGCTGACAGTGTCAAACAGGATAAACACTTTAGGTTTGTTCAATTAAATGAATCAATAAACATGCAAAGGTGCATGCCTGAGCCAGGGTACACTTGGCTGCGAGGCTGTGGCCCTGCCCCACAGGCTACACATTCCCAGAAGGTAGTTCAGGCACAGCTGCAGTTGCCACCCACAGCCCCAGATGTGAACATCTGCAGTGGGCTGCAGGTGCTGGTATCACGGGCTGAGGCTTTGGCAAGTCTTCTGCCTGAAGACTGAGCCACTGCGTTCCAGCAAGGCCTCAAGAGGAGTCCAGCAGAGGACCGAGGCACTGCGCCCGCCGAGCAGGCAGGAATACTGGACCCTGAGTGCCCAGTGCCTTCCAACTCAAGCCTTGAAGCTTGACTGCAATGCTGAGTGGAAGAAAAATGACTGAGGTGACCAAATCAATGGGTAAAGAAGTCATGGCCACTCGGGAGGCAGAGGTAAGCAAATCTCTGTGAGTTCGAGCCTGGCCTACAAGACCTAGTTCCAGGATAGGCTCCAAAGCTACAGAGAAACCCTGTCTCGAAAAATAAAAATAAAAATAAATCACGGGGACCACCTAACACTAGGTCCAGGTTCTTAGAGGTTCAGCAGAGGAAGAGATGAGGCCCCAGGAAAGCAGAGGATGAAGAGCCTGCACTGGTCCACATCGGAAGGGGCTTCAAGGGCTTCTCCAGGAGAAGGTGGGATTTGGTCCATGCAGAGAACAGTGTGGGCCAGGGGCTAAGATGGGAAAGAGTTAGGAAGACAAGCGGCTGAAGAGTAGAGCGGCTGGCTCTATGTGAGGGAGGAGGGCTAGCAACAGAGCCGCAGAGCCTGGGCAGAACAAGTGCAGTCAGAAGTACATTAGGCAAGAGCAGGGCCGATCAGCGTCTGAGTCAGCCCCAAAGGAGTAGTGTGCCCTGGTGCTGGACACCTGCCCTGGCTCTAAACTCCGGGTCAGCCCAGAGCAGGCAAGCAGGCAGGGCCCCAGAGGATGGTGAATGGCTGGTGCAAATCCTTCCAGGCAGCTGAGACCAGGGAAAGGGGCCTGGCTACACACTCCACCGAGCCTGACCTCTCACCTCCATCTCGCCAACCTGCCGTTGCAGCTGAATGCACTGTGTCTCGAGTTCCTCCTGCCTCTGCAGGGTTGCACTGCCTCCTGGAGAAGAAGTGAGTGAACAAGTCTACTGCCACAACCTAGAGGCTGGCAAGTGCTCTGCCAGAAGGGCTTCTGGAGATTCTCTGAGAACCACCCCTGAGCTGGTCTCTCTGATCTCTCTCTTAACCCTGAGTGGTGGTGGTGGTGGTGGTGGTGGTGGTAGGTTTGCCTGAACTGACTTTCAAGAGCCAGCCATCCCTTCTTCCACTGAAGCGTACCCTACCCCCGTGCTCTCAACAGAGAAGTCTGTATGAGGCATGGGATGAAGGGTTGTTGTCCCTCTGGTCCCATCTGTCCAGACCCCACCAGGAGTCTGCCTGATGCCCTTGGAGTATTGATTCCCAAAGCCATTGTCCAGGCTCCCACAATTCAGGGACCCGAGCAGGTACATGACCAAGGGCTTCTTACCCTGGTTCTGCTGGAGGGTCTGCACCAAATCCTCCAGGGCCAGGATCTTCTGGTCCTGAAGCAGTGAAACTCAGAGTGAGTGCAAGTCCTGGTGGGTCCCAGAACCCCACAGGTTAGTAATGAGGTAACTTTAGCCCTCCCCATGGGACGAGCCATATCTTTTGCCTTTGTGTGAACATAAACCTGTCCTTATTGCCCTTAGGTATAGCCCCTGCTTCTGAGCCTTGATAACCCCATCTCTCTGACAGCCACACTAGCTGAAGAAAGGCACAGCCCGAGACGGGCTGTGTCCAGCTCGCCACCTCTGCTCCACAGCCTGCCAACTACCCAGCCCACATTCTACCAGGCTCTGCCCTCTGCTAAGCTCATGGAGACCAAGATCATCCCCAGGTCATGGCTTGCCATCAAAGCAGGCCATTCTGGGGCTGGAGAGATGGCTCAGTGGTTAAGAGCACTGACTGCTCTTCTAAATGACCCTTCCAGAGGACCCAGGTTCAATTCTCAGCACCCACATGGCAGCTCACAATTGTTTATAATTCCAAGATCTCTCACACACAGACATACATGCAGGCAAAACACTAATACACGTTATATATATATATATGTTTTTTTTCGAGACAGGGTTTCTCTGTGGCTTTGGAGACTGTCCTGGAACTAGCTCTTGTAGACCAGGCTGGTCTCAAACTCACAAAGATCCGCCTGTTTCTGCCTCCTGAGTGCTGGGATTAAAGGCGTGCGCCACCACCGCCCAGCATATAATTTTTTAAAAATATTTTTAAAAAAACAGGCTGTTCCATTCAAGGAAACAGTCCTCCCTGGCTGTCTCCTGCCTCAGCCCTTACCTTGGACAGCATCTCATCACTCTGGACCTTCAACTGTTGCTCCAGTTCCCGCAGCTTCCTGCCCATGGAGGCCATCATATCCGAGTCATTGAATACAGGGACTGTCAAGTGGACAAAGTTTCTAGTGCTCAGGTCTGGAGCTGAGGTTGACGTGGGAAGGGCCAGAGAGGGAGAGGGCCGCAAGGACGGAAGGAGCAGTACCAACAGCAGCTAACGTTCAGTGATGGGGCTTGAAGCTCTTTACACAGAGCAGCTCATGGCGTCCCCACAGTGGGCTGTGAAGTCAGTGGGCTACGGGCAACTTTGTGAAGCTGGGTGGAGTGCAGCAACTTGTTCCAGGGGCACGTATCAGTGCAATATATAGGCTACACCATTTAAGTCGTGTGTGTGTGTGTGTGTGTGTATGCGTGTGTGTGCAGGCTTATATATTCCCATGCACACACATACAGAGGCAGAGGAGGACATGGGTGCCTTCCTCTATCACTCTCACTTTTTTTTTTTTTTTGATGGCAGTGGTGGGGTAAACTAGAGCCATCTGCATGCTAGGCCAATGCTGAACCCAAAGATTGCTGTTTGGGGTAGGCTAGCTGGCCAGAAACTCCCACAATCCACCTGTCTCTGACTTCTTATGGTGGGGTTAAGGCATACACGGCCACGACAAGGCTTTATATGGACGCTGGGGCTTGAATGCAGGGCCTCTTGCATTCACAATGAGTACTTTTACCCACCCAGCCATCTCCTTGCCATCAAGCCTGGTGACCTGAGTTGGATTCCTGGGATCCACGTGATGGGAGAAAAAGAATGAATTGTTGACACATACACACTCAACTTTGTGTGTGAACACAGGAACACACACACTAAATAAATAGATAATCACCCAACACCCCTGTATTCTCCAACACAAGTGGTTGGGTGTGGTGGTGCACACCTTTAATCCCAACACTCGGGAGGCAGAGGTAGGGAGCTCTGTGAGTTGGAGGCCAGCCTGGTCTACAGAATGAGTTCTAGGCCAGCAGGGGCACACAGTGAAATCCTGTTGAAAATACAAAGGTTAGCATGGTGTTTTAAAGATCTAAAGAGGCACAGATAATACTGCAGTGATGCATGAAGCTGCGTGCCTCCCAGGCCCCAGATCAGGGGAAAATCATTCTGAGAGACACTGGAACTGCTGAGGAGAACAGAATGTAGGAGAGAGAGATGTTAAGGGGATTGATACATTACCTATGCCCAGAGGTGCAGCAATAACACTATCTGTGCTTCCTTATCATTAGGGGCTGCAGGCGCACTGAAGGAGCTAGATCTGCGGTCAGGACCTCTGCGATTACCTCTAGCTTGCTCATCCGAGATGCCCTTCTGTGCCTGTCTGTGCAGGCAGGGGAGGTGACTACAGTGAGAGCTCAGTTGCTATGAGGTGGGAGACACTGGACTCCTACTTCAGCTTGTCTGTACACTGAAAAATAGTTCAAATAAAGCCAGGGAGCCAGGGTGGTGCTGTGCCACTTTCATCCCAACATAGGAGGACCAGGAGTTCAAGGTCATCCATGGCTACACAGTGAGTCTGAGGTCAGCCTAAACCACATGAGACTGTCCCAAACCTCACCCTCAAAAAAAAAAAAAAAAAAAACAAAGAAAAGAAAAGAAAGGAAGAAAAGAGTGAGTGAGAAGGGACAACACAGGCCCTCTTCATTCCATAGATACTAACTACCCTAACTACATGGAAAGATACTGACTACCCTAACTACATGGAAAGATACTAACTACCCTAACTACATGGAAAGATACTAACTACCCTAACTACATGGAAAGATACTGACTACCCTAACTACATGGAAAGATACTGACTACCCTAACTACATGGAAAGATACTAACCACCCTAACTACATGGAAAGATACTAACCACCCTAACTACATGGAAAGCAGGAACTGCAGCCACTGTCATGAGACCACACCAGATACCCAGGATGGCTTAGTAGAAAGATGAAGAAAACCAAACTCTATCTTGATGTCATCTTCAAGTCCCTGAATTACCAGCCCTGGAGTTGCCTCCTTAGGACTTCTTTGCCCAAGGGATAATACAGCTCCCTAGTGTGTATGTTCATGGAGTCAGGGTTCTCTGGAACCTGGAGCCAAAAGACTCCTGGAACTAGCTCTTGTGGACCAGGCTGGTCTTGAAATCACAGAGATCTGCCTGCCTCTGCCTCCCGAGTGCTGGGATTAAAAGCATGCACCAGGGGCTGGAGAGATGGCTCAGAGGTTAAGAGCACTGACTGCTCTTCCAAAGATCCTGAGTTCAATTCCCGGCAACCACATGGTAGCTCACAACCATCTGTAATGAGGTCTGGTGCCTCTTCTGGCCTGCAGGCATACATGCAGACAGAATATTGTATACATAATTAATAAATAAATAAAAATAAATAAAAGCGTGCACCATCACTGTCCGGCTGCCAAAAGCATCTTAAGCCATTTTTTTGTTTTGTTCCTTTTTCCTTCCTCCCTCCTTCCTTCCTTTCTTCCTTTCTTCATTTGTTTTGTTTTTTGAGATAGGGTTTCTCTGTGTAACATCCCTAGCTGACCTGGAACGTTCAATCTATAGATCAGACTGGCCTCGAACCCACAGAGATCCGACAGCCTCTGTGTCTCTAGTGCTAGGATTAAAGGAGTGCACCACCACCACCTAGCACCTTAAGTGGGAACAGCATACAGGGCATGCTGCCCTCACTGGGGCAGTATGGAGAGAAGGAAAAGTCCACAATGAGAAGTGGGGAAGACAAGGGGGCACTGAGGAAGCAAGAAAGATCCTAGGAGCAATGGGTGACTGCAGAGCCATCAACAATCTAGCCAGCGCAGTTAATCTGAAAAGGAGGCAATGGGGCAGGCGAGGCGGCTGCTAAGCAGAGAAATGGAGGAGAGGCAGGTCCTATTGGAGACCTTGGTGGGGACACACACCAGCTAGGAGTGGCAGGGAGAGGAGGAGAGGGGATGTAGGGTCCTTAGAAGGGAAGAAGGTGGCGGTTGCATGACTGCTGCTGTCCCCAGCTAGGTGTAGGAGATCATGTCTTTGATTAAGTCACTGTGGGACTTGGGCTAGGAAAGTCCTGTCTCTTCTACTTTAACCCTCTGCAATGTCAAATAGAGGAGTTTGGTCTAAGGCACCTCCTGCTATCCTTCAGTATGGTGGCCACAGCTCTAATTACCCTGTGCGAGAGCTAGAAAGCAAGGAAATGTTAAAGTTGCTTAAGCCGTCAGGGTTCATCCCCAACTTCCCCTGATCCTACCCAGTGCCTGTCTGGCCTCTCTCCCCCGTCCCCACCCCACTATAAGCAGCTCCATATAGGCCTTTGCAGACACAAAGTCAGGTAAGAACACCCTACTATGGGACTTTCAGCCCTTCTGGACCTTGCTGAAGATAAAGCAGATGACCAGAGGCTCCCCTTCCATCTCTGAACCTGAACTGCAGACCTGCTGATAACACATTTGCTAGAGACTGGAGAGGTGCTAGTCACAGTCTGGCCTGGGGGTTGGTCAGGCCCCCAACCTGCGGCTTTAGGTTAAATCCTGTACTGGATGGGTTTGGGGATACAGGCATTGGGGCAGCTAGCCAGAAGTAGGAGCAATGTCTCAACCCAGCAGGTGAGAATAGGAGCCCTGGGTCACAGGTCCTCACCCCACCTCCAGAGCCTCTTCTGCTGCTGTGAGCAAGGGGCCCCACAGCCCTTTGTCCCTCTGCTCTCACCTTGCCTACTCACGGGGGCACCAATGCCTCCATAGCATGAAGGGACAGAGATCTTTTCTTCTGAGTCGTGTCCATCATTCAGCATGTCCACCTCATCTTCTGCGGACAGGAACGCCGAGGTCACTGCTCTGGTGCCACAGCCCAGAAAGCACTCTGGCCCTGGGCCCTGGCCAAGATGAAATAGCTTATATACTGCCCTCCCCCCCAAGGGTACGCAGTCAAGTCAGCAATAAGGCCAGGGCTCCAGGGAGGGAAGGCATAGGCAAAGGCTGAGGTCTACATCCCTGGTCTTTCCATAGGTTCAAGGTACCCATAATCATCTCACATTAGGCAGAGGAGTTCTATGATAGTGTGGGCATTCCTGCTGAGGAGCAGGGCAAGGGCCAGACCTCTGAGCAAAGGGTCGAGAGCTGAAGAGTACAGGGAGCAGACCAGACGCCCAGCCTCACAAGACCTCAGCACGGCTCTTTCCCTAGCTGCCCAGTTGTAAGGTGAGAGGGGAGGGGCACGGGCAGAGCACACACTCACCATCTCCGTAGATCCTTATCCCTCGCCTCCTGGGAACCCAGGCAGGAAGAAGGAACAAATACAAATTAAGCCTCTTGGAATGCCACCAAGGGAAGTTTCCAGGCCCCATGCAAGGCTAAAAGAGATAGAGGTTAAGCCTCTGTCTCCTGAAGACTCCCCCCATCCAAGCTGTCCTTAGCCAGGGTGAGCTGAGGGACAACATGCTGTACAGTGTTTAACTGCTCCCAAAAGAGAAAGACGGAGGGACACTGCAGGACCGTTTTTGGTGAGAAGATTCCACAGCCCATGGAGCTGGCCCTAGCTCCTCTCTGAAGCACAGTGGGCCCAGGCTTGCTGCTTAGCCTCCCTGGATCACCCTGGCCTAAGCAAGACTCCAAGTGTGTTCAGAAGAGCAACAAGGAAACAGGATGTAGAAAAAGCTTTGCTCCAGGTGTGGTGGCACATGCCTCCAGCACTTTGGAGGCAGGGGCAGGTGAATCTTTGTAAATTTGAGTCCAGTCTGGTCTACAGAGAGAGTTCCAGGATGGCCAGGACTACACAGAGAAACCCTGTCTTGAAAAACCAATAATAATAATAATAATAATAATAATAATAATAATAATAGAAGAAGAAGAAGAAAAAAGCTTTACAAGAGGACCGGAACAAGATATACGGCGCTGGCACTTAAGAGCCCAGGCTGACAGGACACTCTTGTCTGCAGAGCCAGTGAGTGAACAGTGAATGACAAGGACTCTCACGGGGCCAGGCCTTCCACAAAGCACCACCCGATCTTTGGTCCATACAAAGCAGTGTTCCCGGAGGCATAGAGAGAAGGAAGGTAGCCACAGAAAGCCACCAACTGCTCTCTGTATCTCTGTATTTCCCCTAGACACTATGGTCATTCTCCTCTGGTGAGGGAAAGGGCAAGAAGGACACAGGGCAGGGGCACAAGGACCTAGAGGCCAGCTGGCTCCTTACCCAGGATTCACAGGCTCCGACTCTAGGGGCACCTTCCGTGTCTTGCTAAGAGAGGCCAGAGGTGAGCTCATTGCTCTGGTCTTGAGGCTAGCTGTCAGAAACTCCTGAGAGGAAAGAGGGGAGTCAGCCCTTGGGGACACAGGAGACCCAGGACTTCAGGTCAGGAGGAGGAAACTGCAGCTTTTCCTGAAGAGGAGCATTGTCCAGGAGAAGCAGACCTCATTCCTCCAATGCAGATCGGGGTTCCTGATGTCTGTTGGCTCCTCTGAGCAGTTGACTCTCTGCTCTGAATATGGAGCCCCTTGCCTGTTGGGGTGCAGGGCCTGGAACTTCCCCAAGCTTAGAGTGTGGGCACAGACAGGTATGTGTTCTTATGGATCCATCACTGAGTTGGTTGGCATAAAGCCTGATCTCCCCGCCTGCAGAACCCAGGAGCCACCCCGATCATCTCAGGCAGAGCGGGCTACCCACAGGTAGGAGTCACTGAAGATATAGCCATGTACCATGGAGGTCAAACCCCTGGGCCCTTGCACATGCCCTGCAGCCCAGTGTTAACTGGCACCTCACTTCCTCCCTGTAAAATGTGCATGGTATCAGCACCTAAAAGACAGGTGACCAGAGAGAGCATGCAAAGTCTCAAAGCATTCTTCCCAGTGCCAAACTCCAAGGCAGGCACATGCCAGCTGAATTGTGGCTGTGTGGGGCCATTGTTATTCATACACAGGACTAACTCTCGAAAATGCTGACTCCCTTCTTCTGATGAGGAATGTGTGTGTGTAAGCCAGCTCTAACTAAAGCTACCACTCTGTTCCCTTCATAATGATTAAAACCTAGCAAGCCTAGAGCCAGAGAAGGGATCTCCACTAGGGAGGGTGTGAAGTGCGTCTTTTCAGACTAAACCCGAGGCAGTCCTCGGGAAACGTGACACTGGCCTTCCCCAATGCACTGGTCGGTTTGTGTCAACATGACACCAGCTAGCGCCATCTGGGAAGAGGGAGCCTCAATGGGAAAAGGCTCCCATCGGATTAGGCTGTAGGCAAGCCTGTGGGCCGCAGCCCTCTGCTGGCTGTGCCACTCCTGGGCAGGGAGGTCCTGAGTTAGATAAAACCAGGCTGAGCAAATCATTGGGAGCAGGCCAGTAAGCAGCAATCCTCCATGGTCTTTATTTCATTTCCTGCCTGACTTTCCTCCATGCTGGACTATGTCATGGGAAGTCTAGGCCAAATAAACTCCTTCCTCCCCAAGTTCCTTTTGGGCATGGTCTTTATCATAGCAACAGAGAGCAACAAGGGACAGACTGATACTCTCCAATAGGGAGCCCATGCTGCCTGGAGGCAGCCTCCCTCACCCACCATCCAGCCTCCTGGCCATATCCCTGCACTGCTCTGCGAATCTGGGTTCCCGCACAGTTTGGTGGCTAAATAGGACAGCCCTCAGAGGTTTCTTTCACTGATGCCCACAAACAACAAAGACATGCCACACCCCTGAACAAACCTCCCCAAGGGCTCCTTTCACCCTTGAATGAAAAACTCAAAGCTGGGCATGGTGATGCAATACCTTTAATCTCAGCACTTGGGGGAGACAGAACCCAGTGTGTTTAGATCTTATCTAAAAAAAAAAAAAGGAAGAAGGGGAGGTGGGCAAGGAGGAGGAGGGAGAGGAAGAAAATAAAATTCCCTGTTTGCCTCCTCAGTTTATCTGCCCCCCCCCCAAAAAAAAAATCTCTGCACTGAAGACAGCTAAGCAACGCCTTGAACACAGGGCTCCCTTTCACTAGCTTCCTCTCCTGGGAACCAAATTCTTCCATTTTTGGTGGTTAGCCTAGGCCTTAATGACTGCTCTCTCTCCAGCCCTAGCCTCCTCTTCTGGAATGGACTCCTCTGATCCATACCCTTCCACTGGCCAGGCTAACCCCTCTATTTTCCTTGTTTCTTCTTAGGCTGTAATTTAGCTCTTTAGTTGAAAACTATCAGAGAGACACAGGAAAGCAGTTCTAAGAGGCCCCTTGTATCCACCACTCAGCTTCTTTCTGTAGTTACCATTTCACACAACCCCAGTAAAGCATGAGGAGCAGGAACTGTTTCTGTGATTTGTGTGTACAGGCTGGTGCCATCTGACCACATGGACAGATGGGGTTTAACAACTACCATCAAGATGCAGGCCTTTCCCACCCCCACACTTTCTCCTGAGCCGGAATCACCCTCTGCCGCCTCACCAGCCTGGACCGCAAGCAACCACTACTATTTAATCCCTTCAATTTGCTGCTTTATTTATTTATTTATTTATTTATTTATTTATTTTTATTTAGACAAGGTCTTGGGGACTGCAGTGATGGCTCAGAGGTTAAGAGCACTGCCTGTTCTTCTAGAAATCCTGAGTTCAATTCCCAGCAACCACAAGGTGGCCACAACCATCAGGAATGAGATCTGGTACCCTCTTCCAGCATGCAGGCAGAACACTATATACATAATAGATAAATAATTTTTTTAAAAGGTGGACCTATTCACCTCCTTTAGAAAAAAAAAAAAGACAAGGTCTCAGCATGTAGCCCTGGTTGGCCTAGAACTCACAGATCACCTGCCTGTGCCTCCTACGTACCACTCCTGCTCAGCTCTGGAATGCCCTTTGATAAAGCTACATAAATAGAATCATATACTATATAATCACCTTTTTCCTTACATACTGTTAGCAAGACAGACTTCATATACTTCACCATTTCAAAGTACAAAATTAAGGGGTTTTCAGTCAGGATCTCTGTGCAGGCCTGGCTGTCCTAGAGCTTGCTCTGCAAACTAAGGGAACCACCTGCCTGACTGCCCCTCGACTCAAGTGCTGGGATTAAAGGTGTCTGCTCAGCTTTAAGAGTTGTTTGTATACTTGTTTGGGTTTTGTTGTTGTTGTTTTGAGATAGGGTTTCTCTGTGTAGTCCTGGCTGTCCTGGAACTCACTCTGTAGACCAGGCTGGCCTTGAACTCACAGAGCTCTACCAGATCCACCTTCTTCTGCCTCCCAAGTGATGGGATCAAAGGCATGCACCACCACCTCTTGGCAAAGGGTTCTTCTTTTAATATTTTGTATTGAAACAAGGTCTTACTATTTAGTCCAGGATGGCCTGGGGATCCTCCTGCCTCAGTCTCCCCAGTGCCCAGAGTCCTGCAACTGCCACCACTATTTACCTATCTGTATGTGCATGGGTGCACACACACACACAGGTGCACATGCATGACCACCTGGAGTGTCAGTCCTCAGACGCTCTCCACACTGTAGTATTATTTTTTTTTAATGTATAGGGTTTGTCACTAGCCTGGAACTTGTCAATCTAAGGTGGCAAGCAACAAGCCCTAGGGATCCCCTGCCTACACTATCCCAGCACTGGGATGACAAATGCCTACCTGGGACACATGTAGGTTTTTGTTTTATTTTCAGTGTGTATTTTACTTGTTTATTATTTATATATTTGTGTATGTGTACGTGTGTGCACGGGCACATGCACACACCATGGTAAGCATGTGAAAGTCAAGAGGGTATCCCAAAGAAATCAGTGTTCTTTTTCCATCATGTGGATCCTGGGGAAGGAATTCAGGTGGTCAGACACGACAGTAGGAGCCTTTACCCACTGAGTCATCTTGCCAACCCTCACATCTGTTTTTTTAAAATAGGTTCTAGAGATGAAAGTCAGGTCCTCAAGCTTCCTAAGCAAGTGCTTCACCAACTAACCTCTCTCCCTAGCCCCTTGCTGTTATTTTCAGACAAGATCTCACTGTTTAACTCTGTCTGGCCTCTCAGTCACAGAGATTCTCCTGCCTCGGACTCCTGAGTGCTGAGATTACAGGCATGAGTCATCGAAAGACCCTGTAAAGTCCAGTGTAGTGGTGCACATCTGTGGTCCAGCAAAGGAAAGGCTGAGCTCAAGGTTAGCATGGACTACAGAGCATAACCAGGCCAGTCAGAGGCACATGGTAAGGCCTAGCCAAAAAGCAAATGAGCAGCAGGGCCGTGGTGGCATACGTCTTTAATCCCAGCAGAGGCAGGCGGATCTCTGTGAGTTCCAGGCCAGCTGGGCTACAAGAGCTAGTTCCAGGACATCTAGGGCTGTTACAGAGAAACTGTGTCTCAGAAAATTAAAGTAGTAATAATAATAATAAAACAGTTGGGCTGTGGTGGCGAATGCTTTGAATTCCAGCACTCAGGAGGATCACAGAGACAGGAGAATCTCTGTGAGTTTGAGGCCAGCAGGCTTATGGTCTACAGAGTAAGTTCCAGGACCGTCAGGACTGTTACACAGAGAAGCCCTGTCACGAAAAACCAAGGAAGAAAAATAAAAGTCAAAATTTAAAAAAAAAAAAGAAAAGAAAAAGAAACCTGTGCACTTTAATAGCTTACTGTCCTCTACCTTCCAGTTCCTCCCCACTTCTCCCAGCCAAGTCTAGGTGGTTATTAACAGATCTGCCCCTTCTGGACATTTCCTATAAATGGAGCATAAGCACGACTAGGATTTATAGTGAGGGGTGATTAGAGACTAGGTGAATTATGTTATCAGTAAAACAGACTCGCCCAACCGAACTCAACAGTGTGCCACAAAGTCAGCTTCTCCATTGTCCCCCTTTTTTAATGGAACCTCATCTCCAACTGCATTGTGTTTCTCTCTCCTTTACTCTCGCTTCATCCCGTCAACTAGCAAACCCTTCAGATTAAACTCTGCAATGTCTCTCACAGTGGATTCTTTTTTCTTGTGCCTCTCAGGCCCCTCTGGATGCAATTCTTTCGGGCTATTACACCGCTGGTTTTTAGTTTTACTCTCATCTGATCTGGTGGTGTACCTTCCTTTGAACTCTGGGCCCTGAGGACAGAATGAGGACTCTCAGTGGTCTGGGAGTTTCTCCTGGACAGGACTGTGCTTTCTCCCCAGGGTCAGAAACACGTTGCTGTTGAATCGGCACTTGGGGTTGAAAAGCTAGCCAAGAGCTCTACCATTGAGATAACCTTGGTCCTTAATGTTTATTTGTATTTTATGTGTATTGGTGTTCTACCTGCATGTATATCTGTGTGAGGGTGTCAGATCCCCAGAACTGGAGTTACAGACAGTCATAAGCTTCCATGTGGGTGTTGGGAATTGAACCTGGGTCTTCTGGAAGAGCAGTCAAAGTGCTCTTAACCTGAGCTAACTCTCCAGCCCCTGAATTTATTTTTAATTAATTAACTTTTCTTTTTAAGGGCTGGAGAGTGAGCCTAGGGCCTCACACATGCTACACAGGCACTACACTGCTGAGCTACATTTATGGTCTTTATTTATTTTTAATAATAAAATCTTAAGCCAGGCGGTGGTGGCTCACACCTTTAATCCCAGCACTTGGGAGACAGAGGCAGGCAGATCTCTTTGAGTTCGAGGCCAACCTGGTCTACAAGAGCTAGTTCGGACAAGCTCCAAAGCTACAGAGAAACCCTGTCTCAAAAAAAAAACAAAAACAAAACAAAACAAAAAAGAAACCCTGTCTCAGGGGGGGAAAAAGATAAAAATCTTGGACTTAAAAATGGCTCAGGGGGGGCTGGAGAGATGGCTCAGAGGTTAAGAGCACTGCCTGTTCTTCCAAAGGTCCTGAGTTCAATTCCCAGCAACCACATGGTGGCTCACAACCATCTCATAATGGGGTCTGGTGCCCTCTTCTGGCCGCGGGTATACACACAGACAGACTATTGTATACATAATAAATAAATATAAAAAAAATAAAAATGGCTCAGAGGTTAGGAGCAATTGCTGCTCTTAAAGAGAGCCTGGGTTTGGTTTCCAGCGTCCACATGATAGCTCACAACCCCCTAGTAACTCCAGTTCCAGGGTATCTGATGCCTTCTTCTGGCTTCCTCTGACATCAAGCATGCACGTGGTACACACACATACATGCAGATAACTCATATATATGAATAAAATTATATATACAGAAAAAGGTCTTTGCCCATTGTGGCCCTGAACGGACTCTAAAGTCCAGGCTGGCTTTGAACATGTGGCCCTCCTGCTCCTGCCTCCTGAGTAGTTAGGATTACAGGTCTGCAGAGCACCAGCCCCAGACTTCTATTTTGTTCAGTTATTTGTTTTTTAAAGATAGTCTCACTATGTAGGCCAGACTGGCTTCAAACTCAGAGATCCTCCCCTGCCTCTGGAGTGCTGAGATTAAAGGCCTGCACAATCAACCTGGCCGTGCTTTACTTTTTTAAAATTTGAGGCAGGGTCTCGCTGAATTGCCCTAATTGGCCAGAGATGGGTTTCACACTCGCAGGCCTCCTGCCTCAGCCCGCCACAACCGATGAAGGTTGTCAGTGTACGGCTGTCGCCTCAGGTGAGGGTTACAAACGCGTCCTGTGCCTCTCTAGAGGACCGAGCTCGGCGACACCCTGGGCTCAAAGACTGCCAGGTAGCTAGCTGCGCGCCCAAACCCCACCCCGAGCGCCCGCCGTCTGCTCCGCCTCCACGCGCGGACACCGTGAGCGGGGTCCCCACGCCCCTCCTGAGTCGAGCCACGCAGGCCGCGGATCCACGGAGTCGGGGTGAGGGCCTGGCCTGCCGGACGACTTGGCGGGACAGAAAGGCCTGGAGCCGAGACTCACCACGGGGCCAGCGAGCCGTCCTGCGGCGCCGCCATCTTGTTGTCTCGGGGTTTCCCAGGCGACCAGACCCGAGCACTTCTCATTGGCTAACTCCGAGAGACTCGCTGACGAATCAGGGGGCAACGACAGCGGCTGTATCCGACCGTGCCCGAGCCGCTCGGAATACTTCAGGTCCCAGAATGCACTGCTCTATGAGGTCAGAGGTCAGAGAGCTTTGCAGGGAGCCTCTGGGTCTGAATCAATACTGAGCTGAATTAATACTGAGCTAAAGGGACATAACCTTTCTTTTGTTTTCACATCTGATCATTCAAAGATGAATTGGACGGATGCAGATTACTTAATAAATATTTAAATCTCAGTTTCTCCTCTAACTTATGGACTAGATGATACACTGTAGGAAAGTTCTAATTCTAGCGCCTACGTGGAAGAATTGGGTAACATACCCACTCCTAGTTTGTAAATAATTTCCACTCCCCGAGCCTCATAGCTAGACGGCTCAGCGGGTAAAGGCGCTGGCCGCCAAGCTTGACGACCTGAGTTCGATCACTGGGGCACACATGGCAGGAAAAAACGACTCTGTGGCTGTCTTCTGACTCCCACACAGACACCACCCACATGTATACACACAAAATTGAGTTACCAGAGCCCGGGTGGGGGTGGTCCACGTGTTTAAACCCAGCACAGAAGCAGGTGGATCTCTGTGAGGTCAAAGCCAGACTGGTCACCCATCTTATTTCCTTCACTTGTAAAATGAAGATAAAGCCTACTGGTATTAGGGTCACTGGGATGCTTAAGTGAGGTTAATGCAAAGTACATATGAAAACACCTGTATAGATGTTTGCAGAAATATTTCTTGCCAGGCAGTGGTGGCCGAGGCCTTTAATCCAAGCACTCGGGAGGCAGAGGCAGGGGGATCTCTGAGTCCAAGGACAATCTCAGCTACAGAGTCCCAGGATAGCCATGTCGGTCCAGACCCTGTTGAGGGTCAAATGCCAGATATCCTGCATATCAGATGTTTGCATTATGATTCATAACAGTAGCAAAACTACAGTTACGAAGCAGCAACAAAATAACTGTATGGTTGGGGTCACCACAACATGAGGAGCTGTATTAAAGGTCTCAGCACTGGGAAGGTTGAGAACCACGGCTAAACTCACCTCAGAGTCACTGTCCAACCCCTGTCACTCAGAGCACTGTCGGAGACCCTAGAAATCTCTCTGGGGTCTCCAGCATCAAATAAGCCTTGAGGGCTAGGAGACGTTGGAGTCCTGTCTGCTTAACTTCCACACTGCCCAGGACTTCCCTCTGGGATGGGGCTCCATCGCTCTACTGGCTGCCTCTTTATTCCGTCCATGATCTGAGTCTCTTTTTTGTTGTTGTTTTTCGAGATAGGGTTTCTCTATATGTAGCCCTAGCTGTCCTGGAACTCAGAGAGATCCGTCTTCCTCTGCCTCCTGAGTGCTGAGATCAAAGGCATGCGCCACCACCATCACTGGCTGAGTTCCTACTCTTGAGTGGATAGAATCTACTTGACTTTTGGGTCATTTCCTGAAAGATGCTTGTCAGGTCTGGCTCCTTTGTGGTTAGGAGTTTACTGGGAGCTGGCAGTTCAGGGAGGAAGTGAACAGAGAGAGGAAGACTTCCAAGCCCGTGGAGTCCCTGAGAGTAAAACCTAGCTCCACCCTTCCTTTCCCCTTTGCCACCCCTACAGCCGCCACCTCTGCCACCTACCATCTCTAATGAAGACCTGTCACCCCCAGTTTATCACAGCTCCTGAAGCCTTTGTGTTCTAAGTCCTACCCTCCGCCTTCCTTGACTTCCAAACATCATGCTCCTTCCCAAGTGTTGGGCTTTTCCTGGGACACATCCCGTTGCTCCTCTAGACTCTCCTTCAAGAGCCAGCGCAGATGCGCCTCCTCCAGGAAACCATCTCAGGTCTTTCTCCCTTCCCTTAAGCAGATGTATACTCTACTGTAAAGCCTGATGGCCTTCCCATTCAGTTTTGTGAGCTACAGTGACCCCCGCCCCTCCTGTAGGCAGTGGACTATGAAGTCCTCAAGGGAAGGGTCCCTTTCTTATTCATCTTGCCCCAGCTAGTAAGTAACAATAGACTGGAAGAGAAAATGAGCAAAAAGATGATGGGTGGATGGATGGATGGACGGACAGACGAACGGACGATTTACCTTGACAGACATTTGAGGACAGCTTGGGCTACGTTGTGAGTTCCAGGCTAGTCTAGACTACCAGAGTGAGATCAGGTCTCAAAAGCAGCAGCAGCGGCAACAGCAAAGATTTACCTTGAGTGCTCCATCGTGTTATTGGGTCATACCTCTCCATGAAAATGAAAATCTTAGGGCAGATCACATGGTCACACGGCAGCGTGTGCTGCAACGCCCTCCCCTGCTTTATCCCAGCTCATCGGGGAAGAAGCTACATGGTGAGTACCCATTCTGTGTGGGCTGGGGACAGTTATAAAAGAACACTTGGCAGCTGTGCATGGCGGCACAGTGTCACAGGCCTGTAGTCCCGTGCACTCACAGGGCAGAGGCAGAGATGGGAGGATCACAATCATGAAGGGTTGGGGAGGAGGAGAAGGGCAGGGGAGAGAAGAGAGGATACCTGTCCCCTGCCCCTCTCTCCTCCCCCAACACTTGAGAGAGAACTGGGCAACTGGGATGGGGTAGCCATCTAAGGTGCCATGTGTCTACGCGTCTCTTCTAAGTGTGAGCATTAACAGTTCCTCTGAGTGGCCAGTCCTGACCACTCGTCTGGATGCACTTTCTCCATTTCTCTCTTCTCACATCCTGATTTCTTCAATATTTATTGAAACCTGAAATTGCTGGCCTTTTTTGTCTTCCCCATTTGAACATCAGCTCCATGAGTAGGGGCTGTGTCTTTCTGTTTACTGCTGTGTCCCCAAGGCCTAAACAAAAACCAGTAGCAGGCACACAGCGGGTACTTGAGAAACAGTGAGTATGTCCTGTGATCTGCCTCGCACTTCAGTTGTATGCAATCTGAGGTCGACCCTGTCTGCTGGGTTCTGATAATTCTGTACTTCAGCTGGGCAGTGGTGGCGCATGCCTTTAATCCCAACAGGGGGTGGAGCAGAGGCAGGTGGATCTCTGTGAGTTCGAGGCCAGCCTGGTCAACAAGAGCGAGTTCCAGGACAAGCACAGAGAAACTCTGTCTCGAAAAACCAAAGGGGGGGGGGGAACTATATTTGCCAATTCTGATATTTCAGCTGTCTTGTCTTATATGTCTTTCAAAACTCCAGGTGCAGTTGCTCAAAAGTCATAATGATAATTCTATTATCTAGACCCGTCCATGAAACGCTTGTCTTCGCTGCTTCTGTCATTTGTGTCTGAGTTGCTGTCGTACTGTCCTCTGTCCCTGTGAAGGCTGAGCTGCTGTTTCCTGTCTCACCATCCTGCTGGCGATCTTCTGTCAGTGTGACACAAGCTAGGGTCACCTGCAATGGGAGAACTTCAGCTGAGAAAATGCCTCCAAAAATTCCAGCTGTGAGCCTAGCAGTACCTCACGCCTTTAATTCCAGCATTCAGGAGGCAGAGGCAGGCAGATCTCTGTGGGTTCAAGGACAGTCTAGTTTACAGAGTGAGTTCCAGAATAGCCAAGGCTGTTACACAGAGAAATCCTGTCTCAAAAAACAAACAAACAAACAAAACAAAACAATACAACAACAGCAAAAAAAAAAATCCAGCAGTAAGGCATTTTCTTAATTAGTGATTGAGAGGGGAAGGCCCAGGCCATGATGGGTGTTTCTGTCCCTGGGCTGGTGGACCTGGGTTCTATAAGGAAACAGACTGACCAAGTCATGAAGAACAAGCCAGTAAGCAGCATCCTTCCACGGCCTCTGCATCAGCTCCTGCCTCCAGGTTCCTGCCCTGCTTGACTTCCTGTCCCGACTTCCTTCAGTGATGGACCACAACATGGAAGTGTGAAAACCAAATCAACCCTTTCCTCCCCAACTTGTTTTTCGGTCCTGGTGCAATAGAAACCCTGACCAAGATAATACAAACCTTCATCCTGCTACCCAGAGACCAAGTGGAGAACTTATCTGCTTGTTTGGGTCTCTTTTTTTCTTTCCTTTTTCTGTTTTTCTTTTCTTTTTCTTTTATTTTCCTTTTCCTTTTTTTTGGTGGTGGGGGGGTAGTGGGGTTTTTGTTTGTTTATTTGTTTGTTTGTTTTTGAGGCAGGGTTTCTCTGTGTAGCCCTGGGTGGCTATCCTGGAATTCACTCTGTAGACCAGGCTGGCCTCAAACTTGGAGTTCTGCCTGCCTCTGCCTTCCGAGTTCCAGGACTGAAGGCGAAGGCCACCACTGCCTAGGTCTGTTCATTTTCTTAGGTATTTCTTCTGGAAGAGACAAATACTTTCATGAGCCCAAACACAGCCTCTACTCTCTCAGCCCATACTTTTTTTTTGGGCACCCCAACTCCTCAGTATAGAGCCAACGGTTGCCCATGGTAGCCTGGCCAATCGGTGCCAAGGCTTGGCAATGGGGTGAAAGTGGACACCTTAGCCTCACTCATCCTTTCAGATGTCCCTGACACCCGTTAGCCCCAAGTCCTACCCTCTGCTGGGTTGGAGAGGTGTCAAGTCCTAGATCAGATCACAAAAGAAGGTACAATCTTTTGTTGTCTGTTGATTTGTGTCTTGTTTTGTTTTGAGACAAGGTCTTAGGCAGCTCAGTGTGGTCTCAAATTCACTACGTAGCCGAGGATGACCTTGAACCTCTAACTCTCCAGAGTGCTGAGATCACAGGGGTGTACCACCACACTTGGTTTTAGGTGATGCAGGACATGAAAATCAAGTCCTAGGGTCTTCGGGGGAAGTATCTACCGAGCTGCACCCCAGCTCGGAAGACTCAGCTCTTGAAGGTGAAGGGACCCCTCTATCTTGGAGAGAGTTTTACAGAGGAAGTGGAAACTTTCTCTGGGGAGGAGCTTTGTGTGTGAATATGGGGGAAAGGCAGAGGAAATGCCTGCTCTCATTTCCTGAGGCTGAGGCAGTGAGGGCAAAGCCAGGCAGCTGTGGGTGAGGCTAGCTAGGAAGTGGTACACACAGGGCAGTGTTACCCAATGAGGGAAGAAGGCTGGGGGTGGGAGGCTTGGTCTTCATACTGAGGAATTTGGCCTCCAGCCCTAAGAAGAGGCGCTGGGCACGTGGACAACTAACTCTCCTGCTCTGTCAGGCTTAGGAGTCCACCTAGAGAAGGAGCACAGCCATTGGGAAGTTAAGCCTGTAGTCCTAGCATTGTCTTTGCCTTACCTCAGTTTTCCCATCTGTCAAGTGGGGCTTTCAAAGAGCTCTCTCAGCCTGGCAACCAGGCTTCTATCTATTCTATACTGTCAAGACAGAACAAAGCTGCTCAGAGGCCAAGAGAGGCAAATGCTTGAAACCCTACATCCTTTCTTGGTTATGAACAGACAGAGACATCTCTGCATGTCCAAGCCCTCATGACTCTTAAAGACGTTCCCAGAACCCTCATGCTCCGTCCCACAGTACACTGCACTACACCCGCACCAGTGGAAGCTTCACCTCATACCTCACATCTCAGGATCCGAAAAGGAAACTTAGGGGCTTTGCGAGCTAATAGTTCCAGGAGTGGTCAGTAGTAGAGCACATGCTTAGTGTGCAGTCGTGGGTTCAATACCCAGTGCTGAGAAAAATAACTAAATAAAAATAAGGTTTTTTTTTTTAAAAAAAAGTTATTTATTTATTACATATACAGCAGCTGAGAACCTCAGGACTGAAGGCGAAAGAGCAAAAGAGGTGACCAATGGGACAGGGGAACGCCCCCCCCCCCCCACTTAAGCTTGATCAAGCCTTACTTCTTTATTCCTCTTAGTTTTATCACAGATCGAGGTCCCTAAGGCCCACTCAGGTTTTACCTAAACTTGTGACAAAGGCCCTGACCCATATGAGGGAAGACAAGGGGAATCCCCTTTATCCTCTGGCAAGCAAATGAGACACCAAATAGACTAAGCCAGAGAAAATGGGTGAGGCAGGAGCTGGGCTGCCCAGCAGAGGAAGTGGAATAGGGATTCAAGATTTAATCAGAGACTGGCGACTACTTGGCTAGCTTGGGTGAGGTCCTTTGATCCTCAGCACCACATTAAAGGGAAAACGAAACAGCAGCAAACAAGACACTTCCATCAGTACACCTGAGAATAGCCCTGGAAGTTTCATACATGGCAAAGGCATCGGACAGACCTGAACTCAAGTTCAAATAATTGTTGAACTTGACAAGTCATTTTTTTTATCAGCCAAATGGGGATAATTATTGCCCAGTATCACTGAGACCACAGTTTTGGTTTTGCTTTTTTTTTTTTTTTTTAAATATATAAGTTAGGGCACTCTCCAAACAGTTTTGGGGACTTTTCCACAGCAGAGAGCCACAGCTGCCATCTCCTAGTTCCCGGCTTCCGGACTGAGTTCAACTGCTCTCCTCCCAGTTGTGCCCTCTCAGAGCGCCCTGAGTGACTCAGCTCCTTTCTTCACTCAAATCCCAAAACACGAAGTCTTAGGAGACTTCAGAAGGGGCTGGAGAGATGACCCAACAGTAAAGAGCACTTGGTGCTCTTGCAAAGGACCTGGGTCCAATCCTCATCAGCTGTAACTGAGTCCAATCCTCAGCAGCTGTAACTCCAGTTCTAGGGCTTCACAGGAACCAGGCGTGCACACGGTGCACATATGCACATATATTTGAAACCCTTGTGCAGGTGCACACACACACACACACACACACACACTTTCTTTTCTTTCTTTTTTTTAGTTATTATTATTATTATTTATTTATTTTTTAGTTTTTTTGAGGCAGGGTTTCTCTGTATGTAGCCCTGGCTGTCCCGGAACTAGTTCTGTAGACCAAGCTGGCCTTGAACTCACAGAGATCTGCCTGCCTCTGCCACCCAAGTGCTGGGATTAAAGGTGTGCACCACCACTGCCAGGCACACACACACATTTTTTTAAATTTATTTTTTCAAATATTTATTCAAAATTAATTCACTTGAAATGAAGCGCCTGAGGCCCAGAGGGAATAAGGCCTGATTCAAAACTAACCCAACCTTGACCCCCCTTTCTGAATCTAAGTAGTCCTGAGCTTTCATAAAATCAATGGCAGTATTCACCCCACTCTCTTAGTTCTCTTGACTTGTCTGATTGTTTGCATGCCTTTGTTTTTAGAGTCCCAGGTAGCCCGGGCTAGCCTCAAACTCACTGTCTATCTGGGTTCGTCCTTGACCCCTTCTCCTGCTTCTACTTCCCAGGTTCTCACCTTTTAAACACTTCTACCATTTATAAAATAGTTGCTAGTGCTGGGTATTATTAATATACAAGGGTTTTTGTTGATTTGAGACTGTATCTTACTATGTAGTTCAGGTTGTCTTGGAACTCACTATGTAGACCAGGCTAGCCTCTACCTTGTGCTGGAATTCAGTGCTTCACCATTCTTGGCTAGTGTTAAAACAAATAGTGATGGCACACACCTTTGACCCTAGTGCTCAGGAAGCAGAGGCAGGCTTGTTATCTTTCTTTTTTTTTTCTTAATGGTTTATTTTTATTTTATGTACATTGATGTTTTGCCTGCATGTATGTCTGTGTGAGGGTATCTGGAACTGAAGTTACAGATGGTTGTGAGCTGCCATATAGGTGCTGGGAGTTGAACCCAAATCTTCTAGAAGAGCAGCCGGGGCTCTTAACTGCTGAGTTATTTCTCCAGTCCCTTTTTGGCGCTTTTTAAAAATAAGTTATTAGCCAGCAGAGTGATGCAGGCCTGCAGTTCCAGCACCCAGCAGGCTGAGACAGGAGGATCCTGAATTCAAACCCTCAAAATAAGGATTATCACTGGGGTGGTAGTGGCCGATGCCTTTAATCCCAGCACTCAAGCCATCTCTGTGAGTTCAAGGCCAGCCTGCTCTGCAGAGGGAGTTCTAGGACAGTCAGAAAAAAGGAAAGGAAAGGAAAGGAAAGGAAAGGAAAGGAAAGGAAAGGAAAGGAAAGGAAAGGAAAGGGTTAGGGTTAGGGTTAGGGTTAGGGTTAGGGTTAGGGTTAGGGTTAGGGTTAGGGTTAGGGTTAGGGTTTAGGGTTAGGGTTAGGGGGTTAGGGGTTAGGGGTTAGGGTTAGGGTTAGGAAAGGAAAGGAAAGGAAAGGAAAGGAAAGGAAAGGAAAGGAAAGGAAAGGAAAGGAAAGGAAAGGAAAGGAAAGGAAAGGAAAGGAAAGGAAAGGAAAAGGATTAACACTGCATCTGATGCTCCAGCAGTGGCAATTATTATTATTATTTGTTGTTGTTGTTAAAAGACTCAGTGATTTAGCCTCAGGCTGAGATCCGAGTTGTCTAATGATGAAAGCAATAGTCCCTGACCAGGACACATGGTTTCAAGCCCAGGGAACACCCTGTCATTGGCCTCTTGTTGCCCCTCATCTCCTGTCTGTGCTTTTGAGAACTCAGAATTCACATACCAGGTCTTGGAACCCCGAGGCTAGTTTCATCCACCCCCAGGTTTGAAAGAAGGTAGCTCCCTTCCCCGCCCCCAAGCCCTCCTTCTCCCCTCCCTTTACCCCTCCCTATTTCCTCTCCCTTCTAGTTCAAAAGCAGCTGAACTCAAAGAGTCCTGCAGCTAGCCCTGAGCTCATCTCCACAGCTGCTACCAGAGCCTGGGAAGGTCCAGGATGAATGACCTCCTCTTCCTCGCTACCGTCAGTCTGCTGTTGTGGTTCAGGTAAAGACAGTCCTGAGGGCCCTTGCCTTCATCCCCAGATCCCCACTGATGAACTAGGCTGGGGTCAGGGAGGGACTAAGTTCCTGGGGGAGCCAGCCTTCAACCACAGCGACTGAGATAGATGGTTACCAACAGGAAACCTGAGATACAGGAGGGCCTGTGTGCCTGGGCTTCCACTCCTCTTAGTGGCCACCCATCTGCCCTCTGGGAAGCCCATGGTGCCATGTGAGGAAACGTCACAGGCTGTCAGGTACATGGAGGCACTCAGAGGGTTTTGTGCAATTCTGGATCATGCGGTATGGAGAGGATACTCTGCTGAGGAGAGCTGCAAGCCATAGTCCTTTGGTAGGGGTGAGGAGATGTCTGACAGACTGTCATAGGCAGCAGGGGGTTGTCCCCCACCCCTGCTATAGGGAAGCCTGGGTGTGTGGGAATGCAGAGGCAGAAGTCTCCCAATCAACTGCCACTCTGGGAGGCGAGGCAACCTTCGTGGCACCCATGTGCCCAGAGGGACCTGATTAACACAGGAATGGAGTCATCAAGTTCTTGATCAAGAACATCTCGACCAAGCATCACGGACACTTAAACTGGCCCCAAAGCTAGTTTGATTCCCATCTGGAGCGGCTTCAGTGGCCGCTCAATCAAGCATCCAGGACAACCTGGCACAGCTGCTTGTCTCCACCCTACACTCTGCCAGCGACCTTTTCATTCAGTCCGGTCTAATGTCATACTCCCAGCCATGGTGGACTCTTCCTGACAAGAGACCAAATTCCAAAGTGGGGTACCACAGACCCAAAAGTGCCCCCGTGTTTCTGGGAGGGGAAACCATTCCTCAGGCTCAGAAGGGCAATGAGGGGCTTCTGCTTCCCTCTGTGCTGGAAGATCTGGTGGCCTGAAAAGTGACAGGAGATGTCTGAGCGGTGGGAGAATGACAGGGACAGAGACGGCTTTATCACCACCTGTGATGAGACAAGAAGCCAAACATCCAACAGGGCCTATGGCAGAGGATGCAGAGGCCTAGCGTTGGGGAAGGGCACAAAGGGGATGGGTTCCTAACATGAGATTCAAATCCTCCTGAGCACGGCAATTCTCTTGCAGATACAAATGGGAGTCTTGGGAGATAATAACACCAATGTGAATCCCAATGCTGCCACTCCTCCTCGTTCTGCTCCTGTGACTAACAAGGAGGTAGCCCAAAAAACTTCTGTAGTCAATAAACCCCCTGCGAAACCCCCAAAGAGTGGGGCCTCCTCACTCATCGATGTGGGTTCCTGCAGTTTCTTCTTCGCCAACACCTTAATGTGCCTCCTCTACCTAGGCTGAGGTGATGATGTTGCTTCTACAGCCCTGTGCTCCTCAAACAGCTGCCACCATCAGTAGCAAGAAACACCCCAACCCAGTCTTTGGAAAGTGTTAACACCAGAGAGCCCAGGAAGTGAAAATTGACAGCCAATGGCCAAAATGGGGAGGGGCTGGTGGAAGGGGGCAAGTGACACCCAGCTGGGGCTCAATAGAGTTCTACTTATGCTTAGCTGGGGCCTCCCATGTGGTCACTGGTTATTACCGACCCCAGGAGGCATGTGTGCAGCAACGTTAGCTTTCTGTGGCCATGTTCAGGGAAGGTGGCACCAAGGTGGCACTCCCCCCAGGTTCCCTAACTTAGAGCCACCTTGCAGAGACAAGGACAGGAAACTGTCACCCTCACTGCCACCGTTAGTTGTATTTGCTTCACTTGTGCCTGGTACTTGGGAGTGACGGACCCAGCTCTATCCCCTGCCCCACACAACACTTTTCAGGCTGTATCTCACCCCCATGACCCAGGTGTCTTCATAATGACAGATGTGGGGACATCACATCTTGGCTCCGTTTCTCTCAAAAACCCCAATTGGAGTGCTGTAGACCCAGAAGCACCCCCGTGTCTGGGAGGGTTCATGGAAGGGCATCTCATGACTTGTCTGTCCATCACGGGGCTAGCAGGTGTTGCCATGCACACTCACAGCCAGGGAAGGCAGGAAGGACAGTCAGGCTCCTCTAACTGCTTCCCCTCCTGGGCTTGGGGCTGCAAAGTGACAGGGAGCCCAGACCGGTAACCAAGGCCCCTGTCTCTGTGTCTTCGCAGGAACCTATGCCCAGAGGACTGGAAAGTGACTACAGCTCCGGGCCTCTGACAGCCTGACCTGTCTGTCCCCTAGCTAGGGACCCAGCCCCTTCTGACAGCCTGACCTGTCCCCTAGCTAGGGACCCAGCCCCCTCTGACAGCCTGACCTGTCCCCTAGCTAGGGACCCAGCCCCCTCTGACAGCCTGACCTGTCTGTCCCCTAGCTAGGGACCCAGCCCCCTCTGACAGCCTGACCTGTCCCCTAGCTAGGGACCCAGCCCCTTCTGACAGCCTGACCTGTCCCCTAGCTAGGGACCCAGCCCCCTCTGACAGCCTGACCTGTCCTCTAGCTAGGGACCCAGCCCCCTCTGACAGCCTGACCTGTCCTCTAGCTAGGGACCCAGCCCCCTCTGACAGCCTGACCTGTCTGTCCCCTAGCTAGGGACCCAGCCCCCTCTGACAGCCTGACCTGTCCCCTAGCTAGGGACCCAGCCCCTCTGACAGCCTGACCTGTCCCCTAGCTAGGGACCCAGCCCCTTCTGGTTTCTGGATCAAAGTCAAGCCTCCAGGCTTTGAGACTAGAGTTGGAAGAAGCAGGGAGGAGCCCAGGACAAGGCTTCTTGGGTGAAGACCCCCTCATCTCTCTCACCATGCCCACTGTGGGCTCACACCCTGAACCCTGAAGTTCTCACCCATGGACACATCTGTATTCCTAGAATACTTTCCTCTGCTTTCTCTATTTGGCCTGGCTAACTCCTTCCCTCCCCGTGTGTGTGTGTCAACTAGGGGAGCTTCTTCAAGTGGCACAGACCTCCACTTCCGTTCCGGAACACCCATCAGAAACCTGCACTGGGATGGGATACAGGGCTTTGGTTAATGGTTGTGCCCCGCCCCCACAGTCAGGGAGGCAGAACTGGGTGGCACACTAGTTAGTCTGGTTCTGGAGCTCCCTCTGGTGGCAAGGGAAGGCTGTACAAAGAGGGGGTCAGAAGGGTAACGGGGACCATCTCTCTCCCAAAAGCAGGGTGCAAAGACATGACAACACCTGACAGCGTGATAGAAAACAGCTGATGTTACAGCACAAGATCTATAAAAAACATTTCATCCCAGCAAAAGCAGCAGGAAATGGGGTGGAACTGGTTCAAAGTACGTAGACAGTCCAGATCTGGGAAGGCCTGTCCTTGGTTGGTTCCCAGAGCACCACGTGGTCCCGGTCATAACCTCGGCCACCTGAGGGGGAGATTCAGAGGTGGTCAGGGTGCCGGAGACAGCACTGTCTCGAGTCCCCTTGGGTACCCCTCCCCCCCAGCCTACGTTACCCTTCACATCGAGGATCTGGCCTTCAAACATCTGGCTGCAGATGTGACCCAATTCACTGATGCTCCAAGTTTGGCGTGGTAGGCGGCTCTCGGCCCAAAGTACTACTTTGGAGCCTGGGCTAGGAGGTCCAATCACCTGTAGGCTCATAGTGGGGGCCACCTGAGGCCCCAGCAGATCATTAGACATTGCATTCCCCACAGGAAATCTCCCAAGCTCAAGCTGTCCTTCAGACACTGGCTTTTTGTTGCTTGTTTTGTCTTTGAGACAGTGTCTCACTATGTAGCCTTGGCTGGCCTGGAGCTTACTATATAGACCAGGCTGGCCTTGATCTTACAAATATCCAACTGCTTCTGCCTCCTGAGTGCTGAGATTGAAGGCATGTGGCACCATACTCAGCTCATAAGCTGGTTTTGAATGCTGGCTATTACAACTGTAGCCCTAGGTAAGTTTCTTTATCCTTTTTAGATTTATTTATTTTATGAGGGTTTTTCCTGAATGTAAATCTGTGCACCACATATACGCCTGGTACCCACAGAGGTCAGAAGTGGGCATCAGATCCCCTGGAAATGGAGCTAGAGATGGCTATGAGGCATCATTTTTGTGCTGGGACCTGAACCCAGGTCCTCTGCAAAAACAAGTGCTTTTAGCTGCTATGTCACTTCTCCAGCCCTAAATACTGGTTTTTGGAAGGTTTAACATGAGAAAAATAAAAGAGGCCGCATTCTCTACTTCCTCCATGCATCTTGGATCTAACTGGGCGGAGACTTTGCAAAGCAGGGTGGCAAACCTGGAGCTCAGCAGAGCCAGCTCCGGAATCTTTACCTGGTTCTTCAGCAGTCCCTCTTCATAGTACCAGACGCAGCTGCCCCCAGCTCGGGGCTCAGAGACCACCACACGGCCTGCTTTCATGTCCTCCACGCGATCAGGCACTGACAGGAATCCCCCTAGCGCCGCATTCCAGAGGCGGAAGTAGGCTCGGCGCTGCGGACAAGGAGAGGCTGAGAGTCTGCAGCCAGGGGTGCCCACCACCCTCAACCCTGAGCCCTCCAGAAGACCCACACCCCTAAACTCTCCTTGCCTCCAAACTTTTCCTGACCCTGCTTCTAAATCACACCTTCTTTATATACCCATCCTGAGGGCACATGCATAACACATGTTCACAGTTCTGTGACCATAGATACCTACACATGTATCTAGGGTGCCTGGCCGATATACCCACAGTCCACAAGGTGGCACAGTTTACACAAAGCACAAACAATTCCACAGGTTCATGCAGTCATCACATTCATACATCATAATTGACACAAAGATCCCCCCAGTCTGTTCAGTACTAAGTACCTATGCTTGCTACAGGTACAGTTAATCGTAATAATACAAATGCACGCATGCACACATGTGCACACACATATACACATATACACATGTGAGTGCTCACGCACACACACAGAGAAATGCATGCATGCTAAAGAGAAATGCAGTGACACTAAAGAGCCAGAGATCAGAACGGGCTCAGCCGGCATCAGCAGGGCCTTCATTAGAGGTGACAGTCATGGAAACAACGAGGAAAGCCCTAGGTATCATCGGTGGAGTGCTTCCCACAAGTGTGTCACCCAAGGGTTCTGAAGTCATCGGTCCTCAACCAAGTCAGGACTGTTCCCGTTCCCTCATTTTATAGGTGAGGAAACAGCCGAGCATGATGGCACACGCCTGTAATCCCAGCACTTGGGAGGCAGAGGCAGGCGGATCTCTGTGAGTTTGGGGCCAGCCAGAATTATATAGACATAATGAGTCCCTGCCTTAATATATAGGTGTATACACACACACACACACACACACACACACACACACACACGGAAACCAAGATCCCTGAGGGGCAGCGCTTGCCCAAGATTGCAAATAAACTCCTTGCCCACTTCCCTGGGCCTTTATTTCCCCCACTGCCATGAGAGTCTATGAACAGAGAGACTACACACATGCCCTTGTACATGGATGTATATATTCACAAGGCTATTGGGCAGAGGTGTGAGCAGGCACACATACACATACCCATGTCCATACACACAAAAACATACAAACACCTCCAGAGTACTTAGATGCATGACTTCAAATGATGCAGGCACAAACATACTCTTAGATGGGCACATATATGTGTGTGTATACACACATACACACAGGTTAGTACCCTACAAATGTATGTATGCAGAAATGAAGCCAACTTCTAGACAAGCAGGTACAGACATGCAGCTCATATGAAAGTTTCATGCTTCCCAAAGCCACATGTGCCGACTGCTGGTATGTGGAGCGTGAGGTGATTTTCGGCTTTGGGAGAATAAGTCTGTTGAACACGCTGTATAGTCTTTCAGGACAAACACAAAGTTGATTTAGTGGAGACTACTGGGGTGACGGTACAGGAAGAGGCCAAGGCAAACCGTGGCAGAAGGGCACAGATGTCAAGCTTTGAAACACACAGATGTGAGACAGACACACCCTGAGGTGCTCACGCCGACTGCTACCTACCTGTTTGATGGGGTAGAGGGAGCCCACCCTCTGGGTGCCGCTGTAGGTCAGCCAGTTGGTGATCTCGCAGCTACCTACTAGCCACTGTCGTCCCCGGAAGTCACTGTGCTCACACACCACCCAGCTGCACCCAGCAGATGCCAGAGACACAGAGGGACGCAGACAGACAGACAGACAGACAGACAGAGAGGACAAGGCACAGGTGTTAGAAGAACCTCAGCGTCCTCTTCCCTCACACAGGATGGGGGAGGAGGAGGCTAATGAGCACATTTGGGGTTTTCAGGACCCAGCATTCAGCCAAGTCCTGAGACCCTCAGTCCACACTGCTCTCGCCTTCCTGGCCTGGAGTGGGGTCCCCAGCCCACCACTCACCCAACCCAGCTAGGAGCCCTGCCCCCCCCCACTCACACGCCACCCTTGACGCGCACAGACAGCACGTGGTTGTTGAAGCCCTGGGCCTGTAGGCTTCGCACCTCCCCGGTCAACTCGATCTCCTTGCCCTCGAAGCACTCCAGGCCGAAGAGGGACAGGGAAGGCTCTGAAAAGTGCTGGAGTCAAAGGAAGAGAGATGAGGTCATGACCCGAGCCCAGGGCAGCTCTGTCTTACAGTCCCAACACCTGTGCCCAGACCTGCAGGCCTCCTAGTTTCTGAGGACATTTACAATTGGCAAGGTCCCCAGAGTTCAGTCCCAGCCTGTGACTGTCTGGCACCAGCTCAGTTCAAAATCCTCTCTCTGAAACATTTCTTGCGTGGATTATCTTAATTGTGTTCTTGAACAGGGACCTACTAAATTGTTCAGACTATGCTGGAACTCACTGTGCAGCACGGGCCTTGGCTTCCTGCGTCCTGGGACTGCAGGCATGCCACTGTGCCTGGCTCAGATAGCTGGCACTCCTAAGAACTAATGGCCAGGCTGGGAACCTGGGGGCTCATTTAGCATCATCTCTGGTTGATATCATCCCAATGATGAGAACTAATAATCACATCTATGAATAACCGCCCACCTTTATCTGTGGCTCACTGCAGGCCAAGTCCTTGATAGAGCACTTTGTCCAATCTCATCCTAGCTCCTCACCGCCCCTAAGGAGCAGATGCTATCATGACCCCTGTTTAGCAGAGATGGCCCTGAGGCTGAAGAAGGTAAGACAGACAGATGCCTTGAGGCCCCAGATCTGCGCTCCTTCCCAGGTCTAAGTTAACTGTCCCCAGAGCCCAGTGTACTGGCGGGAAAGGGGCTCAAGTGTAGAGCCAGGCAGCCTGCGGGAACAGCTGCTGTCTGTCCCAGCTGTGCAACCTGGGGCAAATCAGAGTGGCTCTGAGACTTCATTTCCACATCGAGAAATGACAAGGAGCTTTACAAAGCCTTGGAAAGGGCCACCCAGCGAACGTCAGCACCACCCAGTCAGGCTCCTGGTCTCCACAGACACTGCTACCACCATCATAGTGTAGATACGGCTTCTGTCAGGCTCCTCCCAGGAACAGCAGTCACCTCTATTATGGGTCACCGAGGCAGCCTCCCCTTGCCTTGCCCCTTCCACCTCTCCTCTGCAGAGCCATCTTCCCAGATGATTCTGACAGCCCTTTCTAAAGGGGCAACACCTGGGCAAAAGCTGGCCCTGCCTCTAACTCTGAGTGTCAGTCTCTCCCATCCCAGCACTGCCTCTCATCTGGACCCATCATTCCACACTGCCACCTTTATAGGCCCTGGGTCTAATTAAGTCTGGTGCCTCTGGACTATTTCAGCAAGCGATCAATAAACGCCTGGTCAGCTGAGCTGCTTTGGGAGCCTCAGAATTGAGGAGGAGTCTGGAAGGTGATGTGTGAGACAGGACTCGGCCTCTCTGGCGTCTCAGGACAGGATAAGGAACTCACCAAGGGAACCTTCCGGAGAGAGCCCAGGACCGTGGAGGCCAGGCAGCCCATAGCTGTGAGAGTCGGGAACTCTCCTTCTGACACAATGTGCTGGTCCGCCTCAAAGTTCTTCTCCTCAAACAGGACCCAGCTGGAAGGGAACAGACACGGGAAGGTGACACTAGAGCCCAGGTCACCTTACACCTGCCAGGAACCCTGAGACCCACAGTGCATGCGGACTTGACGGTGTTCCTCTAATCCAGGAGGGGTCCAGGGACAGGAACTACAGCAGCAGGGACTGAGGTATGGGGGAAAAGGAAGAAAGAAAAAGAATAAAGCTAAAGGAGCCAGGCACAGAGTGCACTAAGAAAGCAGACGCAGGTCGATCTCTGCGTGTGAAGCCAGTCTGGTCTACATAGCAAGTTCTGGGCCAGCCAGGCTACATAGTGAAGCCTTGTCTCAACAAAAGCAGTCGGGCCGTGGTGGTGCATGCCTTTAATCCCAGCACTCAGGAGGCAGAGGCAGGTGGGTCTCTGTGAGTTTAAAATCTTTTTCTTAAAATATTTATTTATTATGTATACAATATTCTGCAGGCCAGAAGAAGGCACCTCATTACAGATGGTTGTGAGCCACCATGTGGTTGCCAGGAATTGAACTCAGAACCTTTGGAAGAGCAGACAATGCTCTTAACCACTGAGCCATCTCTCGAGCCCCCATCTCTGTGAGTTTGAGGCCAGCCTGGTGTACAAAGTGAGTTCCAGGACAGCCAGGGCTGTTACACAGAGAAACCATCTTGAAAAACCAAACCAACCAATCACAACAATAACAACAAAAAGCCAAAAGCCTACTAAGTTCCTAGCCAACTGTGGTGTTTGTGTGTGTTCTCTAAAGTGAGGCCAGGCTGTGAGACACTCCCAATCCCCATGTCTTCAGCTAGATAAATTCATTTAGTATATAAGCCTTGATTAGTGAAGCCTGAGGTTTGTCTTCTGACTCAGGGCCTTGGCCATCAGGCCCAAACTAGTGGGCAAGCCCCCTCTCCCAAGCCTTCTTCCTCCTGCATTCTTTTGCATGCTGAACTGTATCTCATCAGGCAAAACTATTCAAGTTATTTACATTAACTAATTACTTTATTTTCTGGGATAGGGTCTCACTAGGTAGCTCTGACTGTCCTATACCTCACTTTGTCGATCAAGCTGGCCTCGAACTCAGTGACTCTGCTTCCTCAAGTGCTGGGATTAAAGGTATGCACTACCATGCCTGCTTATGTGCATGAATTTATAATCTTAAAAAGACTATAGAAAAAAACAACAACAATGATGAATTAGGACTTGGGTATGTAGCTCACTGGTAGGATGCATGCCTAGTATATATGAGGCCCTGGGATCAAACTTTACCCTTGCAAACAAACACATGAAGAGTTCCTAAAAATTAAAAAAAAATATATATTAATCTAACTATATGCCAGATTTGTAATATAATCACAGACAAAAGTGATTATTTCAGGGGCCAGAGAGATGACTCAGAGGTCGAAAGCACTGGCTGCTCTTGCAGAGGATCTGGGTTTGGTTGTCAGCACCCACGTCGTGGCTCACAACTGCCTGTAACGCCAGTTCCAGGGCATCTGACGCCCTTTTCTCATCCCCACAGACACTGCATGCACAGGGTACACATACATTAACATACATGCAGACAAATTATTCAAATACATAAAACAAAGATAGGTCTTCTTTTTCGGAGCTGAAGACCTAATCTAGGGCCTTGCTCTAGCTATGTAAGCGCTCTACCACTGAGCTAAATCCCCAACCCCCAACCCCCAAAATGAATCTTTTTTTTTTTTTTTTTTTTTTTGGTTTTTTGAGACAGGGTTTCTATGTAGCTTTGGAGCCTGTCCTGGCACTAGCTCTATGTAGACCAGGCTGGCCTCGAACTCACAGAGATCCACCTGCCTCTGCCTTCCGAGTGCTGGGATTAAAGGCGTGCGCCACCACCACCCAACCATCAAAATAAATCTTTTTAATAAGATTATTTTATACTTCTTTCAGATTTTCTTTTTCCCACGGGTTCCAGGGTGGCCTCAAACTTACAACACAGGCAAGGGTGATCCTGGGCTCTTGCTTCCACTCTCCAAGTGCTGGGATTAATGTTATATGTGACCACACCCAGCTCTGTCTACTTGTTTTTGCTTTTTTGAGATCGGGTCTCAGAGCCCAGGCTGGCTTCACAGGCATGACCCTGCTACTTCAGCCTCTAAGTGACGGGGACTAAAGGGACACCCTACTATACGGACCTCAAATTTCTTGAAAAGGTAGCTTTTTGACAAAAAGGGTTCCTTGTGGTTCTTTTTATCCTGGATTCTTCTTACACCTACAGTCTGTAACAGTCAAAAACCTACCTTTGAAAGAAATCTGAAGCCCATATAGTAGAACCGCAAGGAACCTCCATAGCGCTCAGTGGCTCCACTCTGGAGCAATAAAGAGCATTATAATTTTGAAGCACTTAGCATGCAGATTATAATGCATTATTGGAGGTGTGGCCTTATTGGAGGAAGTGTGTCACTGAGGGTGGGCTTTGGGGTTTCAAAAGCTCAAACTAGGCCTAGTGGCTCACTGCCTCTTTCTGCTGTCTGCCAATCCAGATGTAGAACTCTTGGCTACCTCTCCAACACCGTGTCTGCCTGTGTGCTGCCATGCTTCCTGCCATGATGATACTGAACCTCTGAACTATAAGCCAGCCCCAATCAAATGTTTTCCTTAATAAGATTTGCTAGGGTCATAGTGTCTCTTCACGGCAATAGAAACCCTATGACAGCCAGCATGTGTATGCCTGGTGACCTCAGACGTCAGAAGAGGGCATTGGGTCCCTTGGAACTGGAGTCACAGATAGTCATAAGACACCAAGGACATGCTAAGAACAGAACCCAGATTCTCTACAATACCAACTCTTAACCACTTGAGCCATCTCTCCAGCCCCCCCTTTTTATCATTTTTTAAATATTTATTTATTTATTATGTATACAATATTCTGTCTGTGTGTATGCCTGCACACCAGAAGAGGACACCAGACCCCATTACAGATGGTTGTGAGCCACCATGTGGTTGCTGGGAATTGAACTCAGGACCTTTGGAAGAGCAGGCAATGCTTTTAACCTCTGAGCCATCTCTCCAGCCCCCATTTTTATCATTTTTAATTATGTGTATATGTGTGGGGAAAGGAAGGAGGGGAATGAGCATGTTAGTGCAGGTGCCTGAGGAGGCCAGAGGCCTCCAGTCTCCTGGAACTAGTGTTACAGATGGTTGTGAGCCACCAGACAAGGGTCCTGGGAATCAAACTTGGGTTCTCTGCAAATACAGCAAGTGCTCTTAACCGATGAGCCATCTCTCCAGCCCTGAAAGTTTCTGAAATTTTGGAAAGGGGTCAGAATGTTTCCAAGTGTTTGTATGAGTGTGTGTGTGTGTGTGTGTGTGTGTGTGTGCACGCCACTGTACTCAGGTGAAGGTCAGAGGACTTTCAGAGTTTGATTCTCTCCTTCCACTGTGGAATGGATCCTGGGAATGAATTTAGGCAATCACACTTGCATGGTCATGGCGTTGACTCACTGAGCCACCTCACCAGCCTCAGATTTCTTTAAGTATAGTTATAAACGAACAAATTTCTGCTGTTGTTTAAGACAGGGTCTCATGCAGCTCAGGCTGTCCTTGAACCCCTGATGTAAATGAACTAAAGTTAGCTTTAAACTGACCTTCCTGCCTCTACCTCCCAAATGTTGAGATTATAGGCATGCATCCTTTGTTCAGTTGGGATTCTCTCCAGAGCTATATTTCATATTAAAATGTTATTCTATTTGTTTTAAAGTTGAATGACTCAGGACATAACAGTTAATCTTAAGGAAGAAAATCATCTGAAAGGTGGTACTCCTTGACCCCCACCCCCTACTCACCCACCCCCTACCCCAACCCATCCGCGGCCTCTCCCAGCACTCAGCGCTCCACCCCCTCCTCCTGCTCACCTGCCACCATGGACCCGGCATGACTGGATATGGAAGGAAGCGGGCAGAGAGGCCTGGTCATCCTCAAAGGAAATGTGGTCGCCCAGGAAGTTGGGGCCTGAGAAAAGCTGAATCTGGAGACAGAAGGGTGAAGAGGTGCGAGTGAAGGGTGAGGGGTGGGGCAGGAGGAAGGGCCAAGGGAAGAGAGATTTGCCCTCTTGTTAAGATCCCACCAGATCCCGCTCAACCGCCTCCTTACCTTCGAGACAAAGTGAAGATCGCTCTCTCCAACCTGCAGGGAGAGATCAACGCTGTGACTAAAGGAGGAGGCCAGCCTCAAGCCTCGGCCCCTGAGCTTCAAAACCGTTGCGGCGGTCCAGCTGTCCAGCAGCTACAAACTCCGCCTCTTCTAGATGCCCAGCCACAAAGAGCTCAGGCCCTCCTCGCCCCGCCCCCTCTGTGTGACACAGCTTGTCCCTCCCACCACCTAGGTCAGTCCAGCAGGTCTAAGCCCACCCATCTCCACCATTAATGCCCCTCCTCCCCTTCTACCCCTTTATCCTTCTCCCCCGCCGGCCCCCTCCGTCACGCCCGTCCCCCGCCCAGCCTTGCCAGTCTGGCCCCGCCCGCCGTCTTGGCCCCGCCTCCGAGGCGAAGCCCCTCCCCCCATCAGGCACACACCTGCACAACGGGCTGAAGGGAGCCAAGGGCGCTGTTACCGGAGCCCCAGTCGTCGCAGTTGCGGTACACACCCTTCTCCAGGATGTACTGTTCGCCGGAGAAACCCACCTGCTCGTAGGCCACCCACCTGCAGGAAGGGCGTGGCTTGGGTCGGCGAGGGCGGGGTCGGCACTGCGCCTGGGCCCGCCCTGCGCCTGGGGCGGAGATTACTCACACGCCGCTGAGCACGTGGATGGCTTGCGTGCTGGGTCCGTGCTGCGCTAGCTCCACATCTGGCAAAGCGGAACTGACCTCCACGTAGTGCCCCTGGAAGTCCGTGTCCTCAAACAGCACCACGGCCGGGTCTCCAAAGTCCTGGGCCCCCAGAGACAGTCAGGTTTCTCCCATACACTGATGCTAACCCGTGAGAGTGCCCAGACCTCAAGGAAGCAGCCCAACCCGGGGAGTTGTGAGGTGGCGGTGTGTTCTAGGGAAGAGCCGCCAGAGGGAGAGAGACTAGCTCTAGGGTGGGTGAGGGGCACCATGCCAGGAAGAACAGGCAGAGGGGTGCAAATTCTTCCCTTAGATTGTGCTGGAGAAGTTGGGGTGTTGCCAGACAGAAAGATAGCCAAAAGCTCCTGCTCACCGTCCGGATGACCCGCAGGGAAGTCAGGAACTCATCATAGCCTCCCCACTGTGACCAGTCAGCATATTCGCCCTCTTCCAGCAGGTACTGGTGGCCCCGGAATCCCTCCTTCTCGTAGCCCACCCAGCTGGGGGAAGAGGAAAAGGGAAAGATGAGCCAAGACACCCATGAATAAGATAGTACACGCTGCACCAGACAGCCTAAGTCACTCTCCAACCTCAAGGGGAAAGCCTGTAGGGACAGGGCAGATAGGAGAAATCTCTTAAGTCCTCACCAGCCCCCAAGGATCCGCAGAGACCCCACAGATGTCAGCTGGGGGCTCCGGCTATCCTCTGGCTGCCGAAGGTTGTAGATGTCTCTGCTCACTTCCCAGCTCTGCCCTTGAAAATCTGGGGCCTCATATACCACAGCCTGGAAGAAAGGATGTCAGGGTGATAGATGCCATCTGGTCCAGATCCAGAGAGACTGGCTTTCTAGGAATGGCTCTACACAACACCAGCCTGAAGTCCCCCACTCTCCCTTGGAGCACTGTGGCCTGTCTGCTCTGACTTCTGACCTGATTCACACACCAAAGCCAGTGCCTAGTGAGTCCCTCAGGCCTGCCCTTCTAGGCCGAGCTTCTGCCCCCCACAGGGTCCTTATCTCCTGTCCAGGCTACAGTGACCACCCCTCAGATACACCAAATACCCTTTGACCCTGAGTCTGTCCCCTTACCTTGGGCTCCCCTGGCTTCTCGACGCTCGGGCAACCCTGCAAAGGAGACATGGTTGAAATGCTAGCCCAGAGGTGTGTACAGACAGATGAGGCTGGAGACTTAGGGTTTTCTCCATCCTAAAACTCCTAAAAATTGCAGGCCCGTATCTTCCTGTGTCCCACACCTTGGGCTAATCCCTGATCTCCTCTAGCCCAGTTCCCAAGAGGAGCTCTGGGGCACCGAGTCTCCAGGGAACTGATCTATGGTTACCCCCCATCTCCTGCCCACAGATTTGGGACCACCCCACAGGGGAGTATAGACAGAGTGGCTTGTGGGTGTTCCCCACTCCTTACCAATCTCATGGGCTTTAGTGAGCCTACACTGAAGTGTGATGTACCCCAGGCCTCCAAAGTAGGGTACTCTCCAGGTTCTAGGATATGGGGAGTGTCTTCAAAGAATGGTTTGGGGTATAGCAGCCACCTGGGGGGGGCAGAAGAGAAGCCACTGAACTTGGGACATAGACATGGAATGGTAGTGTAGGTTTAGAGGGGAGGAAGAACTTTTGAGGGGGGGCTTGCACAACTATGTTAGAGAAGACATCCCAATCCTCTCTCCGTTCTAAAACAGCCTGTCCTTAGTACCCCTTCCTGTGCCCGCCCTCTCCAATTACACGAGGCAGTTAGAGTTACACACATACCTGCTTCAAACCCCTACTCTAATTAACCTCACAGGAAAGCCTAGCTACACACAGGCCTGCAATCTTCCTCCCTTGGTGCCTCCTGTCTTCCCGTCACTGTTTATACTGTATACACTGGCCAGGCTGGATTTTTGTAGTCCGATCCAGGAGATGGGACCCAGGATCTCATACTTGCTCAAAGTGTACACCCTACCACTGAATAACTCCTAGTCCCAGGCAAAGCTTGGTTTTTACGTCTGTTTGTTTTTGAAACACAGTTCAAGGTGGCCTTGAAATCCCAGCAATCCTCCTGCCTCCACTGCCTGTTGGAGACGTAGTCCTTATCCGGCTCACTTTTCACATGACTCCCTATTCCAGATAGACTCCTCCTCCAGTTGCACAGAGGACAGATAGAAGCTTCCTGACACCGGAGTTACAGAACATACAGAGACCACACCACTCTGAATGTGCCAGATCACGTCAGCAGAATGTACAAATTCCTGTCCTCTTGTGGTTTAGCTTCTCAGCTAGCTCATCCCAGCTGAGGCACCACTTTCTCCAGGAAGGCTTCTTTGACTACACCCACCTCCACTTCTACAGTTGGTTGACTTTCACATGTCCCTGTAACCCTGTGCCTCCCCCCCCCCCATTCCAGAACACTCTAGGTGCTATTGTTGGCTGTTTAGATGCCCGTCCACACCGGAAGAGTAAGGAGTTTTGTTTTGTTTTTCTGTTTTTTCTGTTCGAAACAGTCTCACTCTGTAGACCAGGCTGGCCTAAAACTCACAGAGATCCACCTGTCTCTGCCTCCCAAGTGCTGGGATTAAAGGCTTGTGCCACTGAACCCATGCCTCAGACTGAATGCCTTTGAGAAGTGAACTGTCTATCTTATCTGCTCTGTGTCCCCAGCGCAGTGAATGTCCAGGGATCCCAGAATAGCCAGACTCACAGTCCTGCAGAGACAGTGGCAGATGCCACCTGTAGGGGTCTCTCTAGACCTTGAGAGTCTTTCAAGTCCCCTGTCAGCATCACTTGCTGGCCCTTGAGGCCCTCCTCAGAGAACAGGCTGATCCCTGGGGTGCGGTAGTCCTACGGGTAGAGGGAGAAGGGGAGATGTTCAAGTGCTAACTTTAGACTCCTCTGACCCACCTGTGCCCCAGGGCCTCCCATCTGGCGGGCCTCCCGGGGGCTCTAGAAAAGCCCAGCTGATCGTGTTCTCCACAGGCCAGCCAACCTAACCCTGGACCAAAGTTCCCAATGGTACCTTGTGAACTTCTGGAACCCAAGACCAAAGTCCCCAGAACCTGCAGAGGGTCAAAGTTGTCCCTTCTCTAGTTGGCTGACTTCCCACTTGCTGGAGGAAGCAAGATGGAGAGGCACTTCCTGATTCTGCTTTGATGTACAGTTCTGACCTCTGTCCAGACTGGCTTTTTGTTACTGTTCACGTGGGTGCTGTGTCTAGAATCCACACCCTTGCAAGGGCTAGGCAAGGTCTCCGCCACACCCCATGCTTGCTCTAGGGTGACTTTTTTTCTTTTTCTCAAGGTTTCATATAGTCCAGGCTAGCCTCGAATTCACAATGTAGCCAATGCTGATCTTAAACTTTTTATCTTTAAATTAAATTTATTTGTTTGTTTTGGCGGGGGTGAGGGAACACAAGCATACCACAACATGTGTTTGTAGGTCAGAGGACAACTTGTTGGAATTGGTTCTCTCCTTTATCAGGTGGGTCCAGGAGATCAAACTCAGGTTGTCAGTTCTGGTGACAAAGTCACTGAGTCATCTCAGCAGCCCCAACCTTCAGCTTCTTATTCCCTGCCTCGACCTCCTGGGTGCCAGGGTTACAAGCATGTGGCACTATGTCTGGTTTTATGTGGTGGTGGTGACTCCAAACCAGGATTCACGTAGCTTGGCATACACTCTACCAAATGAGCCTGCTCGCCCACTCCATAGCCAGCTTGGCTGTCTCAGCCAGCATGGCAGGGTTCTGGGCATTGTCTTTCTCCCTCACTGGGATCACTTTTATTTTCTCACGCATTCGCCAGATGATAACTCATCTGGATTGTGCTAAGGCCGCATTCTGCCTAAATGGGATCATTTAGTCCCTCAAGAGAAGGTCTCCACAAAGGAAGGTGAAGCTCGGCAAAGCTAAGCAAAGTTGCCCAGGATTACACAGCCTGGAAGCAATGGAGTCGAGAGCAGAGAAGGGTCATTTTGGTTTAGTGTCGCAACCCAGCACCTCCCACATGCCTGGCACACAGTAGGTGCCAACTCAGGGCTGAATGAATCAGATGGTCCCAGCACTGTATAACCTCAGAGCTCTTGTTTTCCTCCTGTGTCTCATGCCCTCCTACAAAGGGATGAATTCACTGTGAGTGTCTCAGCACGAATTGCCCACCAACATGTTTGTATCCGTAGAGCCTTTGACCACAGCCATCCCTTTCTTCCAGCTCTCGACCTTGTACTGGGTCCTCAGCTCTAGGACCTCATCACCCTTACCAGAGAGAGAACTCTGGCGTCAAGGGCTCATCTCACCAAAAACACTACTAGTTGGGTGCAACAGTGCATGTCTGGAGTGCCAGCACCTGGGAGGTGAAGGCAGGAGGACCAGGATTTCAAGACTAGCCTCGACTACGTGATGAGTGTGAGGCTAGCCTAGGCTGACATCAGACCATGTGTTTAAAAGAAGAAAAATGTCGCCAGGCATGGTGGCTTTATGCCCGTAGGCCTCTAAGCATAGCACTAGGGAGGCTGAGGCAGAAAGTTTGTTGCAAGTAAATTCTAGCTAAGTCTGGGCTCAGTGTGAGATCCTATCTCAAACAAAACAAAACAAAAACCCACAAACAAACCACCAAGGGTCTGATGGATTTTGTTCCTAGCATTGCTCTGCATCTCTCTAGGAGTTGATATCATTTTGTTTGGTTTTTGTTTGTTTGTTTGTTTGTTTGTTTGTTTGTTTTTTGGTTTTTCGAGACAGGATTTCTCTGAAGCTTTGGAGCCTGTCCTGGAACTAGCTCTTGTAGACCAGGCTGGCCTCGAACTCACAGAGATCCGCCTGCCTCTGCCTCCTGAGTGCTGGGATTAAAGACTTGCACCACCACCACTCGTCCGGATATAATTTTGTCAAATTCAGTATCAGTAGTTTATAAAGTTGTGCTATAAAAACAAACAAAGGGCCTGGCACCTAGCCAGGATCAGAGAAATGTCTGTGGGCTTGGCAGGAGGGCTCAGTTTGTAAAGATGCCTCTTTCCAAGCCTGGTGATCGGAGTTCACGCTCTGCGACCCACATGAGGAAGGAGAGAACTGACCTTCTCAAGCTGTCCTTTGATTCATCCATGCTGAGGCACGTGGGTGTACAGACACACACACACACACACACACACACACACACACAAATTAATAAAACTTTTAATTAAAAACACCAGAGAGGGGGATGTCTGTGAACAAGTAAATAAATAGGCTCCATAGCACGTTACCCAGAGCGGTGGGTGACTCTGGCCCATTTTGGCTACTCTGACCTAATTTTGATTTAGCACCAGCTCATACCTCTTCAGCTTGCTTACCCAGGGGCACAGCCCCCACCTGCCCATCAACCTACACCTCCCCAAAACTTTCTTTCTTTCTCTCTCAGTGCCTCCGAGGAACTCAGAGATACTCCACACTGACCCCCATCTGACCTCTTCCCCAGGTACCTGACCACTCACCCGCACAGCCCTCCTCAGGGAGCCGATGCCTGGGGTACTCCAAGTGGATGGCAGGGTGCTGATGTCCACATCCCCTTCAGGCAGAACCACCTTCTGGCCTTGGAACTCTGGCTGTTCGTATAGTATCCAGCTGTGGACCCAGAGACCCCAGGGTCACAGGGCAGGAAGTTGCGCCCAGAGTCTCTGAGTAGCTGGGGGGGCTCCTACGGGCCTCACCACCTTCCTCACCCCCAGGTTCACAGCCAGGTCCCCCCTCCCTGGCCACTCCCCACTTACCAGCCTCGCACCACCCTCACGGAGGCAACAGGGGTCCAGCCTGAGGTATCCGCAATGTCTCCCCAGATTTCCCTGCTTCTGCCCTGGCAGCCAGGCTCTGAGAATAGCATCACCTGGGAAACCACAGCAGGTGTCCTCAGGCCCTGCCACCAGGTACTGCCCCCTGCCAGTCTCCATTCGCCCCCCCATGTCCCTACCTTCCCAGGCCTGGTGTTCAGCTTGCCCTGAGTCTTCAGTGCTGGACTCTAGAACAGAGAGGGTGTCAGAGATCTTATGGGGTCACCACTTCCCCCACACTGCTCTTCCGAGAATCCCATGTCCTGCTGCTGGCCTCCACCCCACAGGATAGAGTCCATAGAGATCACCACCATTGCTTCCAGCTCCCACGGCCTCACCACCCTGCCCTAGGAACTGGGAAACATTCCTTCAGTTGAGAATGTCTTGCTGCAGTGAGAACCAGCAAGCCTTATGGGTTGTTTTATTTTGTTTTTCAAGACATGGTTTCTCTGTGAAACGGTCCTGGCTGTCCCGGAACTCACTCTGTAGACCAGGCTGGCCTTGAACTCACAGAGATCTGTCGTCTCTGTCTTCTGAGTCAGCAGGCCTTTTGGAATCTATATACTCCCACTATGCTATCATGGACACTGAGGCCCCAAATGATGTATATTGCAGAGTTCAACTACGCTCAAACACAAACCTCCTGCCTCCTGGGACCCAGCCTCCCAACACCACTCTTTCCAACCACTCAAGGGGAAGCCAGGTACCTCCCAAGCCCCTACAAGGTCTCACTCACCCACCCTTCCAGGGGTTGGGTAGGTGCTGGCTTCTCTGGTGGTGGCCTTCCACTGCAGAGCAGGGGTAATTGTCCCAGCACCTTCCTGACCCCTGGAGCTCCATGGGGTGGCAGAGCAGATAATTTTGAACCTAGAGGTTCCAGGGTAGGGATGTCCTTGTTGGCTGGCACCAGACTGCCAAAGAGAAGGCTGCCTCCAAGGCGGGAAGCAGGCCGGTTGCTGGGCTGAGGTCCGGGACCTTGATCTGCTGTATGCCTCTTCATCATCTCCAGAGGAGAGCAGGAGACCTTAGCAGGCTTGGGCGGGTCGGCATCCAGGGCGGGACTGGGCCCTGCTTTCTCCTGCCTGAGCTGGAGTTTCTCATCATCGCTCAGGTAAGGGTTCTCCAGCTCCTCCTCCTCCTCTTCCAACGCAGGTTCCTCCTGGGGACTGGGTCTTGGAAAGGATGGGCTCAGCTGATCCTCCTCAATGGCAGGCAGTGTGGCATACATGGCCAGGTAGGAGGAACGGGGAGCTCGGGGCAGTCGGTGAGTTCGGAGGATCTCAGGGGGTTCCATGCTCCGCAAGGTATCCAGGAAAATCTCCAGGTCGGCAGTCAGGGCTGCTTCATCCTCCTCCCTAGATGGGTCTGTGGTCTCATTCCCCTCAGTGGAGTCTGGGGTGAACTGGGACGCCATGTTGGTCTCTGCTCCCACTGGCTTTGGGGCAGGAGAGCCTTCTAGACTGAGGGACACCTTGGCCTCTGAAGAGGATGGAGCAAGGGTCCTGGCAGGGCTCTGGGGACCTTCATTTGGGATAGGTGATGAGAAAGAGTTTCCTTGAGAATCCTGGACAACTTCATCCTGTTTGGGGGTCTGGGGAGTCGGGGCAGTGGGGCCTTCAGCTGTCTCTTTCCAAGGAAGGGAATGGGAAGGGCTATCTAAAGCGTCCTGGCCATCCTCCTTCTTGATGGAAGCACCTTCTTCTACAACCTTGGCTGAACTGGAGGATGAGGCAGTGGAAGCACCAGGGGCCTTCACAACCTCTTTGGGGATGTGGGAGTGGGCAGGAACACTAGGACCCGGAATATCCTCTTTCTGAGTAAGAACAAAAACAGGCATGTTTTCAGGGTCCTGAACAAACTTATTCTTTGGTGAAGCCGGAGCAGAAAGGCCTTGGGGACTAGGGACAGCTTTCCTCCTTACAGAGGATGGACTAGGGGGGTGCTCAGGAATTGTAACCCCATCTTTCGCCACAGGCAGAACAGGGGCGGTGGGGAGACCTGCAAACTTCTCTTCCACAGGGGGCAGGACATGAGGCATGGGCTGCGCTTTGAGGTGTGTGGGTACCACTGGCTGCTCTGGAGGATGCACCAGGGAGGAGGCACGGGTCTCGAGCTTGGGAGAAGAGGGTGTTGGCAGGTGGTTATGAGAAGTCTGGTTGGGGAGCAGGACAGGACTGGAGGCTCCCTGCAGCCTTGAAGATTCCCCAGCTCTGGCATCTGAGACACTGCTTTGGTCTTGGACTGGGAGGGCTGCAGGATCATCTAGGTTCTGAGTGCGATGATCGACCACGGGGATGCCTCCTGGTGTCAGGGCTGGGCTGTTCTTCAGTTCGGTTGTGCTAGTCTCAAGTAGCTGTCCCAGGGTTGTTCCCACTGTGCCACCGAGGGCTGAGCCCCTTGAAGTAAGTCCGGTGAGCCTTGGGATCCGGCTGGCTGGAGGGCTGCGCTCAGCCGGTACGAGGTTGCTCAGCAGTTCCAGGGCCTGACTGCGACTGGGTGCGTCCAGAGACTGGCTGCGGCCAGGTGTGTCCTCGGCTCTCGGGTTCACCACCACCGCCCGGATGGTTCGGGTCACGTTGCGGCCCCTCGGCAGGGTCTCGCCTGACATCGAGGGCCCCACACTCACAGAACTGCTCACTCGGCGGTCCACTTGCCCTCCTACCACCGTAGTGGTGGTGGTCCTCACCGTGCGAGTCACGCGCCATTCCTCACGGTTCCTGGAACCCCCGCTCGTGACACCCACACTGGGATGGGGACTCGGCTCACGTGGCCCGGGCAAGGGCACCAATAGTTCAGTCCTAGCCATGGATCCCACGCCTGGTGGCTCAGTCCTGGGAGCCTGGGGGCCACTATCACCCCAATCCACAGCCTCCTGTATCCTCACCACTGGCCTTTTCTCCTTGGGGGGTGGAATATATTTCTTGGAAAAAATGGGCCCGTGGCTTTGAAAATTCGTGGATCCAGGCTCCTCCCCAGGACCTTGACAATTTATAGTCTTGTCTTCTTTCTTAACAAAGCCATTGATTTCTCTCCGGAAGCTATGCTCCAACACGTCCTCCTTAGGGGTTTCCATCCGAGGACCCGACACCAGGGATACTTTGTGGAATCGATGTCTGGTCTCTTCCTGGACAGGGGGCCGTTGGCGCCATGTCAGTGTGGCGCTTACCACTCGGGCCTCGGCGCCAGCTGGGGTCCCAACTGTCTCTTCCATGTTGGGCCCCAGCAAAACCTGAGATGTCCTTGTCACACTGTGGTCTAGCTCCCTGAGGATGATAAGAAGGGAAAAAGGTGAGCAGAGGGAGGGATCCCCCAAATCACAAGACAACTGCCAGGCCCAGACTGAGCTGAGCACGCTTAGGAAAGTCACGTGACCTTTTGCCCATCTCACCAAGTGATGCCCCCTGTTCAGGTCCCAAAAGGCAAAGGAGGGGTGAAAGGGGATGAGTTATTCTGTAGACCAGGCTGACCTGGAACTCACAGAGATCAGCCTGCCTCTGACTCCCAAGTGCTGGGATTAAAGGCGTGCATCACCACTGCCCGGTGCAACAAACGTTCTTAATGGCTGAGCCAACACTCTAGACTACTGAATCTTATTTCTTTATGTTGTTTGTAGTGCTGGGCATCAAGCCCAGGACTTCATGAATGTTAGGCAAACACTCCATGGCAAAGTCATATTCTTAACCCTCTTGCTATTCCCTCCCTCATCTCCCTGACTTTCTCTTACCTCCTTTATTAGATGGGGGGCAATGAGCAACACCGATCAAGGCTGAAATCTGGGCTTGGGCACTTCTACAACAGAAACAGCCACCACATGCTGAAGGCACCCTCCGGGGCACCTGTCTAAACACTTTTCCATTTTGTTGTTCTACTGAGCCTGAATCTGGGGAGACTGGACATCATGAAGTGTGGGCTGGAGAGATGGCTCAGCAGTTAAGAGCAAATGGTGTGCTTGTAGAAGGTTCAAATTCAGTTCCCAGTAGCCATGCTGGGCTGTTTACAGCCAGCTATAGCTCCGGCTCTGGGAGATCCAATGCTCTCACGTGCAGACACCCACACACAGATATACACATACACATAATTAAAATAATAAATCTTTAAGAAGAATAAATCATAGAGGCTGGAGAGATGGCGCAGAGGTTAAGAACACAGACTGCTCTTCCAGAGGACCCTGGTTCAATTCCCAGCACCCACATGGCAGCTCACAACTGTCTGTGACTCCAGTTCCAGGGGATCCGGTACTCTCACACAGACATACATGCAGGCAAAACACCAATGCACAGGAAATGAAAATAGATAAATTATTTTTAAAAAGTAAATCATTACTAACTTATAAACACGCATTTCTATCTCACCAATGAGACTTATAAGGTTCGACAGATGACTCTGAACAAGAGTCACCCCTTAGCAATGAGACTTGCACCCCAATTCTAAGAGCTTAGTCACACTCAAGACTCCCCATATGTACATAGAGGTTTACATATTTATCTGGTAATCAAGGCTCTGGTTTGGTGGTTAATCTAATTTTTTTTTTGAAACAGGATTTTTCTAGCTGTCCTGGAACTCACTTTGTAGACCAAGCTGGCCTCAAACTCACAGAGATCCACCTGCCTCTGCCTCCCGAGTGCTGGGATTAAAGGTGTGCACTACCACATCTGGCCCTTTTTAATGTGTTGAAATAGTATCTTGTATGTAACTCTGACTAGCCTGGTAGTAGTTATGTAGCCCGTGTTGGCCTCCAACTCATATTAATCCTACTCAGCTTCCCAAGCCAAGCACGGGAATTATATGCTTGTACTGTCATGGCTGACTGGGGTTCATGTTGAGGTTTGTTTGTTTGTTTGTTCGTTTGAGACAGGGCATCATGTAAACCAGCCTGACTTTGAATTTTCTTTGCCACCAAAGAACATCTTGAACTTAATTTTTTTCCTAAGTTACATTCAGTGTGTGTGTGTGTGTGTGTGTGTGTGTGTGTGTGTGTGTGTATGTGTAGGTATCCCACGCTGGGCATGAGGAGGTCAGAAGATAAATTGTGGGAGTTGGTTCCCTCCTTGCACCACAAGGGCTGAGGAGACTGAGTTCAGGTTGTCAGACTTGACAGGAGACCTCCTTGTCCACTTACTCATCTCCCTAGCCATGACCTTGAACTTTGAACTTCTGGTAGGATTATAGGCCTGTACCACTCTAATTGTTATAGTCCCGGAATGCGACCTAGGGTTTCCTGCATGCAAGGCAAATACTCTACCAACTGAGGTACATCCCAGCCCTGGGGTTCACTTTTAGAAGAGCCCACCTCAGACCTTAAAGAACAATCCACCTGTAACCACTTGTCTCCACACACCACAAGGCTGTTTTAGGCTTGAAGAGTCCAGGACTCACCCAGCTGTAGCAGCCCATCCTCCAGTCTGTACCTCATCTTCATGACCTTGCCCCAAGAGGGCTATACTCTGAGTGAAATAGGTTCACTGCCCTGATTCTCTCCCCCCCATCTCTACCTCCCTCCTGCCTGAGAAACTGGAAGAAACCAGAACTTTGACCTGCTCTGTGGCCCCAGCCGTGAGTCAGGTTTTATGAGGGGCAGAGATGAAAGACTCAGAGGCCCGGAGATGCCTGACTCAGTTTCGGGACCACTGGTGGCTACCACGGCGTCTAGGATAGAGACCGTGGGGCCCCTGACAGCCTGTGAACGGTGATGGAGGGGTTGGATGACTCCCAAAACTTCTCCAACCAGAGTGTGTTGTGAGAACTGACAACACCTAGACACCCAAGGCCTGAACTCAGCTCCTCACAACAGCCCAACCCGACCCTCCCACCCTCATTGAAACTTTGTCCTCTCTGCTGGAATTCCCTATAGAACTTTGTCCCTCACTTCGCACTCAGACTCACAGAGTCTCCTCTTTCTTTCTTTCTTTCTTTCTTTCTTTCTTTCTTTCTTTCTTTCTTTCTTATTTCTTCCTTTTGGTTTTTCAAGTCAGGTTTCTCTGTGTGTAGCTCTGGCTGTCCTGGAACTCGCTCCATAGACCAGGCAGACCTCGAAGTCACAGAGATCCACCTGCCTCTGCCTCACAAGTACTGGGATTACCCCTCTCCATTTCTGAGTAACAACCGCTATCTTCATTCCCCTCCCACCCCTTGTCGCTGACGGCGGAAGGCAAAGCTTGAGTTATAACTTATTTTATAAGTTCACTTATTCCTTCATTCAGTGCTAATTACTGGAGGCAAAGGGCCAGCTGCTGGTCACACTCACCCAAAGCTAGTTTCCTTATGAAGATGATATCCCCAGAGTCCACAGCTAAAGGTCCAGATGTCTGGAAAGTCCCATGGGCTTCGGCAAAGTCTCAGGAAAACAGCTCAGGGGAAGTTGACTCCAGTCAGCCCAGAGTCTATTGATGACTCCCAGCAATCAGTTCCATGCCTTTCTCAGCCCGGCCCAGCCCTGGGACAACACCCCCTGATGGCCATTCATTCCTCAGGCATGTGGTCATAGCTTCTGCCTGCATACTTCTAGGGACAGGGAGGTCACCTTCTGACAGTTCACCTGTCCCATCCCTGGACAGTCATTACTGCTAGAATGCCTTTACATGTGTTGGAATGTGCCTGCCTATAGCTCCCCATTTTTGTCTTTGTCTGCAGACACACCCCAGTAACCTAGCTACCGCCCCTGCAAACAGAAGTGCCTGTTCCCAGAGCCCTCTCATCTCAAGGGCCCACAAGTGGATTTGCTAGCAAGGTGACCTATGACCTCTAACAAGGTGTGTGGGGATGGGGAAGGGAGAGGCTGAGAAGGAAGGTGGAGGGGGAGTGTGGGAAAAAAAATCTCATCTAACCCAACATGTCCTGGGATTCTCTCCGCTTACCTGTGAGTCACACCCAAACTAGGCCAAACCAGTCCACAGGCCCACATGCTGCCAAAGACATGCTCCATCAGACAGGTATTCACAGAGTCAAAGACCCAGCACGTAACACAGCACAAAAATACACAGACACCCACCTAGACAAACACAGCCAGAAACGCACACCACCGCACGCATGGCACACACCAAGAGATACAAACACACAGAGACACCCTGAAACACAACAGGCATGCAAGCCACATGCTCCACCATGAAGCACACAGGCACCATAACACACATGTGCACATATCCCCAGCACACACCCATTTAGTTTACAACCACAGACAAGTTCTCTTTTTCTTGCCCTTTTATAGGGATACGTGCTCAGTGCACACATAGCTTCTACATTCCCACTTTCTACCCTGGCTGTTCTCTGCCTCTTTCCCCAGATTAGTTGAGAACCTTCCAGCATAAAATGGATACAGAAGGACAATGTCCCCAGGGGTCACCCTCCTTCATTTCTAAGTGGATTGTAGATTCCAATTCCAGTCTCTGTTCATCAGATTGCAACCAACCAGAACCCCGTGTTCCCCGGCCCGACCCACTATTTGTTCTCCTCTTCTCTCTAAGCCCAGCTCACCTCCCACCCCCTCATCCTTTTACAGGCTGTCTTCCCATGCTGGAGCACCCCAGCAGCTCTCAGGGCCAGTCTGAGCCACCCATGTCCTCCTCCCTAGGCACAGAACCCGGCACACCAGCTCCTACCCAGGGGGACCTGAGTCTTCATGCTTTGGCCTCTGTTAAGGGCACTGTCAGATCCACAGTGTGTTCCATACAGCAACCACAGGGCCACTCTGAGCTCTGCACAGCCACAGAGGCCTCCTTGCAAGGCAGATGGGGTTCGGGGGAGGATGGCCAGGCATAGACAAACGTGGCTCTGAAATCGGACTGTCCAGTTGGCTTTAGGAAAGAGACTTATCCTTACTGGGCCTCAGTTCCCTGATTCTCTAATTAGCTGGGGATAAAGGAAAGCTTCACCCCTAGTTAGTGAATTAAATCAAATTATTCTTAAAAAGACCAGCCACTGATGGCAGGTGCCGCCACCATCAGTAGGAGTTTCTCAGAGGTCCCATGTTGGGTCCTCAGTGAGTTCTGATGGATTTGCACTCCATCCCCTCCCCAGCCTACCAGGCCAATTCAGGAGACTCACTTCGACACAAATAAAAATCTAAGCTTGGGAGTCTTGGCGCCTCTCCTTACGGCTGCCAGCAGAGCCAGGTGGGATAATTACACTGCCAACGGCATATAATTAATAAGCATCCCTGCATTTTAGCAGCCCAGCTGAATGAGGTTCAAAGCATGCTCCCTTAGCCACCTCCTTCCTCATCTCTGACTGCCATACCCAACTCTCTGGGTCAACAAAGCAAGATCCTGAGAAGTTAAGGAACCTATGCCTGGGCACCCAACATCTTGGCTGGGAGCCCATTCCCAGGCTGGCTTTGCAATCAAAGAATCCAGGAGTAACAGCAGTTAAGGAAAGGAAGGTCACCCTGACTAGCCCATCCTCTCTGTGATGAGATTTGCCCTCCTGAGGGTGGGCAGGGGAGGAAGGCAGTGATGGGTTTTAGGAGGCAAGCCTGGGAGAGCGGAGTGTGAGGGAGAGATTATCGGAGCAGACACAGAGTTAGCTCACTCTCAAGGTACCAAATGAATGGGAATCTCAAGCCTGAGAAGCCTGAGAAGCCCAGAAACAAGACAGAGGGACCCGAGCAGGAGTTGCCACCCCAGGCCACCCTCCCACCATCATGTCCCTCAGCCACCAGCCTTCATTTACCTGCTGTGTGGGGATCCAGGCTCCCAGCCTTCTCTGAGCTCCTGCCAGGCCTTGCTTTCCTGATGCTGTGGGACACTCAGCCGTGACTCCTCAGGCAGGTTGATTGGACACCCAGTGATGGGGCGGAGTTCATGGGGAGGCTCCTGCCAACCCCTGGATTCCTCGGGGCCACAGGGGTGGAGATCTGGTCTGGCCGGTTCCTTACCCTCCTCCCCAGGTGCCTGCCCGCACCCCTGCAGGGTGACAGTGATGTGGTAGCGGGTCCTTTTGACACAGGGACCAGTACCTAGTGGCTCTGGCTCTGGCTGGGCTGGCTCTGGGGTGTCAGGCTTGCCCTTTGCCCTTGCTTCTGTGAGGAACGACACCGGGTGGGGCAGTAGGGGTGCCTCTTCCAGGTTGCTGGATATCTCTGGTCTCAGCAGAACCTCTGGGGTGCTATGTTGGGGGTGCTGGCAGTTGTAGCCTGGGGATTCCTCTTTCAAACAAGAAGGAGCAGGCTCTGGGCAAGAGGAATGACTGACACCATCAATGGCTTCCGCAGAGCCTGCTGGTGCTGGGCACTCATGCTCCATAGGGCCACAGCAGGCCAAGTCACAGGCACTGCCCACGGCTGGCCTCTGTAGCCTCCCCAGGGGTTCGCTTCGTCTTCCTGAGATGTGCAGTAGCTTCCGACTCCAGAAACCACCATGGCTCCCGACCTGAAGGTCCCATTCTGAATGGCTTTTGCTTTGGACCTGGTGGGAAGCAGAAGCCGGGACATAGTGACAGGGACATGGTGATGGCACCGCCCCTCTGGAATCCAGGTACCTCCGGCTATTCTTGGTCAACTTCCTTGACCCACAGGAAACAGAGCAGGACTCTCAGAGCTAGGAAATGGGGTAGGACCCTGGCCAAGTCTTTGCTCTCCGATTTTACTTACACAAGAAAGTGAAGCCTGGAGAAGACATCACATAGTAGGGAGGTAAAGTCTCCTTACTTCCAGGAACCACACTGCTGCCCCTATGGACAGGGACTTTCCTGAAGCTTCCTCCCAATCCTGTTGCTGCTTTCTCAGAGTGCCCAGCCTCTGGCCCTAATCTAGGGAGTAGGGAATGTGTGGGCATACCTGGCATGACTGCACACATCCTCGCTGGCTCCCAGCCACCAAAAGGCCTGCACCACTTCCCTTAAGCCCCCCCCCCAGTCCCAAGTACCCACAGTAGACCTGGGAGGGTGCATATGGGCACTGAGAGAAATTCAGGGCGTGAGGGAAGCAAGGAAGAGCCCCCTATCCCAGTGCCAAAGAGGGGGACAATTCCTGGCCTGTCTGTTGTTCTCCCTGGGATCCAGCCTGGCAGGTCGTGGGAACAAGGGGAAGAGGGTAAGAATCCCAGACCAAAGCGGACACTGGCCTCACACTACCAGTTTTCAAGGATAGACTTGTGTCCTTGGCATTGGGAGAATCAAATCTAGGAACAAAATCCCACCTAGCAGGGGTGATTTTTTTTTTTTTTTTTTTTTTTTTGCCCATCCTCTTTGTTTGTTTGTTTCAAGACAGGGTCTCACTATGTAGCTCTTGCTGTCCTCACTATGTAGACCAGGCTAGACTTGAACTCACAGAGATCTGCTTGTTTCTGTCTCCCAAGTGCTGGGATTAAAGGACTAGGTCAGGAAATAAAGAAGAGAAGGCCACAAGGAATGGAGGTCAAAGGCGCTGGAGGAGCAGGGGGCCCTGAAAACAGGCCCTGTGGCAGCTGTGCACCTCCCCAGAACCCCAGAACTAGATGCACACTTTTACTTATTGTTTAAACATTTCATCTTTTTACTCATTAAACATTGATTTTTATTCTTAAGTTATGTGTACACGCATGTGTACATGCAGGTATCCATGGAGTCCAAAAGATGGCATTGGATTCTTTGAAGCTAAAGTCACAGACAGTGTGTATCATCAGATATAGGTTCTGGGAACTGATGTCAGGCCTTCTGGAGGCAGCAAGTGCTCTTGACCACAGAGCCGGCTCCCTAGCACTGAACGGACACATTTTTGACACCCAGACGCTGTTGGCCTCCTGCATCTATTACTGAATTCCTCCCCACAGTTCTGACAGAGGCATTATTGTCTTGTCCCCTTTGGCAGAGAAGGGGAGAGATCTCCAGGGTCACACAAGGCAGTGGAAGCAAAGAGAGAGCCCACAAGTCTAGGTTCCTCACCCTGCCCAGCCCTCCAGAGCTCCCGCCCCCAACCTCCTGCCTTTTGCCTTTATCCTACCTTGAGGCTGACATTGTTGTTGCTGCCCTGATCCTGAGCAAGGTCAGGGCAGCTCTGGCCACCCCAGGGCCTGGGAAGGAAGCACAGAGAAAAGAATGAGCAGAATCCTGCTGTCCCAACCCCTGGCACACAGACTGAGTCTAGCAACCCTCACCCACCTCTGGAGAAGGCCTACCAACAGCCTCCTCCGCTTCCATCACCACTTCCCCAACACACACACACACACACACACACACACACACACACACATACACACACTCACACACACGCTGTCTCACACACACGCACACTCAACACACAGAGACAAATACATACACTGTCAAACACACAGGCATACACACTCTCTTTCTCTCTCACGCACACATAAGATACTCACATGCAGGAACACACACAGACACACATTCACATGACAAGAGGACAGTGTCCGGATGTTTGCCAAGAGCCTCCAGGTGCCAGGCTTAACGCTAGGGTCTGTGCCTATGTGATCTCTTTTTTTTTTTCTTTTTTTTCTTTTTGGTTTATCGAAGCAGGGTTTCTCTGTAGCTTTGGAGCCTGTCCTGGGACTAGTTCTTGTAGACCAGGCTAGTCTCGAACTCACAGAAATCCGCCTGCCTCTGCCTCCCAAGTGCTGGGATTAAAGGTGTGTGCCACCACTGCCCGGCTCCTATCTGATCTCTTTTAGGCGTCAGAAAAATATCAGTGCCTAAGGACTTCAGATGAGAAAAACAGGCACAGAGAGTCAAAGTCACTTGTTCCGGAGTCACACAGCTAGTGAGCTTTAGAATAAGGTCAGCATGACTATCCTACTCCAAAGCTTGACTGGATGTTGAATTAATGAGAGAGAGATTTACAAGTGTGTTACCAACCCTCTGCCCCTCTCCTGAGTAATCAGGGATCAGAGGCCTGTTCAGGGTCCCATTCCCACCGGTAAGAGCGGGGTCCGACTGTATTCACAGCAAGCATGTATCATCACGTGGGCCCTGCGTTCTCGTTCCTGCCCTCCTCACTCCTGACTCACCCGAACCCCAAGCCAGCCTCCTCTCTGAGTGTGGAGGGGTGTAGGGAGAGCCTATCAGGCCTATAGGGCAGGTTTCTGCCAGACAGGGTAAGGGAGAGGGTGTGTCTTCCAGGTGGGGGTGGGCAGAGCCCTGGCAGGGTGTGGGCACCCCAGGGCTCTCAGGCTTCCAGGCACAGGGTGGCTGGGCCCTCCCCTCTATAGGGTGAGAGAGCAATACAAACCCCTCCCCTCTGCCCCACCACGCCCTCATCCCTCCTGGGCCAGCAGGCCCAAAGACAGCTGCGTCACGATAAGATCTGAACAAATTGCCCAGTAACTGCACAGACATATAAACACCCAACACCCAGTTCTGTCAGCACACCTACACACTCTGCTCACGCAGGGCCTGTGAGCTCCTGGGGCCTCTCAGATCTTCACTGTCCACCCCTGAAGACATCAGGCTCAGCAATCCACAGGATAGGCTGTTCTCAGACAACCTACCATGAGGGACTCAGAGAGGGGAAGGAACTCGCTCATGTAACTCAGCCAGCAGGCAACTATGGGTAGCAGCCTGCCATCATGGCTTTCCCATCTGGCCACCTCCACAGCAGCAGAGCTTTTGGAGAAGTTCAGGAGGCAGCCAGCTAAGGGGCGTGTCACAGCGGCACCTCTTCCCAGCTGTGTGACTTTAGGTAGGTGACCTCACTTCTCTGAAACTCTTCAGGATCTGAGTCACATGGGACACAGGCCTCACAGGGCCGCCCGTCTGGGCCGCTTCAGATCATTTGGGGAAAGCAGGAAGCAAGGGGCATATGAAGGTTTGTGGTGGGTACAGGCTAGAGCTATCGCTAGGATTCAGGATGACAGAGGGAAGCCTATGTGTGGCATCTGGGGGCAAACACAGTGCAAAGACAGCTCCTGGACCTGCCAGACTCACAAGGGCCCGAGAAACATTGACCTGTGAGGTGAGAACCAAAGTCCACAGCGGGCAGCAGGAGGAGGTACTACTGGGTGGGTCCGTAAGCAGCTTGCCTGACAGGAAGTTCTCAAAGTTGCTTTAAATAAAAAAAAAAAAGAACAAAAACAAACAAACAAGCAAAAAACCACAAGGACCTGTCCAATGTAATGGAGCATATTTGTAATCCCTGCACTTGGGAGACTGGGCGGGAAGATTTTCACAAGTTTGAGGCCTTGGCTGTTCTACACACATATTACAACATAGGGATACTGTATTTAAAACAAACAAACAAAAAGTCCACGGAAAAATCCCACAACTCACAGATTCACAGATCCAAATCATGGCACATCGTCATATATATTTTTGTGCTCTAAGATAGTCACATACTGATTTGAACACTCATTAAACTTTAATACACAGTAATCCCAAGCACATACCCCCTAGGCCAGGGACGCCCCACCCAGCCTTTCTCCATCTCCCCTCACCTATCCGGGAGTCTGGTCTCCTTTGAGATCTTGCCCCTGCGCTCCCTTCGGCCCCCTAGTCCAGTCAAGAACCGGGCCAGGCGAGCCCCAAAGCCCTTGCGTGGCTCTCTCATGGCGAGATCATGGGGCTTGAGCCGGCGGGGTGCTTGGCTGCAGGTGCCACCCGGATCCGCTGTCCAGGCAGAGAAGCGCCACCTCCGGCCCGTCCTCCTGAGCAAACAGCAACCTCGCTCGCAAGGGCCGCGGGCGGGGACTGATCCAGAAGTTGTCGGTGCCCTGGAACGCAGGTGCACCTTTAGGGGACCTTGAACACCCCAGGTCCTAATCCGGACACGCCCACACCGAACCCCCTCTTCCGAACTCTGCTCTCTGTTCAGTCCGCCCTGCAACTTCACGCCTCCGGATGTCGGAGGTGGGTTTGTGTGAGCACTCGAGGAGCTGGACCTGAGCAAAAGACGAAAGGAGTCTGGGACCCGCTGGGACCGGGGAGCTGAACCGAGCCTAGGGAGGTGCACGGTAAAGGAGCTGAGCGAGCTCGGACAGGAAGCGGGCAGACTCCTATCAACCCGGTGGGGCCAAGCCCGAGGGTTGGCATCCCCGCGACCCAAAGGTGTGACAAAGGTGAGCCGAAGTCCACCTGCCATCGCCTTAGGGGCTACCTAGGAGGGTTCTCTCTGTCTTGGTGCCACCCACCACGTGGAGTGGGACTGTCACTCCTTTTGGAGATGAGGAAGCCACAGGAAACCAACGGAGGCGCGACTGGCGCCCTCTGCCGCAGGTCGGCCAAAAGAACCTCCCAGTGGCTAAATATGAGTCATTTTTTGTAGCCTTCGTTTATTGTGGCTCTACCCTGATCCTGCCGGGCAGTTCGATTTCCCCACCTTATGCCACCTGGCTCATGTGTGGAGGAAGGAACCACTTTGCACATCTGAGGGGATCCCGTGGAGATTAGCCACCGGTAGGGCTGTTACCCCCACTCTTTTGCCGGTTCTTCCCTGTCTATAGTCCTAATTGGCTGGATACCCCCTGCCCTGCCCTCTGGTCCTGGTACATCAGGGACCTCATGATTCTGGATCATGAGAGAACAGGAAAATCTATCTGTGCCTCTTTTCTCACCCCCATCCCGTGGAGATGGCAGGATTAGTAATACCAGCTGACCTCTCTGCCTTGGCTGAGTAGGAACTGAGATTAGAAGGTGTCCGGAGTGCACGGACAATCGGGAAGGTGTTGGGTTAAGACGTTCAGGAAGGAGGGCAACGTGTCCTGTACTTGGACTGCACACAAGTGAGTTCTTGCTTCATTCTCCCGTTACTTCCACGTGTTCTCCATCCATCAGCCCAGGCAACTAACGTGGCTGATAATAATGGAATGGCTCTAGTCCTCCTGCCTCCGGTGCCCCTCCTCCCACCGAGGACACTCTGCCTTCATCCAGTCCTGAAAGGCAGCACTGTCCGCTGGAGAGATGAGATGGAGCGCTCAGACCTAGATAGGTCACAAACAAGGAGTGGAACCCAAACCCAGTCTGAGGTGGATGGTTGCATGCTCCTACCGCACTCGGGCTGTGTGCCCTGCCCTGCTCCCAGGAGAGGGACGGGTCGGGATCTGGCAGGTGCATGGGGCTCCCAAGTGCACGGGGAACATTCCCTTCCATTAGAGACACTCAGGAGGTCTTCACTCAGCTCTGGGAGAATCTTTTAATTTCCAGCACTCCGTTCCCAGAGCAGCCCTAGCCCCACTGCTCAGGCTGGCTACCCTTGCTTTCCCGGGGACACTGAGGACGCCTTGACCTTGTCCACATCCCAGCCCATCTTCTCCGATGAGTCGTCCACGAGAGCTAGTGCTCCTCAGTGCCACTGGGCAAGACAGGTGAGAGAGGTGAGGGGCAAGTGGCTGTGGGCCAGGCTACAGGGCTGAGGAGCCTGCAGCTTCAGATGGACACGCGGGGCGGAGCCACTGGAACAGACGTTGCACTGAAAGGGTTGGGCACCTGAGTGCAGGCGAAAGTGGGTCTTCAGGTTGCTGGAGCTGCTGAAGCGTCTGTGGCATATCTGACAGAAATGGGCACGGGCACTCACGTCATCCTTGCCCTCCGATGGACTCAGGGCCTCTCTCCCCATCCCACCCGTCTTGGACACACCTCCCCTAAGCCGCCTCCCTGTCAACTGCAGACCCAGAGGCTTCTCTCCCCGGGATCCACAGCAGGACACACTAGAGCCAGGCAGGTGGGGGCTAGCATTCTCCTTTACTTCCTGTGTGACTTTGTATAACTTCCCTCTGAGCTTCTTTCTTTCTCTGTCAGTTATAGATGAACACTAATTCCTAGCCTCATTAGTTAGGGAAGCCCGAATAAGGTTGATCGCTTAGAACCGTGATGTGAAGGGCTACAGCATCTACCATTACCGGGGAGCTGGTCAAGCCAGGAACTGACCTTGTCTAGTCTTCCCAAGAAGTATGACTAAACCCCAGCGAGAGAGCAGGGACTCCGGGGAAGGGAGCCTCTAGCCAAAGGCCCCACAAGTCGGGAGGAGGAGCTAGGAGCTGAACAGTGGTCTGAATTCATAACCTAGACTCATAACCACTACAGTGCTCTCCTTTCTGCTCCTGGAGCAGGAAGAGATTCCCCGCCTCTGCCTTCCCAAAGAATGAGACCAGACTGGAGGAGCTGCATCGATCCAACTGTTTGCCTATTTGGATACTTCCTATCTGCTATGGCTCCTTCAACTACCTAGGGAGGCGGGTGTGTGTGTGTGTGTGTGTGTGCAGGCTCCAGGATCTTCAACTTCCTTACTCTCCATGCACAGGCATGCAGCTGTGCTTTCTCCTCCAACACCATACATTCCAGTGGCCTGCCCTGTGCTTGAGTGTTCACAAACACGCGCGCACACACACACACACACACACACACACACACACACACACACACACACGCTCTCGCCACTAGCTATCTTCCCACCCTCTACCTTCTCCTCTCCATCTTTACTTATCAGGATTGGGAAACAGAGGCCCAGGAGCCCTCCCTCCAGGGACCTAGAATTCCTCACCAAGCTGCAAGGGAAGAAGGGTCTCACCCGGCACTGGTGGGGCCGCTCCCCGGTGTGCACCAGGTGGTGCTTCTGTAGGTGGGCCAGCTGGGTGAAGCTCTTCTGACACAGGACACACTGAAATGGACGCTCTCCACTGTGCACACGCAAGTGGACCTGGAAGAAGTATTGCCAGCTGCCCGAAATGTCTAACAGGGCTCAGAGTCCACTCCAAATCTCCACCCAAAACCCTCCGCAGGATCTTTTGCTGTCATCCAGGTCTTATCACTTCCCTCAGACACTCATAATACACAGGACACTCTCATTTTTTGGTCTTCTCTGTAGCAGAGATTCAGGAAGATAGATAAGGGATACCCCAGATAACCCCTTGAATTGCTCCTTGAAGTGTAATTCACAGACCAGCAGCATCACGTGTGACCTTGGGAGTATGCTAAAAAATAACAGATTCTATGGGCTAGAAAGATGGCTTAGTGGTTAAGAGCAATGACTGCTCTTCCAGAGGACATGGGTTCAATTCCCAGCACCCACATGATAGCTCACAACTGTATGTAACTTCAGTTCCAGGGCATCTGACACCCATAGCAAAACACAAATGCACATAAAATAAATACATTTTTAAAAATGCAGAGTCTAGGGGCTGACCTCTAGGTCAGCTGAGCCACCACCTCTGAGGCTGGAGCCTGGGAATCTGCAGGTTTGCTAGCTCTCTGAGTGGTGGCTTAGGGTTTGTGAAAGGCTTAAGCAATCCTTCCTTGGAGGATCCAGTAAAGCTGTCTCCCCAGTAACCATATCCTACACATAGCTTGTGGCTAACAGTGAGGGGCCCCCATGGGCATCCCCTGCTGGATGATGTACATGAAGACACCTACAGCACCTGGCCTGATTTGTGGGATCCCACTTGAGAAAGGTTGTAAGACTGTGGTCTTGAGTCACCAAAACCTACCCATTCCTCCTCTTTGATCTTCAAAAACAAGAAAGAGGCTTAGTTGGGGACCCAGAGAGGATGCTGTCTGGGAGGGAGCTCAGTAGTTGACGCCAAGCTCTATCCCTGGAATCCTGTCTACTAGGGACCTCAATTTCTCATTTTTAACTTAAAGTGATCTCACAGACAATCTTTCAGGATGGGGGAGACTTTGATGTGCACATACCTACCCTTTATTTTTTTGAGACAGGGCCACCCTATGTAATTCTAGTTGACCTGGAACTTGATATGTAGACCAAGCTGGACTCAAACCCACTCAGATCTGTTTGTCTCTGTCTCCCAGGCGCTGGGATTAAAAGCCACCACACCTGGCTTTTTTAAAGTTTCTTTTTATTTTTTAGATGGTGCGGTAGTTTGAATGAAAATGGCCCCATAGAGCCAAGCAATGGTGGCACACACCTTTAATCTTAACACTTGGGAGGTAGAGGCAGGCAGATCTCTCAGCTCGAGGCCAAGCTGATCTACAGAGTGAGTTCCAGGACAGCCAGAGCTACATAGAAAAGCCCTGTCTCAAAACATGAAAGAAGAAGAAGGAGGAGGAGGAGGAAGAGGAGGAGGAGGAGGAGGAGGAGGAGGAGGAAGAGGAAGAGGAAGAAGAAAGAAAGAAGAAAATGGCCCCATAGGCCCATGGAGAGTGGCAACATTAGGAGGTGTGGCCTTGCTGGAGTGGGTGTGGTTTTGCTGGAGGAAGTGGGTAATTGCAGCAGGAGGCTTGGAGGTCTCAGAAGCTCAAGCCTGGCCAGTGTGTCTCTGTCTGTTCCTGCTGCCTGAGGATCCAGACGTAGAACTTTCGGCTACCTCTCCAGTACCATGTCTGCCTCCATGCTGCCATGCAATACAACCCTGACTAAGACAGGAGGAGTTTCATTATATTGCCCAAACTGGTCTTGGACATCTGCTGCCACTCTCTTGCCACGGTCTCCTGACTGACAAAATCAAAAGTATGCTCCACCAAAACCAGGCAGTGGTCAGCTTATCCTGGATTTCCACCTGGGTGAACCTCAAGACCATTTGGCCCTAGGAGGTTCCCGGGAGTGGCTTCCAGATTTCAGGAAAGGGGAAAGGCAAGAGAGTCCTGAACCCTGGAAGGTGATACCTTGAGGTTGGAGAGCTGCCCAAAGTTCTTGCCACACACATTGCACTCGTATAGGATTTTACCATTCTTTTTCTTCAGAGGGTAGGGCAGGGTTACGACACCAGCCTGGGAGCCTGGCCGCTTTGTGGGAGCTGCCACACCAGCCTGTCCTGGGGAGAAGGTTGAAGCATCTCTAGAGCTCCGAGTCCTGACCTGGGGGTATAGGGTGTGTCCAGCACTCTGGAAAGGCTCTGAGTAGAGAAGCAGGGGCTTCTCCTGGGTGATATGGGGCCCAGCTTCATTGGCTGTCATAGGCAAGCTGGATGCAGCCACTATGGGGTACGAGGTGTCTGGGGGCAGCATGAAGAGGTACGGACTTTGGGCTGAAGGTAGGGCCCCATATGTGAATAGGTAAGGGGGAGGCAGGAAAACTGGGTACTCAGGAAAGACTGGGTAGATATAGACAGGGAGTTGCTTGGAGATGATGGTCGGAGGAAGCCAGGGCCAGAAGGTCAAGGGACTAGGGCTCTCTCTGTCCAGCCTGACATCTGGGGAAGAACTGGTATGAGGTGGGAGGGGTAGGCAGGTGCCTCTTTCTGGTGGGTTTTCCATCTCATCTCTGCTTAGCGGGTCCTTGGTTGTGAGTTTCTCACTGTCCATGGAGTCTCCGTGTGGACCTGGTGGCTGATGCTGTGAACCAGAAAGGGAAGATGATCAGGCCCCCCACACAGGACTGCCCATCTGCCTCCCCCCCCCCCCCGTAAGCCTGCTCAGCTTGGAGTTGGGAAAGAACCTGCAAGATGATGAGGCAGCTTGGGTTGGGCACATCCCTGTGGGACTCAGTTTCCCCAGTGCTACTAAGCCTGACAGTTTCAGGGAGAAAAAGCTGTATAGGCAGCCGGAGAGGTCAAGATTAACTGAAGTTTAAAGGAGAGGCCTCGGATTAAATATATAAAGTTGGATGCCATGGGTCAAGAGGAGGTCACACAAGGGTCCCAAGGGGCAGCTGTTGAACACATGACTAAATTTACATTAAATTAAGTTTAATAAAATGTTCGGTTCTTTAGTGCATGCCTGTTATCACAGAACTTGGGAAGTAGAGGCAGGAGGATCAGGAAGTAATGCAATGGCAGCCTTAGCTGCATAGTAAGTATGAGGCCAGCCTGGGCTACATGGGACCCAATAAAAGTGAACAAAAAAATTAAAATAATAGGGGCACCAAAATGGCTTAGCAGGTAAAGGTGCTTGCTACCAAGCCTAAGGACCCGAGTTCAAGGAGTTCAAGCTCTAGAACCCACATGGTGGAAGGAGAGAACAGACCCTGCCTGGTTGTCCCCTGACCTTCACATGTGCACCATGGCATGTTCACACACACACACACACACACACACACACTGTACAGTCTTGCCTGGCCTGGAACTCACAGATATCTGTCTGCTTCTGCCTCCTGAGTGCAAGAATTAAAGGTGCAGGGGCTGGAGAGATGGCTCAGAGGTTAAGAGCATTGCCTGCTCTTCCAAAGGTCCTGAGTTCAATTCCCAGCAACCACATGGTGGCTCGCAACCATCTGTAATGAGGTCTGGTGCCCTCTTCTGGCCTGCAGGCATACACACAGACAGAATATTGTATACAAAGTAAATAAATAAATATATAAAAAAAGAATTAAAGGTGCATGCCACCTTGCTCATTTTTAAAAAATGCTTAATGTAACAAAAGATTAAGCAAACCCAAACAAACAAACTTAGTTTTCAGTTATACTAGCCACACAGGTGCCTGGTAGCACACACCTGTGAACCCAGCTGGTCTGGTAGTGCACACCTGTGAACCCAGTTGGTCTGGTAGCACACACTGTGAACCCAGCTGGTCTGGGAACACACACCTTTGAACCCAGCTGGTCTGGTAGCACACACCTGTGAACCCAACTGGTCTGGGGACATACACCTGTGAACCCAGCTGGTCTGGTAGCACACACTGTGAACCCAGCTGGTCTGGGAACACACACCTGTGAACCCAGCTGGTCTGGTAGCACACACCTGTGAACCCAACTGGTCTGGGGACACACACCTGTGAACCCAGCTGGTCTGGTAGCACAAACCTGTGAACCCAGCTGGTCTGGGAACACACACCTGTGAACCCAGCTGATCTGGTAGCACACATCTGTGAACCCAGCACTCAGAGGGAGGAGGAGGCAGGAAGAACATGAGTTCAGGTTGTTGCAGGAATGAATTCTGAGGGGTGCTATTCCAGATAGAGAGAACAGGAGTGGAGAAAAGAGAAAGAGATGGCCATGAGTGAAGAAGACAGGAGATGAGGGAAAGAGAGAAGAGGAAGAGAGGGGACGACACAACAGGGAGACTGAGGACAAGAAGGAAAGAGAGGACATGGGGCAAGGTGTGAAAACACTTGGGGGGTGAGTACAGCTGAGCATAGCACAGCTGTGGCAGGCAGGAGTGCGGTGTGGGGGTCCACAGCTTAGCAGTAGAGTGTTTACCCAGCATGTGGGAGACTCTGGATTCTAGGCCCAGCATTTCAGGGGGAGATAATGCAAAAAGGGAGGTTGATTATCTGCTTGGGCCATTTATATCCTCAATCAAATTTTTTTTTTTGAAACAGAATCTCTCTATTATGTAAACCTGGCTGTACTGGGACTCGCTGTGTAGACCACGCTGGCCTCCAACTCAGAGATCCACCTGCCCCTGCCTCCTGAGTTCTGGGACTAAAGGTGTGCGCCGCTACGCCTGGCTCCCTCAATCCGTTTTAAAGTGCTGTTTCACTCTGTTCTGTGCTGGGGTCCTCCTGGGGTCCCCAAAATAAAAGACAGACAGATCAGTCCCTGTCTTCAGGAGGCCTCAGTGTATTCCAATACAGCAAACCTAGAAACAGATCCAAAGGAGATCCCACTCTGCAGACAAGGAAAGTTTGGGGTGTGCCTGAAGTTGGGGAACTAGAAAGGGCAGAGGTAGTTGTGACCCCCTGTCTAGGACTCTTGCCGTCTACCTTAAAAGACTTGCTCAGATGGGTGTGATGGTGCACGCGTTTAATCCCAGCAATTGGGGGACAGAGACAGTTGAATCTCTGTGAGTTTGAGACAGCCTGGTCTACAGAGAGAGTTCCAGGACAGCCAGGGCTACACAGAGAAACCCTGTCTCAAAAACCAAAATAATAATAATAATAATAATCAACCTTGTCTTTAAAAACAAACAAGAAGACTTGATCGGTAAGAACACCTGCTATACAAGATGAAGAATTAAATTCAATTCCCAGCACAACTTCTGCCTACCCCCATCTCTCCAAATATCCCAGTACCACAAAAAAGGCCTCTCATGGCTGTGCACAGACTTGTAACCTCAATGCTGTCACAGACAGGGACAGCAGGATCACTGGGGCTTGCTGACCAGCCTACCTCCAGGTTCAGTGAGGGACCCTGCCTCAAGGGACTAAGGCAGAGACCAAGGGAGGAGGACTATGGATATCTTCCTCCGGCCTCCACATTCACACGGGCACCCACACCACATACATGTGCACACACAAAAGACAATTGGCAAAAATAAACATCTGTAATGGTATAGTAGACAATGAGATGGCTCAGTGAATGAGACGCACTACCCAGTCTGACACCACGAGTTTGATTCCCAGGATCCATATGGTAGGAGCAGAGAACCGACTTCTGCAGGTTGTCCTCTGACCATCACGGGCATGCCTATACACATAACTAACTAGCTAAATGTAAAAATAATTAAACCCTGTTCTAGGTCAACTGCTTTGTTACCCCCTACTCTGATGATCCGCTACACCAGCTGCTATGCTGTTGTCTTGAAAGGGCCACGGGCAATTCTGGCCAGAACGCCAACCCTAAATGTAGCAGGAAAGTATACCTGGGGCTCTATCCTCACCAGTGACACAGAGTCCCAGTTCCTTCCCCATCTTAAATCCTGTGTCCCATTCAACGCCCCCCAACAAAGCTCTCAGGTCCAGTCCCAGGCCCCAGACTCACTCATGTTGGAGGCATCCTCGCTGAGATCCTGTGGGGTCATGCATCCCCAGGAGTGTCTTCTGCAGGATATAAGGTCTGAGCCTGTGGACAGGCCAGCAAGGAAGGTTTAGCTGGTGCCAGAGGCAAGGGGCACATCCAACTGGCCAAGGACAGGTCATGAGTATCCATTGTGTCTAGAAGTGGCTGAGAAGTGTCAGTTAAGAAGACCTGGGAAGCAGGAAAAAGGCCCAAGAGCCAAGGCCTTGAAAGTCTCTTGCATGGACTCACCCCTGGTTTGGTTTCTAAAAGGAAGAAGCTGTTTAGACCACCCACCCACCATCTCTTCATTCAGATGGCTCCCCTTCCCTCCTCCAAGGGCTTCTTTCATTGACCATGGACTGTCCCCTCTTCCCTATTTAAGTCACCCTCCTCTCCCTCCACACCCTAACTCCTGATCGTCCTGGTGTTCACTTCTTGTGCTGTTCTGAATGGGACCAAAGGAAACTTTGGAAATCCTCATCCAAGACAGCAAAGGCACAAGATGCTCTCAGACCCCCCACTAAAGTCCAAGGCCACGATTATCTACACATTGTGTGGCCTCTCCCTTCTCTTGCCTATAGAACAATCTGAGCCCCTAAAGCGTGTACACAGGGCCTCTGGCATCTCTGCCTGGAGCAGGAAGGAGAGGGTCTCATCCATTCAGGCATTCCACCCTTCTGCTTAATTGGGCAGACATTCTCAGAGAGATGGGCATGTCCCACCTTCCATGGTCATTGTGACAAGGCTGGAAGTCCAAGCTGGGGGACAGGGAGTGTCCCAAACCATGCACAAGTCTGGTGGTAATGACCCACTGGGCAGCTGGTTTTCCCTTCATGTTCCCACTACCAGCTGAGGAGATGAGTCCAGGTGAGCTGTGAAGGCTGGCACAGCACTGGCACCCTCACTGTGAGGTGAGGCTGGAAGCAGTTCACTTTTTTCCTGGCCTCAGAGTCTCTATTTGAGACACAGAGGGCACAGGACTGGGCACGGAGCTTAGTTGTCAGAGTGTAAGCCTCGCACGTATGAGGCCTTGGTCTGATCTCCAGCAACACATAAACTGGGCATGGTGAGAAACTCTGTACTTCCAGCACTCAGGAGGTAGAGGAGGGAGGATCGGGACTGTAAGGTCAGCCATGGTTACACAGGGAGGTCAGGGCTAGGTGAGACATTGTCTCAAAAAAAGTAAAGAGAGGGCTGGGTGGTGGTGGCGCACACTTTTAATTCTGGCTCTGGGAGGCAGAGGCAGGCAGATCTCAGTGAGTTCAAGGTCAGCCTGGGCTACAGAGCGAGTTTCAGGACAGGCTCCAAAGCCACACAGAAAAACCCTGTCTCAAAAAACAAAAAACAAAACAAAACAAAACAAACAAACAAAAAAACAACCAACCAATCAAACAAACAAACAAAAACTAAAGAAAAAGCAAAGAGAAATGGGTAAGGTCCTAGCTAACATGTGACAACTGTCTTAGTCCTGACATTACACTTCCCTGGAAGGTGCAGAAAGAATATTAAATGAAGAGCAAAGTCCTCATGGACGCTCTGAGGGAACATTCTGGATTCCTCAAGGCCATTGAGAATTGGGGAACCTGCCTTTTCCATAAAGAACAGAACCATAGCAACCAGAGGCTCCCACTATCCAGGCTCACCCAGGTAGCTTTTCTGGGAAACATCAGGGTCTTATGAACCTTGGTTGTTCCAGGGTCAACTCCCTCATCAGCGGTGAAACCCTAGAAAGGGAGAGCCCCAGGTGCCATCTGCCTAGACTGACAAGAAAATGCCCCCGTGTTCAGCTGGCTGACTGCCAGTCAGCACCCCACTGCTCTGCCTTCTTCATCTGAGGCCACACGATACAGGGGTCAACTTAGCTAGGCAACTGTCACCTCACCCCTCCCATCCTAAGAGACCCCAAATACCCCTCAGATTCTAAAAAATTCTCAGTCCGGTGTCTCAGGCCCCCAAGACCCTGCTTTTCCCTCTATCTACCCCATCTCAGGTCTCAAATACCGTGGCCTGGAAGGCGCCAGCTGGCATGGGCTCTTCACCCGGCTCTGCAGCAGCCCTCTCCGGCTGGGAAGGAAGGAGGCTGGGCAGACAGACGGGCAGTCTGAGGCCCCTGGGGGTGCGAGAGATGACAGGAAGATGCAACACGTTTGAAGTTGCCTTAAATAGGCTTCCAGGAAAGAAGAGAGGGGTACAGAGGAGGCTGCCAAGGCCCCTTTTGTTCCTAGGGTATGAGCTGCTTGTTTGGATTTTTTTTTTCTTTTTTTGAAACAGGGTCTCAGCCAGGAAGTGGTGGCACAGTGGCCTTTAATCGCAGTACTTGGGAGGCAGAGACAGGAGGATCACTAAACTGGAGGTCAGTCTGGTCTATAAAATGAGTATCTGGACAGTCAGGCCAGAGAAACCCTGTCTCAAAAAACAAAACAAATAAACACACACACACACACACACACACACACAGAGAGAGAGAGAGAGAGAGAGAGAGAGAGAGAGAGAGAGAGAGAGAGAGAGAGAAGAAACAGGGTCTCCCACAGTTAAGACTGGCTTTGAATGTCCAATCTTGCTTTCTGTTTCCCAAGCATTAGGGACATCACGTTACCACACCCACCACACCAGGATAGGGGTGTGAGTTTTGACTGTGCCTGACTGCCCCCTCCCCAGCCTCTATTGATACAGTATGTTGCTATTGTTGTTTTGAGACAGGGTTTCACGTGGCTCAGCTGTCCTCACACTGCCTTCATAGCCTGGGCCCGCACTCAGGTATCCTCCAGCCTTCACCCCTAAGTTCTGTGGTAGTAACCCTGTACCTCCACAGCTGGCCTTTTGTGCAAAGTGAGACGAAGGCTCTCCCACTAAAGACGTTTACAGCGGGGAGCCCATGTAACACTCACTCTGACCAGAGGAAGAAGCCACTGGGTTGCTTCAGAGTCTTCCAAACTGTTTAACCTCCCCACCCTTTAAAAATGTTTTCATATTATTTTATGTGTATGGTGTTCTGCCTGCATGAATGCCTGTGCCCCTTGTGTGTGCAGTGTTCAAGGAAGGAATGCCAGACGAAGGCGGCAAAGCCCATGTAGGTGCGGGGAATTGAACTCAGGTCCCCTGGAAGAGCAGCCAGTGCACTTATCCTCTGAGCCATCTCAATGCCCCAACCACTACCACCACCCCCTTCTTTTTCTTGCTTTGTTTGTTTTGGTCTGGTTTTTCAAGACAGGGTTTCTCTGTGCAGCCCTGGCTGTCCTGGAACTCTGGCCTTGAACTCACAGAGATCTGCCTGCCTTTGCCTCCAGAGTGCTGAGATTAAAGTCCCATGCTACAAACACCCTGCCCTTTTCTTTCTTACTGAGCAACACATCTTTTATTACCATTTTTAACAGAGGCCCAGCTGTTGCTGAAACATGCAATTTCTTTTTTTTTAAGATATTATTTATTTATTATGTATACAACATTCTTCCTCCATGTATGCCTGCAGGCCAGAAGAGGGCGCCAGATCTCATTACAGATGGTTGTGAGCCACCATGTGGTTGCTGGGAATCGAACTCAGGACCTTTGGAAAAACAGGCAGTGCTCTTAAGCACTGAGCCATCTCTCCAGCCCAACATGCAATTTCTAAATGTAAGTTGGTGCAAAGGAATCAGCAAACAGGTGATTGTGGACATTAAGTTTGTTGATGTGGGGGTTTGTTTCTTTAGGCGTAGTTTTTTTTAATAATTTATTTTTATTTCATGTGCATTCGTGTTTTGCCTGCATGTATGTCTGTGAAGGTGTCAGCTCTCCTGGAACTGGAGTTACAGACAGCTATGAGCTGCCACGAGGGTGCTGGAAATTGAACCCAGGTCCTCTGGAAGAGCAGCCACGGCTTTCAACCACTGAACCATCTCCCCAGCCCTAGACTTTATTTTTATTGTTCTTAACTGTGTGTGTATGCATGCAGGGATGTGTGTATGTGCAGGTGAGCACAGGCCCCTGAGGAGGCCAGGTGCAACCCCCTGGAGCTGGATTTACAGTTGGTTGTGAGGAACTCAACATGGATGTTGGGAACAGAAGTGCTCTTAACCCAGAGCCATCTCTCCAGCCCCTACATTTTGATGTTAATCTGTGCGTGCAATTATAGGATGCATCTCATCTGCTCTTGTGCACGCTCCAGCACCTGTGGCTATGCCTCTCGGGTTCAGGCTGTGTCCCTGCACACTTGTGTCCCACTCTCTTCCGACTCTAGTGAGCCTCCAGTACGGCATTCCCTATTGGCGGACACAGAGATGAAGCCTCCAGTGTGGCATTCCCAATTCGCGAACACGGAGATGAAGCCTCCAGAACGTCATTCCCTATTGGTAGACACGAAGATGAAGCCTCCAGAACAGCATTCCCTATTGGTAGACATGAAGATGAAGCCAGAAGAGCCCTCAGAGACAATGTGTGGAGTTGTTAATCTAGCTCTGCTAGGCATCATCCAGCTGGGTGACTTTACCGCAAATCCCCTGATCTCTCGTTTCTTCATCTGTCAATCTCTGCCTCTTGAAACTTTGTCCAGGATTCCGCAGAATAATCACTGTAAAGCCTTTGGGTTGGGTCTGGCCCACAGCAAGCCCTTGGAGCAAGTCTCCCTTTGTCCTGTCAGGCAGGGGCCTAAAACAGCTTCCCAGAAGGTTCAGGTGGGCAGGGCTGCATGCTCTTGGGTAGACTGACTTGTTTTATGGCTCTGTTCATTAACCCCTTCCTGGCTAGGGACCACTGCCCTCATGCAATGGCATCTGCCCCTGTCCAGTCTACACAATTCTGGCACTGCACCTCCTGGCACGGCAGCACTAACCATGTGCCAGCAACTGAGAAAGATTTCTACAGGCTTTGCCTCACCCTGCCAGCACCATAACCATTCAAGATGGATGCTATTGTTCCTATTTTACAGGTTAGAAAACGGACACCTACCAAGAGAAAGTGATTCACTCAACATCCGAGAACTCCAAATTTGAAGACAGAACACAAGGTGGAAAGGAGTTTGTTGTTGTTGTTGTTTTGGTTTTGGTTTTCTGAGACAGGGCTTCTCTTTGTAGCCCTGGCTGTCCTGAAACTCAATTTGTACATCAGGCTGGCCTCGAACTCACAGAGATCCAACTGCCTCTGCCTCCTGAGTGCTGGGATTAAAGGCGTGTGCTTTTGCAGGGGTTCGAGGTGAGCCAAAGGGTACTAAGATGTAGTTACACCTAGAGATGGAATGAGAAGAACATGGCTAAGAACACTGGAGAGAGCAGGGACAAGCGGTATGATCCAGAAGCCGAGGCAGGAGGATCACAGGTTCTAGACCAGCCTGGGGGTTCTAAATGGAAAAAAGAAGAGGTGGGGGAGGAGGAAAGAAGGAAAAGAAGACTGAGGAAGGAGGGAGGGGCTGGGGAGATGGCTGAGCACTTAGGAGTCCTCGGTGCTCTGGCAGAGGACCACAGTTGGGTTCTTGCCCTGTCAACCAGCCGCTGGAAAACCCCGGTAACTCCACCTCCAAGCGATCCAACACCCTCTTCTGGCCTCAGAAGGACCTACCCACATGTGCACAGACACACATAAACTTAACACAACCTTAGCTGAGCCTGGTGGTGTATGCCTTTAATTCCAACACTGGAGAGGCAGGGTCAGACAGATCTCTGTGGGCTCAAGGCCACCTTGGTCTACCTAGAGAGTTCTGGCCAGCTTTGTGTCTCAAAGTGATGATAAAGAGCCAGGTGGTGATGGTGCACGCCTTTAATCCCAGCACTCGGGATGCAGAGACAGGCGAATCTCTGTGAGTTGAGGCTAGCCTGGTCTACAAGAGCTAGTTCCAGGACAGGGGACAGGCTCCAAAGCTACAGCAAAACCCTGTCTCAAAAAAAAAAAAACCTAAAAATGATAAAAGAGAAAATGATTTTGTGATTTTGGAATCTACTGGGAAATAGCCATGAGTATTAGATTTTAGATACTTGTGTTTGAGACTGAACCAGCAGTGTCTCTTTATCCCTTTAAGTACATTTTTATGTGTGCTTGTTAAGTAGCTTGGGCATTCAACTGACCTTCAACTCACAGTGTAAGACAAGCTGACCCTGATTCTCTCTCCTCTACCTCCCAAGAGCTGAGATGACAGATGTGGGCCACCATGACTGGCTGTTAGGTTCCTTTGCAAACACACACACAGGTCACTATGAAATGACTACTATATTAATGTTGAATTGATGACTATTATTTGACTGTAGTAATCATTTCACACTATGAATTCGTGTGTACACAGACACATAAAACTTGTTGTAAACCTGTGTGTGTGTGTGTGTGTGTGTGTGTGTGTATGTGTGTGTGTGAGGTCCCTAGGAGAAGGAACATATAGGTTTTGTAAGCAGGTGTGCTATGATAAGAATGACCATAAAACACCCAGAAAAATCAAGGTGTATAGCCGGGCAGTGGTGGCACACTCTTTAATCCCAGCACTTGGGAGGCAGATGCAGGTGGATCTCAATGAGTTCAAGGCCAGCCTGGTCTACAAGAGCTAGTTCCAGGACAGCTAGGACTGTTACAAAGACAAATTCTGTCTCAAAAAAACAAATAAACAAACAAGCAAGCAAAAAAAAAAATTAAGATGGACAGAGGCCAGGGTTAAGGATTAAAGAAAGAGCCATGGAATTAGCATCTGGTAACCCTCAAGAACCTGCCCCTCACTCATTCACATACTTTAAGACATGGTCTCATGGAGCCTAGAATGTCCTCCAATTCTTTATTAGCCCAGGATGACCTTGAATTACTGACCCTCCTGCCTTTTGAATTCCAACTACGAAATTACAGGTGTGTGTTGCTAGGTCGGGTTTTCTGTGGTGCTGGGGAATCAGTCCAGGGTTCCATTCATCCTAGGCAAGTTCTCTGCCAACCTGGTTACATCCCCTGCCCTCACTCACAGTTTTCCTGATCGCCAATGAGGTATCGGGCATTGACAACTTCCTGGGACTACCTCTCACAGGGATACAGCCCAGACCTTGGGGTCTCTCCAACAGAGGGCCTACTGGGTGCTGTGGAATCAACATTGGTGCAAACATCAGGGCATAAGGGCTGTCAGGACGTGGGCTTGGGGAGCAGAGCAGAGAAGCACAGTGAGAAAAAGGGGTACACTGGCCCCACAGGTAAATCCCCCGCCTCCTCCTCAAAGGCCTGTGTCTCACAACCACTGACACCTCCAGAATGGAGACTCAGTAGCCTACGTCAGCTGGCCTGCACATGGTTCCAAGAGCTTTGTCATGTGGGTGTTTTTGAGGGGTACTATGCCGGGACCCCATGTCAGGAGAGGGCCTGGCATCGTGGCTGGCCAGAGGGAGAGCAAACATGTAGGGCATGATTCTAAGGACTGGGCTAAGGGGAGATGTGGGGGGGTCCCCACCTCTTTTGTGGTTGACACCTTCCTCCCTCTGCCTGACACCTTCTTGCTTATCTCCTAGGACAGCCCAGCTGTCAGTCTGTCAGATGCACTGAGTGGGCCCTGACTTCACACCCCGGGGTGAGGAAGAGATCTTGCGATAGAGAGGTCCAGCTCTCACTTTTGCAGAGGAGCATGCAGCCTCTCGCATCCCTCCCCTGCGCACTCAGTGACTTTCTGGTCCTTCTGGGTACAAAAGTCCAACCATGTCTTCAAGTGACATCCAAGGTCACTCCACCAAGCCTCTCACGTCAGCCATTGCCAAGGGCTGGACACAAAAAGCCACACTGCTGGGATTCAGGTCCTTCCCCCCTTCTGTTCTTTCGCAGGCATACGAACGTCTGTGGTGTGCTTGCATGAGTATATGCGTGTTCACACTTCGGTGTGCAGGTGCAAATGCACACAGGGCTGAGGCAGACATCGAGGGAGTCTTCCTCAATTGCTCTCTCGTCTACTTGTTTAGGAAGGTTTTTTCAATTAAACCCAGAGCTTTCAGATACGGTAGTCTCACTAGCCAGTTCACTTCAGGGAGCCTCCATCTCCCCTTTCCAGGCTGGGGGATTACACAACTGAGGGTCTAAACGCTGGTCCTCACTCTTGCACACAAATGCTCTATTCATTGAGCCATCTCCCCACATCCACTAAAGAGCTAACATACTCTTAGCCACTAGGAAGCATCGCCTACCATGAGTATGGATGTCCTCTCCAGCCCACTGTGGCCTGGGGAAGACTAGAGTACATGTCAAGATCCACCAGAAAAGAAATGCTGGTTATAATGAACATCGGCGTACCACGGATATAGCGTTCACCTCTATATGCAACAGGAAAAGGAAGCTGTGTACCAGATTATGCTACGGCCAGGAAGAAGCAGACAGTGCATTTAATCGGTGCCTCCTCTATGCCAAACCTCTTTGCAGTCACATCTCATATAACGGCCTTCATCACGGTTGGTGGGAACAACTTGTAATGTCCTCATTTCATAGTTGAGCAAACAAAGACTGGCCGTCCAGCAGATAGCTCCAGCTCAAGGAGCGGTGAGGCAGCCCAGGAATGAGCACGGGAACAGCACCTGACGCACGGGCACGCAACTGAGGCAGAGCTCAGAGCGGGGGCGTTCTTGGACTTGCCACGTTGCGCCAGAATCAGAGACCAGTGCTGCCAAGGCCTTCATTGTTCCAGAAAGTAGGAAGATCACAGTTTTTATGGGGGAAATCTCTCAAATTTTGTTTTGCTTTTTTTCCTTTGGTTTTTTTGAGACAAGGTTTCTCTGTGTCACCTTGGCTGTGCTAGAGCTCCCTCTGAAGAGAGTTCCACCTGCCTCTGCCTTGCAAGTGAGGCACTGCCACCCTGCTTTGTTTTGCCTTTTAAGGCAAACGGGGCCTCAGCTAGGACTGTTACACAGAGAAACCCTTCTCAAAAAAAACAACAAAAAAGACAGGGTCTCACTGTGTTGCTCTGGCTGTCCTGGAACTCAGTGTAGACCAGGCTAGCCTTGAACTTAGGGAGAGCCACCTGTCTCCCAAATGCAACTATTTCAGCAGCTCTTGATTTTTTTTTAATTCAATTTGAATGATTTAAAACAATGTTCCTGCCAATCAGAAGGGCCAGTCTACCAGGGTCAGCAGCCTCTGTCGAGGGTCCAAGCCTTCCCATCTGTCTAATGTCTCAAAAAGCCTGATGGCTTCTCGTAAACATTAAAATATATATATATATATATATCTCAAGTCTGTACAGGCGATCACATCTCTGCTAGTATGGGGCCAGCCTGGTCTACTTAGGGAGTTTCAGGCCAGCAAGGGTTACATGCATAAAATAAATAAATAAAATAAAGATTCTTACAAAACACAGATGGGAACAATCTGTGAAGCTAATGATATTCTGATACCAAAAACCAAGACACAGGTGGGCGTGGTAGTGTAGTGGACACTTAAAAAAATTCTAGCTGGGCAGTGATGGTGCATGATTTTAATCCCAGCAGTTGGGAGGCAGAGGCAGGTGGATCTCAGTGAGTTCGAGGCTAGCCTGGTCTACAAAGCAAGTTCCAGAACAGCCAGGACAGACACAGAGAAACCCTTTCTCAAAAAAACCAAAAATAAAATTCTAAAGATGTTCAAGACAATTGGAGGCACTATTAGTGGCAAATGTATTTTTTTTCTTTTCTTTTTTTTTTTTTTTTTTTTTTTTGGTTTTTAGAGACAGGGTTTCTCTGTGTTGCTTTGGAGTCTGTCCTGGGACTAGCTCTTTTAGACCAGGCTGGCCTCAAACTCACAGAGATGTGCAACCACCACCCTGCAGCAAATGTATTTCTCTATCTCCCTCTATCTTTTAGAATATTTTATTTCATATATATGGATGTTTTGCCTGCATGAGTACCATTTGAGTGTCTGGTATCCATAGAGACCAGAAAAGAGCTTCAGATTTCCTGGAGCTGGACTCCTCCATGACTGGGAGTCACTGTGTGAATGAGGGTGCTGGGAATCATATCAGGTCCTTCAGGAGAGAAATCAGTACTCTGAACCTCTGAGCTGTCTCTCAACCCACACCTCCCATGCTGGTTTTGCTTTGTTTTCTGTGAGTGTGTGAGGTCTCACTTTGTAGCCCTGGTTGGCCTAGAACTCACAGACTGTCCTGCCTCTGAAAGGCTTGTGTCAGTTTGGTCCCCAGACTGACCCTGCCCCCATGCAGCCCTGTAATTAAGAAGGACCCTTTAGCTTGCTGACCCTCCCCCCTCCATTCCCAAGTGCTGGGATGACAGGCACACACCACCAGGCCAGGCTTAAGCAAGTATCTGTCCTATTGAGCTCACAAAATAATCTTTTCTTTCCTTCTTTCTTTCTTTTCTTGGGGGGGGGGGGTGGAGACTGGTTTCAAGACAGTGTTTCCCAGTAGCTATAGAGCCTGTCCTGGAACTCGCTCTGTAGATCAGGCTGATTTTGAACTCACAGAGATTTGCCTGCCTCCACCTCCCAAGTGCTGGGATTAAAAGCCTGCATTGCCACCACCAGGCATAATCTTTTCTTGATCTAAAATCCCAGGGTAGGAAGTGAGGTAGCTCAGTGGTGGGCCAGTACAAGCTCCTGAGTTCAGTCTCCAGCTTCATTTAAAAAAAAAAAAAAAGAAAAGAAAAAAGAAAGGAAAGAAGAAAGGAAGGAAAGAAGGAAAATGTAAGAATCAGGGGAGGTAGAACAGAGGTCAGCTACAATACTGGAGGGTTCACCTTTAGGGACAGGGTGGTCAGGCACTGACTGTGGTGACGCCCGACAGCCAAGTACACTGCTACAAGAGGCTCTCAAGTCTATTGCTTTGAGCAGTATGAGAAATGGCTCACAACTGTCTGTAACCCCAGTTCCAGAGGAGCTGACGACATTCTCTTCTGACACCAGAGGGACATGTAGTGCATAGACACATGCAGGCAAACACCCATACACATAAGAAGCAAGCAAAAAGCTGGGCAGGTGGTGGTGGTGCACGTCTTTAATCCCAGCACTCGGGAGGCAGAGGCAGGCGGATCTCTGAGAGTTCGAGGTCAGCCTAGTCTACAGAGTGAGTTCTAGAACAGACCCCAAAGATACAGAGAAACCCTGTCTCAAAAAACAAGCAAACAAACACAAAAAGAAACAAAATAATAAAAACAAGAATAATGTAACTTGAGGCAGAGCCAACAGAGGCCCACTGTCTAAATCTATCTTTGCAGCAGATGCGTGTGGAGCCCACGATTTCTGTCACCGCAGACTGAGGAAGGAGGATCACGAACTCCAGTCAGCCTAGACTATATAATGAGACCTAATTCCCAATCAACAAACAAAGCAGAAGTAAACAAAAACCAAAGCTGTCTTTGTGTCCCTCCCAGGGGACAGCCAGTGGGAAACGTGGGCCTTGAAGAGAACATGGTGATGGTGTCTGCTGGAACAGTTGAGAGAGGCATGGCACTTGGAGAAGACAAGCCTTTCCTAACAGCAGCAAACGTGGACCGGCAAGACCAGCTGTGCAGAATGGTGCTCAATTGTGGACCCACAGTGAGACCAGCTGTGTATAATGATGCTCAATCGTGGCCCCACGGTGAGACCAGCTGTGCATAATGGTGGTCAATCGTGGACAGGAGAGACCAGCTGTGCATAATGGTGGTCAATCGTGGACAGGAGAGACCAGCTGTGCATAACAGCAGTCAATTGTGGACAGGAGAGACCAGCTGTGTATAATGGTGTCTGTTATTCATATCATTTTTTCCAACACATTTTAAAAGAAGAGGCCTGGGGAGTTGGCTCAGCAGATAAGAGCACTTGTTGCTCATCCAGAGGACCTGGGTTTTATTCCCAGCACCCACATTGTGCCTCGTAACCATCAATCCAAGGGTCTGATATCCTCTTCTGACATAAGTCACCATTACCAGGGCGTCCCCCAAAAAGACAGCAATGCCCGTGGGTCAGTAAATGATGTGGAGATGAACCTCTTCAGAGACGGTTTCAGGGAACAGTGTGGGCTTTATCACAGCAACCGCTTATATAGTGGAAACCATCCACTGTGATTTCTTAGCACGTTCCCCGTACTGGGCAGTGAGCAGTCATACCATCGGGGTGTCTATATGGAAGAAGCATGGTAAAGAGACCTGGAGACCACAAGTCAGCTAGTGGCTACTCGGGCTACTTCAGAATTCAGTGTTCTGACTTCTGGGGCATGGTGTGCCATGCTTCTTTAGAAGCACAGGGTGCCAGCCAGGTAGGCTGGCCAATAGGTCATACCTGCGTTTGAAATGACTTGCTTGGTTTCCACTTATTCAAGTGGATGCAAACTTGAAGATCTGGGTTCGATCCCCAGAAGCACAAGATAGTAGGAAAGAACTGACTCCTTCACACCGTCCTCTGACCTCCCTCCTAGTGCTATGGCACACTCAAATGCACATGCATGCACACACATTCCACGCACTCACACACTAAATAAATAAATGTTTAAGAAAAATAGAAAGTACAAAGTACAAGATCCTCTTCAGGACCCTCTTAGAGAGAGCCTGCTGGGCAGGGGACAGTCACAGCCTCTGACCTCACCCTGACTCTGAGCCCACTTAGGCCTGTAAAGCAGGGACCTTATCCCTCCCTCAGCCTCTCCACCCCCAGCGTCCCCTGAGCAGACCAGTTTGGCTTCTAGTCTGTGGTTTCTCTCAGCTCTTAGAGCAGCTGAGGGGGCAGCAAGGTGGGGAAGCTTTGAGAGGGTTGTGGTAAGCCACGGGAAGGTGTCACCTCCCTAAATAGTCTTTGAGGAAAGAGTGGTGGCCAGTCTAAAGCAGACTCTCACCACCCCCACTTCCAAGAAACCTCCAAGAGTTCCTAAGACAAACAGCTTTAGTCCAAAACCACAAGCCCTCTTGCATAGACTGGGCATATGCCCAGAGTCTAAAGAGTCCACTGGATTTGGAGGGGGATCAGAGAGCAGAACAAGGAAGGGGCAAAGCTAATGGCTAAAAAGGGATCGGCTGTGCCAAAAGACCTGTGTCTCCCTACCTGAAGGTTCCCTGATGGCAGGTTCATGGTCCCCCTTGATATAAGAAGGCTTCATGTGGTCGGTTCTGTCTTCTATCAGATTAGAAAGTTTATATAAGCCTCAAAATGAAGGTGTACTTGGGAGGCTAAGGTAAGTGGATCTCTGAGTTCAAGACCAGCCAGATCTACAGAACAAACTCCAGGATAGCCAGGGCTACACAGGGAGACGTTGTATTGAAACATCAAAAAAGAAAAAGAAAAAGACAAAACAACAACAAAAACCTCAGCACACCTCCACTGTCTCAGCCTGTGCTAAGTTCTCTCCATCTTCAGGAAGTCGGGCCTCCAGCACCGCCTGCTCCTCTCACCTCCCTGCATGTCCTCCACAAGCCAGCGAACCTAGGCCATCTTCGGCCAGAGGCAGGTACCCCTGGCTAGCTCATTTCACAGCATTTCTGAAAACTGACTGCAGCTCTGACCACACAAGAGTCACACCCAGGAAAGGACAAGGGCCCCATCCCTGGCTGTCCAGCTGTGCACCAAGCACATGCTGTCTTCTTACAGCTGCTTCCCTGTTCCCTCAACAGCTGCTCAGCGCCCCTCCTGCTCCCAGGCCCGTGTCAGGTGAGGGATGCTGCCGAGATCTGTGCCTCCTGTGTGTGCGCATCCTCCCAAATCTGGTTCCCATTTCGTATCATCAGAGGTCCTGACCTGGGACCACGTGAAATGGCAGGAAGCAAGGAAACGATCAAAGAAAGATGAGGACATGTCACAAGACCCAGGAACCAGTTGGAAGGTGGTTCACACTGGATAGATCTGGGACAGTGTAAACATCAGATATAGGATGGTATTTTCGGGGTGGTGTTCAGTAGCAGAGCACTTACTTAGCGTGTGTGAGGTCCTAGGTTCAATCCCTCCTACTTCAAAATAAACAAATGAATAAAGAATGAGTTAATGACGAGTGGCAGATGATGACCCTCATGAAAAAGGGAATTCATGAATGCATTCCGACACAACGGGGGAGGTGGGAAACGCTCCTTTTGATCCATTTAGAGGGAGCAAGTATCTAGAAAATCACCACACTGTGTTTATGTATACGAGGGTGACATGGGTAACTCAGGGAAGTCCCAACTAGTAAGAGAGAGAGAGACAGAGAGACAGAGAAGGGAGAAGGGAAAAAGCAAGGGGGAGGGGTGGGGAGAAAGAACAAGAAGGAAGGAGGGAGGGAGGGGAAATAAATCACCATTTGGTTACCATTAAAAAATAGTTACTGGGGCTAGAGAGATGGTTCAGTGGTTAAGAACGCTGGCTGCTACTTCAGAGAGCCCAGGTTTGATGCCCAACACCTGCAGCAGCTCAAACCATCTGTAACTCCAGTTCCAGGGGACCTGACACCCTCTTCGGACCTCCATGGGCACCAAGCACAGACATGCAGTGCGCAGACATATACAGGCAAATACCCACACACAGAAGATTACATAAATCTTTTCTAAAAATTGAAAGTAACTGAAGGACTGGTGGTGTAAGTCAGGGGCAGGGCGTGTGCTCAGTGTGCACAGGACCCCGGGGTCCAACCCACACCACGATGACTAATAACAGATGTCGCCCACGATTAGCTATGGGTTTGAAATGACTGACTAAAGGGGTGTGCTGGTAGGGTGTTTTGCTTCTGTCAAACTGACATAAGTTAGAGCTCATCTGGGAAGAGGGAACTTCAATCAAGAGAATGCTCTATCAGACGCCTGTAGGCAAGTCTGTGGGGACCATTTCTTGACTGATAACTGATGTCGACGGGCAATGGTCCTGAGTTCGAGCTGAGCATGTCCTGGGGAGCGAGCCAGTAGGCAGCATTCCTGCATGACCTCTGCATCAGCTCCTGTAAACGCTTTCCTTCCCACGCTGATTCCAGGCAGAGTGTTTCGTCACAGCAACAGAAAGCTAACTGAGGGTTGGGGAGATGGCTCAGTGGTTAAGAATGCAGGGTGCTCTTCCAAAGGACCCAGGTTCAATTCCCAGCACCCACATGGTAGCTCAAAATGGTAACTCCGGTTCCAGGGGATCTGACACCTTCACATAGACTCACATGGCAAAACACCAATTCACATATAAACAATGAATTTTTTAAGACAAGTTTTTTTTAATTTATTTATTATGTATACAATATTCTGTCTCCATGTATGCCTGCAGGCCAGAAGAGGGCACCAGATCTCATTACAGATGGTGGTGAGCCACTATGTGGTTGCTGAGAATTGAACTCAGGACCTTTGGAAGAGCATGCAATGCTCTCAACCTCTGAGCCATCTCTTCAGCCCCTAAACAGTGAATCTTAAAAACAAAAGGAAACAAAAAGAACTCATTACTCAAGCAGCCAGGTGGTGGTGGCGCACACCTTTAATCCCAGCACTTGGGAGGCAGAGGCAGGTGGATCTCTGTGAGTTCAAGGCCAGCCTAGGCTACAGAGCAAAAAAGAAAGAAAGGAAGGAAGGAAAAGGAAAGGAAAGGAAAAAAATTTACTGAAACAGAAGTCTAGAGAAGGTCCAGCAGTTAGGAGACTATGCAATTATGGTGACCAGAGCTCATTCAGCTCTCTGTCCCCACCTAACAAACTAGTTGTGCCATTATGGCTTGCAACTCCAGCTCCGAGGGATCCCACACCTTCTTCTTGCCTGTGTGTGCACAGATGTATGTATGCACGAGCAAGCATGGGCACTCAAATACACGCATAAATAATTTTTAAAAATACTGTATTTGTTGAAAGTTTAGTGAGAAATAGGATATTTACATAATGTCAATGACTGTCCCTATTCAATAATTATGCCCCATGGCAGGGGCTCATACTTTTAATCCCAGCATTTGGAGGCAGAGGCAGGCAGATCTCTGAGTTCAAAGCCAGCCTGGTCTATAGAGTGAATTCCATAACAGCCATGGCTACACAGAGAAACCCTGTCCGGGGAGGGAAAAAATTACTTAATTATAAAGGGGTAATAGTGGTCTTGTCCTAGAGAAAGCCAGCAAACACCACCTCAACCATATGACTCAAATTCAACATCTCTAATGAGACAAAGTGATATCATGTACCACTTGGTATGTAGGAAAAAAGATCACTTTTGTGATATTCTTGCCAAGAATGAGTAATTTGAATCTAATTATGAAGAAACATCAGACAAATCTAAATTGAAGAACATTCAGTCATGGTCTTTTTGCAGAAGATCTGAGTTCAATTCCTGGCCCCCACACAGTAGCCCAGATCCAGGGGATCCAGCGCCCTCTTCTGGCCTCTTCAGGAACTGTGTGCACACAGTGGCAAACATCCATGGGAGACAAACATCACTTTGAATAAAAAGAAATCTTTACTTTTAAAAAAGTATTTTATTTTATAAGTGTTTTGCCTGTATGTGTGTGTGTGTGTGCGCGCGTGTGTGTGTGTGCGTGTGTGGGTGCATGTGTGTAAACCATATTCATGCCTGGTGCCTGTAGCCGATTGGAACTTGAAGCAGAAAAGTATGAGGGGTGCTGCTTGCTGGGTCACTCGCAGCTTCACATTTAGCTAGATTTTTCTTTTTCTTTCATAAAAATCTAAAAAATAATAAATAGGGTCCAGAGAGATGGCTCAGCAGTTAAGAGCACCAACTGCTCTTTCAGAGGACCCAGGTTCAATCCCCAGCACCCACAGAGCAGCTCACAACTGTCTATAACTCCAAGATCTGACATCCTCACACAGACATACATGTAGGCAAAACACCAATATACATGAAATAAAAATAAATAATTTTTAAAAAGATTTATTTATTTATTAAGCATACAGTGGTTTGCCTGCCTGCAGGCCAGAAGAAGGCACCAGATCTCATTACAGATGGTTGTGAGCCACCATGTGGTTGCTGGGAATTGAACTCAGGACCTTTGGAAGAGCAAGCAGTGCTCTTAACCTCTGAGCCATCTCTCCAGCCCAAATAAATAATTTTTTAAAATAACACAAATATAAAGCATTATCATGTATTACAAAAAGTAATAATATTGCTGATGGGCACATCACTATGTTGTTTTCCAAGTCATCAGCTGCTGGTTACATATTAAATACATACATTATCTACAAATTAAATTTACAGTAGTAATTAAAATGCCATCCGGGCATAACTCCCCCTTCCTCCCAGGAAGGACAGCCAAAGCCGGCATCGAGAATACCTCTGATCTACTCACTTCCTGAGGACGAGGTTTGTGGTACTTGGTTACTTTAGAAAAGCCCCAGAGATCTGCGGGCTGGGAGCAACCTGAGCAGTGTAAAGTTTAGGGTCCTGGAGTCCCAGCCGTAGTACAAGAAGCTTCTGCCACTGAAAGGGTTAAGTCTCTGAGCACAGCTGAATTATATTCAGCCTTACCAGGCTCTGCCCACCCACCCCCATTTCCCCTACTGGGCCACCTTAGCCCACACACAGGGGTCCCAAATCTTTCCTGCGTCCGGGTCTTTACAAACTGTTTCTTCAACCTGACCCCGTCTCCACACACAATCACATCATCTTCATCTTCATCATTACCATCATCTTCTTGACTGCTTTCAAGAGAGAGAGATTTGTTAAGTCTCCATTTCTCAGAAGCTTTGTGCAGTTCCCTATCCCTGACATTAAATCGTGATGCTTAGCCATTCGCTGTCATCCTACCCTGCACGAACCATGAGGTCTGGAACTTTGTGTCTTTTGAACTTGTGTTTTTCCAGTCCGCATACTGGACGCACAGTGACTGGCACACAGTGGCACGCAAACGTTTTCAAATGAATGAATGAACAAAGGAATTGGTGGTTAAGGAAAGGAGCCACGTGGGGAAGGAGCGCCCCCTGCTGGACACAGAGTGCCAGGAGCCCAGAACAGCCTCACTAAACTGGGAGGCGCAGTCTTGGGAACCCTCATCTCACGGCCAGATTCCTGACTTAAGCCTGTTCTCCGACACCAACTCCACGATCACTCTTCTCCCAACCTTCTTGCTATCTGTCTAGTCCTGACCCCCAATAATTTGGCTTTTATCCCCTCACCCTCCCCCACACTGCAGACTACACTGGACCCAGCTCCAGTGACCTCCATCCAATCCTATCTACAATTAATATCCCCTCCTCCTGGGCCTTTAGCTTTGAATAAGAATAGGACCAGATTCCTCATCGATCCTCTCTCTCCCTCCTCCCTAATCAATCAATCAGAGTGATTGGCTAAGGCACTGGGATGGGGGTTGGGGAGATACAGGGGCAGCAGGATGTGAAGTTGGTTGGGGTTGGGGGTGTAGTGTTTTGTTTCTTTCCGAAACAAGAACCTACTAAAAAGAATAACGAAAGTCGGAAATACTGAAAATCTGGCAGAATCATAGGAACACACTGCGCATGGGCGTGGGGGGGCACAATGGCTAAAGACTCATGAGATGAGCTACTTAGACAAAGGTGAATGAGTTGCTAGATACTGTTTTTGCCCCAGTCAGCTTAGTCTTCTAACACCCCCAGTTTACACACTCCGTGCAACCAGAGGGGAGGGGTTCAAAAGAGGAACTACAGTTCAGAGCAGTGTGGGGGAACAGTGAGGAGGGCTGGCAGTGAAAGACGACGGGGGGGGGGGGGGGAGGAGGTGGTCAAGGGGAGATAGAGGTCAATAAGGACAGCAGGAAGAACCACACTGCGCCTCTCCTACGGTTCCCCATCCCTAGCTCCTCCCCCAGCTACGCCTCCAAGTGGAACTGGGGAGGAGAACCAGTTCCTTAACGACCCAGAGTCCTGTGCGTTCTTTTTGAGTTCCCTGTGGTCACTGGAGAGCTAAAGGGGGCTGATGCCAAAGCCCAGGTTATTGACCTCTGGCCCCTCAGGGCAGGGCAGGGGCACGAGTGTGTTGCCACTCTGGGGGATTGGAGGGACCCCAAGACAGTGAGGACAGGCTGCACCTGGTCTGATTCCTCAACTCCCCATGTTCTTACACACACATTCGTTAACCCCATCCTGGGGCAGGGTCTCACAACAGACTGGCTATCTGGACTTTGGGGTGTCTAGGGAACAAAAAGCTGGACTTACAGGGGTTCATTTACTGCTCCTTCGCCCAAAAGACAAAGCCCTGGAAATCCATGATTTCCTGTTACCTAGAATCCAGCGAGAAAATGAGCTTGAACACACTTTGTGGTCGCAAAAGCATGGATGACGGAGAAAGCTCCAAACTCAGACTCAGGGGGACAGCGCAGGCTGCTCTGGCTTTTGGCAAGTGGACCCTTAGGATCTCAGTGCTCTCAGCTATAAAATGAAGGGACCATAACTTTGAGGTCCCTTGCAGATATGCAGATAAAAGATCTGATTCCTTCTTAAATTACATTATTTATTTATAGTTTATGTGTGTGGGTACTCACTTCCAAGATTGCACACAGCGATCAAAGGACAACTTGAAGGAGTAAGTTCTCTCCACCACTGGGTGCTAGGGATTGAACTCGGGTCCTTAGGCTTAGCAGCAAGCACCTTTACCCGCTGAGCCATCCCCTCAGCCCACATCTGATTCTAAGGAAGGCAGACAGGAGTTGAGGCAATAAAAGAAGTTAGATTAGGAGATGGCAAAAAAGAATTATTGGAGCCGGGCGGTGGTTGAGCACGCCTTTAATCCCAGCACTCGGGAGGCAAAGGCAGGTGGATTTCCGTGAGTTCGAGGCCAGCCTGGTTTACAGAGCTAGTTCCAGGGCAGGCCCCAAAGTTACAACAAAAACCTGTCTTGAAAAATCAAAATAATAATAACAATGATAAATTACTATTATTGGAATTAAAAATGTAGATCCTAATTCTGACCATTATTAGCTGTGGAAACATAGGCAAATTCACTTAGCAAACACTGCAAACACTTAACAAGAAATTATGCCAAGTCTTGACGTGCACAGTAAAAGAACACTGGGCAGGGGTGTTGGTGTTGGATAGGTGAGGGGTGTGGCGAAGAGATCCCTGAATGGATGAAGTGACAGCTGTGTTGAAGCCTAAGGAATGAACAGAGGTCAGCAAACACCTTTAATGCCAGCACTTGGAAAGCAGAGGCAGGTGGATCTCTGTGAGTTCAAGGCCACCTGGTCTACAGAACGAGTTCTAGGACAGCCAAGGCTATATAGAAAAATCCTGTCCTAAGAAAAAGAAAAAGAAAGAAAGGAAGGAAGGAAGAATTAAGAAAGATGAAGCGTGGCCAGGCACGATGGCTCATGCCTGTGACCCTAGCACTTAGAAGGGTGACGCAGAGCCAGTGAGACGGCCCGGCTGGTAAAAGCAGTTACTGTGCAAAGACTCATGACCTGAGTTCAGTGCCCAGAACTGTCTTCCAAAAGTTGTCCTCTGACTTCTACATGTGTGTCCCTATATCGCACATACACACAAGCGCATGCGCGCGCGCACACACACACACCACACGAATAATTATGGTAAGTTAATAAAATGAATTTTATTTTATTGCAACCTGGGTTGTAGAGTGCTTCTGTCTCAAATGCCAGACAGGTGGGCTAGAGAGGTGGCTTCGCCATCAAGAACATTTGTTGCTCCTGCAGACGATCAAACTTGGGCTCAGTTGCCAGCACTCACATAGTGGCCTACAAGCTTTCCTCAGTTCCCAGGTCTGATACCCTCTCCTGACCTCCAAAGATGCCAGGCATGAACATGGCACGCAGACATATATTCAGGCAATACTCATGCACATAAAATATAAGAAGTCTAATTTTTTCACAAAGAGGTTGGAAGTAGTAGCCCTTGCATTTAATCCCAGCACTTGGGAGGCAGAGGCAGGTGAGTATCTGTGCTTTTAAGGGCAGCCTGTCCTAGACACTGAGTTATATGCTAGCCATAGCAAGAGAAGAGCAGGGAGAAGGAAGGGAGAGAGAGAAAAAAAATAAAAACATGATGATGCTGAGTATGGTGTATGTTGGAAGTCTGAGGCAGGAGGATCAGAAATCCAAGGTTTTCTTTGGCTACACTGGAAGTTAAAAGCCATCCTGGGCTTTGTGAGACTCTAATAAAATAACAACAGTAGCAATAGTAATCAACAAACTGAAAGTCTATGAAATGGTTCTTCATGCAGAGACCAGATTACAGGGAAACACCAGGAAGAGACAGTCATGGTATCTACGTCTGAGAATATCACTTATCGTAGAACGGAGAGGGAGGCCAAGGAGTTGAGGGTTGGAAGTAAGGCTTTGATCTGGGACAGAGATCTGCCTTTCCTTATACAACATGCACACCCCTCCTCTTCCAACAGCCAGAGTGTCTAGGACCCAAGGAGGCAATAAATGGGAAGCCACCTTGTGGTTGGAAAAGCATGACACAAAATAGCATGAAATCATCGTATGTGACCGACAGCACGAGGCTAGGAGTCGCCGAGACTGGAGCTGCTTCATTCTGACTGGAGACTATTAAATAAAACAGCAACAACAATAACAACAACGAGAAACGCATTTGAGGTCACACAACTGGGGAAGGGACACAAAGCCTGCTCCCCAACCCCAGTCTTCACAGAAGACTCATCCTAGGGATGCTCATGAGTCTTCTCCAGAGATCAGATTCAATTCTGTGGGTGAAGCAACTTTCCCTTTCAGTATCCCTGGATGGACCAGGTCTCAGCAGCAGTGAGCTAGGAGTCTGTAGATAATAGTGGACATCAAGCTGAGCCTATGGGGGCAGGACAGACGGCCTTCAAGATTCGAAAGCCTTGGTCCCATGGACCTTGGAATGTGATCATCTTCTCTTCCTCCAGGCAGAACAGGGGCAGGGCATCTGTGTACAGAACCTTACAGTGCCGCTAACACTCAGTAGAGGCTGAAGGGGAAAGTGGGAAGCATTGTGGCATTATGCCTTTGTTTGCTCTGTGATCCTTCTCAAACCACAGACGTCCCAAGCATCCCATGGTTAAAAGAAAAGAAGAAAGAAAGAAGAAAGAAAAAAAGTCCCTAATTTTTCTTTTTTTTTTCTTCCAACTTGTCACAAGCTAGAGTCATCTGGGAAGAGAAACTTCAGTTGAGAAAATGCCTCCCTCAGATTGGCCTGCAGGCAAATCTGCAAGGCATCTTCTTGATTCATTACTGGTGTGCAAGGGCCCAGCCTACTAGGGCCAGTGCCAACCCTGGGAAGGTAGTTCCAGAAAGGGTTATACAAGAAAGCAGCCTTGAGTTCGGGCCCTGACTTCTCTCAGGGGATGGAGGTGACCTGAGGGTCTTAAGAAGAAATGAACCCTTTCCTCTCCAAGTTCCTTTTGGTCGTGGTAGGTGTCTTGGGGTTTTTATTGCTATGAAGAGACACACGACTGTGACACTCTTTTTTTTTTAAATATTTATGTACTTATTATGTATACAATATTCTGTCTGCAGACCAGAAGAGGGCACCAGACCTCATTACAGATGGTTGTGAGCCACCATGTAGTTGCCGGGAATTGAACTCAGGACCTTTGGAAGTGCAGGCAATGCTCTTAACCTCTGAGCCATCTCTCCAGCCCCGACTGTGGCACTCTTACAAAGAAAACATTTAATTGAGGGACTCACAGTTTCAGAGGTTTGTCAATCGCTGTCATGGCAGAGAGCATGGTGGCATGCAGGCAGAGGTGGTGCTGGACTAAGTGTGCCACATCTTGACTCAGAGGCAACAGGAAGTTGGCTGGCAGTCATGCTGGATGCAGCTTGAGAAAAAAACCCCAAAGCCTACCTCCATGTTACACACTTCATCCAACAAAGCCACACCTCCTGATAGTGTCACTCTGGGCGGCGGCAGTGAGGGGGGATTTTCTTTCCCAATCACAATTTGCTGCATTTATGTTTATCCCTCTGTCTGTTCTACTAGTTTTAGCCCTGCTAAACACAGAGGGGGAAAATGTGAATATGATCTTATACCCATAGGTTTATATATTTAAATGCTTGGTTCTCAGTTGGTAGAACTGTTTAGGAAGGATTAGGAGGTGTGGCCTTGTTGGAGGAGGTGTGTCACTGGGGCGGGCTTTGAGATTTCAAAAGCCCCATGCCAGGCCCATGTTGCAGGTCAGATGTCTCAACTACTGCCCGGCTCCATACCTCCCTGTCACCGTATTTCCTACATGATGACCACGGATAACCCTCTGAAACTGTAAGCAAGGACCCAATTAGATGCTTCTATTTTTCATGGTGTCTATTTTCATGGTGTCTCTTCACAGTAACCAGGACCATATCCTACTAAAATGAGAATACTGTGTCAGATATCCGGAGGGTTACTTCTCATCATCTACTGGCTGAGACTTCAAAAAAGTTACTTAGAGAGAATCAACCAGCTCTACATTTATTAAACGGTGGAAGGGAGACAACACCAAGACCCAAGCCTTTTTCCTCTCGTTCTTGTTTTCTTTTTGTCTTGCTTTGAGATGGGGTCTCATGTAGCCCAAGTAGATCTTGATCCTCCGGCCTCCACTTCCCAGGCCTAGGGATTACTGAATCTGAAAACTTGTTTATTCAGTTGTGTACACTATGCATGGCTCTACAATCCTCCTGTTTTTTGAAGAGAAGATTTCTTTTCACTTGTATTTATGTGTATGCGAGTCTGTGTGAGTCTATGCCACATGTGAAGGAACCCATGGGGGCCAGGATAGGGTGTCAGGTCCCCGAAAGCTGGAGTTAAAAGCAGTTGTGAGCCCCCTTACATGAGGGCAGGAACCTAACACGAGTCCTTTGTAAGAGCAGCAAGAGACCTTGACTACAGGGTCATCTTTCTTTTTTTTTTTAACTTTATTATTTTATGTGCATTGGTGTGAAGGTGTCAGATCCTCTGGAACTGGAATTACAGACAGGTGTGAGCTGCCATGTGGGTGCTGGGAATTGAACCCAGGTCCTCTGGAAGAGCAGTCAGTGCTTTTAACCACTGAGCCATCTCTCCAGTCCCCAGGGTCATCTTTCTAGGCACTGTAACTCTCTTCTATGAAAGAAGCAGAGAGTACTGACTCAAAATCACATTCTAGAATCAACCAGTTAGCCTCCTCCATGACTTGGAGTAAGCTACTTACCCTGTGTGTCTCCCCATTTCATTAGCAACATGGCAATACTCGCATAGCTAATATTTGTTGGTAGAGTTGACTTTCATTGATTGGTTGGTTTTTGTGTTGTTTTGTTTGAGACAGGGTTTCTCTGTATAATCCTGGCTGTCCTGGAACTTGCTCTGTAAACCAGGTTGGCCTCAAACTCACAAAGATCCATCCACCTACCTCTGCCTCCTGAGTACTGGGATGAAAGGGCTGTGCTACTCTGCCCAGCTTGTTGGGAGAGATGAGAACTTACGTACAGCATTTGCTACATTACCTGGCCAACCGTGAGCCTTCAAACAAGGCTAACACTGATGTGTTTTGTCCCACTGAGAACTCAGAATCTGGAAAAGACATCTCCAGTTTCAGTGTACTCAACGCTAGCCATAATGTCCTTCATTCAGCTACGGTGTGCAGAGCACAGTGTTAAAGAACATACACTGAAACTGTAAACGAGGGGAAGAGGGTGGGATGCAGCTCAGCTCATCCTTGCCTCATCGAAGGACGTTCAAGGCTCTGGGTTTGATCCCCAGTCCTCAGCACTGGGCAAACAGAACACAGTAACAAAGGATACTACAGTAAGCTTGGACACACAAGATTTGCCAGGAATCTTTCTTTCTCCCTTCTTCATTTCCCGTGTGTGTGTGTGTGTCTGTCTGTCTATCTGTCTGTCGAGGGCAGAGGATAACAATGAGGTTCTTTCTCAATAGCTTTTCCCTTTTTTTGGACAGTTTCACTATGCAGTCCTGGCTGGTCTGGAACTTGTTATATAGATCAGGCTGGCCTTGAACTCACAGAAATCCCAACTGCCTTTGCTCCTGAGTGTACCACCATATCTGGCTTCCAGGCATCTTTCACTGAGCTTGAAGCTTACTGCCTGGCCAGAGAACACAGGGGATCTGACCACTCCTCCACACACCCTCACTATTGATTGGGTTTGCAGCCAGATGTTGAGATGCCTGGCTTCTTATGTGGGTGTTGGGAGCTAAACTCAGGGTTTTTTTGGGGGGGGTTGTTTTTGTTTGTTTGTATGTTTGCTTTCGAGACAGGGTCTCTCTGTAGCTTTGGAGCCTGTCCTGGAACTCACTCAGCAGACCAGGCTGGCCTCGAACTCACAGAGCAAAGCCAGGTTCTTTTTTGTTTTGTTTTGTTTTGTTTTGTTTTGTTTTGCGAAGCAGGGTTTCTCTGGCTTTGGTGCCTGCCTGTCCTGGAACTTGCTCTGTAGATCAGGCTGGCCTTGAACTCATGGAGATCCGCCTGCCTCTGCCTCCTGAATGCTGGGATCAAAGGCGTGCGCCACCATAGCTCAGCTTAAACTCAGGTTCTTATTCTTAAATAGCAAACACTTTTCCCCCTGGTCGTCACCCCAGCCTACCCCAGTATAAACTTTTCCTTGGGTACTTACTAAAGAATATTCTCTTTGATGCTGAACCCGAAACCTGTTCATGTATGAGCCAGAAAGCTGAGTATGGTGATATTGTAGCTTTAATCCCAGTACTCAGGAGGGGAATCTGTGAGTTTGAGGTCAGCCTGGTCTACACGGCAAGTTCTAGGTTAACGAAGGCTACATAGTAAGTCCCTGTCCAAGTAAACTGAAAACACCTGAACATCAGTGAGGGACCCCCAGGATGACCACGGGGAAGCAAGCCAGAGAGCAGGCAGGAAGAGGAACAGGGACAGGCTGCAGAAGGGAGGACTTAGCCAAAGAAACTGAGAGAACCTCTGAGAGTGAGGGTCCATCAGTGGAAAAGGCAGTTAGAAAGCCAAAGGAAAAGAAGAAGCCAGAAAAGGAGAGGATCATCTTGGCCACGCACTGTGGGACATTTCCATAGTCATGACAACGTAAACATCAGTTACCAGTTTAGCTGGAAATGGTGATTTATCTATGCTTGGGAGGAAGGGGGAAAGGCCCTGTAGGGGTAAGTTCTCATCCATCATAACAGGAAATCAATAGAGAAGAGCTAAAGCCAATAAATCAAGGAATAGACACCCATGTATATCATTTAGAGATACGGAAGTCTCCTCCAAAGAAATGGCTCAGAGAGGTAGCCTAAAGGAACGGAACGGAGTGGCTTGGCCACGGTATCTCTTCTATTACAATTCTTCCCACACAAATTGATTATTAATACTGTGTGTTAACTACTTTATCTGCTTCGATAGAGAGGAGCATCTTCTTTTGTGATCCTTCAGGTGAGGCTGTGTCTTGTCCAGTACGATGGGGGTCACGTTTGGGCTGCTGAGGACAGACAGTGAGCACGGGGTGTATTACATAGTCTCATGATCAGGGGAGAGTGGGTCAGAGGAGCACTTAGGAAATGACAGTCCTTGGCAGTCACACTGCCTCCTGCCTCTGCGGTACATGACAACCTCTGGATACAGACAAATGGACACCATGTGAATGACAGCCGGATGGGCTGGGACAACCCTCCCCCCCCCGCACCCCACATCCTGGCTAGAATCGGGGTGAGGACCCATGAAAGCCCAGCTGGGTATCAGAAGCTCTGCTTCAGAGGCTACCTGGAGAGGGACCGACGCCGGACAGACGGCTATCACGTGTTCATCATTTTCTCTTGTGGGGGCCGTGTCAGAAAGAGAAGATTTAGAGGCTGTCAGGGTGAGGGTCAGAGGTCAGCTGGGGTCAGGAAGTCTATTTCATTGAGGTCACTTTCGTCTCCTTTCAATCTAATGAAGCCATTATTGGTGAAAGCAAGTGCCTGGCGTCTTGCTCTGTGAAGCAGGACCAGCATGGGGAGTAGATGAAAGTCCCCCGGCTAGTCCTCCTGCCAACTCAACAGGCCTGCGTGGAGAGAGGGGCACAGCCCTGATGGATGTAGGAAGCACTGGTCCCTGCAATGGGATGAGGCTGACAGCATGGGGCGAGGACAGATTGCTTCTCATTACAGTCAGCGATGGAGTCTCTCTTCACACACACACGGCTGCAGGATTTCAGTTCTGGAAGACACATCTGTCACCACTGAATCCAACTCTCATTTCTGTCTTAAAGAATAAACCTGGTCTTTGGCTGAGTGAGCATGGTGGCTTGCCTTTATCCCAGCACTCAGGAGGAAGAGGCAGGTGGGATCTCTGAGGTCAAGGCCAACTTGGTTTACACAGAGAGACCCTGACTCAAAAATAAACAAACACCTGTGATAGTCTCTCAACTATCATCTCTGTTCTCTCAGAGATGAACAGGCTGGAGGTATGTGCATCCTGTATCAACCCAGGCTTGCTGTCTGCCTCTGTCTAGAAAGGGATCGACCAAGGACAGGAATTTGACCTCTCTGCTCCCTGCTGTGTCCCCAGCATTTCACACAGTGCCACCTGATACAAATTAGATGCTCAATAAGGATCTGTTAGGTGAGTCAACTGATGAACTGCACACATCATGTTCCCTTTTTGATGACATTTTACTGTGTGCACGTGTGTTTGTGTGTGCATGTGCATGTGTGTGTGTCTTTGTGTTCAGCAATGCTATGGCACCCATGTGAAGGTCACAGGACAACTTGCAGGTGTTAATTTTGTCTGCCATGTGGGTCTTGAGGGTTGATATTAGGTCATCAGGCTGGACAGCAGGTGATTTACCTACTAAACATTCCCGATGGCCTCTCCACTGTTTTTAGTTTTGAGATAGGGCCTCATTACTGGCCCTGGCTGTCCTGTAATTCATTTTGTAGACCAGGCTGGCCTCGAACTCACAAAGATCTACATGCCTCTGCCTCCCGGGTGTTGGGATTAAAGATGTGTACTTCCATACCTTCCACTGGTAATCTTCTTCTTCTTCTTCTTCTTCTTCTTCTTCTTCTTCTTTTTTTTTTTTTTTTTGTGAGTTTTTTGGGACAGGGTTTCTCTGTAGCTTTGGAGCCTGTCCTGGAACTAGCTCTTGTAGACCAGGCTGGCCTCGAACTCACAGAGATCCACCTGTCTCTGCTTCCCAGGTGCTGGGATTAAAGGCGTGCGCCACCACTGCCTGGCTCCACTGGTAATTTAAATTTTTTTTTTTTTTTTGTCTTTTGAGACAAGGCTTCCTTCTACAGTCCTGTCTGTTCTGAAATTCACCCAGGCTGGCCTCAGACTCACAGAGACCTGCCTCTGCCTCCCAAATGCTGGGATTAAAGGTGTGTGCGGCCACACCCGACTTCTCTATTTCAAAATAACAATTACATATGTGTGTGTGTACGTGGGTGCATGTGTGCTATAGTACACATGTGGACATCAGAAGATACCTTTTGGAACTTAACCCTCATGGTTCCCAGCAAACAAGCACAAATCAGTAGGCTAGGAGGCAGGTTTCTTGCTGACCCATCTTCCAGACCCCTTTCTTGATGAAGCACAGAGCGCTGTCACACTGCACAGGAAACGTAAGTAATACACTGCTTTCTGGATAATACTTTAACTGGGTTTTTTTTTTTAATGGCAAGTTCTCAAATACAGCAAATGATGACCTTGAACTCCTGAAACACACACACACACACACACACACACACACGTCTTCGTGTTCACAGCACTGAGATCACGGAATGCTCCTGTGTGAGAAAACTTTTCCTGGGAAGGCACAACACACTCATCTACTCATCCCAGATAGGGAGACCATGATGAACCAAAGTACAGATATCACCACAGCTCACCAAAGTCAACTTGGTAAACCAATAAGTTTTACTGGGGCTACTTAGAGGAGGACTATAGGTGAGGGGTTACTTACAGGGGCAGAAATGACCGAATGACAGCTGCATCACCATGGCCCATCATCACTCATAGCTGACAGCTCACAAAACTGGGGAACCTGGAGCACACCCGGCAGCCGGCAGGCAGCTCAGCAGGTTGAAGAGTATCCTTTCCAAGGGGCTCCCTTGGTCTAAATCTCTTGCAGAAAGCTGACTGGTTTCTGCTTCTCCCAGGCAGCTGTCTGGCCTCAGAGACTTCTTTGCTTCTTTGTTTACTGGAGCAGGGAGAGTATTGGTGAATCCAGTCAGTTTCAGGGCATTCTTGAAGCATTTCTTTTAGTTGTTTACCTTCCTGTTTCAGGAGCTCCCCTGCGGAAGGGAATGTTTTGATCTGGGAAGAAACTGTTAAATAACACACTCACCACCGTACCAGGCTTACATGGTCCTGGGGACCAAGCTTAGAGCGCTGCACATGCTTGTAGGCGCTGCCCTACATCTCCAGCCTCACCGGTTTGCTTTAAAGCATGGGCGATGTATCAAAGCTCCTAAGGAGCTGGCATCTTTTCCTGTTTTGTTTTGTCTTTTTGAGACACTGTTCTCATGTAGCCCAGGCTAGCCTTGAGCTTCATACTCTTCTGCCTCCCTGTCTCAGAGTTACTGGGATTTACAGATATACACACATGCGCGCTTGTGTGTGTGTGTGTGTGTGTGTGTGTGTGTGTGTTCTGCCTCCCAGTCTCAGAGTTTCTGCCTCCCAGTCTCAGAGTTACTGGGATTTACAGATATACACACATGCCCTTGTGTGTGTGTGTGTGTGTGTGTGTGTGTATGTGTGTGTGTTCTGCCTCCCAGTCTCAAAGGTACTGGGATTTACAGATATGCACAAGTGCACTCGCATACACATGTGTGTGTGTGCACAGCTGGTGGGACAGGTATCTTGTGGGACACATTGGGGGAATGTTTTTTTTACGAGGGCACGGTATCATTTCTGTAGTAGATGGCCAGGGCTTTTCACTCAGCTCTTCCGGGAAGAGAATTTACAAAGATAGCTGAGGAAAATGAGGATTAGGACTATTTTGATGATGTATCTTATTTCAATTCAAATTTATTCAGGCTGGGTATGTTGGCTCACACATATAATCCTAGTACTCAGGATGCTGAGGCAAGAGGATTGATGTGAGTGTGAGATCAGCCTTGGAAAGAAAAGAATAATAGTCCATTGAGGAAAGTCTACCTGGGTGATTTCCACAGCCTAGCTACTGCCTTAGGTAGTAGACAGTTTGGGGGGAAAAACCATATGAATTTATAAATTGTATCTGCTAACATTATAGATTCAGGACAGTGCCATATCACATGCCTATGGATGTAAAATAATATTGTAACTGCTTTATAAAACATAGTAGTGAGCATGTTTTATCAGAGTTGGGATTTTAATTTATTTTATATATAGGTGCTTTCCCTGCATGTACATCTGTGTACCGCATGTATGCCCATGCCCGGTGCCAGCAGATGCCAGAAGAGGGTGTTGGATCCCCTGGGACTACAGTTAGAGATGGCTGTGAATCACCCAGCAGGTGCTGGGAATCGAACTCCAGTCCTCTGGTAGAGCAGGCATCTCTTCAGCCCCCATGCCCAGTTTTATGAGGGCCTGTGTATTGAGCCCAGGCCTTGGCTCTAGGGCTCAAACTCAGGGCCATGTGCATCCTAGGTAGACACTCGCCCAGCTGAGCAGCATCCCCATTATAATAGTAGTGACTTAAGGAATTAAAAACCACATGCCAGGTACTGTTGTATGATGTTTTACTCTTCTGCTTTTTGGGGATCCTTCCATCCAGCTCCTAAATAAATCACACACAGAGGCTTATTCCTAGTTATGATTGACTAGCCTTAGCTTGGCTTGTTTCTTGCTCACTTTTCTTAAATTATCCCATCTACCTTTTGCCTCTGGACTTTTATCTTTCTCTATTTCTGTATACTTTTCTGTACTTTTCTCTTGTGTAGCTGGGTGGCTGGCCTGATATCCTCCCTTCCTTGTTCTCTTGTTTTGTTCCTCTTTCTCGTCCTTGTTTTTTCCTTTTATACTCTCTGCCTGCTAGCTCTGCCTGTCCTTGCTTCTGCCGTACTATTGGACCATCAGGTGTTTTAGACAGGCATAGAATCACAGTTTCACAGTTAATCAAGTGCAACTAAACAAAATCACACACACCTGAAAACAATATTCCCCAACAAGGTACTATTTTGGAAACATTCTCTTGGAATACCTAGTCCTTGCCTTTCATTCTCACAACGTCTCTGAGCACCAAGGTATTCTCATTATCTCCGCCGGGCAGGGCGGAAGCCAAGGCACACAGAGAGTAAGAAAGTTGTCCCAGATCACAGAGTTGTAACAAACACGGGCAATGTCAACGCACCTGTGCTCTCAGGAAAGCACAAAGGTGGGTGTGGTGGGCATGCCTGGAATCTCAGCACGTGGGAGACGCAGGCAGAGAATTAGGACTCCAAAGTTATTCTTGGCTATACAGTCCGCCTGAGGCCAGCGTGGGCTACAGGGAACCCTGCTGCTTCAAAACAATAATTTAAAAAGTGCTTTTCAGCCAGGTGGTGGAGGAGCAGGACTTTGGTCCCAGCATTTAGGGGGCAGAGGCAGGCAGATCTCTGTGAGTTCAAGGCCAGCCCAGTCTACAGAGAGAGTTCCAGGAGAGCCAGGGCAGTTGCATAGCAAAACCTTGTCTCGAAACAAACAAACAAACAAACAAAAAAATTCAAAACCAAAAAACAAAAGGTGCTTTTCAATAATTGAACAAATTAAAAATTATTAGTAAATAAACTGTTATATTCAAAGTTATTATCTTTCTTTATGAACACGTGAGTTGGCTTGAACATTGCTTTTTCCTAAAGGTGAGCTTGCAATGCCTGCAGTGCTGACAGAATCATTTACTGCTAGAAATTTCCTCTTCAGTATTCAAGAAACATTCAGGGCTGGAGAGAAGGCTCCGTGGTTAAGAGCACAGATTCTTCTTCCAGAGGACCTAAATTTGGTTCCCAGAACCCACATTTGTGACTCACAACTACCTGTAATTACAGCTCCGGGGAATCCAACATCCTCTTCTGGCTTCTGAGGGCAGCAGTACATGTATGGTGTATAAATACACATAAATACAAATATAACAAAATAAAATGTAAAAGAAAAATTGAGCCAGGCAAGGTGACACACACCTGTAATCCCAGTTTGAAGGAGGCAGAGGCAGGAGGATTTCAATGTGATTTCAGGCCAGAATGTGCCATGTAGCAAGGCCTTGTTTTAATAAAAAGCAAAAATAAAGTCAGGTGGTGGTGGCACATGCCTTTAATCCCAGCACTCAAGAGGCAGAGGCAGGCGGATCTCTGAGTTTGAGGCCAGCCTGGTCTACAGAGCGAGTTCCAAGACCACCTGAGGTATTAAACAGAGAAACTCTGTTTGGAAGAAAAAGCAAAAATAGCCGGGCGGTGGTGGTGCACGCCTTTAAATTAATCCCAGCACTCAGGGAGGCAGAGGCAGGCGGATCTCTGTGATTTTGAGATCAGCCTGGTCTACAAGAGTTAGATCCAGGACAGGCTCCAAAGCTACAGAGAAACCCTGTCTTAAAAAGAAAAGCAAAAATAAAGATTTTATTTGCCTCATGTGTGCCAGGGGACATTCAGGCTTTCTGGGAAGGATTTGGAGGCGAGAACAAAGGAAGTTCTCAAGGCAGGAAACCGGGAAGTGTTTTCAGCACCAAGGACAGAGCCACAGATTCCCTCAGGACCCTGGACAGAGCAGCTGATCGAGCCTGCGGGGGAACCCAACCACGTTGGGGTCACCAAGAGAAACCTGAGCGCTCGCCTCGTTTTCCTACGTCCCTTCAGAAGACCTCAGCCACCGCCTTCTGAAGCTCAGGAGAAGAGGTATAGGGAGTAGATATCGTAAAGGTGCTGCCTAACGGGCGCGGGCTATGCAAATAGATGGCTTCGGCTGTTACACTCCGAAAAGATTTGCCAGTCCTAGTTGGGAATAGGGCACTGTTAATGATATTTGCGTTTTTTTAGCTAAGTAACAGAAGGCTCACCAGAGTCTTTTTTTTTTTAATCCTCCAAAGTTCTATCTCATTCATTTCACGCTCAAAACTTTAGTCTCGTGCAAAACACTTCGTAGGGAAGAGGAAAATTTTCTTCATAGTCACTGATTCTCCTATCTTCCATTTCCCTACCCCGTTATCTTTTTTCTCATTCTCAGATGCACACGTGCCCATGAGTGTACACCAACACGCGCAAAACTGCAGCGTGTGAACCACAAGAGATTCTGCACATTCATGGAGAAGACTGAATTCAGGGTAAGCGGATGCCCCTGAAAGCAGGCTCTGTCCCTTTAAATGGGTTGTAGCTGTGGGGGAGGGGAACTGACCGGAGCTGGCATTGTCCAGTTTGAACTGAGCACCGGAAGTGAAGGGGCAGGGCCAGGGCCGTGCACTGAGCCCCGGGCCATTGTCCATCTCTGACCAGGGCAGTGGCCACCCCCCGGTCCACCCTCTTTATCTTCTAGTAGGGAGTTTACCTCTTCAAATGAGAAATCTCCCTATCCAGTCCTTCCACCAGCCACGCTACCCGGAGGGGAGTGCAATTTAGGAAGGTGACTGAGAGCAGGAGGGTCTGGGAATCAGTGTCCCGGGTACTGGAGGAAGTGCCTCCACCCACAATATTACCCTCTGCCAGCTAGGGATGGGACAGAATGGGACGCGCCGGACAGGATGAGGAGGCAGCTATCACAGAGGACACTCTTCCAGGCTTCCCCCTTGCTCTCCCAGGAAGCTCTCCACCTAGGACCAACTTTAGATGCAGGCTGGAAAGGAAGCAAAGGATTCTTTGCACAAATCAACTAGCAGCTTGTTTCTGATTGGGACAAACCCAGAGGAACTGATGTTGAGACTTGGAGATGGAGACATCTAGTTGTAGTCAGAGGCAGGCTGAGTTTGAGAGGCAGCGCCTAGGTCAAGAGAGATCAGCTCTGTGGGGTCTCCTGCCGCCTCCCTGCACCCATATCCTGGCTTCTTAGTGCCCAGAACTCCAGGTCTATCTAAGCACACGGGGGTGGGGGGTGAGAGCAGGTCAGCGCCAAGCAGCCGGGTCAGCTCAGAGGCCTGAGGGGGGAAGAGGGGGGAGGGGCGCTGAGGGGCTGGGGGAGGGGGAGGGCTCATCCATTTCTCCCTTGACAGGTGGTTTGTGTTTCTGATTGGACAGCGCCAACAGGCTCACACCTCCCTCCCCCAACTCTCTGGAATGTATAATTATCTGCCCGGGGGGGGGCGGGGGGAGTGTGTGTGTGGTCACGTGGTTATAAAACTTCCCCCCCCGTCCCCCACCTGTGTGTGTGGTCACGTGGTTATAAAACTACTCCCCCCCCAAGTCCCCCACCTGTGTCTGCTTTAGGTACCCTCATTGAGTCCTCAAAGTGCAGTATCCTAAATTCTGGGGTACTAAAGACTCCTAGGGCAAAAGATCCCCATGTCCAGATATGCGTATGTGGAGGGGGTGTCAAATCTCAAGGTTCTGGGAAGGGACACCCCTGAGGTGTCAGAGACCAGAGCAGTGGGGGAGGGCGGGAGCCAGAGCCGGAGGGAAAGGGAGGGGTAATGAGAGAGGGGAGGGGAGGGGGCTGCCCGCGGGGGGTTGGGTCATTGTCTTTTAGAATTTGGGAGCCTTTGAAAAGCCGTGGGCCCTCCCACCGCTATTGTGCGGGGGAAGATGTAGCAGCCTCTTCTCCGAACCACCCCTTTGCCTCCGGACTTCTTTGGGGCCAGCAGCCGCCCGACCTGGGGCCCGGGGCCACGGGCTCAGCCGACGACCATGGGCTCGGTGTCCAACCAGCAGTTTGCAGGTTCGAGCTTGCGATTCAGCGGGCACACCTTAGGGTGCAGGGCGCCCAAGAGCTAAATAGAAGGGAGGTGGGAAAGTGTCCCACGGACTTGCCCGCGGGACCCCAAGTCCCTGCGGCCTCCTGCTTCTTGGGGCCATCTCTGGAGCAGGGAACCCTGGTGTTCCAGTGGCTTGCGCGCCGAGTCTGTGGGGGCGGAGGGAGAGAAGAGGAGGGGCCTGTCCCGCCGCGTGTGCACGGGCAACATGTTGTGGGAAGACATGCAAAACTTTCGGGGCATCAGCATCCTCGGTGTAACCTTGGGGAGGCAGCCTGGACAGGTTTCTTCTTACCAGCTGTTTGGTAGCTGCCTCCTCCTGGGTGTCTATCCGCGGGCTCAACACTGAGATCTCCCAGACGGGTCCCTGAGAGGGCCCTGCGATGGCTTGGCCCCCAGCTGATCACCTGGCCCTCCCTGTCTCCAGGTGGTTGCGCCAAGGCAGCGGAGAAGGCGCCGGAGGAGGCGCCGGCTGACGCGGCTCGGGCGGCAGACGAGCCGCAGCTGCTGCACGGGGCCGGCATCTGTAAGTGGTTCAACGTGCGCATGGGGTTCGGCTTCCTGTCCATGACCGCCCGCGCCGGGGTCGCGCTCGACCCCCCGGTGGACGTCTTTGTGCACCAGGTGAGACTGATTCTGGTAACTTTGCTAGGAAAAAGAAAAACTGGGTGTTATATGTATGGGCTTGGCTGATGGCCGTTCCTGTTGGATTGAAGGCGATAAAGGACACTCATTGTGCGTCTGCCGGGACGCCCCAATTTTGAGTTTCGAGTAACTATGGTGGAGCAAGGAGGAGGCACCACTGATTACCAGCACCCCCTCCCCGCCCCCTTCCGGGAACCCCTCCGGCTTACCACGTGTCTATTACCTCTTTCCCCTGGGAAGGGAGCAGGGGGCAGGGAGGTGACCCCATGTGGCAGAAACTAAGGTTGTATTGTGCTTGCTGGTGGGGGAGGGCGAGCAGGCCAACCAGGGAAGCACATGCAGGGCTTGAATTGGGCGCTAGCCCCTTGAGTTCTGAAGGTCTGAATGTAGCTTACAGGGCAGGGGAGTGTGGGGCTAATTTGCCACCCTACCCACGGGCATGAACCTGCGAAGTCAGGCTCTTCCCCAGTTTTAAGTGCAGACCTAAGTCAGGTGGCCACCCAAAAAGCCAGGTTCTGTGGCCAGAATAGGTTTGGCACATCCCGGAAGGATGAACATGTGAGCTGAAAAGCTCCCCTAGAAGGCTCGTTCCAGTTCAGGACCGGCAGGCGCCTCTGCTGTCCACCAGGTCTTGCCAGGAAGGAAAACGTTAGCCGAAGCCTTCATTCCTGGCGGGGCCAGTCTAGGAAGGAGACTTGGGTCGGTGCAATCCCAAGTTCTCAGTTAAAGAAGGGCAGCGCAGTGGGGAGTGAAATTCAGTGTCGAGGGGCAGGCAGTGGAAGGAGGCTGGCCTCTTGCCCTATTCTCCTCAGTTTGGCATTTATGGCCCCAGACAGCCATTGATTGCTGTCCCTAACATTCCTAACCCTAAATAGTAGAGTCTTCAGGTTCTCTCCTTACTCGCCTTTATCTCTCAGCACCCGACGGTTGTTCAAGTGTTCCCCGAGCCTCGGTGGTTAAGAGGTTCCTGCTACCCTGCCTCCCACATTAGTGGTTAAGGCTGGACCAGGAGAGAAGAAATTGCTAATCCTTGGCCCTGGAGCTTGACACCCGGTCCGGGCAGGGAGGGGTTACTTCAGGGAGGTTAGCTTTAGGAGCTGTGGGGGAGGGGAAAGGAGGATGTGGGGATTAAGAGTTGGAGCCTGAGGGATGGCGTTCTTGAGGGGGAGGGGTGGGGAAGGAGATGCTGGACCGACTGGTTGGAGACTGCAGTGAAGACTGCACACTGCCCTCCAGTCAGGAGGTTGATGAGGGGAAACTAGATAGATTTGGGTTGAAGGAATTTTGGGACCAGCTCTCTGCTCTGCTGTTGGTGTGCTAGGGTCGCTGGGCTTCTGGGACCTGTGTTTAAGGGACCTACAGCGGTACCTTTAGCTACTTCTTTGAAATACCAACCCCAACACACTACCACCAGGCTGCTCCTTTCTGGATGGTGGCTTTGTGCCCCCCCATCTCATTTACATATGTGAATGATAACTCCCAGGAAGTAATTGTGAGAGAGAAGGGAATTGGCCTCTTTAGATCTATTAAATCACTTTATTGCAGGAACCTACCTTGAATGGCCCTCCTCCGCGGGTGGCAAGCCGCCCCCACTCTCCCCGTTTATCAGATCACAGAGATTCAGATCTCTCCTGGTCTGGAGATGGGCTGGACAGCTTTCCCAATTCTGGAGGGCTGGGATATAAATGAGGTACAAAGCTTTCTTGACTTCTTCCAAAGGCTAGGGCTCCTTGGTGGTGGAACAAATCGGAGAGCTGTGCCTCAGACTCAACCTTAGGATCATAGCAATTGGGACGCTGTAGCATGCCACTGGGGGGAGCAGCAGTCAGTACAGAGCTGCTTGGAGAGCTATGTCCACCAGCCCAGATTGGAAGTTTTTGTGTGTTTGGTTTTCTATTTTCTTTCTCCTTCTCTTTTTTTGGATACAGAATTTCACTGTCTAACTGGCTGGCCTGGACTTTGCTCTGTAGATCAGGCTGGCCTCTTAACTCGATCTGCCTGTCACTGCCTCCTGGATGTTGGGACGGAAGGCCCCATCTCCTGGCTGGCTCCCATATTTGAAGAAGTTCCTCCCTAACCTCCACTCTCCCGTCACAGTAATTGGTGTTTTACCGCAGCCTGCTGTTGCTAGGGCTGGTCCCACGCTCCAGCATAATTTAGGCTGGTGGCATAGAGTTTATCTCTATGCTGGAGGAATGTTGTAGATACAGGTAATCTCTGAAACTTGTTTACTTCAGGAGAGTGTCCACGAAGCAGAGAAAGAAGTGTTTAATGGAACTTTTTGTTCTGGCCATGGGGTGGAAGGGAAGGAGCTCAAGATGACATTTGTCATGCCATGGAATGGGAGGGGATCAGGATCAGCCCTTCCAAGAGTGAGGTGACAGGGTTCTCAACACCCTGTTAGAGACCGCCCTTGTGCTGAGCCACGTGCCATACATTCTTATATTTTGGGACTGCAGCTTACACTGTAGTCCAGGCAGGCCAAGTTGACCTATAGTTTGGGGACACTCCTTTGCTTTGACCTTTCCTATGTCTGATCTGCATATACCTCATCCTGTTCTCAGGAGAAGAGTAGGCAGATCAGGGCCTATGATTCAGGTTTCTCTAATACCCATTAGGTTCGGCCATAGGTCCTTTTAGATCTTGAAATCTATGTCTGGAAATTGATTAGATTAGTCTCCGTATCTTGCCAGATATCTCTTGGAAGGCAGAATAACTTCTGATTGAGAAACAGCAAGATAAGTCATCAAAATGGTTGGGAAGTTGCTGACCACTTTTAAGTTTTGATTTAAGTTTGTTTTTTTTTTTGTGGCTCAAAATGTAGACCATCAAGGTTTATAGGAAGTATTGGCTTTCAGCAGCTTTTCAGAACATAGTTTTTTGCTAAGGCAGTCTCTTGTAGCACAGGCTAGCCTCAATCTTCCTGTGTATCTATCTCCAGTGTTGGAATTGTAGGTGTGCACAGCTACCATCTGGCCCATGTGAAGACTATAATGAACTTAGTTGGGTTTGGACAAAAATTAAACATTGACACAGAAATTGAAGCTAAAATTGCTTAAACCACAATGACTTAGACCTACACAACATACCTGAGGGAGGGTCTAGGATACCACAGTTGGGTTGTGGGGCAGTGTGTAGGATCTTGCCTTCCTGGTTTATAACATTGCATGGACTGACCATTTTGAATGTCCTTTCAAGAGAAAAACTTGACTGTCTAGTGATTTTTATACTATATTCTTGATCTAAATGAACGACTGTGGAAATGAAAACAGATGAAGGGATCTTGAGAGGACCCTGGAGGGTCAGGAGTAGGCGAAGTGTTTTCCCCAGAGGAGACTAGAGGGAAGGCAGGAGAGGAGGCTGCTTTCTTTCTGGGCTGATTACGATGGCTTGGCAGCGTATAGTGTGCCACGAGTATTTGTGGGGTACATGTTGACAACTTACAACTCCGAACTCCAGAACTTTGGCTTTATTAAGATCATTTTGGAATCAAGCCCAGGAACACTACCTGGCATTCCATGTCAGTGGGAAAAGGTGGCTTAAAAATACGGGTTTTTGTAGAGTTGGTATAAAGAAGCCCATGTGTTATTTTGGCATTCTGGAATATTTGGTGTCCTCGTTGAGGCGGCATGCTTCCAGAGAACATCCTGGGTAATACTTTGCACCGTCCCAAGCAAAGCTTCCAATATGGCAAATGCCTTGTGAATGGTGAGATTGTTGCCTGCACTATCAGTGGTTTCCAGGGTGTGAGGCACACATAGCCAGGACTCAAACATTCTTTTTTTTTTTTTTCTTTTTTTTTTGAGAAACTTACATCTGCATGAAGAACAGCAAGCCTGTGTAGTCCAAGCCTGGGAGGTTTCAGCAGGAAACGTTCATAATTGTACAGACCTTTTAATCATGATTTCACGTTGCTATTAGAAACCAGTATGATGGCTTTTTTTCTTCTATGGTTTTGGCATAAACTTCAGGAAGCTTTTCATTCCCGTTTGCACCCTGCACTCCTTGCTCATAGCCAAGGATCGGGGTTGGACAGGAAGAGAGCTTCCTGTCCTTGCATCTCCAGCATCTTGAGGAATGGAAGGGCCAAGAAAACCACCATGAGGAAGGAGCCTAGTTATAGGTGTGCTGACAGTTCCCCTCCGTTCAGAGCCTCGCGCAGGCTGATACCCCATCTGGTGGAGAGCTGCGGAGGAGCATTTGTTCTGGGCTGCTGAGCAGAGAGAGGTGAATGGCAGCTGACCTTAGAACATTAATGATAACAAGCTCTGTGCCTCTACCTGCGAGGCTTGGGTGAAACCTTGATGCCAGAGTGTCGCCACGGTGCTGAATCTTTCAAATTAAAAGGCATTTTCGGAGTTTAAAAGCACAGCTAGAAGAAAAGATGTCCAACTTGCCTTTATTGGACCTTACTACCTAGCACGATCAGACTCGTGGCAGTTCTTTCTTGATACTATGATCAAGGTGTTTATTTTATCTGTAGTCCTTCCTTGGAGCTTCTGTCCCAGGCACTCCCTCTGGCTGGCTCACCCAAATACATACTGGGCTAGTCTCCTCACTTCGTTATGTTTTCTGGTCAGACTTCTCCACTTAAGCGCCTCGCTAACCTTCAAGGTGTTTATGAATCTTCTGGTTGTAATGCTGCATGATTCTGACAGGAGTGCTTAGCACCCTGCTCAGTCTAAAGTGGGCATTGATATGTATTTTGGTTACTCAACCTAGAATTGGTCAGAGACGTGCATGGTGTCACCCAAACCTGGACTGTCCCAAGGTGCTGGAAAAGAGAGAAACCCTTCATTTGGTCCTGGTCAATTGGGTGGAATACGATGAAATTCTCCCACAAAGAAAGAAGCAGAGTGAAATGGTTTGTGTAAGCCACAAGAGACAGGATAGTCATAGCTCAATCTGACCCTTTATTTACTGTTTTTGGTCCACATTTCTTAGATGATTTGGGATGTGTGGGTTTAGTCAGGTGTTGATACTTGAGTGGGGTATTTGATGTGGTGGTGGGTGGGGGTTCCTCAAAGGACAGAAGGAGAAGCCAGGAAGTGTGTAACCGAGAGGAGCAGCGTGGGGGAGGAAATGCTGTAACTCCCCCACCCCCAGCAGTGGCCCCCGCACACTGCCCACATGACTAACTCCAACAGGTTGGAGAAAGGAAAATGGGATTCCTGGCCCTCTTCCCCTTGAAATATTTATCTGCTGCGGGAAGGATTTGACAGAAGGCGCCCTAGGGGAAGCGTCCTCTTTATTAGTCCGTCCTGGAGGTACAGGGAGGGTGCTGGGGGGGGGGAGGGACGGAGAGAAGACGGCTGTTAGTTGACTTCCCCTTCCTGGGGTCTGACTGGAGCAGAGGTTCTGAAGCCATTCCTCTCACCCCGACCATAGTGTAGAGGAAGGAAGGAACTGGTCCGATTTGAATGTGGGGGAGGGTGGGAGAGAGCCATCCTAGGGGGATCCGTGCCTTGGAACTCCAGGAATCCGACCACCAGAACCAACCAGTGTCAACCCTTTGTTCCCTGGGGCTGGGTTCTATTGGGGGAGCTCAAGTCATGCCCCTCCCCCCCGGGGCCTTTGCTTTTTTTTTTTTTTTTTTTGCTTTTTTTTTCTTTCTTTCTTTCTTTTTTTTTTTTTTTGAGGGGATGGGGAGAGAGGCGGGGCCCTGCTTTGTGTGTGGTTGGGGGTGGAAGAAGAATTTTCAGGCTCCTTTTAGATGCTGGCCCTGGGAGTCTGGCTTGGTGGGGCTGCACACTGATTTACCTATCTGATAAGGGAAGAATTCAAACTATGTTTTAGAAAGGAGTGGGGGGAGGGGTGGGCAGCCACCCCTGGAGACCACCAGTTTAAATCCTGCCTAGCCTTTCTGTTGAGGTGCTTGCAGGGGCAGTCTTAAGCGGATCTCTAGTGGTGGAAGAGCTGAGGGGGTCAGTCAGTCACATTGCCTTACCATTTATACATCCCCCTTAGTCCCCCTTGGTCTCACAAGGTCTTAAGAGTGGGTAGAAGAGGGAAGTTGTTCTCCCTAAGCTGGATCTCAGAGAGGGGCTGGGTTGTTTTTTGCTTGTTTGTTTTTTGTTTTGAGTTCCCAAGAATGCTTAGTAATAAAAACAAGAGTTAATCTGAGAATCCCAACACTTGGCTCTTACTAGTATATCCGGCTCCATCTAGCCTGAAAGTAAGATATTTGGTTCCCCTAGAGGATTTCACATGGCTGGTGAAGTGTTAGCTGCTTTTCATGTGTAAAACCTCACAGCCTCACCATGAAGTCAGGGTATACTCCATTTTACAAACGAGAAAGGAGGGAACGAGCTCCTAAACTCAGTTCTTCTTAACCAGCTACCTGCTGGATCACAGCTGGAATCTCCCACCCAGGGAGAAGGCAGTGTGTTGGTCTGACTCCCCAAGTACCTCCCTAGCTAGCTCCTCTTGGTTTCTGTGCAGTGGGTGCCGAGAGGTGGGTCCTTTTGAACATTGTCATACTTTCATTTCCTTTTAAGTTTTATTTCCCCTTGCTCACATCAGATTGAGGCAGTGGGTTATGAAGTCACTGTCCCTGCCTGTTCCTGTGGGTGTGAAGCACTAGGAGAGACCAGGGTAGAGTATGCTTAGCATATGTGTGATTTCGGTTCAATCCCAAGCACCCCTTTATAAAAAGTGAAAGAATATATCTTCTGTGATGCAATAATTACAAATAGTCATGAAGTAGTTAATGCAAGTTTAGTAAGTCCATGCCCTTCAGAATCTGGACTTTGGGCTGAAATGTCCTGCTTGCTTTATGATATCTACTCTGGACCTCTATCTGTTCCAGCATTCAGGAGGCTGAGGTGAAAGATCTCCAGTTCAAGGCCAGCCTGGACTACACGCACAGAGCAGGATAGACACCACTTAAAAAACAAGCAGATCTCTGAGTTCTAGGCCAGTCAAGGCTACATATGAGACCCCGTCTTAAAAAGAAAGAAAAAAAAGGAGAAATCAGGACTTACCTATTTTGCTGAGGACACTTAAGGCCAAATTGATAAATGAGGTTGCCACGGATGAGCCTGGAGGATGGGTTTGGTGCCCGAGTCTGGTCTTCTTCACCAACACCTTGATGGAGGTTTGGTTTGTGTGATATCAACTAAATTAAAACAAAAGCTAGGTCGGATGCTGGTGAGGCACACCTTTAGCAGAGGCGGGCAGATCTCTGAGTTCAAGGATAGCCAGGGCTTCACAGAGAAACCCTGTTATGAAAAAAAAAAAACCCAAAAATAATTCCCCCAAAAGTTAGAATGAGGAATTTGTGCCCCACCTGGCTAATAGGTTTTTTTTTTTCCTCTCATTTTTTTCTAGAGTCCTAGTGTGAAGTATTCTACCAGCTAGAATACCAGTGGACCTTTTTAATGCTCTGATGGTCCTGGCTAGGTGCACAGCGGTCCCTTTTGTTTCTCTGAGCTCATGTACTTTTCCTGTGCTTGTCTGCACGTTGTGTGTTTGTGTGTTGGCAAGAGGGTCTCTAGATAACCATCTGTGTAGATCAGGCCGGCCTTAGATACACTGCCTCTGCTGGGGTCAAAGGAATGCACTACCAAGGTAGTATTTTTTCTCTTGGGAAGTGAGAGCCACTGACTGCTATATGAGCACACTCTACCATGGAGTCCCGTGTTCTAGATGACGACCTTTTGATGGAATTACACGCTGAATTGTTTAGTTCCAGCTGTGTAGAGACTGTTCTGGGAAGTGCTGCCTCCTGAACTAAAAAACAGTAGGTCTGGTCTGTGCTAATTGTGGCAACCGTGAGCATGGGGGTCCGGGTGCCTTTTTAAAGGAGCCGGACTCTAAGTCTTTATTTCGTGATCATCATTCCCAATCAAGTAGTTAACCGTTGTTTCCTTGTTGCTGGGTGAGCACACGTGGCCCCAGCTGCTCAAGAGGCAGGAGACTTTGGAGCCGACAAATCTGAGAGCAGTTTGGGCAACACAGGTGTCAAAAGATAAAAATCTAACTCATTGCTGTGGAATCCGTGTGGAATTATGGCACTTTGGAGGCCGAGGCAGGAGAATCATGAATTTGAGGCCAGTATGAACAGCATAGTGAGACCCTGTCTCAAAAACCAGAAACCCATACTTCATTAATTCATCCAAAAATGTACCCAGATGAGGTACCAAAATGTGGCATGAACAACAAAACCTATTGCTTTTGTATTTTTTTGCGTATGCCTGCGTGTATATAATACACATGCCCCATGTGGAGGTCAGAAGACCACGTCTGTCCTTCCATCTCATGGGTCCCAGAGACTGAGCATACTAAATTTTCAGGCTTGGCAACAACTGGCTTTACCCACTGAACCACACCCTGCCAGCTTCCTTTCACTCACTGTGTTCTGACCTTGAAGAAGCTGTGCAGCCCAGGCCGGTCTCCAGTAGTGCTTTCGTCCAGGCCTTCTGAGTGCTGACATAGTGGGGTGGTTAGAGGTGTACCACCATACCTGGTACACTTGTAATGTTTAGTTTTCCCCCAAGTAGTAGCTTCTTGTAGATTTGTCTGATTGTATCTGACTTTTTGTTTCTCTGTTTTGAGACCATGCTGGCCTTGAACCTGCCTTCCTCCTGTTTCAACCTCCATCCTGAGCCTTGAGATTAGTGCTGTGTCATAATGCTGGCTTGCCATTCTTTTTCTTACCAAATAGGTATTTAATTCCTCCAGATATATTTTGAGCTAGACAGTGGTGGGGTGGTGGTGAATGCCTTTAATCCCAGCAATTGGGAGGCAGAGGCAGGTGGATCTGAGTTAGAGTCAGCCTGGTCAATAGATGGAGTTCCAGGCCTCCTAGCTTTTTCACACATTCCTGGAATCTCTTCATGACATTCCATTTTAATCCTTGCCCTGAAACTGATATATCAGTTTTCAGTAACATTTTCATGATTTCAAGTTTAAAGATTACAGGAACAGACAGACTTATTCTCAGTCTTTTCCCCCATTCATCCATTAACATTTTGCCCTCTTTACTGTATCCTTTTATCTCTGTGTTGTTTGTTTGGGTTTTTTTGGCGGCGTATGTATGGAAGGGAGAGAAAGGGCCTCACTATGTGGTCCTGGCTGACCTGGAACTCATCCTGATATATGGGTAAGGTTAACCTCGACCTCAGAGATCCATCTGCCTCTGTCTCCCAAGTGCTGGGATTAAAGCCTTGTGCAACCACAAAAAAGCCACCTTAGTAATCATAAATACAGCATTAAGTATGTTTCTGTTTAAGTATCTTAATGTGTATTTCCTAAGAATGGAGCTGATTTCTTGCTGTTCTTATGGTGACCCTACGATTGGGTGACAGGCATGGGCTGCCATGCTCAGCTTGAGTTTTCTCATCCGTGAAATGGGTGTGTTAACTTCCCTTCCTGTCTCACGGGAACAGGTAGCATGTTCGCAGTTTTGTCTTATAGTAAAATCTTGTGTTTCCCGTTGCTAGAGTAAGCTGCACATGGAGGGTTTCCGAAGCCTCAAGGAGGGGGAGGCCGTAGAGTTCACCTTTAAGAAGTCTGCCAAGGGTCTGGAATCCATCCGTGTCACTGGCCCTGGTGGAGTGTTCTGTATTGGGAGTGAGCGGCGGCCAAAGGGAAAGAACACACAGAAACGAAGATCCAAAGGAGACAGGTATGGCCCCGAAGGCGGCTTGTAGAAGTGCTGAGGATGGTGCTCCCGCAGGTCCCGCCAGAATCGGTTACCAGTGAATTTAAGCTTTGGCAATGCAGTCAATGGGCGCTTGCAACTCCCTTTGTCCTTAGATTAGCTTCTGTTGCTAGGAGTGATGCTGCCTGTCGTCCATACTGACTTTAGAAGCAAAGGCTACCATGAATATGTATGTGAACTATGGTATAAGATGTTAGATATATGTTACCTACTGTTTCCTTACCAGCTTGCCAATTGGGTACTGTCTGCGTTTTTCCCATGGGGCTTAAAACCTCTTAGCTCTAAAGAGGTAATATTAATTTGGCTTTAGAAACTCTTAGCTTGGTGGTGATGGCACATGCCTTTAATCCCAACAGAGGCAGCGGCAGGGGCAGGTGGATCTCTGGAGGCCAGCCTGGTCTACAGAGTGAGTTCCAAGACAGTCAGGGATATACAGAGAAACTCTGTCACCAAAGGAAAGAAAAAACTCCTTTCTTTAGCCTGGTCTGATGGTGCATGCAGGACTTGGGGAGCAGGGACAAAAAAGGACTGCCACCAGTTGAAGGCACGGCAGGACTATATAATGAAACCTTGTCCCAAAATGAAAAGAAAAAACTAGGACTGAAGAGATGGCTCAGTGGTTAAGAGTAATTACTGCTCTTGCAGGGGACCCAGGGGAGGTCTCATCCATCCATCCATCCATCCATCCATCCATCCATCAAGTTGTGTGTCACAGCTGATGTGAGCCTGAAGGTCATCGGATAGACCTAGAAAGGGCATAATAAAGGGAAGGCGTTGTTACGGTGATAAGCGTGGGTGAGGGTGTCATCCCTTAAGGGGCTTCAAACTTCTTCCCATGTTTCCCTCACCTTTACCATTCTGTCTTGTGCCAGGTGCTATAACTGTGGTGGTCTGGACCATCATGCCAAGGAATGCAAGCTGCCGCCCCAGCCCAAGAAGTGCCACTTCTGCCAAAGCATCAACCATATGGTGGCCTCATGTCCACTGAAGGCCCAGCAGGCCCCCACGTCTCAGGGAAAGCCTGCCTACTTCCGGGAGGAAGAGGAAGAGATCCACAGCCCTGCCCTGCTCCCAGAAGCCCAGAATTGAGGCACAGGAGCTGGGGGGCTATTCTTTTGCTATCGGGGAGTTTCAAGGAGGCATCAATCGGGCAGAGTGGAGAAAGTGGGGATAGGGTGGGTTGCGGGTAGCTGGCACTGCCATGTATCTCAGGCCGGGGTTCCCAGTATCACCCTGTCTTCCCTTGGTGGGGGGGAAGGGGGAGGCAATGGAAACTCCAACCATGCTTTATCTAAAGGCAAGTGAAGGTTTTCGTGGGGAACCACCCTAGAACCTGCATGCTTTTAGCTGAGGCTTTAACCCAAAACGACATGCTTTTGAAAGTGGCTGGGATAGGAAGGTTCTTCTGTAGAAGGCTGTGTGATATTTCCCTTGCCAGACAGGGTGTGAAGCAAGTGTAATACCACATTAATGAACCTAACCCTCCAGCTACTACTACACTCTGTGGGAGGGACTCTCTCGGGAGCCAGGCAAGGTTTTTTTTCACATCCTACTTACTCAACCCCTTCCTGGGGTGCGGTGCTGGGAATGGGTATCTAGCAGTGGGTTGTGATGGCAGCAAAGAGGGTGTCTGGGGGTTAGGGATAACCTGTTGTTCTACCTCACTCCCAGCTCTTTCACAGGCCAATGTGATTTTTAATTTATTTACTCCCTTGGGTAACTGCACCTTGGGTCCCACTTTCTCCAGGATGCCAACTGCACTATCTGTGTGCGAATGACGTATCTTGTGCGTTTTAATTTTTTTTCTTAATATAAATAATCGGTTTGTATTTTTGTATATTTTAATCTAAGGCCCTCATTCCTGCACTGTGTTCTCAGGTACACGAGCAATCTCAGGGATAAGTCCGCCGGCAGCTCCAGGTCTGCACAGCAGGAATACTTTTTGTTTCGATCACCATGGAGACCAACCATTTGGAATGCACAGCCTATTGAACTACCTCATTTTTGCCATTTACAGATGGCTTTTCTGCCATATAGTCCTTAAAACCTCTGTCCATCTTAAGATGTTTTGCAGGAGGCTAGGTTTTAATTAAGCTGCACATGACTCGGTCTCAGATTTTGGCAAAAGATAGGAAATTAGTCTAAACAGGAAAAGCTGGTACAGAGATCTCAAAAGGCTGGGCCAGGTGAAAGGCACAAGAGTAATTTCCATCCAAAATCCACCCTTCACCAGATTAGTCTGCCCGGCCATACACAGCAGGGTGCGAGTATGTATGTTTGAGTGTTGGTTTTTTTATGCAAATTTATAAGGATGAGGTTTTTTTTTTTTTTTTTTTTTTTTGTGTGTGTGTGTTTGATTGATTTTTGGATACTGGGATTGAACCTGGGGGCTCATTTGTGCTAGGATGTGTCCTGCCACTGAGTTCTGGTTAAGACCAACATCCTTATTCCCACACTGCTTTTTAGGGATGGGGACATGAAACAAGGGCGAGACTCTAGGAATGTGTGGGCTTCTGTGGCAAGTGTCCTGCCCTGCTGCAGTGTAATAAGGCTGACAGCTAAAGGAAGAAAGGGGGGGGGGTTGTTTATGTGCTGTGAGATCACCGCAAACCTACCTCACTGTGTTGAAACGGGGCAAATGCAATAGAACACATTGGGTGGTGTGTGTGTGTGTCTGATCCTGGTTTCTTGTCACCCCCAAATGCTGTCCCCCCCCTAGTTGATGTGTTCGTCTGGCCTTTGTAGGACTTCTGTCAGAGTCGGTGACTGCTAGGTGGTCTAGCTGTGTAAATAGGATGTCGGTCTTCATGTTCTTTTGGGGTTTTATTGTTTACAAAACTTTTTGTATTGAGAGAAAATTAGCCAAAGCATCTTTGACAGAAAGTTCTGCACCAGATGACAGCATGAAGCCTAAGTGTGGGTCCTCTTCATAAAGTGAGCCTCTGGAATATGGTTTCCATATTCTCTTCCCCTGTCTCCCATTCTGGACCACATTCTCTGACTTTTAAACCGCTCCTATACCGCCCTCTTCTCTCTCACAAGAAAACTTAGACACATTTACTTCTTGAAGTCTGTGCAACTCTTGAAAGACCCATGTAAAAATTGTGAGGAAGCCATGAACCTCACTTACCCCTTGTTCCCAAACTCAGTCAAGAATCTTGGTTGTTTATTTTGAGACAGGGTTTCTCTGTAACCCAGGTTAACCTCAGATTCTTGGCTATCCTCCTGCCTTAGCCTCCTCAATGCAGGCATTGCAGGTGAGCCACTTCTCCCTGGCAAGACCATTTGTCTTTGGATGAATCAAACCGACCTAGTCTATGAGAGAAGCAATTGTGGGGCCTTCCATCTAAAGACCAGAAAAGGGAAAATGAATGTATAAGTCACTCAGGAACTTAATGTAGGTGCAAGAAACTTATGTCAAAGTGGCCACAAGATTGTTACTAGGAGACGTACGAATGTAACTCCATGTTTACTGCTAGAAACCAAAGCTTTGTGAGAAATCTTGAATTTATGGGGAGAAGGGGTGGGGAAAGTGTGTACTTGTCTGTACTTTCCCTGATCCCTTCTCTGTCCTGAACTGCAGGAGACTGAGCCCCCTTGGGCTTTGGTGGCCCCACCACGGGGGTGTTTATTTCATGGTTGACTTTTACTGTACCCGGGTACTTATATTCCTATCGTATAATCATTTTGTAACACGTGCTGACTTTCCCTTCCCTTCTTTCTTGGGAAAATAAAGACTTATTGGTACTCAAACTGTTCTCATCAGATATTTAGGATGCTTTTCTCTCCGCATAATCCCCATTTTGGATAGGGAAGGCACAGAACCATTAAGTTTTCCCCTTCCCACTTTGTTAGGGATGAATCTTGAAAGTTCAGCCCTTATAGCACCTCATTACACTGGATTTTTGTTTCTAGTTAAGGCCTCTTGTCCCTTCCTTGGAAGCTGCCACATTCAAGAGGGGATTAGAGGCCTGGCATGCATAAGAATGGGGATGCCTATGCTACTGGCTGGGATGAAAGGACGGGGCCAGGGCTCAGGGCATGAGACCCTAATAATACTTTGTCCTTTCCTCCTCAAAGCCCTTTACAAATCCTAATTAACCCCTTGCAACACCCCAAAAAGGAAAATACCATACAGAACTGGGGAAATTGAGGCCAAAGGCAATTCACTGACTGTAAACCACTGTTTTGAGATACAGTTTGCTAGCTTTCTAATGAATGCTTAAATGTTTTCCAAAGGAGAGAAAGATTTTTAACAGGGAGAGAGAGAAAAGAACTTGACCAGAGGGAAACCTAAGTATTAACAGAAAGTGGATTAAATAAATCCTCACCCTGTTAGCAGAGCAGGGGGGTTGTGACCCTTTAACTAATTGTACCAAAAGTTAAACCTAGCAACGCTAACTACTGGGCTTCAGTGAGCTAACAGGCTTCCTGAAACACCCGTGTTATTAGCAGAAACTTCACAGCTCACAAAGGGGAGAGAATGGAAGCATAAGACCTGGTGAATGGGTTATTCATCACTACAGCTTTGTTTAATCACAGTTCCGTGAAAACTGCGCTTTCATCAGGTAGGGCTGAAAGAAGGCATTGCTTCCTTGCTCGGTGCCATTGAGGCCGCAGGGCAAGTGAGGTAAGATTCGCTGGAACCAGAAGTTCTATGACAGGAGTACCAATTGAAACAAATGCTAGTTGCATCGGATACCCAAAGTTACTGGATTTTTTTAAAAAAAATTTTTGTGTTTTAACCTTTGAGAAAGTAGGACTAGCAACCTCTTCCAAATCTGTATCATCAGGCAATAGATAATACTTTTGAGATGTCTCCTGAAGCCCCCTGATAGCCCCAAATTTTGTTATTTTCGGTATCCAGAAGTCTTGCAAGATTTCGTATACAACCAATGCTTTTGATTTCTAAATTTGACTATGGTCTTTCTGTTGTTTCTATTTTTCTTTAGTTTTGAGGCTGGGTTTCCTAAAGAAACCCAAACCTCAAAGTCTAGGTCACCTAAACTGATTTTCCTGCTTCCCACTGCCACCATGCTGTTTTATGCTGGGCTCGACATTGAACCCAGCACCGGTAAACTAGGCAAACACCACCTATGCTATGTTCCCCAGCGCAACAGCCAGTTATTGTAAAGTAAATCTCATTCTGGCTTTTAAGTTCAATTAACGTGGATCTTGGGACTCTGTAAATTACAAAATTCTGCATGTCTTAAATCAGCCCAAACAGTGACCAGAGCAAGAAACCGCTTTTTGATCAATTAATAACACTAAAAGGCGATAAGCAGAAATACGTTAATAAAAAGACAATGTCCTATATAGATCAGGTTGACCTGTAGCAGAGAAGACCTTGAGCTAATAATCCTGGCCTCAGCCTCGTGACTTCTGAGTGACGGGGCGCCACCATTTTCCACTGATAGTACAATATTAGGATGAAACTAACACAGTTTTAAAAGAAGCCCACTTCAGCCCTGCACGGTTTACGTCCATAATCCCAGTAGCTGGAGACTGAGGCAGGAAGATTGCTGACAGTGCGGTGTTAGCGGCTCTACCAAAAGCACTGCGGTCGTCCACAGAGAAACTCGTTTCTGAGGTGCAGCCGCCCCCCCTTCCCGCGGCTAATTGCCCCAGCACCCGAAGCCGTTGAGCACGTCCCGTGGGCTGGTCTCTGGATGCCAGCTGACGTCCTGGTGGGACGCTAATTCGCCGGATCACGTGACCTCGGCTTCCCAGCCTGCTGTTTCCACGCCCCCGCGGGAGCGTGCACCACGGGTCAACTCTCCGGAGCTCGACCCCTCCGCCTCCCAGTCCGCAGGCGCAAAGCGTGGTCCCGCCCACTGGGGGGACGAAGAAGGTGTGTCCTCGCGCGCAGCGGTGACGTGTTCTTCCAGCGCCACGTCGGGAGTGGTAGAAGTAGGCTTCCCACGGCGTCTTAGGTGCAGAGTGAACGGAGAGACCCGCGAGAGGGGAAGCTCGGTGAGAAGTCGGCTGCGGGCGACACTGAGGGCCAGCTGGAGGAGTGATTCTAAGATCACCAAGGTAACAGGTGCGGTTGCCGATGGGAGCAGTGATTGCTTGATTGCTTAGCCCGGAGTGAGAAATGGCTTGCAGGAGGAATTGAGTAGGAAGTTGTAGGCACCGTGATGTGGCAGGATATTCGCAAGAAATCAGTGCACAGAAGAAGGAAGAGAAAATGGGAACCCCCTTGTCTCAAAGGTCTCTCATTGGTTTGTACAGGCCTGAGTGGTGAAAGTAGACCTGTGTTTCTGGGTTCAGATGCTGGCCTCTTGCCAAAGTCCAACAGAGTGCCTTTAAGTCAGGTTTATTTATTTGCAAGCACGGATGACTTCTCTCTCTTTTCATTTATTCAAGGTTATCTGGTTGGTATTTTGTTCTGGGGTGATTTCTGACATAGCAAGAACTATGTCATGGATCAAAGAAGGGGAGCTGTCACTTTGGGAACGGTTCTGTGCCAATATCATAAAGGTAAGCAGTAGCCCAGAGGGCAAGTTGACCTTTTGAATAGTTGGGTACTCTTATTAAAACTCATTATTAAATTTAGCAATTCCTGTTGTTAAGTGGATTTTAGCAAAAAAACAAGATAATCTTAATGACTGCATTTCTGTTGTTTACTGTTCTGAGTGAGTGACTTATTTTTTATTTTTGAAGGCAATCCAAGATCTCTTGGATTGTCATTGGACAACATAGACTGTTAGATTTTTATTTCCGGATAATTGAAAAATTGGCGTTGAGAATGTCAAAAGAACTCGCTGGTAGGATGTTTACTTGGTATGCACAAGGCCCCGAGTTTGGAAGAAAAGAGAGAGAATGTGAAAATGAACGAGAGTGAACTGATATTTGTCTCCCGAGAGCAGTATTCTCAGCCTGTTGGGTCATGACCCCTTTGGGGGTCGAACGATTCTTTCACATGGGGCTACATCTCAGAGATCCTGCATACCAGATATTTGTATTATGATTCATAGCAGTAGCAAACTTACGGTGGTGAGGAAGCAACGGAAATAATTTTATGGTGGGGTCACCACAGCATGAGGAACTGTATTAAAGGATCACAGCATTATGAAGGTTGAGAAACTTCATCAACTTTACCTTATACTATCTATGGCGTTACTCTGCTGATGGTTAAGACCATACACCTTTAATCCCAGCATTTGGGAGGCAGAGGCAGGCAGATCTCTGTGAGTTTGAGGCCAGTCCAGCCCGCAAAGTGAGCTCCAGGACAGCCAGGGCTGTTACACAGAGAAACGCTGTCTTGGGAAGGGACAAATAAAAGGTTAAAAGGTTAACAGGGAGGATTAATATGACCAAAGCATAACACGCATGGATGGAAAGTTATAGTGAACTGCTTTACTTTGTATTATTGAAAAACGAAAGTATACCGAGTTCTCTTTCTCAGAGGTTTTATCGCAAAGTATGTTAATGATATTTTGTGTGTGTGTGTGTGTTTGTGTGTGTTTGTGTGTGTGTGTGTGATGTTGTTTGGAGGCACATACATGCCACAACACACATGTGGAAATCAGAGAAGAACTTGTAGGTGTCATCTTTTTTCTTCTAGTATGTGCACTGATCCTGGGTCTCAAACTCAGGTTGTCTGGCTGGGCAGAAAGCACCTTTACCCACTGAGTTATCTTGCCAGCCCAGGGATTTTATCTGATTGTTCAAACCTAGTAGTTCAGGGTGTACTGTTCCCCTTTTATCCCAAAGAGAATGAAATTGACTCATTGTTTGTCTTATTCTATAGGCTGGCCCCGTGCCCAAACATATTGCATTCATAATGGATGGAAACCGTCGCTATGCCAAGAAGTGCCAGGTGGAACGGCAGGAGGGCCACTCTCAGGGCTTCAACAAGCTTGCTGAGGTGGGTGTGGGCAGCAGCACCAGAGGTGAATGATTTGCACTAGATGGCAGTTGGAAGTGAAGCTGTGGTTTAAGTACTTTTGATTTTGTTTTGTTGTATTGCTTGTTTGCCAGGTCTCATGCTGGCATTAACAACTGTCGTCCTTGCCGAATATTAGAATTAATAACACATATCGGCCTTTTCCTGTCTTTAGTTTAACTGTTTTGTTTTATTGTGTGTCTTGTCTGGGTTACTACTAAATGTCTTAATATTTATAAAATTGATGGGTCAGCAGGGAAGGGCGCAGGCCACCAAGTCTGACCTGAGTTCAGTCCCTGGAACGCTTGTAAAAGGAGCTCTCTAACCGCAGTAGACATTTCATGTTCGGCATGACCTCACGCACACACATGCACAATGTCAGAATCACCTTTTCTAATTGTGTGCATCACTCTGATGACTTTATACTTGTCAGGTTTTTGGATCTTTGTTTTTCCCCTTTCTACCTATATCCTAGTGACAGAAATTTGTTTGCTTGCTTATTTATTTTTGAGAGTTTCTCTATGTAGTTTTGCCAGGCTTGAAACTTCCTCTGTAGATAGATCAAGATGCCCCAAACTCACAGATATCTGCCTGCCTCTGGCTTCTGCGTTCTGAGATTAAAGTATGAGACATCAAAAGTGCTGATATTTATTTTAGAGACAGTGTCTTATATAGCTAGGTGCCCTCAAACTCTGTAACAAAAGACAATATTGATCCCCTGCTCTGGAAGTGCTAGGATTACAGGCATGGTGCTACTGTCCATGACTTTAGTATTGTGCTGGCTTTGAACCCAGGGCTTTGTCCATGCTAGGCAAATACTTTACCAGCTGCCCTACCTCTCCAACAGTCGTTTATTTATTTATTTTGACTTTTAAGAACTTTAGCCAGGTCAGGTGGTGATGGTGCATGGGATTAAAAATCCCAGAACTTGAGAGAGGCAGAGGCAGGTGGATCTCTGAGTTTGAGGCCAGCCTGGTCTACAAGGGAGTTCCAGGACAGCAAAGACTGTTACACAGAGAAACCCTGTCTCAAAACAAAAAACAAAACAAAACAAAACAATCAACAATAACAAAGTGAGCACCTCCCTACGTATCCATGCTGGACTTACACTCAGGGTCCTCTTGCCTCTGCTCACTGTGCTGTGTCACTGCTCCCAGAAGCTTCTTTTGACATGGTTCAACTTTCAGAGCTGACTGATATGCATGTATGCAGTAAATGAAAGCGACAGTCCACTTGCAGATGGTTGCCTGGAAAGTGAAACCCAGGACGGCCTGTGCTGCTATGCAGTCTCACCCGGCGTTCCAGTTGTTGCTTCTACTCGGACTTCCCAGCCTCGGGCCGCAGGCATCAAGACGTTCTGTTCTGGGCAGTAATCCCTCACTTTTGTATTCTGTCTTGACTGTCCTGTCAGGGTGATTTTTGTAATCCCTTTCCACAGAGAGAGAAGCCTAGAACCCGAGAGGCCTGCAGTTCACTCTGAGTCCACAATGGAATTGCTGGGTAGAACTTTTATGTTCATGCTGAAGAGTGCTTTGGGATAAAGTGCAGATCAGTTTTTTGTTTCCTGTAGCCCAGGGTGGCCAGATGAATATGTAGCCCAGGCTGAGCTTAAACTCCTGATCCTCCGGCCTCACCTCCCAGACGCTCAGATCGCAAGTGTTCACCTACAGGCCTAGATGGTTTCTTCTGTTTATTTTTATTTATTTCTTTATTTATTTTGCGGCAGGCTAGCTTTGATCCTTCTGCCCCAGCTTCTCAAATACTGGGATAATAGAACTGAGCCACCATAGGCAGCCTCAGGCTTTTCAGTTTCTTGAATGGTGACTTTCTTCCTAGTTGGTTTGTTATTCTAACATAAGTACTGACGTTGTCCTCGCTTTATTTGTCAGGGAGGAGATAGATCCTTGCTGCAACCATTCTCAGGGTGGAAGCATTGCTTACTTCTCCCCATTCCTCCCGAATCCTAACTCTTTACCTTTTCTCCCTCAGACTCTACGCTGGTGTTTGAACCTGGGTATCTTAGAAGTGACTGTCTATGCATTCAGCATTGAGAACTTCAAACGTTCCCAGAGTGAGGTTGACGGGCTACTGGATCTAGCCCGACAGAAGTTCAGTTGCTTGATGGAAGAACAGTAAGCTGCTGTCCATATTGAAAATGTCTCCTTCCACCACCTCTGACCCCTCCCCCTAAGCCCTGAGCTCTTTTATCTGAAACCTATTCAGGAGGATGACACCCAAGGTTATCCAGTTGCACACACAGGAAAAACAAAACTACTACTAGTCTGCCTGTGTTTATTGTTTGGACATTAAATCCCTGTGTAAAGAAGAGAGGGCCTTGTAGGTAGCCACAGAAAGTTAGTGACAGAGCCCAGTTGGGAACCCAGTCCTGGCTCCTTCAGGGCCTTTGCATTTCCTCAGTAAACCTCAAGGACTTCTTTGCCTCTGCTCTCTGAGAATGTACATTCCTGTGCCCTTCTGTTCACTTTACCAGCCTGTGGGGACACTGGCACAGCTGCTTATCTCCAGTTTACAGGCAGGGGGAGCGTGAGAGACAAATAGGGGTTGAACTCAGGGAAGCCAGGATCATCATAAAGTGGGGTACTTTAATTGAAATCTAGGTCTTTTCAAATTTTGCTTTGATTAGACTACATTGATTTTTTTTTAAGATTTATTTGATTATTACATATATATATATGATATATGTAATATATATTATATTATATTTATGTGTGTGTGTACTTATATGTATATATATGCATTTATAGTGTTGTGCCTGCAGGCCAGAAGAGGGCACCAGGTCTCATTATAGATGGTTTGTGAGCCACCTTGTGGTTGCTGGGAATTGAACTCAGGACCTGTGGAAGAGCAGCCAGTGCTCTTAGCTGTTGAGCCATCTCTCCAGCCCCCTATATTGATCTTTTATAATCTAGTATATCCTCAAAAATAGGTAAATGGTTCTTGTTTCACAGACTTTGACAAAATGTGGTTGAAGGTTATACAGGGCAGATGGGCCATGAATGTGGCCTTTATTCTGGGTCACATCCTTCAGGACCTGCCATGACTCCTACTCCACACTAATAAGCTTATGCTTCGCAAACATGAAGCACCAATTTCCTTATGGCATAGTGAGTGAGAGGCTGTGCACTCACTGTGCGGTGAGTTACCGTGGGAACGAGCGCTGTGAATGGTCAGTGTGCAGGCTCTGAAACAGAGCCCCGGGTTTAGACCTGGCCTTGCTTCCGTCCAGATTTCTGAATAGTTTGTCTCCTGGGCTTCAGTTTCCTTGTCTGTGAAGGGGACGTAGAATGTGTACCTCCAAGTCTGGTGCAGGGATTGAATTTATTGGTTAGAGTATTTCAACCGTCATTTAACACTACAAAATACGCACTCACCTGTCATTATTATCTTACTTCACTAGAATATAACATGTTTGTATTCTCAAGACAGACAGATCTGGTTCAAGCCAGATGCGACATAAAAAGTTGCCTTGGACGGTCTCTGTCAGAGTCTCCGGGCTATGTTGATTGACTGTCAGAGTGTTGACACAGTTCTGAAATCATCCTCGTAACAGTGCCTGGCATGGCGAGCACGCAGAAGCTTCTGCTTGGTTCTTGCCTGAGTGCCTCCTGCTCGTCAGGGCCGTGTCACAGTGCCGCCTCTGCCCCTCCTCTTCCCCCATCAGGGAGAAGCTAAAGAAGCATGGGGTTTGTATCCGTGTCTTAGGCGATCTGCATTTGTTGCCCTTGGACCTCCAGGAGAAGATTGCACAGGCTGTCCAGGCTACTAAGAGCTACAACAAGTAAGTTCAGGCTGTCCCTTAAGGACAGCGCCCAGAGCCTCCTCGGTCTGTGCTGGGCATGAAGTCCAGCCAGGGGGTCAGTAATTTGGGACGCTGCTTACCCTGGGGAGGAGACAGCTGCCGTACCATTTACCCACACACAAACCCAGTTCCTCATCACATACCCACCCCCCACCCCCAGTGTGTGCACACCTGGGGAGGAGACAGCTGCCATACCATTGACCCACGCACAAACCCAGTTCCTCATCACGTGTCCACCCCCCAGTATATGCACATTTGGGGAGGAGACAGCTGCCGTACCATTTACCCACACACAAACCCAGTTCCTCATTGCCCCCCATGTGTGCATGAACAGACACACCACACATCCTTTAACTTGACGAGAGTTGGGATAGCTCCAGGCCAGGTGTGGTTGTACATCCCCTAATCCCACCACTCACTAGGCAGGAACAGGCGTGGCTCTGTGGGTTTAAGTCAACCTGGACAACATGGAGAGACCCTGCCTCAAAAAAGAAATCCAACGGCTTAATCCTTGTCTCTATGTTTTTTAAGAATCTTATCTTGTTTGTTTGGTTTTTCAAGACAGGGTTCTCTGTGGAGCTCTGGCTGTCCTGGAGCTCACTCTGTAGACCATGCTGGCCTCAAACTCAAGAGATCTGCCTGCTTCTGTCTCTCAAATCCTGGAATCAAAGGCGTGCACCACCACCACCCAGCTCAAGAATCTTTTCTGTCCCTCTCTTTGGCCCACGAACAAATTTAAAGGACAAAATTCAGTAATCCGTACAGCATTGTGCATGGCTTTGAAATAATACTGTTTGGCAGTGATTATATTTTATATTCAGTCTCCTGCTATCCTTTGATTATGCTAATATCACAGTAAATTTCTGTCCTTTGTGCTGGTTGTCAGTAGAGGAGGAGATGGTTAGGAAGGCAAAGAAAGGTCATTTGGTTTTGATCTAATTAAATGAAGAACATGTTTATTCCAAGAGCTCTTAGAAATCATATAACAACCACACAATCTCACCCTTCAAAAATATTCTGCGAATATGAAGTGCCTGTGTCGTTCCAGGGAATGGCTGCTCCGGAGTCAGATTGCGGCCATCAGACCCTGTCCCTGTTTGATGAACTGTTCTCTTCTGCCGTCCTCAGGTGTTTCCTCAACGTCTGCTTTGCATACACATCGCGTCACGAGATCACCAACGCTGTGAGAGAGATGGCTTGGGGAGTGGAGCAAGGTCTATTGGAGCCCAGGTATCTGGGGATCTTTCCTGGTAGCTGCTAAGAGAGCTGGGGTCCACCAGGTGGTAAAACCTTTTCTGAGCCGTGTACTTGGTCAGAGTTCAAATCAGGGGTATGTATGGAAAGATTTAGGAGACTTTCTCCAAATAGTGGTTAGAATCTTCTAAGTATACTGCACCCCAACACCCCACTGAGAAACAGCAGAGCAGCTGCCAGGGCTGTCAGGCCCAGTAAGAAGTGACCCCTCCTTGCCCTTGTTAACACTTTTCCAGTCATTCTTGTGTATGCTGCTTCGTTAGAAGAGAATCTTTTAGGCTTCTCATATTACAGTTTCATAACATTAAGATATTATGAGGCACGGGTAGAGGGAGAAAGAAAGGGAATTTTTGTTTGTTTGTTTGTTTTTTATTTTTCAAGACAGAGTTTCTTTGTGTATCTTTGGAATCTGTCCTGGAACTTGCTCTGTGTAGACTAGGCTGGCCTTGAACTCACAGAGATCTTCCTATCTCTGCCTCCAGAGTGCTGGGACTAAAGGAGTGTGCCACCACTGCCTGGCTAGGAAGGGCAATTTTTAATCATTACCAGCATAATGGAATCCTAATTATTAAGGCTTGGAGTAATAGAGAAATTTTTGAAGCCATCTGTCTATTTGGCCCATCTAATGTTGTTTCTGATAATACTAGTAAATTAGTAATAGCGACAGTAAAATAAATGGTAGCAGAAATGTTGAGGTAATGTGTCATGTTCCCTGTTTACTATGAGACAGTCCAGCCTTTTTTATTTGTTTGTTTGTTTTTTTGTTTTTCGAGACAGGGTTTCTCTGAGTAGCCTTGGCTGTCCTGGAACTCACTTTGTAGACCAGGCTGGCCTGAACTGACAGAAATCCACCTGCCTCTGCTTCCTGAATTCTGGGGTTAAAGGTGTGTGCCACCACCACCCAGAGGTCTTTTTAGCTTATCTATGTGAAAACTGTGAGTAGCGTATCCGAGGTCAGCACCAGTTCCAGTCACTGTCTTTTATATTTATTATATGAGTTCTCGGGATGCAGGCAATTTTATGATTTCTTTTTCTAATATAATATGATTGGCTGGAAACTAAAGTCATGAAGTTGGGCTGGGCCTATAATGCTGTCTACTTAGAGAGGCTTGCAAGTTGACAGCCTAAGCAGCATAGTTACAACGAGGCTGGAGCTTGTTTGTGGGGCACTTGCTTAGTAGGTGGACGACCTTGGGTTGGATCTCCGGTGCCATAAAAGAAAATCACATGAACAAACAAGAAGATAGTTTGCCCTTTTTAAAGAAATGACTAATACTTAGCCAGAAGGGTACCCTCAGAGGCCAGCAGAATCAGATCCCCTGGAGCTGGAGCTGCCTGTGGGTGCTGGAAACTGAGCTCAGTTGTCTGGCAGAGTAGCAGTCCTTCTTACTCATGAGCCATTCTCCAGCCCTACAAAGTGCTGTTTTCTTTCTTCATACAAGGTCTCAGTATGCACCTGGCTGGTTGGAACTTGCTGTTTAGATCAACAGGTCTGCCTGCCTCTTACTCCCTTTTGCCAGGATTAAGAATGTGTGCTACTATGCCTGGCTCAACCTTTTATTTATTCATTTCTGTAATACCAGCTTTAGGTAAGCACATTGCTCTATATAAGGAGATATGTGGTGAGAATACAAAGATCTACTTTTTTCTGTGTTTGGAGCTCTAGTAAAGAAAACAGACGTGAATCAAGATACAAATTAGCACACATAATGGTGACACATCACAAAGGCGCTGGTCATGGTACTGCAAGGATTTATGATAAATGGAATAGACTTGGTAGAGAAGGCCTTCCTCCTGGAAAAGTGACCTAAGAGGGAAGAAGCAGCAGTAACTAGGGGCAAGGCAGAGCTATGAGTGAGGTGAGCCTTGGTCATAGCAACTCTTGAATAATGGTGCCATTCAAAGGGAGCTTGGATTGTGGTGATGCTGGAATGGACAAAGCAGCCTGTACTGTGGGAAGAATCAGAACTCAGTGGACTTGCTCTGGAGAAAGGGTTTGTCTGTCCAGGGTGTCTGGTCTGTTAGGTTCCCACATTGGAGTGGCATCTGTTGGGGTCCAACCTCGACAGGGTTTGCATGTTCCAGGATAGGGGCCATGTGGATTAGAAACACCAGGCACACAAAACAGAGATACAAAAGAAATAGATAGAGACATAGAATAGAACCAGGAGGGCAATCAGTGAATATTGAATTCTTCCGCATTTATTTTCCATATGCTTATATATCCTAATCCAGAAAGGGGGGGAAGAGGGCAACAGACTGCTTTAGTATGATACAAAGAACAAACAGAGCAATATCTCTTCAATACCTGAAGCATCAAGCAGCTGTTACCCTGAGTTAAATATTCTGTTTGTTTAGGCAGGGCGTGCAGCTTCTACACCTTAGGCCAAGTATCCTGTAGGCAGGAACTCCCTAGGTCAGACCTCCGGTCACAACCTTGAACTCTCTGACCTTTGTTCAAGGTGGAATGGATCTACCTCTTTGGGCCATTTTAATACCCCAAACACCAAGTAGCCACATTGACCCATGGATTTTAACAGTGGACATTGGTGCCCTCCACTGTGCTTGGGAGCCCTAGACAGGATCCCATTTAAGGAACAGAGCCAAGTTTGGTTCTGGGCTTATCACACAACAAAGATGTCGGATCAGTGGTCCAGGGGGGGTCAGGACCAGAAGTACTCCAGCAGGAAGGTTGATGGGGTACGGAGAGGAAGAGGGAGTAGAAGGCCAAGGGTGGAGTTCTGAGAAACTGTCTGTGAGCCTGTCGGACAGATTGGCACTTTGAAGAAAAATGGGCAGTCTGTGTTACAGAACCCAGAAGATGAAATTTGTTGGTAGAGATTGAGAAGGAGGTAGGCACAGGTTGGCATGGCAATGCTAATTAAGTTGTAGATTAGAGATTGGCTAGTGGGGGAAACTGAAACATCGAGTAAGTGGACGGGTCTAGGAGGCAGTCCAGCTGTTAGGGCAGGAGAGGAACATACAGTAGTTGGGATATGTTTGACCCTAGTATGTGCAAGTTCCTGGGTTCAATTTCTTGTACTTCCTAGCCGCAGAGAGACAGAGAAAACATGAGAACATACATATGTAGAGGGAAGTTATTGGTAATTAGCTTAGGAGTAATTTCATAGTTGTTCATTATAGTATGCTTTATGATTCATGGTTTGACTAGTCTTATATGTATACAATAATAATTGAAGTGATAGTGGAAAATATCTATGCTAGAAGGAAAACTCTAACCTAGCAGGCAGATTTAATATGTATTTGCTCCTGGGAACTCTGATCTGACCCCGGTACAGCTCTAACCTCACCCTGTGCTTCAGTGTCCACTCTTGCATCTTGTCCACCTCCCAGGAAGTGTTTCCTAACCGTCTTCCTGACTCCAGCATTTTATAATCTGCCTCTATGAGACTGTCATGTTACCGGGTAGATAGAATCACCAGGGTCGAGACCGACATCTCAGCCCAACACCTTCTGCAGCTTGATTCTCAGCTTATACTGAGCTCATTAGGGCCTAGGCTGTACTCTGTACTCCAAATTGAGACAAGTCTCCTTTTATGTCAGCGTTATTAAAATGAGGTTAAGCCAAATAGCTAGATTTTCTGTTCTCTTGGTACTACTAGCTATTATCCAACTCCTTTTTTCTTTAAAATAAAGACCTTTTATTTATTTATTTATTTATTTTTAAGAAAGAAAATTAACAGGTGGTAGCTGGTAGTGGCATACACTTTTAATCTCAGCACTTGGGAGACAGAAGCAGATGGATCTCTGAATTTAAAGCCAGCCTGGACTACAAAGTGAGTTCCAGAACAGCTAGGGCACACAGAGAAATCCTATCTCAGAAAACAAAGAACAAAACAAAATAATTGACTAGTTGTTTGTTAGTTTGAAATTAGAGAGGAAGGAATAAGGTTGACCCTCAGGGTTGGTCAGTAAACTGTCAGGGAGTTACTTTGAACAGGCTGCTTGGCCTCCTGCGGTCCTCTATCCTCTGTGTATAAGTAATATAATATGACTGTTTACTGAGTAAGTGCGAGGGCCATTTGAATTTTCTGTGTTGCGGAGTTTTTTTGTTGTTGTTGTTATTTATTTGGTTTTTCAAGACAGAGTTTCTCTGTGTAACAGCTCTGGCTGTCCTGGACCTCACTCTGTAGACCAGGATGGCCTCGAACTCAGATATCCACTTGCCTCTGCCTCCCAAGTGCTGGGATTAAAGGCATGCACCACCACCCGGCATTGTTCCAGTTTTAAAATTTGTGCCCTTCAGAGAGCACTGCCTAAATTTCTTGATCCTCCTACTGCAATCTCCTGAATGCTGAAGTTATAGGCATTTGCTGCCATACTCATTGCATACTTTTATTCCCTAGATTCTATAATGTATATATTGTTTTTATCTTATTTTATTTATCTGTTTAATTTATGTGTGGGGGCAGTTTCCTGCACACCGCAGTGCATGAGTGAAGGTCAGGACAGCCTCCAGATGTGGCTCCTCGCCTCTCCACCTTACTCGAGATGGGGTCTCTGCTGGTGTCTACCTCTCCCCATACAGAAACTTGACTTACTGTATCTGGTTTGTACAGGATTCTGGAGAGCCAGCCTCCAGTCATCAGCAACAATTTCCCATACTGAGCCATCTTCCTAGCCCTTATCTTCATTTTAAAGAGGAGAACACAAAAGCAGAAAGAGTACTTTTTCTATGGCAAACCTGCCTTGTGGTCTTTCAGTTTGGAATAATGACTGCCTTATAGGAAGGCTGAAGTGGACAAAGGAATCTAACAGTGAAAGGAGCGAACAGGCTGAAGGGATGATTCTAATTTCTCATTATTACAAATGGTGAGATCCAGCCAGCATGGTAACGCACGCCTTTAATCACGCATTCAGGAGGCAGAGGCAGACAGATCTCTGTGAGTTCCAGGACAGCCAGGGCTACACAGAGAAGCCCTGTCAAACAACAAAACAAAAACGGTGAAATCGTTGAGCTTAACTGTTGTTTGCATCCTCATCCCCTCCTCTGGCGCTGGGGCTGGAGCTGCCCGTTCACACTGGTGTTACCAGGGTTGATAGGACTGCTTGTTTTGTTTTATTTTTTGTCTTCCTATTTGCTGGGGGTCAAATCTAGAACCTTAAATATGCTAGATAAGTATTCTACCATTCCAACCCTCACGTCTGTTTTATTTTGGTGAATACAGCCAGTTTGGGAATGGATTTGTCTTAAATGTAATCTAAAGATGCTTGGTTTCCATTTGGTCAGTTTTATCTTTTCCCTTAGCCTTCCCTCCTTTCCTATGTAAATTCTACCCATAGCTTTGAAGCAGGTAGCAGCAACGTGTGAGAGATTTAAACTCAGATTCTGAGTGGCTATCCAAAGTCACACAACCAGGCAATGAGGCTAGAAATAATGTTATTACTATTTCTTATTTGTTTAGGTACTTTATAGTTCCAAGGTACACTCAGGTCATTTCATTTGACTCTTAGTCTATAACCTATGGTAGATAGGGCGAATGCACTTATTTGAAAGATAAGGGAGCTGAGTAATCATGTGGATTATACAGGTCTTAAATACCTTGGTTAGGGCGTGAGGACCATGTAGTCAAGACAACAGTATGTGATTCCAGGGCAGTCTGAACCTAGGACCCTTCTTTTTTTTTTTTCTTTTTTAGTTAAGAAATATATTTGTTCCCAACTTAATACAACTGATGAATGAGGCTTACCTAAGCAGAGTTAGGTTCATATATGCAAATGTAACCCACCACAAAAAGGCTTTGAGAATTTTTAGCAGCTGATGTACATTGCTACCTGAGTAAACTCTGGCTATATAAGAAGGTAGCATGTCTCCATGAGTATGAAGGTGGGAATCCACTTTCACCTTTGGTACTTCTCTCCCAAGCAATCATATACTAAGAATGGTCCCATGTTTAGTGGTTGTAGAGTAATACCCTCTGTAACAGAGAGTCCTGCCCAGCCGGTGCCAGAGTGTTAGCAAGCTACCTTAGCTAGCCATAACCCCCGCTGTGTCATTCCTGGCTTTGCCCCAAGCCCTAATTCATCCTTTGTGTTACAGATATCTTTTGATGCCCTATGTGAATCTTGTCTGAGAGTTTCCCAAGGATACAAAGTCTATGCAAAACTTGGTTAAGGGGAAAACTACTCAGGACCCTTTCTTACTGCCTAGTCATAATTTAATATTGTTTGCTTTGTGATAATACAGAAAATATGTTTTCCTCTGTGGTTTGGAAAAATATAGCTAATACAAACATCTCTTAGGGTAAAAAATAAAAAAAGAAAAAATAAAAAATATAGCACAAAGCACTCAACTAATGAGTTATTTTTTTTTTTTTTTTTTGGTTTTTCGAGACAAGGTTTCTGTGTAGCCCTGCCTATTCTGGAACTTGCTCTGTAGACCATGCTGGCCTCGAACTCACAGAGATCTACCTGCCTTTGCCTTTGAGTGCTGGGATTAAAGGTGTGTGCCACTATTGCCTGGCCTTAATTTTTTTTCCTTTTCTTTTCTTTTCTTTCTTTCTTTTTTTTTGTGTAAAAGCTCAGGATTTTATTATCTTCCTAACAAAATCAGTTTAGAATCAGATCACTTGGCCCTTTCTTTTCTTAGTACCTCCCAGTTCAAAGTACTTGCATCTCTCCTTAGCCAGTATCTTCTTTTTATCTGCAGTTGGGCTCAACACACTCCAGTCTCAGCACAACCTTTTTTGGAGTTTTAGCCCTGGGCATACAAAGTATCCTTGCCCATTTTGTCCTGTGTCACTTTGTGGGGTCAGAGCTTGCCACATTTCTTGCAAAACATCCAGCAGGTCGTTCACCATGTTGGCGGGAGCAATACTCGCACAGAAATAAAGCTTAAATTTTCTTAAAAAGAAAAAAAAAAGAACAAAACCCAGTTACATAGCATTTCCTCACACTGCTAAGTCACAGGGTGCCTTTTAAAAGCAAAACGTCAATTGAGAACAACAGTCTAGTGAACACATCTGGTTTTAGGCCTGTAGGTAAATGCATTTGGGCAAATTATTCATCTCTGAGCCTCACTTTTCTGTATCTATAAAACCAGGTTATGAATATCCTTCATAGGGCATAGGATGATGTACTATAGTGTTAGAACACTTGCCTGGCCCTGAGTTCTATCCCCAGTAATGCCCCACCCCCCAGAAAAAGGATTGTATGTGATTGTTTAGATTTAGAGTCATTCTTGGGGTTGGAGATCTACTGGCAAATGCATTTGATGATGGCCTATAAACTGGGAGACTGTGTATGGAAGTTCACCAAGAGAGTACTACAGAAAGAGATGTGTGCTTCTGTTTCCTGATCACCTAGTGATGTCTCTGAGACTCTGCTCGATAAGTGCCTCTATAGCAACCACTCTCCTCATCCTGACATCTTGATACGGACCTCTGGAGAAGTGCGGCTGAGTGACTTCTTACTCTGGCAGGTGGGTCGTTTTGGAGCATGTTATTTGGGTGTTAGACTGAACCCTAGAACTGTACCCAAACCCTGAATGACAGTGATTCATTCATATTGAGCTCCATGTGTGAGCAGGGGCAGAGGGCTAACATCTAGAGCAGTCCCTCTAGGCTGGACTTGGTAGCATGTACTTTTCTTTCTGTACCAGACGCTGGGCATATGATGTGGTTCTGTCTCTCTGACATTCAGGGCTTTTGTCCTAAAGAGAAAACAAAGCCATCCTACCCTAATGGAAGCTTCACATATGCTCCTTTTCAAGGAATGGGCCCTTGAAACCTTGGTTAACCTGGCAGTCACTCTAGCATGGCAAGAACCTTACCTTTCTGTTATTAGTCCCCTCTTCAGAAGATAGGTTACATCTCTGCAGGCTTATTTCCTGAGACTTCACACTATATCCAAACTCTCAGGATTACTGTTGTCTTTTTGCTCAGTTATCCCAGCATAGGTAGTCCCTAAAAATTCACATTCAATTAGGACTGTTGGTTGTTTAAAAATCTCTGCATTATGGTGCATACCTTTAATCCCACCACTAGGAAGAGAGAGGCAGGCAAATCTCTGAGTTTGAGGCCAGCCTGGTCTACAGAAGGAGTTTCAGGACAGCCAGGGCTACACAGAATGATCTTGTCTCAAAAAAAAAAAAAAAAAAAGCAAAAACTAAAAAAAACAGAAAAGAAAAGGTTAAGAGAGACAGCTTGGAAATATCTCATGTGTCAAAGTCCAGAAATTTTATTGGATTGATCTTTTAAAAGTGAGGGGCTAGGAAGATAGTGCATTTGATAATCCTTGGTGCATAAGCATGACAACCTGAATTTGAGCCTGCACACTTAAAAAAGCCTGCTGTGATGGAGCACACTCAAAATTCTAGTGCTTGGAAAGTGAAGACAGAAGGAGCCCTGGCCAGCCAGCCTTGCCTGATCTGCAAGGCCCTGCCCAGAGAAAGAGCCCATGTCTGAGGAACAATAGCCAAGATTGACCTCTGACCTGTACACACAGACACACACAAACTGACAGCTAGCTACTGAAAATGCTTTTGTTTAGTCTTTGGCTATCTTTAAGGAGATACAGTGTACTTAATGGTTCTGTAGCCATTTACTCAGATCACATTTTAAAAGTTTACATTGAGCTGAGATTTAAGAAACTGCAGTGGGGCTAGGTATGCAGCTCGTTGTTACACTGCTTGCCGAGCATGCTCAATACACTGATTTGATCCCTGAAACTTTTTGGAGAGGACAAAAGGGAAGAGAGAGGGAAGGAATTAGAAGATGAGAAAGAAAAAGACAGAGAGTCATACTGGCAAAGAAGAGGACTTACCCGATGAAACAATCCCAAGTCTTTAAAAAGGAGATTTAGCAGTGGACAGTGATCCACAAAAGCTGACTGTTTGCTCAGAAGAGTCGCTTGAGTCCTGTGTGCTGGATGAACTCAGCAGTGATTGCTGCTCTCTGCACATGGGAAACTGTTGGACGAGTCTGGACTCTGAGCAAGTCATCGCAGCCGCAGCCGTAGGGAGGGGGAGACACTTGAGCTTATCTGTTTCACACAGAGACTCACAGTTTAACAACAAATCAAAGGCACTTTCTGACAGGTGGTGGCGCACGCCTTTAATCCCAGCACTCGGGAGGCAGAGGCAGGTGGATCACTATGAGTTTGAGGCCAGCCTGGTCTACAGTAGAGCAAGTTCCAGGACAGCCAGGGCTACAGAGAAACCCCGTGTATGTGTTTGGGGGGAAGGGTGTACGTATTCCAGAGAAAGTACTTGGTGTCTTGGTAGCAGCTATTGGGAAGGTGCCATTGGTCTAGAATAGCAAACAAGTTATCCCCTGTGAGGCATTTAGATTGTTTAATGCAGTAGACAGTAAGCCTTGGCTGTCAGGAGTATTTGGGACTGAGGATAGCTCAACTGTAGTCATGATAGTTCATGTTTCTGCTGTCTGAGCTTTCATTCATGCACATTTAATCTTCATAGTTCATAAAACCAGACTCTTGGTGTTTCCTTTACACTTGAAGCTAAGTCCCAGAGAGGTTAAATAACTCAGCCAGTTCTGTGGTAATGGTAGTTCCAGGCGGTTTGGCTCCAGAACCAGAAACGTGGTGTCACACTGTTGCTACTTAAAATAACAAGAGCAGCTACCATTTGTTCCGCTGACTTTATCAGGTTGTGTGCATCTCAGATGACCTCCACGAGCCAATACCACAATCCAGATGTCATTTCAGACTCTTAAAATTGGCTTTTAGGGACATGGTGGAGCTGGTATAGTGGCCTAGACCTTAGGCTGCAGGCAGATCAGTGTGAGTTCCAGGACAGCCTGAATTCTACATGATGAATTCTGGTCCAGCCATTGCTGCACAGTGAGAGTTTCTCTCAAACAAAAAGAAAAACAGGAAAAGACCTGGTATAAACATTTACCTAATCTGGTTCTGCCGTGCCACAGGCAGGTGATCTCATTGCCTCATGGTCCTTCTCCCAACAGTGAGGGAAATGGGCTGATGGCAGAAACATCCAGGCCTCTGGAAAGCTGTGCCATCTTGTTTTAGGTCTTTTCCCATGCAGCCTGCCCTCCATTGGAGGACTGACCAGCAGTGCAATTCCAGCAGTCAATTCTGTGACTAACTCCTACTCCTTATTTTTACCAGACCTCTCATTCCTGCCTGGTGTTCCAGCCTGTTCTGTGGCCAGAATACACATTTTGGAACCTCTGTGAGGCAATCCTGCAGTTTCAGATGAACCATAGTGCACTTCAGGTATGAGTCGGGCAGGATGGGATGGACGAGGTTGGCCCTGACAGACCCACCTTGTGCTATACCTTGCTATGTACTTCTTTTTAAAAAATTTTTTTGATTTATTTATTTATTATGGATACAACATTCTGCCTCCATGTATGCCCACACATCAGAAGAGGGCACCAGATCTCATTACAGATGGTTGTGAGCCACCATGTGGTTGCTGGGAATTGAATTCAGGACCTGTGGAAGAGCAGCTCTTAACACTGAGCCATCCCTCCAGCTCCTTAAAAATTTTTTATTGCGTTTGTTTATTTGTATATGCGTTTGTGTGCATAGTCGTGCCATAATTAATGCATGCCTGTGCCTTAGTGTATGTGTGGAGGACAGCCTTTGGGAGTGTCTGTGCATGTGTGTAGTGTATGTGTGGAGGACAGCCTTTGGGAGTGTCTGTGCATGTGTGTAGTGTATGTGTGGAGGACAGTCTTTGGGAGTGTCTGTGCATGTGTGTAGTGTGTGTGTGGAGGACAGTCTTTGGGAGTGTCTGTGCATGTGTGTAGTGTGTGTGTGGAGGATAGCCTTTGGGGGTTGGTTCTCTCCTTCTGAGGGTCTTATGGATTGAACTTAAGTTGTCAGACTTGATGACAAGTGCCTTTACCCACTGAGCAATCTTTACAGCCTACCAAACATTTCTTGACACACATAGTGATGATCATTATAATACCTCCCACCCACTGATATTTATTGTATGTCGGACGCTGACTAGTTTCCGTGCAGTACCTCTTTCGCTGCTGCTCCCAAGAACTCAGGTAGATCTTCGTAGTTGCTCATATCCGCATGAGTAAATAGAGGAAAAATGACTGGGACATGGTGCTGTGGGCTCTTCAGTCTAGCACTCAGGAGACCGGAGCAGGTATTGGTGTCTGAGTCATGACCAGCCTGGTCTACATATCCAATTCAGGCCTGCCAGGGGGGAAACAAAAGAAAGGAAAGAGAAACATTGTTTAGGGACCAGTATAATAAAAGAATAGTATCCTAAAAACACAGGAGAAAGCCTCTCAGATTAAACACCCATGTGTACTGTTAGTTAGTGGGAGGCTGAGGCAGGAGGACTTCACAAGGCTAATAATAAATAATTGTGTGACGGGAAGTCTGCAGACCCATAGTCTTCCAGACTCCAGAGCAGCGTCGACTCTGCTGTCGGCAGCCTCCGTAGCTGCCCTGTCCATGGCTGATTACCCTGCTTATGTGGGCAGAGCTGCTAACATTGGGGTGCTCTGGTGGTTTTTGGATATTTGTCTATTTAACCTTCCCTAAATGTAACAGATTTGGTGTCCTCGTTTTTTAGATATGAAACAGGGGCAGAGATACTAACTGTGCCAGGGCCACAGAGCTAGGCCTGAATTCTGAAATCAGCTGTTTCTTAAGTCTGCGGAGATAACGGCCAGGAGGAAGGAGTGATGTAAGCCTGGAGGCTGTTGGGCTTTTGGCCCTTTTCGTGAACCTAGTGAAAATCATAGAACATGTCCAGTAAAAACCAGGGCTACTTCTACATAGAATAATTTTGGGGTTCACAGAATCCCTGAAATCTCATTCTGAACTCCTGGCACTAGTTGCTTGAGAGTCTTATCATTGAGTCTCAAAATATGAGTAATTTGTACAAGGCAACTTAGAACCAGTGAATGGAAGACTAGCAAAGCTTCAGTTACCTGCTGCCAATGGGGATTCTTCCACTTGACTGAAGCTTCCTCTGAAACTAAAACACTCTTTACTTTTTGCTGAAAACATTTTTGAAGTACGTCGTGTAATCCACTGCCACCTACAATATACCTAGCGGCTGCTAATAGCGAAGACTAGAACAACCGCTTTCTGATGAGAACGAGGGTGGCGACCACCACCTCAGGCTTCATTGCACAGCTGTGCCTACAAAGCGTAGGACTGAAGCCGTTGTGAATCCATCCGATGGTCCCAAAATACCTGACTTTGAATCTTAGTTAACGTCTAAGTCCTTCCTCTCTTGTTTCCTGCTGTATCAGTAGCTAATTTTGACAGCATTGCCCCCTTCCTTTTCCTTCCTGTTTACTGTTTTAAATCAGCTATACGCAGAGACAGCAGGTAATTAAGCACAGTGGCACTGTGTATATAAACTGAGAGTAAATTGCCTCTGCATGCAGCGCGGAGAGCCTGGTGTGTGAACCCTTTGTGCATGGGTATTCTTGTGTGCAGTCCTATAATTTGAATGCCCAGAAGCCTCTGTTATCTCAGGTCTCTCAGTGCTTTGCACATGGTCTGTAGAGGAGTTGACACAGGTTCTATCTTCTTCATAAATGTTTGTTCAGTCTCAAGTGTGAATCAGACAGATTGTTAGGCACAGGAGTACCAGCAGCTACCCAGCCAGACAAGATCGCTGCCCTCGTGGAGCTTACATTTTTAGTTGAATAGACAGACAGTGAACAAGCAAACAAAAGTAAGGAAATTCTCAGCTTTAGCGAGGCAATAAGGAATACACAGCGTGATGACAGAGTGTAACGAAAAGGGGCAGAGGCTGCCTGAGCTCTGCAGTTCAGTCCTGGGAGTTGCTCAGAGGGAAGGTGGGGAACCAGCCACAGTCAGTCAGGCCTCTTAGTTATGCAAAGCTAGGTAGGTGGAAGTAACACAACCAGAGGACTTAGAGGATAGACAGAGTCTGATAGGGCATTTGGGCAAAAATAATTATTAATTAATTAAAAAAACCTGCTGGGCGGTGGTGGCTACAGAGAAACCCTGTCTTGGGGGTGGGGGCACAAAACCACAAGAGACTTTCAGGGGCCAGAGGCAGAGTTGAGACGGAAACCCCTTTGATGCTGGAGAATAAATCCAGAACTTCATGTAACTGGGCAAGCACTGGACCAACTGAGCTGCTTCTCCAGCCCTACATCTGCTTTTTGTTTCAATTTATTTTTACTATTTTTTTAAAAGATTTATTTATTATGTATACAGTATTCTGCCTGCATATGTGCCTGCAGGCCAGAAGAGGGCACCAGATCTTATTAGATGGCTGTGAGCCACCATGTGGAAGCTGGGAATTGAACTCAGGACCTCTGGAAGAGCAGCCAGAGCTCTTAACCTCTAAGCCATTTCTCCAGCCCCCTATTTTAACTATTTTTAATAATGGTTGGGTATGTACACATGAGTGCAGTTAGCCACAGAGGCCAGAGGTGTCTTCCTCTGTAGCTGGTGTTACAGGTGGCTGTGACCTACCTGCCCTCTGCGTGCTGGGACCCAAACTCAAGAAGAGCAGCGCACACTTTCAACCACTGAGCCATTCCTCCTTTCCTCTTATTATTATTTTTTAGATTTTATTTATGGACTGGATAAATGGTTTGGAAGCTTAGGGCACTTGTTGCAGAGCACCTACACAGAGGCACACAGCCATCCTTGACCCCAGTTTCAGGGATCCAGGGCCCTCTGCAGACCTCTGAGGGCCCCAAGCTTGCACAAAGTACACATGTAAGTAACACTCATACACATAAAATAAGTCTTCAAAAACCTTTCTTTCTCATCTGTACTTGTTTCTTTAAAGAAAAAAAGATTTAATTAAGCTGGGTGCGGTGTAGTGGTGCACACCTTTAATTCCAGCAGTGGTAGACAGAGGATCTCTGAGTTCAAGGCCAACCTGGTCTACGGAGTGAGTTCCAGTACAGTCAAGGCTACATAAAGAAACCCTGTCTTGAAAAAGAAAAAGACCCGCTCCAAATAAATAAATAGATAAATAAATTTTTAGTGTGTATGAGTGTTTTGTCTGTATGTGTGTGAATATACACTGTGTGTGTGGGGGTTGCTGTTGTTTTTGTTTTTTTGGGAGGGCAGGGGAGGATGTTTTTGAGACCCTCTTTGTGTTGTTCTGGCTGTCCTGGAACTCCTGTAGACCAGGCTGGCCTCAGACTCACAGAGATCACAGAGATCCTTCCTCTGCCTCCCTAGTGCTGGGTTTAAAGGTGTGCGCCACCACTGCCTGGCGTGATTTTTTTTTTTTTTAAAGAAAAAATGTTTTTACTGAGCTCTCCCTGTCCCTCCCTTTATAAATGGTCTGAACCCCAGGCACCAGTAAAGTGGTAAAGAACTCAAAGCTTTGCTCCATCTTATTCTCTGTGTCTTCTGAAGGTGGAAGGGCAGAGAGGGTCAGTACCGTTTCTCAGAGTGACCTTCCTTAGAGTTTTGGCACGAGATTGCCTCCGACCTGTATAAAAGTTTCTATGAGAATCTGTTCTTGAGGTGGAGTGGCAGTGTCCACTAGAGCATGGGGGTGAGTCAGGAGGATCTAGGAGTCATCCCCAGCTACATAACACATTTGAGGCTATGGCTTATCTGAGATCCTGTCTCAAAGAATGTTCCCTTGATTGTTGTTATGTAGGACATTACTTATGCTCAGGAGAGACACTGACCTTCAGGACTTGGTTATACACACCTGCCACCCCTGGACCAGGGAGTCAGGGGCAGGAAGACTGCCGTGTGTTTGAAGGTAGCTTGGGCTAAATTGTAAAAGTTTGTCTCAAAAAACTCCAAAAACAAGCAAACAAGAAGAAAAATAGGTGGGGGGCCTAAAGAGATACGTCGGTCAGCTGGTAAAGGACCCAGACGGGACGGCTGACAGCTGTCTGCAGCTCCAGCTCCAGGGGCAGCTGATGCTTCTGGCCTCCGTGGACACCTGCACTTAGCGTGCTCATAACCAGGCACACACGTGTACATAATTAAAAAGAATCTGGGTGTCGTAGTATTGTTTGTAATCTCAGTGCGGGGAGGTGGGGACAGGCAAAACCCTGGGATTATCTAGTCAGCCATTGTAGCCTTAATAAGTGTCAAGCTAGTGTGAGACCCTGTCTTAAAAACAAGGCAGAGCAGGCAAGTTGATGCAAGCCTCTGTCCTGGAACTCAGTGAGCACTCAGACCCTGCCTCAGAAAGAAAAAGAAAGAAAACAGTGCCTGAGCAAGAATATCTGAGGTTGACCTCTGTTTCCACATGCATGTGCATGTACGTCTGCACAGTCACGTGTACCTGCACACAGTGAACACACATGTCCAAGAAGAAAAAGGAAAGAGAAGGGGAAACTTTGGTAAACTTAGGGATTTTTTTTTTTTTTGGAAGGGGGTTGTTTTAATTTTTTTCCTCCTTTTTTCTTTGAAGTAAGGTTAATAGCTCTGGCTAGCACGCTACTCACTATGTAGCCTAGGACAGCCTTGAACTTGATGTTCTGTGATGTGATTTCAGGTGTGTGCTGAAATTGCCAGTGGGTCCTACTCTCTTGGATTTTCTGAGGGCAAATAACTGAGAAGAGCCTAGGGCCCCTCTGAGATTGGGAGAATAGCTCCAGACACGTGAGCGTGGCCAGAGGGTACCTAGAAGATGGCTTTTCCACCCCCAGGAACCATAGCGATCCATAGGTACAAGAACTACTCCCCATCCTCTCTTGAAACCATGTTGGGCCAGTGTGGTGGCGCACACATTTAATCCCAGGACTGGAAGCAGAGGCAGGCAGATCTCTATGAGTTTGAAGCCAGCCTGGTCTACAAGGGAGTTCCAGGACAGCTAGGACTGTTACACAGAGAACCTTTGTCTCAAAAAAAAAAAAAAAAGAAAGAAAGAAAGAAAGAAAGAAAGAAAGAAAGAAAGAAAGAAAGAAAGAAAGAGTTCAGGAGGCCAATCAGGACCACATAGCAGGAGCCTGTCTTTAAGCCATTTTTAGAATCGTGCTATAAACCAAAGTAAAATATCATTTAATTTTATAGCTGGCTGTTTATTTTAACTGACTGAAAAGTTTTGTGTAAGATAGTATCTAATGTAAATTTTGATTAGAGATTTTTGTTATGTTACCAAATCTCAATATCTGGTCTATAAAATAAAATGTGTAGTTGTTCAGGATTTCTCTTTATTTTTGAGACATGGTTTCTTTGTGTAGCCCTTGCTATGCTGGGATTTGCTTTATAGACCAAGATCACATTGGCTTCGAACTCGCAGAGATCTGCCTGCCTCTGACTCCCGAGTGTTGGGATTAGAGGCATGCACCACCACACCCAGCTAGCATTACTCTTAAATTTTCTTGTATGTGATATGGATGATTTATAGTTTTTCCTAGAAATAAAAGAAGTTTACTTGAAAAAGAAAGGAAAATAGTGGTGGGTGATGGTGGCGCATACCTTTAATTCTAGCACTTGGAGGCAGAGGCAGGCGGATCTCTGTGAGTTCGAGGTCAGCCTGGTCTACAGAATGAGTTCTTGGACAGCCAGGGCTACTACAGAAACCCTGTCTTGAAAAACCAAAAAAATGAAAAAGGGGAAAATAGGAGAAGTGACTGAGCTGTTAAGTAGGCTTCCTGCTCTTCCAAAGATGAAGATCAGTTTCCAGCAGTCACAGGCTCACAGCTGCCTGTAACTCCTGCTCCGAGGGAAAGCCAGTGTTTCTAGTCTCTGTGGGCACCTGTACTTGAGTTCTTACTTGAGAACAGGTGCCCCCACACACACTCAATTAGAAAAGTTATAAAAACTATTTTTTTTAAAAGAAGAAATAATAGTCTTAGAAAGGTGAGAGTCTTTTGGACAGGAAGTTTTCAAATTTTAGGGCTTCAAGCAAATTCATTCTGACCTGAGAAAATTCATGCAATTTTTTTGTTTGTGGTATGGTTAATGTGTGTGTGTGTGTGTGTGTGTGTATGTATTGTATGTATATATACATATATGTATGTATGTATATGTACTTGTGTGTGTGCATGTCTGTAAGTGTACATCTGGTATCTTTCCTTGATCTTTCTCCATTCTTTTTATTTTATTTATTATTAGTGTATGTGTTTAAGTGTAATGTGGGTACACACACAGTGTCCCACAGTATGTATGCAGAGTTCATGGGACAACTTTGTGGAGCTGGTTTTCTCTTTCTACCTTTATTTTGTTTTGTTACTATTTTCGAGAAAGGGTCTCACTATGTACTTCTAGATGGTCTGGAACTCACAGTGTAGGTTGAGCTAGCCTGCCACTCCCTCTGTAGACCATGCTAGCCTCAGACTCACAGAGATCTGCCTGCTTCTGCTTCCTGAGTTGTGGGATTAAAGTGTGGACTACCATAACCAGTTCTCCTGTCACCCTGCGTGGTGTCTGCAGATGGAATTCATGTGTCAGGCTTTACCAGCCCCTTTCCCTAGTGATGCATTTGCCAGCCCTCCCTCCCTCCACCTTTGTTTTGAGACAGGATCTCCCTCTGAAGGTGAAATTCATCTATTCTGCCAGACTGGAAGTTTCAGGGATGCCCTCTCTCTACCAGTGCTAGGGTTATAGGTATATTCTGCCACCTTTGGTTTCTGGGGCTCCAACTTGAGCCCCCCCCCAAGTAATTATTTTGGTTTAGGGGGGTGTTTTGAGACAGTCTCCCTATCATGTAGCGCTGGCTGGCTGATCTGGTCACTGTGTAAACCAGGGTTGTCTGGAACTCAGAGATCACTTGCCTCTGCGTCTTGGTGCTGGGATCACAGGTGTGCCACCACACCTGGCTGCTCACAGCTCCTCCATTCTGAAGGTCAGTGAGTCAGTGGGTGAAGTGTTTGTGAACATAATATAGGCCGTCCCTAAAGAGTAGAGACAAGAGCTGGGCAGTTGTGGCACATGCGTTTACTCCCAGCACTCTTAATCCGAGGCCCGTGAGTTCCAGTCCAGCCAGGGTGACACAGAGAAACCCTGTCTCAAAACAAAGTGAGGACAAGGCAGTGAGCTTGTAGATGATTAGGACACGATCGGACTCTGTAGGCCAGGTATAGTGTCAGGATTCGTTTGTGAGACATACCAGCCCCTTCTGTTCCAAAGGGATTTCCCACTTTGGTCACCTGCACCCTTCCTGTCCTCTTGTGAGTGACCCCTTCATATGCAGAGTGTTCTAAGTGCCAGAGACAAAAAGTAGTCTCTGCCCTCGTAAAGAATCTGTCTGAAGACCTATGCACAGTCTGGGAGGCACTCAGAGCCTGTGATCGCCACCAGCTGTCAGAATCCAGGCCAGGGGCCCTGGTGGCTCTGGAGCTGCCAAGGGATTCTTTCCAACAGAAAGATCAGACTAAAGACTAATACCTGGTCTAGGCAGCATAAGTGGCTTAAGAGTTGAATTTGCTTCTCATCATTCCTAGGAGGGCTGTTTGCTCAGAGAATCAAGTCTGTCTTCAGTATAAGAGGCTGAACCCTGACCATAAGAAGACCCAATGAATATTGTCACAGACAGTCGACAACAATACATAAAATTGCTGTTTCTCTGCCTGCTAATATGTTAGAGTGGGTTTTGCATTATTATCCCTAATCCCTTAAACCTCTCTTCAAGGTAGGCACAGCCCCCACGTTACAAATGAGCAAAAACAGGGAGATCTTCCCATGGGTACAAAGAATCAGAAGTCAGACTTTTTACCTGTTTCCAAGTGTAAGCTTGAAAGAATTTTAAGAAATACAAATATTTCCACACAAAACAAGCCAAGACGGACTGCTGCTGACTTCTGTGTAACACGGGCACCGTCTTACTGCCTTTCCACACTAGTAGAAACTCTCCGGAGTTAGTATGCTTGGCCACTCTGATACCTTAGTCCCACCTTCTCCATCCCGTCTCAGCCACACCTAAAATGATCTCCCTACCCCAAACCCCACTTTTCTCTAGCAGAAGGCCCGAGACATGTATGCTGAGGAGCGGAAGAGACACCAGCTGGAGAGGGACCAGGCTGCAGTGACAGAACAGCTGCTTCGAGAGGGGCTCCAGGCCAGTGGGGATGCCCAACTCCGACGGACACGCTTGCACAGACTCTCTGCCAAACGGGAAGAGCGAGTCCAAAGCTTCCTGAAGGCCTTGGAACTTAAACGGGCTGACTGGCTGGCACTTTTGGGCACTGCACCTGCCTAAGTGAGGCTGGCTAGTGGCCACTTTGCCCTGCCCTATGCCTCTTGGGCCCCAACTTCCTTTTCTTTCCTTTTCTTTTCTTTTCTTTTCTTTTCTTTTCTTTTCTTTTCTTTTCTTTTCTTGGTGAAAGGCACCTCCCTGTTTTTGATGAATTGTGCTCCCTTTGCTTTTTTGCAGGGAGCCCCCAAGGCAAGGCCTACTGCCTATAGACTGACACCTTTGGGCTACCTGTGACAGTGACTCACCTAGAGTTTGAGGGAGTCTCCCATGCTTATCCTAAATCCAAGACCAGTCACTGATAATCTGGAGAACAGGGGACCCTAACTCATTAGCTGTATTACTGTCCGTGCCCCCTCCCCACGTTTTTGGATGCATGTTCTTTTTCCACTAGCATATCCTAAAACATGCAGAAGAGGTCTTCCCAAAATCTAGGCCATTACCCATCCTGCCTAAGCCCCCCACCACGTGACTTTGACAGAAGAATGAATCTACTGGTAAATAACTGATAGGCAGCCAGCATCGCTGGGCAGGGAAGAAAGGGGTGGGAAGGACAAGAAGAAAATTTGCCCATCTGCTGCTCCTCCCCTTGGCTCTCCACCTGGGATTTGCTATTGAATCTCCACCCCTCCCACCACCATTACTGATTGCTCACTGAAAGGCTCAGCGCCCCCAATGGCTCATGGAAGCCAGGCGGGTGATTACAATCCAATTACCTATTGTTGACTCAGCCCACACAAGCTTTTCTCCCCCTTGCAGGGCATGGGGCCAGGCTCCACTCCCCAGTGAGACCCAACCCCCTCCATGGCTACAGGGATAGCAGAAGGGCCGAGAGAGGTCCCAGAGTATAATCGAACACAGGCCAACTTGTAACACATCAGGACCGAACAGAACTAAGCATCTCCTCATTGACTATCTCCTTCTGTCGCCAGCTCAGGCTGATTCCCACTCCCAATCTTCAAGGCTCCTCACAGCTCTTTGACCTGACTCCCTAAGTAAGCCCTGAGACACTTTACTGTCATCATGGCAGAACTTACTCGAGGCCTTCAGCCTGAGAGGGCCAACACTGCCTTACAGGAAGACAAGATTGCCTGCCTCCCCATAGGGCTGAAGAGAGGTCTACAGAGCTATTCTGCATCAGGTGCCCCCAGAGCAGTAAATACTAGCCAGGAACACTGACCAGTTGCCACTCTGGTATTCTGTCTCCAAACCCTTTCCACACCTCCTTCCTCCCGGAAAGAGGTGGGTTATTGTAAGCCATGGTAAATGTACTCTTTAGATTCCTAACTTCTAGCCTTGCCCCCCCCCCACACACCCAGTTTTGCGCCTAGATACCTGTCCCTGGTGACCTTTTTTTCCATCACTCTTCCTCTCAGAATCAAGGATAAAAGCCTGACACTGTAACCAAAAGCCAATCCGTGCACCCTTTGGCAAGGCCCCCCATACACCTGGCACTCCCCAAAACCAAATCCTGGCACAGAGTTCCCCAAGAGCAGGTGCTGTACATTTTCCAGCTTTACAATGAGGCTGTTGACAGCCTTAATTAGGGAGGCATGAATTATGTGGCTGTAATACAGAGCCCTACAATTAAGGCGGGAATGAGAGGCTGGAGGCAGCAAACGGAATCTGCCCAGCAAGCATGGCTGTTGAGTCCTGGCTGACTTTCTCTTACGATTGGAGTACAGTACAGGTGATTAATGGGCAAGGTATCTTCCAGCCTGGGGACCTGTATTCTGGGAAAGGTGCACAGGGCGGAGTGGGCTGGGGTGGGGGCTGCCTCAGGAGGCGCTGTGCAAGTGGAAAGAAGAGGCAAATCCTTTGCTGCCCAGAAGCAAAGGCTACAGAAAGCTTGTTTTGGATGTTTGCTTTCTGCTGGAATGGTTAGTGCAAACTAGCTTCCACCCGTGCCTCAAAAAATAAGGTGAGACCTATGTATGCGTCTTCACCTGAGCGCCAAACACCGTTACAGATGTTTAGCCGGTTGTGTTCTGGGTGTCAAATAGAATTTTTTAAAATTCTTAGGTGTAAGATTTGTTCAGTGACTGTAACGAAAGAACGCCTTGCTTTGCTTCTGCGATTGGCACCCTCCCGCGGGTGCGCTTGGCCAGCTCTAGAACGCCGGGCTTTGGACTGGGGTGCATGGGAGGGCCCCTTGGTCATCACACCTGTTCGTCTACTTGTTTCCTAATCTTCCGGCGCTTTCCTTCAACGGCCTTTTCCTCACGCAAGCGAGAACAAGCCGACTTGATAGTGTGTCGGGGGGGGGGGTAGGGGTGGATTTCGCCAGCTGTGGCATCTGCACAACCCAGGTTTGGTGGCCTCTGTCGAGTGGGGGCAGCTGGGCTAGCTGTATCCGAGACCCAGAGGGCTTAGGGGGAGGGGAGTGCTCGCAGACCGTGTTGGCGGTTTTTCTCCACCATTCTGTGATGGGTCCAGGGGACCGGACGTGCAGGGGCTTAAGGAAGCCACTCGGCCGATATTGGGGGGCTGTGTAGCGTTTGGGGAGGCCGTTGAGCAGTAGGTGCTGAAAGGACAGCTCCTACCTGCCCGGCCGTACCCGAAAAGCACCCCTGTGTGCAAAGTCTCTACTTGGAGCCCACGCCCCCACCTCCAGTGGACAGTTTCCCAGGTGAGGCGCACGGAGAGATTCCCCGAGGTAGCAGCTCGGAAGGATGCACGTCCGACTGCGCCAAGCCAGCCCCCTCGCTCTCATCCCACTAGAGCCCGTAGCGGCCGCTTCCTGTCGTCGCCTATGGAGCCGGGCGGCGCAGCCAGGCCTCGCCATCCCCTCTTGTGGGGCCCCCAGCGGGAGCAGGAAGGAAAGGGCTGAGATGTGCCCAGTGTCGCACGGCTTGGAGAAGTGGGTAGCAGGGTTGCATAAGGTGGAAGGAACTTGGGAGTTTGCAAAAGCCAGCTCGGGCGGGAGTGGAACCCCGAGCCCGCCGCCTCGCGCGCCCCTCATTTACTGCCTCGGCGCGCGCCTCCTCCACCGCGCCCCCTCCCCCAAGGCGCGCGGCCGTCTCGCTCACCCTCCCCCCCGACACCCCCTCCTCACTCCAGAGGAGGTGAGTTTAAACCCCGCCCACGTGACCCCAGCTGGGCCAATGAGCGGCGGCGGGAGGTGAAATCCGGTTCTAACCGGTCCGAGGCTCCCAGCGCTATAAAAACTTTATAAACCCCCCGGAGCCCGAGCAGTGTGAAGAAGCAGCGAGAACGACCCCCGGACGGACCCGAGCCCCGAACCGCTGCAGCCCCGCGTTCAGCGCCGACGTCCCCCCCGCCGCCGCCATGCCCAAAAGAAAGGTACGTGGCGCGAGCGCGTGGGCGCCCAGGCGCCGCCACTGCCGCCGCTTGCCTCGAGCGCGGAACTCGGCGGGGATAGCGGGCGCGGCGCGGGGTTCCAGCCCGAGTCCGGCCGCGGGCGAAGCCTGCGCGGCGTGGTGCCCGCGGGCGCCAGAAGCCATATTGGAGAAGCGGCGGCGGCGGCGACGGGAGGAGCCATGTTGGCCGCTGTTTATCCCGCTCCCCTCGGCCGCCCGCGCCCCCTCCCCCACTTGCCGCCCCCTCCTCTTCTTCGGGCGGGCGAGCGAGCGGGCGATTCAAACCCGAAAGGGCGGGAAGGCGGCGCTCGGCTGGGCGGGCGGGGGAGCGCTCTGCCGCCAAAAAACTGACGCCGCGAGGGGCGGGGTCGGGCCGGGGCTCCGCCCCCCGGCCGCCCACGTCCCCGGCGCAGGGACTGCGCGCCGCCGCCCACGAGTTCCCAGAGCTCCCGCCCTTGACGGCTGCCATGGCAACGGCGCTGGGCTCCGCCTCCGGAGGGGTTTGTTTGCACAATCTGCAGCTGTTGCGCCTGCCTGGCTGGTGGCGCCCGGCGACTCGCCGGCCCCGCTCCAGCTTCTCCCGCGCTTCCCGGAGGCCGACCTGCGGGGTCTGCCGTGCGGACCTCGGCCTTCGTTGGGGCTCCATCCCCCACTAAGACTACTTTTAAGAGAAGCTGAGTCGATACATTTTAGAAACGTGGTGTCACTTTCTGTTCCCGATGTCTGAGGTTTACCTCCGAGGTTACAAATTTTTGTCTTCTATCTTTATAGGCTGAAGGGGATACTAAAGGAGATAAAGCCAAGGTGAAGGACGAGGTGAGTCTTAGCCGCACAGGACTTGTCGCACAGGCCTTGGGTAGTAAACACCACGGGCTCCTTTGCTATTGTTTGACCTCAGCCCCAGACCTGGAGTTACCCTAGTTTCTTTCTTCGCTTTCTTTAATGTGGAAAAACTGGTGCAAAAGTTGTGTTTATTTTTCTGACTTTGTTTTCTTTTTAATAGCCACAGAGAAGATCGGCAAGGTTGTCCGCTGTAAGTGTGTATACTTGACCCTGAGGTTGGGAAACATTTTTGGGATCCCTTTGGTTTCACTGCATTATAGTTTGTGGTAGGTTTTGAGTAAATTACCTTGTGGTGTGGCACATCTCGAGTTTGTCGTTGACTTAAGTTGTGATTGTTATGACCAAAGTGGGAGATCACTTTTAGATCGTAAAAGAAAGGCAGTCCCAATGATAGTTTTCCTAGATGTGGTTTGGGTGGTTGTTTCTTTTGGTCCTTCGTACTAATAGTTTCCTTTTCCCCTTTGCCTACCAAAACAAGAAACCTGCACCTCCAAAGCCAGAGCCCAAGCCTAAAAAGGCCCCTGCAAAGGTGAGCAGGACTGCATGACTGCGCGCTGATACCAGATGGGTGATTTTCACAGAGAGGACTGTCCTTCCACACCTTAACCTAATTCACCATAATGGGGCGTCCACCGGTGGATGTTGTCACTTTGGCCTTAGTCCTGGTGTTTGTCATGTTAGTGTCTGTGGCATGAATTACAGAAAACTGCCCTTGGCTGGGAAAGGAGTGTTTTTAGCTAACTTTTATTTCTGTAACTTAATTTATGTTCCTCAGCAAAAAGTAGCTGAAATTATAATTCAACCTAGTGGTGTGGGGTATATATATCTTCAGTAGGCAAGCCTGTAGAACTTGGTAGGTTACATCCTGGTATACAGAATGAAAAACTAATATCTGTCCTTCCTTGGTGTTAGAAGGGAGAGAAGGTACCCAAGGGGAAGAAGGGGAAGGCCGATGCTGGTAAGGATGCCAATAATCCTGCAGAGAATGGAGACGCCAAAACAGACCAGGTACAGTGAGTGAGTCTTTCGTCCCAAAATTGTTTATTACCCCTTATATCTGGATTGCTGTGTGTGGTGTGATAATCCTCCTGTCTGAAATCCTCACTCCTGTCTGAAATCCTCAGTTCAAAAGTCTGTTATAATCTAAAAGGCACTTGCTGTGTTGGCTTATCCTGACGTGAAATTAAAGGTCTTGGGTCCTCTGATCCTGTCTATTCCCAATCAGTCAGTGGGCGGGGTGATTTAGTAAAGTGGACCCAAACCTGGATTTTATCATGGGAATGATACCGTGTATATAGACTATAGTAAGCAAAGGTAAGTTTAGTTTGTGTATTGACTTTACTTGTTCTTCTTTTAGGCACAAAAAGCTGAAGGTGCTGGAGACGCCAAGTGAAATGTGTGCGTTTTTGATAACTGTGTACTTCTGGTGACTGTACAGTTTGAAATACTATTTTTTATCAAGTTTTATAAAAATGCAGAATTTTGTTTTACCTTTTTTTTTTTAAGCTATGTTGTTAGCACACAGAACACTTCATTGTTTTGGGTGGGGAGGAACATGTGTCACTAGCAGTGTCTCCCCAAGCTGGATGAATGATGGTTCATGATGGAAAACATCTTTCCCTGATAATTTTGAAAGACTCCTCTTGACTCCCAGGAGAGACGTCCTGGGGACATGTTGACATATGTGGCCACCATGGCACAACATGCCTTGTGTGGGAGAACTAAGTTCGTTTTTATATTCTCCTCCCCCTGTACCATCAACATAGACTTAACTCCCTTAAGACCAGAGACCTGTTGGAACCTGATCCCCAAAATTGGTTTTGCCAGTCTGTTGGGCAATCTGGACTTTGCAGTGATATCACTGAGTGTCCTCAAAAGCGCAGCGGTTCCTTTTACAGAAGATTGTGGATCTGCAGATTGATACTTCTGCCATTTTCATTTCATTTCCTGAAAGTCAGGGTCGGCTTGTGAAAAGTTGTGAAACAACATCCTCAATGTGAAATGTCAGCCCTCACTCTAAGCTCCTCCCCCTTTTCAGAGCATCCAATGAAGACTCACCGGGTTTTATAGTGGCTTTCTGATTTTGGTAGTCGATACAAGAAGGGAGTTTGGAAGTTCTTGTATACTGTTACTGATTGTCTGCCCATGTTCTGCCTGGAAAACCATGATTGTTTATGGAAAGTGTCTTTAATAAAGCTGGATACAGTTTGGCTTGGAAATTCTGTCTCTGATCTTTTCCTCCACATTGGGGAACCTGGCTGCCAGTTCTTTTGGTTTGACTGGTTGGTCATAGATCCAGTCAGTCTTGCAAACACACAGTGAGTAGTGTGGTAGTGGGTATGTATGTGTCCCAGAGGTAGACCCGATAGTGAGTGGGTGCAGGGAAATGGTTCTTGAAGGGTATGGCGATCCTTAAAGTATGCAGAGCTGGGCATCCCTCTGATTAGCATTGACCCTCTGCTGTCTCTTTGGGCAGATCTGTATTTGACCTTGAGTCAGATGGTCTGCCACTCTGTTAACCTGCAACAATGTCAACAGACTGGCTGTGCGTCGTGGGCTGTGGTGGTGCACACCTTTATTACCAGCACTCAGGAGGCAGGCAGGAGTTCAAGGCCAGTCTGATCTACAAGAGCTAGTTCCAGGGTTGCCAGTACTGACACAGAAGCCCTGTCTGGATAAAACAAACAAAAAAGTACAGGTACAATTTGTGACTGTAATTTGAAATTGTTTCACAGTTTGTGTGGCTCAAAATTGAGGGAAATTAATTTTAGGGAGGCAACAGAAACTGCCTCATTCCCTGCTGACACTTTGGATCTTGAAACTTTGGGGTGGGTATTCTGAGGCAGCTGGTACCAGGTGAACTTTCTGGGTGAAGAAACCATGGTTTAATTTGCTAGCACTCTGAGCGATGAAATGAATCAGACTTTTATCCGAAGGCCACTTGTTTTCTTCTGGTGATACAGTTCTAGGGGTTCTGTGACCAGGCTGGAGTTGAAGCAAATCTTGAAGCTGTAGTTGGGGTTACCATTGTTCCCGTTGGGCTGGGCGTTTTGCTTACCTGGAGACTGCATGTAGCTCAACCATGTGCTGTGCTAGTCTTTGGCCAGTTATAATGAGACATCACCTCATGTGTCAAAGCTGAATGGCTGGGTGGAAGTATTTGTTCTGGACACGTGTTGCTAAATAATTGGGATATGTATGCTGACTTTCACCTTTGATTTTTTTTTTTTTTCTTTTCTATTTTGAGACGTTTCTCTGTAGCTTTGGTGCCTGTCCTGGAGCTAGCTCTTGTAGACCATGCTGGCCTCGAACTCACAGATCCACCTGTCCTTGCCTCCCGAGTGCTGGGATTAAAGGCATGTGCCACCACCACCCGGCCACCTTTGATTTTTATTCCTATAGATTGGTCTATTTGAAGACCTGGTCTGTCTGCTCTGTGTGAATTAAAGCCTGAATGTAGCCATGTGCTACCTGGCTATATTTTATACTTGGGCCTGAGTACTTGTTTAGTCAAAATCAGGAGTTCAGGGTGATCCTAAGCTGCATGAGTTCCAAGACCATACTTGGCCACATGAAAACATTTCAACAGCAAAAGGTGGGCCCCTAGAGGACTGGAGATACTGCTCGGTGGGTAAGAGCGCTTAGGGACTCCCAAAGGGTGCAAGTTTGGTAGCCAGCACATACATGACATGCTGACACTTGGTACTTTTTACTCCAGGGAATCTAATATCCTCTCCTGGTCTCTATGGACACCAGACACACATAACCTTCTAATACCTGGCACTTTTAGTAAAAGTAGACCCTTCCCAACTCAAAGCCAGCTGTAACTATGTAACTAATCTCAGCTCTCTCTTTTTAAAATTTCTTACCTTTTTTTTTTTCTTCCCTTTTTTACTTTTTTTTCATATACATTGGTTTGCTTGTATGGGGGTGTTGGATCCCTTGGAACTGGAGTTAGAGACAGTTGTGAACTGTCGTGTGGGTGTGGGGAATTGAACCCAGGTCTTCTAAAAGAGCAGCCAGTGCTCTTAACTACTGATCACCTCTCCAGCCCTACAGTTTTTTTGTTTGTTTGTTTGTTTGTTTTGTTTTGTTTTTACATGCATTAGCATTTACCATGAGTTTCAGGCCCACTAGAACTGGAGTAACAGTTATGAGCTGCCATGTGGATGCTGGGGATTGAACCTGAGTCCTCGGGAAAAACAAGTCAATGCCCTTAACTACTTAGCCATCTCTGCCCCACCCTACTCCCATCTCAGCTCTTAAGTTGTTTTTTTGGGCTTTTGTTTTGTTTTATTTTTTTTTTTTTTGAGACAGTTTCTCTGTGTAGCCCTGGTTGTCCTGGAACTCACTCTGTAGACCAGGCTGGCCTCGAACTCTGCCTCCTGAAGGCTGGGCTTAAAGGTGTGCAGCCCCGCCACCTGGCCCAGTCTCAGTTCTTAAAAAGGAAGGATGTATACCCAGTTTTTCCATAGACCTCATATTGCCCAGCTGGCCTGAGTTTTCCGGAGATATAACGTACTCAGCCATGCCTAGTGGCAGGATTTTAGGGTTCCTTCCTTGAAAAACCCTTCCAGGAAACTTCTCGCCAGCCTGGGTTCCTTAAGAACAAGTGGCTCACCCACTCCAGCTGAACCTCAAGAGAAGTGGAGCCACACACTGCTGAAACACTATCACTAGAAGCAGTGTTCTCAACCTGTGAGTTGCAACCCCTTTCAAGGTGGAACAACTATACAGGGGTGGCCTAAGACAATCTTATAATTCATAGCAGCAAAGTTACAGTTATGTGTAGTTGGAGGCTGCTTGTTCATTTCCTGGCCGCCCAGACTCCCGAAATAATCACACAGAAACCATATTGTTTGCAATACTTTTTGATCAATAGCTTAAGCATATTTCTGGCTAACTCATATCCTAAACTAACCCATCTCCATTAATCTGTGTATTGCCACGTGGCTGTGGCTTACCGGGTAAAGTTCCATCTGGCATCTGTCTCCAACCGGGGCTACGCGTGGCTTCTGATTCTGCCTCCTTTCTTCCAGCATTCAGTTTAATTTTCCCCACCTAGCTATGTTCTGCCCTATCAATAGGCCAAGGCAGTTTCTTTATTCACCAACAATACTCACAGCATACAGAGGGGAGTCCCACATCAGTTACGAGGTAGCAATGAAATAACTTTATGGTTGGGGTCACCACATCATGAATTGTACTAAAGGAAGGGGGAGAATTAGGAAAGGGGAGAACCCCAGGAATAGAGGATCACGAGATGGAAGGGCTGTTGAAGTGTGACTTCATTCACCATGTCCTGTGACCTCTAGACCTGGCCTCATCTGATTTGTTGGACCATGGGGCACTGCTGAGTGAAACCTTTCCCCTTCTTGAGAGATAAATATAAAATTGACAGTCATGCCAAGGAGTGGTGACACATGCCTTTAATCCCAGCGCTCAGAAGGCAAAGGCAGGTGAATCTCTGAGCTTGAGGCCAGCCTGGTTTTTACAGAGCAAGTTCCAGAACTCAGAGAAACTGTGTCTTGAAAAACAAAACAAAACAAAGTTTACAGCCTTAAAGCATGAGGGTCCGTGTGTGGTTTGCATGACTGGGTGGTGATCACTACTGCCTAATTCCAGAGTGCTTCCTTCATCCCTTTCCATCCCCCAAAGCCACATGCTCATTGGCTGTTAATACTCTATTCGTACCTCCCCAACCAGGCAACCGCTAATCATCTATAGTTTTGCCTGTTCTCAACATTGCCTTCAATAGAATAAGATTCTGTGCTCTTTTGAGATGTTGCATTGCTTCCAAGATCCATTCATCTTTTTTTGTTTGTTTTGGGTTGTTTCCCACCCCACACCCCCCCCCCCCCGCCAGACAAGGTTTCTCTGTAGCTTTGAAACCTGTCCTGGAACTCCCTCTGTAGAACAAGCTGGCTTCAAACTCTGCCTGCCTCTGCCTCCCGAGTGCTGGGATTAAAGGCGTGCACCATCACCACCAGCAAGATCCATTCATTTTATAGAATCACTCCAACGCTCTTCCTGACCGGATGCTCTATGGTATAGATGCATGCCACATTTTATCTACTTGTTAGTTAATGGATATTTGGGTTTCCACTTTAGGCTATTTTAAGAGTTGTGTCAGCTCTGTGTGGACATGTTAGCAATTCATTCAGGCATAATCCCAGGAATGAAGTTTCTGTACTGCATGGTGACTCAGTTTCCTGAAGACTTGCCAGATACCTAAAAGGAGCCGCACCATTTAATGTTTGAACCAATGACCTCTGAAGGGCCCAGTCTTCCCTCTCTCTCTCTCTCTCTCTCTCTCTCTCTCTCTCTCTCTCTCTCTCTCTTTCTCTCTCTCCCCCTGTTTTTCGAGACAGGGTTTCTATGTAGCTTTGGAGCCTGTCCTGGAACTAGCTCTTGTAGACGACCAGGCTGGCCTCGAACTCACAGAGATCCACCTGCCTCTGTCCCCCAAGTGCTAGGATTAAAGGCGTGCACCACCACCGGTTGCCCATCTCCAATATGGTCTTGAACTCTGAAGTCATCCTGCCTCTACTTTCAGAGAGCGTCAAGTGCAAGTTTTTTGCACACGTACAGCTGATTTGTTATGAGATGAGGTTTGCCTGTGTAGGCAGGCTGCTACCAAGCTCCTAGTCCTTCTGCTTCAGCCTCCCTGGAACTGGGTCACAGCAGTCAGCTACTGTGCCCATGAGAGTGTCCTTGAAAGAGCAAACTTTATGGCTGGGGATGTGACTCACACAGTGGTGGACTCTTGCCTACTACATCTAAGGTTCTGGTTCAGTGTCAGTACCACACATAAAAAAATTTCTTTAAAGCTGGGCAGTGATGGTGCATGCCTTTAATCCCAGCAATTGGGAGGCAGAGGCAGGAGGATATCTTTGAGTTCAAGCCCAGCCTGGTCTACAAAGTGCGTTTGAAGACAGAGAAACTCTGTCTGAGAAAACAAAACAAAACAACAACAACAAAAAAAAGTTTAAGCCAGGTGTAGTGATGCAAGCCTTTAATTCAGTACTTGGGAGGCAGAGGCAGATCTCTGTTAGTTGGAGGACAGTCACAGTTACATAGTTAAGACCCTGTCTCAAAACAAAAAACAAAAAACAAACAAACAAAAACTTGTTCTGGTAAAGATACAATGTATTTACCTTTGATTGCAAATTCCTTTAGTAAACCTAAAAAACAATGACCTCATTTAGGTGTTGACAGAGGTTTCTGTCCCACCTGGTCCCACAGCCCTTCAATCCCAAAGAAACACACAGAGGTCTACATTAATCACAAACTGGTTGGCCTATTAGCTCAAGCTTCTTATTAACTCTTTTTTTTTGTTTTTGTTTTTTTCCCCCGCTGGCCAATCAGCATTTTTTTTAAAAATAATTGACAGGGTATAGACCATTGTCCCACAGCAATTCCCCCCCCTTTTTTATAAAAAGCAAGAACTCTCAATCTAATATCCTTTGTTTAGCTTTTCTCCTAATCATTATCCATAACAACTTGTAACTAACATTCTAAACAAAGGAAAATATCCATAGAAATTTTGGGGGAATGTGGGTGTAGTTTTCCAGGCTATTTCCTGCTGGTTGGAGGCATTGATAATCTTTTGGGGACCTAAAGAAAATTTAGAATTATGATCAAGTAATGACTGGAGTATCCTGTGAGGCTTCATCAACTCAGGCAGCAGTCTTGAATCTGTTCTGGATGTAGAACTCAGACATCCAGGCCACCTGTTCTTACTGGAGATTTCTCAGGTGATTTTCCTTGATCAAGCCTGATTTTTCTTAACCAAGAATGAATCCACAGCCTTTCATTTCTTGTGGAAACAAAAGCAAAATCTCTTCTCCAAAGTAACATACTTTTTAACTTCAATTTTGAAGTCAAGGTATTTTCAAAATACCTATCTTGGATTAATTCAGCAACATTTATAAACAAATATATTTTGGCAGGTGTTGCTCCTTCTTCAGCATTCAAACAATTCAAAGAGAGCATATTAACATACAGTCTTCAGACTCTCTTTGTAGTTTTCATTTTTACATGGCTTTATTTTAACCTCTATTTCTTTTATTTTTAATTTTTGACTTTTTGAGACAGGGTTTCTCTGTGTATTTTTGGCTGTCATGGAACTCACTCTGTAAACCAGGCTGTCCTTGAACTCACAGAGAGCTGCCTGCCTCTGCCTCCCAAGTGCTGGGATTAAAGATGTGTGCCACCACACCCAACTATTCTCTTTCTTCATTATTTTAAGAACTTTAACCTTTTTCTTTTCTCTCCCAAGCCTGCATATATTTTTAACACACTGTAAACCATTTAGTGATTTTCTTCATCTTTGAATCTCTCTTTTTCTTTTTTTTTTCAAAATATTTATTTATTTATTATGTATACAGTGTTCTGCCTGCATGTATGCCTGCAGGCCAGAAGAGGGCACCAGACCTCATTACAGATGGTTGTGAGGCACCATGTGGTTGCTGGGAATTGAACTCAGGACCTTTGGAAGAGCAGGCAATGCTCTTAACCTCTGAGCCATCTCTCCAGCCCTGAATCTCTCTTTTTCTGACCACATGAATCTCTAATTTGCTAGGCAATATGGCTAGGATTAAAACCGTGGCTTTGACAGCTGGATCCCGCACATTCTTTAGCTTTCTGAGATTCTAGCCTCATGGCAGAGGTACTGACTATAGCTATGTTTATTGCTACAACTCTATGGCATTTCAAGATCTCTGCCACCAAGGAAGCCACAGCAGTCTGCTCACAAACTACATTCAAATGCTCTGTAGCCTGACCTCCTGCCTGAAAGAGTCAAAGTTTGCACTGGCAGGATGGCCCAGAAAGCTAGCATTTTAAAACAGCGTGGCTTTTTTCCTACTATGACTGAAAACCAAAAAGTATGCGGTCAGCTTTTTATCAACACCATTTAAGTGTTTCTTAAAAGAACTGCAAGGTTTTACAGCTAAAGCTGAGTCAGGAAGCCTCTTGTAAATGAGAGCACTTGCATCTAGTAAGCAGAGCCCACCAGAGAAAGTACTGCTGTCAATAAGTCGTGCTTAATTCTATTCTTTTTTGTCTAGAATTACTTCCCAAGCTCTCTCAGGCTTTATGTGGATGCAGTTGTCCACACGTTGGACACCATACTGTTGTCTGAGGTTTTTTTCCCAGATGTTTAGTCCCAAGAAAATCACACAGAGGTCTACATTAACACAAAACTGATTGGCCTAGTAGCTCAGACTTGTTATTAACTCTTTTTTTATTTCTTTATTTTATCTTAAAATTTTTCCAATGATATTTATTGGGCTCTGTATTTTTCTCTGCTCCCCTCCCTGCCTCTCCTCCCTTCGATCCTCCCCCAAAGTCCCCATGCTCCCAATTTACTCAGGATATCTTGTCTTTTTATACTTTCTACTTCCCATGTAGATTATATCTATGTGAGTTTCTCTTAGTGTCCATATTGTTGTCTAAATTCTCTGGGATTGTGGTTTGTAGGCTGGCTTTCTTTGCTTTATGTTTAAAAACCACCTATGAGTGAGTACATGTGATAATTGTCTTTCTGTGTCTGGTTTATCTCACTCAGAATAATGGTTTCTAGCTCCATCCATTCTCCTGCAAAATTCAAGCTGTCATTATTTTTTTCTGCTATGTAGTACTCCATTGTGTAAATGTACCACATTTTTTATATCCATACTTTGATTGAGGGGCATTTAGGTTGTTTCCAGGTTCTGGCTATGACAAACAATGCTGCTATGAACATAGTTGAGCACATGTCCTAGTGGCATGATTGAGCATCCTTTGGATATATACCCAAAAGTGGTATTATTGGGTCTTGAGGAAGGTTGTTTCCTAATTTTCTGAGAAATCGCCATGCTGACATCCAAAGGGGTTGTACCAGCTTGCATTCCCACCAGCAATACAGAAGCGTTCCCTTTTCCCCACAACTTCTCCAGCATAAATTGTCATCAGTGTTTTTTATCTTGGCCATTCTTTCAGGTGTAAGATGGAATCTCAGAGTTGTTTTGATTTGCATTTCTCTGATGACTAAGGATATTGAACATTTCCTTAAGTGTCTTTCAGCCATTTTAGATTCCTCTGTTGAGAGTTCTCTGTTTAGGTCTGTACTCCATTTTTATTTTATTGGATTATGTGATCTTTTGGTGTCCAATTTCTTGAGTTCTTTGTATATTTTGGAGATCAAACCTCTGTCTGATGTGGGTTTAGTGAAGATCTTTTCCCATTCTGTAGGCTGTCGTTTTGTCTTGTTGACCGTGTCCTTTGCTTTACAGAAGCTTTTCAGTTTCAGGAGGTCCCGTGATTAACTCTTATAACTTATATTAGCCCATTATTCTTGTCTTTGTTAGTCACATCGCTTGGTACCTTATTCGGCGAGGCAGTCACATCTTGCTTCCTCTGAGGCTGGGTCACGACTACAGACTAGGACTTCCTCCTTCTTATTAACTCTTACATCCTACCTTGACCCATAATTCTTGTCTGTGTCAGCCACGTGGCTTGTTACCTTTTATCAGTGAGGCATTCTCATCTTGCTTCCACTGTGTCTGGGTGACGACTGCATACTGAGCCTTTCCTCTTCCCAGAATTCTTCTGTTCTGGTTGTCCTGCCTATAATTCCTGCCTGGCTAATGACCAATCAACATTTTATTAAACCATACAAGTAACAAATATTTACAGGGTACAGTAAGACCATTGTCCCACAGCATTTAGGGTCAAGAAGGTATACATCTATGTATTTCAAAACATTCCCATTGTTCTAGGTCTTAAACATAGGCCTTTGACGTGTTCACATGTCACATGGCACAGGAGTTCAGGTGTTCCCTTCTCTGTAATTGTTCTAGACCTTTTCCACGGCTGCCAGAGACACCTCATCACAATACTTTTGGGGTTTCTTAGCTCTTGTGTTTCTCCCTGGGTTGTTATCCAGCAGCCTCATTCCCCTGAGCCCAGTGTTTTCATGAGTCCAGGTGCCCAAATGCACCACCACACCAGATTCTGAATGACTGCAATGGAACACCACAAGCCCACCTTCCTGCCCTCCCTTCATCTGGGAGAAGGACAGCAGCAGACCTCACCCAGCACCACCCTACATTCCATTTATACACCCCCACCACCACACACAACTGACTCATCAACCCTGGTAACCCCAAAGTGCTCCTTCCCCATCAAAGCACATCTCCAGTGGGGACACAGTCATGATGTCTGACTTTGGGAGAAAAGATTGTGTTTTGTTACAGAAAATGACAAAAAAAGTATAAAAGTCGGGTAGTGTAATGAGTTCCACATGCAGTCAGCTGTCTTCACGCAACTCCAACAGTGATCAGCTCAAGGCTGGCCTTATTAAATAATGCCATGGTACACTTCTCATAATCAGGCATAATTTGATAAGTCATTGCAGCTGTAAACTGTTTGGCATATGTCTCTAAACAATATGGACATTTTAAAAAACAACCATCAAGGAACTTGAACTTCCCACAGGGCTGGAAACCCTGACTGCTCTTAGGGATGGAGAGGGAGGAGGAGGGGGAGGGAGGAGGGGGAGGGTTTGGGGAGGAGGGGCGGAAATGGAAACTTTCATAATTTAATAAACTTTGAAAAAAAAAACAACCATCACAATACCATTATACCAAAAATTAATAAAATTCTGGCAGTGGTGGCACATGCCTTCAATCAGAGCACTCAGAAGTCAGAGGCAGGCAGATCTCTGTGAATTCGAGTACAGTGTGTTCTACAAATCGAGTTCCAGAACAGCCAGGGCTGTTTTAAAAAACAAAAGATACATATATAATCTTTATATTTTTGTTTTTCAGGGATAGGGTTTCTCTGGCTGTTCTGGAACTCACACTGTAGACAAAGCTGGCCTCAAACTCACAGAGATCCACCTGCCACTGCCTCCCGAGTGCCCCACCATTCAAGGTATGAGCCTCCACCATTCAGCTCATGTATAGATTTTTTTATTTTAAATAATTTTTATGGTCTATTTAACTTTATTTTATATGCATTGGTGTGAAAGTGTCAGATCCCCTGCAACTGGATCTTCAGACAGTTGTGAGCTGCCATGTGGGTGCTGGGAATTGAATCCAGCTCTTCTGGAAGAGCAGTCAGTGCTCTTAACCAAACCACTGAGCCATCTCTCCAGTCCCCTCATGTATAGATTTTTAATTATCAACTTTTTTTGTTATAAGTGTTAAGTTATCCTTTTCTTATAGACTGCCCACTTCCTCTCCTCCCATCCCCTCCCCTCCCCTTTCTCCTATGCCCCTCCCCCAGTCCACTACTCCTTTTCTGCCCAGAAAGGGGCAAGCTTCCCATGGGCATCAACAAATCCTGGCATATCAAGTTGCTGTAGGGCTAAGCTCCTCTCCTTGTGTTAAGACTAAACAACGCAAGCCATTATAGGCATAGGTTCCCAAAAGCCTTACAAACATTAGGGACGGCCCCTGCTCCCACTTCTAGGAGTCCCACAAACAGACCAAACTACACAACGGCCACACATGTAGAGGGCCTAGGTTGGTCCCATGCAGGCTCTGTAGCTGTTGGTCCAGACTCTGTGAGCTCCACAGAGACAAAGGTAGTTGTTGGGTTCCCTTGTTCCTCCTGGCTTGTACAATCCTTCCTCCCTCTCTTCAGCAAGATTCCCCAAACTTGACCCAATGCTTGGCTGTGGGTCTCTGCGTCTGTTTCCATCAGTTACTGGATGAAGGTTCTCTGATGACAATTAGGGCAGTCACCGATCTTTGAGTATTGCAGAATATTGTTAGGCGTTTTTTCTCTCTCTCTCTCTCTGATCATGTTTGGTGCTCTCCTGGGTCTGTGCCATGCAGCTTTGGGTCCAGGTAGTGTCAGGGGTCAGGGGTGGCCTCACTCTCTTGTTCTGGGTCTGATGTTGGTTAGCCATTCCCATAATCTCTGTGACCTCCTTACCCCCTGCATATCCCATAGGCAGGACGGAATGTAGGTCAAAGGTTGATTGACTAAGCCGGTGTCCCGATTCCTCCGCTGGAAGTCCCACCTGGTCACAGGAGATGGCAAGTTCTGGCTGTACATCCACCACTGCTGTGTCTTTGTAGATTCCTGGGAGTTTCCTTGCCTCAAGTTTCCACCTGATCCCACACTGCCCCCCATTTTCCAGTACTCTCATTCAGTACACCTCCAAATCTACCCCAACCTGATCTCTCACCGTCCCATCTCCACCCGCCCCCAGGTCCCCCACAAGATGGTTGTACTTTACAGCTAAAAAATCTCTGAGTAAGTGAGTACATACCATGTTTGTCTTTCTGGGTCTGGGTTATCTTACTCAAGATGGTTTTTCCTAGTTCCGTTTGCCTTCAGATTTCTTGATGTCATTGTTTTTAACAGCTGAGTAATACTCCATTGTGTAAATGCACATTTTTCTTTCTCCATTTTTCAGCTGTGGGAGCATCTAAGTTGTTTCCAGGTTATTATAAATAAAGCTGCTATGAACATAGTTGAGCAAGTGTCCTTGTGTACAATTGAGTATATATATATGGGTATATATATATGGGTATATACATACATGGGTATATGACCAAAATGGTAAAACTTGGTCTTGAGGTAGATCGATTCCCAGTTTTCTGAGAAACCACCATACTGATTTCTAAAGTAGCTGTGCAAGTTTGCATTCCCGCCAGCAGTGCAGGAGTGTCCCCTTTGCTCCACATCCTCTCCAGCATAAGCCATCACTTCTGGTTTTGATCTAGGCCATTCTGACTTGTGTAAGATGGAACTGCTGGGTCGTTTTGATTTGCATTTCCCTGATGTCTAAGGATGTTGAACATTTCTTTAAGTGCATCTCATCTTCTGTTGAGAAATCTCTGTTTAGCCGTGTACCCCATTTTTCAATTGAATTATTTGATCTTTTTTTTTTTTTGATGTCTATGCAGGTTCCCCCGTTGTCAATCCAGAGTCAGTGATCTCCCACTAGTTCTGGTCAGTGGATTCTGTGTGTTTCTCCATGATGGTCTTGACCCCTTTGTTCGTATTATCGCTCCTGTCTCTCTTTGACTAGCGCCTGGTCCAGGGTTAGTTGTGGATCTCTGCATCTGCTTCCATCTGTTTCTGGAAGAAGATTCTAGCTTTTCTGAATTTTCTTTTGTATCCTGGTGATCCTTTGCTTAATGTCTGGTGTCTACTTATGAGTGAGTACATACCATATTTGTCTTTCTGGGACCGGGTTACCTCATTCAAGATGTTTTTTTTTCCCCTAGGTCCATCCATTTGCCTGCAAATTTAAAGATGTCATTGTTGTTTGGATTTGAGGGGGGCAATTTGAGACAGGGTTTCTCTGTAGATTTGGAGCCTGTCCTGGAACTAACTCTTGCAGACCAGGCTGGCCTCGAACTCACAGAGATCCGCCTGCCTCTGCCTCACAAGGGATGGGATTAAAGGTGAGTGCCACCACCACCTGGCTGATGTCATTTTTTTTATCACTGAATAGTACTCTGTTGTCTAAATGTACCAATTTTCTTTATCCATTCTTGAGTTGAGGGGTATCTAGGTTGTTTCCAGATTCTGATTACTACGAATAATGTTTCTATGAACATAGTGGAGCAAATATCCTTGTAGTGTGAGTGTGCCTCTTTTGGGTATATGCCCAAAAGAGGTATTGCTGGGTCTTGAGGTAGACTGATTCCTAATTTTCTGAGAAACCACCATACTGATTTCCACAACGGCTGTATACGTTTGCACTCCCACCAGCAATGGAGAAGAATTCCCTTACCCCACATCCTCTCCAGCATAAGCTGTCATCAGTGTTTTTGATCTTAGCCATTCTGATATGTGTAAGATGGAATCTCAGAGTTGTTTCAATTTGCATTTGTCTGATGACTAAGGATGTTGATAATTTCCTTAAGTGCCTTTCAGTCGTTTGAGATTCTTCTGTTGAGAATTCTCTGTTTAGATCTGTACTCCATTTTTAAATTGGATTATTTAGTAGTTTGATACCTAGTTTCTTGAGTTCTTTCTATGTTTTGGAGAGCAGCCCCCTGTGAGACATGTGGTTGGTGAATATCTTTTCCCATTTTGTAGGCTACCATTTTCTCTTATTTACCGTGTCCTTTGCTTTCCAGAAGCTTCTCAGTTTCAGGAGGTCCCATTCATTAATTGTTTCTCTGTGTCTGTGCTGCTGGGGTTATATTTAGGAAGTGGTCTCTTGTGCCAATGCATTCGAGGGTACTTCCCACTTTCTCTTCTGAGGTTCAGTATGGATGGATTCATAGTGAGATCTTTGATCCATTTGTACTTATGCCTGGCGGTAAATAGCAGAATCTATTTGCATTCTTCTACATGTCAACATTCAGTTATAACAGCACCATTGGTTGAAAGAGGAATTTATTAGATTTAGCATTTTCTTTGACCAATGAATCTATTTCCTCTACATATCTTCAACGCCTGAGATTCTCTCTTCCATCTCTCATATTCTATTGGTGATGCTTCATCTATAGTTCTTGTTCGCTTATCTAGATTTTCAATTCCCAGCATTCACTCAGTTTGTGTTTCCGTTATGCTTCTACTTCCATTCTTAGGTTTTAGAACATTTCCATCACCTGTTAGCTTGTTTTTATTGACTTTCTTGGCATTCCTGTAATGAACTATAGGGATGATCCCTGAGAGTATAGTTGGTATGGGCAGCCTCCACCTACATATAGTCTTGACTTTCTTGGCAGTCTTTAAGGAATTTATTGGGTTTTTTTTCCCAATATTTTGTTTATATTTTCCTCAATTTCTTCTCTTTCTTTCTTTCTTTCTTTTTTCTTTTTGTTTTTTTGTTTTGTTTTTTTTTTTTTTGATACAGGGTTTCTCTTCTGTAGCTTTGGAGCCTGTCCTGGAACTAGCTCCTGTAGACTAGGCTGGCCTCGAACTCACAGAGATCCGCCTGCCTCTGCTTCCCGAGTGCTGGGGCTAAAGGTGTGTGCCACCACTGTCCGGCCTTTTTCTCGTTTTCTTTACGAGAGTTTTCGTTTCTTCTGTAAGGACCTCTATCATCTTTGTAAAGTTCTTTCTAGGGTTGTCGTCTTGTGCTTCAGCTGCACTGAGAGTTCAGGGCTTGCTGTCAGAGGATCGCTGGGTTCTGGTGGTGCCATATTTCTTTTACTGTGGTTTTATACTGGTGTTTAGGCATTTGGACTTTGGGTGATTATAGGTGTAGGTGTTGATTTCTGCTTTTGCATTTGTTGGATGGGTGTTTTGCTCCTTTGTTTCCTCTGGTCTTCTGGCCTAAGTGGCCAAGGATTCTGGTGACTGACAAGTCTTCAGGCCCAGAGGGGTTATCTCTGCTGGGATTTTGGAGGTCTTGGATCCCTAAATCCAGCCTGGCCTCCAATAAGGCCAAAGTTTTCTTCCAAAGTTGTAGACCAGAATATGGAGCTTAGGGGAGGGGGTACTGTTCTTCTGACTGGTGTGAGCTACACCTGGCTTATGGAGTCTTTCAGAGTTGTGCGGAAGGGACAATCATGGGGAGGGTGGTGAAGTTGGATGGGTTGGGTGGTGGAATAGTTCTTAGGGGAAAAGAATACAGGTTGTGACTCCAGTCCAGGCGGCAGGCGGGTCACTCACCTGCTCATGGACTGTTGGGGACTGCCCCAGAGCAGTGGAATTCCACCAGAGACTGACTTTATAAATCTTTAACCATACCTGTAAGGGTCACAGCTCTGAGGGGAAAGTTTCTCCAAAGTTTCCCCAGTGCAACCTTACAGCCCTGAAGGGGAAAGGGATCCTGGCAGTCAGCAGCCAAGGACTACCACAAGGTCACACCATGTAACAAATATCACACAAAAGATTTATTCGAAGGACAAAACCCAGGAAGGTGGCTGCCTCTGCTCTGGTGAGACGTAGCAGAGAACTGTGCAGAAGACGGGGTTTATATGGGGTTTCTTTGGGGCAGAGCTCTCCAGGGTGGGGATTGGTGGGATTTCAAGTTCTAGCTTCGACTTTTTACTGTCTAGTGGAACATGGCTGCCTGCTTCTGGAGGGCCTGGGTCCAGCCATTAGAGGGGTCCCTGGGCAGAGCCTGCAGGTCGGAGGCCCTCAGGGTGGGGACTGGCCACTCTCAAGCCTTCAGGGGCTTACAATACCCAATACATTTACAAATCTTAAGATACAGAATGTTCATATAATAGTTTTAGAAGTCTTGAGATAAGATTTATGTATGTAGTTGTTGTCACTGCTGTTGTTGGGCTGTTTGATTTTGCTTTTGTGGTCACAAAATCAGGTGGCTCACCTGTCATAGGACAAACAGGTGGGGCTTGGTGGGAGTGTTCAAGATAGGGCTTTGTTGTGTAGCCCTGGCTGTCCTGAAATTCACTCTAAAGAGCAGGCTGACCTCGAACTCACAGAGATCCACCTGCCTCTGCCTCCTGAGTGCTGAATTAAAGGTGTGCACCCATACTGCCTTGCTGAAAACTTTTATATAAGCATGTTTGGGTCTAGAGAAGGAGGAGCCATATCCAGTTCCAGAGCTAGCTTTTCAATAAAACAGAACAGCATAAGACAATATTTCAATCTGAATCAATTCTGATTGAATTCTATGACTAGGGGAAGCAATCTGGGAACAGAGAAGGCTCATAGAGAGAAGTTCCAAGCTCTGTTTACTCAAGCAGCCATGGCCAGTGGCCAAAATGGCAATGCACTGGTCAGTCTTCCATTGCCAAGTCCACCCCCTCCCAGTTTGTAGGCTTTTCTTAGTTAGGGTTTCTATTGCTGCGAAGAGACACCATTACCACGGCACCTCTTATAAAGAAAACATTTCATTGAGGGTGGCTCACTTACAGTTTCAGAGGTTCAATCCATTGTCATCATGGAGGGAGCATGATTGCAGGCAGGCAGATGTGCTGGAGCTGAGCTGAGAGTGCTACATCTGCTAAAAGGACATTTCCTGCCTCACAGCTGCTCTGAAATAAACACTCAGAGGCTTAGATTAATTATGAATGCTCGACCAAAACTCAGGCTTTTTGCTACCTAGCTCTTACATTATAAATTAACACACATTCCTTATTTATGCTCTGCCATGTGGCAGTATCTTCATTAACATGACCCGTTCATCCCTTGCTCCTTGTGCATCTGCTGGTGACTCCTCTGACTCCCTCCTTTCCTTTCCATCATCCTTAGTTTGGCCGCCCCACCTACACTTCCTGTCTGGCTAATGGTCAATCAGAGTTTTAGTAAACCAATTCGAGTGATAAAGCTTTACAATATATAAGAGAAGCCAGGCAGTGGTGGTGCACGCCTTTATTCCCAGCACTCAGGAGGCAGAGGCAGGCAGATCTCTGTGAGTTTGAGGTCAGCCTGGTCTACAAGAGCTAGTTCCAGGACAGGCTCCAAAGCTACAGAGAAACCCTGCCTTGAAAAACCATATATATGTTTCATATATATATATATATATATATATATATATATATATATATATATATATATACACACGAGAATTATTCCACGGCAGCATCTTGTAGACAACAGGAAATCGACTGGTTCACTGGGCGGTGTCCTGAGCATAAGAAACCTCAAAGCCCGCCCCACAGTGACACACTTCCTCTAACAAGGCCACACCTTAGTAGTGCCTCTCCCTGTGAGATTATGGGGGCCAAACACATTCAAACCACCACAAGGCTGCAGGTTTTTCCCAGCAGTGTTGCAACCCTTGAGTGTGTCCCACTGTCCCCCCTTCTGCCTGCCACTGCACAGTGTTTTATTCCAGCCAGCACCTAGCAGTGGACCCCAGAGAGGAAAACAAAGCAGCTCGAGTGAAGAGCTGAGCGGGGCAGCCCCTGCGGCAGCAGTGGGGTGCAGTGGTGAAGGAGGGGACCCGGAAGACAAGGAAGTGTGATGGCGCATTAGAGCAGGGAGAGGCAGCAAAAGAGAAACTAGTAAACATAAAACATAGAACATGCTTGTAGACAAAAGAAACCAGTCAAAAACAAAACATGTAATGGCCAGCTTCATCCATACCTTTAACCAGACTTGACCTATTCCTGTCTTAGCTCCCAATATCCAAAAACCAGGTAGGCAGAATGACTTCTCACTAATACCCTGGGCAAGAGACAAAGAAAGAACACAGGACACTAAGAACCAGGCACCAAAAACCAGGTGGGCAGTGGACATCTTGCTAGTGTCCCGAACATTAGTGTATCATGTCCCTTGTCAGATGCAACTGCACCTTCCTGGATTGAAGGTCAGAATTTGGATTGGGGTCTTGATCTTGCTGGGGCCTCCAATTGCTAATCCCACTGATCAAGAATAAAGCTCATTAGCCATTTTTTAAGTCTAATTAAGCAAGCTTTATTTTTTTTAGTCTAATTAAGCAAATCAAACAAGGCTATCTTCCTAAAGTGGAATTTGAGAAAAATAGCATTAAACATAGGAGAAGCTGGTGTTTATATTAGTTTCAAAACTTCAAGGCTAGGGAGTTTTCAAGGGTTTTTGTAGATTTTTAAGGGTTTTTGGTTATAAAGGAACTTGGGAGTGGAGATCAGGGTATAATATGTGGAACATGTCAAATTCCAGAAAATGGGTCAAGACCTGGTAAAATTCACATTCTACAGAAACAGGAATGAACTTATTTTGACCTTGTAATAAGATGGCTTCTAATCCTGAGATGGAGCCTGGCTGGCCCCTCAGTCTTCTGTGAGGAAAGTCACCTGCTGGTGGGTTTGTTTTGACTCTGCGGCTGTGTACTGGGATGGCTATTCTTTGGTTGTCAACTTGACTATACCTGGAATAAATACAACCCAGAAAGGGCTGGGCACACCTGTGAGGGATTTTTTTTTTTTTGGCTTAATTGGATCATTTGAAGTGGGAAGAACCAGTTCTAATCTAGATCTTTGTGGTGGAAACACATCTTTAATTCAGGCACACTTCTAGTCAGGGCCACACCTTCTGCTGGAAGCCTATATAGCAGCCATGGAAGAAGGAAACTCTCTCATTGCCTACCCTCTCCGGCCCTCACTAGCAAGTCCTTTCATTCATTCTCCGGCATACACTGAAGATCAGTGAGACATCTAATCTTGTGAACCAAACAATTACTGGATTCTTGGACCTTCCATTACAGACACAGGCAGCCATTGTTGGATTAGTAAATCACAGCCTATAAATCATCACGACAAATCCCCTGTCTTAGTTTCTATCGCTGTGAAGAGACATTATGACCATGGCAACTCTTATAAAGGAAAACATTTAATTGGATGGCTTACAGTTTCAGAGGCCTAGTCCATTATCATCATGACAGTTTCAGAGGCCTAGTCCATTACCATCATGGCTGAATATGGTGGTGCACAGGCAGACATGGTGCTGGAGAGGGAGCCGAGAGTTCTACATCCTGATCTGCACGCAACAGAAGGAGACTGTGTACCACACTGAGTGTAGCTTGAGCATAGGAGATATCAAAACCCACCCCCAAAGTGACTCTTCCTCCAAGAAAGCCACGCCTCCTAATAGTGCCATTCCCAATGGCGAAGCATTCAAACATGAGTCTATGGAGGCCATTTGTATTCAAAGCACCACATCCCCTTTCTTTTCCTATTTTTTTGTTTGTTTGTTTCAAGACAGATTTTCTGCTTGTCATCTGGCTGTCCTGAAGCTGGCTCTGTGGCCTTTCCCTCCCAAGAGATGGGATCAAGGGTTTGCACCTTAGTCTAGAGAATTCCGAGTAAAACACATGCAGACTGCAGCCAGCACATCGCTGTCCATTTGCTGCTCTGCAGCCTCCTGGCTTCCCCACCTTCTCAGTCTGGGCTTGCATTTCCCAAATGAAGTAGCATCGTCCTAGCTCTTCCTTTAGCTGCCCAAGGCATGAGGGTGCCTTAGTCAGGGTTCTTATTCCTGTGATAAAACACTGTGCCTAAAGCAACTTGTGGGGAGGGGAGACCATCTTATCTTCCATGTCCCAGTCTCAGGCCACCACAGAAGGAAGTCAGAGCAGGAACCTGGGGGCAGGAGCTGCTGCAGAGGCCGAGGAGGAGCGTTCCTGACTGACTTGTTCTCCGTGACTTGCTCCATCTGCTTTCTTATAACACCCAGGACCGCCGCCCAGGATCAGCACCACCCACAGTGATGGGGTCCCTCCCAGGTCTGCCATCAATGAAGGAAAATGCACGACAGTCCCGTCTAGTCGGGGTATTTTCTCAGTTCAGTTTCTCTTTTCCAAAATGACCCTCGTGTCAAGCTGACACAGAACTAGCCAGCACAGCTGAGCAGGACACAACCCCCACCCAAGCCTCCTTAATGCTCCTGAGAACCAGTGTGTTTCTCTGCCTGTAAACTCGTTAGCATTGCTGTCTGGGTCCTGCCTCGATGACCCAAGTCAGAATCTTTACAAATTAGGCCCACCTGGCAGTGGTGGCGCGCACCTTTAATCCCAGCACTTGGGAGGCAGAGGCAGGCGGAGCTCTGTGAGTTTGAGGCCAGCCTGGTCTACAAGAGCTAGTTTCGGGACAGGCTCCAAAGCTACAGAAAAACCCTGTCTCAAAAAATCAAAACAAAAACAAAACAAAAAAATTAGTCCCAACATTCTGATTTCAAAAAAATCTCCAGGTAATTCTTGGGTCCACTAGGGAAAGATTTTCGGGAGGGAGCAAGTTTTTAGAAGGGAGACCCTTTGCTGCTTCCCGCTCCTGTTATTTGAGTCAGTCACCTTGTGACCATGAGGCCAGCTGTCCTTCCGGCCACTCATCCCCAGCTGTTTACAGAAGGCAAACAAGTACCCTACTGCTTTTCTTTGTTGTTCCTCAGAGACAGCAATGAGGAGAGACTAGTCTGAGATTGCCCTGGGAGAGGCCTAAGAGGGTAGAAAAATGGCCTTGCCCTCCATACTCTCTGTATATGCACCAAGCATGTGCTGGACTTCGGAGCTACAGGTCAAGCCTGACAATTGGTTTTTTATTTTGTTTTGTTTTCTTAGCTCCCCACCTAAGAGAGAGAAGTTGGGCGGCATGGTCTGGTTTCCCAGCTCAGGCTAGCCAGGAACTATCTATGTACTCCCAGGCTGGCTTCACATTTGCAGTTCTGTTGCCTCAGCTCACTGAGTGCTAAGATTACACATATGAGCTACCATACCTGGCTCTAATGGGTTTGTTTGTTTTTTGGAGATAGGGTTTCACATAGCTCCATTAGCCTGGAACTCCCCAGTGCTTCCTTCACCTCCATAGGACTAGGATTACAGGCATGTACCAGAGCGCCAGGCTGAGTCATGGCTCCAGACCGCACCTCGGTGACTGGATCCAGTGACATACAAACTTTATTTTATGTGCATTGGTGTGAGGGTGTTGGATCCCTGGGAACTGGAGGTACAGACAGCTGTGAGCTGCTATGTGGGTACTGGGAATTGAACCTGGGTCCTCTGGAAGAGCAGCCGGTGCTCTCAACTGCTGAGCCATCCCTCCAACCCTCCAGTGACTTTCTTTAGACAGGATCTTAGTGGTACCTTCAGCTGTCCCGGAACTTACTATGTAGACTGGGCTGGCCTGGAACTCATACCACCTGCCTCTGCCTCCTGCATTCTGGGATTAATGGTGTGCATCACCATGCCTTTGACAACTTCTGAGAGCTGAAAAGGCTCTGGGGAAACACTTACACGCTTTTATGAAGCAAAAACTCTGCCTCCTTCCTGGTTTTATCCAGGTTCCCGCCATTTTCTTTCCCAGCACCACCCCTGTTATGATGGCAGGGGACTTGAAGTCCAAGAGAGCTCTGTAGGCAATGTCCAAGTCTCATATGTGACTAAACCATGAAGCTGCATGGTATGGGCCTGAAAGCTACCTTAGAAATACGTCAGCCGGGCCTTGGTGGTGCAAGTCTTTAATCCCAGCACTCAGGAGGCAGAGGCAGGCGGATCTCTGTGAGTCCAAGGCCAGCCTGGCCTACAGGGTGAGTTCCAGAACTACACAGAGAAACCTTGTCTCAAAAAAACAAAAATAAGAGAGAGAGAGAGAGAGAGAGAGAGAGAGAGAGAGAGAGAGAGAGAGAGAAAGAGAAGGAAAGAAAAGAAAAGAAAAGAAAAGAAAAGGAAAGGAAAGAAAGAGAAAAGGATATGTCTAGCCACACAACCTTAGCCACAGTGCTGCAGAGGGACTGGAAACAATACCTGCTTGCTCAGCCGGTTCCCATCACCTCAAGGACTAGCCTCTAACTCCAGTCTTAGAGCCGCAGGCTGTCACCTCACTCCCACCATCTCCTACTCCTGGGCCTTAGGAAAGGGCCACCATCCCAGAACCAAAAGCCCAGTAATTGCTCCTTCTCGGCCTGTCAGACGGAACAATGACCCAAGTGTTAGCATCTAGGAGTCTTGATCAGGTTAGCTCTCCCTGTCAGTTAAAGAATTAAAAGGCAGGGGAGGAAAAACAGCTCAAACACTACATGTACTCTATTGGGCGGGGCGGGGCAGAGGGGTGGAGGGGATAGTGGGGGGGTAGTGGAGGGGGTAGTAGAGGGGGGTAGTGAAGGGGGGTAGTGGAGGGGGTAGTGGAGGGGGTAGTGGGGGGGTAGTGGAGGGGGTAGTGGAGGGGGTAGTGGAGGGGGTAGTGGAGGGGGGTAGTGGAGGGGATAGTGGAGGGGGTAGTGGAGGGGGTAGTGGAGGGGGTAGTGGAGGGGGTAGTGGAGGGGGTAGTGGAGGCGCCTCGGACACAGCAAACAGTCAGCTGGGAGAGAAAGGTTTGTGTTAGGGCTGAGGAAACGCACACACACAGCTGGCACACAGAGTGTGGAGCCTGGGAAAGCAGAGGGGGCGTTCTGGGACCCAAAGCCTTTCTCTGCTTGAGGGCTGTGGTTTTGGGGGGTTTTGTTTGTTCTCCTTTGTTTTTTTGAGACGTGGTCCTCTGTACTGTAACTCACTCTGTAGACCAGCTTGACCTTGAACACACAGAGATCTGCCCGCCTCTGCCTCCAGAGTGCTAGGAATAGAGGTGTGTACCGTGCTCAGCTTGAGACCTGGGGGTCTTACGGACCTGATTTAATGTTATTCAGTTTGAAGAAACACAGGGAATTCAATAGGTTCACAAATTTTGGGTAAACGTGTCCTGGCTTAGCCTTGAGTTAGTCAGAGCAGTACACAGGTAGGGGAGGGTGTTGCTACAGATGGAAGAACCATCTGCTTTCTGTTTGTTTGTTTGTTTGATTTTGTTTTTTCTTAAAATGCCAGTTTTTTGTCTCAGGTCAGAAGGGTGAGGAAGAAGCTACCATCTTGGAGGTTAGCCATCTTTATTACCTAATCATGGCCTCTCCCTGTGTATCTGCCTATCAGGAAATTTGTGCTAACTCCTGGTCCTTCACAAGGACAACAGACAGGGAAAACCCCATACCTCCTTCTTCAAGTCTGGAGGATCTAGCTCAGGAGACTATACCTACTTGGAGTGTGTACCAACCCCCGAGTGTCTGGAGGCAGAGGTCAACCTTGGGAGTTCTTCAGAAGCTGTCTGCCTTGCTTTTGTTTTGTTCTTTTTGAGAAATGGTGACACACATGGATACAGGAGTCACCCATCAGGCTGATCTGCCTGCTGACCAGTGAGCCACAGGATCCCCGGTCTTTATTATTATTATTATTATTATTATTATTTTGGTTTGGTTTTTGAGACAGTTTCTCTCTGTAACAGCCCTGGTTGTATTGGCACTAGCTCTTGTAGACCAGGCTGGCTGCAAACTCACAGAGATCCGCCTGCCTCTGCCTCCCTAGTGCTGAGATTAAAGGTGAGCACCACCACCGCCTGATTTGCCCGTGTTTTTACATATGTATGCCATGTACATGCCTGGAGCCTTCAAATGTCAGAAGAAGACATATGATCCCCTCAGATCCCCTGAAACCAGAATTGAGACAGATGGTTGGAGAACTTTAACTACCGTGAGTGTCCCCGCAAGAGCAGCAAATGCTCTTAACCACGGAGCCATCCCTGTAACCTCACTGTACCTGGCTTTTGGCCTGGGTTCTGGGAACTGAGCTTTGCTCCTCATGCTGGCGTGGAAGAACCTTAACAACTGAGCCGTCACGCCAAACTAGGATACCTTTTTGTTTGTTTTGAGATAGGTTTTCACTGTGTTGCCAGACTAGTCTTGAACTCCTGGGCTCAGCCTATTCTCCTGCCTCAGCCTTCCTAGTAGCTCGGATTCAATGTGCTCAGGGGAACATCTACACTTACTAAGTACTTTCTGTTAAGTGTATAACCCACATTAACTTATTTAACCCTCATATAATGCTATTTTGATGTCAGAAAGTTTAAGGAACTTGCTTGCAAGAATTTGACCAAACTTGTGGTCACTGCCACAGGCAGGCCATGACTTCAGAACCTCCAGTGACCTTTTTGTTTGGGTTTTGGTTTTTCAAGACAGCGTTTCTCTACATAGCCCTGGCTACCCTGGAACTTACTATGTAGACCGGGCTGGCCTCAAACTCACAGGCATCAGCCTGTCTCGGCCTTCCAAAAGCTGGGATTAAAGGCTTGGGCCACCATGTCCAGCCTCCTCCAGCATTCTTAATGATGCCCACAGCTTGGGCTTCCTTAGGCTCCATCTTCCCAGCACGGTCCCTGTGATTCTGGCCTCTTTGACTGCTCTGGATGAAGAGCAAAATCTTAGGGGATTCTGCCAGACCTACACTACACAGAATCGTCCAAAGTCCGGACATTTCCCCAGAACCAAACAGTTGTCACCGGAGATAGCAGTGCTAGCAGTGGCAGCCAGGGCCGCGCAGCGTGCTAATGACTTCTTACCTACTACCGTTTCCTCCCCATACATTTTGGATTGCCACAGTAGCCAGGCATTCCCAGTGGGGTAGGGGTGGGGTGGGTTTTTTTTCCTTCTTCCTTCTAAAACTGTCGCCTGCTCACAATGGAGATGTCTAAGGGTTTTTCTACTGCTGGGCGTCTAACACAGGCCTTGGACAAGTGTGCCACAGAGCCCATAAAATGCATGAGGACCTGAGTTCAAATCCTGAGCATCCAGGTCAAAACTAGGAAACAGATCTCTAGGACTGCTGGCCAATGTAACCAAAAACCAGGAGTTCAGGGGTCAGTGAGAGACTATCTCAGGACAAAAGGGACGGGTAATAGAGCAGGGTACCAAACGCTTGGTTTCTCTGCACAAGTATGAGCACACACACAACTCACACGGGGTGTGTGCGTATGTGTATGCGTGTGTGCATGTGTGTGTGTGTGTACGTGTGGTGTGTAGGCCAGAGGACGTCCTCAGGTGCTATTCCAAACCCCTTTTAGTCAGTTTTCCTGCTGGAACTTGCCAAATAGGCTGGGCTGGCCCCCATCAAACCCCCAAGAATCCATCTATCTCTACTTCTCCGGTGCTGGGATCGTAAGTGCTCAACTCCATGCCCACAATTATTTATTTTTAACATGATCTCTTGGATTGCACTTATAAGGCAAACCCTTTACCCACTGAACTTCTGGTATATAAGATCCTTTGGCTCCCTAACCTATGCTTCTCCCAGAGGCAAACACCCGCATTCTGCTGTAGATGCCTCAAGCTTTTTCCTGGGACAGCTCAGACGTCACCTGCGGCTCCTTTTCCTCCAGGGATGTAGCACAGATGTTGAAACTGGCTCAGACCTTCCCCAGAATAACAGAACTCCCCCCCAACAGCCTCCTCCTTTTGGGGGCCACACTGCGCGGCCCCCAAAAACTCCACCTTCCCGTTTCTAAATTTGAGTTCCAAGAAAGTAATACTGAATTTACTCCAAGTCTTCATTTTAGTCGTGGCAGGGCAGTAGGGGAACAAGGTCCTAGACAAAGAATGAGACTTTATTAGGAGAAAAGGTGGGACACTCGTAGGAGCGTTAGGAGCGATTAGGCGGTTGGTGGCTGTTCCCAGACTGGTGGGCACCTTCTCTCAGCTGATGGGCCTGATGATGTTCCTCAGATCCTTATCACCTAATCACTGGCTGCCTCACAGTCCTGCAGGTCTCCAGAACAAAGATCGTCATAGCCTGGAGCTGTTCTGGTTGATTAGTTTGCCCACACACGCAGTTCCTGCCGGTTACACAATGTACAGGCTGGAGGGGCAGCTGCCTGGAAGCTTTGCTGAGGTCCTCTGACACACACTGATGAAGGAAAAGGTGACTGTGACCAGGATGGAAGACAAGGGTCAGCAAAGTCAAAGAGGATCAAGTATGAGGTCTGGTCTCAGTGCTTGCCTGCAGATGAGTCAGGGGAGAGGACTCCACAACTTCCTGAACCACAGAATCCACACCATTCCACCCCTCGGTCCTCAGTCTCTTCTTTCTTTCTTTCTTTCTTTCTTTCTTTCTTTCTTTCTTTCTTTCTTTCTTTCTTCCTTCCTTCCTTCCTTCCTTCCTTCCTTCCTTCCTTCCTTCCTTCCTTTCTTCTCTCTCTCTCTCTCTCTCTCTCTCTCTCTCTCTCTGTTTTTCTTTTGTTCTTCAAAACAGGGTTTCTCTGTAGCTTTGGAGACTGTCCTGGAGACCAGGCTGGTCTCAAACTCACCGAGATCCACTGGTCTCTGTCTCTCCCAAGGGCTGGGATTAAAGGCATGAGCCACCACCTCTGTTGGTGGTGATCTCTTTGATTTTCTTGAGAAAAAGTTCCTTTCTGGATCCTATGCCTAAATGGGGAAGGGTACAATTACAGTCATTCAGACGTGGCTTCTAGCTCCAGCCCAAGGACAGATGGGGAAGTAAGGGGGACCTCTATAACTTTTACAAAATGGGCTGTCTGGGGAGCTACTGACTACAAATACAGATAGTGCCCTCTACTGCAGGGAGAAGAGACCACCTCACTACGAGCCTGCGACTGTGGAAATCTGATATTAAGTTTCTTCCAGGGCCTAGTGCAAGAAATTATTCAGGGGGCTGGAGAGATGGCTCAGTGGTAAAGAGCACTGGCTGCTCTTCCAGAGGGCCTGGGTTCAAGTTTCAGCACCCACGTGGTGGCTCACAACTGTTAGGGAATATTATTTTAAGGTGTGTTACTTTTGCTGATGCTGCATTTGTTTAATTCTGTGAAGCTGTGTTTCTGTGTCTGTCTAAAACACCTGATGGTCTAATAAAGAGCTGAACAGCCAACAGCGAGGCAGGAGCAAGGATAGGCAGGGCTGGCAGGCAGAGAGAATAAGTAGAAGGAAAAAATGAGGTGGGGTTGGAGATGGCTCAGAGGTTAAGAGCACTGCTGCTCTTCCAGAGGTCCTGAGTTCAATTCCCAGCTTCCACATGGTGGCTCACAGCCATCTATAATGAGATCTAGTGCCCTCTTCTGGCCTGATGCATACGTGCAGGCAGAATACTGTGTGTAATAAATAAATCTTTTTTAAAAAATGAGGAAGAAGGGGAGTAACTAGAGAATAAGGAGAGGAGGCTCTCAGGACCCAGCTCTAAGATCTGTCACCATTCTCCATCTACCAGATTTTTTCTTAACAACAAATACAGGAGAATTCCAAGGGTTGGTAGATTCTTCTATATGTCGAGCATCTAATTGCTCTTGTACCAGCTGTTCTAAAGCCTGTAACTTTTCCTCAGCTAAAGGCCATTGTTTAGTCCATATTGGTTTCTCAGTCAACCATTTTAGAGGCATGGCTGTTGGTACCTCTGAAGGGCCATCAATTGTGTTGTGTTCTTGTATAGTTCTAATGGCTGGTTTCCGCCATCTGTAATATCTTGTAATATTTTCCTCAGGAATATAGGCTCTAGAAGCAGCAGGAATGTTAATTTGGGTATTCCATTGCTGCAATAGGTCACGGCCCCATAAATTCACTGCAATATTGGCTACATATGGCCTTAGTTTTCCTATTTGTCCATCTGGACAATATGGACGATATGGACAATTGACCCATCTCGTGCTTTGTCTTACTCGAGATAGGGTTCCAATTCCTAAGAACTGAATATCTACCTCCTGAAGAGGCCAATGTAGATGCCAAGATTCTGGAGTAATGATACTTACATCCGCACTTGTGTCCAGTAAGCCAGTAATAAATTTGCCATTTACACACACTCTTAGCTTTGGTCTTTGTTCATTTATAGAAGTCTGCCACAATATCCGTTTACTTTGTCCTCTTAGATTTCTTGATTCATTCACCACATTTAACTCATCCTTCAGGCCGTTATTGCTTTTAACAGCAGGCATGGGGCATTCTAATTTCCCTGAAGAGTCATGTTCTCTGCAGTGATCGGAAATGACTGGACCACATTTGCCATGGGGGCCTTTGAGAGGCCCACTATTGAGTTTCCCGATGGCAACGGGTTGCCCTGTTTATCTCTTGTTGACCTACACTCATTCGTCCAATGCCTGCCCTTTCCACATCTCCTACATAAACCTGAAGGCTGAGTCCTCCTATTCCTATTATTCCTAGAAGAGGCATTATTCTTGGAATTCCATTGCCTGGAGTCCCTTTTCATGTGTCCCATTTTGCCACAATGAAAGCATTTTGTAATCTGATGTCTCCTTTTACCTTTGGAAATTGCTTCTTGCACCCATGTTTCATTGCCATAATCAAATGTATCAACATTCATTGTATGTAATACCCATTCATCCAAAGGTGCTGATCTGATCTTTAAAGGCCCCAGGATCCTTTTACATTCTACGTTTGCATTCTTATAAGCCAAAGACTCAATTACTATATTTCTTGCTTCTGGATCAGGTATCCCTATTTGTACAGTCTTAGTTAGTCTTTGTAAAAAGTCACTAAAGGGTTCTCTCTGACCCTGTTTTACCCTGATATATGATTCTACTCTCTGACCTGAGTCTTGAACCCTTTCCCAGGCCCTTAGAGCTGCTGTAGCACATATGGATAAAATGTTTTCATCATAAAGAGCTTGTTCCTGAGGATCAGAGTAAAGTCCTTCACCTAGAATTTGATCTAGAGAAACCTCAATTCCTTTCGCTGATTCTTGTTGTTGTAAAAGTCTGGCCTCTTGCTTGAATAGGCATTTGAAATGCCATAAAGGTCCGTTCTCAAGGACAGCTGACGTGAGCTGGTTCCAATCTTGAGGGGTGGCCCTACTGCTGAGAGCCCAGGATTTTAACATCTCTCTAACAAAGGATGAATGTAGTCCATAATTCACAATTGCTTGTTTAAATTCTTTCAGATCATTCATACGTATAGGTTCCCATGCATGTTCTTTAATGACCTTAGGGTTTTTGGAGCCAGTTATCTTTTCTGATGTTATTACTGGAAAGGCAGGTATAACTCTGTGTAGACTCAGAGTTTTCGGAGGTAAATGTTGCCTTTCTACCTTTTGCTCCTGTTCATCAGAGTCTATGATTTCCTCAATCTTATTAAATCTGCTCACCATTGCCTTCTGTAAATCCTGAATCTCCTGTCCAGTATTATGCTCCAAAACCTTCATTAACGACTCTAAGGCATGGAGTTTGTCCGTCAGAGACACCATTTCCTCCCTGGACACTATCGCCTTCATTGCTAATTCTAAGGCGTGGAGCTTGTCCGTTAGAGATACCATATCCTCCTTGGACATAATCCTCATGGCATGTACTGTGCCTTCTTGTATGGAAATCCTGTCAATTAATCTATCATACCCTTTTGATAAAGTCCAATTTTCACATTCAATGGTTTTAATCCTCTCAGCTAATGTTTCAGCACTTACAGTCATGGACTGGAGGTTACAAGTCATTTTGGTTGTCCCCTCCTTGAGAGCTCCAAACTCTGATCTAGTCTCTTCCTTGAAAATTCCAAACTCTTTTTTGAGGAGGTTGGTGTCAGTCTGAATTGTCCTTAAGGTTTTAATCTCTGCCCTCAGCATTGCTGATTCAATCTTGAAGGACTGCATCGTCCTTATAAAATATCCAAACACCAGAAAAGCAATAAGTCCCAGAAATAACCAAGTAAGAGGAATATCAGAAACATCATGGAGGATATCCTCCATGGTGCAATTAAAAAGGCCATTGAATTTTTGGATAGTAATATTTTCTGACATGTTCAATCAAAAGAAATTGTATTTATTTATTTGTTTTCAACTGAAAAGAAAAATCTTACTTGTAATGACCCTTGCCTGCCAGTAAGTGGCGGGGGCGCACCTGAATCCACATGGCAATGGCGCTGACCTGGAAAGATTCTGAAATATATATACACTCAAATCCAGAGGTTACTTTCAGGCTAGCAGCGCAAGACAAACTCAGCCGGGGCTGCAGGGAATACACTGCCCTAGTGGGGGTAGAGTTGCCACTTGCCCGAGTTCCGCGGTGTTTGCAGAAGCCGGAAAGTCCCCAGCCCGATTCTATTGAACGGAGCTGGGATCCAGCGCAGGCTTTACTGTAAAGGCCTCCAGGTGCTGTGTGCGCTCAGGCTACTAGGCCCATGCCACAAGGTGGGAAAAAGGGCCCACGTTCAGAAGCCAAATGATGCCGCAGGGCGATTGGTAATGAAAAATCCCCAGACTATCTTAATACAAAATATGCAGCTTTAATAAACAGAAGTAAGACTTACAACAGCTTACACCAGAATTCAAATCCAGGCACAGGAGCCAGGCAAAAGAGAGAGCTAGCGCTTGCTAGGTTTATAGGCAGCCTTTAGCCTAAGGGCGGCACGCACCCAAAACAGAATGTGATTGGCTGAACTCCCCTATCAAAAGTTGTGTGGATTAATATCCGGGTGAGGAAGATCTCTCTTAAAGGAGCTCCGGCACCCGACTCGCCACCAGCAAATACAGCCCATCTGAAAAAAAATTACAGCTACCAAGAAGCTCCCACATCAGACTGGCCCCTATGTGGATCCTGAGTTTATGCCTACCTACACCAGCCCAAAAGGTCAGTGGCATTCTCCCATCCCCGCCCACCTGTCTTTATTTCACCTACTAAGCGTTTTGATGTTGTCTGTTTGTTTTTGTTTGTTTGTTAGTTTTGTCAAACCCCTCCGCAGTGGAGTTTTCCCTTTTATGGACCCAATGCACAGCAACTTAGAAATTTCCCATCGGCCCGTGCACAGACTGTTCCTATGATCTGGAATCATAGACTACTCTGGTTTGCGTTTATGGCTCACAACTGCCTGCAAGCTCTGGGTTTGTTGATATTCTGGCCAACTCAAATCTTCTGCCTATACGAATGCACTGCTCTTAACTAATTAACTAAATTTCTTAGTAATTAAGTCCCAGGTAATTCAGGTACTAGGACATTCCTTGCCACCGCTGGTATCACCCTCCAGCAACTGCGATACCTGCTGGCCAACAGAGATTATTACACCTAGAACAATTTACTGAAAACTCATAACGGAGGTAAGTTCATTTGGTTCACAAATAAATAAATAAATTTAAAAGTTGAACAATTGCAGACAATATCACCATACAGGAATTTAGTAACCTTTTTGTTTCTACTATAGATGGAATTCTACATGGATTATGTGGTTTTTCTTGTACGTCCAATTTTTTGATCTTGGGACTTTGCCTTGTTCTTCATATTGTATCCTTAAAGAAATGGTTTGATAATAGAGTCAAGAATGAGGTACTTTTATAAATGGTACAGTCTTTACAGACCAATAATGAACAGCTAGTTGACGGGATTCATACCACTGAAAATCAAAAGCTAGCCGAGAAAATTAATACCATTGAAAAGGACAACATTAACTTGACAGACGAAATTCAATTCATGTCAATGGGTTGTGAAACCTTCCAAAAGGGTGCTGAGAAATTACCTGAAAGAATTCATACTGTTGAAATTGACACTCAAAAGCTGTTAAAAGATTATGATAAGATAGCAGAAAGGCACCAAAAGCAATCTACAGATTCAAGGCAATGCCCTTCATAATCCCAGTAAAATTCTTCAAAGACCTCGAAAGAACAGTACTCAACTTCATTTGGAAAAGCAAAAAACCCAGGATAGCCAAAACAATCCTGGGCAATAAAAGAACTTCTGGAGGCATCACAATCCCTGACTTCAAACTCTACTACAGAGCTACAAATGGGCACCAAGAGTGTAAATGAAAACGTATATGTATGAAAGATCTAAAAGAAATCAAGCAAGCAACAGTATCTTATGGGTTGTATTCACCATTTGTTAGGGACGGTAAAGACACGAGCTCCAAACAATAAGGCTACTTCACATGATTGGCTTCAATTAGTCTCAGTAAGTCCTTGAAGACAGATCTCAATTACAGTGGAAGTACTATTGGAGAGAGAAGGCTTAGACCAACAAGGAAGGGACAAAGGATTTGAGGCTTCCCAATGTTAAATTCTTGGTGAGGGCTGTTATGCTGGTCCACAGAAGGGTGGGGGCATGGGCAAGCCCCTCGACTGCTGGGTTCAGTTTCTGTTCCCTGCTCATACAGAGGGATGCTGATCTGTGAGTCTACCACTAATAAAGAGACCTTTATTATGCTCTACTCTGAGCTAGTGTGGGACTACTTTATTATCATTGTCTACAGAGGGGCCTCTCACAGGCCCCCAGGTCAAACATGATCCAGCCATTCCCAGTCACTGTGGAGGACGTGTCTCCAAGAACAATTTAAAAAATCTAGTGCCTGTTATACAAAACCATACTGTTCTGGATGATGGAATAAACATTGAAGATGAATCAAAAATTACAATAGAAAATAGGAAATATATATTTTGGCAGACTTCTATAAATGATCAAAGACCAAGGCTGAGAGTGCAAATAAATAATGTTGTAATTGAGGGATTACTGGACATGGGTATGGATGTGACTACTATCACTCCAGAATCTTGGCATCCAAACTGACCTCGCCAGAAGGCAGATGTTTGATTCCTGGGAATTGGAACCCTATCTCAAGTAGAAGAAAGCACTAGATGAGTTGAATGCACAGGACCAGAAGGAGAGAGGAAGACTGAGGCCATAGTGTTTAATATAGCAGTAAATCTCTGGGGTCATGATCTGCTTCAGCAATGGAATACCTAGATATGACATTTCTACAGTCCTAGATATGGGACATAAACCAACTCATGTTTCTGAAAAGCATATAATAAGACATTATATAAAAAAAACACATCAGACAATCAGGCTGTACAAGAACACAAAACAACAAGCAAACCTTCAGAGATACAAATGGCCCTACATTTAAATAGGTTAACTGAGGAACCAATAATGGTTAAACAATGGCCTTTAATGGAAGAGAAACTAAAGGCTTTAGAAAAGTTGGTACAGGAACAACTATTAGACATTCACTGATACAGGACAGATTAGACCTTGATGCAGGACAGGTTAGACACTGAAACAGCACAGGATAAACACAGACAGCACAGGCTAGACACTGACACAGCACAGGTTAGACACTGACACAGCACAGGTTAGTCACTCACTGACACAGCACAGGTTAGACACTTACTGACACAGCACAGGTTAGACACTCACTGACACAGCACAGGTTAGACACTGACACAGCACAGGTTAGACACTGACACAGCACAGGTTAGACACTGACACAGCACAGGTTAGACACTCACTGACACAGCACAGGTTAGACACTCACTGACACAGCACAGGTTAGACACTGACACAGCACAGGTTAGACACTCACTAACACAGGACAGATTAGATGCTACCACAGTTGTTCTGTCCAAGGGGAAAGCGCACCAACTGTAAGCTGTCTGCCTCACTCTGTCATCCAAAGGAGCAGGGAGCAAAAGAGAGCAGAGACTACCCCCCCACCCCCCATCTTATCAGTTGTCAGGAAGCAGAAAGACCATGCCTTAGATCTTGTTGGCTAGAGTTAATGTTTAAATGGATCAAAAGTCCATTACAGGAGAGTCTAATTTGCTTGACTTTTTTTCTTTAGTTTTTTCAGTCAGGTCTTGCTATGTAGAACTCCAGGCATGCCTTAAATTCAGAATCCCATCTCCTCTCTTGACTGTACATACTGTAGTCCAGCGGGCCTAGAGGTCACAATGTAGCTGAGCTCATGTGCCTCCAGGTCCCAAGAGATGGGATCACTTATGACTGGCTTTAGCCTCTTACATGCTGGGAAAAGAAGCATGGGCTACCATATTTGGCTTATCATGTTCTTTTTAAAAACTTGTTTACTTTATTTGTATGAGTATTTTCCCTGAATGGATGTCTGTGTACCACGTGTATTCCCTAGGCCCACAGAGGTCAGACTCCCCCAGAACTGGAGTTATAGATCACCTGTTATCCCTCATATCTGGAGTTATGAGCCATCATGTGGGTACTGAGAACTGAACCCAGGTCCTATGCAAGAGTAACAAGGGCTCTTACCTGACAAGCCATCTCTGCAGCCCCTGGCTTACTGCATTCTTTGGGTGGGTTTTTGTGCATGGGTGTATATGTGTGTGTGTGTGTAAACATTGGTTAAGTAAGAAAAAGCCTCTGTGAGTGATGTATTTGGGAGCTGGGTGGTGGGCCTCTCAAAAAACCGAGAGTAAAACCTCAGACAGTAAGTCCCTGGTATCCTCCTGTTTCTGCCTCACTATGCAGTGCTATTAGACATAAGCTGTAGCTACCAAAGTTTCTTCCCTTCTCTCCTGGCGATTCGCAGGGCCGTATGACCTCCGGCTTCCTGGAGACTCTGCACTAGCTCTGGCTTGAGGGGATAACCTAGCTAGAACCTGGTTCTCTTTGTTATGGTGATTCCACTTGTATTCAAAGTCTTAGCAGTGGGCCGATAGCCTGCCTCCCCTAGCTGACCCTGCCGGAGGGGCCGGGAAGCTTTAATCTTCTCCTACTGCTCCTGGTTGGGAGGAGGCCTTGCATTTTCGATTCTTCTAGCCCACTGGTATAAATACCTGACTTGAGTTTAATAAAGTGGCCATTTACCCTTGGTAGATGAGCCAGATCTCTTTTGTGTGTGTCTCTTTTTCAACCCTCAGGACAATCGTCCCTTCTCGTGGGCCCGAGTTCAGGAAGCGCGCAGCCTGGGTCGGGCGTGGGTATCCATTGGAAAGTGCAGACTCTTACAATAAGCTACTTTTTATTTGGGTGCATGGGATCTAATCTCAGGTCCTCTAGCTTCTACAGCAGACACTTTACCAACCTAGCCGTTTCCCTGGCCCCTGCTTCTCCCACCCCACCTTTGAGACAGGGTTTTTCTGTGTAGCCTTGGCTATTCTAGAACTCACTCTGTATACCAGGCTGGAATTCAGATCCATGTGCCTCTGCCTCCTAGGTGCTGGGATTAAAGGCATGCACCGTCAACACCCAAAGAGTTCTTTAAAAAAAAAAAGGTTTATTTTTAATTACGTGTACAAGGGGTAGAAGGAGGGGCTGGAGAGATGCCTGGGTGGTTAAGAACACCTACTTCTTCAGAGGAGCAGAGTTCAGTTCAGATTAAAACCACCTGTAACTCCAGCTCCAGAGGATACAAGCACAGTTAGAGTTGGAGTTGGGATTAGGGTTACAGTAGGTTTGGGTTTAGTGTTGTGGTTAGGAAAGCAGTCCATGGCCTCTAGTTCAGCTCTGGGGCATGAACCCTGAGAGAGAAGCACGAGAAGCAACTGAAAGCCCTGGAGGTTCTTCCGCTCAGAGGAAGAGTCAAGGTGTAGGGAAGCTCTCCAGTAGGGTGAGGGTTAGCAGCGTCAGGGTTAGGGTTCCTGTTGGGGTTAGGGCTGGGGTCAGGGTTATGATTAGATTTAAAGTGAGTGTTAGGGTTAGGATTATGGGTGGGGTTATGGTTAGGGGTTAGGTTTGGACTTAGGAATAGGGTTAGAGTTGAAGTTTTGGTTAGGGTGGGCAATTGGAGTAGGTTTTGGATTATGGTTAGAAGTGAGCATTAGGTATAGGGTTGGGTTAGGTTTGACACAACAGTTAGGTTAGGTTAGGGTAAGGTTTAGTGTTAGGGTTATGATTAGGGTTATTAGAGTTCGAGTTATTGTTAGGGTTAAGCTTATGGTTAGGATTAGGGTTAGGGTTGAAGTTTGGGTTATTGTGGGCGTTAGGAATAGGTTTTGGATTATGGTTAGGGGTGAGGATTAGAGTTGAGATTAGAGTTAGAGTTGTAGATAGGGTTAGGGTTAGTATTAGTGTTCTTATTAGTGTTAGGGGTTAGGGTTAAGTTAGATTGCTCATGCAGACAAAAATAGATTAGAGATATCCAGTAAAGACAGATCCAGATGGAAAAATACCTTCTAAATAGGCCGAGTGTTTAAGATTGTGAGTAGGCTTAAGAATGAAATAAAAAAGGTATAGACAGTCATCAAAGGTAGAAAATGGTGTTAAAATAATAAGTCTGTAAAGAGAGAAGTAACTTAAAAAACAAAAGCCATGTAGAGATGGGAAATACACAGGGAATCTGGATCTTAGGTTGCTGTAATGATCTTGAAGTTTTGGTTGCTTATAAGTCAAGGACAGCTGCTAGATTCCTGGAATTAAAAAAGGGACTATTGAAATAAAATAAATAAAAATGATAAAAAAAAACAGCCTATATACTTTATGAATGCCTTAACTTTAAAATGGAACTCAAAACATATGTTGCTTTGGAGAAGAGGTTTTGCTGTTGTTTTCACAGGAGACAAGAGGCTACCAGATTAAAAGAGATCAGGTTTGATTAGTGAAGACCTCCCCCGAATCTTAAAAGGTACTATATATCAACAAAGGTTACTGCTGTTTTTTCCCAGGACTTGGCCATTACCTCAATTTTCTCAGGGACTCCTAAATATGCCTTTGCCCACAGACAACAGAAAGCAAACTAGAAAAAATGATGCCCATATTCCCAAGAGTTGGAATGTAGGTGGTCTTTGGTTATTTGGTCGGTTATGGAAACTTGCTATCATTTAGGGGAATATAGGATAAAAAACAATTATTAATCTCCGGTGTTTTCCTTGGCATAGATTTTAGTATAGTGATACAAATTTAAGGTTATTTTTGTTACAACATGTTGTATATATGTTTCTACTCTTTTTAAAGTATTATACCTATGAAGCTCATTTAAAAATGTTAAGATAAAGTTCTGGTTTTTGAAAGTCATAAACTAGTTAGGATAATCAAAAAACACAGGTCAGTAGTTAGTTATCTATAAAATCAAATTTATAAATTGTTGGGTATGTTTTCAAGATCATACAGACATTTATTTTAGATTGCTAAATGGTCTTCAAACACTTCAAAGACCTATAGAATATGACATTTAAAATATTTTGTTAACATAGGACTTTTCATGACAGTGAGACATGTCTGCTCCTGACAGCACCAATCTACTTCACAAAAGGATGTGGGGCATTAAAGAAATTCTGCATAGAATTTGGTTTCAGAGTAGCAAGACTAGCCATTTGGGCAAGAAACTGCTTTTGCCTTGACTACTGACATAGGCATATACTCTATAAACTGGACAAGTGGGACACAGGAAAAAGACTGTTGAACTTTGACAAGACAAGCAGAATACTCTTTTGAGATTCCTGCTTCACAGAAGAGTCTGCCAGATATTGCAGGACACAGGAAAGCAACTGATTAACTTTGCCAATACAAGGTGGGAAGTTCTTCAAATTTCTTGTATCACTGAAAGTCTGCCAGATATTTTAGGCCTGTAAGCTGAAGATGAATGCTCCAATTTTGCAGAGAAACTTTGGGTGACTGTCCAAGTAGCCAGATGTTCCTGCCATTTCCAGAGTTTTGGAAGTTGCTTGTAATGCATTTCTTGTATACTCAGGTAATAGTATATCCTCCTGGGGTCTTTGATGAAATTAAAGACTAGATAGCTATAGTTGCAGATTTTCTTAGTTATGATAGAAAGTAAATTAGTTATAAAACTTTGACTTACTAAGATATGATAAATAATGGAGTGTTTTTTATAATTTGACAGACACAAAAGGACTGGACATTGTGAATGTAATCCTTGCTTGATAATTGTTCTTATTGTATAACATCTTTCTATGTTTAAACTAAAACCCTTTCTTTTTCCTTATGCAAAAAGGGGGAAATGTTGTGGAATATTATTTTAGTTGTGTAAAGATGTGTTACATTTGTTTCTGCTGCTTTTGTTAATGATGCAAAGACCTATTTACGTTTGTCTGATTAAATAAAATCAATCTGGGGTCACCAGGCAATGGGAGTACACCCCTTTAATCCCAGCACTTGGGCGGCAGAAATGTAACATGAGAGGCCCTGTTTGTTGTTTGGGTTTTCTGTCCTGCCCACTCCCACAGATGTTTAGTCCCAGAGAAAAATCACACACAGGTCTCTGTATGTTATAATGCTGATTGGCCCATTAGGTCAGGCTTCTTACTGGCTAACTCTCACATCTTGATTAACCCATTTTTCTGATATATGTTAGCCATGTGGCTCAGTACCTTTTTCAGTGGGGCAGCTCACATCCTGCTGCTTTGGTGGTCTGGGCAGGAGTGGGAGGAATCAACTTCCTCCTCCCCAGAATTCTCCTGCTCTCCTTGCATTATTTCCACTTCCTGTCTGGCTTTCCTGCCTACACCTCCTGCCTGGCCAATCAGCGTTTTATTTAAAACATGATTGACAGAATACATATAATTCTCCTGCACCACAGAAACAGGTGGATATCTGTGAGTTTGAGGCCAGCCTGGTCTACAGAGCAAGTTCCAGAACAGGTTTCAAAGCTACAGAGAAACCCTGTCTCAAAACAAACAAACAACAACAACAACAAAATAAACCCAGTAAATCTTGATGAAACAAACCTCTAAATAGGTTCCAATATGTTCATTGTGTGTAGGTTTAGGCAAGAAAAGAACAAACAAAACAAACAAATCAAAACCAATCAAACAAAAAACAGTTGGTCTTAGTGTTAGGTTTAGGGATGGGGTTAGAGTTAGGGTTAAGGATTATGGGTTAGGATTAGAGGGTTAGGGTTAGAGTTGGGGCTATGGTTACTCAGAGTTAGGGTCAGGGTTAAATTTATGGTTAGGGCTTGGGCTAGGGTTTGGGTTTGGTATTAGTGTTAATATTAGTGGTTAGACTTTGGGTCAGGACTGGGGTTGTGGTTAGGGTTTGGATTTGCTGTTAAGGTTAGAGTTAAAGCTGGGATTATGTTTAGGGGTGAAGTTGATATTCTGGTTAAGTTTAGATGGTTAGTGTTGGGGTTGGGTTAGGGTTTGTGTTAGAGTTATGTTGGGGTTAGGATCAGGGTTAGGTGTTTGAGTTGGGATTATTGTTAGGGTTACTCAGGTCGCATTAGTGTTAGGGCGTCTTTTTTTGTTTGGGGTTGGAGTACAACTTCTCTGGCCTCCACAGGATCTAAACACACATATACATACTCATACAACAGACACACAAACAAGTTCATACATGCATACACATAATTTAAATTAATACACGTTTTAGCTACAGTCCTCTGCTCTACCACCTGAGCTATCGAAGGGACACTAATACAAATTTTAAAACTCAAGATTTGTCTTGTTTTTATGAGTATGTGGGGTTGCAGGAGCCCAAAGAGACCAGAAGAGGGCATAAGATCCCTGAAGCTTAAGTTACAGGTAGCTATGAGCTTGATGTAGCTGCTGTCCTGGAACTGCTCTGTACACCAGGCTGGCCTCGAACTCAGAGAGATCCACCTGCCTCTGCTTCCCGAATGCTGGGATTAAAGGAGTGTGCCATCCCCGCATGACTGCTGCTTTTTTCTTTTACTAAATAAATTATATTTCATTTTTTTAATGATTTCAATTTTTCTTTCCTTTTTAAAAAAATTATTTATTTATTAAGCATACAATGTTCCTCCTGCATATATCCCTGCAGGCCAGAAGAGGGCACCAGATCTCATTACATATGGTTGTGAAACTCCATGTGGTTGCTGGAAATTGAACTCAGGACCTCTGGTAGAGCACCCAGTGTTCTTAACCGCTGAGCCATCTCTCCAGCCCCTACATTTCATGTTTGTTTGTGTGTGTGTGTGTGTGTGTGTGTGTGTGTGTGTGTGTGTGTGTTTTTAAGGTGCCTCTGGACCTTACCTAGAATGATGTGTTCAGCCAGTATACAAAAAGGACAGATCCTCTGGCCTGCATCGGAACAGAGGATGCCAAGAAAAGTGTCTTCAATGTGAAACTGACAATATGGGTGTGGTCGTCATGGAGATGCAGCGCCCATTCAAGGAAGGGCTTGCTGCCCAGCTTTGGGGGTTCTGGATGGCAAATGCCTTCGGCTGTCAGCTCCTATGCAGCTGGCCTCAAATTTAAACAATTCACTTATCCTCGGTGTCATTCTTGCGGGGGAGAACCCACCTAGGGTGAGGGAGCCAGGGGGCTTCAAAGTGGGGCCCTTCAGCTCAGCTTGCAAAGTTATGGCAGGAGCATCAAGTTGTGGGCTTTGCCGGGGCTGCGCTGCTGTTTGAACTTCTGGCCAATCCTGCTTCCTCTGCCTTCCTTCACAGGTGTTGAACCTTAATAAATACCCAGGGCACCTGATCCACCTGAACAGTCGCAGAGAGAGACACTTACGAAGAATGAATGAATGAATGAATGAATGAAGTGACACTGTGAACTCCCAGGGAAAAGAGAAACTAGTAAAGAAAAAATAATCATAACCTTGGCATTGAGCAAATATTGAAGTAATGGGATTGCGTGTGCAGTGGGCAGGTGATGAGGAGGGGGTTAAAACTGTCGTTTACAGCAGAGACTCAAAGGACACTGACTAAAATTGAGACAGCCAAGAAGCGACAAAACAGGCATATTTATTTAGAGCTATGGAGATAAATATGAAATACAGCCAGCTACCAGAGTTGAAATGACTGGCTCTGGAAAGGAACGGCAAACTGCCTTCTCCCCTTTAGGAAATGGCACTGCTTGTACCTCCATCAACTCTGTGCTTGCAGCCAGGAAGACGGCATAATCTGTACAGCACTTGTTATACAAGCAAGCGGACCTAAGTTCAATTCCCCGGACCCACACAAAAGCCAGGCGTGGCAGCATGTACTTGTGATTCGGAGAGTAGGGAGAAGTGTAGATAGGAGGGACCCTGAGGCTCAGTGCCCAGCCATTCTACCTGAACTGCTGAGTCCCAGTTCAGCAAGACATCCTGCCTCAAAAGCAAGGCAGAGCCCAGGGTGGTGGCACACGCTTTTAATCCCAGCACTCAGGAGGCAGAGACAGAGGGATCTCTCTGAGACTGAGGCCAGCCTAGTCTACAGAGCGAGTTCTAGATTAGGCAAGATTATAGAGAGAGATTTTGTCTCAAAAAACTAAAACGAAAAACCACAAAACTGGAGAGCAGTTGAGGAAGCCACCAGGCTTCTGCACACACAAGGAAGAGTGTGAGCTTCCTGCCTTACCCAGTACTCCACACACAGCAGGCACACGTGAAGTGTACGTTGGCGCGATTGTGCAATCGTCATCCTGCTACCTGAAGCCTCAGAGGTTTCCCACAGTGCCTCACGTTAGGAGGCACTTGGGAGTCTCCAATCTCATAAGGCACAATAGGCCATCACAAGAAGATTGGGAGGCCCTCAATAAGTGGTGTTGTACACCTTTAATCCCAGCACTCAAGAGGCAGAGGCAGGTGGATCTCTGTGAGTTCAGAGGCCAGCCTGGTCTATAGAGTGAGTTCCAGGACAGGCTCCAAAGCTACACAGAGAAACCCTGTTTCAAATAAACAAAAGATTGGAAGGTCCTCATAGGCCATGTTAAGGCACTATTTTTTAACCTAAAGAAATCAGGAAACCACCGACATGTGGCCAGCAAGAGAAAGGCTAAAACCAGACATACCAGGAGGTCTGGGGCTGTAAAGGAATTGTGAGTGGCTGCAAATGCCTTCCTTACCTGGAAAACAAACAGTGACATCACCCTATTCCCCCACCCAGGGCACTTCCAGAAGCTCCCGTTGGGGTTTCTTCCAGAATGGCCCAGGACTGCCACTTGCAGGTTCAGATTGTTCTTAGCAACTCCATATTTCTTTCTATTGATATTCAAAATAGGTAAAACTTGTACATTAAACCCAGGATTTTGTGGTTATTGTTGCTTCTGGTAAACTTCATTAGGCTGATATTCAGTTGACTAAATTGTAGGATCTCCTACTCAAAGCAAACTCATCAAGTACCCGTCAAGTCCAAAACACCTGTTTTCCCTTTTCCTGCCTCCCTTTCTTCCTTCCTCCCTACTCCCTTTCTGCTGTTATTGGAACAGTGAACTCTCCACCGTTGACTATACTCCTAGAATCTTAATTGTTTTCACTGTTTTGATTTTGTGTTTTAGGTTTGGATTTTTTGAGACAGGAACTCATTATGTAGTTAAAATTGTTTATGAACTCCTTTTGCAGCCTAGGCTAGCCTCAAACCCAAGCGCTTCGTGCCTCAGCCTCTTAAGAGCTGGATTATAGGCCTGTACCACACCGTACTTGGAGCCTGCATCTTTATACGTACAATTCTCTGGTCTAGAATATTTTTCTCAAACCATCTTCACATCCTTTAAAGGCCCAGTATTCACCCCTCGGACACTGGCAAAGGGAATAAAAACCATGGCTTAGAAATAAGTAGATACAAACTGGGAATGCAGCTCGGTTGGTAGAGTGTCTGTGTTGAGGGTGCAAGGCCAACCTGGGCTACAAGGATTGTCTCAACCAACTTAGTCGACCAATGTATTTGACTTTGCTGTCCCAAGGACTGACAACAGCGTTCCACGTGTATTGGGTAAGTGCTCCTCCACTGAGCTACATCCCTAGTATGGCTCTGGATCTAGGTTTCCTTAACTCTTAGGTAAGCGCATGCCCCTTGGTCGTGGTAAGGAATGCAGTTACGGTGTATACAAAGGTGTATACAAAAGCGCTCCGTAAGGACCTAACACATCAGCACTCCTTGAATTTTACCAACCTGACTTTTTTTTTTTTTCTATTATTATCAGGGACCGGAATGCAGCTCAGAAGACAATTTTGTGGAGCCTTGTTTTTCTCCTTCCACCTCTGCATGGATTCTGGGGATCACACTTGAGTCTTCAGGTTCGCACAGCAAACGCTTTACCCACCGATCCATCTCACGGACCCAAATATTACACATTTACATGAACTGGGAATGGGAGAACTCCGAGGGTTATGGATCTGTGCCTTCACACCGTAGACTGTTAGGAAAGACTCATTTGTTCAAGGCCTTGCTGCTTTGGGGAGGGATCAATCCTCATTCACTTAGGTTACAGAGCGAGGACGAGGCAAAGAGAGGCGGGGTAACCACACTCCAGCCCTCTCTGTCCAGAGTAGGATTCACAGCAGCCAGAGGAAAGCGCTACATCTGCTCAGCCGTCTCCATGGCAACCCAACCCGTCCACGGGACTGTCTTCGGAAGGGGGAGGCGTTGGGAGAGCCGATCGCCTAGGTGGCCGCGCGTGCCTGGGTCGCGTGCAGCTCGGAGGAGTCCTCCGGCAGCAAGCGGGCGCTGCGTCCTCTGGCCACACGGGGGCGACGCAGAGCCGAGCTCCGCGCGTGCGTGGGAGCCAATGCCTGTGCTACGGCCTCTGAGCCCGAAACCCGACGCTCCCGCAGGCTCCCTTCAAGCCTCTGAGCTGACGTCGTTGCCGGCGCACGTCGGCCTCTTGCAGGACCGCCCTGCCCCACTGTCGCTCAGTATTGCACACACACTGCCCCCGGGCTCCCCAAGCCGGGGCCTTAAGTGCGGCCGGACAGCCCCGAGAGGCCCACGGAGCACGCGCACGCACGTGTGTGGGCGGGGCTTCTGGCTGGGACGACCTCCAGGGGGCGTGGCCAGAAGCTGGGGCGCGCACCAGGGTGATGGGAACAGGAGCGACGGGCGGAAGCGGTGCGGGCACCCGAGCTAGTTTGCAGGGGACCACGTGGTTGGTGGGTTTAGGTGCTGGATGGTGACCCTAGAGTATCTCGGGTTTGGGGTCCAGTTGTGTGATGGGCCGGATCGTGGGTTGGGGGAGGACAGACGGATAATCCTAGGACCCAGTCTGGGACTAGATTTAGGGCCTTGGTATGTCATCCACTCCTTTACATTCCAGCAACTGCCCAGGCTTGTCACTAAGAGGCATCCTCCCTCCACACACTGCAGGATAGGCCCTGCACAATCCAGCCAAGCAGAGAAATTCTTGAGCCTGTCAATCTTCAGTTTCAACAAGATTAGGAAGCCAGGCGTGGCGGTTCATGCCTGTCATCCTCGAACTGGGGAGCCTGGGGCCGCAAGGTCACCAGAGTTGGAGCCCAGCCCTGATTACAACACAGTCAGTTCCAGGCTTGTTGACTACAAAGTGAGTCCCTGTATCAAAGAATAACACAACATCAAAACCCTAAAACAAGCAGGATAGAAAGATAGAGATAAATATATGTTCACTTTTCCTGCTCTATCTGTGGTCCAGCTGCAGTAGTTTTCCTACAAGGAGGGCTGGGGGCAACTTCCGACACCGAACTCCAGAGGTTTTTGTTACCCGCGCAGGGACAGATCGGAGAGAGGTGCAGCATCCTTCATTCTCTGTTCTCTTCAGTGCAGTTAGGCTAAAGCGTGGACAGAACAATAAACCCTGCCTATTTTTCTTTTTCTTTTCTTTTCTTTCTTTCTTTCTTTCTTTTTTTTAATGTGAGGCCCTGGTACCATGAGGGAAAAAAAAACATTTAAAATGTAATTTTAATCCGTAAATCTTTTAAAAATTAATTTAAAAAATAATAAAAAAATTTTATTTTAAAATTTTAAATCTTTTAAAAATTAAAAGCCTTACAAAACCACATTTAAACCCAGGTGATGGTAGTGCACACCTTCAATCCCAGTACTTGGGAGGCAGAAGCAGGCAGATCTCTTGAGTTTGAAGCTAACCTGGTCGACAGAGAGAGTTCCTGAACAGCTAGAGCTGTACAGAGAAACCCTGTCTTGGGGGAAAAAAATGAAACAAACAAAAAATTTAAATCAGGCAGAGGCGGGTGAATCTCTATGAATTCAAGGCCAGCCTGGTCTACAAAGTGAGTTCCAGGACAGTTATGGCTTTGTGGAGAAGCTCTATCTCAAAAAACAAAACAAAAAACAAATTTAAAAACCCTCATCATTTTACTGACATACTCCAGTATTTCTGTGTTTAAATCCTTGGATCCTACACATAAAGAGGTCACATGCCCATGGTTTGCTTAATGTCTACTGTCCCACACGTGTCGTTGCAATAGATATGCTTTGTTATTTAAGGAGTCGATATTCCCAGAAAATGGGTACTTAGAATCCGGTTAGTCCTCTACTCCTGAGCTTTTAGTCCGTGCCTGTGCTTAGAACAGTCTTTATAACTTCATAAATACACGTTCGTGTGCACACTTTTAGAGGAGCTATTAATAGGAGCCAAGAAATTGATAAACATTAGATTACTTCATGCTCTCCTCCTCCAGCTTGTATTTACTTTTATTTGGTTCTGGTTTGGTTGCCAGGGTCTCACTTTGTAGCCCCGGCTAACCTGGAATTCACTATTTAGACCAGACTGACCACACTGTACCAGTTGGTTTTGTCTTTTTTTGTTGTTGTTGTTGTTGCGGTAGAGTCACTGTGGCCCAAATAATTCTGGAACTGGCAACACAACCCAAGTTGGCCTTGAACGTCTAGCCATCCTCCTGCCTCAGATCTCTATGAGCAGAGAATACAAGTAGTGAGTCACTCTATTTCGACTGCTTTAGTCTATAAACTACACTCTCTGGGCTACTTAATGTTTAGTAATTCATGCAATGGAAATCTGGGAGCTGGAGAAAGTTCTCCAGTGAGGGTCACTTGCTCAAGGTCACACGGCTAGGCCAGAATGGCACAAACCCAAACTGCTAACGGCGCCCAACTTTATCTGATCCCAGGGCTCTGTTGATCTCTTCCTGTTAGCGGTCCGATGACTTCCTATCTCTATTTCTGTGCAACAGGGAAAAAAATATTTACATGTAAACATTCATGGTTTTTCCTCCTCCAGTCTTGGTTCGAAACATATCGTGAAGATTGCCGAGGAAGGAGGCAGACCAAAGCAAAACGCCCGCTGTGATCTGGAGAATTTCCTCCCAGGCCCGCTCGCCCGCTCCCTCGCTTGGAGGAAAAACTGCTGGCAGAGGAAGCAGAGACGTGGGTTGGCAGAACCAGGGTGGTCAGCAATTTGGAGGAGGGAGAGCAAGCAGGGCCTTCTGGAGCTGCTCTGGAAGCTTGGGACTTGGACGACTTGGGAGGATTCTGAGCAGCTCCGCGCCTTAAGATGCAAACCCTGCAAACCCCCGCAGCCTCTCGGTTCAGGCTTTTAACTCCTGTTTGCACTTTTGGGGGTTAGATGGGTCGCGAGGACAGAAAAAAATGACTGACTTATTTAGGTATGTAAACTGGGTTTTCTTTCTCTCTAAAGACTGATTTTTTTATTTTAATGTATATGAGTATTCACCTGCATAAATGTACTATGTGCTTGCCAGGTGCCCGTGGAGGTCAGAAGTGGGTGTCAAATGCTCTGAAATTGGAGTTGCAGACAGCTGTGAATCAGTACACACACACTTACCTACACACACACACACACACACACACACACACACACACACACACACACAAACCCCTAACACACACCTATACACATACATTAATAATAAATTATTTTTAGTAAAAGAACTGTGCAGGGGGCTGGAGAAATGGCTCAGAGGTTAAGAGCACTGACTGCTCTTCCAGAGGACCCGGGTTCAATTCCCAGCACCCACATGGCAGCTCACAACTGTCTGAAAATCCAGTTCCAGGGGATCTGACACCTTCACACCAATGCACATAAAAATAAAAAGATAAATAAATCATAAAAAAATTAAAAAAGAAAAAGAACTGTGCAACAGCCAGTCAAGTGTTGTGGTTAAAGTGTAATTCTAGCACTTGGCGGGGATAGAAGCAGGCGCATCAGGAGTTCAAGGTCATCCTTGGTTACTTAGCAGTGAGAATCTGTCAGCACCCCCACCCCCCAAACACACACAGGAGAAAACCACAGAGATGCTGCTGCTTCGCTGGTTTCTCAGTCCTGTGGTCAGCGTGGCTCTTCCTGCGCCGCTTGCTTCCGACTGCAGAAATGAAGAACTTCTCTGTTTCTTGATCTGCATTTTCTTCGTTCGAATTTCCTTTTTTATTCTTCCTTTTGATTTTTCAAGACAGGGTTCTCTGTGTAACAGCTCTGGCTGTCCTGGAAGTCACTTCGTAGACCAGGCTGGCCTTAAACGCAGGGATCTGCCTGCTTCCGCCTCCCAAGAGCTGGGGCTAAAGGTGTTTGCCACCACGTCCGGTTTTAAAAACCTTTTTTACTGTAGAAAACGTCTGGTGTCATGGGCCTGGAATCCCAGTGCCTTGGGAGTTGAGACAGGAGGATTGAAAATTCCAGGCCAGCATGGGCTACAGAATGAGTTCAAAGGTCAGCCTTGGCACTTCAGTTTGAAACTAAGCAGTGAGAAGAGGTTTGGGGATCTAGCTCACCAGGAGTGTGCATGACCACCCATGGTGGTCTTTACTGTCAATTTGACTGGGTTTAGACTCTTAGGAGCCCCACCTTTGGGGTGTTCCTGAGCCTGTTCCCCGTAGGGGAGGATCCCTCTGAATGTGGAGACACTGAGCTTGATTACCAGCATTCTCCTTCCTCTCCCCCCTCCCCTCCCCTCTTCCTGAGTGCAGCTGTGTGACCTGCTGCCCAGAGTTCCTAAGGCAGCACCTTGGATCCCTTAAACTGTGAGCCAACAGATGCTCTCTCTTAAGTCGCTTTTTTGTCAGGTATTTGGCCATGGGAATGAGAATACTAACTAATTCATCTAGAGTGCATGAAGGCCTTCAGTTCATTACCCAGCATTGGGAAAGCCAAAATTTCATAATTTTTTTTTAAAAGTAATTATTTGACACAAATTCAATAATTATTAACATTTGCCAAAGTTTGTTTTTCCCTTTGGGACTAAATCTCTATAAGTCTGGGCAAAAGTGTCTCCTTTTTATTTTAAAAGTTATCATTCGTGTTAGCAATATTTGGTTTCGGGGTCGCACATACCCAAGTTTGGCTTTGTAGTCTGGCTTTATAGCCAAAGATGGCCTCTCACTCCTAATCCTCCTGCTGCTGCCTCCGGGGTGCTGGTTTCTCAAGCTCCACCACCATACCCAGCTCTGACACTTCTCCTACACACCCTTCTATCTGTGGCAGCTACACACCCATCTTCTTAAAAATTTTAGTTGTTGTTTATTATTGTGTGTGGGGGGGGATTCGGGGTAGAACCTGTTTCCTAGTCACAATTTGGGGAGTCAGTTTTCTCCTCCCACCTTTCCATAGCCCCCCGCAATCCAGCACAGGTCACCAGGCTTGCATAGCAAGCACCTTTCCTCGTTGAGCCATGTCACTAACTCTCCTTTTTCTTTTTTTCTGTGTTCTTTATTTGTGGAAGAACCAGAGTGTTTGTCCAATAAGAGCTCTCATGCCCTAAAAGATTTGGTTCTTCCTGGAAGTGTATTTAAACTTGCTCTTCTGCCCTAAGTTTCCCATAAACTGCAAGTCAGCTCCAGAGACTTGATCAGATGGGGTTTAATGTACTTGGCAGCAGTACTTTACTGGTGATGGCCATGGACACTTCTTGCATTGCTGTTTGTTTTTCAGACGGGGTTGTGGATTCTAGCCTGACCTCAGACTCCTCTCTGTGGCAAGGACGACCTTGAATCCTGATTGAGTGCTGGATTCTAGGTGTACACCACCTTGCCCACTTAATTCAGTACGGGGGATGGAAGCCAAGGCTTCCTGCGTGCTACGGGAGCACTCTACCATCTTAGCTGAATGCCCAACACGATACACTCAATGTTACATCAAATCTGGAAGTATGTAATGTCTGGCTGAGCTATTCTAGCTGACTAATCAGTGGACTTAATGATCTCTTCATTATAAAAGTCTCCATCAACCTTTCACCTATTGGTTTTAGCATCCACCAATGAATCATTATTTTATTAGGCATTGCAAGGTGGTGATTTTGTTTATTCTTTTTACATTCATTACCTGGATAATTCTTCCATAAATATGAACTTGTCAATTTTATTCTTCTGAAATACAGTTTATATGAAATAGGAAATACTTGATTCCTTGGTTGTTGTTTTTTGTTTGTTTGTTTGTTTGTTTGTTTTAGTTTTTCCAGACAGGGTTTCTCTGTAGCTTTGGAGCCTGTCCTGGAACTAGCTCTTGTAGACCAGGCTGGCCTCGAACTCACAAAGATCTGCCTGCCTCTGCCTCCCGAGTGCTGGGATTAAACCATCGCCCAGCTCCTTGTGGGATTTTTGTTTGTTTGTTTTGTTTTATTTTATTTTTATATGTACATTTGTCTGTGTGAAGGTGTCAGATCCTCTGGAACTGTAGTTATAGGCAGTTGTGAGCTGCCATGTGGGTGCTGGGAATTAAACCCAGATCCTCTGGAAGAGCAGCCAAGTTCCCTTAACCACTGAACCATCTCTCCAGTCCACGTTTTTTGTTTGTTTGTGTTTTGTTTGTTTGTTTGTTTTGTTGAGAAAGGGTCTTACTATATAGCCCTGACTGGTCTGGAACTCAATATGTAGAACAGGCTGACTTCAAACTCATAGCAATCCACCTGCCTCTGCCTCCCCAGTGCTGGGATAGAAGGTATGTGCTACCATACATGGGTTTGTTGGTTTGTTTTAAAATAATTTTATTTTGTTTATTTTTATGTGTATGGGTGTTTTGCCTACAGGTATGTCTGTGCAACACATGTGTGCAGTGTCCACAGAGGCCAAAAGAAGGTATCAGATCCCCATGGACTGGAATTACAGATGTTTGTGAGCCACCAAATGGATGCTAAAACTGAAAACCCAGTCCTCTGGAAGGGCAGCCTGCACTCTGAACCACTGAGCCATCCCTCCAGTCCTTCCTTTCTGATTTTTTTTTTTTTTGATTTAAGACAAGGTCTCCCTATGTAGTTCATTTGAGATCCTCCTACCTCAGTCTCCCAAGTGTTGAGTATATGTACTGCCTTAACCTTCCTCTTTGAATGTTTGCCTAATTTTCTCATGTGTAGAACAAAGTGTTCAGTGAATGAATGGAGAAAGCCCTTGGAGTATGACTGAACTCAACTCCATGTTGGTGGTGTCGCCACACAGTCCTCTGAGCCTTGCTTTCCTTAGACGAGGAAACGGCTTCCAGACCCCAGCTTTTCCAGACCGTCCACGGAATCACGTCTAGGCCTAGATTAGGCAACTCCTTGTATAGGAAATAAAAGTGTATCAACTGAAAATAAATGCAAGGAAGGGGACAGAGGTGTGGAGGGCAGCATCCAGCCTAAGCCGGGCACGTGGCAGCTGCTGCTGACAGTCTCAGCGCTCCCTGGGAGGAAAAGACTTTAGCCAGGGATTACTCCAAACAGCCAGGCCTGTGTGAGAGGCGAGGCATTGTCTCCCGAGGGGAGCTGGAGGTCTTCCTCTGGTCTTCTGTCAGGAGCTGGTGCAGATTTAGACAGATCTGCCCTGAGCTTGCTGTGAGATTCTGGGAACATCAACTACTGCCCTGCACCGTGGTTACCTGGAAGATAGGGGTGTGGGGGGGGCGGTGCTGGCATGGCGGGTGGGTGAGGATGTACCCATCCCAGTACTGCACTTGGGTGTGTTCAGGGAAAAAAGTTAGCTTGGTCTGAGCTGGGAAACTCCGTTTTTGAGTTCCCATCCCATTTGAGGACACTGACAATTGTCTCTGTCATTGAGGGGCCATGTGAGGCTTGGCATAGAGCCCAGCTTTGTCACAAAGCTACTAGGTACCTGTCAGCCTCATCCTCCCCGGGATTTAAGCGTCCTCCATTTGTAAAATCACTACCACGGAAGTGCAAACAGCCGCAAGAGCAGCAGGAGCCTGAGTGAGCTAGGAGCTGGGAAGGTAGGGCAGGGTAGAGCGGTGGGAGTCATCTAAGAGAGGAGACCAGTCGATTCCTGCTGATGGGTGCAAGGCAGGACAGGGATCCAGGTGACCAGGTTTTTGTTGTTATTGTTTGGTTTTGTTTTTCAAGACAGGATTTCTCTGTGTAGCCCTGACTGTCCAGGAACTCACTTTGCCCACGAACTCACAGAGATCCTCCTGCCTCTACCTCCTGAGTGTTGGGATTAAAGGCATGCACCACTACCGCCTGACTGAGAGGACAATTTTATTACCAACATTATTTAGTATCTCCAGGATATGGAGACAATAAAAGCCTATCCAGTTTCATTGCAATGTCTTAAAATTCCCACTTTCTCTTCTGTGAGGTTCAGTGTGGATGGTTTTTTGTGGTAATACACGCCTTAGTTCTTGAATGTAGCTGACAAGCCGCCACCCTTAGCGGATTTGTTCCTGCCCGAGGCCATCAGTTCCTAAGCCTTGGCTAAGATGAACCCAAAAGGGCACCTCCCAAAGCTAACTTTCCAGTTCTGACACCATACGGGATGGAGGCACGTCAGAGGCTATTTGTTTTCCCTGGAGACAAATCCATAATCCATACCTGTCCTATCAGGCACAGGTGAATGAACACTGCTCAGAGGACCGGTACACAGATGGCAGGCCTTAAAGGCACCAGAGATAGGCTGGGTGTGGTGGCTCATCCTTGAAATCCCATCCCTTGAGAGGCTGGGACAACAGGACTGTTGCTAGTTTGAAGCCACCCTGGACTACATAGTGAGTTCTAGACTATCCTGAACCTGTCTAGAGACCCTGTCTCAAAAACAACAACAAAATCCCCCATATGCAAAGGTCATACGTACCTCCAAAGTCCCCCAAAACTTGCTCCTATATCCAGATTCTGGGAGGGGGAAAGGGAGTTTGGGCGGATCCTATTGACCCCGAGAAAGGGAGCTGAAGGGTGGAGCAGGGGCTCAGGAGAAGCATCCTGTGAGGAAATACTGCAGCCCCTGACAGAGCTGGCCTGGTCCTCTGACTGTCTGTCTGCTCCACTAAGAATGTACCTTCCTAGAGTCTGCCACACACTGTTTCCCAAGAGCCTGCTCGTAAATATTTCCGACTTTGCAGGCCATATGGTCTCTGTTGCAACTACTTAACGTAGTGAGAAAGAAGCATAGAGAATCCACAAATGGAGCGTGGCCGTGTTCCAATAAAACTTTATTTACGGGTGCTCAAATCTGTAACAGCTCTGGCTATCCTGGAACTCGCTTTGTAAACCAGGCTGACCTGGAACTCACAGAGATCTGGCTGCCTCTGCTTCTGGAATGCTGGGATTAAAAGTGTGCACCACCACTGCCTGACCAAATTTGAATTTTATACAGCTGTGACACATCATAATTTTCTTTTCACTTAAAATTGTTTTAAGATGTAAAGACCACAGGACTTGGTGGCCCACTCCTATGCTCCCAGCTCTAAGGAAGCAGAGGCAGATGGACCTCTGCGATAAGGCCAGCCTGGACTGCACAGTCAGTGAGTTCCTAGTTAACAGATGCAAAAGCTAAAGCTCAGGGAGGTTAATTTAAGTACTCAAGTCACACAGCTAAGAGATGGGCTGGGAGCTCAGGTGTGCAGAGCTGTGCTCACAAATACAATTTGTGACTTGTGATATTATCGTACGTGCGTATTTATGCATGCAGCAGCAAGCAAGAGGCAGATCTGGCCCCTACAGCTTTTGTGGGGTTTTGTTTTGTTTTTTGGGGTTTTTTTTGGGGGGGGGATTGAGATAAGAGTCTCAATGTGGGTTGAAACTCACAGTCCTGCCTCAGCCTCTCAAGTGATGGGATCACAAGAGTGCGTCACTATCCCCTCCTGGAGCTTGCTTCTCATGGGAAGGTGGACAGGTACGCAGGCATGGCATTGGGTTACAGTTCTCGGCTGCCACCTCAGTTAAAAGTCCTTTCTGAGGTGGCACCATCACAGCAGAGACAAGGCTGATGGGGTGAGAGCTGGGGAAAGAATGTTCCAGACAGAGGGTACAGCAGGAACAATGCAAGGAAAGAATTTATCGGGCATGCAGTGGCGAGCCACAGGGGCAATGGTAGCAGGAAGGTAGAACGCCCAGGACAAATGGCACCCGGGAGGTGCAGAGGGAGCAGGCGCCCGTCCTGTGGGACTTTGCAGGCGTGGCAAAGGTTTGTGTTTGCTTGAAGTGTTATGGAGAAAGTACAATAAAGTTTCTGACTGGGAAGTGACACCATCCCCTGCCTCAGTCCTAAGGAGTCCTTACCCGTCCCCTCAGCTGGTCCTCCCCCTCCCTCCCTCCCCAACGCTGGGCTGTGGGTCAGTACTGATGCTGGTTTTCAGGTCTGAGGTAAGTGAGTTTCCAGTCCAACTGCAATACCTGCTGTCTGGCTGGGGACGATCCCATCCCTCTCTGAGCCTCGATTTTCTTACCTAGAAAATGGGAGCAGTGATTTCTGCCTTATTGGGAGACATATGATGAGATCTTGGCCTGCAAAATTCTCAGATTCAGACAGGAACAGTTGTCCTTGGGGATGTGGCTTAGTGATGGCCATTTGCCTATCATGCTGGCTCAGTGGGAAGGGGGTCTGTTTCCAGTATGAGAGAGAGTATAGGGAAGGAAAGAAGGGAAGGAGGGAGAGAGGAAGGGAGGAAAAGAAGGCAGACAGGCCACAGCCCTCCTGCCCATGGTGGTTATAATGGAAATGCTCAGCCTAGTTCTCACACATGTGGTCTGGTCACTTGGTAAAGACGCTGTCACTATAGTTACCGCCTCACACCGTCCCACTGCTGCCATCTGACATCTGTGCCAAGACCCTCCTCTACTGAGAGGCCAAGAAAGAATAATAACAGAGCAGCTCCAGGGGCAGGCCCCATCCAGACAGGAGCTCTTCAAGGCCACAGTCAGGCTAGAGCAGAGACCCATCCCTAGGCTTCAGCCCCCACTCCTGGCTAGAGTTGGCTCTCTGACAATGTGCAGAATGACAGCCACACTGTGCCCAGTGTGACCTCTCACGCATGAGTCAGTCACTTAAGCACCACTACCACCCACCCAGAACCCTGGCCGTGGAGCTCCTCAGACGCGGGTTTGGTTACAGGAGTGGCACTGTGATTTCGTATCTGGGCTATGCTGGCCTCGCATTGTGCCTCCTTTTCTTCTTCTTCTTTTTTTAAAAATATTTATTTATTTATTATGTATACAATATTCTGTCTGTCTGTCTGCCTGAAGGCCAGAAGAGGGCACCAGACCCCATTACAGATGGTTGTGAGCCACCATGTGGTTGCTGGGAATTGAACTCAGGACCTTTGGAAGAGCAGGCAATGCTCTTAACCTCTGAGCCATCTCTCCAGTCCCCGTCCTTTCCTTCTTTTGAGAAAAAATTGCTATGCTGACAGGATTAGTTGAATGAGAAGAGTTCCCCACAGTCTCTGGCATTTGAATGCTTGGCTCCCAGGGGTAGTCCTGTTTGGGAAGGCTTAGGAGGTGCAGCTTATCTGGAGGAAGTATGTCACTGGGGTGTGGGGTTTTTGAGTGCCAATCATTTGAGTTTCCTCTTTGTTTCCTGCTTATGTTCTGCGCCGCTTCAACTGCCCGCTGCCGTGCTGCCTTCCCCTGGTGGGGATGAGCGTTGGAACCACAAACCTGAGAGAAACTCTTTTCTGATTTGTTTTATCAGAGCAAGAGAGCAATGACTAACATGGTAGACTAGGCCAGTCTTGAACTCACAAAGACCTGCCTCTGCCCTCCGAACCCTGAGATTAACGGCATCAGAGAGAGAAGTGGAACCAGGTTTACAGCTGCACGGGCGCCGGCTTTGGAGAAATGCAGCTTCCTGGCTATAGCTCTCTGCCAAATGGCTGTTGTCCCTACTCCAGGAACAGATGGCAAACTGACCTGCCCAAGTGCCCCACACAGAGTCCATCTGTCCTTTGGGCTTCCTTCCCTCTTGCCAGGGTGACACATGTATCTCTGACATCTCCAAGTGTCGGGGACCAGCCTTGACGAAAATACCTCTCGCCAGGGTAGAGGGCGGGGACTTAGAAATATAGTAAAACTGAGAAACATATAGGATACTATCAGGAAGGAATTGCAGTGAGTACTGAAATTCACCTGCGTTTAATTTCCAACTGGTTAATTTCCCTGACTCCAAAAGGTAGGAGTAAGACAAAAAAAAAAACAAAAAAACAAACAAACAAAAACTGCATTAACATGATACAAGGAAATGAACAGACCAATTGAAGATTGCAGGCTACAGCCACAGTTAAATGTTCTGTTGCTAGAACAAAACATTCTGTAGGCAAACCACTCCCTGGGTGGACTTCAACGTTATCTCCTTAAGGAAACTGGAACTTAGTCGGAGCCACAGACTTTTGTTTGAGGTAGAAGCAGATCTACTCCTCAATTCCTGAAATACAAGGTCTGGCTATTAGACACACCTGCTGACAATAACCTTGAGAGAGCAGAACTCTGTTCCACAACTAGGTGGGATCTTTGTTTGAGGTAGAAGCACAATAACCTTGAAGGAACTAGAGGTAGGTTCCAATTGTCTGACCTTTGGTCAATGTGGAAATAAGCTCACATTTTTGGGCCTCCACAGCCACAGAAAGGAGACATGGGAGATGAAATGTATTCATCAAAAGTTCAAAGTAAAGCTGGAGGGATGGCTCAGAGGTTAAGAGCACTGGCTTTTCTTCCAGAGGTCCTGAGTGAGTCTAATTCCCAGCAACCTCATGGTGGCTCATAACCATCTATATTGGGGCCTGATGCCCTCTTCTGGTATAAAAGCATACATAGAGATAGAGTACTTATGAACATTAAATAAATAAATAAATAAATAAATAAATCTTTTTTAAAAAGTTCAAAGTAACTGGCAATGGGGGCACATGCCATTCCATTACTTGGGAGGCAGAGGTAGGTGGATCTCTGACTTAAAGGCCAGCCTGGTCTACGGAGTGAGTTCCAGGACAGCCAGGGTTAAACAGAGAAACCCTGTCTTGAAAAACACAAACAAACAAAAAGTTCAAAGCTTCGGGGGACTGGAGAGATGGCTCAGTTAAGAGCACCTGTTAACTTTTGTAGGCGGTGGCTCAGAACCATCTGGAACTCCAGCTCCAGGGATATCTAATGCCTTCTTCTGGTCTTCACAGGCACCAGACATGCACATGGTACACACACACACACACACACACACATACATACATACTTTCAGGCAAAGTTGTATGGCAAAACTTTCTGGGGAAATAAAACCCTCTCAGTTACTTACCCTAGACAGCCACACGACAGACCAAAGTACGGATACCACCAAAGTTGGACTTGGTGAACGGGAGAGTTTTATTGGTTTACTTACAGAAACAGAAATGACTCAAAGACAGCTCTATCACCAAGGTCCACCCCAGCATGGGTGACAGCTCACACCGCACCCCCTTCAGCCCACTCCACAGGTTGGAGAGTGTCCTTTCCAGGTGCCTCAGTTGATCTAACCCCTTCCAGGCAGCTCCTCAGGTGTCTGCTTCTTCCAGGCAGCTGGTCTGGTCCGTGTCTGCCTCGCCTCTTCTGCCTCGCCGCTTCTCTTCTGCAGTTCTGCGAGGGAGCTCAGCTGCTGTTGTTTACTCTGGCAAAGAGGGCATAGTGAATCTGGTCAGTTTCCGGGAGTCCAGCTTCGGGAGCTCCTCTGCAGGATGAAATGCTTTGATCTCAGAGGAAACCCTTACACAAGCGCCACGCCTTCCTCTGGCTCTTATGTTCATTCTGCCCTCTCTTCCGCAATGATTCCTGAGCCTCGCAGGATGGCTAAGGATTAGGCCACATGTCACAGTAACAGCCAGATGTTTGCAGGAGCTTCATGGTAGTTATGAGATGAAACCGACAACTGTGACCTATGGGCATCAACACGCATGTTCAGAGGGCAGTTTTGGCACACGTGTTTCCACAGGCCCATCTCACCCATCTAGAAAAACCATAGACGTTGCTTTCCCATTGAGAACCCATGACCTCCCCAGCTACAGGTTTTTGTCCTGGCTTACGGTACCACATGTGAACTTCCTCTTGTGGAATGGGCTGTAAATCCAGCAGGCGGGCTGTTGGTCTTACCCATGATAGCTGAGCCCCTACTGCACAAGCAGGCACATCGTGCCCGGCATGTTGGTATGTCAGCACCCAGGGTCCGTATCCTGCCTGGCATGTTGGTATGTCAGCACTCGGGGTCCATTGCCAAGCTGTGGGTGACAGCTCCCCGCCAGCAGCCTGCATGGCCACCCCTGGCATTATGAAAGCCAGCCAACAGGGTGGGAGTTTCCAGTTAAGTCCCAGTTTAATTTTTCCATGCCTTACAATCAAAGCATGTATACATGCAGCGTCTTCAGCAACAGGCTTTTACCGTCTAGCTCTGGCGCACAACCAACAGCAGTCACAATAGCTTTTCTGGTTTGTGGGGCCTCGGGAACTTCCCTGGTCAACAAATCACAAGGGCACTGGGGGTTTTGTTCAACAATCTCATGGCCTCTGGGACTGTCCTTTTGGACCTTTTTTTCCTTTCAATTAGTTAACCCAGCCCCAGTAGGGTTGTAAGATAGGTAAAAGTAACACTGTGCCTGGTTGTGTCTCTAATGGCTTTCCAAACCTGACAGCATCTATATAACAAAACCTTTTCCAGAGAATGGACAAGGCAACATCCTGATACACTGTCCCATAATAGTGGGGTTACAAAGATACCCTCGGTGAAACACTCTGGAAGTCCTTTGTCACCTGCTCTCAGAGGTGTCAGCCGATCCCAGAAGCTCACAATGAAGATCACGTGGACTATAAACAAGGTCTAATTCAGCACGTGAAGGTTCCATCCGTGTATCAATTGCTTCCTCCACAGACCACGGTTGAGTCTAAAGCAAGGCTAGGAGACACTAACTTAATCAGCTCCCTAGTGCAATCCTGAAATCCTGCTGCGGGCCCTGCTCTCCCCAGCTGCACCCGCTGACTCCCTGGGTCAGAGTTGCCATGGGTTGGCGCTGCGGATATAGCTGTAATTGTTGCCTCTCCATCCACCAAAACTGGTTGTTGGGGGAACTCCTAGCTAGGCAAACCATCTCCACCCCTAGTATAACCTTTTGCGAGGGTACCCTACTTAGTCTGGGGGAATAAATCTTGCCCACCTGTGGGATGGGTTTGACCGTCTTCACTTGTATTGCTCTGTCGTGGATGCCGCCTCTGAACCGCTCCTCCACCTTCCAGAACTCCTAGACACACAGTTTGGCTTTCTACCAATTTTTTCCTCCGGAACTCCAGCTCAACAAAAGTCTTGCCGTAATTATCTTCGAATAATGCAGACTGGCCTCTTCTACGGCCTTACCTTTTTCTGATTTTCTTTAGGGAGCTTTCCCGAATCTTACAAGACTCTCTTTACATGCTAAATCACTGAGATCTGCCAAAGCCTTCTTTACTTTATATAAAGATATGGGCCCAGCAAAGGCACTAAAGGTTCATATCAGCCTCGAGAGCTCTGCTGGATGGATTAACCTTTTCTTTAATTCCTCCGTGAATATGGTTCTATCCGGCCAGTGAACTGAGATTTGAACACAGCTTCTCTTTCTCTCTGTCTCTGTCTCTGTCTCTCTGTCTCTCTGTCTCTCTCTCTCTTTTTTTTTTTTTTTTTTGGCTGGGGAAGGGGGGTTCTAAGACAAGGCTTCTCTGTGTGGCCTTGGATGTTCTGGAACTCACTCTGCAGACCAGGCTGGCCTCGAACTCAGAGGCCAGAACTGCCTCTGCCTCCTGGTATTAAAGGCGTGCAGCACCACTGCCTGGCCTAGACACAACTTCTCTTATTACTGGTTCCCTCCCTAGCATCTGCCCCACCACCCCCTGCACTGTGGTCCTCCAGTTCCTGATATTTGTGCAGACCTCAGAGGAGTTAGCCAATGGCTTATCAAAGCCAGTCTGGGACTGACTTCCCTCACGCCACCGTCTCAGATTACACAACCTTGGCCTTAAAGAGGGTTGGGTGACTTGGTTTTCCTGCCTCCAGTCTCAGCCAGACTGGTCCCAGGTCCATTCACTCGCGTGTCCCGCAGCTTCACAGGCCATGCTGTGGCAGGGACAGGCTCTTTCACAGGTTAAGCCTTCCATAATTCCGGCATCATAAATGCTGACTAGTTCATAATAGCACTAGTTTCTAGCAGGGGACCGTGGCTAATGCCCCCATCTGCAGGTTGGATTGTAGATTCCCCCCCTTTTTTTTCCCCACTAAAGGCTGGATGGACTTGAGAGGCATCTTTTACTGGCTTTACCACCTCTCTCTCTCATCCTCTCCTTTGTTTAATTTAGTTGCCAAAGCAGCGGCTAACAGGGAGCTGCCGCATCTCCCTTTCTTGTTGCAATTGCTCCTTTACACAAACACACTCTTGCTTTACACAAACAAGCTCCCACTTGGCCGCCATCTCAGTCTCAAACACACTTCTAACCACACACAACACGCCAGGCAACCTCCGCCGCCCTTTATCACCGGCAGCCTCAACATGTGTGCTAACCTCAAAGACAGTGAAATTCCTTCGAAACCTTTAGCTGTTTTCTGGCCATCTCTGCATTCACGTGGCCTGGTGGACTCATCCAGCAGGAGGTATGCCACCCCATAGCACACAGACGAAGACTGCCACCCTGGGGCTCCTCCCATAGACACTCCTAATCCCGATGGTTCAGCTGTTGTGGTGTGTCTCACTACCATGCAACGGCTGTGACAGCACACAGGTACACTAACACATGCCACACAGAAAAGAAAACGGTTGGAATTTCCTCTCCCATGCTCCCTTCCCCGTTAGGCTTCTTGGCCTCAGCTGCAAGCCTTGCTACCCATAGCCAAGACCATGCAGTTGCTCCTTCCCCAACTCGTCTTGGTTCTGTCGGGTCCCTATTTGGGCACCAATTCTGTTGTGTGACAAAGCTTTTCCCAAGGGATAGGAAACATATTGCTTCTCACCCCAGAGCCCACAATGGTATAGATACCACCAAGGTCTAACTTGGTGAACCCTGAGTTTACCTCTTGCTTCAGGAGCTCCTCTGTGGGTTGGAATGTTTTGATCACAGAGAAAACTGTTACACAATAGGTGCACTTAACGTACAAGGGAATATATGTTCAAAGAATGGGCTGATGAGATGGCCCAACGGGTAAAGGGGCTTGCTGCCAAGCCTAAAGACCTGAGTAGATCCCCATGATCCCCATCAAAGAAAGAGAGAACTGACTCCCCAACTTCTCCCAAAGAGAGAAGCTGACTCCCACTTCTCTGCACGTGTGCTTCAACATGACCCCTCCCCACCAAGTAAGTAAATGTAGTCATTTTGTTATTGTTGCTATTTTTTGTTTTATTGTTGCCTTTTTGGTTTTGTGTGTGTGTATGTGTTTTCCCAAAACAAGGTTTCTCTGCAGCTCTGGAGCCTGTTCTGGAAGTCCTGGAACTAGCTCTTGTAGACCAAGCTGGCCTCAAATTTATAAAGATCCGCCTACGTCTGCCTCCCAAATGCTGGGATTAAAAGCAAGGGCCACTGCTGTCCGGCTGCTTTTTGGTTTTTGTTTCTTTGTATTTACTTACTTATTTTGAGGCAGAGTCTCACTGTGTAGCTTTGGCTGGCTTTGAACTTGCTATGGAGATGAGATAAATTTTAAGCTAAGAGGTCATTACTGACCCAGCCCTTGGCAGCCTGGCAGGACAGAGCCCTTGCACAGGGAGGAGAAAGGAGACTAAAGGCAGAGCCACTGCAGCGTCCCCTCCCTGGCTGCTGGGAGGACTGGATACTGCAGTCCAGCAGTCTGCCACTTTGCCCAGGCCTCCACCAGCATGCACGTACTCAGTTCCTGAACAATTACCCATACTCGTATGTTTTGACTCAGTCCCCTGGGAAACGGGGTCAAAATGACCTCTTACCTCATCTGATCTGACAATAGTTCTCCAGTCAATTATTGGTATTAGCCCTTTTCGAACAAGCCAATCATAATGGTCAAGGAACAACCCCTCTTGTTTCTATGGGGCCTTCTCCTTTAAAAGTAGACTGTACCAGCTAGTTGGGGTCTCTCAGCTTCCCGAATGCTGGGGGACCCTGTCATGGCAGAATTAATAAAATCCTCATGCTTTTGCATCGGCTGTGGTATATGAGATGGTCTCTGGGGGCGACTCCTTCTCGGTTTGGACACTAGAGTCCAACAGTATCACTCTGTAGCGCTGGCTGGCCTGGAACTCAGATCTTAGTGCTAGGAAGTCCTTCTGTATATGTTGCATTCATTGTTTAATGAATAAAGCTGTTTTGGCCAATGACTTAGCAGAGTAAAGTCAGGCAGAAAATTCAGGCAGAGATATGAAAAGAGAGTAGGCAGAGTCACGGAGATGCCATGTAGCTGTCAAAGGAGACAGACACCTAGAACCTTTACCAGTAGGCCACAGCCTCGTGACAATACACAGATTAATAAAAATGGATTAATTTGGCTGGGTGGTGGTGGCGCACGCCTTTAATCCCAGCACTCGGAAGGCAGAGGCAGGCGGATCTCTGTGAGTTCGAGGCCAGCCTGGTCTACAAGAACTAGTTCCAGGACAGGCTCCAAAGCTACAGAGAAAGCTTGTCTCAAAAATACCCCCCCCAAATGGATTAATTTAATATATGAGTTAGCCAAAAATACGCCTAAGCTAGTGGCTAAGCTGTGTTGTAATTAATACAGTTTCTGTGTGATTCTTAGGGTCAGGGCATCTGGGAAATGAACGAGCAGTCTCCTCTTACAACTAAAGGCGTGCACCATTACATCCCACTTAAAAATGTTATTGCATTTAAATTTATTGGGGGAAGTTGTCCCCGTGCCATAGCATGTTTGTGGAGGTCAGAGGACAACTTGTGGGTGTTCTCTCCTTCCACCATCTGGGGCTGGGAGTCACTCAGGGAGGGCATCGGGCTTGCAGGCCAGCTCATTCACCCACTTAATCACAAGCCGCCTGGAGCTATAGGTTTATGGTATGGTACCAAATGCACCTTAGTGTGCCAAGCCTGGGTTCTCTCTTTTTTTTTTAATATTTATTTATTTGCTCATTATGTATACAGTATTCTTTCTTCAGTCCAGAAGAGGGCACCAGGCCTCATTACAGATGGTTGTGAGCCACCATGTGGTTGCTGGGAATTGAACTCAGGACCTTTGGAAGAGCAGGCAATGCTCTTAACCTCTGAGCCATCTCTCCAGCCCCCTAAGCCTGGGTTCTATACCCAGAACCAAGCAAGGAAACACACACCGGACTCAATCTCAAACAAATGCTCTCTCTTTCTCTCTCTCTCTCCACTCACACATACACACCAGGACCCAATCTCAAATTCTCTGTCTCTCTCTCTCACACACACATACAGACCTCAAATTCTCTGTCTCTCACACACACACAGACTAGGACCCAATCTTAATCAAATACTCTCTCTCTCTCTTTCCCTCACACACCAGGATCCAATCTCAAATTCTCTCTTTCTCTCTCTGTCTCTGTCTCTGTCTCTGTCTCTCTCGTTATGTCCTTGGGCTCTCACCTGAGAGTAAGTCTCACCACACCTGGGCTCTAAGACGACCTCTTTAGGTTCAGGACAAATTCTGCCTGAGAGAATCCTGATCCCACCAGGCCTAGACTTTGCCCTCTTCACAGGGCTTCAAGCTCAAACCAAGACCACCATCGGGCCTGCCAAGGAAGAGACGCTGGACCTGGCCTGAAACCAGCGCCCTCAAGTGATAGGACACAACACAGACTGGGAGGGGGAAAATGCGCATCAGGAAATCACCCTGGGGGCGCTATGGGTCCCGGCGCTGGCCGGCTTGGGACACGTTAGAGACCTCAGCGTGGGTTCCCGTGCGGTGCAGCTTTCGGAGGGGGGCCGATCCTAGGGCTCGGCGAGCTGATCCTTTCAAGCCCCGGTCTGGATCAGGCCCAGGACATCCCGTGGAGGTTGGCAGCCCCTCCCACTGGAGGGCGAAGGCACATCTGGGTTAAGATTCCAAATGCTGCTAGGACAGGACAACGGTGGGCCGGGTGGGGTCTGTGCAGGGACACACAGCCGGGGAAGAAGAAACCCGCACAGTCTCTGGTGGGCAGGGCCGAGAGTGGGCCAGGGGCTCGTGTGGAGGCGGGGCCGACTCCCCAGCGCGTTGGGGGCGGGGGTCCGCGCCGGGAATGCCGCGCCGTGGGGACTGGGCGGGGCTACTCAGGCCCCGCCCCCGCTCAGGTAGCCAATGGGCGCGGCGGCGCCGGGTGACGGAGGGAGCCGAAGTGCGAGTGCCGCGGCGGCGGCGGCGGACGGCCCAGCCAGAGCGCGAGGGGCTCGGGGGCGCGCGGGGGTCTCAGTGTAGAGGCGGGGATCCCGGGGCCCGGAGGCTGCGCAGCCCGGGGCCGCCGGGAGGAGCGCGGGCGGTTCGGCGGCGGCGCGATGCCGCTCGCCCAGCTCAAGGAGCCCTGGCCGCTCATGGAGCTGGTGCCGCTGGACCCGGAGGTGAGTGAGAGGGGCGGAGGACGGGCGCCGGCGGCCGGCCAGCCCGGATCCGCACAGGGGCGGGGCGGCCCGCGGCGTTCTGCAGCCCCGCGAGGACGCGAGTGCCCTCTGGTCTCTAGCCCACTGTCCGGCTCCACCCCCCTGCTCTCCGGGTGTGCGTGTGCAGGGGACGGTTCCGCTGGGCGCTCAGTACCTCGCTGCGGTAGCCAGGAGAGGGAACCCCGTGGGATGTTGAGATTTGACTTCCTAAGCACCCCTAGGACCCGTCCCGCTTATCATCATTTGGGAGCTGTGGGAGGTGCCCCAGTCAGTGCAGATGTCAAAGGCTTGGGTCAGATGTCTGGGGTTCTATTAGAGACCAAGGATCATGGGAATCCGGTTTCTCCCCGTTCCTTCTCCCCAAGAGCTCTCTTCGTTCCTCCACTCTGACCTCAGGAAGGTAGCTCTTCCGGACCTATGGCAGTTATGGAAAGTGGGATGAACCACCTCTGGATTGGTTTCCTTTGCTCTAATGCTAGTGACACCCGAGTCTCCTACTTCAGGCTATGCTGGAGAGTGGGCTTGCCCTTAGCCCTTGAGAAGATTGTCTCTGGTGAAGAGACTCAGCATCGTCTTCCTCTCTCTCCCTCCTTCTTCCTTTCCCTTAGAAAAGGCTGGGCCTTGGGCAGTGTGGCTTTTACCACCTACTCTGTTCCAGAAGCAGCTCCTATCCTTCGAGGGCTTTGTGGTCCAACCCTGAGCATGCAGGAGGCCACTTTTGGTGGTGGCCTGTGACCCAAGGATCAAGGTCAAGTCTTGAACCAGCAAGTGTGAAACTTTGCCCTGTTCTCATGCTGGGAAGGAGGCAGGTGAAACTCTGCCTTAGCTGGAGCTGTTAAGGGGTATAGAAGACGGATGGAGACCTCACTTGACCCCAGAACCTAGATTGGTTTTTCTCCTGGGCTTGAACCCTTGCCTATGTTTGGGTCCTTAGGGCAGTCACCATATTCCCTGCCTGTCAGGACCACAGGTAGAGGAATCCACAGTGAGGACCCCAGGTCTTCAGGCACCCAGAGTTGGCTGCCCCTTTAAAGGAATGTCCTACGCCGGCTATTGGAGGGTGGGCGCGGCTGGATTAGGTAACCAACCTGAAGGCGCAATTTGGAGTAAATTGTTCTGGGATCCCTGCCATGGGGTTTTTACAGGCCCTACACAGCCCTCAGAGGTTCTCCCGCTGACTCACCCTTGTAGGTGAGGAGCACTGCCCTATGCAGCCCCTGTTGCCTCCCCCCTCTACCTCAGGACTGGGCACAAGGCCCGCGGGAAGGCTCAGAGGTGTATTCCTTTGCCTGGGCACGCCCCTGCCACCTGGGCCTTCAGAGGAAGGGAGAGTTGAGCTGGGTATGGTTGGGGAGGGGCTTAGCCTCGCGATTCAAAGTGTTACACTAGCAGGGAGGGTAGAGAGCTGGGAGCTCTGGCCTCCTCCAGGGCAGCACTTCCTGCTTCCCTTTGGGAAATCCTGAGGCCAGGGCCAGCTTCATGGGAGCCAGGTTAAACCGGAAACATCTTAGTTTGAACAGTGTTGCACCTGAATTCAGGGAGAGGAGACTGTCGGATTTCCTGGAATGGGGAGAGGATTTTTTTTTCAATGAACTCCTCCTTTCTGTCATTGCATCCAAATATATCTAATGTGTCTCTTGGTAAGTATTCTGGAGAGTTCTCCTGCCACGGTCTGATGAACTATGACTATATTAAGAGTTGATAACAGTTATTCTGATTAAGATAAAGAAGCTATCCCCAGGCCTTAGAGGGTGCCAGTGGACTGGGTGTTATTGTCTGAGTAACAGGAGCCATGGGGGCAGTGAGGGTGTGCATTCTTGGTCGAGAACAGGGCCTTGCTGTTCTTAGTACAGATGACATGTAAGCGATACATGGACCTGACCTGCAGGTACTGGCGCCATCGTGGGCAGCTTCCAGTCAGGAAGGAGGCAGGTAAGGGGGCGGGCAGGGGCATTTGGCAAAAGAGGTCTGGGATCCGAATTGTCCTGTCTTCCCATTGCTGTCGCCAAAACTGGTCTGCTGGGTCGAGGTGGAATAAACCAATTGGAAGTATGGGTGAGGATGCTACCTGGATTTTTCTTGGTTTGGGCAGAAACAGAGCTTCGTCTCCAGGTCCTGTCCCGCCAGGACTTCACTATCTGCTGAGCATGGATGTCATGTTACTTTAATTTTCACAACCTTTCGAGATAGAAATGACTCCCATTTTCAGAGGGGACAGCTGAACTTGGAAATGCCAGCACGTGCATTGATTAATATCTGGACCAGGATTGGAACTCAGTGCTCCTGCTGTTTCCCACCAAGCAGAGGCTTAAAGATGAGCATGGGTTGGGTTTAAACTGGTGCAGGTGGCAGGTACTCCGGGAACAGCTCCGGATGTTGGCATACACTTGTCAGCCCGCAGGGCCCTTGTCCAGCCTTGGCTGAGGGCTAGCAGTGTCCTGGCACTTGGCCCCCAGGCTCCCACAGTGCACAGGGCTGCCAATGCTGGGCTCAGACCTCAGTTCCTGGGGCTGCTTCCTGCCTGCAGGCACGTGCTGTCTTCTCCATCTGTTCTGCTCCCAGCTTTTTCAGGAGCTGCTCTGGACCCTTAGGTGGGAAGAAGCCTACCTGTTAGGAAACGACTCCAACTACGGGAAGGGGTGCAGTGCTCTAGGGCTCTGAGCAGATCTCCGTCCTCACAAGTGCTCCTGAGGAAGATAGGAGAATGGAGAACTCCAAGAAGACATAGGGCCGTCCCTGTCCCAGGCTTTTTGCCTTGGTCCTAGTGTCTGCTTTGTGTCCCTACCTCCCGCCCCTTCTCTTTCCTTTCCTTTTCTTTCTTCCAGAGTCTTTTTTGTGGTAGGCAGGTACTCTACTTAGCAAATCCTTCTCCCCTAGGCCTTTTAAAGAATTATCGTTAAAGATTTATTTGTGTGTGTGTGTGTGTGTGTTGGTGTCAGCAGGGGCCAGAAGAAGACATTGGGTCCCCTGAAGCTGGAGTTACAGGCAATCGTGAGCCACTTGACATGGGTGCGAGGATTTGGATTTGAATTCATACCCTCTGGAAGAGCAACAAGTACTCCTAACCACTGAGCCATCTCTCCAGCTCACCGTAGGCTTTTTAGGACTTCCTTTAGTATTCTGAGCCCTCGAGTGCAGCTGCTGACAAGGTAGATGTGTCGTCGTGGTACGAAGGAAGAAGCCAAGGCTCTGAGAAGCGATGTGACAGGTGCAGGGTCAGGGTCAGAGCCAAGACCTGCGGCTTTGTGGCTACACAGCCACATTCTTCCCACTGTCCCTCCCACCTATCGGGTGCTGTCTGCTGTCTTCTGCCTCTTTAGAGACCTCGGGTGTCAACTCTTAGAGAAACGCTCCATGATGATGGTACCTAGGGTAGGATCTTAACCAAACAAGGCTTGGTGGGGGGGGGGGGTCCCTGAGTTATGCTAAGGGAAAAAAAAAGCTTGACACCTCTTGCTATGTCTTCTCTTTCATCAGGGATTTAGGCTTGTGGATACATGAATTTGCGTTACGGTGCCATGGCTGTCACCTGCTAACAAGAACCTACTCTGGCCCCCTAGCTGTCCTTGCTGGGTTGACCTTTCACCTTTCCTTTGACGAACTGTATGTTGGACGCTGGGTCAGTACTATGAGCTGGTGAAGGACAAGTAATGCTGTGCTCTTGAGCTAACCTGGGTGCTCAGTGCTGTGGGTACATGGGAGAGAAGGAAGAATTAGAGGCTGTGTGGACAGAGGAGGTGGAGCTTGAATTCAGCCCTACAAGAAGAGCAGGAAGGGTTTTCTTGGTAGGGTAAGTCACCATGCAAATGCTCGGTCATATTCTTGATCTGGGGTCACTCAGTGGAAGCCCCAAAGACTTTGACACTACTGAAATTGGAATGAGCTGTGAGGTGGTGGTGCATGCTTTTAATTGATCCCAGCTCTCGGGAGGCAGAGGCAGGCAGATCTCTGTGAGTTTAAGGCCAGCCTGGTTTACAGAGTGAGTTCTAGGACAGCCAGAACTATACAGAGAAACCCTGTCTTGAAAAACCAGCCAAATAAGCAAAAAAACTGGAATGGTACACAGAAGATTAGTGTGGTCTCTGGGCAAGGATGGCTGCAGACTCAAGAAGCGACCCATCTTTAAGATGTAATTATGTATTGTATATATGTAATTAAGTATGTATACATGATGTGTATACATGATATGCATACATGATGTGCATACATACTCGGGCAACTGCACACATGTGGGAGCCATAGGACAGCTTTGTGGAGTCAGTTTTCTCCTTCCACCCTTTCATGCATTCCAGGGGTCAAACTCAGGTCTTCAGGCGTGGTGGCAAGTCCCTTAACACTGATTAGCCTTCTCAGCAGGCCGGTATTCCATATCTTTAAAGCTTGAGAAAGGGTGTTCTTTTTGGTTGCCCTAAGATGATGTAAGGTGGATGAGAATGTCAAAATTCGTTGCCTTTGTCAAGAGCGTTGTTCAGGTGGATGTGGTGTGAGCTCTCATGGACAGACGTTCTTGTGGTAAATGTTGGCTGACTCACTGCTTTACCAGATCAGAAGACAAACGATTGTGTATGAGTTAGTGAAAAGACGCGAGCCAGGCTGTTGGGGTGGCGATAGTAATAATGGCTATGGTGGCTCCTGCCTGTGGGCCAGTCACATGCCAGGTGTGTGTACTTTGGGGCTTGATTCATTGACTGTAGCAGCTGTCCCTGAGATGTGTTATTTTTATCCCCCGGTTTACAGGTGAGGGGACTGAACTGTGAGAAGTAAAATGACCTCCTCGGGGTCATGCAAATGGTGGAAGCCAGAATTTGCACCCACTTCTGAATCCTTGTGCGGGATAGTTGGAGGATGATGGCCGTGGGTTTCATGTTGAGGACCTGGAACATGATTCTGGCTTTGTCTCAGTCACAGAGGATGTGTGGTTTTCAGTGAACAGTGGCCGGGTTGAGAGATGTGGAGGAAGATGAGGGTTTGGAGTACCTCTGGAGGGCTAGGGCAGGGACTGATGGGCAGGCGGTTTGTGCCTGAGGTGAGACAGTTCCTCTGTGTCTGTGACGTCTAGGTCTGCTGGGTAAGCTGGACTCAGCAAATACATCTGTCTAGTCCTGCCCTTAGGCCCTGACTAACCCGTCCCTTCCCTAAGTGTGTATGTGTATACCCATGTAACACTTGACTCTTGGGGAGTACTACGGACATTTAGGGGGCTCGGGGCAGGAAGGATGGCCTGGCAGGCAGGGCCAGCCACTCCAGGAGCAAAGGGTATCACATAATAGGTAGAACGCAGCTGTGCCTGCTGCTGCCAAGCAAGGCCAAAGCTGCCCTCTGGACCTGGCTCTTGGCTCCAAAGTCCCAGCCTTTGGGAGCCTCCTGTCCGTTTCACTGTACTTACTCTATGCCAGGAGGGGTGGGGACAGCATCTTCAGTTTGGTTTCTAACCTCATAGCATGTAGGAATGGAGAGACCAACTATGGTACACCCCAGCATGTGTAGTTTTCAACTGGGGAAAAGTCCAGAAGAAGCAGGATAGCTCAGAGGGGGGTCTCGCTCTTGTCTCTCCCTTCAGGTAACTCCCTGGCCATGGTACAGGCTGCTCTGCCACGGGCCTTTCCTTAGCCAAGCCCTCCATTTGGGGCCACATTTCAAATCATGTCTTTTCGGCTGTGTCGGGGCTCCATCATTAATCCCCTCTGAGCCCCGGCATCCTCCTCTACCCCTTGGGCCAGGGCCTGACCCTCAGGGCTGTCAGAAAGACTGAACAGTGCCACAGGTGTGGAGTGGTAAGCCCAGCCTTGGCATATGACAGCCACTATTATCTGCTTTCCTGGGAATCCCTGGTTATTGGAAGGGCGTGCCCATATGTGACCAGTAGCGCAGTGGAGAAAAGCAAAGGCGTGGGTACAGCCATCACTTCACCTGCTGAGGGCTCTCAAAGTAGGGCAGGGACCAGGGAAGCCACCAGGAGTGACACCTTCCCCAAATTTGTCCTCTCCTTCCTTATAGCAGTTTGTGAAAGTTAGAGTATTTATCTGAGTGGTCCAGATGGGGATACTGAGGCCTCTCGTGGTTGGTTAGTTTGCAAATGATTGCATAGTCTGCCTTACAGAGCGTGGCCGTGTGTGCCGCTTCCTTTTCCCTAGGAAGGGATACTATTTGAGCTGAGACTTTGTAGATGATGGAGTGTTTGCTAGGCAGAGGGAGGTTGGGTATTCTGAATACCTGCATCCTGGGGGTGTTCTGCCTGGGTTGGGAGGGGCTGTTGCCAGAGGGCTTGATTCTTGCCTAGTGAAGCAGAGATGGAGGGGATCCATGGTCTTGCTGGGCAGTGGTGATACATGCCTTTAATCCCAGTGCTTGGGAGGCAGAGGCAGGAGGATCTCTGTGATTCGAGGCCAGCCTGGTCTACAGAACTAGTTCCAGGATAGCCGGGACTGTTATATAGAGAAACCTTGTGTTGGAAAAAAAAGAAAGAAAGAAAGAAAGAAAAAAATAACTGGTCTCTATGGCCTCTGTGGCTATGCTATTAGGAACACCCAAGGATGGAGAGTCCCAACATGCATCTGTCTCCCTGAAGGTGAGTTGTGGCAGTGCCCTCATTCTGTTTCTCTTTTCCAGAATGGACAGGCATCAGTTGAAGAAGCTGGACTTCAGCCATCCAAGGTGAGAACTAGGGGCAGCGGGTGAGGTCGTGGCCATGAAGGAGAGAGCATTGCTCTTGCAGCAGCTGGATGAGAAGGCCCTGGCCTCTCACTCCTTTGTGTAGCCCGGCCCTATCTCTATGCTTTGTGTGTGTTCTTGTGTATATATGTGTGCATGTGCATGTCCCTAGACGTGCTGAGGTCAGTTCTCTCCTGTCGTGTAGATGCCAGGGACCAAACTCAGTTTGTCAAGTGTGGCAGCAATCCCCTTCACCCACCGAGTCACCCCACCAGTCTCCCATAGCTAAAGCTAAAACCTCCTTCGCTGAGGTGACCTTAGCTGAGTACTTTGTCCTCTCTGATCTTGGGCTTTCTCATCTCTGTAGTAGGAAGAACCACACCTCAGTCACAGAGCAGAGAGAGAGAGAGAGAGAGAGAGAGAGAGAGAGAGAGAGGGAGGGAGGGAGGGAAGGAGGGAGGGAAGGAGGGAGGGAAGAGAGAATGAAGGCTGTGGAGGGGCTTTGGAAGCCCTCTGGGTCTGTGCAAACCTAGATTTCAGGTAATCCACCCTACCCAGAAGCTCATCTGCTTTCTGAGTCCCTGCATTGAACTGTAATTCGGGGAATAGGCCTTTCCCACCGGCCTGAGTGAAGGACAGATCAGTAGTAACTGCAATGCAGGGCAGGCAGCAGGACTGCCTTGCTACATTGCTCTGTTCTACTTCCTGCCCACGGCCCCACCTCCTAGGCCTGGTCAGCCTAGCTCTAAGCACGACCTTTGATTTGGAGTCAGAGTTGGTACTGGTGTTTACATTGACTTAGCTTCCTCAGATAAGGTAACTGAGCTGGGTGTGGTGGGGCTGAGAGAGAGAAGTAGGCCCCTACCTCCTCCTGCTATTGGTTACTATAACAACAGAGCCTTGGGGGCCAGTAAGCCTTGTAGCTCGGACCTTGGTTATCTCTGGTGGTGACAGGAGATTCCTCCCACAAAGGAGCTGCCTCTAGTTTCCTTGTAATAAAACCCAAGGCCTTCAGATCTTGGGTTTGAAGCAAAGGCTTGGGGAACTGGTACTGAGCTCAGTTTGTTATCTCAAGAGTCAAAGGGCCCGGCTTGGTGGTGCAGGCTGCAGTCGCAGTCCTTGGGAGGTAGAAACAGGAGAATCAGGAGAAAGTTCCCCCTGGTGTGTAGTGAGTTTTAGGCTAGTCTGGGCTACATGAGACCTTGTCTCAAAACCAAACCAAAAGATTGGCTAAGTCGGGAGGGAGCTTGTCTAGGCAGGAGCCTGAACCTTTGTTCATTCCACAGCCTAAGGCTCCCACACTGAGATAAGAAGGTCCTGGTGCAGGAAGGGGGTCAAGACTGGGAATAGTGAGGCAGTGGGGCTCTCAGAGGCCACACGGTGGAAAAGGCTGAACCCAGACCTGGCAACTGGAAGCTTTTTATTTTGAGTTTTTTGTTTATTTGTTTTCGAGACAGGGTTTTTCTGTGTAACCCTGGCTGCCCTGAATTCACTCTGTAGATCAGACTGGCCTTAAATTCAGAGGTCCACCTGCTTCTGCCTCCTGGATGCTGGGATTAAGGGTATTCGCTACCACCTGGCTTCAAAATAGAGGCTTTGTGCTCAGTTTTTTCTTTTTTATTTACTTTTTTTTTTTCAAGACATAGTATCTCTGTGTAGCTTTGGAGCCTGTCCTGGAACCCCTCTGTAGACCAGGCTGGCCTTGAACTCACAGAGATCCACCTGCCTCTTCCTCCTCAGTGCTGGGATTAAAGGTGTGCGCCACCACTGCCCAGCTTTTATTTATTATTTTTTAATAACATTTTAAAGTGATTTATTTATTCTTATTTTATGTGCATTGGTGTTTTACCTGCATATATGTCTGGGTGAAGCTGTCAGATCCCCTGAAACTGGAGTCAGACAGTTGTGAGCTGCCACGTGGGTGCTGGGAATTGAACCTAGGTCCTCTGGAAGAGTCGCCAGTGCTCTTAACTGCTGAGCCATCTCGCCAGCCCCTATTTATTAATTTTTAGATTTATTTTTGTTTTATGTGTATGAGTGTCTTGCCTTTATGTATGTTTGTGCCTCATGTGTGTGTAGTGCCCGGGAAAACCAGAAGAGGGAGTCAGATCCTCTGGCACTGGAATTAGAGATGATTGTTTGCAGCTATGTAGGTGCTGGGACTCAAACCTGGGTCCTCTGGAAGAGCAGTTTTGTAACCAATAAGTCTCTTAGCCAATAAACCATCTCTCCAGCCTTGTGTTCAGTTTCCAGAGGTAGAGCAACATTTTCCAGATAGGAAAATTGAAGCCTTATGTCACACAGAGCTGGGGGTCCATCCTTGTTTGACCAGAGCCCCATTCTTCCCTGGCTGGAGAATCTAGAGTGCTGAAGAGGAAGAGCACTGGGTGTCCCCCACCCTGGGGGGCTAGCACGGAGTGTGAGCTCAGCCATATCTTAGTACACTCGGAAGCACTCAACCTGCAGCCAGGACCACATCTTGGGTAGTGGATGGAGTGGGCAGATTGTCCTTTATCACGTATGTATGCTCCGTATTGTTTCACTGAACGGGACCCCTTGCCCAAATGCGCCAGACACCCCCAGCCTCAGAGAGCACCCAGGTGTGGAGAGAGGTGGAGACAAGAAAGCTGGCTGGTGCTAAGATGGGGAAATAACATGCTTCACACAGAACCTACTTATAGCGCTTCCTCCCGCAACCCCCCATTCCCCTCAGTGGAGTGATTAGCACCTGAGCACATCCTAGCCTCAGCCAGTATTGTCTGAGCTTTTGACGGAGTGTGAACCAGAGAGTGGTAGGTGAAGGGAGGTTGGGTGGGCTCTGGGATACCCGACTATCTTTCCTGCAGCGTTAGCACTTGCCTGGACATTGAGTGGCCAAAGAGAGAGGCATGCCTTCCAAGTGAAGGTGGCTGGGGCAAGCTGCTCTTCCAGAGGGCAGAATAGAGCCTAACTACAATGCAGAAGAACCTATCTTGCTGGGCGTGATAATAACAGGCCCTTAAACACAGCACTCAGAGGCAGAGGCAGGTGGATATCTGTGTGTTCGAGGCCAGCCTGGTTTTTATGAGTTCCAGGTCAGCTAAGGCTATATATCAAGACCTTGTCACAAAACAAAAAAGGGACCACCTAAGAGAGAATGTGCTGTGTACAAATTAAAGCCTCCAAGTTTGTGCACAGTGTTGTTATCTAGAGCTGGCTTCTTTGTCCTTACAGCTGGAATGAGTGTTAGGGCTTAGCATCCATAGCGAAGGGCAAGCACTCCTTGGATCCCTTTCAGTTCTGTATCTCTTGGTATTCTCAGGAGCACCGGGGCTCCACTAACTCCCTCTCCCCTATGGGAGTGGACTGGACAACCCAGGCCCCCTCCTCTTGCTCTCTCCGGAGCTGGACCCCTTTGAAGTGCCTGCAGGTCTATTTTGAGAGCTGAATATCTCCCGCCTCCCTTCCTCTCTTCCTGTTTATTAAACCCTGATCCCTCCCGGATCCCTTGTGCTCCCCTGGCCCTGGAGCTTAGGCAGGATGTGACTCTGGGCTTCAGGGAGCCTCAGGCAGACTCAGGTACTGAGAGAAACTTCTCTCGGATGACCGGAACTGACCAGACTACCTGCTTAGCGCCCTGGACGCCTGCCTGGGCCTCTCTTCATTCAACCTGCACTGGGGGAGCCTGTGGTCCAGTGGAGAGAGGTTTAGTTTACAATGTCTCTTTTCTCCATGGCCCGTTTGGCTTCTAGAGAACCTTCTTAGCAGAGGGTTGACAATACTGAGAAATAGACTTTTTGCCTGGGAGCACTGGCTTTTGGGAATCATTGCTCCCTTCTCAAGCACCTTGCTCACAATGCCCTTTTCTTGGCGTGGACTCTTTTTCTTTTCCTTAAGTCCCTTTCTCTCCTGCCCATACCTGTTTATCCTCAAGAGCCAAGGTACTGTCTCATCCAGAAAGTCTTGAGGACCTCAGCCTGACAGTCTCTCCACCTCTGGGGCAGCTACAGCAGCTTAGCCAAAGCCCTGTGACAGGACAGTTGGGTTTCGTTACCAAGTATTCCTTTTTGGAGCTGCCTGAGAATGAGACCCAAGCCAGCCTTCCCTGTGCCTCCTAGTGTCTGTCTCCCACCTGGCTGAAGCAGGGGCCAGGAGCTGTCAGTCATGGCCAAAGGAGAGGCACTGGTGTTTAGTGCTTGCAGGAAGCCTGGCTGGGGGCGTCGGAGTGTGAGGGGGGCCTAGGGATCAGTGATGAAGTGGGGTAAAGCTCTGGCTGGCTCAGGAACAGGCTTTTAGTTTAGTTCTTAGCCCTATGCCATCCACATGAGCTTGGGCTTGTCATTCTTTGAGTCCTGTTTCCTTATCACTGAAAATCAGAAAAGGATCCGTCCTTGGGAGCTGTGCCAAGCCCAGGCCTGGTGAACCTACTTCAGCAAAGACTGAAGGAAACAGTGACCACGTGCTTTAAATGGCCCTGTGACGGAAGGCTCAAGTCTCAGGCTTCTTCCCTGGCCTGACCTGGTGCCTGGGACCAGCCCCTCCCTAGGATGCCTAGGTGTAGGCAGCCTGCCCAGAGGCATGCTGGGAGTCATACCTGGAAGGACCTGCAGATTTTGCCCAGCTGGGGAAGGGAGTGTTGGTGGCCACTGGGGCCAGCAACTGACAGGTGGGCTTGACCGTAGCAGGCAGGACACCCAGAGTAGAGCTCCTAGAAGACAGAGGTCAGGTGGCATGGCTCTGGGCTTTTCTTCCTGCTACTCTGTGGAGGAAGTAAATACAGGGACAGAATCTGGGGGAACAGGGCCAGGACTCAGGGGTGTAAGCTGATGTGTGTCCTCCCTCCTACCCATCAGGGGCTTTGAGTCCTCACACGGTTCAGCGAAGGCAGTTCTGAGACCGTTTCCTTCCTTCTGCCCCTTCTGGTGCGCTGTTTGCCACGGCACTAATTTCCCTGTTTGTGGGGACTGGTGGGTTGAGGGAAGCCTGGCATAGGTGTTTGTGGCCAATCTTTGGGCACGCTGCCCTGCCTGAAGTAGCAGCAGGAACTTTGGTCTGGGGTGGCATCTGTCACAACCCCACTGGCCACCTACCACAGACTTATCAGAGCCCTGTGAGGACAGGGAAGGGGAAGTACAGTGTGCGTGAGGGGGCATGTGTTTCTACACTGGGCTGTCTAGAAAGGGTTTCCGATCAGCAGCATGAGTGAGTATACGTGTTAGTTCCTGTGGGTGTGCTAATGTCAGAGGAGGTAAAGCCCTATAGGAAGGGATAGGCCTGGTCCATGCCTGCCCTCAGGAGCCCATCCCTCTTCTTGGGTCTTCTGACTTCTTGTCCATCCCAAGGCTTAGGATTAGTGTGTCTGAACAGAAACAGGACGAGGCAGGGTGCGGCCTGCTCTGTCGGGAAAGAAGTGTCTCAACTCCAGGCTGTGCCAGCCAGACTGGCCTTGCTGACTTCTGTCCCATCTGTTGTTGGGGAGCCCCCAGGTTGTATATTTTCAAGTGCTGAATGCATATTGTGTGGGCATCTCCTCGCCTTCTGGCTTCCGTTTGCATTCCTGTCTCCCCTCACTGGGGGTCAGGAGACAGAAAGGGTTGTGGCTTCGGATTCTCCCTGGGTCATAGCTTAGGGTCTGCAGTGTCCCCTCCTTAGCAGGGGAACCTAACCCATTTTGAGTTCCTCCTTCCTGCTGAGAGGGAAGTGAGACGGTGGGGAGCCAGGGACCCTGCCTTCTGGGCTAGGAAGGCTAAAAAAAGCAGAAGTTGTCGGAGTAACCGGCCCCTCTGGCTACCCGCTTGAGTCCCACCATGCAAACCCCAGCAGATTTCCCCAGGATTGAGAGAGACTCCGACTTCTGTCCCAGAACGGTGAGGAGATGGGTGATTTGTCTCCACAGGTGTCTGTCATCATGCCTCTGAGCACAGAATAGGTTTGGGGAAAGCGCTCTGTCCCCTGGAGTTTCCGGGTAGCTGCGTCTGTCCCCAGTGGGTCTTCTCAGGCAGAGTTAAGCAGCTGACCTCGGGGTGTGGTGAGCAGGAATTGTGTGGCCTTGGCCAGACCACAGTCATACCTTCTGCCTGTTCCCCCAGATGACTCTGGGGGACTGGTCAGCCTGCGGTGTTCTTGGGGTTTGATGGCACTGTTGAAACCCTTAGAGTCTCTGAGAGTGACAGCTTGGAATGGGAAGTCCCAGACTGGCTTTAGGACCGAGAGACAACAGGCTTGGGTGGGCAGGAAGTGGGCTCTGACTGATTTACCTGCCCACCCTTTCCTGGCACTTGAGGCTGCTGACTGCAGTCAGACAGGACCCAGAGGAGGGACTCGGCTCAGGGCAACTCTGTCATGGGTTTGTCTTGAACTTGAACCACAGTTTCCTGTTCCCTCAGAGGGGTTAGAGGTTTTAGGGATATTTGGATCAGAGTTCACTCAAGATAGTTCTCTTGACTTCTCTCAATCCTGGGGCCACCTGGAAAGTCCCTGAGAAAGTTCTGGAAGACTTCACAGAGATGGGATTGAGCACACTCTCAGTGCTGGGGCCGGCAGCTTTTGTTCCTCTTGTCTCTTCCCTAAGCACTGGAGAAAGCACCTACAGCGTTGTCCCCTTGTTTTCTTCTGGGGAATCCCTGCCCTGCTACCTGTCTGGGTCTCCCCTGGAGACCTGTCAGTCTGTGGAGGTCTTAACTTTGCCTGGCTCTCTCTCTGCTGCAGCTCTGTCTCTCTTGTTGGGCTCCAGGCCGTCTCTGATAAGTGCCTGTCTTCATGAATGGTGTACGCGATAAATGTTGAGTGGCTCCCTTTGCCTCTGCGTGTTTGGGTCCCTTCTGTCTCTCATAGGCTCTTGCTCTCTCCTGGGGAGTGGATATGTGTTCTTGCCTTTGCCTCTTGGTATAGGTCTCCCACCCATCTCTGTGTTGAACATGTGTGCCTGTCTGTCTCTGTCTGGTAATTGTCCCAATCTATCTCTTGCCACTTGGGGATATGGCCTTATCTTATACCTCCCTGTCTGTTTACTGAATGTGTGTATGCTATGTACGTATACACATTGTAAGTATGTCTTCCGGCCCCTGCCTGATGGGTGTCTGTCCTTGTCTGTTGCCTTTCTCTGCCTACTGAGGACCTTGTCAGATCCCTACTGTTTCTAGGACCTATCTGCTCAGCCCCTGGGCTGGTTTGGGGCTTTCTCTTTGTAGGGGAGATGAAGGAGAGGGCCAGAGGGCAGACCTCAGGCACCGGGGAGGGGGGCAGAGAGAAGAAGGGAACAGAGTGAGGGTGGAAGTCTGGAACTGGGAAACCACAGGCCCTGTGTGATTGGCTGTCTTGGGCCTGGCCCAGCCCCCGCGCCCTCACCCTGCACATCCGCCTTGGGCCCAGCCACCTCCTCAGCAGCCCCAGTGGGTTGTTGCCTACCCTTGCCATGGTGCCGTGGCCCTGCTGGGCGGATGGAGCAGGACCCCAAGCTGCCCCGCCTGCGGCTCAGGGCCCTGCTCCCCTGGCTGCTCAGGAAGCAACGGTCCAGGATCGGCCAGACTCTGCCTGGCCCTGGCCCTGGCTCTGGTCCCCAGCAGGACTCGGTAAGTGTACCCGGATATCTGGTCCTGGCTTGGCAGTAGCCCCTGGAACAGGTGTTTGGGCAGCCAGTGTGGCCCAAATTAGCTTTTGACTCTCCTGGCTGTGCTAGATGCCCGGACCTTGCCCAGACTTGCTTCCTGGGGAAGTAAGGAGGCATCTCAGTGCTTCACGGCAAGACTGGCAGATTGGAAGGCCAGAGAGGTCCCCGCACAGCAGTGGCCCGACAAGGGCTCCTAGATGCTTATCAAGGGAAGTTTGATAGGGTCTCTGGCCTTAACCCTCAGTTACTCCAGATGGGCATTGAGTGGGTTTACAGGGATGTCTGAGTGACTCTTGGGTCTCTGTGTACCTCAGCCTTATCCATACACCAGAGAGTTTGCCTCATCTCATCCTGACTAGCAAGAAAGGCCCGGCTCTACCTCCCATTATGAGCTCAAACCTTACTTCCTATTGTGGCAAAACCCAAACAGCTGGGGGGAGGGGAGCCTTAAGGGCGGGCCTGAGTTGGTCCCTACACCAGACCCAAGCCTTGGTTCAACTCATCCTGGTCATGTCTGTACCTTCCTTTGGGTCTGAGCAGGCCCGAGCATCCATGCCACAGGGACAAGGCCTCACTTGAGTTGGCCCTCTGGTAGTTGGCCTTCTTGGCCATTGAGACACTGTTGGTACCCATGAGCCTGAAGGCTACGGGGGTAGTGGTCTGTTGGACCTGTTTTGATCTGGTGGGATGGCTTGGATAAGCTGTATGCCATGTTGCCCTGGAAGGGCCCCAGGCCTACCACCTCTGTCCTTCTGTCAGGATGAGGGTGTCCTCAAGGAGATCTCCATCACACACCACGTCAAGGCTGGCTCCGAGAAGGCTGATCCATCCCAGTTTGAGCTCCTTAAGGTTCTGGGCCAGGGATCCTTTGGCAAAGTAAGTCAGAGGGCACCTTATTGGGAGGGCATCATAGGTTGTCTGAAGTGGAGTGTTGGGGGGACCTTGCTGTCCACCAAAGGATCAGAGGTCACCTTGATAACCCAGGGAGAGCAGAAGGTCAACTTGGGGTCCAAGGGAACTTATAGGTCAATGTGGGGGGCTTTAAGATGGTTGGGTTAGCTGCCTCTCACCCCCTCCCTGATTTTTCCTGCCCTCTGTGTTCTCAGGTCTTCCTGGTGCGCAAGGTCACCCGGCCTGACAGTGGGCACTTGTATGCCATGAAAGTGTTAAAGAAGGCAACGTTGAAAGGTGAGGAAGAGTTCCTCTCTGGGCAGAACTGAAGCTGGGCTCAGGATCAGAGGAAGCTCGGGATGCAGGACTGAAGAGCTGGTGAGGGAGGTGCCTCTGATTTCAGGAGCCTCTAGTATGGCGGCAGAAAGCAAACCAACCCTCAGCCAGCTCCTCCTTTTCCCTCCTGCAAACCAAGTGAAGGCAGTTGCCTAGAAGGAAGTAGTGGGCTGCAGAGGCTTCGGGTGGGAGACTCTCAACCATCATGTTGTTGGGCAAAAGTGTTGTATCGGCAGAGTCGCTTCATGGTGCTTGGAAGCCTAAGGGAGATCTCTCTGGCCCCTGAGGGAGAGAAGAGGAGGGGAGCCTGAAGGTATAGAAGCTGGGGACCCATAAGAGAAGATGAGTTGAGGACAAGGCCACAGAGTTGGGAGTCAGAGAGGTTCAGAAGGGAGTCTCAAGTCAAAGTCGAGAATTCTGGGGACTTAGACAGGACACGAGAATGGTTACTTGGCTGTGGGTCAGTTGTTGACTGTGATTGGTCTGGGAGCCAATGTGGCCAGAAATCAGGGGGAGACCAAACTAAGCCTTGGCTGGGAGAGTAACATGGAGAAAGCGAGGGGTCAGCCTTAAGGACAGATCTGTCCTTGGCCTACCAAGGGCTTTCTGCTAGACGCTAATGGGTTTAGTGTAGTCTGACCATAGGATTGTCCCTCAGGAGAAATCGTGGGAGTCACAGGGAAAGATGTGGTCCCTACTCATGGGCTGGGTCGGGACTGGGAGAGTCTTCACATGGCCTGGCAGTGAGGTATAGTGATGCTGGGCTTTTGTACATGGATGCCCAGGCTAAGGAGTTGAAGGATGGGCTGTGGAGTCATAGAGATCAGGTCAGGCAAGAGTTCTAGGGACACTCTCGGGAGTAAGCGTAGGCCCTGTGCCTTGAAGGATGTTGGGAATTTACCAGAACAAGATGGTAAAGTTTGGACCCCCAGGAAGGAGGAGCCATGAGGTGACTGGGAACGTGAGGTATGTTTGGAAGTGACTGGACTGGTTACCTGCAGCATGGCCCCTACCACAGCTAGGGAGAGAGATAGAAGGGTTAAAATAGAATAAACAGTGATGTGGTGGGAAGCCCAGGGCACCCGCCCACAGGGATGCTTCCTAGAGGTGGTAGGGTTTGAGCCCAGTCCACCGAAAACCTGTTGATGGCCAGGATTGGCAGCTTCTGTCCTTTGTCCCTGCCAGACATTCACGAGACCTGTAACTGAAGCATGTGGGAGGTAGAGGCAGGAGGATCAAAAGTTCAAGGCTAGTGTTGGCTCCCTAGTGACTTTGAAGCAAGCCTGGGCTTCATGGGAGCTTGTCTCAAATAATCCTCCCCAGCAATAAAATAAAGAAGAAAAAAACATTAGTAAACAAAGTTTGTTAAAAATGTCTACTTAGACCCACCCAAGAATTGCATTTTTAGGATGGCCTTAGGAATTCCCGTGGAAATGGGAAGGGGTTAATAAAAGATGTGCTGGAGGAGGAACGCGGCCAAAGTCTGGGGACCTCAGGAAATAGGGCACCCTGGGGCACAACTGGGCAAGACACCGAGACTCTGCCTGGACTCTGTGAGGAGTGAGAGCAAGAGCAGGCCAAGAAGCCAGAACAGTGTGGGGAGGAAGGGGGAAACTGAGTGCCCCGAGGGTGAAGAACCTCGGGAGTGTAGACTGGAAGGCTAAGTAGGAAATGGCCTATGGGGTTGGGCTTGGGGAGGCTGTGTTGGGGTGTAGACTTTTAGTGACCTCTCCTCCTCTGGCCAGTGCGTGACCGTGTTCGGACCAAGATGGAAAGAGACATCCTGGCTGATGTGAACCACCCGTTCGTGGTGAAGCTGCACTATGGTGAGATCGCAGACCCTGCCCAAGTGCCACCCCTCTCCTCTGTCCACCTTTGCCTGTGACCTGCTTCATTCCTTGTCCCACCTCCCATGGGCCAAGCCCAGGAGCCAGGGACAGAGGCATAGGTCACAGGCCCAACTGACTCCGCCTTGGCTTCTGTCCTCCTCAGCCTTCCAGACAGAAGGCAAACTCTATCTCATTCTGGACTTCCTGCGTGGCGGTGACCTGTTCACACGACTGTCAAAGGAGGTAAGCCAACATCCCACTGCCAGGGATGCAGTGCAGAGTCCAGTCCCCAGGGTCCTGGGAAGCACATTCTCAGTGTGGTCTAGGCCTGTAACTTCCTGGCTGCAATAAATGTCACACCGGCCCTGAAAGAGAGGGCCCCTGACAAAGCCTCTGCGAGTTTCTCTGAGGATGAGCAGGCCTCTGGTTGCTAAGGGAATCTCCCAACGCTTGAGGTAGAGTGCCACGGTCTGTGCTGGTCTAGGGAAAGAAGCCCAAACCCGCCCAGGAAACTAGACTTAAGGTTCTTGCTGGACAGTGAGGTGCACACTTTTAATCCCAGCACCTGGGAGGCAGAGGCAAGTGGATCTCTGAATTCAAGGCCACAGAGTGAGTTTCAGGACAGCCATAGAAACACAGAGAAACCTTGTCTCAAAAACAAATAAAAAACCAATAAAAGGCGTAAGTTTCTTATACTGTTGCTCATATAAAAGAATATAATATAAAGGATTCAGTATAAAAAGATGTGAACTTCATTTTTAAAAAATTGGGACCATTAATACATTTCTTCTTTTGGAGGGAAAGAACCAAGCTTGGCCAGGCATGCCTGGCCCAGGCCTGCCATCCCAGCTACTTGGGAGGCTGAGGTAGGTGGATTACAAGATTAAGGCCTCCCTGAGCAACTAAGAGTAAACAGGGCTCAGGATATAACTTGGTGGTAGAGAGTTTGTCTAGTATGTGCAGGGGCCTAATTCACTCACTAGAAATAAAAAATAATAATCCATACTTTCTTAAAAATAAAATAGCTGGAGCTGGGCAGTGGTGGCGTACCCCTTTAATCCCAACACTCTGGAGACAGAGACAGGCAGATCTCTATGAGTTTGAGGCCAGCCTGATCTACAGAGTGAGTTCCAGGACAGCCAGGGCTACACAGAGAACCCTGTCATGAAAAACAAAACAAAAGACAAAACAGAAGAAAACAACAAAAAAATAACAGCGTTTGTACTGGGATATGTGCACACAGATGTGTGTGTATACTGGGACATATGCAAACAGATGTGTGTGTATATTGGGACATATGCACACAGATGTGTGTGTATATTGGGACATATGCACACAGATGTGTGTGTACTGGGACATATACACACAGATGTGTGTATACTGGGACATATGCACACAGTTATGTATGTATTGGGACATATGTGCACAGATATGTGTGTCCTGGGACATGTGCACACAGGTGTGTGTGTATACTGGGACATATGCACACAGATGTGTATTTATATTAGGACATATACACACAGATGTGTATGTATTGGGACATATGCACACAGATGTGTGGACATGCATGTATGTGGAGGTCAGAGGACAGCTTGTGAGAGAGAATTGGTTCTCCTTCCATCATGGGGGTTCCAGGAGGATGGAACTCCCACTGCATTGTCTCACTTACTCAGAACCAAACTTTCTGTATTTGAAAAGTTAACGCTTAATTAGGCCATCCGTTTTCATGGTTCAAAAGTAAACATTAACAGTACAGTTTCGTTACTACAGCTCCCTCTAGCCCCCTGTTGTTTTCCAGGTAGGGGTTCTCTGTATAGCTCTGATTGTCCTAGAACTCGCCCTGTAGACCAGGCTGACCTCGAACTCACAGAGATTCGCCTGCCTCTGCCTCCCAAGTGCTGGTATTAAAGGCGTGTGCCACCACTGTTCAACTCTGATTTAACCATCTCAGGTTCCTTTTGTAAATACATTTTGTACATGTTCTGAGTCCCTACCCTCACTCTCTTACCTGAGAAGGATTAGTTTCTGTACACTGTGCCAGACTTGGCCTCTCAAGTCAGTATATCTCGGGTTGTTCTGTATCGGGATGCGGAAAAACTCCCTGTTCTACGTTACGGCTGCATAGCTCTTGATTCTGCCTGGGAGAGGCAGTTAATTCCAGTCTTTTACTCCTGGGTACTTGGATTATTTTACTCTTTGCTGTTTCCAAACTTTAGCACAGTGAGTGACTTGTGTATTGGAGAAAGGTATGTGGTATTGCACTATGTCCCCAGGGTAGACCCTCAGCACCCAAAGGCTATGGTTGCTCCGTAGCCCTGCTCTTAGGGAACAGGATGTCCTGACTGAAGCATGTCTCTCTCCCTGCGACAGGTTATGTTTACAGAGGAGGATGTCAAGTTTTACCTGGCTGAACTGGCGCTGGGCCTGGACCACCTGCACAGCTTGGGCATCATTTACAGAGACCTCAAGCCTGAGAAGTGAGTGAAACCCTTGACCTCTCTACAGGGTACAGAGCAGGGCCACTCAAATGGAGATGGCGTGGCTCTCCTCAGGATCTTACCTTTTTGGGGTTATCAGGGAGTGGTTGGATGGAGTAGTGGCAGCAGCAAATTGACCTTAGGTAATTAGGGACCAAAGGCCACCAGGCAGCTGTGTCATGTGTTCCACCCTGTCTAATGCAATGTGACGTCAGAGATGCTGCCGTTAAAGATCGCGTCCTGACACGTTTCTCCTGTGGTTTTCCACAGTATCCAAATGCACTGCCTTCCGGTGCTACCTTAAGAGGTAGGACAGTCTGGTGGTCAAGGTAGACACACCTCAAGTCAGGCATTATGGTGCACGGCTGTAGTCATAGCTGCTAAAGAGACTAAGTCCAAGAGTTTGAAGCCAGCCTGTACAATATAGTAGATGCTGTGCTTAAAAGAAAGACAGGTTCCACAGACATTTATATCTGTGGAGGAGAGTTACTTTGCTGAGATGTAGTTTTCCCTTTAGTAAAATGGTGCCCTAATGTCACTGCTGAGCCTCGATTCTACCATGCTCCCATTGGGTAGATCTGGACCAAGCCCTCTGGGCAGGCCCAAGTTCCTCTAGCCCATGGTACCACCCAAACCCACATAGTGTCTGCTGCTAAGGCTCCTGACCCGTCTCTCTGTTACAGCATCCTTTTGGATGAAGAGGGCCACATCAAACTCACTGGTGAGTGAAGTGCCCTGCTCCTGTGGACTCCGGGGAAGGGTGGGAGGGATCCTGGTAGGTCTTAGCTGAGGTCTGGGAGCCCCCTCTGCTACCTGAGAGACGGTGCCAGTTATATACACGAGTCCAAAGCCCAGGGCCTGGTTATGTTATTTATTTTTGTTTTGTGTGTATGGGGATTTTGCCTGTGTGTGTCTGTGTCCCTCATGTGTGCATTGCCCACAGAAGCCAGAATCCCCTAGAACTGGTTGTTAGCCATCATATGGGAGCTGGGAATCAAACCTGGGCTCTCTGAAAGAACAGCTGGTGCTCTTAGTTGCTGGGCCACTTTTCAAAGCCCCCAGGTCCCAGTTTAGAATCACAGCTCCCACCACAACCTTCAAATGCCCATGGGTTTCAGCTTTCTCTTGGTATCATGGAGGTGATCCCCTGTTCTGGCCAGGGGAGCTCAGCGTGGTAGCAGTGAGGATGGCAGGGGTCCTAAAGATGACCACTCTGCCTTCCATGCTTCAGACTTTGGCCTGAGCAAGGAGGCCATTGACCACGAGAAGAAGGCCTATTCATTCTGCGGGACAGTGGAGTACATGGCCCCCGAGGTTGTCAACCGCCAGGGCCACACCCACAGCGCAGATTGGTGGTCCTATGGGGTGTTAATGGTGAGTGTCCCAGCAAGAGTAAATGATGCTCAGGCTCAGGACTCAGTTTCCCTGTGTATACAGCGAAGAAGGATCGTCCGGCCCTCCCTCGTCTCCCAGCCAAGCGTGCCTCGCCCTGCTCACCCGCACCGTCTTTCCCTGGGAGATGCATGGGCTTCAGTCCACCCAGAGTGCCCTGCACCTGGCATGGGGTTTCTCCTCAGTTTCCAGCTTCAGTGCTGCTCCTGGAAGCCAGGTTGGGATGGGGGCAGAAGCAGGCACGGTCCTCGCTCCAGGTCGACTCTGAAGTCCAACAGGCCAGCAAAAATCCTGGGACTGGAGTAGCCTGGGAAGGAGGATGAGGATGTGGGAGACAGAGATCAAAATTGCACCCTTTTTGTCCTGCAGTTTGAGATGCTGACAGGCTCCCTGCCCTTCCAGGGGAAGGACCGGAAAGAGACCATGACCTTGATTTTGAAGTAAGCACCAGTGCTGCCCTGGCTGGGCCAGAGGGTCACCTTTTTCCACAGACCCTTGTCTACGGGCTAGAGGGAGGTGTCTCCTGCCTCCACAGACCCTTGTCACCTACTGGGGCTAGTGGGAGGTACCCCTAAAGTCTTTGGGAGGTGAGTTAGTGGCTGGCTTGTCTGGACTGAGCTGGAAAAAAGACCTGGACAAAGGGAAGGGACTCTGGGGCTTCTGGGGTGGGACTTGTCTCTCACAAGACCTGCGGCTGTTCCAGGGCGAAGCTAGGCATGCCCCAGTTTCTGAGCACGGAAGCCCAGAGCCTCTTGCGAGCCCTTTTTAAGAGGAATCCTGCCAATCGGCTTGGTAAGCAACCCCAGCTCAGGGGAGGGGGCATGGCAGTGGGGAACAGGGTACAGCTGCAGCCTAGGCCACAGGGCCACATCAGGGACTGAAAGGAACCGTTGTCCTTTGTGTGAGCAGACAATGCTGCTGGCTCCATGTGTGGTGTTGGGAGGGTGACCTGTGTGTAGGGGGAAGGCAGGAACTGAGTCATCCCTACCCACTCAGGGACAAGGACAGAGGCCCCCACACAACAACTCTGCCACAGTTGCTGCCTCAGGAGAAGGCACACGAGCTCAGGAGTGAGAAAGGTCCCAGGACTAGTTGTGACTGTCCCCCTGCCTGGCACCTAGCAGGCACTGTAAATATTTGTTGAGTGTTGGGTACCGTTTATGAGCTCCGTGATTGGGCAGGTGACTTTACCACTCTGAGCCCCAAGTCCCTTGTGTTGGTGGAGACAGTGATCCCAGCCTGGCTCCCAGGGTTCTTTGAGTCAGAGAAGGACGCGCCTGTCGCTTACAGAGTCTACAGTGTTTGTTGACTTTTTAATTGCGCCGTCCAAGTCCCTGTGTTGAACTGAACACAGTTTGTCTCAGGGATGAAGAAGGCAGTAGGAGAAGGAGGACAGAGATGGAACCTTGCTAGAGCTCAGAAGTCCAGCTTCTGTCCTGTCACTTGGACAGGTCACCTGTCATTCCTGGTCCTTCCTTCCATCAGTCCACGGGGGCTTGGTCGTCAGAAGCCCCGTAATGTAGAGGATGCTAAGTGGGCTGTGGGCTTCAGGGTGATGGGTGCAGATACAAGGCAGGGCGAGCCCAACGTGTCCACTGCTGTAGCAGCTGGTCCAGAGTTGGGGAACAGGCTCGGTGTCTGAGGGTGGACCTTCATTTGGCTTCTTTCAGGCTCGGGTCCTGACGGGGCAGAGGAAATTAAGAGGCATGTCTTCTACTCCTCCATTGACTGGAATGTGAGTGAGTTTGTTCACACCATGGCTCTCTGGGGGACACAGGAAGGGTGGGAAACAGGGTCTCTGCCAACTAGGACCTCAGATGTGGGAGATAGAAGGTGAGCAGCCCTTGAAATGCCCTTGGAGGGCAATGCCATGCCCTGTGGGACAAGACTGGTCTCCCAAGGCCTCGGACTCACTGTTACTACTGGGTGGCGTAGCCTCCACTCTTCCTGCCGGAGTCACCATGGTGACTAGAGCACACATCCCACCTTGCAGAAGCTCTACCGTCGTGAGATCAAGCCGCCTTTCAAGCCAGCTGTGGCCCAGCCCGATGACACCTTCTACTTTGACACTGAGTTTACGTCCCGCACACCCAGGGGTATGTCCCTGATCTGGTTAGTCTGTCTAGGGCTGGGCCCAGTGAAGCAGATCTTTGGGGGAATCCTGGGATACAGAGAGAACTCTGGGAGCTCAGGTGTGTGGGTAGATAGGCAGTCTCTGGCTCCGTGGGATTTGTACTCGGTCCTGGTCTCATACTGCCTGGTTGCCTCTCTGCAGCTCTATGGGCCTCTTTGTTTCTAGGAGAGAGAATGAGATGTGGGGGTGGTTTAGGTCACAACAGGAAAGTCGGGACCCCTGCCCCAGGCATCTTCAGCCTGCTGGGAAGACTAACCAGGTCAGGCCTCCACTCGCATCGTGAGGAACCTGGCAAACCCGTGACAGGGATAGAGTCTGGCAGGGCAGAGGTGGCAGTACCCACAGATTGGGCGAATGTAAGAATGGATGTCGGCTTCTGATGCTGAGGCACCTTGGCTCATCTGGAACCTTCAGACAGTCACAGACCTGCCTTGTTCCTCGGTGGCTACCAAAAGCCAGTGAGGGGGCTTCTGGGAGGGAGCGCGGGAAAGCTGACACTCTGACCAGATACTGCCAGTGGATGGGGACTTGCGTGTTAGTTCTGCAATGCCTTCCTCGAGGGTGATTTGTTTTCAGTGTAGCTTGCACACTGCCGAGGACGGGAAGCCCTTCTGAGCTGTGTATCTTCTCTTTATCCACCAAGTCCATGCCAGGTCCCTGCTGTGTGTTAGCCTTAGGAGAGAATGGGCAGACCTGGAACCACATAGCTCAGGCTGTCAGTGGGAAGAAGATTCTAGATGGTCAGAGAAGCAGCCTCAGGCAGTGTTCTCAGGAGGGCGTTTGAACTAAGCCTTGATGATAGACAAGGAGTAGACTATCTAATCCAGAGGAACAGCGTGTGTGGCTGCCCGAGGCTCTTTGGAGAATGTGGAGCTCCACTGGGGCTGAGCTGCCAAAGGGAAGGAGAGGGGTCACGTGGATCTCACTTGCCAGCTTGGGGTGGTGGAGAGCATCTCGCTGGCAGGTGCAGAGGCCTGGTGGCCAGCAGACTTTGTGATTGTAACTGTCCCTCTAACTGTGCTGAGGATAGACTTAAAGAAAGAGGTGAACCTGAGATGGGGAGGCTATGGGGGAGACATGGTGCACCCGGCCTGAGCTGGGGACCCTATGTGGGGGTCTCACGTTCCTCGTGTGGCAGGGTGAGCATGGTCTAAGTACACGTTTATGTGTTTATATTGTATGAATTCGCTGTTTGAAGTTTTGAGACGGGGGTTTCTGTAGCTCAGGCTAGCTTGGAATTCTGTGTGTCACCTGGACTGACCTCAAACTAGCAGCAATTCCCCTGCCTCGAGCTCTGAGGGCTGGGACTGCAGCGTGTGCCACCATGCCAGGTTTGTTTATTTATTCCCTTAGTGTGTGAATGGAAAAAAACGGCCATGACTGCCTCTAAAGCATGGAGGGAGAAAACGGGGGTTGGGGGGTGGAGTACAGGCTGAGCATGGCAGCAGACTAAACCAAACACTGAGAGGAGAGGGGGGGGAGGGAGAGCAAGAGGGGAGCCTGACCAAGAGGGGTCGCCCCCCCCCTCGGCTCACAGACCTAGAGACTGGGGTGGCCAAAATGGTTGAGTTATCTCAGGATCAGGCTGGGGGAAGGGAAGCAGAAGCCAAGCCCATGGGAGGGAGGGGCTTAGGGTAGGGGGCGTGGTAAGGAGTACTGGGAGGAGCCACAGGCACTGAAACTTGCTTGTCCCAGGTTTCTTTGAGACCTAACAGTCCATGTTTTTGTATTTCTTCTGTGGTGCTGGGAATCAGACCCAGGACATCGAATGTTCTGGGCAAGTACTATACCACTGAGCTCCATATGTGAACCGATAGGCAAAGTCCTAGCATGGACGGCCTTAAACATGCTCCCGGCATGGCTGCCTGTGATCCCTGTAGCCTCCCTTTGCTGGACTGCCTTGCATCAAGGGTACCCTTCACCCCCATGTCCCCTCCTCTCAACAGACTCTCCAGGCATTCCCCCCAGTGCTGGTGCCCACCAATTGTTCCGTGGCTTCAGCTTTGTGGCCACTGGCCTGATGGAGGATGACGGCAAGCCCCGGGCCACTCAGGCTCCCCTGCACTCGGTTGTACAGGTGAGGGAGGTGGGGCTGCCCCTCGGTTGCCCATTTCCACGCAGAGAGCACAGCAGGAAAGCCAAGAACACAGGCTCCGGAACTGAACAGGTCACACTTCTCTGGGACCCAGACAGCCTCTAAGCTCCTGAACACTCGCTGTCCTCAGGTGTAAGCCTATTAGTGAAACACAGTCGGTGACACCTGTCTCCTGATTGTTGGCCAGAAACAGAGAAACTTCTTAGCAGGAATGCCAGATACTACTGCCCTGAGGGTGGAATGAGGGAGTGGCTCCCTGCTAGGAGTAGGTGACAGAGAGAGAGAGAGAGAGAGAGAGAGAGAGAGAGAGAGAGAGAGAGAGAAAGAGAGAGAGAGAGAGAGAGAGAGAGAGAGAGAGAGAGTGAGTGTCTTAAGGCTTTCTGGAGCTGATGTTTGAAGTTAAGATCACCATGTAATTTCTTTTCTGTTTCTTGGAGACACCACTGTCCAGCTGGGTAGGTTCTTGACTGAGATCACAACAGATAACATTTAGGCCTCGTGACTCTCCTTTCTCCATGCGGTCTTTACTGAGGCAAGGCCTGATCTTAGGGATGACCCCTGAACCGGGACACCTGGGGTCAAGCTGACTCTTGTCTTCTGCAGCAACTCCATGGCAAGAACTTAGTTTTCAGTGATGGCTACGTGGTGAAAGAGACCATCGGCGTGGGCTCCTATTCCGTGTGTAAGCGATGTGTTCACAAGGCCACCAACATGGAGTACGCTGTCAAGGTCGGCTTCCCAACCATATCTCTAAGGCTGCTGGGTTGGGGGTGAGGCCAGTGTACCCGTGGCACTTTGATGGGAGGGTCTGTGGATTGTGACGGGCAGTTGACTAATTCTCCCGGCCCTGTGGTACGCTGTAGTACGGGCTTCATGGCTCCTGACAGTGCCGTGTGCTCCTACTGTCTTCAGGTTATTGACAAGAGCAAACGAGATCCCTCAGAGGAGATTGAGATTCTACTGCGGTATGGACAGCACCCCAACATCATCACCCTGAAAGATGTGAGTGGGGAGGGGTCCTCGTTGGTGACATCAGGGCCCCCTTCCAATGCTCATGAGAAGAGGCAGGGATCCCTGAGTACCCTCTGCCCAGCAGGATGATGACCCGGAAGGGTGGAGGCCCAGCAGGGTCGCTGCAGTGTCCCTGTCAGGAGACCTGGCGGCCAAGGGTCCCAGCCTGATGGCGAGGTCTCTGGCAGGTGTATGATGATGGCAAACACGTGTACCTGGTGACGGAGCTGATGAGGGGCGGGGAGCTCCTGGATAAGATCCTGCGGCAGAAGTTCTTCTCCGAGCGGGAGGCCAGCTTCGTCCTGCATACCATCAGCAAGACCGTGGAGTATTTGCATTCCCAGGGGGTAAGTCTCGATGAGGGGGTGTCCGAGGTCATAATGAGGGCAGAGGGCGAGAACTGGCTGCCTCAGGAGTGGCAGTCTCCAAATTGCCAGTCAGAGGGGACCAGGGATGGGTAGGTGGAAGGAAGAGACGAGGCCAGGCTCAGGAGCATTTGGCCGTGTGCTGTGTGCCATGCTAAGGTTTAAGGGAAAGCTTCCTTTGTTATTTCAGTTGGATTTCCAAAAGGTCCTGAATTAGATGTTGTTACTGGCCCTCAGCAGGTCAAAAGTCTGAGTGTAAGATTGCTTCCCTGAGATCACATCATGGGGTGGGGTGGGGAGACTGGAAGTTGAGATGCAGAGTAGATTTTGTTTGAAAGGTGCAAGGGTCCCTGTGGGGAGCTTTGCGGCTTCAAAGAGGGAGAGGGTAGCCCAGGTGCTAAGGAAGGGGGAGTGGGTGGGACAAAGAGCAGGGTGTGGCCTTCTTTGTTGATTGATGCTGGCCTGGGTGAAAAGCCAAGTGGGAGGATACAGTTCCTCATAGTTGAGTCACTTTTCAGTTCTCTCTAGGTCATGGGATGCTTTGGGTTCTTCTGATCAGACAGTGAGAGGGTTAGGAGTGACGTCAGCCCGGGGTCATGTGCCTTTAATCCCAGCACTGAAGAGGCAGAGGCAGATCAATCTCTCTGACTTTGAGACCAGCCTGGTTTACCTATCCAAGTGTGGGTGACTGGGGGGGGGGACACAACAGTAAATCAGACATGGCAGCCCACCTTTAATCCTAGCACGTAAGAGGTCAAGCCAAGGGAAAAGGATCATCACAAATTGGCAAAGAGCCTAGGGTGTGTGCCACCACCCCCTCACATGTATACATGTATGTATATGTAAGATCACATTTGTATGGGCGTGTATGTGGGCAGGTGTACATACACACGTGTGCCTGAGTGTGGAGGTCAGAGGTCACATTGCACTGTATGTGTTGAGGCAGAGTCTCTCACTGATCCAGGAGCGTGCTGACTTCAGGGTCCCTGTCTCCACTTCCTAAGCGGACGTGCTATTACAAGCAGCCTGCCAGATCTGCCATGTGTTGACATGGACTCCGGTTCCCATGTTTACGTGGTGTCCTCTTTTGTTTTCTGTTGCTGTAGTAAAACATAATGACCAAAAGCAACTTGGGGAGGAAAAGATTTATTTGGGTTAGACTTCCAGCATTGAGGGAAGTCAAGGCAGAAATCTGGAGGCAGGAACTGAGGCAGAAACCACCGAGAAACCCTGCCTACTGATTTGTGGCTTGCTTAGCTTACCTTTATTATTATTATAATAAATTTATATATATTTAATGTGGATATTTTGCCTACCAGCACGTGTGCGCCACATGCATTCCCCCAGTGCCTAAAGAGGCTAGAAGAGGGCACTGGATCCCATGCAACTAGATTTATAGACAGTTTTTAGTTCCTTGTGGGTGCTGGGAATCAGACCTGGGTCCTCTGGAAGAGCAGCAGCTCTCTTAACCGCTGAGCCATCTCTCCAGCCCCAGTTCACTTGGTTTATATAACCCGGGACTGTAGGCCGAGACTGCTCTTTTGTTTCTCGGCTTCCCAAACCCGAAATAATTACACAGACAGTATATTAATTACAACACTGCTTAGCCAATGATTCAGGAATATTCCTAGCTAACTCTTACATCTTCAGTTAACCCATTTCTATTAATCTATGTATTGGCATGTGGTTGTGGCTTACTAGTAAGGACCTGGTGTCTGTCTCCTTCAGCAGCTACATGGCATCTCCCTGACTCTGCTTACTTTCTCTTTGTATCTCTTTCAGCCTGGCTGTATTCTGCCCTGCTATAGGCCAAAGCAGCTTCCTTATTAATGAGTGGTAATAAAACATATTCATAGCATACAGAAGGGAATCCCACATTATCTCCCCTTTTCTATCTAAATTAAAAGGAAGGTTTTAACTTTAACATAGTAAAATTACATATAAAAAACAGTTGTCAAACAAGAATTATAGTTACAGTATAGTATCCATTTATATTTGGCAAATTAAGGAAAAATATTCTATCATCTCTCCTATCTTTGTGAATCTAAAATTTTATATCTAATTTATTTTTATCATAACTAAGAAAAACTATAACTGTATTCAAATCCATCAAAGACTCCTGAAGGATATATTATCTAAGTAAATAGGAAGTGTATTGTAAGGAACTTCCAAAACTTTAGAATTGACAAGAGATATTTCACTGCCTGGACAGTCACCCAAAGTTCTTCTGTAATATTGGGCATCCATCTTCAGCCTGCAGGCCCATAGTATCTGGCTGAATTTTCCATGAAGCAGGAAATTTGAAGATCTGTTTTGCCTTGTAATGGCAAAGTTCATCAGATACTTTCTTCTGTGTCCTACAAAATGTCTGGCAGTTCTTTCATGAAGCAGGAACCATGATGGATTGTCTTACCTTTAGGCAAGTTTAGCAGTCATTTCTGTGGGTCCTGCATGTTCAGTTCAGACAACATACAGTCTGGGCAAGAGCAATTTCTTGCCCAAATGGCTAACAAACTCCATAAGGAGTCTCTTCCATACCCATCTTCCTCTTGAAGTAGATTGGCGCTACCAGGAGCAGATGAGTCTCATTGTCATGAAAAGTCCTAAGATCTTAAAATATTTTAAATGCCATATTCTGTTAGTCTTTGAAAAATTTGAATATCTATCCATCTGAAATATCTCTGTACATCTAGAAAACCTAATTAACATATAATGAAATTGACCTTAAATTTCTATCAAAAAAAAACCAAGATCCATACAAATATAAAGTATTCATCTCTATAGCACATCCCCTTTAAATGTAAACAAACATTATAAACAGTCATTTAGGGAATGTGGGCATTGTTCTCTAGACTACTTCCTGCTGATTGACAGCACTGTTAATCATGTCTTTTATGGGGTATCCTGTGTGGTAGGTCCATCTCAGCCAGCAGTCTTGAAGTTGTCATGGATATTGGACCATCTGGGCCACTGATTCAGGGGGTCTTGTTTGATCAAAGCATATTAGCCAGTAAGGAATCCACAGCTTTCTGTCCTCTGTGGAAACAAAAGTGGAACCTCTTTTCCAAAGCAACATATCCTTAGATCTAAATTTTGAAGTCAAGATACCTTTTAAAATACATATGTTGGTTTAGCTTAGCAGACTCCAGAATCAAACATCTCTCTGCAGTTAAAAATTTCAAAGGAAACACGATAATATACATAATCCAGACTCTCTGTATGTATTCCATCTTGACATGGCTGTTTTCTTACCCTTTAATCTAAGCCTGTCTGTGCTCTTTTATATGACTCTTGCTGTCTCTTTAAAGACTACTTTTCTTTTCCTCTCTCCTTCAAGCCTACATAAATTTTTAAACACACGGTGTCTCACTCAGAGGTTTATATCTGTCTGAATCTATCCTATTGTATACTGTAATCATTTTCTGACAAGGAACATTTTTAAAACGGTAAGCAGCTTGGTTGCAGCAGCCCTGAATGCTGGCTCTACCTCTCTTGGCCTTCCAATATGGTGGAGGTACGTTTACCACCAGCTCTGGGACTGCTGGGTCAGAACTGTGCTCACATCTCTCAACTCTGGGAAGCACCATGCAGCACATAAACCCTTTTTGTCTGACTAAAAGCTAAATGTGCCATGCAGCATGCTGCACTGCCTGGAAATATCTGTGTATGGCGACGGGAGTCCACCATGCTCTCCTGCCTGTGCATACCTAGCAGACCTGATCCGGCCAGGTGCCAGGGCAGAGAGTACTAAGCTGCTGGCTTGCTTTCAGCTACTTTCCTCCTAACCCTGAATGGGTATACGAGGACCCGGACCTAATTACAACACTGCTTGGCCAGTGATTCCGGCATATTCCTAGCTAACTCTTATATCTTAAGTTAACCTATTTCTTTTTTTAAAAAAAAACATTTATTTATTTATTTATTTATTTATTTATTATGTATACAATATTCCGTCTGTGTGAATGTCTGCAGGCCAGAAGAGGGCACCAGACGTCATTACAGATGGTTGTGAGCCACCATGTGGTTGCCAGGAATTGAACTCAGGACCTTTGGAAGAGCAGGCAATGCTCTTAACCACTGAGCCATCTCTCCAGCCCCAAGTTAACCTATTTCTATTAATCTATGTATTGACATGTAGTTGTGGCTTACTGGTAAGGATCCAGCGTCTGTCTCCTTTGGCAGCTACTTGGCATCTCCCTGACTCCATCTACTTTCTATATCTCTTTCAGCCTGGCTGTATTCTGCCCTGCTATAGGCCAAAGCAGCTTCTTTATTAACCATTGGTAATAAAACATATTCACAGCATACAGAGGGGGTTCTCACATCACAGGACTACCTGCCCAGAGGTGGTATTGCCATCAAGGGAGATGGGCTTTCACATTCAAATCAGTCATAATCAAGAAAACACCCCACATTGGGCATTGGTGGCACACACCTTTAATCCCAGTACATGGGAGGCAGAGGCAGGTGGATCTCTGTGAATTCGAGGCCAGCCTGGTCTACAGAGCGAGTTCCAGCACAGGCCCCAAAACTACAAAGAAACCCTATCTCGAAAAGCCAAAAAAAAAAAAAAGAAGAAGAAGAAGAAGAAAGAAAAAAAGAAAGAAAGAGAAAGAAACTGCCCCACAGATTTGCTACAGGCCAGTCTGATGGAGGCATTTTGACATTTTTCTCATTAAGATGACTGTGGTTTGTGTCATGATGACAATTAACCAGCAAGCATGGCTTTTTTAAAATTTTTAAAATTTTGTATGTGCAGCGGGGCAGTGGTGGCACATGCACCTTTATTTGCATAAAGTGTACAGCAGTGTTGTCTGCGGTGTGCGGCTTTCCTATGGGTAAGCCACGTACATGTAAAAGAGATCAGTGTTTCCTTGGAACGTCCGTCCTGGTTCTGAACCTCATCAATTGTGTTACTTTGTAATTCACGTCGTGGCGGCTGTGTTTCCGGTACACTGAACCTTGCTGCAGTTCCACTAGCCCTTTGCAGTCCTGTGCCTCACCGTTGGCATCCATTCCGTGCCCTAATGAGTGGGAGGAAGGGTCTTTTTTGTCCATGCTGAGGATCAAACCTAAGTCCTCATGTGTGCTAGGTACACACTGCCCTAAAGTCTTCATTCTACTTCACTTTCTTGCAGGGAGAGTGGGAATAAGGCTCAGAAGGCCAACCAAGGTCTGAGATCCAAATGAATTATGTAGAAGGCTTAACTAGTTTTTGGTTGTTGTTGTTGTTGTTGTTAGTTTGTATTTTGAGACAGGGTTTCTCTATGTAGCCCTGGCTGTCCTAGAACTCACTTAGTAGATCAAGCTGACCTTGAACTCGGAGATCCACCTGCCTCTGCCTCAAGAGTGCCCTAATTAAAGGTGTACGCTTCCATGCCCTGCTTTTGTTTATTGTTTGGAGACAAGGTCTTGTAATATAACCTAGGCTAGCCTGAAAATTGCTATGTAACCCAGGCTGATCCTGAACTCACTATTCAACCTCGCCAAGCTGGCCTGGAACTCATAGAGATCAACCTGCCTCATCCTCCCCAGGGATGGGATTATAGACATGCATACCAACACCCAGCAAGAGTATTTAACTATTACAGGCCACTGGCCTCCGAGAATTCCAGTTATCTTTGTCCTTAACAGGCTGTCTACAGAGGAGGACTCTGGAAAGGGGGTTTATTGTGACATGGCCTCCAGCTCCATGTGTTAGTGGCTGGGATGGAAGTAGGTAGGGGTCATGATGTCCTCACGGGTCCACAGACTCAGGGTCTCTTCTGCTCATGCCTAGGGGCCTATCACAGGACCTGGCCTGGTTATGTAGAACAGCTGAGCTCCCGTTTGTACTTACACACTGGCTCTTCTTTCACAGGACGATTTGGTCGCTATGGGTTATGTTAGGCAATGGGGTCGGAGGAGCAAGCTCGCTTGTCCTCACAGTGTGACATTGTCCTTGACCCTGCATGGCATCCACAGACACAGCCTCCCCTGATTACTCAAGCCAGGCGGGAGCAACCCCACTTCCTCGTCGGGAAGCCCTCTTCTTAATGGATTTATCCTCTCAGAGTCTTTGGATTGAGTGTTTTGATAGACTTGAAAAAATGGCAGTGTTTGATTATGTAGAATTTGCTAGGAGAATTCTTTCACACTTGTTTACTTCATTCCGTATGTGTGGGCGCGTGTGTGCCACAGAGCATACATGGAGGTCGGAGGACAACTTGTGGAAGTCACTGATCCCCTTTCAACATGTAGGGATCGAACTTGGGTCGTCAGACTTGCCTACAAGTGCCCTTACCAACAGAACCATCTCAGAGGCCCAGCATCCTTTTATCGGGGACTTTACCTCATAACCAAAGCTTCGGTTTGGTTGTCACATGTCTTTTTAATGGTCATATTTGAAGTGGCTTTGGTTTGAGGCCCTGAGTTCCAGTCACAGTACTTGGGGGGTGGGGCACACACATGGTGGCACATGCGTGTAACTCTAGCACTCAGGAGTCTGAGGCAGGAGGATCATGATTTTGAGCCCAGTCTGGGCTGCTGTGTAACAAGCTACATACAGGCTAGCCTGGACTACATAACAAGACCTTGTCTCACAGAAACAAAGTTTTTGTACTTGCAGGAGCAGTGTTTCGTCTGGTTGCTGCATTTCCCAGTCTGTCTGGTTCTCTCAGGCCTGCCCAGCCTGCTGTGCCTTTCTGTAATGATGTACACTGATGACCAGTGGATACTATGGCACTTTTCCCAGCTGTGCCCTGCCCCCTCCGTGCCAGCCATGGTGAGGCACAGTTCCCATCAGACTTACTCATTTCTTAGGTTGCTAGGGCAGGGCAAGATCACAAACTTCCCTATCCCTGTTCCCCAAAAGTGTTCTTTGTGCCACACTAACCTGAAAGATCCTGTGACCATGGTCAGGGCTGAGTTCAAGTCCTGCCCTTGTTTCTCAGTTTTTCTCTCAGGGTCTGCTTCCTCCTGTAAAATGTCACCTACCTAGATACTGAGGTGTGGTGAGAGCATGATTGTGAAATGATATTTTTTAAAGACTTATGTGTCTGTGAGATTTTGTGTGTGTTTGTGTGTGTGTGTGTGTGTGTGTGTACGTACCTACATGTGGGGGCCAGAAGACGGTATTGCGTGTTCTTTGTTACTCCATCTCTTCTTTTCAGACAGGGTCTCTCCCTTTCCCTGGGGCTCAAATTTTCTTGGCTAGGTTGGAAGGCAGTCAGCCCCATCAATCTGCCTGTCTCTGCCAGCCCCACTTGGAAATGAGGTTACAGGCACAGCACACAGTTTCTTCTGTAGGTTCTGGGATCCAAAACCTACTCTGGTCCTCACGATTGTTCTGCCAGGGTTGTTTTTTTTTTTTTTTTTTTTTTGAGGGAAGGATGGGGTTCAAGGCAGGGTTTCTTTGTGCATCTCTGGCTGTCCTGGAACTAGCTCTTGTAGACCAGGCTAGCCTTGAACTCAGAGATCCGCCTGTCTCTGCCTCCTGAGTGCTGGAATTAAAGGCGAGCCACCACCACCGGCTCAGCCAGAGAGCTTACCTGCCAAGCCATCTTTCTAGCCCGTTTCTGTTGGTTGGATGGTTGATTGTTTACTGGAAAGTGTCTGTCAGGTTGGCCTCTAACTTACTGTGTAGTCAAGGGTGAACTTGAACTTCTGATCCTCCTGCAGGGTCCTATAACAGTGAGCTACCTACCCAGTCCTCCATTTTCTCTTTACATTTTTATTATATTTCTGTGTATACATGTGTATATGCGCATGCATGCATGCATGCATGTATTCATGCCGTGGCACATGCACACATATGTGCCCGTGTTCATGCTGTGGCACATGCATGTGGCAGTCAGAGGACAACTTATGGGAGTAGATTCTCTGCTCCTACCGTGTGGATTCTGTTCACACTCAGGCATCACACTTGACAGTGCTCAGCCATCTCACTGGCCCCTTGACTCCCTCTGGCAACAGCAGAGTCTCAGAGCTGGTGATGGTGTTGGGGACAGGATTCCTGACAGGAGAGGGGCTGAGAGGGCCTGGGCTGAGCCAGCAGTTTGTTGGTGAAATAGTAGAGAAGTACAGGGAAAAGAAGAAAAGGGAAGAGGACCCCTACCGTAGGAAGGAGGGAGCTGCCCCAGAAGAGCGTGGAGGATGAACGGATTGAAGGGGAGTCATTAGGCAGGGCTTAGTTAGAGCCACAGGCATCTTCATGGAGATCTCAGCAAGGCAGCAGAGCGAGTGAGATCGTTCCTCAAGTAAAGGTGCTTGCTGCCGAGCCTGACAGCCGAGTTTGATCCCCAGGACCCACAAGGTAGAGTGAGAGAATTGACTCCAGGCTGTGCCCTCTGGCACACCGCCACACCATCTTTAAAGGCGATGTACTGACATAGAGTACTTCGACACTTTCCTTCCTCTCAGGGTCCGTGTAACTTTCCTAGTCTGAGAGTTGGCCTAGGTCACTCGTACCTCCACCACCATATATTGACCGAGCCCTCTGCCCCTAGGTCGTCCATAGGGACCTCAAGCCCAGTAACATCCTGTATGTGGATGAGTCCGGGAACCCCGAGTGCCTGCGCATCTGTGACTTTGGCTTTGCCAAGCAGCTGCGGGCTGAGAACGGACTTCTCATGACGCCTTGCTACACAGCCAACTTTGTGGCACCTGAGGTAATTAGAGGCAACAGGAACACTTGTGCCTGCTTTCAAAGGCCCCGTGCTGTCTAGAACTGGTGTTCATGACCTTGACCCAAGGGAAGACCTATGGCTGGGACTGTTTCCTACCCTTCTGGGAACTGTTTGGTTGTTTCCAAATGCCCTGAGCCTGACTTACGTCCCTCACGTCCCCCCACCCCCGGCCAGGTGCTGAAACGTCAGGGCTATGATGAAGGCTGTGACATTTGGAGCCTGGGCGTTCTGCTGTACACCATGCTGGCAGGGTGAGTGTGAACTCTAGTCCCGTGGCCCTGCCTCTGGGAGCTGCCAACCTCCTAACCTACCCCCGGTGCCAGGATGGAGGCCAGAGGTTAAAGCTGGGTTCGGGGACTTCTCTAGATACACTCCATTTGCCAATGGGCCCAGCGACACCCCAGAGGAGATCCTCACCCGGATCGGCAGCGGGAAGTTTACCCTCAGTGGGGGAAACTGGAACACGGTCTCAGAGACAGCCAAGGTGAGTCTGGATGACGTCGCTAACCCTTCCATGTTCTGGACCCTAAGGGATGCAGAGAGCTGCCCAACCCATCCATCCCTATGGAAAGTCGATGCGGTAGGCATTACAGACCTGCACATCGAGGTTGGTCTCTTTGGCCAGACATGTGGGTACCTGCCTGTGCCCTGTGCACTGCCTTCCCAAACTCTCAGTATTAGGAAGTTTCTACCAAGAACCCCTGGCCAGCATCAGGCTGAACCTGTCACAAACAGCACTGCCTACACCAGTGCTGGAGGCAGGTACTGTCCCGTTTCTCAGAGGGACACTGAGGCTCGGAAAGTTTAGTGTCTGTCCGGGACACTCAAGCTCAGTAGAAGAGCTGAGTTTAGGGTTTTTAATTGTTAGAGGCTCTGTTGCTGTTTCAGGGTTGGGTTTGCTTCGGTCTCATTGTGTAATTTAGGCTATCCAGCGACCAGGTCTGTAGACTAGGCTGGCATTAAACTCACCCAGCTCTGTCCTGTTCTGCCTCCCCAGTATCGGGTTTAAAGGTGTGCCCCACCATCCCATGCCTTATTTTTATTTTTAATTCTATGTGTGTGTGTGGGAATGCACATATGAGTACAGGTGCCCGCAGAGGCCAGAAGGCACAGGGCCCCCTGGAGCTGGGTTTACATCTGTTGTGAGTCTCCTAGCGAGAGGGCTGGGAACTGAACTCCAGGCCTTGAGAGCGGTAAGCACTGAGTTTGTCTGTTTTGATTTTTACATTGAAGATGGTCTCTGCCAGGCCTTGCTGGCCTTCAAGCCTAGTAGCTGAGGTTGATTTTAAACTCTTGATCTCCCTGGCTCTGCCTCCCAGGTGCTGGGATTGAATACCTGGCATGCTTTTTCATGGATTTCCCTCTTTCTGTTCTTCATCGTCCTGGGGATGAAGCCCAGGTCCCCGTGCATGCCAGGCAAACTCCTAAAGCTCTCCGTTACGTTCTCACCCCAGGAACGGTCAAATTTGAACCTGTGTCTCCTTGATCCCCCCCCCACTCGTCTTTAGGCAGGTTCCACCTTTTCACGTAACTTTGCCGAAAGGGAAAGAGGAGAAAGACGTCAACCACAGTGCCTACAGCAACAAAGATGGAAGAGAAAGCTTCCTGAGCTGCTGCTAGGGGAAGGCTTTGATTTCTCTGTGTGGCTTTGGAGCCTGTCCTGGAACTAGCTCTTGTAGACCAGGCTGGCCTCAAACTCACAGAGATCTGCCAGCCTCTGCCTCCCGAGTGCTGGAATTAAAAGGGTGCCCCACCACTGCCTGTTTGCAGGGGCTTTTGTAAGGGCGCAGGCCAGAGATGGCTGGACGCGATTGCCTTCCAGTCCCTTGGCGATCAGTGCGGCACTCGGTGGGGCACAGCTGTCTGCCTCCTCAGTGCCCCACCCATCACCTTCCTGCCCACTGTGTCTCCAGGACTTGGTATCTAAGATGCTGCATGTGGACCCCCACCAGCGCCTCACAGCCAAGCAGGTCCTGCAACACCCGTGGATCACCCAGAAAGACAAGCTTCCCCAGAGCCAGTTGTCCCACCAAGACCTGCAGCTTGTGAAGGTGGCCATGAGGGCCTGGGGCTGTTGAATGTGGGGGTGGGGGTGGGTCTCAGCCCAGGGAGGTATAGCAAGGACTTGAAGTGGCAGAGCCAGGCAGTTCTGTGTCTGTGCCCGAAACCAGATAAGCCAAAAGACATAGCCCTGCCCCCAAGGGAGTCCCAGACTTACATGCAATAGTGTCCTCATTGTATTCTGTGTCCCAAGGAAAACCAGTGGCCGTAAAGTGCCACCAAGGCTAGGGACAGTGGGCCGGGTGGTCTGTGGGACCCTGGAAGGGGCGGGCCACACCCTGGGGTTCATGTGTTTCGTCTCTCTGCCCTCCCTCATGGTTTGATCTCCTACCCTCTCTCCTAGGGAGCCATGGCAGCTACCTACTCTGCGCTCAATAGCACCAAACCCACTCCCCAGCTGAAGCCGATTGAGTCATCTATCCTGGCCCAGCGGCGGGTGAGGAAGCTGCCGTCCACCACCCTGTGAACCACACTGCAGACAAACTCCTTGGAGGCAGAGTCCTTCTCAGAGGGAACGGGCCTGAGTCGCAGGACCAAGTGAAGTGGAGTCCTAAGGGCCCGGGAAGTAGCCAGCCCAGATCACCCGAGTGACTGTGTGAAGTGCCTTCCTCCCTAGCATGGACTCCTCTGGGCTCAGGCTCCGTGTGTGAAATCCACACTGTACAACTGTACAAACTGTACAAACTGTTTTCTAAGGGAGAAAAAAAAATGACATCATCTACCATGGATTTTTACAAGATCCATTTGCCTTTCTGGTCATTGCAGTCCCAGGAGGAGACAGAATCACATAGAAACCGTGATCAGCTTTGGGGGTGTCCCCTAAGCACCCCTCTGTTGGCCGTGGAGCCATCTGCACACACCTCCAGGCAGCCCAGTGTTGCCTCTTAGAGTCGCCCACTGGCTAGTCAGCAGAAACTGGTCCCCACCTCTCCGTTCTGTTCTGGAGTTCTAGAACCACTTTCCGCGAGGACGCCGCCCTATCAGCTCCAGGCACCAGCATCCGCATTGCCCTTCCACGGTGGCCCCTGCAGTCGGGTCGGACAGCCCCGTGGAGAGGAGGCAGAGAGCACTTTTTGGGCAGACTTCCTCCTGTCTGCCTCTGGACAGAGTTCACAGGAGACCAGGGAGTGGGCCACGGGGGACGAGGGCTTTTTCATTTTCTCAGCTGGTAACTCAGGGTTCATCTGTCCAAGGCCTTTCTAATAAACTTAAATCCAGTCGAAGTATGTCTCTTCTCTTTCTCATATTCCAGGACTTTGGCGGTGACAGCAAACAGGCTAGGGACAGTTTAGCCCTCCTGCTTGGAGCACACGTCATTTGAGGAGCATGTGAGAACCCCTCTGGCTCCATCCATATGCTCCTCCCAGGGGGTGCTACCACAGTGTGGATAAACACAACGACACTAACATCCGTGACAGATGCTGACCCTAGTGGCTAGCCCTAAGATGTCTGTCCCTCCCTTTGTTCTGAGAGTCCGACCCCAGGGCCCCGTACACTTAACCCTGTCAGGCAAATCTCCGTTTTATAGATGGACGACCGGCTCAGAGAGGGGCTTGCATTTTCTCATCAGCCATGTCGAAAGCAAAGCCTTGGGTCTTACTCCATAGCAGGGCAGAGGGACAGGTAACCCTAGGTCACCTTACTGACAGGACCGCAGAGGACTGAGTGGGGCCCAGAGGGAGACCCCTGTAGAGGACGAGCCACCCAGAAGTTGAGTCCTGGAGGTTAAGGAGGACCAGTGAAGACAGGGAAGACCCAGAAAGGGACTCAGGGCTAGTTAGAGGCTGGAGCTAGGAAAACGGCTCAGTCGGTCCAGTGAGAAGGCTAGGACATGCCTCAGAACCTCGAGTTTGTCAGCCAAGGCTGGGCAGAGGTGGGCCAGACTTGAGCATCTGACATAGACTAGTGGTTCTCAACCTAGTACCTTGGCCCTTTAATACCGTTCCTCATGTTGTGCTGACCCCCAACCATAAAATTATTTGTGTTGCCACTTCATAACTGTAATCTAGCTACTGTTAGGAATTGTAAGTATCTGTGTTTCCCAGTGGTCACAGGTGACCTCTGTGAAAGGGTCATTCCACTCCAAGGGGTCGTGTGAGAAGCACTGATTTGGGGGCTAGGAATGTTGTTGAGAGGTACAGGTTAAGTTTAATTCCTGACACCATAAAAATAAGACATGATAACATGGTCTATCTCGCTCCCCAGCACCTTCCTACTATAGCCCAGGCTGGCCTCAAACACTGTATTTTGGTACGGGGCTGTAGATGAAGCCACCTGGAAATACTAAGCATGGACGCTATCCCTGAGCCATTTATACTTTTCTTTCCTTTTGTTTTGGTTATTGAAGACAGAGTTTCTCTGTATAGCACTGGCTGTCCTGGAACTTTCTCTGTAGACCAGGCTAGCCGTGAACACACAGAGATCTGCCTGCCTCTCCAGAGTGGTAATATTAAAGATGTGTGTCACCACCTGCCAGCAATTTATACTTCATTATGGATACAGTGTTCTGCCTGCATGTACACCTAGACATCAGAAGAGGGCACCAGATTTCATTACAGATGTTGTGAGCCACCCTGTGGATGCTGTGAATTGAACTCAGGTCCTCTGGGAGAGCAGCCAGTGGTCTTAACCTCTGAGCCATCTCTCCAGCCCTACCATTTATACTTTTGAAAGTCACTGGCAGGAAGGGAAAAACAGCAGGTGGCTTGAACAGGCTGGTGGGAGGGCGGTGGGGAGGGAGTTAACAGCCAAGACATGCTTTGGAGGTAATTGTTGGAGAATAAAAAAGAGACTTAAGAATATCTCTTCAGAGCCAGTGAAATGCCCCTTCGGGTAAAAGTGCTTGCCATGCAAGTCTGACAATCTGCGATCAAGTTCCAGAAGCCACAGGAGAGAAACCCTGACCCCAGCAGGTTGTCCTGACCTTCACCTATGTGCTGTGCTCTGTGTACCCACGTGCACATACATACGTCAGACACAATCAAATAATTAAAAATTCTGAGTTGGTTGTGTTAGCACCGACTTGTAACCACAAGCTTGAGAGGTGGAGGCCGGAGGGTCGGGACTTCAAGGTCTCGATTGGTTGGTTGGTTTCTGTTTTAGTCTCGCATAGCCCAGGATGAACCTGTTCTCAGCTATGTGGTACCTTCAAAGTCAGCATGGGTTACCTGAGATGAAACACTATGAAAAAAGAAACTTCTAGGTTGGTATAGAAGGGAAGTTAGGGGTTGTAACATGACGGCCGGCTTGTTGAGGTATCTGTTCCCACCTGGTACCCCACAACCAGCAAGTCCCAGAGAAAATCAACCACACAGAGATCTCTATAAGTTATAAAGCTGATTGGCCCATTTGGTCAGGCTACTTATTAGCTCTTATAACATATGTTACCCCATTATCCTTATCTACGTTAGCCACATGGCTCAGTACCTTTCTCAGCTGGGCAGTTTACATGCTGCCTCTTCGGTGGTCTGCGCAGGAGTGGCGGAGGGAGCTTGCTGTTTTCCTAGAATACTCCCAGTCTCTTTGCTCCACCCCTACTTCCTGTCTGGCTTTCCCGCCTATACTGCCTGCCTGGCCAATCAGCATTTTATTAAAATATGATTGACAGAATACAGACAATTCTCCCACACTATTTCCCTCTTTTTTTTTAAAAGATTTATTTATTATGTATACAACATTCTGTCTCCATATATGCCCACATGCCGGAGGAGGACGCCAGGTCTTACTACAGATGGTTGTGAGCCACTATGTGGTTGCTGGGAATTGAACTCAGGACCTCTGGAAGAGCAGCCAGTGCTCTTAACCACTGAGCCATCTCTCCAGCCCCCCTCTTTTTTTTTTAAACAAAGGAAAATACCCATAGTTCATTTGTTGGGAATGTGGGCGTAGTATTTCAGGCTACTTCCTGCTGGTTGGGGGCGCTGATGATCTTATGGGGACCTAAAGAAAATTTAGAGTTATAATCAAGTCCTGACTGTGATTCTATAATCAAGTCCTGACTGTGATCAAGATCCTGTGAGTCTTGATCATCTCAGGCAGCAGTCTTGAATCTGTTCTAGATGTAGAACTCTGTCATCTGGGCCATCTGTTCCTATCGGAGATTTCTCAGGTGGTCTTCCTTTTTCGAACCTGATTTTTCTTAACTCAGAATGAATCCACAGCCTCTCATTTTCTGTGGAAACAAAAGCAAAATCTCTTCTCCAAAGTAACATACCTTTTGACTTCAATTTTGAAACCACGGTATTTTCAAAATGCCTATCTTGGGTTAGTTCAGCAGTATTTATAAACAAAAGTCTTTTAGCCGCTGTTGCTCCTTCCTCAACAATCAAACAATTCAAAGAGAGCATAATAACATACAGTATCAAGATTCTCCGTGTATTTTCCATCTTTATGTGACTTTATTTCAACCTCTATTTCTTTTATTTTTACTTTTAATTTTTGGCTTTTTGAGACAGGTTCTCTGTATACATCTTTGTCCTGGAATAACTCTGTAGACCAGGCTATCCTTGACCTCACAGAAATCTACCTGTCTCTATCTCCCCAGTGCTGGGATTAAAGGCATGTGCTACCACACCTTGAACTCACAGAGATCTGTCTCTGCCTCCCAGGCATTGGGATTAAAGGCGTGTACTACCACACCTTTTTTGAGGTCACAGAGATCAATCTACCTCTGCCTCCCTTGTGTTGGGATTAAAGGTGTGTACCACCACACCCAACTACTCCTTTTTTTTCTTTTTTACTTTTAAGAACTTTAACCTTCAGCCTGCATATATTTTTAACACATAGTAAACCATTTAGAGATTTTCTTCCTCTTTGAATCTCTCTTTACTGTATATCTCTCTTTTTCTGACCACACGAGTCTTCAATGGGTAGGACTAAAGCCGTAGCTTTGACAGTTAGATCCAGCCCATTCCTTAGCTTTCCAGCCTCATGGCTGAGATACCAGCCAGAGCTGTGTTCACTGCCACAACTCTATGGCGTTTCAAGGTCCTTGCCAGCAAGCAAGCTGCAGCATTCTGCTCACAGACCACACTCAGTCGGACTGCCTGTCTGAAAGAGTCAGAGTTTGTCCTGGCAGGACGGCCCAGAAAGCTGGCATTTTAAAACAGCACAGTTTTTTTCCTGCTACGGCTGAAAACTGAAAAGCATGCGTTCAGCTTTTCATCAACACCATTTAAGTGTTTTGTGGCAGGACCTTTTAATGAGCTGCAGGGTTTTGCAGCTAAAGCTGAGTCAGGAAGCCTCTCTTAGATGAGAGCACTTGCTTGCCTCTAGCAAGCAGAGCAGACCCGAGAAATTGCTGCTACCAAGAAAATATGCTTTACTCTAGTCTTTCCCAAGCTTTCTCAGGCTTTCTGTGGATTCAGTTATCCACGTGGGCGCCATATGTAGCATGAAGGCCGGCTTGTTGGGGTTTCTATCCCACCCAGTACCCCACAGCCGGCAAGTCCCAGATAAAATCAACCACACAGAGATCTCTATAAGCTATAAAGCTGATTGGCCCATTTGGTCAGGCTACTTATTAGCTCTTATAACTTATTTTACCCCATTATCCTTATCTACGTCAGCCACATGGCTCAGTACCTTTCTCAGCTGGGCAGTTTACATGCTGCCTCTTCGGTGGTCTGCGCAGGAGTGGCGGAGGGAGCTTGCTGTTTTCCTAGAATACTCCCAGTCTCTTTGCTCCACCCCTACTTCCTGTCTGGCTTTCCAGCCTATACTGCCTGCCTGGCCAATTAGCGTTTTATTAAAATATGATTGACAGAATACAGACAATTTTCCCACACCAAGGGGTGACCAGGTTTAATGGGATTCTTGGAGTTTTGTGAGAGGTCCCCTCTACATATGCAAACAGACACGAAGTAAAAGTCCTCCTTAGAGGCTGGAGTTCTAGTGTGAAGGGCCAGGCCTGTAATCCTGGACCTAGGAAATGAGACAGAAGAATCAGGAATTCAGGGCTGGCCCCAGGCTCCATTAGCAAGGGTTTTTGTTTTGTTTTTGTTTTTGTTTTTCCAAGACAGGGTTTCTCTGTGTGACAGCCCTGGCTGTCCTGGACTCACAGTTTAGACAACTCAGCTTTGTAGAAGGCTGGCTTCAAACTCACAGAGATCCACCTGCCTCTGCCTCCCAAGAGTGCTGGGATTAAAGGCTGTGCCACCACCGCCTGGCAGGTGTTAAGGTTTCTATAGCTATAAAGAGACACTGAATTTCATTCAAACCACCACAGTAACACATCAAAAAGTAAATAAGTCATATCTGTCCTAGGACAGTCAGGGCTACAGAGAGAAACCCTGTCTCAAAATAAACAAATACTTCTGTCTATTTTAACATCACTTGAAAATCGAGTAAGTGGATATGAATAAGGAGGGAGAAAGCCTGTGCAAACTTTGTTCTAGTTTCAACCAGATCAGGGCAGAGCCTCCTCCCCAACCCCTTGAACTCCCCAGACTCCAGCCCTATGACAGGGTCTTCTTAAGCACTGATTCTCTGGACTGAGCCCACTAACAGTGTCCGGTTGTAATTGTTGGAAAGTTCCTTTCTGGGCCTGGAGAGATGACTCAGTGGTTAAGAGCACTGACTGCTCTTCCAGAGGTCCTGAGTTCAGGTCCCAGCAACCACATGGTGGCTCATAACCATCTGTAATGAAATCTGATGCCCCCTTCGGGTCTGCAGGAAAACACTGTATACATAATAAGTAAGTTTTTTGTTGTTTGTTTGTTTTTTGAGCAGGGTTGCTTTGTGTAGATTTGGAGCCTGCTCCGGACCTTGCTCTGTAGACCAGGCTGGCCTAAACTCACAGAGATCCACCTGCCTCTGCCTCCCAAGTGCTGGAATTAGAGGCGTGTGCCACTGCTACCCAGCTAAATTTTTTTAAAGATTTATTTATGTATTATGTATACAGGGGCCTGCCTGCATGTATCCCTGCAGACAGAAGTATTCCCGAGGGAGCGATACTCTGAGGAAGGACTCACTCCCACCCCTGTATCTGCCACAGATTAGTGGGAAGCAAGCTGCAGGGACACACCCTGGAGGGCATGCCCTGGGTCACGGCAGAGGAAGACAAGGATATGCACAGACCTGAATCTCCAGCTTGAGAGGGTGTTTCTCCCCCAAGGACTGGACCAGAGTGCCTGGGTTCTTCTTCACGATTCCCAAACAATGAAAGGAACTCATTTTACAGGGAAAAAAGAAGATAGAGGACAACAGTGGTGGCACACACCTTTAATCCTAGCACTCAGGAGGCAGAGGCAGGCGGATCTCTGAGTTTGAGACCACCCTGGTCAACAGGAGCTAGTTCTAGGACAGCCAGAACTACACAAAGAAACCCTGTCTTGAAAAAACAAAAATAGGTAGGTAGATAGATAGATAGTTGCCCTGTTGCCTGGGCCACACACATTGATGATGGTTTGGCAAAGTCAAGGAGGTTCCCGTTCTCACAGGGGGATGTCGGGAAGCACTGTCACGTTTCCTTCGGATCAGATATTCATTCTCATGCAGTATACACTTTTAAAGGTTTATCTATTTATGTGTACAGGTGCTTTCATCTGCATGTACATCTGCACACCAGAAGGGGGCACTGGAATTCATGAGACTGCAGTTATAGATGGTTGTGAGCGCTGAGAATTGAACTCAGGACCTATGGAAGATCGACCAAGTGCTCTTAACCCTGAGCCATCTCTCCAGCCTCTGGAGACTCATTCGCAATTGCTGTCCTGCACATCGGGATCTCTGAGCATCTTTTCTTTCTTTTTTAAAAAGGTGTATATAGGCTGGAGAGATGGCTCAGTGGTTAAGAGCACTGACTGTTCTTCCAGAGGACCTGGGTTTGATTCCCAGCACCCACATGGCAGCTCACAACTGTCTTTAAGTCCAAGCTCTGCCAGTTTCACATAGACATACAAGCAGGCAAACAGCAATGCAAATAAAATAAAAATAAATAAATAAAGGTGTGTATGTATGTGCCTTCTCTGGTTTGTGTGCACACGTGTGTGCAGGTACCTATGGAGGGCGCCAGATTCCCTGGAACTGGAGTTACAGTTTCCAGTTGCCTGATGTGGATCCTGGAAACCAAACTCAGGCCCTCCAGAAGAGCAGCAGAACGTGCTCCTAACTGCTGAGCCATCTCTCCCGCCCCATGGACCCTGAGCACTTCTTCCGTTTTGTGCGTTTGTGTACCATGCTTTCCAGGAATACCTTAGAAATAGTCCCCATCAAAGGAAGAGCTGGCTTCCTGCCCGTGTCAAACATCCAAACATGCAGGACCTCGACACAGACATTTAAGCCCTTCACTCGACTCTGTAGCAGCAGGTCTGTGGCTTGGCCATTTGCTGAAGAACTGTCAGCGGTGTGATCCACCGAGCCCCACCTCCCACTAGGCAGGGCACTGATGCCCCACTCAGAGCTGAAGCAATCTCAGAGGGCTGAGGCGGTTCAGTTGGTAGAGCGCGTGTGTCGCGTTCACAGGTCTGGGTTCCATCTCGGACACTGGAAAACCAACTGTGGTCGTTTCACCCATAAACCCAACACTCTGGAAGTAAAGGTAGGAGGCTCAGGGTTCAAGGTCATCCTCAGCCACAGAGCAAATTTGAGGCCAGCCTGACTCATAAAGAAGAGAAAAAAAAATCCAGATAGTCTCATGAGGGAGGTATTTTTGATGTTAGAAGGAGGAAATTGAGGTCAAGTGAGGAAGCATACCCACAGTGTTCAAGCAAGGAAGTGGCTAGGTTACTTTTTTTAAAAAACATTTATTTATTGTATGTGTCCCTTTATGTGTGTGGGCACACATGCCATAGCAAGTAAGTGGAGGTCAGAGGGCACCACACAGAAGTTGGCTTTCTCGTGGTGTGTGGTTCTGGGAACCAAATTCAGGCCATTAGGCTTGGTGGCAAGGACCTTCATTTGCCAAACCATCTCATCAGCCCCATTTTTTGTTTTGTTCGTTTTTGAGAAAGAGAATATTTCCTATTGCCAGGAAGGCCTCTATGTTGCTCACTCTCGTCTTGAACTTCTGGGTTCAGAAATCCTCCTGTCTCAGGTACACCATACTGTGCCAGTGAGGGAGGTTTTGAGCCTAAGTCCGTCTTGCCCCAAAACTCAAAGGTGTCCTATATTTGATCCGTATTCAAAGGCTAAATTTCAACTCATAATGACTCATAAAAGCCTACAGTTAAAAGGGCCTTAAAGGCCTCGACCCAACCCTTGCCTCCACAGGAAGCCCCTTCAGATAGAAAACCAGGCCTCGATTAAATATCATCAGTAGTGGAGACTCCACCACACCACAGGGTAGTCCCCACACCCATGGAAAGTTCCTCCGCTCAGAGCTGAGATTTTCTGAGTAAATATTTTCTTCTTGAAATGGAGAGAGGGGTTCCCCACTAGCTCTGGGGGACTCAGGGAAAAATGACAAAGGAGAGAAACCTCACTGGGTGTTGCACCTTCAGTGACGGTAGCAGCCACAAGCCACAGGCAGAGGGGTGGCACTAAGACTGTGAAGGGAAAAGGGGGGTATGAGGGCTCGGGTCCAGAACCCCAGAGCCCCAGGACCCCTGCAGTGCCCCCTTTCCTGTCCCCTCCTGCCCAGTCCATCAAAGAAGGGACAATGGGCAGACACAACCCAGACACCGAGTCAATTGGATCTGTGACATCCTCAAATGCCAAATGAAAGTATAGGGTAGTTTTCTTATTCCTGTGTGTGTGTGTGTGTGTGTGTGTGTGTGTGTGCACGCACACGTACATACACTCAAGCCAGAGAACAACTTTCAGCAGCATCTTCAGAAATGCTGTTCACTTTGAGACAGGCAAGTCCCATGGCCCAGAACTCATTAGACTAGCTGGCCCCAAGAGCCAGAACCTCCTCTCTCTGCCTCCTGAGCCCCAAAATTTTCATGTGAATTCCGGGATTTGAACTGGGTTTGCAAAAGGGAGCTTTACCAAGCCAACCCCTGCCCTGACACAGTTGTGAGCACGGAAGAATAAGGAAGCTGCCGGGAGGACGAGGAGTCTGGAGCAGTGGTTGCCGAGGCAGCGTCAGCTGTTCAGTTTGGTTGAGATTTGTGTATTTATTTTGAGTCTCAAGGTGCTAGGCTGGCCTCCAACTTTCTAGGTAGTCAAGGATGTTCTCAAACTTCTGATCCTTCCCAAGTGCTGGGGTACAGTGCCACCGCATGAACTCTGGCCTTGCTGTATAAATCTTTGGTAGTGGGGAGGGGTTGACTGAAGGCCGCACACATGCTAAGAAACTCTACCATTTCAAGTACGAGCAGTCTTGGTTTACACCCCAACTTTTGGCCACTGGCCAGCAGATCTTGGGTAGTCCTTTGACATCTCTGCCTTGATTTCCCCATCCTTCTTTTTTGTTCTTTTGGTTTTTCAAGACAGGGTTTCTTTGTGTAACAGCCCTAGCTGTCATGGAACTCACTTTGTAGACCAGGCTGGCCTCGAACTCACAGAGATCTGCTTGCCTCTTTGGTAGGATTAAAGGCCTGTGCCACCACCACCCAGCTGTGCCTTTTTTTTTTTTTTTTAAAGTAGGTGACCCAAGATCACTCAGGCTAACTAACACGTGTTCACTGCCACCCTCCTTCCTCACATACTCCGACCTCCTAACTCAGGCTCCTTCCTCATCCCAAACTAGAAGAGCAAAACCACATCCAAGGCGTGGAGAGAAGCCAGCTTCTCTGAAGGACCCGAACCCCGGGGAGCAGAGGGAACCTTCCCCGAGGCCTTCACTCTTTCCCTTCCTACCCAGAACTGAGCTATAACTCATGTGTGTGACTCAATCCGAGACTGCTTTTTGTAAGTCATTTCCTCTGTCTCTTCTGAGGCTCCACACCTGCCCCAAAGGCTGTAGGCTTGAGAAATCAAGAGGCAGATGACACATTCTGACCTGGGCATGAAGCTTGCCTCTGGGACAGGTCAGGGTCACTCATCCATGGCAAAAATCCTTTTCCCTGGGGCTGAATTTAGCTGGCCCCAGTTCCTCCTACTAGTGGTCAGGGACTTCAGGGGGCGTCCAGCTAGAAACGTTGAGGACTGAGTGGGGGGTTCATAAGGGCACAAATAAGGCTGAGTCTCACTCGGCCATCATTAGCTGAATATTCTTAAACAGTCACCCGGCCTGTAAGTCTCAGTTCTTACCTCTAGTGCAAAGCCTCTTCAGAGAGAATGGGGGCTTCAGAAAGAATATAGACAGACCTGGTGGCTCAGGACTGTAGTCCAAGCTACCTGGAAGGCTGAGACGGGAAGACTCAAGTTCCAAGTTATCTTGACCAACTTAGTTGACTGTCTCAAGCTAAAAAGTAAAAATGGGACTGGGGACACTGCTCAGCAGTAGAGCCCTTACTGGCCTAGCACATGCCAGGACGTAGGTTCAATCCCCGGGACTGGAAAACAAATGAATGAGAGTTAAGGCTCTGGGCATGTGACCATGGGCAGAAGAAATGGGGACACGGAAGCCTCATGGCTTATTCTCAGTTACGAATGCCCAGTCTTAGCTTGGCTTGTGTCTTGCCAGCTTTTCTTAAATTATCCCGACTACCTTTTGCCCCTGGGCTTTTATCTTTCTCAAATTCTGTGTATCTTACTTTCCTTCTTGCTCCATGGCCGGCTGTGCAGCTGGGTAACCGGCCCCCGATTCCTCCTCTCCTGTTCCCTTGCTCTTCTTTCTCCTGGGTTCTCCTCCTATTTGTCCTCTCTGCCTGCCAGCCCCGCCTACCCTTGCTTCTGCCTCGCTATTGGCCGTTCATCTCTTTATTAGGGCCATCAGGTGTTTTAGACAGGCACAGTAACAGCGTCACAGAGTTAAACAAATGCAGCGTAGACAAAAGTCACACACCTGAAAATAGTATTCCCCAACAGCTGGGTGTGAAATTGGTGCCATAATCCTAGTCTTTGGGAGGTAGCGGCAGGGGGATCAGGAGTTCAAGGCTGTCCTTGGCTACATAGCTAGTTTGAGATCGGTCCACACTAAATGAGATCCTGGCTATCAAACAACAGGTTGTTGTTGAACAATAACAACAAATAAGCAAACGGAAAAAAACGAACGTCTGCCGAGAGTGGTGGCCCAGGCCTTGATCCCCAGAACTCAAGAGGCAGAGGCAGGAGGAGTGAGTCTGAGGTCAGCCAAACTATAGTTTGCTTGTGGACTATGCTTGTGTTGAACTCACAGAGATCCACCTATCTTTGCTTCTCAAGTGCAGGATTAAAGATGTGTCATATGATGCTTGGTGAGACAGGGGTTTGAAGTACACTAGGTAGACCAAGCCAACCTTGAGCCTGCTATGCACGCCTGCCTAGCCTCAAACTCACCATTCTCCTGCCTCGGTCTTTTGAGTGCTGGAATCATGGACATGTCTCACAACATCCAGGTAAAACCAGAGTTCTGAAGGAAGCCTGCTTCTGGGGCTGGAACTGAAAATCTGACCAAAAAGCCTTTCTGTTGCTGGGTCTCAAAGAGAAGTTCTACCGGGAATATGGGCTATGCTGCCAGGTCACCTCCAGGGGGCGCTGGTGAGCTGCCCACCAGTCAATAGCACCCAGTTCTTCCCACCTCCCTTGGACAAAGGATTCTCTTCATAAACTCTCACTGAGGCTGACAGACCCAGGAAGAAATTTCACGTCCATGTTTATACTGACTATGTTGAGTTTTAATTTAAATACAATAAAGTGCACAGGGCTTTACAATTGGATGGTATTTAGCAAACTTAATGCCTATGAAAGTCACACCAGTCTCAGATACAGAGCAGAGCGGAGGCGGAGCTTCTGCTGTGCAGTGATGGCTGGGATTAAAGGCGTGCACCCAGCTAAAGCGAGCTCCTTTAAATAAAGGAATGGGAAAAGTTGCACTGAAATGTGTTTTGCGAGTTTCTCTCTCTTCTTTTTTAATCTGGTAGCAAGGTGAACCGTGTCTAGACTTAGTATTAGCTCTAGGAGAGTGAGGCCTGGGACCTGAATTTTTTTTTATTTTATGTGCATTGGTGTGAAGGTGTCAGATTCCCTGGAACTGGAGTTACAAATAGTTGTAAGTTGCCTTGCGGGTGCCGGGAATTGAACCTGGGTCCTCTGGAAGGGCAGCCAGTGCTCTTAACTGCTGAGCCACCTCTCCAGCCGCGGTGACCTGGATTTTATACAGAGGACTGAGGAGGCGGCTGAAGCCTTGGTTGATGCTGTTAGACAGGCAAAGCTACTAGTTGTCAAACAGCATCAGAGTTCTGAGGAGGACAAAGGTTACCTGAGTTAGTGACTGAAAATGACAGAGACTTACCTTCTCGCTACCTAGACAGCTACACCAGGGTCCTCCACGGTCACTGAGGTCAGAGGTCTCAGGGTAGCATCAGCCTTTGGCGGCGGTTCCTCTGTACCGTTGGGGCATCGATCTTCAGCATGCAGGCCTACACCTGCCAGGCCCCAGAAGATCCAGCAGACTTTCTGTGGATGACTGACTTTGGGGAGGACCAACCTACTTTTTTGTAAGTAACGCAAGGCAGTCGATTCACCAGTGTCCTGTTTTGCCCATGGTCTAAAGAGGGTCTTGGCAGTAGTTGAGGTGAAAGGCAGTTTTTGCTTGGTGACTGGGGTTGCTACTTTTGAAGCAAGTTCTTGGTGGAAGTTCTTTTATTCCCAACCATCTTCTTTGGAGGAAATAGGTTTGCTGCCAGGAAATGGTAATCTCACTACTACGAAAAGCTTTTTTTTTGTTTTGTTTTGTTTTTTGTTGTTGTTTGGTTGCTTGTTTTTTTTTTGGGGGGGGTGTTTCGAGACAGGGTTTTTTTCTGTAGCTTTGGAGCCTGTCCTGGAACTAGCTCTTGTAAACCAGGTTGGTCTTAAACTCACAGAGATCCACCTGCCTCTGCCTCCTGAGTGCTGGGATCAAAGGCATGCACCACCACTGCCCAGCTGATGAAAAGCCTTTTAATTAAACATTTTAAATGCAATATTCTCCCGATATGTGAGCATTTGAGAACTGTCTGTCCATTAGGTATAGCTGAGTAGACAAACTTTGTTTCTAGTTACTGTTTAAAAGCTTAACTCTGAAAACATATATAGGGGACTAGGTAAAGCTTATTCTTGTAATCAATTATGTCAGTACTTAGTGTGAATACAGCTAAAGAACTTGATCATTTATAGAAATGAATATTTACATAAGAAAAGGAAAAGTTGGACAGTGGTGGCTCACGACTTTAATACCAGCACTCGGGAGGCAGAGATAGGTAGATCTCTGTGAGTTCGAGGCCAGCCTGATCTACAGAGAGTTCCAGGAGAGCCAGGAACACAGAGAAACCCTCTCTTGAAAAACAAAACAAAACAAATAAGCAAACAAAAGTGACTATTTACTTGTATTTCTTAACAGTCTACAGTATGTTAGCAGTCTACAGTATGTATGTTAGCAGTCTACAGTATGTTAGCAGTCTACAGTATGTATGTTAGCAGTCTACAGTATGTATGTTAGCAGTCTACAGTATGTTAGCAGTCTACAGTATGTATGTTAGCAGTCTACAGTATGTATGTTAGCAGTCTACAGTATGTATGTTAGCAGTCTACAGTATGTATGTTAGCAGTCTACAGTATGTATGTTAGCAGTCTACAGTATGTATGTTAGCAGTCTACAGTATGTATGTTAGCAGTCTACAGTATGTATGTTAGCAGTCTACAGTATGTATGTTAGCAGTCTACAGTATGTATGTTAGCAGTCTACAGTATGTATGTTAGCAGTCTACAGTATGTATGTTAGCAGTCTACAGTATGTATGTTAGCAGTCTACAGTATGTTAGCAGCTTTCAAGACTAGAAGCTTGGTGTTGAACACTTGGCAAAGACATGAGTACTTAGGTGTAAATCTCTAAGTTAGCTTTTGATGATCTGAATATATCTTCATAACCTTAAGAATATATTTTAAAGCAAAGTTGAATCATATATACAGTATGTTGGAATAGATCTAACCAACTTTTATCATCATCCAAAAGTCCATACCAATCCAACATATTTGAAACTTGTTGCTTCCTTAGTCTAGAAGGAGATAAAATGGACAGAGAGCTCATTAGGAGTAAGAAATTTAGTTGTTGTTTTTTTTTTTTGAGTCAGAGTTTCTCTGTAGCTTTGGAGCCTGTCCTAGAACTAGCTCTTGTAGACCAGTCTGGCCTCGAACTCACAAAGATTTGCCTGCCTCTGCCTCCTGAGTGCTAGGATTAAAGGCGTGCGCCACCACCGCCCGGCTAGAAGTGTACTCTTTAACCTCAGTAAAAGATGGCTTCCAGCCACATGGTTGACTACATCATGATGAGGTCACCAGCCAAGATGGAGGAGAGCCACATGGTGGCAGACATAGGCACAGTTGAATCCAAGTTAATACATACAGAGTTAAATCTGAACCCAAGTTACACACGCATACACACAGAATTAAAGCTAGCTTACATTCACACATATATAGGGTCAAATCCAAATCCCATGCATATACGCACACACATATATATTAGACAGGAGTTGGGTAAATAAGAACGGAAGAACCAGCGTATGCTGAGTGAGACAAAACTGACTTCTCCATCTCTGACTCACTTTGTAGCAAACAGAGGGCGTTTAAGGAGAGAGAATAGACAGACAGAAGCAGGTCTTTGGAGCAAAGACAAAGACACAAAGTGGAGAATCTAACCTGCCAGTAAAGAGAAAGTAGATTTGTTGCAATGGGAGAGGACAGATCTATTGCAGGCAGAGTAGACAGATGGGCAGGGTCCCTGCATTAAGTGGGTGCCTTTGGCGGGCCCTGCTAAAGCATGCCACTAAACAAACACGCCACGTGCAACAGAGTCAGTGCAAGAGGTTTATCGGGAGGTGGGGAGCAAAAGAGTGGAGGAGAGTAGGGGCTTGGGAGAGGCAGGCAGATGTGAAGGAAGAGAAGCGAGAGAGAAGAGGCAGGAGAGAAAGAAGAGGCAAGAGGTGAGGCAAGGAGAATGAGCTCTGCCCGGCAGGCACTTTTAAAGGGTGCACACGCCGTGGAAAGGGACCGGTGACAGGTGATGATGATGATGTAACTGCTTTGGCAGAGATTGGACAGGGGAAAGGGCAGCGCAACAGGCTTCATAGCCAGCAGAAGTTGAGTAGAGCAGTAAGAAGGAACAGAGAGAGGGCTTACAGCAAAGAAAAGAGAAAGCATGAATGTAGGGAAAGGGGGCTCTCTTTTCATCTGTTGGATTGCTGGCAGTTTACAAAGGTTCCGTGAAATATCGGGACGTGGAGTGCTGGTAAGCAACCATGTGGACTGATATCTAAGGGGTACTGGGGCAAAGGTGGATACATTTAGAATTTTGCTCGAGTGAGATAGAGAAGATCCAAAGGCTGAACTCTAGCATCCCAGAAATTCAGCCAGGACCGGTGAGGTGGCACTGGCTGGCCTTGGGTCGTCCATCACACCAAGATCCAGGGGCTGTGGAGTGTTGAGTGGGCAAAAGCTGTACCCTACGTCATCACGTAGGAGGGGGGCTCTGAGCCCAAAAGACACATGGTTGCCCAGTACGGAGGTTTGTGGGCAGGGCCAGGATGTGAGAAACCGCGGTCAAAATGAATGGTCACTTGTGGTGGTGTAGTATGGAGGGGCCTAGCGAACCTTTATTTGGAAAAGTGAGTTCTATGGGAACAATGTTATAGTTTAAAAAAACGGCCAGGCCAGGTCGTGGCAGTGCACACCTTTAATCCCAGCACTTGGGAGGCAGAGACAGGCGAATCTCTGTGAGTTTGAGGCCAGCCTATTCTACAGAGCGAGTTTCAGGACAGGTTTCAAAGATACAAAAAAAAAAAAAAAATTCCTCGAAAAACAAAAAACAAAACCAAAACGGCCAGGAAGGCATCATGCATGGGGGGGGGGGGTTATAAAGACCTGCCTGCTTCTTAGAAGGACCTGCGGGGTGTGCATGTGTGTGTGTGTGTGTGTGTGTGCGCGCGGAATTTATCTCTTAATGGAAGTGCATAGTGCATGTGCATAGACTACATAGTGACCCAGCAACCATAGGACCCTGGACTGGCCAGGGTACTGCATGAGTGTATCCTGTAAGGTCGCCAGTGGGCAGGCTAGTGTAATGCCTTAATGCTAACATTACAGTCTACACAGTGATTGCATAAAAAAAAAAAAAAAGTAGTGGGGCGGTGGTGGTAAACGGCTTTAATCCCAGCACTAGGGAGGCAGAGACAAATGGATCTCTGTGAGTTCGAGGCCAACCTGGTCTACAAGAGCTAGTTCCAGGACAGACTCCAAAGCTGCAGAGAAACCCTGTCTCGAAAAACAAAAAAAGTACTAAAGTACAGTATGTTTTGTTTTGATTGAGGCTACCTTAGGCTACAGAGCAAAACTGTCTTGAAACACACACACCACACACACACTTATTTATGACACGCACATTTCTTTATCACACAAACATTTTTTATTACACACACATTTATTACACACACACACTCACAGTGTCAAATGTTTTGCAAAGTAGTTCTCCTACTTTCCTACCAGGAATACACGCCTTGCAGTTGTTCCCTCCCTGCACATGTAACCTTTGGCCCAGAACGACAGTGATCAAAACCCAACGCATTTGGAGGGGACAGCAGCACGTGAAATGTCAAAAGGTTGGACACCTGTGCTTTCGTTGTGACACCGGTTGTTTTAAATTTAGTCACGCTGGTGGGTGTGGAGTGGTTTCCCTTTGTGAGTTTAGTCTGCATTTCCTGATGACTAACGTTACTGAGCATTTTTCCCAGCCTCACTATTTCTATGTCTGCTCATGTGAACCTCTGGCGGACTCTTTCAACTGAGTCGTGTCTCTTCCAGAGTGCAGAGAACTCCGTGTGTGTAGGTATTGAATTCCAGACTTTTATGAATATGTTCTCCCAAACTGTGACTCATGGTTTTATTTGAAGAACGGAAGTTTTTGCTGAAGGAGAATTTTTTTATATATAACTTATTGTTATTTTATGATCACTGGTGTTTTGCCTGCATGTATGTCTGTGTGAGGGTTTCAGAAACCTTGGAACTGAAGATACATACAGATGTGAACTGTCATGTGGATGCTGGAAATTGAACCTGGGTCCTCTGGAAGGGCAGCCAGTGCTTGCTCTTAAATGATGAGCCATCTCTCCACGCTCACTAAAGAACAATTTACAAATTTAAAAATTTAGTTTTGCTGGACATGGTGGCACACACCTTTAATCCAAGCACTCGGGAGGCAGAGACAGGCAGATTTCTGAGTTTGAGGACAATCTAGTCTACATAGTAAGTTCCAGGACAGCCAGAGCTACACAGTAGAGAGACCCTGTCTCATACAACAAAAAACAGGTACTAGAGAAATGACTCAGAAGAAGATCAGGCTTCTTCTTCTCAGAAGAAGAAACTCAGAGATCTGGCCGCCTCTGCCTCCTGAGCACTGAGCCACACAGAGAAACTCTGTCTCAATGATTAAAAGAAAAAAAAAAAAAAGGCTGGAAAGATGGCTCAGAGGTTAAGAGCACTGCATGCTCTTCCAAAGGTCCTGAGTTCAATTCCCAGCAACCATATGGTAGCTCACAACCATCTGTAATGAGATCTGGTGCCCTCTTCTGGCCTGCAGACATACATGCAGACAGGACTGTATACATGATAAATAAATAAAATTTAGAAAAAGAAAGATAGGAAATACTAACAGGCACTGGGTCTCCCCACATAGTGTGACTGTCAAGGCCATGCACTGTCAGAAGCTCCACTAAGATGAGAAACTTAGATCATAAGTCCTGGGATGAGATCCTGCTCAGCCTCCTCCGAAACTTTCATCTGTTGTTACTGCTTTTTCTTATACTTTATGTGTGTGTGTGTGACATCATACATTTATTATTTATTGTGGTTCTTTTGGGGGGATTCATTTTTGTTTTCTTGGGATTAAGGGTGTGAACCACCATTGCCTGGGTGTGGTTCTTTTTTAAGACAAGGTCTCACCCTCTTGACTGGCCTTGAACTTTTGGCACCCCTCTCGCTCCTCTCGCCTCTGCCTTCTGAGTGTGCACAGATCTCTACTGAATGATCCACCACTTCACAGTGTTTGATTTTTCTTTCCTCTCGAGTTCAAGGCCAGCCCGAGCAACTTAGTGCAGCCCTGTCTCAGAAATTTCAAGTTCTAAGAGGACTTGGGGGCTGCGGTACAGTGGTAGCGCACTTGCTTAGCTTGTGTGATATCATAGGACCAATGCGAGGAAGGTAGAAAGCTCGGGGAACTGAGGGCTCTCCATCCCCGCTGTGGCGTAGGGCACTAGTTAGCCCTTTTAGGCTAGTTGACTGTTGTTTTTCGGTTCATTCTCTGCTGCCCTCCTTTCTCAGCAGTTATCCCCTAGTTTTGGGGTCTGGCTTCAGAGAGCTCACTGTGGTTTGAGCTTGCACCTCCCTGCTGACTCACAGCAAGACTTCTTAGGTTCTTTATCTGTATCTTTTTTGGAGAGAAATCCGTACAAACCTTTGCCAGTTTCTTTTCTTTTGGGTTTGTCTAAATGTTGAGCAGATTCTTTTTGTTTTGTTTTGTTTTGTTTTGTGGGTTTTTGTTGTTTTGTTTTTCGAGATAGCTGTGTTACAGCTCTGGCTGTCCTGGAACTCGCTTTGCAGACCAGGCTGGCTTCGAACTCACTGAGATCTGCCTGTCTCTGTCTCCCCAGTTCTGGGATTAAAGCCATGTGCCACCACCACCCGACCCATGTTTCATTTTTATGAGTATGTCTGTTCATATAACAAACCAGTAAACTCCTGAAAGAAAGAAAGAGAGGAGGGAAAGAAAAGGAGGAAGGGAGAGAGGCAGGCAGATGGGGGAAGGTTTTGATATCAAAATTCCTCTCTAGGCGGGCTTCACCTCTGTTTCCCCGCTGTTCTTCTTTTGAACAGCAGGTGGCAGGCGAATCCCACAACAGGGTCGCCAGTACTTGATTTTAATTGCAATGAGAAGAAAATTGCTTCTTTTCCCACACATATTTCTTTCCCCAGATAAACAGTGCGGTGAGCATCTGCCTGCTTATCAAGGAAGTGAGCCACATAAGGAGGTCGCTTCTCAGGCGAGAGACATGAGGGTCGCCAACCCCGAGCTTCAGGTTACAGCACTGCAGACAAGTTCCCCAGAAAGCAGCCAAGGTTGCTTAAAAGTCAATTGTTAAAATTCCACATGATCTAGATTCCCCCAGTTAATAATCATAAAAAGTTTATAACCAGAAATGACAGAGGCCCTTCTGTCGTAATTGTTAGTGTTTTCGAATCAGTGGAAGTTTTCAAAGCCAAACCCCTCCCAGCACACACTCCATCCCCCACACACACCCCCCACCCCCGCACTCCCTTCCCAGCCCTTCACAAAATTGCCAGGGTAATTGACTCTTCACGGGATGAGTTTGACTTCCCACCCTGATTTGGTAACAGACTTTTTTTTTTTTTTTTTGAGGTTCTTTGTTTGCAAATGCACAATAAAAATGGCTTTTGAGTGACTTCAGAGGACTCTCTTTTTCTGGTGCCAATAACAGATTCCAAAGCAGCTATTACCCGCGAAGTGGGGGACCAGGTCCCTTGAGACCGGTCAAGTATCGGCTTTCAAAGTGCTCGGAGCCTGAAATGTCTTGCATGGTGTATTTGCAGGTGCATAATTGGCCCGGAGCTCCCTGGGCATAAAGGCTGCCTTCCTGTGGTCGCAGTAGACAGATTGAGCCTCTTGCTAAAATTGAAGACTGCAATGTTGATAACAAATCTGATTCCAACTCTCCCGTGTCACTTCAGCCCAAAGGTGCCTTTGTCTCCCAAGAGAAAGAGAGTTGGAAGTGAGTGAATGGCCCTTCACCGGGGCCATGTGGAAAACATTGCCGAGGGACACTTTTGTCCTGAGAGTGGAGGTTTGGGGCTGGTATGTGTGAAGTGATTTCTCTTTGTTCACAGCCAACCTGTGATGCGGAGGTGACAGCAAAGTGCTTTAAAAGCGGCCTGCAGTGGGAACTCGGAGCACACAATGGCGCTATTTTTGTTAGGCATAGTTCTCCCACCTCGCCTGTTTATTGCAGGAACCAAAATAAGTCTGGTGTTGAAGGAAAATGGATATTATCTCTCCCCATAGTGTTCGAATGGTAGTATATAATCCTAGCCATATCCAGATAAGAACACTCCCAGCCTGGAGAAAGGGTTCTTGGGATAGAGTAGTTAGTATTCACGAGGGGGACAGGACGGGACACTGGAGGGTTCCAGACTGTCTTACCGAAACTTCTAAAACCTAAAGAGACACCTCGCCAGGTCTTCCGTTTACAGTTAATACTTTTGTGTATTAGTAATATTCCGAGCCTAACCTCCCACCTCCAGCATTTGATCACTGGAAGACACCCATGAAGTCCTGCTTCATCCTCGCAAGCCCTCCTCGCAGCTGACTCCTGAAGCAAAGGGTCTCGCCTGCATGCTCTCTTCCTAAATGGCTCAGCTTAGGAAAGCAGGGATCCGGGGAGCTCCTTCTAAGATTAAGTGTGTCCTTTTGTTCATTTGATTTTGTTTATTGAGACAGGATTTCTCTGTGTAGCCCTGACTATCCTGTAACTCCTCTGGAGACCAGGCTGGCCTCAAACTCACAAGATCCACCTGCCTCTGTCTCCCAAGTGTTACCTGGTTTATGTGTGTCTTTTACACATTAAGACCTTCAGTCTCAAAGGTTTGAGTGAAACTTCTTCCCTCAGGTAAACTGGAGGTGGGGGATGTGGGTGCCATGTTCAGATCCAAAAGGTGCCTCTCAACAGGAAAGATCTAATCAGCTAGCCCTCCCAGTGTCAGTTACCAGGCTTGAACATTTGCTTGTTTGTGTTCCAGGCAAGAGATGCTTCTAACTATGGGAGCAATCCCCATGGATACAAAGACTGAGCGGGGCCCTGATCAGGAGGAGGCTAAGGGGGTGGGTTTGCTCAATGGTTAAGAACACTTGTTGATTTTGCAAAGAACCAGAGTTCAATTCCCAGCACCCAGAAGGTGACTCACAACTGTCCCAGGAAATCTGACACCCTCTTCTGACCTCTATGGGCATCAGCAAGCTCATGGTACACATACATACATGCAGACAAAACACTCAATCCTGCTGGGCATGGAGGTACACACCTTTAACCCCAGTGTTGGGGAGGCAGAGGCAGGCAGATATCTGAATTCAAGGCCAGGCTGATCTACAGAGCCAGGACAAGTTACTCATACATATAAAATCAATAAATCTTTTTCTAAAAAAGCAGTATTTTTGCTGGGCATAGTGGCATAAACTTTTAACCCCAGCATTTGGAAGGCAGAGGCAGATGGATCTCTGTGAGTTCAAGGCCAGTGTGATTCACGTAGTGAGTTCCAGGACAGCCAGTACAATGCTATCTAGTCACACAGTGTGCCCCTGCCTTGAAAAAAATAAATTAAATAAATAAATAAATAAAAGTATTTGCTTTGAAAACAAAAAGGAGTCTGTGGGGGAAATGCACCCAACATCTTCAGTGTCCTTCAGGGATGCAGCTTCTCTGCATTTGAGCACCTAGCAACACTCTTCCTATCACCTTCCTAACTCAGGAGTTACACGGTCTTGTCTTTGAGAAACAGAATTTTTTAAAGATCTTTCTTTTTATTGACTTACTTTATGTGTGTGTTTCCCTGCATGAAAGTCTATACACCGTGTGTGTGCAGTACCTCCAGAGGCCACAAGAAGGGTCAGAGCCCCAGAAACTAGAACTGTAGATGTGAGTTACCTTGGGGTGTGAGGAATCCAACCTCTGACTATCTATCTCTCTAACCACAATAAATGAAAATTTAAAAGTAAATTCTTTTATTCAAATATTGTATCAAAAACTAATCTGTAAAGATTCAGAATTACCCGCCGGTGGTGGCATACACCTTTAATCCCAGCACTCGGGAAGCAGCGGCAGGTGGATCTCTGTGAGTTCGAGGCCAGCCTGGTCTACAAGAGCTAGTTCCAGGACAGGCTCCAAAGCTACAGAGAAACCCTGTCTCAAAAAAAAAAAAAAAAGAAAAGAAAATTCTCCTCAACTTGAGCGAGAGTCTGAAAGACAGTCAACGGGAAGAAGGTGCTCCTAACTCAACTGTCTAAAGAAGCAGGAATCCAAAATGTAGTGAATCCAGTCAGACAAAAGCCTAAGAACTTTGGCTGTGAACAGGGCATCTAACCAAAGACCTCACCTGATTGGTCAAACGGCCTCATTACACCTGGCTGCAGTGGTTAAAAAAAAAAAAAAAAAAAAGTTGTCTGTCTCCTGTAAGCCACTGAAAGGGCCTCCTGAGATTAACCAGTTAACTCAGGCCCTAAACAGCCTCCCAGTTGCTTAAGTCACCCCACAAGTACAGACAAGAGACCATAGGCTTAGCATAGGCTGCTGGCCTGAGCTAAGACACCACCTGTCTTTTGAGTGGGGGTCAAAACTGTCACTGTGGTGGTGGAGCAGGAATGCTCAGCTGGTGGTGATTACACATTTCAGACCCAAGGGAACTGGTGGTCTCCCTGCCTGATGTCCAAAGGTGGGCTGTAAGCAGAGACTGCTTTTGTTTCCCAGCCACCCAGACCCAAATAAACATACAAAAACTATATTAATTACAACACTCTTTGGCCTATTAGCTCAGGCTTATTATTAACTAACTCTTACATCTTAAATTAACCCATTTCTATTATTTTATATTTTACCACAAGGCTTGTGTTTGTTACCTCTTTCTCCTTTGGCAGCTACATGGTGTCTCTTTGACTCTGTCTACTCTCTCTACATATCTCTGTTCAGATTTCCTGCCTGGCTTTACTCTGTTAAACCATTGGCCCAAACAGTTTTATTCATCAACCAATAAAAGCGACCAATAAAAGATCCTAAGCCAGGCGGTGGTGGTACACACCTTTAATCTCAGCACTAGGGAGTTAGAGGCAGGTGGATATCTGTGAGTTTGAGGCCAGTCTGGTCTACAGAGTGAATTCCAGGACAGGTTCCAAAGCTACAGAGAAACCCTGTCTCAGAAAACTGAAAAAGAAAAAAAAATCCCAGATTAGTGGGTCTATTGCTGCATGGGGGTTGGGGAAGGGGGAGGCCAGGCCAGACTGGGGACATCACCCCACTGCCTTTATACAAGTTAACTCAAAGACAAAGAGACCCTGGCTAAGCTCGTGGAAACTAACAGAACAATTGCAAAGACGGACATGGTAAGATTTGTTGCCACAGGGAGGCAAAGCCCTGGGTCCAAAATTCAGTGACTTTCAAATGCACACACACACACACACACCAAGGGCAAGGAATATAGCTCAGTGGTAGAGTGTTTACCCAGCATGTTCAAGACCTGGTTTGATCCCCAGCACCCAAAAACAAAACAAAACAATAAAAGCAGTGTGAAAAACCCAGGCATGGTGATGCGTGCCTTTAATTCCAGCACTTAGGAGACAGAGGCAGGCGAATCTCTGAGTTCAAGGTCAGTCTGGTCTACAGAATAAATTCCAGGTCAGCTAGGACTACACAGAGAAACCCTGTCTTTAAAAACAAAACAACGCACACCCACAAGTGACCACCTCCACTGTAAGTTTATAGCTGCCCCTCTCTTTTCTCCTTACACAGGCCAAATGCTCCCTATTCCTCCCCCACTCCGCCAGCTGTCTGTCTCATTTGTGTCAATTAAGAATTCACTACTGCTTGATTTAATCGAATGAGTTTTCCCTGAATAGAACCTTAGCAGTAGATAGAGCAGCAACCATCTCTCACATGTACAAGAATAAAAATTATTACGACATGAGCGAGGCATCAAGGGTACCTTAGAAAATAGCAAGGGGTCTGCCAGCTTTGCCAGTGAGGGTGAGGATGAGATGGCAAGACCCAGCTCCCTGCAGATAGGAGGCCATGTATCAGGAGGCCGCTCAAGAGTTAGCAATACAGATGAAGCTCATTTGTGATTCTACAATGGGGTTTTGAGGTTTCAAAATCAAAGCATCAACTAGAACAAACTTCTTACTTTATGGAAGGGCTTTCCATTTCTCAGAAGTATAGCTTTGTCTTTCTGGTCAGTAAGCCCATTAATAAGTAGACCTATTTTTGTTTGTTTGTTTGTTTGTTTTGAGACAAGGTTTTTCTGTGTATCTTTGGAGCCTGTCCTGGTACTTGCTCTATAAACCACGCTGACCTAAAACTCATGGAGATTCACCTACTTTTGCATCCCAAGTACTGGGATTAAGCGCATGTGCCATCACCGCTCAGCCATTTTTATTTTCAAATAGTCTTCTGTAGCTCTAGCTGGCCTCAAACTCCCTGTGGAGCTGAGGATGATCTTGAATTCCTGGTCCTTCTGTCTTCTCTCCTGAGTGTTAAGATTACAGGTGTGAACCTGTATGTATAGTACTAAGGATAAAATCCTAGGTCTTGTGCACACTAGGCCAGCACCCTACCAACTGAGCTATGTTACACCCTGCTGTGGGAACTCCTTCTGTATATGCTTCTATTGGTTAATGAATAAAGCTGCTTTGGCTTACTACATGGTAGAACAGAGTAAGGTGGGAATTCCAAGCAGATAGAGGAGGAAAGAAGGCGGAGTTAGGGAAATGCCATGTAGCTGCTGAAGGAGACAGATGCCTGGGAGCTTTACCACTAAATCACAAGCCTCGTGGTGAAATATAAAATAATAGAAATGGGTTAATTTAAGATGTAAGAGTTAGCTAGAAATATTCATGAGCTAATTGGCCAAGCAGTGTTATAATTAATATGGCTTCTGTGTGATTATTTTGGGTCTGGGTGACTGGGAAACAAAGAAACAGCCTTCACCTATATACACCCCAGTGCCAGACACTACAGTATAGTAACCGTTCTCTTGCTCAGCACAGGTCATATGTCAGGCAGTGTAAAGGGAGCTAAAAACAGACCTTTCAGCCCAGCCTTGTCTACACAGTGAGTTCCAGGATAGCCAGGACTACACAGAGAAACCCTGTCTTGAAAAACCAAAAAACAAACCACAACAAAAAGCCAGACCTTTCTTCCATTCTTAAATTTGTTTGTTTGGATTTTTGTTTCCCTTCATGTAGTCCAGACTGGTCTCAAACTGACTATGTAGCCAAGGATGACCCTGATCTCTTCTGATCCTCCTGCCTCTTTATCCCTCCCTGGGGCTGGGATCACAAGCATATACCACACACCTGCCGTAAAAACAACACAACAACAATAACAACAACAAAAACGGCACTAGGTAAAAGCGTTTACCACACAAACCTAACTTAAGTTTGATCCCTCTAAGTCACATAAAGATGAGGAGAAAGAACTGATTCTACTGAGTTATTATCTAACCTCTTATGCCCACGAACATCACACATACACACACACACACACACACACAGAGAGAGAGAGAGAGAGAGAGAGAGATATGTAGATAGACAGATAGGAAGATAGATAGGAAGACAGATAGATAGACAGATAAGAAGATAGATAGAACAGTGTCCTAAAAGCAGAAAATAAAATTAAGTTCCTGTTTACAGGTATATTAGTTTTCTCAACACTAAAATAAAATGCTCAAATGAGCCAGGCCTTTCTTCCTTCCTTTTTTTTTTTTAATTTTCTAAAAAAATATTTATTTATTTATTTTGAAACAGAGTTTCTCTTCCTATTCCTAGCTGTCCTGAAACTCACTCTGTAGGCCAGGCTGGATTTAAATGCAGAGATCCCATTGCCTTTGCCTCCCTAGTACTAGGATTAAAGGTGTGTGTCCCTACTACCTGGTTGTGATGCCTACTTTTAATCCCAGAATTCAGGGGGCAGAGGCAGGCAGATCTCTGAGTCTGAGGCCAACCTGGCTTACATATAGAGTTCCAAGCAAACCATGGCTGAGAGGTAAGAGCCTGTCTAAAGAAGCAAATAAATAGCGGGGAAGGGTTTTTTTTTTTTGCTCATAGCCTGTAGGGTTCAATCCATCATGGCTAGGAAGTTATCCTGGAGTACAAGGCAGTTTGCAGATGCACAGGAGAGGGAGTAAGCCACACAGACCTGGGGGAGGATTACTCTAGAGAAAGGACAGTAGATGCTGGGGATCTGAGACAGGATCTGAGACCAGTGGATTGAGGAGTTGGGAGAATGAGAAGAGACAGGTGTGGGAGGCAGGTCAGGGAAGCAGGAGTGGAGGGCAGGCTTTGTGCGGCTCTGCAAAGCAAGGGAGAGTCTTTGCTCTTTATTCAGACAAAGAGTTTGTTTGTTTGTTTGTTTTTGTAGAGTGATGACATACATTTTAAACTATTAAGCTATGTTAATCTATGTTCTAAATTGTGTTAAATTATGTTTCTGGCTACTATGCAGGAAACAGAAGACAGCAATGTAAGGTTTTGTAAAAGCAAGGAGAACAGTTAGGGAAATCGCAGGGTGGGTCCAGGTGGCAGCAGTAGAGATGATAGAGTTTTTTAGACAGGCATGCCAATATTCATGGATGGACACGATGAAGAAAGAGATCATGGCTCGTGCCTGTGTACTCAGAGTGAGTGGCTAAGGCAGGAAGATTGCTGCAAGTTCAAGGCCAGCTTGGGCTACAGTGCAAGACCCTGTCTCAAAACAAAGAAATAAACAAAAATGAGAGACTGGAAAGATGACTCAGTAGTTAAGAGGACATGCAGGCAACCACTGAAACACATAAAATAAAAATAAATAAATCTTCTCAAAACAAGAGCAGTGGTATGGTTTGTACAATTATGAGGAACAGCTCAGCTTCTAGAAACCCATGCAACAGGTCAGGTGTCCTGTGCTTGGGCTATAACCCCAGTTCTGAAGTGGGCAGAGACAGGAGGGTCACGGGGTTTTCCTAGGCAGTCTAATGCAGCAATTTGTTACTCTCTAAAAAACAATCTGGCTAGGTGGTGGTGGCGCATGCCTTTAATTCTGGCATTCAAGATGTAGAGGCCAGTGGGTCTCTGTGAGTTCAAGGCTAGTCTGGTCAACAGAGCAAGTTCCAGGACAGACACCAAAGCTACACAGAGAAAACCTGTCTTGAAAAACAAAAAATTAATTAATAATAATCTGGGGAGCTAGAGGGTGGCTCATTGGTTAAGAGTACCAACTGCTCTTCTAGAGGACCCAGGTTCAATTCCCTGCAGCCACATGGCAGCTCACAACTGTCTGTAACTCCAAGATCTGACACTCTCACATACAGAGACATACATGCAGGCAAAACACCAATGCACATAAAATAAAAATAAAAAAATAATAATCTGGGAAGTTGGGCGGTGGTGGTACACGCCTTTAATCCCAACACTCAGAAGGCAAAGGCAGGCATAGAGCTCTGTGAGTTTGAGGCCAGCCTGGACTACATAGTGAATTACAGGACAGCAGGACTGTTTTACAGAGGAAAAAAAAAAAAAACAATCAAAAAGGAAGGAAGGAAGTTTAAGTCCAATCTTGGCTACACAAGAAGACCCTATCTTTAAAAAAAAGTTCAGAGAAGAGATGAGGGCAAAACCGGGGGGGGGGGGGGGGAAGAGGGAGAAACCAAAGTGGGAGAAAGAACCAGATAATCAACTTTTAGAGAAATTTGAGCAATAAGTGACAAGGGTCTTGCTTGACTGGAGTGATTTTGGAAGTAGAGAGAAAGAATCAAATTCAAGAAATATAAGCATCCTTTCTATCTCTCTCGGTTGCTTGAATTCGGGTACTGATAAATGTTGGTGCTTAGCGAGCTCTGTGCTGTTCTTTCTCAGTCTCCGAATTCCTTGTCCAGGAGCCCAGTGGTAGAAGCAGATAGTGTTTCGGCCGCTATTGAAGCTTCCAGTCTTCAGGACCTGTGCCTTGGAACCTGTGCCAGCTGCCTGCCCTTTGGTTTTAAGTTTAACTTCACAAGCAACCTTTCCAATGGCGCTGTGGCTTTTTCTCCCTTTTATATGACAGATGTGGTTTCACAGGGCATCGAGAGGTTGCTTAGATTTGGAGTGAATGCTGGGGGTAGCTATTCTAATTTGGAAACTGAAACGGCAACTCTGGTAGAAGAAATACACTGTTCGGAGTCAAAAGACCTGAGTTTTAACACTTGGCTCTGCCACATTTTAGCTGTGTGACTTAAGGCTAGACTTAATCTCTCTGGGAATTAGCATCCCCGTGAGTACTGAGCACCCCCTGTGAGTACTGAACAGCTCTTGCGAGTACCAAGCACCTCCTGTGAGTACCGAGCACCCCTTGTGAGTACTGAGCAACCCCTGTGAGTACTGAGCACCCCTTGTGAGTACTGAGCAACCCCTGTGAGTACTGAGCACCCCTTGTGAGTACGGAGCACCCCTTGTGAGTACGGAGCACCCCTTGCAAGTACCAAGCACCTCCTGTGAGTACCAAACACCTCCTGTGAGTACTGAGCATGAGCCAGTCAGTAGTCTGCATGGCACAATGCAATGCAGGGCTGACATCAAACCAGAGAAAATTTTTTTTGTTTTTCTTTTTCTAAAATTTATTTATTTATTATGTATACAGTGTTCTGTCTGCTGTATGTCTGTAGGCCAGAAGAGGGCACCAGATCTCATTACAGAGGGTTGTGAGCCAACATGTGGTTGCTGGGAATTGAACTCAGGACCTCCGGAAGAGCAACCAGTGCTCTTAACCTCTGAGCCGTTTCTCCAGCCCTCTCCAGCCCTTTTTTTTTTTGGTTTTTCAAGACAGGATTTCTCTGTGTATCTCTAACTGTACTAAAACTCACTCTGTAGACCAGGCTGGCCTCCAACTCACAGAGATTGGCCTGTTAGAGAAAATTTTTTTAAAGTTTTCTAATTTTTATATGAGTTAATTAAAGTTTTAAGAGATAGTTAGTAATTAGCCTAAGCTATTGTTCGAGCATTTATAATTAATAAAACAAACAAATAAATAAAACATTTCTAATTTTCAAAAACAAGTCCCGTGTCAGGCAGTGATGGCACACATCTCTAATCCTAGTACTCAGAAGGCAGAAGCAGGCAGATCTCTGTGAGTTCGAGGCCAGCCTGGTCTACAGAGTTGTAGGACAGCCAAGGCTAAACAGAAAAACCCTGTCTTGAAAATAAAGAAGAGAAAGAAAGAAAGAAAAGAAAACAAGAAAAGACAAAATGAAAAGCCTCAGAGATAAGCTCTAACTCACTTGATAGAGTACTTGCCTGTGTGTCCGTAGCCCTAGATTCTAGCTCTTGCCAGGAGAACATAGAAATGCCCTGTCTCAAGAAACCCACATATGTGGGCACTGAAGAGATGGCTCAGATGTTAAGTGCACTGGCTGCTCTACAGATTAGGAAAAGATCTTCTTCACCAACCCCACATCATACAGAGGAATGATCTCCAAAATATACAAAGAACTCAAGAAACTTGACATCAAAAGAAAAACAATAATCCAATAAAAAATGGGGTACAGACCTAAACAAAGAATTCTCAACAGACAAACCTCAAAAAGTTAAAAGACACTTACAGAAATGCTCAGCATCCTTAGCCATCAGAGAAATGCAAATGAAAACAACTCTGAGATGCTATCTTTTTTTTGGGGGGGGGACCTTGAAGACAGAGTTTCTATGTAGCTTTGAAGCCTGTCCTAGAGCTAGCTCTTGTAGACCAGGCTGACCTTGAACTCACAGAGATCTGCCTGCCCCTGCCTCCCTAGTGCTGGGATTAAAGCACCACCACCACCCGGCTTGAGATTTCATTTTACACCAGTCAGAATGACCAAGATCAAAAATATTGATGACAGCTTATGGTGGAAAGGATATGGGGTAAGGGGAACACTCCTGCATTGTTGGTGGGAGTACAAACCTGTACAGTCGCTTTGAAAATCAGTATGGCAATTTCTCAGAAAATTAGGAAACAATCTATCTCAAGACCCAGCAAGGGGCTGGAGAAATGGCTCAGAGGTTAAGAGCATTGCCTGCTCTTCCAAAAGTCCTGAGTTCAATTCCTAGCAACCACATGGTGGTTCACAACCATCTGTAATAAGATCTGATGCCTTCTTCTGGACTTCAGGCATACATGCAGATAGAATATTGTATACATAATAAATAAATATTTTTAAAAAAAGACCCAGTAATACTGCTGTTGGATATATACCCAAAGGATGCTCAGTCATACCACAAGGACACATGTTCAACTATGTTCACAGCAGCATTATTTGTAATAGCTAGACCCTGGAAAGAACCTAGATGCCTCTCAACTGAAGAATGGATAAAGAAGATGTGGCACATTTACACAATGGAGTACTAGGGTAGGCTCACTGACCAGTAAAGTCTTGGTATCTACCTGTCAGCCTTCCCAGTGCTGGGGTGATCAGTGTGCACCAACCTGCCTGTTTTTTTACATGTGGGCTCGGGGCTTGAACTCAGGTCCTCATCTTTGTGCAGCAGGCACTCTGTGAATTGAGCCATCTCCTCAGTCCCGAGCATGTTTGTTGTTTTGATATTGGGGCTCTCCATAGCTCAGGTTGACCTTGAATCTTCCAGTCTTATTCATAGAGAGGTAAGATTTCAGCTGTCACACCTGGCCCTGATATTAATTTTTTCCGTGCTAATGATGTTAACCTCCATGTTAATACTATTTGGATCTGGAATGTAAAATTTACTCCTATGTTCTCTAATGTCAGGGAGTGCACCTACAGACTCACACAAGCTGAGGAGGCGCTCCACCACACCAGTCCCTAAATTTTACTTCCTTTTCTCTCAGTGTTGCTCTCTTTGTGTTACTCAGGTTGGTCTGGAACTGGCAATCCTCCTGCCTCTACCTTTACCTCTGAGTGCTTGCTTTACAGGTATGGCAAAATTTTCTCTTTCTTTTTTTTTTTTTTTTTTTTGTTTTTGAAGACAGGGTTTCTCTGTAGCTTTGGAGCCTGTCCTGAAATTAGCTCTGGCCTCGAACTCACAGAGATTCACCTGCCTCTGCCTCCCAAGTGCTGGGATTAAAGTGGGATTAGAGACATGCACCACCAGGCTCAACTTTTTTTTTTTCTTCTGTGCTTTTGGAGACCTGGCCTCATGTATGGAAGGCTGGCCTCAAGCTAGTGCTGATGCACCTGTGTCCACTGCCCACGTGCTGGGATAACAGGTCTGTACCACCATGTCTGGTTTTCGGCCATGCTAGGGTTCAAACCCAGGGCTTCATGCATGGAAGGCAAGTGTGCTATCAACAAGTGACAACTTCTTACTCTGTGTAACAAAAAACTTAACATGTAGACTGGCTGGCCTCAAATTCAGAATTCAGTGATTCTCCTGCTTCTGTCTCTCTCAGGCTGGGACTGCAGGGTGAGACACCAAGCTGGGCAAACATTCCCTTTTGATATGAACATTTCAGCAGAGGCTTAAAGGCTTTCTCGCTGTAATGAGTAACTGTCCGTGGGAACGTCGAGAGATGGCTCTATTTACAAATAGATTTAATGCAGACTTAGGCACTGGTTTACATATCCTAGATCACCACCCAGGATTTGAGAGGCACTAAAGCAGTTATCTGGAATTCTCTTATCCCAGATAAGTGCAGAGTTCAACTTGCCTGCTTCCTCGCCTCCTTCAGAAACTTACCCCTGCCACTTATGCAGTGAGGTCTTCTCTGCCTAGTCAGATTTTTCCTTGACTTTTTTCTTGGAGGGAGGGAAAGACAGGGTCCTTAGGTGCAGTCCTGGCTGTCCTGGAATTCACTTTGTAGACCAGACTGTCCTTGAACTCACCTGCCTCTGCCTCCCAAATGCTGGGATTAAAAGCGTGCTCAAAAACTGCCTGGCAACATTTTAAATTATTTATTCTTATTGATTGTGCACTGATGTTTTGCCTGCATGTATGTCTGTGTAGGAGGGTGTCAGATCCTGGAGTTATAGACAATTGTGAGCTGCCATGATGTGGGTGCTGGGAATTGGATCCTGGTCCTCTGGAAGAACAGTGCTCTGAACTGATAAGCCATCTCACCAGCCTTTTACTTCTTTTCTTTTTTTTTCTTTTTGGTTTTCGAGACAGAATTTCTCTGTATAACAGTCCTGACTGTCCTGGAACTTGTTTTGAAGACTAGGCTGGCATCAAACTCACTAAGATCCACCTGCCTCTGCCTCCCAAGAGCTGGGATTAAAGACATGTGCCATCACTGCCTGGCTTTTTTTTTTTTTTTTTAAGACAGGGTTTCTCTGTGTAGTCCTGGCTGTCCTGGAACTGGATCTGTAGACCAGACTGGCTCTGAATTCAGGTATCTGCTTGCCTCTGCCTCCCAAGTGCTGAGAATAAAGACATGTGCCATCATGCTTGGCCTCACTCAGTTATTTTTTTAAATTAATTTTTACTTTATGTACATTGGTGTTCTGCCTGAATGTGTGTCTGCGTGAGGATGTCTGATCCCCTGGAACTGGAAGCACAGTTATAAACTGCCATGTGGGTGCTGGAAACTGAACTCAGGTCGTCTGGGAGAGCAGCCAGTACCTCAACCTCTGAGCTATCTCTCCAGCCCCTGCCTTTAAAAAGCTTTATTTTCATTTATGTATATGTGTGGGTGTGGGTCTGTGTATGACACCTGGTTGTGCCCATGGAGGCCAGATTCCTCAGAGCTGGAGTTATAGACAGTTGTGAGCCACTCAGTGTGGGTTCTGGGAATTGAATTGGGTTTCTATGAAGGAGCAGCAAATGATTTTTCTTTTTTTTTTTAAACCTCTGAGCCCTTTCACCTTTCTAACCCCTTCTATCTGCTCCTTTCTGTTTTTTTGTTTGTTTGTTTGCTTTTTCAAGTTTCTCTGTGTAACAGCCCCCGCTGTCCTGGAACTCAAAGTAGACCAGGGGCTGACCTCAAACTGACAGAGATCCACCTGTCTTTGCCCTGAGTGCTCGGACTAAAGGCCTGCACCAACACCTAACCCATCTGCTCCTTTTTAAGGCAGGGACTTGTGTAGCCCAGGCTAGCCTGGGGTTATGTAGCACAGGGGCTTTAAACTCCCTGCTGTCTTAGCCTCTCAAATAAAAACAAACAACTGAGCCCAGCGGTGGTGGTGCACACCTTTAATCCCAGCACTTGGGAGAGGCAGGCGGATCTCTGTGAGTTTGAGGACAGCCTGGTCTACAAGAGCTAGTTCCAGGACAGGCTCCAAAGCCACAGAGAAACCCTGTCTCAAAAAACAAAAAAACAAACAAACAAACAAACAAAAAACAACTGGAAGTGACCCTTCTTCCAGTTTGAGCAAGCAGGGACTTCACCGAGGACACAGAGCATGGGAAGTTGCAGAACACTGTCCAGGTGCCATCTGAGGGCAAATCCTTGGCTCTGGGCAGCTTGCCCGTCGAGTGAGGTTGGAGTATGAAGATAACCCTCATGTCTGGTGGACCTTCTGAGGCACAAATGCCCAGGAGGGGATCAGGACTGAGTCCATCACTTACTGCTTGAGCTGGACTCAGGGTCTGAGTGAAGGGTCATTTTGCTAATTCTGTAGATGTGTCTAGGACACAATCAGACCAACTCTTTCACATGCTGGACTTCTCTGCCTTCTAAACATCACTCCTAAGCTGGTGCAGGAGCATAGGGAATTATTCCATTTCAACCAACTACAGTTCTACCCACTTGATCTGTGCCCACATACCAAACGTGTACTACTAGGGGCAGGCTTGGTTGTGGAATGCTTCGGTGAAGTACAAACAAGTCCTTCCTCTCCTGGACTAACCCAAAGGCAGTGCCTCCCCCCCACCCTGCTTTGAGATAGGGTCTCTCTACATAGTTCTGTCCTGGACTCTACCTCCTGAGTGCAGGGATTAGTGTGCACCACTATGCCCTGCTTCAGTATTTCATTTTTTTGCCAAGCACACGTGGCCACTGAACTCTACTCTCACCAGATGTGATATGAATACATTTCCTTATATAGTTGAGTACAGATGTTTATTTTTTTAATGATTTATTGTGTAAACAGTGTTCTGCCTCATGTATGCCTGCAAGTCAGAAGAGGGCACCAGATCTCATTATGGATGGTTGTGAGCCACCATGTGGTTGATGGGAATTGAACTCAGAACCTCTGGAAGAACAGGCAGAGTTTTCAACCACTGAGCCAGCCATCTCTCCAGCCCCAGTGCAGTTGTTTATACTGAAGTTGAGTGTTTCCTGTGCCAAGAGGTATGTGCAATGATTCCCTAGCTCTGATGAGAAGACTGGCTAGTTTTGGCCAGATGGTGGTGGCACACACCTTTAATCCCAGCACTTGGGAGGCAGAGGCAGGCGGACATCTGTGAGTTCAAGGACAGCCTAGTCTACAAGAGCTAGTTCCAGGACAGCTACACAGGAAAACCCTGTCTCGAAAAAGCAGGGAAAAAAGAAAAAAAAAAAGAAAAAGAAGACGATGATTGGTCATTCTTACGGCATATATAAAAAAAATACAGATTTCTGGGCCACATCTTACAAAATGGAATCTTAGGGAGGTACTATCTGCTGGCCTGTGGTATTGGCTTTTGAAGCTGGGTCTCCCTACATAAACAAGTGTGGAACTCACCCCTCCCCCGCCACCTCCTTAGAACTAATCTGTTTAACAAGCACCCAGTGGTTGTCATGATGGACACAGGGACCTTTGTGAGTGGTCAGTCAGTGCATGCACTCTAACCTGAACACAGGCACTTTACAGTCTATTTGGAAAGGCAGAACTAAGATGTGAAATAACTAAATGGGGGCTAAAGAGCTGCCTAAGCAGTTAAGTGCACGTTCTGTTCTCACAGAACCCCTGTCTTTGAAGTTCCCAGCACCCAATTCACAACTGCCTTTAACTCCAGCTCCAGGGGATCCAATGCCTTTTTCTGGCTTCCATGAGCAATTGGACTCATGTGCATATACTCCCTCACAGACACACACACAGACACACACACATGAATAAAAATAAATCCTTAGCCAGGAGTAGTGGTGCACATCTTTCAGCCCAGAGTTTGGAAGGCAGATGCAGGCGGATCTCTGTGAGTTCAAGGTCAGCCTGGTGTAAGTAGTGAGTTCTAGGACAACCAGAACTACAGAGTGAGAACCTGTCTCAAAAACAAACCAACAAGGAGGCTAGAGAGATGGCTCAGAGGTTAAAAGGGGTGACTGTTCTTTCAGAGGCCCTGAGTTCAGGTCCCAGCAACCACATGGTGGCTCACAACCATCTATGAGATCTGGTGCCCTCTTCTGACCTGCAGGTGTACATGCAGATAGAACACTGTATACATAATAAATAAAATGTTTTAAAAAAAAAAAACCAACAAAAAAATTAAGAAACTATGAGGGCTGGAGAGATGACTCAATAGCTAAGAACACTGGCTGTTCTTCTAGAGGACCTGCAATACAATTCCCACCACCCACATGGTGGCTCACAACTGTCTGTAACTCCACCTCCAGGGTGGAGTTCACCCCCATGAACATGCTGTCTGACATACATACATGCACGGAGAACATCAATGCACATAAAACACAAAAAAAAATAAGTCATTTTAAAAAAGTTTAAGGCTAGGAATTGGTAGCATACACCTTTAATCCCAGCACTTGGGAGGCAGAGGCAGGTGGAGCTTTGTGAGTTAGAGAGAAATTGCCTGGTCTACAGAGCGAGTTTGGGGGGGGCAGTGCTAACAGAAAAACAAACAAACAAAAGTTTTTTTAAAAGAGAGAGAGAGAGAGACCAGGCTGATCTACAAGAGCCAGAGCCAGTTCCATGACAGGCCACAAAGCTACAGAGAAGCTACAGAGAAACTCTGTCTCAAAAAAAAAAAAAAAAAAAAGAAAAAGAAAAAGAAAAAGAAAGAAAACAAAAAAGTTACAAATGACTTTTATCCAAATGGTCAACAGTTTGGTACATCACTACCCATGTGAAAGCAGGAAGAGAGAATCAGTGCTGGGGAAGAGGTAGAAGTGAGACTCGGGGTTCAGAAAGCTGAGTGAAGGCACCAGGGGCACAGGGAGGAAAGTCACTAGGAAATGGAAAAGGATTTGGAGGCAGAGCCAGAGCAGTATGTTCTGAGAACAAGGAGTCTCGCCAAATTTGAATATGTACTCATGAGCAGCTCGAATTAGGGATTGGTGGAGCAAAGATACAGAAGATGTTAAGACATCAGGCAGAAGAGTTCAACCTGTCTGGGGTGGGAATGGAGGAAGCAGATGAGGCCACTAACAGCAAAGGATTCTCCAAGTGGCAGCAGGGACAGATTCTGCAGTGTATCTGAGAGTGAATCCTACCACTTCTTCTTGGCTGAGCCCTCCAGGAGGCAAAGGCCAGTGAGGGTCTGCGGAAGGCTGCCTATGTCTGCCGTCCCATAACACACCAATGCCACTTTCTCTGCCCCTCATCCCACTGAAGTTATCTGACTGACCACAGCATGGCCGTTCAGAGCCATGCTTGCCTCTATGCTAGTGACCCATCTGAGTTGTTTGAAACCTGACTTTTCTAAATCCTGAACACATGGAAATTCCCCATGATTCAGGAAGCAGATTGACCACACTGAACACTTTCTGAATGTATTGTTTTCCAGTTCTCCTGGTAACACGACTTGTGAACTATGACCCTATAGAACACCACTGGAAGACACACTGGAGAATATTATGTGCCTAACGACGTAAAATCTCTCCTTTTCTGCTTCTCTGAGAGCTACAAGACAGGAAGTTTCAGAAGCCAGCACTGGAGCCAGAGAGCAGGCTCCTGGGTGATTGAGGGTTTTCTGGTTTCAAATTAGACAGAAAACTAAATTAGCAAATTAATTGTTGGATGTGTTTCCTGGGCCCTTCATCAGCTGCTGCAGGACCAGTAGCCAATGAAAGATGGTTTCTGGCTGCCCCAGAGAGGGGGCAGGGTTCAGAATCAGGTTCTGCCAGCCTCCAAGTGTCAGACATTTTAATTTTAAATTACTTTTGTACAGCCTGGTGTCAAAATGATTAAAGCATGAAGAGAAAAACAGAATGGAAGAAGAGAGAAGTGAAATGATTTTTACCTTGTGTTGGCAACAAGGACACTCAACAGTCCTGTTAAAGCCGGTTTCTTTCTATAGGACAAATCAAGTTTAAGCTAAGGTCCTCTAGTGAACATCTAAAATGGGGGAGGGAGGTATATGGCAGTCACTATTTCTTAGTTTTTTTTTTCCCTTCGATACAGGGTTTCTCTGTATAACAACCCTGGCTGTCCTGGAACTCACTCTCTAGACCAGGCTGGCTTTGAACTCACAGAGATCTGCCTGCCTCTGCTGGGACTAAGGGCCTGCACCACCATCCCCAGCAGCGCTACAGGTGGTTTTAAGCTAGTGTGTGTGCTAAGATATGAACCCATGTTTTCTGCCAGTACTGTTAACTACTGAGCTATTTCTCCAATGCATCCATGCCTGATTTTGTTTGCTTTTTCCCAGAAGTAAAATACACACACAAATGGTAGACTGCTTGCCTAGCAGAGGTCTCAGGATGATCTCAAGTTCCAAGTCAGCAGGGACTACACAGGAAGACCCGGCCTCAAAATATAATAAATCAATCAATCTATAAGCACAAGATCAAATAATGGCTCTCAGTTGGGCAGTGGTGGCACATGCTTTTAATCCCACCACTAAGGAATCAGAGGCAAGCAGATTTCTGAGTTGGAGGTCAGCTTGGTCTACAGAGTGAGTGTCAGGACAGTCAGGGCTACACAAAGAAACCCTGTCTTGAAGAAAAAAAAAATTGCTCTGATAAATTCACAAATACTGAACCTTAGAGGTTGTTATGGTAGCATTGTATGTAGTGAGACACTCCTTTTTTTTTTTTTTCCCCTTTTCTGTTTCTTTGAGACAGGGTTTCTCTGTGTAACACCCTTAGCAGTCCTGGAACTCACTTTGTAGATCAGGTTGGTCTCAAACTCACAGAGATCCAGCTGCCTCTCAGCTGGGATTAAAGATCTGCCTCCCCCAAGAACTGGGATGAAAGCATACACCACTGCCCAGGTTAGACTCTCTTTCAAAATGCCAAGAACTGGAGATGCAGCTCCCACACAGAGTGCTTGCCTAGCATGTGCGAGGTGCTGCCTTCGTCTTCAGCAACCCAAAAGCAACAAGATGAACAAATGGAGTCCTAGAATTTCAAGAATGTTTTACCTGTAGACTTTAAAACAAAGCTAATTGCTGGGTGGTGATGGTGCACGCCTTTAATCCCAGTACTCGGGAGGCAGAGGCAGGAGGATCTCTGTGAGTTCGAGGCCAGCCTGGTCTACAGAGTTTCAGGACAGACAGGACCACACAGAGAAACTGTTTCTGGAAAAACAAAACAGTGCTAATCCTATGCTTTTCAGCAGCCTCATGAAACAGGTTATATTGTTCTCCCACTTCCTATAGTATCCCGGAAAATGGCACATGTTGGGACAGGCACAGTGTCACACAGGCCCCCGATAATATACATTTCCAGTGCTGCTAGTCATACAGACTTTGTTCCATTCTAAGGTGGCCTAGATTATATTTACAGGACCTCTTCCTTATTCTAAAATATGTGCCGAAAGTTCCATTCCATCTGTCTAGAGCCTTGCTTTGGCCCCGAACAAGTTAGATTCCTTTGTTTAATTTTTTAAACAGGGTCTTTGCCTGAAACTTGTTATGTAGATCAGGCTGGCCTCAAACCTGTAGTGATCCTCCAACCTCTGCCTCCATAGTGCTAGGATTACAGGCTCACATGACCACACCATACTAATTGCTAATTGCTTTCCATCACTCATGAATCCAGCTTTCTTGGTCAGGCAGGATTCAGCCTTCTCTTTGCTTCGGTTGTTTTCATTATTCTATCACTTAGAGGAAAATGTGTTACTTAGGAATGGTGTAACAGAGCTGAGAGTGGCTTTTTCCCGCTGTTCCAGAGGCTGTATTTCCATTAATCCAACCTAAAATTATTCCTGTTCCGAAGCTCCACTTGGAGAGAAAAGCCATTCTGACTCCCCAACACCTTCCCTGCCCTGTGCTCAGTTTTCATGTTTATGTTCCCTTTGTGGCTCTGTCACAACACGCCCACACTCTCTCTTCTGCATGACCCTGATCTTCATTCTTTGCAGTGGATTACAGATCCGAAGTGCACACACACTACACTCATTTTTCTCTAGTCTTCCACCTCCTCTCTTCCCACTTTCACTACTGACCTCTACCTGCACTAGCCTAAGAGTACCAAGATGTCCTCCCAGCGGCTTGCTTCTTCTAACAGGTGGTAGGCATGTTCCAAAGCACCAGTGTCCCGCTGTCGGAACGCTGTCTCTCCTGGTTAGCGCTCATAATGCATATGCTGACAGTCGGAGGCTGGTTTCCAAGACAGTAATCTGATTTGGGAATGCTTCCTCTAAGCAGGTCTCAAATTTCACTTTCTTGAAGTTCCATAGGAAAAACGCCTGGCCTAACCAAGGAGCTGCTCACATTATAGATGACATCCTCCGTGGAAAAGTGGAGAATTGGGAGTCACTGTTCTTTCCATGGGCAGTTAAATGAGGATCAGCTTGGGTGACAGGAAGCAGCTGGAAACAGTCTGTATTCAAATCCTAGATCTGTTGTTCTCCGGCTGGGTGTTCTGTAGAATGGTGGCAGCAACAGTGGCCACCTCTTGTACCTACTGAGAGGAGTTCAATTACTTGAAGCATTTAGAACAAGGTCTAGCTCTCACAGTTAAAAACAGCTATTATTCTTCCCTCACACTGTAAAAAGATTTAAAGGTACAACAGAAACGAGATTCTTCCTCCCAGGCACTGGGGGTTTTCTGCTTGCATCTTTGCAAGCCTGGGGTTGTTAAGCATTGGTATGGAGGTTTTGGCTTAAAGGAAGTAGACATTCAACAGAGGCTCAGGAGTCATTTGTGAATGAATGTCCCTCAATCTGGGGCTAGCAAGGAGTAGGGTACAATTGTTATTTAAGAAGAAGAGTAAAGGCTAGAGGACCCGGAATCTACCAGAGCCAGAGTGAGAGCTTCCTCCCTGCCTGTTGGAAGACAATAAACCAAACAGAGACAACAACAAACAAACAAAACAAACCGCATTTCAGACAAAAATAAGCAAACGTGGAGCCGAGCTGGATTTAACAAGAGTGGGCTAAATGGTTAAAGTCTTCAGATTAAAAAAAAGAAGAAAAGAAAACATGACCTCTCCTTTCCCTTCCAAGGTTCCCTTTTTATCTCTCGGCCACCACAGCTGCGTGACACACAATTCTAGAAAACGTCAAGGGTCCCACAGGCAGCTTTACCTTGTAATAGTGCAAGCATGGTTCGTGGGCAGACTACACTAACATAGAAGAAATTAGTTTAAAGTTGTGTCAAATCACCTTCAAACACTTTAAGTAAATGGGAACAGCCAGAACAAAGAAAGTGATTAAGCTGGTTTAACCGCATTCAAGCTCACTATGCTTAATCCCCTTCAGGGGTTCACGTTAAACAACAAATTTGGTCTCTTGGCCTAAACCTTTCTTCTTAAGAGAACAACATTTTCTTACAGGTCTGATGTTTGTTTCTGTCGTCTTTATTTTCCAGACCCCGAAAAAGAAAAGAATTTACCTGTATGGGGTTGCATTTTAGGACAAGATCGACTAGAAAACGGAACGAGGGTGAAGGTTTAGACAATTCTTGGAGTTACTGAGGCATGGGAAGGGTGCGACTGTTCAGCCCCAAAAAGGGCCAGTTAGTGACACCCGGGATGAGGACTTCATCAGGCGGCGAATTAAATAAGGCTGGGAGAGAAAGAAAAGGTGTAATTAAGCCAGTGCTGTTCGTGCCTGCTTACGGGGCCTGGCAGCAATTTGGCTGAACACCCTTCATCTTGAGAAATTTATAATTTGGCAGCAAGTTGGCACAAACCCAGCTAAATATTGCAAAATCTGGGAAATGTCGAAATGTAGCTTGCTCATTGAACTTTTCCAAGCTCTCTCGAATTATTTTTCTCGCTCTCGGATTCAGAAAGCGGCGTGCCTCTTTTAGAGGCCACGAGGTTTTGTTGTCCTCCCCCACCACCAACAAGCACAAAGTCAAGGAAACGCAGTCATGCGGGCTGCAATCACTCTTCCCGATTTCGACTTTTGTGTACGCACAAGCGGAGGAAAATGGTCTCAACTGCCAACTCCGAGTTCCCGCTGTTGGTAGCCCTTTAAAAACCCCCCACAACTCGTACTTTGGTTTCCGGAGTGAGAGCCGCGCAACGCTTCGTCCCAGCCCGTTCCCCGTTGTTTTAAAGTACAAGAGAGGTCGCCAGGCTAAGTGGCATGTGGGGCCCAAGTGGCCGCAACCGGCTTCTCGAAAGTAGCTGCAAGTTTTCTGACAGGGACCCCGGGCAGGTTTAGAGCGTGCGTGCCGGGTCTGGTTCCCACGGCAGCGGCGCCCCCCGACGCCTCCGTCGAAGCCGCGGCGGGCGGCAGGGGGCAGCAGCGGGAACCCGTTGTTCTAGAGGCCGGGTGGGGCGGGAAGCGCCCCCTACCTCGGCTTCCGCGCCCTCCCCTCCCCCGCTCGCCCCTCCCCTCGGCCGGGAGAAGGGCGGGGACGTCGAGCCCTCCCCCGGGAAGGTGGGGGGGGGGAGCCTGGCGCGCACCCCTCCCCCCCGGCCGGCCGGCTCTCCTGGCTCCCCGAGGCGGGAGTTTCCAGGAAGAGCTCCGAGCGCGCCGCACTGCCGGGCGCACGGACACGTTAAGTAGTTCCTCCGCGCGCCCTGAGTCGGGGGCCCCTATGGAACTGCCAGGGCCGGCCCGGGTGGGAACCCTGAGAAAATAGGGAGTGGAGGCCGGACCGAGGACACTGGAGGGCGAAGAGGGGTGCGAGCTCACTTTCCGTTCCGGTGGTGGGGGGAAATGTGAGGGGGTGGCACAACGAGTTCCGGCCGAGGGCTCGGGCGCGCCCGCTGGAGTGAAGCGCCGCGCGGTCGAAGCGCTCACAGAGTTAAAGTGGGCGGGAAAATCCGGAGCGGACTCGCGGTAGCACGCCCCGAACCTCCCGCCCCGCTCGTCGTGGGGGAGGGGGAGGGACCGCGTCCCCCGCCGCGGCTCTCTAACCCCCAACTGAAGAAACAGGTGTTCGCCCGCCCCCTCTAGGGGCCCCCTGCTGGCCTCGGGGGGCCGCGCGTCGCGGGGAGGCGGGGCGGCTCCTCCTCTGCCAGCGTGCGCACCGTCGGTGCTGGCCGCTCGGCGGCCGCGAGCCTGCCGGGCTAGCGGGCTGGCGGAGCGCGGCGCGCATGCGTGCGGCGGGGAGGGCGCGCGCTTCCCGCCCCTTTCCTGAACGAGTTCGCCGCTCCCCTCCCCCCACGGCGCTCAGCCGCCACCTCCGAGCCTCCCCCGCAGCCCGCGCGCTCCCCTCGGGGGAGGTGGCCGGTCGGGCCCGTCCACTGGCTAACCCCTTCACCCCAGTTTCGCCCCGCCTCTGCCGAGCTCCGGTACAAACTCCGCAGCCGAGGGCTCGGCTTTCACATTCCCGCCCCCGCCCTCTGTCTCCCTCCCAAGCCTGAAGCACTTCCTGCAAACAGCCGAGCGGCGCGGCAGCTTTCCGTTGCGGGCGCGGTACCTCCCTCCCTGTGCCCCGGCTCCCTCGGCCTAACCCGCCCCCCTTTAACAGACGGGGAACTCAAGGTCGACCCGTTAGGGCCCCTGGAGCCTTCCCCAAAACGAAGCACGACAACAGCCATACTGGAAGGCTCTCTCGACTTTGCACACTTTAAGCTACTTCATCATCAGCCCTTACCCTCCTGGGACCCTGTGGTCCCTCGTTCACAGAAGCCCAGTTAGCAGTGGCCTGTGAAGCAGTTGACCCCAAGTCACGTGTGAAAGGCTAAAAGAGGGAGTCATTTGCTAAAGATTTCTTGTTTGCTTTTAGCCCAGGCTGGCCTCCAACTCTAGCTCAGGATGACCTTGAATTTCTGATCCTGCCTCCTTGTCCCCAGGGCTGGGAATCCGATTCCAGGGCCTCCTGCTTGCTACCAATTGTTTGCTACTAGCCCACTGTTTAGTCATCTTTAAACATAATATATAGTATTTTTCTTAGATTTTGTAGTTTTGTTATTCTCTCCTCCACTTAAGACCGGAGACCTTTCTTTGCATTTTGAAAAGGCTTTCAAAGAATGTATACCCCCCCCCCCCCACAACATAAATCTTACTATTTGGGGGAAGGTAGAGACTCCAGACGACCCTGAAGCTGACCTTGAACTCTGCTGTCTTCAGAGGGAACTTTTCCTGTTAGAACTGTTGGTCTTCCTCCCCCCCACCCCCCCTTTGGTTTTTCGAGACAGGGTTTCTCTGTGTAACAGACCTGGCTGTTCTGGAACTTGCTTTGTATCGGAGCGTGGCCTCGAACTAACAGAGCCGCCTGTCTCTGCCTCTGGAGGCCTGGGATTAAAGGCTTGCACCACCACGACCCCGGTTGGTCTTCTGTTCTGGAACACTCCCATGTCCCCAGAGTCAGTTCTTCCTTGGAAAGCTAGGTCTAATTATGTTTAGCTTAAATCCACCAGAGGCTTGCAAGGGAATTGATAGATGCATAGATAATCTTGAAAACCTAAGTGTTGTAAGTCTGTTGTGTGACAAATTGAAAAGCTATAATCAGGAATTTACTTATTTTTAAATGTCTCCGCAGGCATGCACGTGCTCATATGCATGAGTGCGTGCACGCACGTGTGTGATGTGTGTGTGTGTGTGTGTGTGTTGTTCACTCTAGTTCAAATTGTTTGAAGGTCAGAGGACAACTTGTGGGAATCTCCCCACCATGTGGGTTCTTGGGAATTTAATTCTGACCAGGCTCTTCGGCAAATGCCTTTCCTTGCTAAACCATCTGGCGATCCATAACCAGAAATTTAAGGGAACAGAAGACTTATGTTGTATTATACATATTTAGGGATTGATTAGTTCATATTTAGCTGTTTTGAGGATCTCACTGCAAACATTGGAAATATGGAGTTGGTTTTTTTTTTCACTTTTCTTTTATTCTTTCATTTAGTTTTGGGTTTTTTCCAGATCAGGTTTCTCTGTAGTCCTGTATAGTCCTGAACTTGCTCTGTAGACCAGACTGGCCTCGATCTCTCAGTGATTCACCTGCCTCTGCCTCCCAAGTGCTGAGATTAAAGATGTGCATCGTCATATTTTCTTTTTTCTTTTTTTCTTTTTGGAACAGGGTTTCTCTGTAACTTTGGAGCCTGTCCTGGCACTAGCTCTATGTAGACCAGGCTGGCCTCGAACTCACAGAGATCCGCCTGTCTCAACCTCCCAAGTGCTGGGATTAAAGGCATGCGCCACCACCGCCCGGCCCGTCATATTTTCTTGAGACATGGTCTCCCGTTAAACCTAATGTTTGCCAATTCAGCTAGACTGTCTGGTTGGGAAAAGCTCCAGAATCTTCCTGTCTCCGTCCTTGTTGGGATGACAAAAACGAAACCAAATTCTTGACAGTGCTTCTACTGTAGCTGCCCAGGTGCTGGAATTAAAGTGTGGGGTTCCACCTGGCAGCACTTGGGAGGCAGAGGCAGGCCAATCTCTGAGTTCAAAGCTAGCCTGGCCTACAGAGTGAGTTTCAGGACAGGTTCCAAAGCTACAGAGAAACCTTGTCTCAAGAAACAAAACAAAAAAGTGTGAGTTTCTACACCCATCTAAGAAAATTAAATAATTTTTCACCAATTCAGAGAGCTTTAATTAATTTTTTTTTTTCTGAGACAAGGTCTCACTCTAACTGGGACTAGCCTAGGACCCGCTATGTAGCTAAGGTGAGCCTCAAACAGCGATCCTCCTGCCTCAGGTTCCTGAGGCTGACATTACAGATATTCTCCGCCATGCCTGGGGTCGCATGTGATTTTCCAGGCTCCAGATGATTCCATGGGGCTTCTGCTTTGGTGTCTGAGGTCTGTGCAGCTGGGGTGTTGCTGTGGTTCTCTAGTCTGTAAACCAGTGTTCTCAGGAGCTACGCTGAGATAATGCAGCTAGGTTTCCAGCTCAAATCTATTTTGTTTCTAACATTTAAATTCAGGAGTTAAATTGGAAGACTGTCAAGAGCACTGTCTTCCTTAAGTAAAATGAAGAAATTACATATGAAAATATATTCTTTCTTATCGAAGCTAGCGATAATTTCCAGAACTCTTGTATGTTGTTATTACATGGATATTCAACCTGCAAAAGTGTCCTGGAAGGGGCTAGAGAAATGGCTCAGTGGTTAAGAGCACTGACTGCTCTTCCAGAGGACCCAGGTTCAATTCCCAGCACCCACATGGCAGCTCACAACTGTCTGAAAATCCAGTCCCAGGGGATCTGACACTTTCACACCAATGCACATAAAATAAAAGATAAATAAATCATAAAAATTAAAAAAAAAAGTGTCCTGGAAACATTAGAGTCAAATTGCTTGGTTTATGCAGCAGCTCAGAGCAGCGGAACTGTGTGATTCTCCGGGGAATCACAGAAGACTGAACAGGTTCCCGTCTGCAGTTTCAGCACCACAGGGGCTGAAGCAGGAATATTGGCATGATTTAAGCCCAGCCTGGGCTGCAGAGGGTGTTCTCGGACTTTCCTTGGGGCCACCAGCTCTCAAATAACACAGAGACTTCTTACTAAGTATGAAAGCTCGGCCTATAGCTTAGACTTGTTCCTAACTAGGTTTTATAACTAAAATTAACCCATTTATATTAATCTATGTTCTATCCTGTGTTCTTGTCTCTTGTTTGGTCAGCAAGAGACATAACAACCACAACAAAATTACAAGTGTATGAGACTTGTCTTGAGCTGCTCCTTTACAACTCTGAAACTTGGACAGTGAACTACTCCTCAGAACAGCGGCTGAATGTGATTGAGATGGTGAGCCTCAGGATTCTAGGTGTCACACGATGGGACGGGCTGCACAACGATGACATTAAGAAACGTCTCCATCTCCAGAAGGATACGACAAGGGCGGGCCCTGGAGGTGCTTCGGCCATGTTATGAGAATAATTGATAGAAGATACCCAAAGACAGCCCTGCTTGGAGGAGTGCACGGGATAAGGCGAAGAGGAAGGCCCAAAAACCGCTGGATAGACAGCAGAAAGGAAGACTGGAACTGCCCGGGATAGGAACAACTGGAGAACCACCATACACGGACTGCCCACGCTTGCTTAAGCTTTGCCGGGCGTGAATGAATGAGTGAATGTTCTAGCACTTGCTGTTTCCTCTCTTTCATTTTAACCCTCTTGCTTCCTCTGGTTCCTGGCTTCGGCCTCTTGATTTCGCCTCCTCTTCCTTTCTCTCTCTGGACGTCCTGTCTATACCTCCTGCCCAGCTATTGGCCGTTGAGCTCATTCCTAAGCCAATCACAGTAATGTATCCTCACACAGTGTACAAACGTCCCGCAGCAGAGTGGAACTCCAAGGGGAAGGTGGCCAAAGGGCGGAGCAGTGAGCTGACTCGGCGGGCGGTGGTGCTTTCTGCCAAATCTGCAGACCGAGGCCTGGAAGGCACGTGGTGGAAGGAGAGGACCAGCTCCTGCAAGTTGTCCTCCCATCTCCACGTGTGTGTTGCAGCACTTGGACACACACATGCAAACACAGAATAAATAAATGCAGAAAAATAGGACTGGGAAGATAGCTCAGTTGGTATAGCTTGCCACACAAGCATGGGGAGCTGAGTTCAAACCCCCAATTCCACATGGAAAAAAACAAACCAACCAGGCACTGGACAAATACTTGTAATCTCAGTACTAGCAGGGAGAAGCTGACAGCGTACTATCAAGCACCTTGTCACAGTGAACCACAGGTCACAGTGAGGGACAAAAACAAAAACAAAAACAAGATGTCTGAAAAGCAAGATGGCTGGCTCCTAGGAACTCTGCCTCCCACAGGAGTGCACACACATATGAAAATGCACATAGCCCTTCATACAAAAAGAGTCTTAATTTATAGGAAAAATAATACAAAATAACAAATGTTGTCAGCTGGCTCCTGTTGGAATCCAGGCCCTATCACGAGCTTCTGTCCTATTGTGCCCAAGCAAGCAAGATGCATTTACTCTTTCATTTAGGTGCTGGGCGTTTAACTCAATGTGTGCTATATGCTAGGGAAGTACTCTCTATATCTCTCTGAGACAAAATCTTACTGTGTAACACAAGCTGGTCTCAAACTTAATACCTTACCTTCCTAACTAATGTGTACACCCCAGCGCCCCGCTAACTTTAAATCTGGATTCCTCACTTCTGCCGCTCCTCCTCCTCCTCCTCTCCTCTCTCACCACAGTCTCACTCAGTAGTTGAGAATGACCTGGAACTCACTATATCCCTGACTGGTCTTGTACTTATGGCAGATCTGCCTCACCCTATCAAGTTGTGAGATCACAAGTATGCATGATTACTTCCAGATACACTGGGAAGTTTTTTAATTTGATACCAGGTCTCAGATAACCTAAGCTGTATCCTCAGCCCTTTAAACCAGAACTAATGTTTTTTCTTTTTGATGCATCTGTGTTAGTTTGTGTGCATTTTCGAGGCTAGAACGTGATATTGGGTGTCTTTCTCATTGCTCTCTACCTCCTATCTTTTTGTTGTTGTTGTTGGTGATTTGTTTGTTTTTTGTCTTTTTGAAATAGGGTCTCACTGGGTGGCTCTGACTGTCCTGGAGCTCACTCTGTAGACCAGGCTGGCCTGAAACTCACAGAGGTCCACCTGCCTCTGCCTCCCGAGTGCTGGGATTAAAGACTTGCGCTGCTGCCACTACCACCTGGCTAACATTTTCGTTCTTAAGGTTTCAGAAGGCACAGCTACTGGATGCCTAGCGAAGGGAAGTTTTTCCATTACTAAGCCTTCTAGGAGACATTCTGGCCACTGTCTCTGACTCTATTATTATTATTATTATTATTATTATTATTTATTTAGTGTGCGTGTGTGCCACAGCATACATGTGGAGGTCATGTTGTTCTCTGTATCTGAGGTCCAGGGAATTGAACTCAAGTTTGTCAGCAAGCACCTTAACTCTCTGAGCCATCTTTCTGGCCCATCAGTTGATTGTTTCATTTTTTTTTTAATTTTTATTTTATGTGCATTGGTATTTGCCTGTATGTCTGTGTGAGGATGTCAGATCTTGGAGTTACAGACACTTATGAGCTGCGTAGGTGCTGGGAATTGAACCCAAGTCCTCTGGGAGAGTAGTCAGTACTCTTAACTGCTGAGCCATCTCTCCAGCCCCTGTTCGTATTTCGTATTTTAGATTTTTTTTTTTTTAGTGTACATTGGTGTTTGACCTGAGTGTGTGAGGGTGTTGGGTCCTCTGAAACTGGAGTTGTAGACAGTTATAAACTGCGATGTGGGTGCTGGGAGTTGAACCTGGGTCGTCTGGAAGAGCAGCCAGTGCTCTTAACCACAGAGCCACCTCTCCAACCATCTATTACTCCAATATATATATATATATATATATATATATATATATATATATATATATATATTTTTTTTTTTTCCAGCTGGTTATGGTGCACACCTTTAATCCCAGCACTCAGGAGACAGAGACAGGCAGATCTCTGTAAAACCAAATCAGTCTGGTCTACAGAGCAAGTTTCAAAACAGGCTTCAAAACTACAGAGAAACCCTGTCTTGAAAAACAAAAGCAAAACCAAAAAATTACTCATGGCCAGGCGGTGTTGGCGTACACTTTTAATCCCAGGATTCAGGAGGCAGAGGTAGGCTGATCTCTGTGAGTTTGAGGCCAGCCCGATCTACAGAGTGAGAGTTCCAGGACAGCTAGACTATTTTATAAAGAAACCCTGTCTCAGGAAAAAAAATTCCTTTTCTGTGTGTTTTGCCTCCAGTATGCCTGTGCATTGCATTTCCTGGGTCTTGGTGCAGAGGGAAGTCAGCAGAGGATATGGGATCCCCTGGCACTAGAGTTCCAGATGGTTGTGACGACCACGTGTGCGCTGGGAACCAAACCTCGGGCCTCTGCAAGAGCCTCTCTATAGCCCCATTATCTATTTTTATGGGATCTGAAGTAATTCCCTTCTCTTCTTTTCACTTTAGTTTCTTTTCTGTTAGTCTCGATGGGTCTACACACTAGTTCTGAGCCAGTGACAGCATCAGGAGCAGAGGCAGAACCGGAGAGGATAGCTTATAGGATCTTTTGTTTGTTTCTTTTTCAAGACAGACTTTCTCTGTGTAGTCCTGGCTGTCTTGGAACTCACTTTATACACCAGGCTGGTCTCAAACTCAGAGGTCTGCCTACTTCTGTCTCCAGAATGCTGGGACTAAAGGCATGAGCCACCATTACCTGGCTTTTTTCTTTTTTTCTTTTTTTTGAGACATGGTTTCATGCAGTCCAAGCTGACCTCCTACTTGATATGTAGCCAAAGATAAACTTCAACTCTTGATTTTCCTGCCTCCTTAGTACAGGGATTATTGGAGCAAACCAGTGTGTATGGCCTAGCTAGGACTCAGAGATCTTCTTGTTTTCTTTTTTAAAAGCTAATACATGTTAATTACTAATTGTACGTGATTGGTTTCATTGTGACATTTTGTGCAGGTATACAAATTGATCACTTTCACCCTCTCTTGCCCTGGTGCCCCTCCCACTGATCCCCATGTTTCCCGTGACTGGTCTCTCTTGACTGGAGTATCTTGGTTTTTTGGGGGTTCTTTTTTTTTTTTTTTTTTTTTTTTGAGACAGGATAGTGCCTGCTATTCTGGAACTTGCTCTGTAGAACAGACTGGCCTGGAACCTAAGGGTATCTTAAAGTCATTTATCCTTTTGCTCAGACTTGTGTCTTTTTAAATCTTAGTCTTTCTCCATTGATAGGATGTGTGTGTGTGTGTGTGTGTACTGAGAACTGAAATCTGGGACTTATAATGTGATTCCAAAGTGGGCTCTTAGAGAAACAAGGGCATTTTTGGTATCCAGGAAAAACAATAAACATCATTTGGTTCATCAAGGTAGAAGAGGAAACATGCATTTTTATTGTGACTAACTTGGAGTTGGTATTTAACATTTGCTATTAGTATTAATGTAGGAAATAAAATCACAACACTATTAGCTGCCCAGGACTTACAGGTTTATCATCAAAACACATTAGAAGCTGAGATGGCTCAGCAAGTAAAGGCACTTGCTGCCAAGCCTGGCTATCCAAAGGGTGGAAGGAGAGAACTGATTTCTGTACGTTGTCCTCTAACCTCCACACACATGCCATAGCAAGCACGCATCTGTGCTCATATGTTAGTGCATGTGTGTGTGTGTGTAAAAGAGATCTCAGGGAATTTCATATCACTGTACAGTTGTTAAAGACATACTGCTAGGTCCCAGCTAACGTTGATTTTTAGTATTAATTTCATGTTTTGCCCGCATATGTGTCTGTACAGCACATGTGTGCCTAAGGAGATGTGTTTATTTTATGTGTATGAGTGTTTTACCTACATGTATATGTTTGCACCAGGTGCCGAGGAGGCTAGGAGGCAACACTGGATCCCCTGGATGGAGTTACAGACAGATGTGAACTGCCCTGTGGGTGCCGGGCAATAAATTGCTCTTAACAACTGAGCTATACTTCTATCCTCACTCCAATTTTTATATGTTAATAAAGACATTTGCTGTGTGTGGTGGCCCGTGTGCTGGCACAAGCCTGCAATCCTAGCCCTTGGAAGGCAGATGGAAGGGAAGATCAGCGGGTCAGAGTCAGTTTCATCTCCAGGGTGAATTTGCAAGAGTTCCTTCTACTGTGCGGGTCCTGGAATAGAACATGGATTGCCAGGCTTGGCAGGAAGCCCCTTTACCTACCTAACCATCTTGCTGGCACATGAGTTGTAATTTTGGTTTCTTTGTTTGTTTGTTTGCTTGTTGCTTGTTTTTAAAGACAGGGTTTCTCTGGGTAACAGACCCGTCTGTCTTAGAACTCACTGTTTTGACCAGGCTAGCCTCAAATTTAGAAATCTGCCTGCTTCTGCCTCCTGTATGCTAGGATTAAAGGTGTGCATTTACCCTGTCCAGCTTGACAACTGTTTAAATTGGTACAGAAAAGGTTTAGAATCCATGATTTAATCAAAATAATAGCAATGGGTTATAAGTCATGAAATAAAATTAGAGTCTAATAAACCATAATTATAAATCATAATTGTGTAAATGCAGGAGAAGGGAAAATCTTTCCTAACAATAATTGAGTATGAAATCTGTGTGGAATACAGTCGTTCTCAACCAATGGATCATGACCCTGTTGGGAGGGAGAACACTTCCACAGAGGTTGCCTAAGACCATCAGAAACCACAGATATTTACATTAGGATTCATAACAGGAGCAAAATTACAGTAATGAGGTAGCAATGAAAATAATTTTCTGGTGTGTGGGGGCGTTCACTACAGCATGAGAAACTGTATTAGGGAGTCACAGCAGCACTGGAAGGAAGGTTGAGAACCCGCGGTGTAGAAGAATGAAGGATGAAGTCATGGGTGCTGAAAGCCGTGGATGACAGGCAGTGTGTTTCTCCACTGGGTACTAAATGATTATGTAGGGAAAGTAGTGAAGAAAACTCACTAATACCTCCCTGACCAAGTCATCAAACCTAATGGTCCTCATGTTGGAACAAAATGACTTTATATGCCCACTATAAGAAGCAATGAGGGTAACTTTAATCCCAGCATTTAAGAGGCAGAGGCAGGCCTGGTCTATGTAGTGAGTTCCAGGATAGCAAGGGTTACACTGAGAGACCTTGTCTCACACAAAACAAGTACTTGCTGCTCTTCTGGAGGACCCAAGTTTTGGTTCTCAGCACCCAGGTAACACAGCTTACATTAGACTATATCTAGGTCTAGGCACCTGAAGACTGGCATCCTGCTGTGCTGATGGTAGCAACTTAAGCACCCACCTCCATAAATATCATTATATATAAAAGAAACCATGAAGTCATGACATTACTGCAGTGGTAATTCTACCAACTGCACGAACTGAATCTAGTCACAAAGAAATGTCAAATAAACCCAAATGGAGAACCTTTTGTAGAATAACTGATCTATTGAGGCCTGTGAAGATCAGGAAACAAAAAAGAAAAGCATTGCCAGGCAGTAGTGACACAGACAATCGGATCTCTGTGAGTTCGAGGTCAGCCTGGCCAATAAATCGCATTCCAGATTCCAGGACAGACAGAGCTACATAGCAGTAAGACCCTGTCTCAAAAAAAAAAAAAAAAATTAAGGAGACAAAAGAATCTCAAAAACTAGGGAGGTTGGGAGACTGGGAGGAGGGGGGAGGGGAAACAGATCAGGATATAAAATTAATTAATTGAAAAAAAGATTACAAAAAACTAAAGCTGTAAAGCTGATGTGTGATCTTGGATTTGGTTCTGGACCCGGAAGGAGTGGTTGAATGTTGTTAGGACAGCTGACAAAGTTGGGGAGGAACCATGGGTGAGATCTCTGTGTATCTGTGCTAGAGGTCTTGGCCGTTTTATAATGCTATGGCTATGTTTAAGAATGATGTTTTTGGTAGAAAAAGAAGTAAAAGAATATGATATCCCTTGTCAAACAGTACAGGAAAAATGTGCAAATATTTGTAACTCCTGTGTTTGTAAAGGGAGAGAGAATAAAAACAAACAGGACAAAATGGAAATGATTCATGATTGAATTTTTTTTCTTTCATTTTTAGTCTCCTGTAGCCCAGCCTGGCCTGGAACTCACTCAGGAGCTGGGGCTGCCCCTGAACCCCCCCCCCCCCATACTTCTCTCTCTACCTCCTTCACACATGCAAAACTGGAGATTCTGAGAGCTGAAGGTTTGTTCAAGATCTTCTAGCAATTGTCCGAAGAAGAGTTAGGGCCAAACCCCAGATCTCAGACGTCAGTCACTACACCAGCTGAATCCTCCAGCCTTGGCGCTCGGATGGCAGAGGTTGAGCCACCCGGTTAGTTCTCTTTTCAATTTTAGTTCCCTAGAGCTAGTTCCTTCTGTCAGAAACCCAGAGTGCTGTAACTGAACGTTTCTTTCAGTTCCTCGTGAGGACCAAGGCAAGGATGGGTCTGAGGTTTCTGAGCTGTGCAGTTGGGATAGCCCTCTGCTCTGGCAGCGTCATGGCTGCTCTCATCAGCAGCACCCGCGCGGATGGCTGGCGACGTCTCCGGGTGTTTATTCTCCTCTACACAGTGCGGTTTGAGCTGCTGTTGTTCGACTGGTTTTTATGCATTCTCCTTTTTGAAACAGGGGCTCTCTGCATAGCCCTGGCTGTGGCCTTGAACTCACAGAGCTCTCTTTGTCTCTGCCTCCTGACTGTTGAGGTTAAAGGAATGTTCCATCACACCTGACCAGGCTACTCTGTTTCTTTTTGTTGTTGTTGTTGTTGTTGTTGTTGTTGTTGTTTGTGTGTGTGTGTGTGTGTTTGTTTGAAACAGGGTTTCTCTGTGTAGTCCTGACTGGACTCAAACGCGGAGATTTGCCTGCCTCTGCCTCCAAAGTGCATTGAAATAAATTAAAAGCGTGCATCACCACCCCCTGCCTTTGTTGTTGTTTTTTAATTGCATTTTGTTTATTTATCTAGTGTGCGTTTGTACAGGAATGTTTCTGCCCTGGCAGAAGTGAGCTGACTTGCATCAGCTCTTGTCTTCCACCCAGGCCCAGCTCTTCAGGCTTGGTGGCAATCACTTTCACTCTATCTTGCCAGACCTGACTTTTGATTTTTGAGACAGGATCTTATTCTACAGATCATGCTGAATTTGAACTTTTTACCTTACTGACTTCATCTCCCAAGTGCTGAGATTGTGAGTAAGGGACACCACACAGGCTTGATAACGTCATGTCGTCAATATCATCCACCCTCAAAACAACTGTGAAGACAATTGGATAGTTTCATGTCTGTGACCCAATGACTTATTTTCTTCAATTATATTATAAATTTATAATATATATTATTTGTATATAAAATTTATATTATATAAAATTTATAGCAACACATATATATTTGTTTTGTTTTGTTCTCTGAGACAATGTTTCTCTGTGTTACAGTTCTGGCTGTCCTGGAACTAGATCTTATAGACCAGGCTAGCCTCGAACTCAAAGGGATCTGCCTGCCTCTGCCTCCCAAGTGCTGGAATTAGAGGCGTGCTTCACTACTGCCCGGCATATAGAAATGTATATTAAACCAAAAAAAAAAAATGAAGCTGGCTCTAGCCATACAGATGACCTGTAAGATCAGTTCTGGGGGAGGGGGAGAGAGACAGGCAAGAGGATCCCTGGGGCTTTCTGGCTAACCAACCTAGCTGAGATACTGTTGAATGAAGGAACTTGTTTCAAGGAAATAAAGCAGAGATCAATCAAGGAAAATACCCAATGACCTCCTCTTGCCTCTACATGTGGACAGCACACACACACATACACACACACACACACCCCAAAAAAGAAAAGGGCTGATTGATGGCGGCACACACCTTTAATCCCAGCACTTGGGAGGCAGAGGCAGGCAGATCTCTGTGAGTTCAAGGCCAGCCCGATCTACAAGAGCTAGTTCCAGGACAAGTTCCAAAGCTACAGAGAAATCCTGTCTCAAAAAAAACCAAAATAAATAATAAATAATGATAAATAAGAAAAGAAAAGTGTCTGGAGAGATGGCCCAGTGTCTGGTGAGATGGCCCAGTGTCTGGAGAGATGGTCCAGTGTCTGGAGAGATGGCTCAGTGTCTGGAGAGATGATTCAGTGTCTGGTGAGATGGATCAGTATCTGGTGAGATGGCCCAGTGTATGGAGAGATGGCCCAGTGTCTGGTGAGATGGCCCAGTGTCTGGAGAGATGACCCAGTGTCTGGAGAGATGGCCCAGTGGATAATGGCACTTACCACTAAGCCTGAGGACTGAGATCAGAGTTTGGTCCCTAGAAGCCACATGGTAGAAAGTGAGAACCAGCTCTTGCAAGTTGTCCTCTGACACACACACACACACACACACACACACTACACACAATGTTTTTAATTTTTATTTAAATAAGAAATAAAAAGAATAAATCATCTCAGAATTTAGCCAAGTGTGGTGGCACCCAAAGACCTACAGAATATGGTATTTAAGGTGTTTAATAACCTACGGCTTTTCATGACAGTAAGACACATCTGCTCCCAGAAGCACCAATCTACTTCAAAAAAGGATGACGGGTATTGAAGAACCTTCCTATGGAGTTTGCTTTCTTTATGGCAAAAGCTAGCCATTTGTGGGGGGGGGGGGACTGTTCTTGCCTCAATTGCTGCAGTATACTGTAGAGACTGAATCAGCAGGATATAAAAGAAAGTGTCTAGCAAACTTTGCCAAGACAAGGGAGGAAAGTCCTTCATAACTTCCTGCTTTAGCCTGGTGATGGTGGCACACACATTTATTTATTTATTTATTTATTTGCTTTTTTTTTTGTTTTTCAAGACAAGGTTTCCTGTAGCTTTGGAGCCTGTCCTGGAACTAGCTCTTGTAGACCAGGCTGGCCTCAAACTCATAGAGATCCACCTGTCTCTCCCTCCCGAGTGCTGGAGTTAAAAGTGTGTGCCACCACTGCCCAGCTCTAAATTTTCTTTTTAAATGCTCTAACAGTTTAATCCCAGCACTCGGGAGGCAGAGGCAGGTGCATCTCTGTGAGTTCGAGGCCAGCCTGGTCTACAAGAGCTAGTTCCAGGACAGGCCCCAAAACTACAGAGAAACCCTGTCTTGAAAAACCAAAAAAAAAATGCTCTAACAGAATTACGACTTTTAAATCAAAATACACATGCACTCGGGAGGCAGAGGCAGGCAGATCTCCGTGAATTTGAGGCAAACCTGGGCTACAGAGCACAGTCTCCAAAGGTAGACAGAGAAACTCTGTCTCCAAAAACAAAACAAAAAAATTCTCTGCTTCTCAGAAAAGTCTGTCAGATATACCAGGTCTGTAGGCCAAAGATGGATGCCCCAACATTGCAGAAGAACTTCAGCCAGATGTCCCTGTTGTTAGGTAACATTACACCCTTCTGGGGTCTTTGGTGGACTTCAAGACTAAGTAATTAGACTTAAAATTTTCCTTAGTTGCTAGGCAGTGGTGGTGCACGCCTTTATTCCCAGCATTTGGGAGGCAGAGGCAGGCAGATCTCTGTGAGTTTGAAGCCAGTTTGGTCTACAGAACAAGTTTCAGGACAGGCTCCAAAACTACACAGAGAGACCCTGTCTCAAAAAACTAAAAGAAAAAAAATTCCTTAGTTATGATAAAAAAAAATTAGTTATAAAATTTTAAACTCACAAAGATAGGATAAGTAAGGGAGTATTTTCTCCAAATATGGCAAGAACTAGTGCACTGGACATTGTAAATGTAATTTTTACCCGATAATTGTTCTTATTGTCTCTAGTTTTTTTGTTTTTGTTTTTTTCCAAGACAAGATTTCTCTGTGTAATAGTCCAGCTGTCCTATAACTAGCTCTTATAGATCAGGCTGACTTCGAACTCACAGGGATCCACTTGCCTCTGCCTCCCGAATGCTGGGATTAAAGGTGTGTGCCACCATTGCCTGACTATAGTTTTATTATGTTAAAATTAAAACCTTTCTTTTTTATTTAGACAAAATAGGGAAATGTAGATATTCCTTTATACTATGTGAAGATATGTCACTGTGATTGGTTTAATAAAAAAGCTAAACAGTCAGTAGGAATTTTGGGGTAAAGAGAATGCTGGGACAAAGACGGGCAGAAAGTCACCAGTCAGACGAAGAGGAAGCAGGACATGTACAAAATGAGGTCATAAGCCATGAGTCACACAGCAGCAAGGAAATAAGTAGAAATGGGTCAATTCAAGTAATAAGAGCTAGTTAAGAACAAGCCTAAACTATCGGCCAAGCATTAATAACTAATAATAAGTCTCTGTTTGGTTATTTGGGAGCTGGTGGTCCCCCCCCCAAAATTTTCCCTGCATCAGGTGGTGGTGGTACAGTCGGACAATAGTGGCACACGGCACGCCTTTGATTCCAGGCACTTGGGAGGCAAAAGCAGGTGGATCTCAGTCAGTTCGAGGCCAGCCTGGTCTACAGAGTGAGTTCCAGGACAGCCAGGACTGTTACACAGGTAAACCCTATCAAAAAACTCCACCTACACAAACACACATGGAACACACCTGTCCATGCAAGCATGTGCGTGCATGCGTGTGTGCGCGTACACACATGCGCGCGCGCACACACACACACACACCTGTTTTCCTTTCCTTTACTCAGTGCTGGAGATTGCTCCCAAGGATACTCGCATGCTGTGCCAGGAAAACCCTGCACTCCACGACAGAGCGAGCGATGCCCCATGAGACCTGATGTTTTCTGGTTGTGCTCACTGGAGTCAGTCTATCTCACACCTTACTGTACCCTTGTGGTCTGATCCATAGTCTCGGTTCCTGTTGGTTACCTGAATCTTCCTTGTTTTCTTAGTCTTAATTTCCTAATCCAAGAACAGCTTTAACCAGGATGTGATGGTGTATTTCTGTAATACCATCAGTTGGGAGGTAACAGGAGGATCAGGAGTTTGGGGACAGCCTTGGATAATAGTGAGTTCAAAGCCAGACTGAAATATATGAGACATTGCCTGGCAGCAGGAAAAAAATGGCTTAACTTTTGAATTTTTCCTTTTCCAACTTTGCTGTTGGTGAAAAGTGGGAATAACTGTATTCCTTGATTTTTCTTTTTTCTGGAGTGATGCAATGGGGGAGTAGTTGGGTCGTTTTATTAATTAATTTATTTATTTTTTGATTTTGGTTTTCCACGTCAGAGTTTCTGTGTGTAGCTTTGGAGCCTGTCCTGGAACTCGCTCTGTAGACCAGGCTGGCTGGATTGTTTTATTTCAAATAAACAGTGAAGCCGGGTGTGGTGGCACATGCCTTTGATCCCAGCACTTGGGAGGCAGAGGCAGATAGATCTCTGTGAATTCAAGGCCAGCCTGGTCCACAGAGTGAGTTCTAGGACAGCCAGGGCTACACAGAGAAACCCTATCTTGAAAAGACAACAAAACAACAATAATAACAACAAAACCCCACCAAAAATAGTGGAATCTACAAAATGGCTCAATAGGTACAGATGCTTGCCACCAAACTAGGGCCTACATGGTGCAAAGAAAGACCTTCCTGTAGGTTGTCATCTAAGCACCACATACATGCCATGATCTGTAGTTGGAGGCTGCTTGTTTCCCGGCTGCCCAGACCTGAAATAAATCACACAGAAACTGTATTATTACAACACTGCTTGGACTATTAGCTCACACTTTTTATTAACTAGTTCTTATATCTTAAATTAACCCATCTCTATTAATCTGTATATTGCCACATGGTTGTGGCCTACTGGTAAGTTTCCATCCAGCATCTGTCTTCTGTTGCGGTTACGAGGCATCTCCCTGACTCTGACTACTCTCTCCTCTATCTGCTTGGAATTTCCACTTTACCCTACTCTGTGCTGCAACAGGCCCAAAGCAGTTTCTTTACTTACCAATGGTATTCACAGCCTACAGAGAGGAATCTCACATCACCTCCCCTTTTCTGTCTAAATAAAAGGAAGGTTTTAACTTTAACATAGCAAGATTACATACAACAAAACAGTTATCAAGCAAGAATTATAGTTATAATATTTATATCTATTTTATCTTTTATTTAATTAAGAAAATATAATTATAATTATCTATTCTTCAACTCCATCAAAGATTCCAGAAGAATATAATATTACCTAAGTTAACAGGAAGTGCATTGTAAACAACTTACAAAATTCTAGAATTGACAGAGACATCTCACTGCCTGGACAGTCACCCAAAGTTCTTCTGTAACATTGGGGCATCCATCTTCAGCCTACAGGTCCATAGTAATTGGCAGACTTTTCCATGAAACAGGAAATTTGAAGATCTCTTATGCTTTGAACTGGCAAAGTTCATCAGATGCTTTCTTCTGTGTCCTGAAGATTTTCTGGCAGTTCTTTTGTGAAACAGGAACCCTGAAGGACTGTCTCACTTTTAGGCAAGTTCAGCAGTCATTTTCCTGTGAGTCCTGCATATTCGGTTCATACAGCATAACATCGAGCAGTCCAGGCAAGAGCAGTTTCTTGCCCAAATGGCTAACCATCTCCATGAGGAACCTCTTTGATGTGCATCATTCTCTTGAAGTTATTGGTGCTGCCAGGAGAAGATGTGTCTCATTGTCATGAAAAGTCCTAAGTTCTTAAAACATTTTAAATACCATATTCTGAAGGTCTTTGAAAGGTTTGAAGAATATCTATCTAACTGAAATATATCTCTATAGATCTAGAAAACCTAACTAACATGACCACAAGTTTGATTTTATAGATGACTGTCTATTAACCTGTACTTCTTAATTATGCATTACATTTTTAAATGAGCTAGACAAATACAATACCTTAATCAAGAGCAGAAATATACACATAACACAATTGATCTTAAATTTGTATCAGTAAACCAAGATCCATACCAAGTATTCATATCTATAGCATATCCTCCTTTAAATGTAAACAAACATTTATAAACAATTATTTAGGGAATTTGGGGATAGTTCTCTCCAAACTGATTCCTGCTTTTTGTTGGGGTGAAGTAATTTTAGGGGTTTATGGAGACCTTTCAAGCAGTCTTGTTCCATTGAACCACATTAGTCTGGAAGGGATCCACAGGTTCTCATCCTCTGTAGAAAAAAAGCAGAACCTCTTTTCTAAAGCAACATAGCCTTAGATTAGATCCAAATTTTGAAGTGATGATACCTTTAAAATACATATGTTGGATTAGCTTAGTAGCTTGTACAATGAAATGTCTCTCTGTATTTAACTCATTAACAGTCAAAAATTCAAAGAAAACGCAATGATGTACATAATCCAGACTCTGTGTCTACTCCATCTTTACATGACTTATTTTTTTTACTCATTTAATCTATTACTGTCTGTATTCTGTCTCTTTAAAGACTTTGTTTTATTTTTTAAGACAATTTACTTCTTTTTATAGTTCTGTATACTCTTTTTTTCTTCTTTCTCCTAAGCCTACATACATTTTTTAAACACACTGTGTCTCATTTAGAGGTCTTTTATGTCCAAATCTGTCTTATTGTCTACCTGTGATCTTTTTTTTTGTCCAGGAGCACTTTTTCTTTAATGCTTAGCAGGCCTGCCTAGGACTAACTCTGTGGCCTTGCCTGTTGACTCTGCACAGTCCAACATGGCAGAGGCATGTTTGTTGCCTCTGAGAGCCCTGGACGCTGCCCCAGCTCCAGGGTCTCAGTGGGTCTATGTCACCATTAAGCAACTACTCTCATGCTGTTCACAATCCCCATTCAAGTGCTTGGCCCCTGGGAAGAGCCAGAGTGGCTTGTTCAACTAGCATGAACCAGGAAGCCTATGTTTCAAAAGAACGCATTTTTTGCTGCTAATGCTGAATCAGGAAGACCTCTCTTAAAGGAGCTGTAGTGTTCCTGCTTGCTGCCAGCAAACAGAGTCCATTTGAAAAATAATGCCGGCTAGAATTCCTTTCTCAGGTTTTATGCAGATATAATCAGCCCCACATTGATGTGCTTGTCTGGGATTAGAGACAGCTTGTTCGTTTTTTATCTGGCTGCCCAGACCTGAAATAAATCACAGAGAAACTGTATTATTACAACACTGGTTAGCCTTGAACTCACAGAAATCTGCCTGCCTCTGACTTGGAGTCCTGGGATTAAAGGTGTGTGCCACCACTCCCTGGCTTCTAGTAGCTGAGTTCTGCACTCTGATCTTCAGGCAAGTTTATTTGTTTTTATTTTGTTTTTTAATATTTATTTTTATTTCACATGCATTGGTGTTTTTACCTCCATGTATGTCAATATGAGAGTGTCAGGTCTCCTGGAACTGGAGGTACAGAAGGTTGTGAGCTGTCATGTGGGTGCTGGGAATTGAACCTGGGTCCTCTGGAAGAACAGCCAGTGCTCTTACCTATGGAACCATCTCCCCAGCCCCGCAAGCTTTATTTGTTAAGACATAAATAAATATCACTACAAGGGTATGGTTCAGAGATGGAGCATGCACCTAGCATGTGTCAGCATTGATTTGTCTCCAGCACTGAAAAGAAAATAAAAGGAATAAAAAATTATGAACTGACATAAGAATCCAGTGGAATCAAGGCTTCAGGTTTTGTTTTGGTTGATTTTGTTTTGAGATTGAATCTTGCTGTGTATCCCAAGCTGGCCTCAAGATTTGGGTTCTGGCTATTTTATGTCAACTTGACACAAACTATAGTCATCTGAGAGGAGGAAACCTCAACTGAGAAAATGCCTCCATATGATCAGGCTTCAGGCAAGCATGCAGAGCATTTTCTTAATTAGGGATTGATGGGGGAGGCCCTAGTCCAGGGCTGGTGGTTCTGGGTTCTATAAGAAAGCAGGCTGAGGTCCTGTGGTGGTGACACAAGCCTTGAATCACAGCACTCAGGAGGCAGAAGCAGAGGTAGAAAGATCTCTGTGAGTTTGAGGTCAGCCAGGACAGAATGAGTTCCAGGACAGCCAGGCTATACAGAGAAACCCTGTCTCAGAAAACAAAAATTAAAAGATAAAAAGAAGGAGGAGGAAGAGGAAGAAGAGAAGAGAAGAGAAGAGAAGAGAAGAGAAGAGAAGAGAAGAGAAGAGAAGAGGGGAGAGGAGGAGAGGGGAGGGGAGGGGAGGGGAAGGGAGGGGAGGGGAGGAGAGAAGAGAAGAGGAGGAGAAGAGAAGAGAGGAAGGGAGGGGAGGGGAGGGGAGGGGAGGGGAGGGGAGGGGAGAGGAGAAGAGAAGAGAAGAGAAGAGAAGAGAAGAGAAGAGAAGAGAAGAGAAGAGAGGAAGGGAGGAGAGGGGAGGGGAGAGGAGAGGAGGAGAGGGAAGGAGAGGAGAGGAGAGGAGAGGAGAGGAGAGGAGAGGAGAGGAGAGGAGAGGAGAGGAGAGGAGAGGAGAGAAGCAGGAAGCAGTCTGAGCAAGCCACAGGGAGAGAGCCAGTAAGCAGCACCCTCCTTGGCCTCTGCATCAGCTCCTGCCTCCAGGTTCCTGCACTGCTTGAGTTCCTGCCCTGACTTCTTTTAGTGATGAACAGTGATGTGGAAGCTTAAGCCACATAAACCCTTTGCTCCCCAAGTGGCTTAGGTCATGGTGTTTCATCACAGTAATAGTAAACTTAAATAAGACACTCAGGGTCCTCATGTCTCAGCCTCTCCAGACATATACTACCACCCTGGGCTTACAGTTTACTCTTTTTGTTTGTTTTGTTTTGTTTTGTTTTGTTGAGACAGGGTTTCTCTGTGTAGCCCTGGCTGTTTTGGAACTCACTCTGTAGACCAGGCTGACCTTGAACTCACAGAGATCCACCTGTCTCTGCCTCTTGAGTGCTGGGATTAAAGGCGTGCACTTTCACTGCCTGGCTACAGTTTACTCTTAAAGAGGAAGACTTTAAAGTTTTTCTCCCTTCTTTAATAGCATTTGTATTTCCTTTATTAATCTTTTGGAGACGTATATGTATGTGTATATGTGTGAATGAATGTATGTGTGTGCATATGCACATATGTATGAATGCGGAGAGTTGAAATGGGAAAGAATATCCTCTGTATCTATTTACTGAGGTAAAGTTTCTCACTGAAATCTTGTGGAGTCTGGTTAGTCTAACTAGCCAACTTTCTCTGGGATCCCCTGTCGCTGCCTCCAGAGTGTCCGAATTATGTACCCTGCCCATATTTTATGTTGGTGTTAGAGCTGTCCACTGCAGTCTTTATGCTTGGGTAGCAAGCGCCTTATTTATGGAGCCGCCTCCCCAACTCCCTTTCTTAATCTTTTTACTCCTGTTTTCTTAAATATAAACTTAGACTTTCTTGAAAGTCATTTATGGCAAAGTTACATATTTTTCTTTGGATACTAAAGGATGCGTGTGTATACGATCATTTCTGGTCTCTTTTCCTTGGAGCTTTAATTGTCACCTTATTCATAGACTTACTTCAGAAACAAGAGACTTCTTTATTAAGGGCATGTGGAGCTGTACTGTCAGGAATTGTGACTGGGCTGGAGAAACTTGATTCTGTCTCAACGACGTAGCAACGCTTAACTCTTTAGTTTTCTCTTGCAGGATGATTGCCAGTTGCTCTGTTAGACCGCTGGAGTTGAAGAAGTGTCTATTTCGGGGTGTTTCTGGAATGGAGGAGTACTGGGAGGCAGAGAGCCCAGTGCAAGTGCTTTAACAAATACAAAGGAATCATTAGCTCATCACGAGAGTCTGCAGGTTCGCAGGTGTTCCTTAGAGACGCAGTGGGCAATACTTGAAAACATTTTATGATCTTGCACATTTGCTCATGGTTGTCTTTTATTTGGTGAACTCTCTCTAGGATCCCAGAGAGAGGATCTCGGCTGGAGAGATTAGTTGATGGATTTGATTTCTCTCTAGGATCCCAGAGAAAGGATCTCGGCTGGAGAGATTAGTTGATGGATTTGACTTAGTCAAGAAGCTGCCTTGACTATGCCGCAGATAGGACACTCAGCTGCATTTGTTTGTGTGCATACAGGTGCCCATGCATGTGCACGTGTGTGTGGTATATATATTTGTGTACATGTGTGTTTGTATACATGAAATATAGAGGCTAGGAGCTGAAGTCCTGGGTCTTCCTTAATCACACCCCCTTTGCCTTTTTGCTTTGTTTTATTGGAGGCAGCGTTTCTCCTAGACTGGCTGGGCGGGAAGCTCCATCCTGGCTAACAGTGGTAAAGAAAGAAAGTTCATTCCGCCCAACAGGCATACCCCATGGGTTTTGGAGCTCTGAGCTCAGGTCCTCATGCTTGTACAAAATGTATTTATCCTAAGTCCTTGTAATTTTAAACAATATATTTAGGGCCAGAGTGGGTGTCTTAGTTAGGGTTTCTATTGCTATAAAGAGACACCATGCCCATAGCAACTCTATATATGTTTTCGAGACAGGGTTTCTTTGTAGTTTTGGAGCCTGTCCTGGAACTAGCTCTTGTAGACCAGGTTAGCCTTGAACTCACAGAGATCCGCCTGCCTCTGCCTACCGAGTGCTGGGATTAAAGGCATGTGGCACCAGTGCCTGGGAAATAACATACGTTTTTATTCTTTGGGTGCTTCACATCATGCACCCAACCCCACTCCCTTCACAGTCTTTCCACAACTGCCCTCCCCCCTCGTAGCCTCCCTCCTAAAAAGTTAATTGAAAAATTAATAATTAGGAAAGAAAAGGAGGAAACAAAACAAAAATCCCATTGACCCCCCCCCCCCCCCATCAACTTCAGCATTCTGAGCGGGTACTATTCTACTCCTCTGTCTTTTCCAACTCTCCATCACGTACCCGCTCATTAGTGGCAGTGGAGGTTGCAGGGTGTCCTGCAGTGTACCCCTTTGCCCATCAGCCCAAACATTTATTTGCAAATGTTTATTATAATAAGTCATTAGGTGAGTTCAAGGCCTCTGGCTTCCGCTACAATGTCAATACCAGATCCCCTCAGAGACTCTCAGACATTCTCCTCTTCCCCTGAGTTGCTGGATATCCTGAAGCTATGGATTTGCATAGCCCGGCCCCTTCACACCTCTTGCAGCTCCTAAAAGGGGAAGATGTTGGGGTGGGTCAACTCAAAGACTTGGATCTGGGACAGTATGGTAGCTGAGTTGGTCAGCCTGCCAGCTTTTCCATATCTGTGCCACCAGAACAGGCTTCCCTTCTGGCCAGATGGTTTCTGGCTCTCCCAGACCCTTGCCCCTGGGACCAGCTCTCCTGCACTTCCCTGGGCAAGGGATAGGGCCAGCTTCCCAACCATGGCAACTCTTACAAAATAAAGGAAAACTTTGAATTGGGGCTGGCTTACAGTTTCAGAGTTCATCACTGTTGTGATGGAAAGAATCACCGTCTGCAGGTGCTGGAGAGGCAGCTGAGAGTTCTACATCTGAATTCACAGCCAGCAGAAGGAGACTGCTACTCTGGGCATAGTTTGAGCCTAAGAGACCCCAAAACCTGACCCCACAGTGACACACTTCCTCCAACAAGGCCACACCTCCTAATGACCTGTGGGTACCATTTTCTCTCAAACCATCCAAACCATCACAGAGGGTAAAGTTGTTTGCTGACAAATTTAGAAGGAAAGAAATGACTTCCACATATGTACCATGGTATGAACACACACAAAATACATTTAATAAAATAAAATAAATACACAGATACCAAAAAAAGACAGCTACTAGAACTGTTTAACTTGTTCAGGATTTCTCTTTCTGTTAAAAATTGTTGGCTGGGCATAGTGGCATACACCAGTGTCCAAACTGCCTAGGAGGCTAAGGCAGAAGAATCATTTGATCCCAATTCAAGCCCTGGCTCAGCAACAAAGCAAGCTCTTCTCTTAAACAATTCATGTTTCCAACACCCTTCACGGTTTTCATAAGGCTGACTGCTAAATTGGCCGGGATGGTCTTATTCTTTGCTTTCAGTATCTTCTATTACCAAATACTGTCTCCTGTGCCAACTGGATTCCTAGAGATAGTCCTAGAAGTTAAGTCTACTAATCAGACCACCACTCGGATACAGTTATAATTTGCATCAGTAATGGCGTCCAGAAAGCCTGCAGTGGGGAAATCCGATTAATTTGGTTTGGTCCTTGTACTTCATCAATATGTTGTAAATAGAAGGTTGTAATTCAAATGTCATTTTCCACATGAAGCCCTCCATAACTCCCTCGGGCAGATTCCAGTATGCCTGCCACTGAACTCATGGAGCTCAGAGTACATTACTAGTGCTGTAAAAGCTTACTTTCTCTTAATATTCTGACATAATATTTTGATTGCAGGAGACAGAAAACATCTCAAGCTGTCTTAAATACATAATTGAATCTGGACATATTTGTTCATTCATTTATTTGATGGCAGGACTCACTCTGTAGCCTTGTCTGGCCTCGAACTCACAGAAAGGCACCTGCCTCAACTTCCCAGTGCTGGGATGAAAGCCGTGTGCCACCACAACAGGCCAATTTGTTTTTGAGAAGAGGTAGTACTACTTGGGCTAGAATGAAAAAAGGAGAGGCATTCACCTAGTGAACAGAATAGGGAAAGATTCTGAGGGGTCACATATGACACAGAACGGGCAACATGACATCGCAAGGTACTTTTTTTTGCCATTTTTAAAAATAATTTATTTTTATTTTATGTGCACTTGTGTTTTGCCTGCATATCCGTCTGTGTGAAGGTGCCAGATCCCCTAGAACTGGAGCTACAAACAGTTGTGAACCACCATGCAGGTGCTGGGAATTGAACCCAGGTCCTCTTGAAGAGCAGCTCTTAACCACTGAGCCTTCTCTCTAGTCCCCCCCCCTTTTTAAAAAAAAAAACAACCAAGGTCTCATTGTATAATTTAGGCTGAACTGGAAACTCAGGAATTCTTCTGTGTCAGCCTCTGGAATGCTGGAACTGAAAGTTGGTACCAAGAATCTGGCTCTAGGTGGTTGCTTTAAGAGATTGGATAGTTTTGTGTATTCAGGATCTCAGCCATTTCTTCCATTTCAATGTCCCCTATTTAATTAAGCTTTGCTGTATCATGGGGAGGGGGGTTAGGATGTGAATGCAGGCACACACCATACTAGGTGCATATATGGAAGTCAGAGGATCACCTTCTTTTTTCTTTCTTTTTTTGTTTGTTTTTAAAACACAATTTCTCCGTGTTACAGCCCTAGCTGTCCTGGAACTACTCTTGTAGACTAGGCTGGCCTCGAACTCAGATCAGAGATCTGCCTGCCTCTGCCTCCTGAGTGCTGGGATTAAAGGAATGAACCACCACCGCCCACTGAGGATAACTTTCAAAGGTCGGTTCTCCCCATCCACCATGGGTCCAGGGCTTGAACTCAGGTCACTGGACTTGCTCAATGGGCACCTTTAGCTGCTGAGCCATCTTGGTTGTTCTAATGTCCCCGTTTTAGGAACCTAGCCTTCGCCCAGCCAATCAAGGTGAATAACTCTGTGTGTCCCCCAAGCCCCTCTTCTGTGCCTGTAGACATGAGGAATGGGCCCTTGGCAGGGTCTTCTCTGGCAGAATTAAAGCAGGAGGGCTTTCCTGGTGGGTGCGGGTGACCGTGTGTGATTCCGGCCACCCCCCCCCCACACACACCCCACCCCCACCCCCCCCACACACACTGAGCGCAGCTAAGCAGACTAGGTGGAAGTCACATTCTAAAAGATACAGAAGACTCAACTAGGCTTCATTTTTAAAGACTTTGGAGTGATGAGCCCAACAGTGCTGCCGATTCAGGCTAAGGCGCTCCACTGATTTAGAAGAGATAGCTAGGAACCTTCAACATGATCTTGGCCGTCTCGAGAGCCAAAAGAGACAAAAGTTGGAGTTCAGGACCCATACAGGGATTCAGGACTTGTAAACACTCTGTGTTGGTCTAAGTTTAGAATGCTTTACAGTGGTATAGCAGAGACAGAAGCAAATTCTTCTCACACAGACGATTCGCCAACTCCAAAGCATCTCAGTGTTTCAGAGTCTGACCTTGTGTCAAATTGGTCCTAACTACTGGACATTTAAAAACCCATGGCAGCATTTTGGAGGTAGAGGCAGGCAGAGCTTTGTAAATTCTAGGCCAGCCTGTAACAGAATTGGCAGAACATAGTTAAGACAGAGTAGCCCAGAGAGACCTGGTCTCAAAACAGAAGGAAAAACAAACTTGATGGTGCCAGAGAGATGGTTTAGCAGAGACAAACCCTGCTCTTCTGGAGGGCCCAAGTTCTGTTCCCAGCACCCCTACTTGGTAGCTCACAATCACCTACAATTCCAGTTCCAGGAATCCATGTAGATGAGGCTGATTCTCCTGCCTCACGCTCCCACGTCCTAGATTACAGGTGTAATTCACCACCTGGCTTGGACTTTTTTTTTTTTTTTTTTTTTGAGACAGGGTTTCTCTGTGTAGTCCTGGCTGTCCTGGAACTCACTCTGTAAACCAGGCTGGCCTCAAACTCACAGAGATCCACCTGCCTTTGCCTTCCAAGTGCTGAGACTAAAGATTAAAGGTATGTGCCCCCAACACCCGGCTGACATCTACTTTTGATAGATAGTTCTGGCTGGCCTGGTACTTGCTATATAGCCCAGTATTGCCTTACACTCGCGGCAATTCTCCTGCCTTAGTCTCTTGCTGGCATGACAGAAGCATGCCCCCAGGCCCAGTTTCTCTGATTGATTTAGATTTCAAGACCTCATTGGATTAGGTATTGCTTTTATCTCATTAGAACAAAAGTTGATATAAAATTTTGAATTGAAAATAGATTTTTTTATTTTGTTTGTTTTTGTTTTTCCAGACAGGGTTTCTCTGTGTAACAGTCCTGGCTATCCTGGAACTTGCCCTGTAGACCAGGTCTTTCTTTTTAACTTAAACACATATTTTTGAGATACCATCTTCCTCACTTACCCCAAGATAGCCTTGAACTAATTCTGTAGCCCAGACAGACCTTCAGCTTTCCCCGGCCTCAGCCTCCCTCATCTTGCAGACTGGCACCACGAGGTTGGGATGTAATTATATTTTCTAATAGTACCAGAGTCTTGGCTCAGTGTTTGATAGCTGTCTAGTGGGTTAAGCCTGGTTTATCTTTCATTTCCTCTCCCTCTCTCTCTCTCTTTTTTCTTTTCTCTTTTAGTTTGGTTTAATTTAGTTTCTCAAGTACTGAGATTACAAGAATGAGTCACCGCACAGCGTTTACGCTTTTGTTTCTAGTGGGGGGGCGTTGAACCCAGGGCCTACTGTAGGCTAGACAAGTCCAGCAACTGATCTATGCCTCTAGTCCGTGAACTTCTTTTTCCTTCCACTTATTTTATATGTGTCTGTGTATGGGGGGGGGGGCAGTGCATGAGCCTTGGCCAAGAACAACTTATGGGAATTCACTCTCTCTTTCCTTGGGGATTGAACTCTGATCCTTAGCCTCGATGGCAAGCAGTTCTTTCCCTCGAGTCATCTTGTCTGTCCTTGAACTTGTTTTTAACAGGTGTCTGGGCTGACTCCGGACGACAGATGAATAAGTTCTCCATCAATAATTCATTTTCTACTTTTACTACACAGCTGCGAAAAGCCGATCACCTGGCTTGTGTTACTTACCTTCTCTTTGTTCACCTGGCATTTGCAGGTCCCCAAAGAGATCATGTGATTGGATTGATTTGTCATACTCCGTATTGAGTGCTGCCCTTGAACACAAGAACTATCACCATTGGCTTGCGGTGGCTTTTGGCTAGCCTACATATAGCTCCTTTGAGTTCGTAATCGAGTTTGTTTCATTTGGGTTGTGTTTTATTACACGCATGGCTCGGCTCTTTACTCGGGAGCCTGAGGTCCAAGGATTCTGAATTCAAGACTTGCCCAGGAGCAGGGTGGGTTGGCATTCACGAGGTAGAGGAGAGACAGGTGGAAGAATATCTGTGAGTTTGAGGCCAGCCTGGTCTACAGAGAGAGTTCCAATACACCTAGGTAGGGCTACACAGAGAAACCATGTCCTAAAAAACAAAAACCAAAAAACCAAAGCAAAATGGGAAATAAAAGGCTTGCCTGACATACAGAGTGAACTCAAGGCTAGGCGAATTAGCTTACTGAGACCCTTTCTCAAAATAAAAACATAAGGGTCACAGGTGCTGGCACAAGTCTTTACAATCCCAGCACCCTGGAGGAGGCAGGCAGAGGCAGACAGATCTCTGAATTCCAGGCCTGTCTGGATTACATAGAAGGTTTTAGGCCAATCAGGGCTACACAGAAAGACCTTGTCTCAAAAAAAAAAAAAAAAGTTGGGGGCAGAGGTGAGGGCTTGGAACGTAGCTCAGTTTGTTAGGTGCTTGTCGTTACACGCTGAGATTGAGACCCTGGGTTCCATTCCCAGCATCACATCACAACTAGGCGTGGTGGCACAGGCACGGCACGGGAGGTGGAGACAGGCTACCAGAAGTTTAAGGCCATCCTAGCTGCATAGAGTTCAAGGTCATCCTGGAGTGTGTGAGGCCTTCTCTCCAAATAAATAAATAACTTGGAGATATACCTCAGGGACAGAGCACTTAGCCAGTGTATGTAAGGTTCTAAAAAACAAACAAACAAACAAAAAAAAAACAAAAAACAAACAAAAAAACCCCAAAACATCTATTTCTGAGAAACCATAAAACTTTCCAAAACACTGCATATTTTAATTTTATTTAACTTACTTGTGTGTACATATATGTGTGTGACCATGTGATATATGCATGTCTGCTTATTCATGCATGTTCCAGGTTGATATGGGTGTCTTTATTTCTCTCTGCCTTATTGTGATAGAGATCCTCATAAAAAAGGTCTCTGCTTTGACTAGACTGGCTGACCAGTGAGTGCCCAGGTTTGCTTGTCTTCGCCCCCAGCCCTGTGGTTCCAGACATATGCACTCAGGCTCCCTTTTCCTGTAGTTACTTGGCTCCCAAGCTCAGGTCCCGATGTCCAGCTCTATTGGTTTTTGCCCCAGCTCCAAAATCCTACACCACTTTCCATTCATTCCCGCAACCAAATACCACACTGACACCAATGCCTGCTTGTGTTTTTGATTTTTGTTTTGGTTTTTTGAGACAAGGTTTCTCCGTAGTTTGGAGCCTGTCCTGGAACTTGCTCTGTAGAGTATTGGGATTACAATCATCTGTCACCAAGCCTGGCTCTCGCGGTGGCATTTTCTTGATTGATGATTAGTGGCACCAACTCAGAGTGGCAGAACTACCCGAGTAGTCTGTGTTGTTATAAGAAAGCAGGCTGCGTAAGCATTGAGGAGAGAGCCAGCAAGCAGCATGCCTCCATGTCTTTCTGCCTCAGTGCCTGCTTCTAAGCTCCTGCCTTGAGTTCTTGTCCTGACTTTCTTCTGTGATGGACAGTAAGTTGTAAGAGGAAATAAACTCTTTACTCCCCAGGTTCCTTCTGTTCAGTATTTTTATCCCAGCAATAGAAAGCAAACTAGGATCTCAAGCTAATCTCAAAACGTGTCATCCTACTGCCTCAGCCTCCTAGGGCTGGAGTTACAGGCATGTGTCAACACTTCTGGCTTTATATAATAAAGTTCTTTTGAGAAATGTTAATCCAGAACCTTTACCGGCGTGAAAAAATTTTTTTTGTTGTATAGTTTATTCTGTCTTTTTGAGACAGGGTCTCACTGTATTACCCACGCTGGCCTCAAACTCCTGACTTTGTGCATTCCTTCCTAAATAGTTGGTACTGCAGGCACATGCTGCCCAGCCTGGCTTCAGTTCCTTTCTCCATCTGTCTTTCTCTCCCTTCTGCCCTTGTTTAATTCACTATTTTTTTTTTTTGGTTTTTTTGAGACAGAGTTTCTCTGTAGCTTTGGAGCCTGTCCTGGAACAAGCTCTTGTAGATCACGCTGGCCTCGAACTCAGAGATCCTCCTGCCTCTGCCTCCTGAGTACTGGGATTAAAGACATGTGCCATCACTGCCCAGCTTAATTCACTATTTCTTTTACTTTATTATTATTTTCTTTCTTTTGAGACAGGGTTTCTCTGTAGCATGGGAGCCTGTTCTGGAACTCACTCTGTAGACCAGGCTGACCTCAAACTCACAGAGATCCGCCTGCCTCTGCCTCCCAAGTGCTGGGATTAAAGGCATTAACTGCCACTGCCTGGCTCTTTCTGTTTTTAAAAAAGACAGATTTTTACTCTACAGCTTAGACCTCACTATATAGTTTAGGCTAGCTTTCAACTTGTGGCGATCCTTCTGCTTCTGCTTCCTGAATGCTAGGATTTCAGGTCTGTACTCAACACTCACCATTTTCCTGATTTCATCATTTGTGAATGATGTAGCTAATTTATTTACCTTTTTTCCTTCGGAGTTCGTCTCTGGCAACCTCTTTTTTTTTATTTTTTTTTATTTTTTTATTTTTTGAGACAGGGTTTCTCTGTAGCTTTAGAGCCTGTCCTGGAACTAGCTCTTGTAGACCAGGCTGGCCTTGAACTCACAGAGACCAGGCTGGCCTCGAACTCCACCTGCTTCTGCCTCCCAAGTGCTGGGATTAAAGGAGTGCACCACCACCACCTGGCTCGTCTCTGACAACCTCTTGAACCTAGCCTAAATATGTTTTGTTATGACCACTCAACTAAAATTCTCCAGTCAAATCACCAGGGACCTGGATGGTGTTAACCAGATTGTCATGACAGCCTCCATCCTTATTTGAGATAGTACTCACGTGGTCAAAGCAGGAGAAGCAGAAGTCCATGGTTGTCTTTGGCTACAGAGAGAGTTTAACGTCAGCCTGGAATACATGAGCCCTTATGTCAGCACAACACACACACACCCCTATAATGTGTAAGCTGATGATATATATTTTTATATAAAATATAATCTATATGTGATATATATAATACATATAAATAACCTCCTGATGTGGGGTATTTGTTTACACTGTGTGACAGTGTGTCATTGTGATTGATTTAATAAAGAGCTGAATGACCAATAACTAGACAGAAGAGAAGATGCCAGTGAAACACTGAGGAAGTTGGATGTGTGTTATGGAGGATAGGTAACTAGCCACACCGCAGACGTAGGCTAAAAGAAAAAGTTAAGTTATAAGACCTAGTTAGGAACAAACCCAAGCGAAAGGCCAAGCTGTCATAATTAATATGCAGGCTCCATGTCATTATTTGGGGGTTGGTGATTCCAAAAGAAAATTCAACAACAAAGTCCAATTACAACTTCCAGCCCCAGAAGTTAGAGTTCCCTTGATGATTTAAGCTTCTGCCCTTATCACTGTACCTCTAACACCTAGAATTATGTCAGGAAAATCACAGACCATTTATGATGAATGAACGATTGTCATCATTGGATATGCAAATTATTGAATATGTTAAATAAATAGGATATGTTAATTTTGATATTACAAAATGGGCTATTTCTGGGAAAGCATCCAAGCTCTCCTTAGGAGCTCTCAATAGTTTCATTTTCATTTTCTTTTTCTTTTCAATTTTTTAAGGCAAGGTTTCTCTGTGTAGCCCTAGCTGTCCTGGAACTCTCTCTGCAGACCAGGCTGGCCTTGAACTCAGATCTGCCTGCCTCTTCTTCCTGAGCGCTGGGACTAAAGGCATGTGCCACCCCACTCTAGTTCAGTAGTGAGAGTGCCTGCCCAGCACTCATGAAGCCCTGGGTTCTGTTCCAGCAGTATGGTATGGTATGGTATGGTATGGTATGGTATGGTAATGCAGGTTTGCAATCTTCACACAGGGGCTGGGTCGTGGAGGGGGGCAGGGGAGACAAGGGGAGATGGGTTTTTTCGGGTACCTGAGGCTTTCTCTCAAAACAACAATAACAACAACAAAACCCTGCTGTTTTTTGACTTGTTGGTAACATAATAATGGTATGTGCACCGTAGCCATTTCTGCATGCCATCTGAGGCATGTTGCTTTACAATTTGCAATTCTATCATGAATCACCCAGGTCATGCATTGGTACTGGAGCTGTCTGTAGGTTTTGAGTGTGATTCTCACCCCAGGGAGCCCTGCTGACTTGAAGCACCTGGACCAGGTGGCTCTGGGTTTTATTTTGTTTTGTTTTGTTTTGTTTTTTGTATTTTTTGCGACAGGGTTTCTCTGTAGCTTTGGAGAACTAGTTCTTATAGACCAGGCTGGCCTCGAACTCACATAGATCTGCCAGCCTCTGTCTCCCGAGTGCTGGGATTATAAGCATCCACCAGGCTCTGGCTTTGGGTTTGCTAGTTCATTAGGAATGGGTTGCCTCATAACTGTGTGTCCTATGCCCAAGAGAAGCTACTTTCCTTCCCCCATCTACCGGTGACTGCCATTTACTCCTAGGTTAGAAGGCTAAGGATTGCTTCAGCTCAAGGCTACATAGCAAATTTCATGCCAACCTGAGTACAGAGTGAGCCGCTGCCTCAAAAAAAAAAAAAAGTTTGTAAGCAGAGCATGCTCTTTCGTTTCCAGACCGCCCAGAAACAAATAATTACACAGAAACTATATTAATCACAACATGTTTGGCCAATAACTCAGGCATATTTTAACTTTGTATCACCACAAGGCTGTGGCCTACCAGCAAGGTTTTGGTGGGTATCTTTCTCTTTTGGCAGCTACATGGAGCTTCTTTGACAAGGCCACTTCTATATATATATCTGTTCAGATTTACTGTCTGGCTTTACTCTACTAAACCATTGGTCAAAACAGCTTTATTTATTAACAAATAGAAACAACACAGATACAGAAAGACATCCCACATCATCTCCCCTTTTCTGTCTAATTAAAAAGGAAGGTTTTAACTTTAGCATTACAAAATTACATATAACAAACAGTTAACTAGCAAGAATTATAGTTACAGTATTTAGTCCATTTATGTATGGCAAATTAAGGAACATACTCTATTATCTATCCTGTCTTTGTAAATCTAAAGTTTTATATCTAATTTATCTTTTATCATAATTAAGGAATATTATAATTATCTGTCTTCAACTCTTCAAAGACCCCAGAAGGATATAATATTACCTAAGTAAACAGGAAGTGCATTGTAAGCAATTTCCAAAGTTCTAGAAATAACATAGATGTCTTTCATCCTGGACAGTCACTCAAAGTTTTTTTGTAATGTTGTGGGGCATGCATCTTCAGCCTACAGGTCCATAATATCTGGCAGACTTTTTAGTGAAGCAGGAAATTGGAAGATCTGTTATGCTGTGTAGTGGCAAAGTTTGTCAGTCACTTTTTTCTGTGTCCTGTAGAATGTCATGAAACAGGAACCCTGAAGGACTGTCTTATCTTCTTTAGGCAAGTTCAGCAGTCATTTTTCTGTGGGTCCTGCGTGTCCAGTTTATAAAGCATACCATTAAGCAGTCCAGCAAGAGCAGTTTTTTTGCCCGAATGTCTAGCTATGTCACACTGAAGGCAAAGTCCATAACAAGTTTCTTCAGTGCCCATCAACCAACCTCTCTGAAGTAACTCGTGACGCCAGAAGCAGACAATTCTCACTGTAGAGAAAAGTCTAAGTTCCTAAAATCTGTTAAAAGCTATATTCAGTAGGTCTTTGAATTGTTGAAGAATATATATCTAAATGAAATATATCTCTGTATATCTAGAAAACCTAACTAACATGACTACAGTTTGATTACTATAGTCGATTATCAATCCATAATTTTTTGTTATAAATTACTTTTTTTTTTTTTGGTTTTTTGAGACAGAATTTGGAGCCTGTCCTGGAACTAACTCTTGTAGACCAGTTTGGCCTCGAACTGACAAGGATTCATCTCCCTCTTCCTCTCCCTCTGCCTCCCAAGTGCTAGGATTAAAGACGTGTGCCACCACCACCCAGCCCACTTGTTTTTTTTTTTTTTGTTTTTTGTTTGTGACCATTAATCACATAATCAACCCCCTGTAAATGAAAACAAACATTTATAAACAATCATTTTTGGGAATTTGGGCATAGTTTCCTCCAAACTGCTTCCTGCTATTTGTTGGGCACAGTAATTTTAAGGTTCATAGAGACATTTCAGGGGATCCTGTTCCATCAAATCACATTAGCCTGGAAGGAATTCAAAGCTTCTCATCTTCTGTGGAAACAAAAGCAGAACCTCTCTTTCAAAATAATATATCCTTAGACTCAAGTTTTAAAATCAAGATACTTTTAAAATATATATGCTGGTTTAGCTTGGCAGCCCCTAGAATCAAATGTCTCTCTGTAGTCAAAAAAAATTGGAGAAAACACAATAATATACATATTCCAGACTTGCTGCATATATTCTATCTTTACATGGCTTATTATTTTTTATTCCTTTAATCTATGACTGTACTTTTTATATTACTTTTACTGTCTCTTTAAAGACTTTGTTTTATTCTTTAAACCTATTTTTTAAAATAACCGTCTGAACTCCTTTTTTCTTTCTCCCAAGTCTATGCATGTACTTTTATCCAACACTGTGACCCATTGAGAGGCCTTTTTTTCTTTCTTTTTGTTTTTTAATCTGAATCTGTCTTTTGTTTGTTTGTTTTGGTTTTTTGAGGCAGGGTTTCTCTGTAGCTTTGGAGACTGTCCTAGAACTCACTTTGTAGACCAGGCTGGCCTCAAACTCACAGAGATCCACCTGTCTCTGCTTCTCGAGTGCTATGATTAAAGGCATGCACCACCACTGCCTGGCTATCTGAATCTGTCTTTATTGTTTATCTGTAATCATTTTCTGACCAGGAACACTTTTTTTTTCTTAAATACTAAGCAAGCATGGCTAGGATCAACTCTGAGGTCCTGCCTGTTTGCTCTGCCCAGTCCAGCATGGCAGAGGCATGATTATCACCTCAGTGAATCATGCTTGTTGCCCCAGTTCCAGGGACACAGAGGGTCTATGTCACCATTAAGCAATTTGTACCACTTTGCTCACAAACCCCATTTAAATGTTCCACAATGGGAGCTCCCAAAAAAGTCAGAGTCATTTGTGCTGCATGCACGAACCAGCAAGCCAGTTCTTAAAAGAGCTGTGCAGTTTTTGCTGCTAAAACTGAGTCAGGAAGCTGTCTTTTAAAGGAATCATACCTGTTTGCCTCTAGCAGAGCCCACCTGAGAAAATGCTACTACCAAGAAGTTGTGCTTAACTCTGTCTTTTGTGTGTGTGTGTGTCTAGAATCCCTTCTCTCTCTCTCCTTTTTGGTTTTTCGAGACAGGGTTTCTCTGTAGCTTTGGAGCCTGTCTTGGAACTCGCTCTTGTAGACCAGGCTGGTTTTGAACTCACAGATATCCGACCTGCCTCTGCTACCCCCTCCCCCCAGTGCTGGGATTAAAGGTGTGTGCCACTGCTGCCTGGCTATAATCCCTTCTCAAACTCTCTCTGCTTTTATGTGGATGTAGCTGGCCCCACATTGGGCACCATTATGTAAGCTGAGACTGCTTGTTTGTTTTCTGACTGCCAAGACCTAAATAATCATACAAAAGCTACATTAATTACAACACCATTTGGCCAATGACTCATGTATATTTTTAACTAACTCTGACATATTAAATTAATCAATTTTATTAATCTACATATCATCATGAGACTGTGGCCTACTGGCAAGTTTTTGATGGGTGTCTTTCTCTTTTAATAGTTACATGACATCTCTTTGACTCCGCCTACTCTCTCTACATATCTCTGTTCGAATTTCCCACCTGGTTTTACTCTGCTAAGCCATTGGCCAAAATAGCTTTATTCATTTATTTCATTTACCAATAAAAGCAACACATATACAGAAGGACTTCCCACATCAAAAAGTATAACTGGCAGTAGTGTCTCATGCCTTTAATTGTAGCACTCAGGGGCAGAGGTAGGCAAATCTCCCAAAGATCTCCCAGTTTGAGGCCAGTCTGGTCTATAGAGTGAGTTTCTGGATACCAGGACAGCCAGGACTACACAAAGAAATCCTATCTCAAAAGGAAGAAGAAGAAGAAGAAGAAGAAGAAGAAGAAGAAGAAGAAGAAGAAGAAGAAGAAGAAGAAGAAGAAGAAGAAGAAGAAGAAGTTTAAAACAAGTGGTTTAGCCAGGCAGTGGTGGTACACACCTTTAATCCCAGCACTCGGGTGGCAGAGGCAGGCAGATCTCTTGAGTTTGAGGACAGCATGGTCTACAAAGCAAGTACCAGGACTACCAAAACTGTTACATAGAGAAACACTGTCTCGAGAAATAAAAACCAAACAAAAAAAAAGGAAACAAGGAAGAAAATGGTTTAATAAAGAGCCATTATTTAAGGGTTTTGTTTAGTAATTTAGTTCTGGAATTCACTCTGTAGATCATGCTGGCCACAACATTACAGAGACCTCTGCCTCCTGAGTGCTGAGGTTGCAGGTCTGTGCCACCCCCACACACTGTTGACCTGAGGCCAAGCTGACCGGTCAGTGCGCTCTGAAGACCTATTGTCTCTACCTCCCAAGTTTTAGGACTATAAACACATGCCACCACCATGTGTGGCTTCTGCATGTATGCTTTGGGGATTAAACTCATATTTCTATACCTAACTAGGAATTCTCTGACTGAGTTATCTCCCCAGGCTCCAGCCTCCTTTTTTTTTTTTTTTTTTTTTTTTGCTTTTCTTTTTTAGTTTTTTTAAGACAGAGTTTCTCTGGAGTAACACCCTTAACTGTCCTGGAACTCACTTTCTAGATCAGGCTAGCCTCAAACTCATGGAGAGCCGCTTGCTTCAGCAGTGCTGGGATTAAAGGTATGTGCCAGCAAGGCCCAGCTTTCTCTATTGTTTTCCAAACAGGGTCAGCAAACCCCAACGATCTGTGTTGTGTCCTTGCACAGCTACGGAATTGACTAAACTGAGGTGTCAAGAGAACGGAAAAAGGACAGACACACAGACATAATGTACAAAAAAGCATGGACAGATTGGGCTCTCTGACAGAGAAGTTGCACCCAGGAACTCTGCATGTTTATTATGTGCAGTTGAAAGTGAGGGTTATTGCATATAGCTGAGCTGGAGGCAGGCTTAGTTCATCTTGGTATGAGCACTCTTTGGGGGAGCCGTCTTCAGTCTGTAAACATAGAGAGGGAGAGAAAGCACATACTGTCAGCATTCGAACTCAGATGAGTCATTCCTCAGAGCTTCTCCCGTGGAGAACCGAGTCACTCCCATGAGTTTGAGGCATTGCTGTCCTTGGCAGGCCCATGTCAACAACACACATCCATCCTACACACCTGTCTTCACCTGCCCAGCAACGGCATTATAAATTAAAAAATTCAAGCTATCATGTTTGCTTTCTTTTCTCTTTTTTTCTTTCTTCTCTTTCTTTCTTTCTTTCTTTCTTTCTTTCTCTCTTTCTTTCTCTCCCTCCCTCCCTCCCTCCCTCCCTCCCTCCCTCCCTCCCTCCCTCCCTCCCTCCCTCCCTCTCTCTCTCTCTCTCTCTCTCTTTCTTTCTTTCTTTCTTTCTTTCTTTCTTTCTTTCTTCTGTTAAGGCAGGGTTTCTCTACAGCCCTGCCAAGGACACAAAAAAGCTCACTACAGGTTTTTTTGATTTTATAAGACATGGTTTCTTTGTGTATATGTAATCCTGGTAACCCTGGCTGTCTTGAAACTCCCTCTGTACACCAGACTGGCCTCAAACTCAGAGATCCACCTGCCTCTCCCTGAGTGCTGGGATTAAAGGCATGTGTTACCACTGTAAGGCTTCAACCCTATGTTTTTTGTTTGTTTGTTTGTTTGTTTTAAAGATAGAGTCTCTACTATGTAGCCCTGGCTGGCCTGGAACTAACAGAGATCTGTCTGCCTCTGCATGAGTACTGAGACTTAAGACTTGGACGCCCATATCCAGCCTTACACATTCTGGAAGTGGGGCATACAGTTAAATATTGAAGCATTTCATGGAAAACCAGTTTCTAGTCTGTCCATAAACGGATGAAGTCATTTATTACTCTCCCGAATGCTGCAGTTTGCTTCATGAAAAATTAGCTGTAGCTTCTATCCCAGTGATGGAGACTGACCTACTTTGCTCTCTGGTGCTGTAATAAAACACTGACTAAGCCAAGGTGAGTGCGCACACCTTAAATCCCAGAACTCAGGAGGCAGCGGCTGGCGGATCTCTGTGAGTTCAAGGCTAGCCTGGTCTACAGAACGAGTTTCCAGGACAGCCAGATCTGTTAGACAGAAAAACACTGTTTTTTGAAAAACAAAACAAAACAGCAATAACAACAACAACAACAACAACAAAAACATTGACAATAGAACAGTTTGGGGAAGAAAGGGTTTATTTCATTTTATAGCTTCTAGGATATCAAGAAGGGAAGTCAGGGCAGGAATCTCATGCTACAGCTGAGGTAGAGGCCACGGAGGAACACCGTTTGCTGCCTTGCTCCTCCTGGCTTGCTCAGCTCTCTTTCTTCTATGACTCAGGATCATCTTCCCAGGGGTGGCACCCTTCACAAGGGACTGGGCCCACCCATAGTGATTTTTAAACAAGAGAATGCCCCCAAAGACTTGCCTAGAGGCTGATCTAAGGGGGAACATTTTTTCAGTGGAGGTTCCCTCTTCCTAGCTGACTCTAGCTTTTATCAAGTGGACAAAACTCTAACCAGCACAGCCACATGTGAACCGATACAGAATTAAGTTCAGTATGGTCACATCTGTCTGTCATCTCAGGGCTTGAGAGGTGGATAAATGAGGATTGTGAGTTCAAGGCCAGCCTAGACTATGTACCAAGACTTTGTCTGAAAACAGGAATAAAAATCCTTTCGAATAGATTTTCTGTCCCCTGATAATAGATTTCTCCACTGATCCAGTAATCCATATCAAGCCAAACTGAAAAAGTATAACAACAGGTTTATGTGCACAAAGTAACTCCTGGGCGGGTTCTTCCGTCCCAGAGATAGAGACTGGAGAAGCCATCTGCCCACACTAAAGCAGAAAGATATTATAGCTTTTAGGTGAGCAGTGATGATGTATCCACCACACACTGGGTTTGTGCCCCAAGTGCAGTCAAAAGCTGAGAGCTTTAGGTGGGGCTTCGGGCTGTTGTCAGCTTCAAAGAGAAGCTGCCACAGCTGCCAAAAGTTGGAAAATGGGCTTTTCGGTGCCTTCCCTTTGTGCAGAGATTCTCTGAGTGATGGGGTTTGGAGAGACAAGAACGGGGCTTCTCAGACTATGTGGGAGCTAAAGAGCAGGCTCCAACCAAACACTTTCCCCGGGAATCCACACACTACCTCACGTGCTGGTTTGTGTCTAGTTATTCCCGGGAAGTTTCAGATTTTTGTTTGTTTTTGGTTTGTGGAGACAGGATCTCTGAACACAGCTCTGACAGAACAGGAACTCGCTCAGTAGACCAGCCTGGTCTGCACTGAACCACCAGAGATCCTCCTGTCTTCTGAGTGCTTGCATTAAAGTTGTCTGTCACCCCAGAGCCACAGAAAATTTGGTGAATTAAATGAATGTCTGCAATTCCAGTACTCTGGAGGTAGAAAATGGCACGTCAGGAAGTTCAAGGGCATTTGCAGCTACCTGAAATCTGGTTTAAAAACATTTCCCCTTGCAGGGCAGTGGTGGTGCACAACTTTAATCCCAGCATTTGGGAGACAGAAGTAGGTGAATCTCTGAGTCCAAGACCAGTCTGGTCTCTAGGACAGCAAGGACTACACCGAAAAAAAAAAAAAAAAACCCTCTCTTGGGAAAAAAACAAATCAAAACAAAACAAAACCCCCACAAAAAACAACTTTCCCAAATTTAGTAACTAATACATTATTTCCCATCTTACCATGAGTCAAGGGTTGGCAGTGATGTGGCTCAGGCTTCTTCACGAGGTTTGTGAGCTCTTTGTCAGCATGTCAAATACCAAAGAAAACAGTTTGCAAGGAGGAACGGTTTATTTTGGCTCATGGCTTCCGAGGTGTCAGTCTATGGCCATTGGCTCCTCTGTTTCTGGTGTGCTGAGACAGTGTCACAGTGAGGGACAAAGCTGCTTACCTCATGGCAGCCCTGGGAGGGGGAGAAAGAAGGAGCAGAAGACTGGGAACACCAGAGGCCCTTCAGGGGACAGTCTAGCACCGGGGTGTAATGCAGTTGGTTGAGTGTTTGCTTCCTCTGCAGGAAACCCTGGATCAGGAGTTCAAGGTCATCCTCAACAACGTAGTGAGTTCAAGGCCAGCCTGGGATTTGTAAGACCCTGTCTCTAAAAAAAGAGGGGAGAATAAACTTTCCATGACCCACTTCTCCAACAAGTCCCATTTCCTAACCTTCTTTTCAGCCACGAGTCCATCAATGGATTAGCCCGTGATGTAGCTCATGAACCCATCTCTTCTCAATTTTCCAGTTCTGGGTCCTGATGCTCTGAGGATCAAGTCTTTACTATTTGTTTGTGGTACATTTTGTATTCAAACCACAAGGCTTCGGGCAAATTTTGGTGGTCAGAGCCGTCTATGGGACTAGCTGAAGAAAGAAGAGCCAATGCCAATGACAACCAACCAAGCAACCAACCAACAAACAAACAAATACAGCATTCCGAGGGCACAATGGCGGGAGGCCTCACTTGTTTTCCTGTGGGCCTCTACATAAGTTGACCTGACAAAGGCAAGTTAGTTTTCAGTAACATGCCATCTAAGAAAGAGCAAGGGAGAGACAGCCGTATGTCTTGTGACTTGTCCCAGATGGTACCCACTTTTGTAATCCCCTACCTGGTGTCAGGGAGAACCGCATACCAACTTGGAGACAGGTTCCCAATGATTCTAGTGTTTGTTTTTGTTTGTTTGTTTTGAGGCTGGCCCGGAACACTCTGTACAGACCAGGCTGGTTTCAAACTCACAGAGATTCTCCTGAGTTCTTGGATTCAAGGCGTGCGCCACCACACCCACCCCAGATATTTGAATCTTTTGACTGAAATCAGACTTCAGGAAAACCCAGTGGAATAGTTTTATTTACAGCCTGGTCACATGATGCAGGGGAGGGGGGCAGGGGTCGTGTTCCATTGTGTGTTAGCATCTCCGACTTCGTTCGGACCTCAGTTCTGTCATTCTTCCAGAAGCATCCAGGGAGTATTTGCCAATTCAACTTTGCTTGGTTCAGAGAGAACACCTGCCCTCCAGGTGCTCCTATGCCGGTGGGAGCGTACTTCAAGAACAAATATGGCAACGGAGGCGTGAAAGTTTGGAGAAAACGATCCATGTGAGGCAGGGTTAACAAACCATCTTTCATAAAAATATTGTGCTCTTCTCCGGCCGGCCGCTCTCTGGTTGTCTGTGTGTGGCTGGCTACTTTCACAGGGACGGTAGAAATGAGCCGTAGGGCCCTCACGTGGCAGTCTCCTCACAGCCTGCAGGAATGACCCTCTGATTCCTTTTTATAAAATCCCGGCTGCTCTAAGCTTTGCTTCCGAGCACGCAGTGGTGAGTGTGGCGTGTCTGGTGCCTGTGACCCTGGCACAAAAGAGGCTGAGCCTGGAGGAGCTGAAGCTCTGAAGGCCAGTCTGGAGACATAGGAAGACCCTGACTCAAAGCAAAACAATAACGAGCAATTTAATAAAAGTCAAAAATGTTTGACGATGGGACGAGGAGGGCTATCAGTCCCTTTGTGGTAGAGGAAGGAGATTAGAAGTAGCATGAAGGAGGGCCTGACAGTTGGTTTTTGCCACGCAGGCCTGAGAACCTGAACTTAGCGCCTAGAACTGATTCCAAAATTTTGTCCTCGAACTCCCTCCCTCCACAATTTCACATCCACCCCAACGCACACATCATCCACAATGACAATTTTAAAATTAAACCAAAAATAAAAATAAAAATAAGCACCCCGGGCAGTATTTGGAGGTCAAAGGGATACAACTTGTTGAGTCCTAGGGATCCAACCTAGAACTTAAGTCACCAGGCTTAGCAACAGGTGCCTTTTACCCATGAAGCCATTTTTGAGACAGGGCTTCTCTGTGTATCCCTGGCTGTCCTCAAACTCAGAAGTCTGCCTGCCTCAGCCTCCTCTCAATATCTGTACCTCATTATCACTGCCGGAACCGACGTCACTCCGGCTGGTTTATGCAGTAGTGGGGACCAAACGCAGGACTTTCCGCACGTCAGGCAAGCGATCTACCAGCTAAGCTAAAAGTCCAGTCCACGATGTCCAATTGGAAGACCAAGTTTGTTCTCACTGAAGTCTTAACTGCGTTTATCAACTTGGCACTCTTGTTTGTATTCTGCTTGTGTTTTCACATATATTTTATGGCCTAGTATTTGCCCATTTGGCTCTTATTAAGCAACTAAGAAAGATGATCTTCTAGACCTCAATTCTTGTCTGCTTGTTTCTGACATTATATAGCCCAGGTTAGCCCTTATACTCCCGTGCATTCTCTTTCTATTCAGTATTCAACTGCCTGAATACTGGATCGTAGACCTTTGTTACCCTCCCTGGCCCTAGCCTTTTGTTGTTCTTTTCCACTTTAATTGTGTGTGGGGTATGTGTCTACAGTGTATGTGCACGTGTGTGTGGGTGTGTGGTCCAGTGAACACACACACATGCCTTTGAGGTTAGGTCTCCCCTGAACCTGGGGCTTGTGTCTGACTCACCATCAGGCTCAGCAATCCTCCCACCTCTGCAGCCCACAGCATTGGAGCTGCAGGCATGCTTACTACCGGACGGCCCCCGGGTGCTCATGCTTGGGCTACAAAGGCTCTTTCCCTATTGAGCCATCTCTCCAGCCTTGTTCTTTGAGACAAGGTCTAGCTTTAAATCTCAACCTGAGCCAGACGGTGATGGAGCACACCTTACATCCCAGCACTTGGGAGGCAGAAACAGGCGGATCTCTGTGAGTTTGAGGCCAGCCTGGTCTACAGAGCTAGTTCCAGGACAGGCTCCAAACCTACAGAGAAACCCTGTCCCAAAAAACAAACAAAACAAAACAAAAAAGGACAAAACAAAACAAAATCTCCTCCTGACCTGGAATCACTGTGATCCTACATCCTCAGTCTCCCAAGTAGATGGGATCACAGACTTGTGTTGCCGGGTCCAGCAAACAGTAGCCTTTATCACTTAGTCTTTGACCCCAACTGTTCTATCTTATGTTACTCCAACCTCTTTCTCTAGGGAAATTCTAGCCCCTAGGAAGAACCACTTCTATTTTCTCTTCTAAAACAAATTGCTGATTATGGTTCTAGCTAGCTGACATTTATTACCACTGGGTCCATGGTCAAGTTGGTCACTATTACCGTAATACATTCTAAATAGTCTCTGAGATCTAGCAACAATAGTATAAGGAGGTGGCCCATTTTAACAAGAATACAGGTTTTGAGACTAACTGTCTAGATCTGAGAACTAGAAAGAGGGAGGTGGGACTGGGCAATGGTGAAGCACACCTTTAATCTCAGCACTCAGGAGGCAGAGAAAGATGAATCTCTGTGAATTCAAGGCCAGCCTGGTCTACAGAGTGAGTTCCAGGATGGCCAGGGCTACCAGGACTACACAGAGAAAGCATGTCTCAAAACACCCTCCTCAAAACAATCCCAAAGAAAGGAAGAAAGAAAGGAAGGAAGGGAGGGAGGGAGGGAGGTTGGCAGGGAGGGAAAGACAAGCCACTCCCAGTCTGCTATCTTCTTTTTCTGAGGGTAGCCTTCTCTCCCTGGCGGAGCACCACTCTGTCTGCAGTGATCTCTCCAAAGCAGCCTGGACTAGAAACCCTGACACTAAGCTCTGATATTGCACCTGACATGAAATGTCTGAGAAAGGGCAAAACAGCACCATGAAAGGAGCCCAAGTCACTGATTAGCCAGGGATGGACCATAGTTCCTGATTAGCCAGGGATAGACCGAGTTGCCTGATGCACAGGGCTACCGCTTTTCAGATTATGTGAGACATGAACGGTGTTTTTTGGGAGTGGGGGTGGGGTGGGGAGAATGTTTGAAACAGAGTTTCTCTGTGTAGCCCTTGCTGGCCTGGAACTCACTCCATAGACCAGGGGTCTTGAACTCACAGAGATCTGCCTGCCTCTGCCTCCTGAGTGCTGGGATTAAACAGCTTTATAAACAGCTTTTTTTAATATTGAAAATAAAATAATAAAAAGGAATTTTAGAGTCAAAATTTGATTTGAGTCTTAGGTATTCTGCTTAATACTTCTGTGAGTTTGGTTAAGTTATGTAATGCCTATTTGTGTCAATTTTTTACAAATCTAAAGTAGGGCCATTATATTCTTTATAGTTCTTGTTTATTGTCAAGGATCTGTGCATGCCTGACCCTGGCATAATGGATAAAGTATCTGTCTATCTGTCTGTTTATCTATCTATCTATCTATCTATCTATCTATCTATCTATCTATCCATCCATCCTCTATCTACCCATCTACTTATTATTCTAGGCTTTCATGCTAAGCATGTGCTCCACCATTTTACCCTACATCTAAATACTAGATTCTGTTTTCTTCTTTTGAGACAGGGCTTCACACATCCCACACTGGCCTCAAACCTGCCATGTTTCTGAGAATGACCCTAAGCTGCAATCATCTTATTGCTGCATCTCAAATGGTCAGGTTTATATATTTTTTTCTTTTAGAATCTTGCTATTTTGTTTTGTTTTGAGACAGGGTCACACAGAGCCCAAGTTGGCCTCTGACTCGCTATGTATGTAGTGAGAGGGGTCTTGAAATCTTAACCCTCCTGCCTCCATCTTCCAAGTGCTGGAAATACAGATATGTACTCATCCCTTGATAACAAAATTTTATCTAACTTCAAAATTCTTTTAAATGGACTTCTTCTCTTGGTGTTGGTCAGTGGTGGCAGCTGTTCCAGTCTTGAGAGGTCAGCGGCGGGGGGGGGTATCAGGTAGCTAGTGAGGTACAGCATTCATAAACACGCAGTTTGCAAATACAGGAGAATACATAGATGGTGTGCTGTCTAGACATCTGGGTGAAGTTCTAATAAGGTATAATAATGGCCTTCATATCAGAGGCATTGAAGAACAGGAGGAAGATAGAAAAATCTTTGGGGAGATTATATATATATACAATAAAGATTTATTTCTTTTTTCAACTTAAAAAATTATTTTAAATGTATATATACTCTTTGTTACATAAAGGGCCTCCAGACTTATTTCTTCCTAGATACAGCCATGAGACAGTCATGCAGGCCAGTGGTCTTGGTGTGTTGGCCTCTGATGAGAATGTCCCAGAAGTGCTATAGCTTCCGTGAACTGTAATGTTCAGTCACTCCAAGTTTTCACAATGCTTGCTGTCCAGACCCCTGGCTCAGTTTTCCATCCCTTCTATCCTCTGTCTATCTGGGAAGCAGTCTGGGTTCTGATTGTTATGGTTCAGCATAATGGTGACCACACTCTCTCCTCATCTTCAGTGAGCTCTCCAGCCTTCTATGATGTCAGTGTCTGTTTTCCTCAATACCACAGAAGCAAACGCACAGGGGTGGCACGTGCCTTCACACGTGGGTGATTCTCTGAGTTCAAGGCCAGCCTGGTCCACAAGACAGCCGGGGCTAAACTGAGAAACCCTGTCTCGAAAAAAAACAAACAAGCAAAAACCCTTCATCTTTACACCATGTCAAACTGGGTGTGATGTTCCAGGACAAACAGAGAAAAGGAACCTTGTCAATTACATGCATCAGCCCTTCTTTACTCCCACACATGTGTGTGTGCATATATATATATATGTATATGTATACATATGTATAATGTATACATATATATATATATATACATTCATATATATGAATGATGGGGGGCCAGGCAGTGGTGGCGCATGCCTTTAATCCCAGCACTCAGGAGGAAGATGCAGGCAGATCTCTCTGAGTTCGAGGCCAGCATGGTCTACAAGAGCTGGTTCCAGGACAGGCTCCAAAACTACAGAGAAATCCTGTCTCAAAAAACAAGAACAAAACAAACAAAACAAAACAAAATAAAAGACAGGGTTTCTCTGTATAATACACCTGGCTGTCCTAGAACTAGCTCTGTAGACTAGGCTGGCCTTGATCTCACTGGGATCGACTCTGCCTCCTGAGTGCTGGGAGTAAAGGTGTGCACCACCACACCCATGCTTTTTCATTGTTGCTGGTTCCTTGTATTTCACCTTTATGTTCTCTTTTAGTGTTATTCTGTACCCATATGCGTTTTTGTTTACATCTGTACATATGTTATTGCCTAGATTTAATTATAATTAAAAGCTGGGCATGGTGGCGGGCATGGTAGCGCTCATCTTTAATCTCAGCGCTTGGGAGGTAGAGGCAGGTGGATCTCTGAGCACGAGACCAGCCTGGTCTACAGAGCAAGTTCCAGGACAGTCAGGGTTACACAAAAAAACCCTGTGGTGAAAAAAATTATTTTGATTTAATTTAAATTTAATTTTTTTTTTTTAGTTCTAATTTCGTAATGGATTTTTCTGGGGGAGGATAAGTGCATAAAATACATTTGACACCAAAAGTGTAAAATTTAAAGTGAAGTTCTGTAGCTTTAATTCCTATTTTGTTATTGTTTGTTTGGGACAGGGTCGTTCCAGCACTGCCCTGGCTGTGCTGGAATTCACCAAGTAGTCAGACCGACCTTGAACTCACTTGGGTCCACTGCCTGCCTCTGTCTGCCAAATGCTGGCATTAATTATTTTATGTGCATTCATGTGAAGGTGTCAGAGCCCCTGGAACTGGAGTTATAGACAGTTGTGAGCTGCCATGTGGGGGCTGGGTTCTCTGGAAGAGCAGCCAGTGCTATTATTAACTACTGAGCCACCTCTTTGTTTTAGTTTTTTGCTTTGTTTTAGTTTTTGTTTATTTGTTTTTACAAGATAGGGCTTTTTTGTGCTGTCCTGGAACTCGATTTGTAGACTAGGCTGGGTTTGAAATCTGAGTTCCACCTGCCTCTGCCTCCTGAATGTTGGGGATTCCAGGACACTTCCTTTTTTTTTTTTTTTAAGATTTTAATTCTTTATTATGTATACAGTGTTCTGTCTGCAGGCTAGAAGAGGACACCAGATCTGATTGTTAACGTGGGTGCTGGGACTTGAACCCAGGTCCTCCCGGAAGAGCAGAGGCATCTCTCCAGCCCCCAGGAGAGTTCTTCTCAAACTACAGTTCCTATGTATATCAAAGGTCTTTAGAAACAGCTCTCCTGGGTCAGGAAGACGGCCTAGCATGTGGAAGAGCGTGCTGCACATGCCTGATGGCCAGAGTTTGAGTCCTGGAACCACTGGAAGGAGACAAACTGCTCTCAAAGTAATCTCCTAAGCCGGGAGGCAGTGGTGCACCCCTTCAGTCCCAGGAGCTGGGAGGCAGAGGTACACCCCTTCAGTCCCAGCGACTGGGAGGCAGAGGCAGGCAGAACTCTGAATTTGAGGCCATCCTGGTCTACAGAGGCCTGACCTCTACACGTGAGCCTAGGCATCCACAGGCCCCCATTCACAGACATGTATGTGAAATATATGTAATAAAATTTTTAATAGAAATTATTCTTAATATGTCATGTGTATTATTTTAATTTGTTTTTTCTTTGCTTGTTTTTGAGATGGGGTTTCTCTGTGTAGCTGTGGCTGTCTTGGAACAGACTGGCTTCGAACTCACAGAGATCTGTCTCTCTCTCTGCCTCCCGAGTGTTGAGGTTAAAGGCGTGCGCCACTACTGCCCGGCTCATTTTTATTTTTATATTACTCAGGATTATAAGCACCTGGCCTTGAGAGCTTATTTGCCTGCTTTGTCCTGTTTTTAATTTATCTTTATTTGTGTGTGTTATATGCATGTGCACACATGTGAGAGTACATTCGTTGTGCCTGGCCATACACCTAGTTTCAGGACAGCCAGGACTATAGAGAGAGACCTTGTCACAAAAAAACAACAGAAATGGGTAAGATGGTTAATTAGGTAAAGGAACCTGCCACCAAGTGTTGATGACCTGAGTTCAGTCCCAGGAATCCATGGTGGAAGGCCAGAACCGACCTCTACTCTTACCTACCCCCAAACAAATACACACAATACATTAGCTAAACCTTCTGGGATGTGGGGGGGGGGCGGTTAGCTGGACAGAGGAGGCAGAGACAGGGGATCTCTGTGAGTTCAAGACCAGCCTGGTCTACAGAGTGAGTTTCAGGCCAGGCGGGACTACAATCGTAGTACCCATTGTCAAAAAAAAAAAAAAAAAAAAAAAGAAAGAAAAGAAAAGAAAAGAAAAAAGAGAAACAGGTCACTATGTATTGTCTTTGGTCTTTGTAAACAGAAATCATACATCAGGAACTGGGTGATTTCAGATTAATTGAATCAACTTCAGAACTGTGAAAACTGAAACTGTTGATAGGGTCACAAGGAAAATTGGGAAATTGGAATGATTGAAAGCCCAGGCTGGGGACAATAGTGTTCAATTTATACATATGACAAAGATTTGGACAATTTTATCTGTGACTTAAATGGCTGTGTAACTTTGTAGCCTATTCTGGCACTAGCTCTGTAAACCAGGTTGGCCTTGAACTCACAGAAATCTGCCTGCCTCTGCCTCCCGAGTGCTGGGACTAAAGGCGTGCACCACCTCTGCCCGGCAAAATGTGCTAATTCTTAACAGAACTACCAATGTTCTCAAAAGAAGAGGATGCTACACAGTGTGATGAAAAGAAGACGTGTGGGGCCTAAGGCAGGCTTGTGGCAGGTCTATGAGGATTGTAACCTGCCTTCCTATTCTGTCCTGACATGGTGGTGCGCGTCTTTAATCCCAGCACTCAGGAGGCAGAAGGCACATGGATTTCTGTGAGTTCGAGGTCAGCCTGGTCTACAGGATGAGTTTTAGGACAATCAGAGTTATGTATAAAGACCCTGTTTCAAAAACAAGAAGCAAACAAAAAGTTTGTGTGTGTGTGTGTGTGTGTGTGTGTGTGTGTGTGTGTGTGCATAGGTCAAGTGACAACTTGTAGGAGTCAGCTCTCTCCCCTCTACTATGTGGGTCCTAGGTATTGAACTCTGGGCCTCAGGCTGCCGAACCATCTCACCCACGTCCCTCGAATGAATATAAAAGAACAGCCATGAGGGCTTGAGGTTCGTGAGCTTGAATTGAACTGCCCTTCCCAGGAGTGAGGGTGTGGGGTAGAGAGATACACAGGTTTCCCCGGAAGTACACTGCAGTGGATAATAGCCTATAGAAGAACTAGACGCCCCAAAGTCTCTGGTAAAAGGTCTCAGAACCAAACTCCAACATTCAGGGAAGGTGTCTCTGTTGCTATGCTAGTTTTCTTTGGGAATGACATTCAGTTCAAATAAATTCATGACAAAAACTTGGCGTTGGGAAGCTTCCTCTATGAGAAACGAGCATCTTAACTTGGGGGAACAGAAAATCTTAACTCTGCTCTGTGTTATGGGCAGACTCTGTAGACTGCCTTTTTCTGTTTTCTGGGTTTTTGCTTGTTTGTTTGTTTGTTTGTTTGTTTAATAGAGGTCACTTCAAGCATACCTGATGTCCAAACATACCACTATTGTGATCCCTGGAAGTGACAACAGGAGCCAGGTCAGGCAGAAGCAAGCTTTGCGAGGCGGTTACGTTCCCTGGTGTGTGAAGAGCAACTTGGGGAAATGAAAGTGAGGTAAGGAGAGAAATGTGAGCCAGAGAATCAGGAAGAGAGTGGAAGGCGGAGTTCCCCCTCGGCCCCACGTGCGTTTGCACACACGCACATGCTTCGTTCTCTGCCTCTCGGTCCCTCACGGGTGCCGGGGTGTAGTCCGGCACTCTACACCCTTGACCTCCCCTGGTGACGCTCGGTCCTGAGCAGCAGCCTTGACTGTCAGAGAAACAGCCAAGAGAAGGGTCTGGCTTGGATGAAGAGAGAGCTTGACCCACCGTCCACTAACTTCAAGAAACGGGCAAAAGGTGGCAGCACTGGCAGCACCAGCAGGTGTCTGAAGGAAGCTTGGCTAAGAGCCAGGTCCACTTGAGCCGTGAAGTCCCAGGAGGTGACGGAAAAGGAAACTCCACCCAAGGCCTCATCGTTAGCCTACATAGACATGGAAGGGAAGCCTTTCCAACATACATGTGTGTCCCTGGTTGTATGACACGTCTGGAATAAGCAATTCTATGGATAGGAAGTAGATTAGCTGTTGCCTTGGGCCACGAGCTGTGTAGAATGAAAATTAAAACTGCTATGAGACACTCTGAACCCTGCCTACGACCAGATTGTTGTTATCTTTTCTCTCTCTCTCTCTCTCTCTCTCTCTCTCTCTCTCTTTCTTTCTTTCTTCCTTCTTTTCCTTTCTCTCTCTCTCTCTCTCTCTCTCTCTCTCTCTCTCTCTCTTATTTTTCATTTTCCAAGACAAGGTTTCTCCACATAGTTCTGGCTGTCTTGGAACTCTCGCTGTAGACTAGGCTGACCTTGAACTCAGATCCTCCTGCCTCTGCCTCTCAAGTGCTGGAATCAAAGGCAGGCACCACTACCACTGGGCTGAGCATTATTTTCTTCAATGTCTTCTCCATCTTGACATTTTGCAGAACAGATGCTTCCATTGTGGGGAGGGCCGAGCAGGGAACATCACAGTAGAGTGTTCTCCTAGTATGCAGGTTCAATCACCAACAAAACACATCTTTTTTCCTTTGTCCATTTGAAGAAGGCTTTGCTCTCTAGAACTCTAGAAAAATCCATAAAGAATACTTTTCCTGTCAGACATAGTAACATATGCTTTTTTGTTTTGTTTTTGTGAGAAAGGGTTTCTCTGTGTAGCTTTGGAACCTGTCCTGGAACTTGCTCTGTAGACCAGGCTGAAATCTACCTGTCTCTGACTCCCGCGTGCTGGGATTGAAGGTGTGTGCCATTATTGCCTAGTGTAACATACTTTTTAATATCAACACTGTGCAGACAGATCTCTAAATTTGAGGTCTGCCTGGTCTAAAAATTCAGTCCTGGGACATCCAGGACACAGAGAAACCCTGTCTTGAGAAAATAAAAGTAAATAAATAATAAATAAATAAATAAATAAATTTACTTTTTTTGGTTTTGTTTATTTTTGAATCCTTGTGTTTGTGTGTGTATTCATGTGTGCATATTTTGTGTGTGCCAGGATGTGTGTACAGAGGTCAAAATAGAGGGAATGTCAGGATAGAGCACAACTTTTCACCTCCTTTAAGATGGGATCTCTTGACCTTCTGGGGACTGCCCTCTTCGTGCCTCCCATTTCTCCACAGGTGTGCTGGCATCACAGATGTGTGCCACCGTGTTCAGGGGATCGAAACTCAGGTCTTCACAGTTGCCTGGCAAGCATTTTGCCCATTGAGCCATCGTCCTAGCCTTTTCCTCTTTTCTGCTTTGTTTTATTTGAAACAAGGTCTTGCATTATAGCTTAGGATAACTTAAAACTCACTAGGTAGCCCAGGCTGGTATCAAACGCATGGCAGTCCTCCTGCCTCAACCTAGTGAATGGTGATAGAAGGTTAGTTTTGAGGCAGGATCTTGCTATATATAGGTAGAGGTAGGTATATATACCTTGCTATATATAGGTAGCCCTCTAGGTGCTGGAATTGTAGGTGTTTGCCATCCTGCCTAAAAGATATTTATTATTTGTTTGTTTGTTTGTTTGAGGCAGGGTTTTTTTACGTAGTCCTGACTATCCAGGACTCCAACCCCGGCACTGAGCGGCACATCCATGCAGCTGGTGCCTTGTCCTCTCTCTACCTGGCCTGGTCTCCACAGTGACAGAGACAGATGGGAGGCGCTGCTCAACTTGTTTGTTTGCTTTTGGGTTTTATATTCGCTTTCCTCCAATTTTGTCTGTCTTCTCACGTCTCTGGAAGAAAATGCAGCCAATGCCAGCCGTCACCAGCAAGATCTGTTGACGGGTGTTGGGCAATTCAGATGTACCCACTTTTCAATACAAAAACAAAACAAAACCCCAAAAAACCAAGACAACTGCTTTTACAAATGTAATCTCTTCCCCACGCCTAACACTGTGAGCTCAGAATCCCCTATATGCTGGTATGGAGATTTAAGGATTAGTTAGTTTTCGTCTGTATTTATGTGTGTGTTGAGATGGGTGCATGTGTAGGCCAAAGGTACAGTTTATATTTCTTCCTTTACTCTCTATCCTTTCTTTTTTAAAACATAATTTAAATTTGTCCCCCCAAGAAAGAGTTTCTCTGTGTAGCCTTGACTGTCCTGGAACCAGTCTGGCCAGGCTGTCCTTGAACTCGCAGAGATCCACCTGCCTCTGCCTCCTGAGCACTGATATTAAAGGCGAACACCACCCCCACCCCACCCGGTTTTTAAAATGATTTTGTTTTTGTGTATGTTATGTATGTTATGTATGTTATGCCTGTATGTATGTATATGCACCACATGCCTGGTGCCACAGAGGTCGGACTGGGGAATCAGATCCCCTGGAACTGGAGCTATATTTGCATGGTTGTGAGCCACCACGTAGATGCTGAGAACCAAACCTGGGTCCTCTGCAAAAGCGCAAGTTCTCTTTACCACTGATCATCGTATAGCCCCAATTTACTTTTTGAGACTGGGTCTCTCGCTAAACCTGGAGCTCACAGGATTGGCTAGACTGGCTGGCCAACAAGTCCCTCCCTGACAGCCTTACAGGAACACAGTGTCCCGTCCCATCCCAGTCCCCCCTCCCCCTTCCAGACAGGGTTTCTCTGTAGGTTTGGAGCCTGTCCTGGAACTAGCTCTTGTAGACCAGGTTGGCCTCGAACTCAGAGATCCGCCTGCCTCTGCCTCCTGAGTGCTGGGATGTGCGCCACCATCGTCCGGCTGGGACCTGAACTCAGTTCCTCACTTTAGTAAAGGACTCTTCATCCTGGACATCACTTTGTTTTGTTTCAAGATAGGAGTGTAGCTACTTAGCCCCAGGGGGCCTGGAATTTACTAACAGAGACCAGGCTGGCCTGGAACTTTCAGGATTATCTGCCTTCTGAGTGCTGGGATAACAGATGCCTGCTATCATGCCTCGCTCTGTATTTGTTTTCTTAAACTGTAGATGAGTGTGATGCCACCGACTGGCAAATGGTTAAGCTTTTAAGGTAAACATCATTCCAATCTTTATAAATACCACAGTGGACAACGGGCTTTGCTGACATTGTTTATAAGGGGGAAAATTAAGTAGAGAATTCTCTTAAACATGTATTTGCAAATTGAAGAAGAAAACAAAGGGTTTTACACATTCGTCTCTTTATCATCTATTTATCAGAGCCTTAAATAGGATGTCTTTGATTAACTGTTCTGCTTTGTGTGGATGCTAGGGAAGGTGTCTGAAAAGGCTGACCTGAGGAACCAAATGCTGGGGGCAGGGGGTGCGGCCACGTCGTCACAGAGTGAGGAAGTGCTGATCATTGGTCTGGGACTTCCCAGGTCTCTAATTTTGAAACCCACCCCCAAAACCCACCCCCAAATTCTGATCGCTCAATGGAAAGGCCTGAAAGGCTGGAAGACTGTATTCTATCTCGCCCAAAGGGCTCTTTCTCGAGCAGCCAAGTGGACTCCAAGGCAGGCTGGCTCTTTCTGTTCTCATCTGTCCAATTAAGGGCATTATTTCATTTGGTGCATCTTAGCCATTCATTTGGTGGACAGTTGTTTCTCTCGTTACAAAGACCAAAGACCATTCTAAACCCAGTCAGCCAAAGAAGTAGAACAGATATCTCCTGATTTCCACATAGCTGCCCTGGGAGCACAGGGTTCCAAACTGAGCAGGAATCCCGGCCAGCCGTGATCCTGAGCATGCCATGCAAGGGCACTGTGCCCTGCCGAAGCCTGAACCTCAGGAGTAGACTGCGTGGCCTGAGCAGCACACGGGGAAGATTATTGTGCCTTTAGGTCCTTGAACTCAAGTATTAGAGACCCTGAGACTAAAAGAGAGGAAGAAGAGGAAAAATGGCTTTTGGGGTGTGGGTGTGAGAACTGGAAGGGCTCCCTTCAATCTCTTCTCCTCTAAGGGGAGGCAAGACTAAACTATAAAGCCTAAAGGCAGCAGTAATAACAATACACCTTTCCCGACTATGCCAGTGATCTCAAAGGACAGCTCTACTCCTCAAATCCTCCTAGAGGTCTCAAAGAACGAGAACTGCTGTAACTTTTGTTTTGTTTTGTTTGTTTGTTCAGACAGTGTTTCTCGGAGTAGCCCTGGCTGTCCTGGAACTCTCTTTGTAAACCAGACTGGCCTCCAACTCAGGGATCCGCCTGCCTCTGTCTCCTGAATAAGGGGATTAAAGGCATGTGCCGCCCCTCCTGAGAAACACTGTAGCTTTAATTGTTTCTTGTTTTCCTTTTCTATTTATTTGTAAGTTTTCTTAGAAAATGAGACACCTTGGTCAGACCACTGGAACTTATAAATAATGTGGCTTTTTGTTTTGTTTTGTTTGTTTGTATTTTGAGACAGGGTCTTATGTACCTGAGGCTGGCTGTGTAGCTGAGGATAACTTTGAACTTCTGATCCTCCTGCCCTACCTCCCATGTGCTGGGAATGTGGGTATGCTGTACCACCCCTGGTTAAGTGGGGCTGGGAGTTGAATCTGCATGGTGGGCAGCCCTTACCAACTGAGCTACACCTCCAAGTTCTAAATAAAATTCTCTTTCTCTCTCTCTCTCCATCCACACTGGGGATTGAACTCAGGACGTCAGTGTTCTCCCACTGATCTATATCACCAATCTATAAATACATTTTGAATGAAAAAAGCCTATTCTAATTTGGAGCTATGCTGCTTCCTTTTAAATAGACATCCACTTACAGTGAATTGAATGAGAGGATTGGCATCCGAAACCAAAAAGCAGAAAAATCACTGACTGGTTTCAGTGAAGAAAAAGTCATTCAGCCAGAGGCAGTGGCATTTGCCTGAATTCCCAGTAACTGTGAGGTAGAAGCAGGAAGATCAGAAGTTCAAAGCCATCCTTGGCTACCTACCAAGTTCAGTGCCAGACTGTGTTATATGAGCTGACCGCAAAAAGAACAGGTATGTGTGTGTGTGTGTCGGAGGGACAGGTCACACAAAGAACAGGTGTGTGGATGTGTATATGGGGGGGGGCAGGTCACATAAAGAACAGGTGTGTGGATGTGTATATGGGGGGGCAGGTCACATAAAGAACAGGTGTGTGGATGTGTATATGGGTGGGGACAGGTCAGGGATGAAGAGCTCTTGCAGCTATTGAGGAGGATGAGAGTTCAATTCCCAGTTTCAAGGCAGAGGACTCATTACTGCCTCTAACTCCAGTTCCAGGGAATCTGATACCCTCTCTTGCCTTGGTGGGCACCTGTACACAGGCACACACACACACACACAAAGAGAGAGAGAGAGAGAGAGAGAGAGAGAGAGAGAGAGAGAAAGAACCACAAACAAACTTTTAAAAACAATGACTCAGTTATCCTTAAGGAGCTGGCCACTGGGAGTTTGCCCAGTAAGTACATGGGCAACATACTTGTGTGTTTTTCTTTCTTTTTTCTTTTTTTTTTCTTTTCCTTTTTGGTTTTTCGAGACAGGGTTTCTCTGTAGCTTTGGGGCCTGTCCTGGAACTAACTTTTGTAGACCAGGCTGGCCTCGAACTCACAGAGATCTGCCTGCCTCTGCCTCCCGAGTGCTGGGATTAAAGGTGTGCGCCGCCGCCATCGCCGCCACCACCACCTTTTTTTTTTGTTTCTTTAAGACAGGGTTTCTCTGGAACTCAGACCACAGCCTGCAACTGCCTCCTGGGCTGGGATTAAAGGTTTAAAGGTGTGTACCACTTCCACCTGGCAGGGTTTTTGTTTTGTCTGTTTGGGGAGGGATGGGAGGGTTCACAAAGGTTGAGAGAACAAACGACCTGGGAAGACTGGGAAATGAATGTAATTTAAAAAAAAAAAAAAGGATGACAACACAGCAGAAAACCACAAAAAACAATGTATCTTTCTCGTCATTGCTGCTTAGAAATGGGCATAACCATTTGGACCTCTTTGAATGAAAGTCTGGGGCTGGATTTAATTCAGTGTTTTAGAGCATTTATTGTTCTTGTGTAGGACCAGGGTTCAGTGCCCAGCACCCACACGGCAGTTTACCACTGTCAGTAGTTCCAGGGTACCCAGAATCCTCTGGCCTCTGAGGGTACCAGACGTGCAGGCAACGAACGCCCTTACACACATGCAGTTAAATACTCATATGCACAAAATAAATATAATTTTTTTCTAGAGTCTATGGCTGGAGCTTAATCGCCAAAGTGCTTGCCATGCAAGCAGGAGGACCTGTGTTTGGATACCCAATGAACAGGTACAAAACAAGGCATGGAGTTAAAAAATTAAAGAAGCATCTACATGAGCTAAGCAGAACATCAAGGTCTCTTACTGTCCAGCTCTGTGGTTTAGAAAACACTTCTCCTGCTGTGCCTGCCAAGTGTTTATCCTTTGCCATCATAAAGTTCAACGTCAGAAGTGTGTGTGTATGTGTGTGCACGCATGTGTGTGTGCACGCATGTGTGTGTGCACGCATGTGTATGCGCATGTGTGTGTGTGCGTGTGTGTGCACACGCGTGTGAGTGGTAGAGGTGATTGACAGGGAGACTCAGCCCGATAGATAGCCTACTGAGGGGAACGGAGAAGAAACACCTAAACTCATCGCTCTTCCTTCATCAGGTCACTGAGATATGTATGAAGCGTCCACAGGCAGCTGGGAGACGGTAGCCATGAATTCTTGGGGCTCAGCCTGACTATACTACCGCCTCCAGTCCTGGCTCCGTTGTATTACAGGGCTCTCCGGGGAATTTCTTTCTTTCCTTTTTAAAGATTACTTTTTATCATTTTTATTTGTGTGGACGCCTCTGTGTGTATGTGCACAAGCATGCAGATGCTTGAAGAGACCAGAAGAAGGCAGAGGAACCCCTACAGCTGGAGTCACAGGTGGTTTGGAGTCATCTCCCCATCCCTGCCCACATGCTGGGATCTAAGTTCCATTGTTCTTCTCTTAACTGCTGATTCATCTCTGTAGTCCCTCTCTGTTGAATTTCACTGTAGAATTTTGGAAATTTCTACCGCCAAGAAGTAGCAATAAACACAATTTCTGTAGCATTTATCAGTAGTCTAGGCGATAGTTAAAGCCACGCAAGGGTCGAGGCACTTAATGAAGTTTGTAAGTACTGCCTTGGGATGTTCTTAATATCAACAAACGTACAGTGTTTATATCGGGGTGAAAGAATAGCACGCAAGACTTCTGACCTGAGTAGAAAACTGATGTTGGTGGGAACTGGGTCCGAAGAATACAAACAACTGGAGAGCTGAAGATGTGCAGGTGCAAGAAATCGGGGTAGAGGCGGTTTGCCCTGCTCTAAACATTACTCAGATGCTATGCCATGCCTACAGCATAACTCAGTGAGCCAGCCAAGCACTTGGTGCCAAGCCTGACAGCCTGAGTTCAATCCCTGGAACCCATATGACGGAAGGACTCCACACTCATACACATACATGTACTCATACACACTCACACTCATACACACACATTCATACATACGCATTCACATTCATACAATTCCACAAAGTTGTCTCTGACTGCCATACGTGCCCCACCCCATATATTACACACAGTACTGCTACCACCACCACCACCACCAACAGTAACAATCAGTCAGGCAGTGGTGACACACACTGTTAATCCTAGCACTTGTAAGGCAGAGGCCGAGGCAGGTGAATCTCTGTGAGTTTGAGGCCAACCAGGCCTACAGAGTGAGTTCTAGGACATGCACCAAAACTACAGAGAAACCTGGTCTTGAAAATCTAAAACCAAACTAAACCAAACCAAACCAAAAACCCGATAATAACGATCAATAAGATTACTTTTTTTATTTGGTTTTTGAGCTCTGGCTGTCCTGGAATTCGTTGATTAGATCAAGTAGGTCTTGAACTCACAGAGATTAGATTGTCTCTGCCTCTCAAGAACTGGGATTAAAGACAAAAACCACCCACGCACAGCATAAGATTATATTTTTTAAAAAATTCTTAAAAAATGTGTTATCTTGGGGGCTGGAGAGATGGCTCAGTGGTTAAGAGCATTGCCTGCTTTTCCAAAGGTCTTGAGTTCAATTCCCAGCAACCATATGGTGGCTCACAACCATCCGTAATGAGATCTGGTGCCCTCTCTGGCCTGCAGGCACACGTGTAGGCAGATATTGAATGCATAATAAATGAATAAATATTTTAAAAAAATGTGTTATCTTGGGTGAGGATACAGTTCAGTTCCTAAGTTGACTATCATCCATATATGTAACAGTATAATTTTGCTGCAAGATAGTTCAATTATAGATGCTTGTCCAGCATGCTGCTAGGCTATGGGTTCAATCTCCAGTACATCAAGTGTATTCTAGATTCTTGTTTGTTAGGACAGAAATACAGTGTTTAATGCTAGTATTGTATATTCTTGCGTAGTTGGGCTCTAGTCACGAAACGCAATATGCTGGTGTCTGAGTGTATGTGAGTGTAAGTGTGTATGAGTGCGTGTGTCTGAGCGTACGTGAGTGTAAGTGTATGTGAGTGTGTATGTAAGTGTAAGTGTGTATGAGTGTGTGTCTGAGTGTATGTGAATGTAAATGTGTATGAGTGTGTGTCTGAGTTATGTGAGTGTAAGTGTGCATGAGTGCGTGTGTCTGAGTGTATGTGAATGTAAATGTGTATGAGTGTGTGTCAGAGTGCCGGTGTGTGAGTGTGTATATATACATACATGTTGCCATGTAAGAGTGTGAATATGTGTGACTGTGTGTGCATGGTTTCTAAAGGATCTGTTGAACAGGCTAGATGGTGTTGGTTCTTTCTCTTCTCTAGCAGAGCTGGACAGCAATGATGTCCTCTTCAGAGGCCACAGTGGTCTCATGGTGCGGAGGCCATGACAAACTGGCCTGCTGCTTCTGTAGGAAGGCAAGTGATAGTGTGACAGCTCTCTGTGGTGTCCCTGCTCCACCACCACCACAGAGAGGAGCCTCGTGACTACTCTTGGGGTTGGCTCTACTTCATCTTTGGAAGACATCCTTCTCAGCAGTGATAGATCAGTTCAAAGCCAACCAAAGCTAGTCAGAAAGCTTTCCCTGAGGGCCGTTCACTTCCTGTCTCATGCTTCAAAGATTCCTTTGGATTGTCTTTGATTCTACCATGAAAAGCCTAGGAGGGTCATGTGGGGGATTCCTTGAAGTGGTTGTGTTGTGGAGAACAGCACAGCATCTGGGATTTCAGTTGCCTCTGTCTCAGAGTGTATAGTCTCCTCCCTCCATTTTTTTCTATGTTGTTCCCCGCCCCCCCCCCCCCCCCACTGTGTTTTGCTTCTTTATCTTTTCCACAGATTCTGGGGAGGAGCAGAAGACTCCATTCCAGATCCATTTCAGAGTTGCTGGAAGGAACTGCCTTACTGAGGCCCACCTTGGTGAGGAAGCAAGCAAGCAAGAAGGGCTGAGAGATGGTCTCCTAGAAGGCTAAAGTTATCCTTTCTCATTTCCTTCTCCATCCTTGGCGGCGTTAATGCTTTCTCTCTTCCTGTTATCTTATATGGAGTGTGAAGCTATTCCTAACTAGGTTTTAGAGAACAAAACAAAATCACTTTACACCGGTTTCTGGATTTGTGACTATACCCTTCCTGGTGCCACGTACAGAAAGGTTATCTCGACTTTGATGACGATTGTTGTAGCCAACGAGCTTCTTTGGAAACAGGTTTTCAAACACTATTTTTGTTTCACTTGGTGAACACAAACCTTCAGTGAGACTCAGTAGAAACAAGAATTCCAAAATCCTGATGTGAGCTAGGTGGGGTGATGAGGAATCCGGTAGACGTTCATGGCCAGCCTGGCCAATAGGTGGGACCCTGCTTCTGATGACACTCCCCACAATCCTGATCTGCCTAGTAATTACATAAAACTCGAATCACTTTTTTTAAATATTGGTAATTGTTTTTACTATCTTTTCAAAAAACAAACAAACAGTAAGTAGACATTAAGATGAGATGTGGAACCAGAAAATTCATCTTCACTGTCAAACTGTGAAAGACTTGGTGTTGTTTTCCTTCTGTCAGGTTGTCAGGTTGACCTTGGGAGTTGTTTTTTTTTTTTTTTTTAAATCATCCACAGACCAGAACCAGCACGGATCTGTATTTAGTTTATGTCATTATTATTATTTGAGCACTGTTGGGAATCAGAACCCAGGGTCTTATCCATGCAAAACGAGGCCCCTACCACTGAACCACAGTCATTTTTATTTTGTATTTCACTTTGTGGGGGTGCTGGTGGTGAAGATAATTCTTCTGTTAGCACGAGAAGTCAGTGGATTTATGTCCAAGGCTATTTTTCTTCGTTGAGAGAAAGTCTCCTTCAGAAAGGAACATTTCTTAAAATGGGTCCTTTATTATTTTTGTAGAATGTACAATCTCCCAAATTGTTTTAAGATTTAGAAATGAATGGAAAAAGACTCCAGAAAAGCAGTGTGAGAGCGCTCCAAGCTGGAAGCTTCCCGGTCCGCTCTTTGGACATCTTCTTAGGTCCTTGGCAGGCGCAAGTTTACCGCGAAGAGCGGTGAGCGTCATTCGGACTCCGTTCCCCGGGCCGCGACAATCCAGTTCATGTCTTAGCGCTCCTGTCTGCGAGCCGGCAGCATAATGAATTGCCTTGACTCTAGCTTCAATCCACTTTCCTCGCTTAATATGCAGCCCAAAGTTTTGCGGCTCACTGTCAGATGGTAGTGCTAGACTTTCACACTGATCCCAAAGCCTCCGCTGGGGCTGTTTCTTCACTCGGAGTTACAAACTTTAAGAAACACGGCTCCAGACGGAAATCCACGCCAGGCTTTGAACTCTGCTTCTGGCTTCCGTCAACTGACACAGTTGCCCTTTTGCTCAAACTCGCAGCTCCAGTTCGCACTTGAGAGCGCTCGGCTGGGTGTCTGCTGCGGCGCCGCGGCGGGAATGTGCGGGGGCCACAGCCCGGCTCTGCACGCCCCAGTCCGGAGCCCGGCCGACCCCTTCCCCGTCGCCAGCGCCGTCCTGGCCCGAGTGGAGCAGGGACCGGAGGCCTGCGGGGAGGCGAGGCCGACCTTTTGTTTATTTGAGGAGCTTTGTGTTTCAGGCTTTAAGAGTGAGCAAACTGCGAGGGAGGAAGCACTGGTCCTCCCTACAAGCGTTTCTTTCTTCCAGCGAGCCCTCCGGGCCCAGCTTCCACATTTTGCGGTTGACTGTGTGGGATCTTCCTAGGTTCATCCCTCATCCGCGGGCCCAATCCATGCACACTGTGCAGCTCGAGAAAATGAGAGCACATCCTCTGCCATTTTCAGCCGCTGGCTGCCGGCAGCCCAGCCCCCTTTCCTTGGCTGTGGCAGTCGCCGGAGTTCCGGCGCCCAGAAGCGGCACCCGATCCGCGCGGCCCCGGATCCGGTCCGCCTTTGCCGAGTGCCGTCCTGCGGGGCTCGGCGATAAGAACTCTCCTGTGAGAGCGAGCGAACGAGACTTTAGTCCGGTTTCCATGTCAACGATTCAGTCCATATTTGCCATCAGGCTGTCGGTGGCATAGGCGCTTTCGTGAGGGGAGCGCTGTCCTAGCCTCCTAATCTGCGCCGGGATTCCTGAGCTGCCTGGGTGTGGGGTGAAAAGGCAGGGGCTGTGGGGGGGGGAAAATACCGAGGGGAGGACCCACGGCCCCGAGTCGGGGTCTCGCTGCTCGGGCCAGCCACGTGCCCGCTCCTCCCCTCCCCCTTTCCCGTCCCTGTGCCCCTGGGGAAAGCGGATGGACCAGTTTCTAAGAAAGTTCCTCAGCCCGGCAGTCCTTAGCCTAATGTTGTAGAGCTTTGAGTGGAAGACTCTAAAGATTTGGCATTTAAAAAAAAAAAAAGTAGGGAAGAAACACACTCGCTCTCCTGACCCAGGTGGTTATATTTTTATGCACTTTGCCTCACTGCTAGATTAAAATGGTGGCTGTTTTCAAAACAGCGTGACCACGTGTAGGGAAAGGGATTTTGGCGCTTTTCATATTCCCGGTCATGGAAGAAGGCCATGTGGATTTTCCCTGAAGACGAATCCATTCTGACTTCCAGATTTTCACTGGGCTCCAGGTTTCCCATTACACCCCAGCTCTGAGGAAAATGGCAGGGTAATTGCATGTAAAAAATTCCTCATTTGTGTGCGGGACTCAGGACTGTTTGGCAGCTCTGAGGCAGTTGATTAAATAGCAAAGCTCCATTTCTGAGGCAACCTATAATTTGGTTTGTAGGACCTAATGCACCAGTGGAGTTGTTGCTCCAGAGGACTGTGAAGGAAAGAGGGCCCTGGTCCACACCAGCCAGTCCCATCATCTTGGCAGGTTCGTTTGGTTCTTGGTTGGGGGATGGGTAAGCATTGGGGCTCAGGCCATCTCCCCACTCTCGATCACCAGACAGGTTTGTAGGGTAGAGTGTTCTTGATTGCCTTTGGGGATCATTTGTGGTGACCTACAGAGTGGTCAGAACTCTAGGGGCCCGTGGAATCCACAAGTTCTAAAATGATGGCCGGTGGCCCCAAGTCTCCATCTATGCAGTGTGAGGGGGAAGGGGGCTTCTGTGGGCGATGCCGGCTCCCTTGGCCTGGTGAGAAGCTGGAATTCCCTCTGGTTTCTCCTAGCTTGCCCTGTCAGAGCATTCCAAGCCTGCCAGAGAAGAAAAGGCTGCTGTGGGGTTGGCGAGGCCTGTAGAGGCGACAACTCCGAATGCCTTGATCTTTTCCGATAAACCTGGCCTTAGGGTTTCTGGTAAACTTCAAGGAGTCTTTACACCTTGGGACAGACAACAGATCTGAGGGGCATCCGCTTTCTGTGACCTCTTAGGCTCTGCTTTTCCTCTCTTTAAAGAAAAAACGGTTTCCATTTTCTGCATCCCTCTTCTGCAGTGCTTTTGGACACTGAGGTTCTGTCAGTCCCTAGAGCCCCTGCTGTGGGCTGTTCCCAGTTTTCCTTAGGAGACTGGGCTACTGACTCTGTGAGCGAGTTCCCAGGAAGAGCTCATGGAGCTTGGTTGGCCTGGGGGACTGTCTTAGGCCCCCAAAGATCAGTAGCCACCATCTTAAAAGTGAGGTGGTGGGATGCCCGCGTTTGATTTCAACCCCTTCTGACACTCTGATCCATTGTTGAATTTGCTCACAACTGGAGTGTTTTCCTTTTCTCTCTCTTTCTCCTTTCTTCGGCTAAGTAGCCAAGATGTAGCTTTGGTGACTCCACTTTTCACAGCCACACTCTTCTGCCCTCTGACTCTGAGTGACCTGGGCAATCCCCTCCCTTCTGTCAGTCGGTAAAATGGGGCTAATCCAGACCTCATGCCCCCGGGGCCTTGTCAGGGCGGGCTAATGAGGGCAGGGACCGGGAGGACGGCGAGTCTGAACAGTGGTCAGTCCTCCTTTGGGGTTAGCCCAAGGGGGTGAAAAGCGGGGCCACCTCAGCTGGGACTCCCGAGCAGGTCTGCGAGAGCCTTTGAAGCAGCAAAGTGCTGGCGACATGCTAAGTCGCAGCCAAGACACCAGGCCCCGTGCCAGGGGGTCAGGCCCGGGCCGCGGCGGCCGCGGTTTCGGGCTCAGGCCAATTTTGCAGGCGCGGGTAAAGTTCACGCGGCCCGCTCCCTTTGGGGCGGCCGGGAGGGGACAGGCCGGGATGGGAACGCCGCGCGAGAGGCGGCGCAGGCTCCGGCGGTGCCTGCTCCGGGCCGGGTTTTCCCAGAAGCCTTCGGCGGCGGCGCTGCCGAGCGAAAGAGGCTGAGGGCTTGCCGCCGCCGCGGCTCGTTCTCTCCCCTCCTCCTTTGTGAGGGGAAGGGAGCGAGTCCATTCCACGGCCTGCGCCCGCTCCGCGCTCCACTCCGGGTTTTTCGGGCGGCCGCGACGGCGCTGGGTAAAATGGCAGTGCTGAGCCTCGTGTCGGAGTGAGGGGGACTCGGAGGAGAGTGGGGCGCTCTAGCCGCTCAGTCCCGCCGCCCGCCCGCTCGCCCGCCCGCCTGCTCGCTCGCTCCCTCGCTCGCCCGCCCGCCGCCGCGCAGCAGCCTCGGCCCGAGCCGCGGACGGGGAGGCGAGGCAGGGCGCCCGCCAGAGCCGCGCTCCTACTCTGCCTCCCGGCGCCCCGTCCGCTGCCGCGCGCCCTCCAGCCCGCCCGTCCCGGGTCCCCCCTCCCCCCTGCTCCCTCCCTCCCTTCCCGCCCCCTCCCCCTCGCCTCCCTCCCTCCCTCCCTCCTCCTTTCTCCGGCAGCAGAAAGCGGAGAGTCACAGCGGGGCCAGGCCCTGGGGAGCGGAGCCTCCACCGCCCCCCTCATTCCCAGGCAAGGGCTTGGGGGGAATGAGCCGGGAGAGCCGGGTCCCGAGCCTACAGAGCCGGGAGCAGCTGAGCCGCCGGCGCCTCGGCTGCCGCCGCCGCCTCCTCCTCCGCCGCCGCCGCCAGCCCGGAGCCTGAGCCGGCGGGGCGGGGGGGAGAGGAGCGAGCGCAGCGCAGCAGCGGAGCCCCGCGAGGCCCGCCCGGGCGGGTGGGGAGGGCAGCCCGGGGGACTCGGCCCCGGGGCGGGGTGGGAGGGGGGGAGAAGACGAAGACAGGGCCGGGTCTCTCCGCGGACGAGACAGCGGGGATCATGGCCGCGCAGGTCGCCCCCGCCGCCGCCAGCAGCTTGGGCAACCCGCCGCCGCCGCCCTCGGAGCTGAAGAAAGCCGAGCAGCAGCAGCAGCAGCAGCGGGAGGAGGCGGGGGGCGAGGCGGCGGCGGCAGCAGCGGCCGAGCGCGGGGAAATGAAGGCAGCCGCCGGGCAGGAAAGCGAGGGCCCCGCCGTGGGGCCGCCGCAGCCGCTGGGAAAGGAGCTGCAGGACGGGGCCGAGAGCAATGGGGGTGGCGGCGGCGGCGTTGGCGGAGCCGGCGGCGGGCCCGGCTCGGAGCCGGACCTGAAGAACTCGAACGGGAACGCGGGCCCTAGGCCCGCCCTGAACAATAACCTCCCGGAGCCGCCCGGTGGCGGCGGCGGCGGCAGCAGCGACGGGGTGGGGGCGCCTCCTCACTCAGCTGCGGCCGCCCTGCCGCCCCCCGCCTACGGCTTCGGGCCACCCTACGGCCGGAGCCCGTCTGCCGTCGCCGCCGCCGCGGCCGCCGTCTTCCACCAACAACATGGCGGACAACAAAGCCCTGGCCTGGCAGCGCTGCAGAGCGGCGGCGGCGGGGGCCTGGAGCCCTACGCCGGGCCCCAGCAGAACTCGCACGACCACGGCTTCCCCAACCACCAGTACAACTCCTACTACCCCAACCGCAGCGCCTACCCCCCGCCCCCCCAGGCCTACGCGCTGAGCTCCCCGAGAGGTAGCACTTCGGGCTCCGGCGCGGCGGCCGCCGGCTCCAAGCCTCCTCCCTCCTCCAGCGCCTCTGCCTCCTCGTCGTCTTCGTCCTTCGCTCAGCAGCGCTTCGGGGCCATGGGGGGAGGCGGCCCCTCAGCGGCCGGCGGGGGAACTCCCCAGCCCACCGCCACCCCCACCCTCAACCAACTGCTCACGTCGCCCAGCTCGGCCCGGGGCTACCAGGGCTACCCCGGGGGCGACTACGGCGGCGGGCCCCAGGACGGGGGCGCGGGCAAGGGCCCGGCGGACATGGCCTCGCAGTGCTGGGGGGCTGCGGCGGCGGCGGCGGCGGCAGCAGCGGCCGCCTCGGGAGGGGCCCAACAAAGGAGCCACCACGCGCCCATGAGCCCCGGGAGCAGCGGCGGCGGGGGGCAGCCGCTCGCCCGGACCCCTCAGGTACACAGCTGAGTGGGGAGGGGGCTGGGGCGAGCGGGGCCGGGGGGGTGGGTGGGTGGCGGCCTTGGGGAGCAGGCCTCGTCCGTGGGTTCCCCTCAGGCCTGGGCCCCCACTGCCGGGGAGCTGCCATTGTCTGGCTCTTCTCTCTTAAAATGGCTGCCTGTCTGCCTTCCTCTCTTTCCCTCGATCAGCCTTTGTGTGTGGCTTCTCCAGAGGTGTCTGTCCGGTTTCTCCCTCTCCGCTCGTCCTTTCGAACTCTGGGGGTCTTCAGGGGGGTGCGGAGCAAAGTGGGCCTGGAAGAGCCTGGCCCGGGCGAGGGGGTGCTGGGGGTCCAGGATAGGGGTGTAGGCAGTGTCAGGAACGCGGGAGAAAGAAGCAACGTTTTCTTGCTCACCTGCCGCTCCTCTGTCCCCCTTGCCTTCCTCTAGGCCGTCCCCTAACAAGTGCTTTTAAAGAGTGGCCCCTAGGGCTCGGGGGACCTCGGGGGAGAGCTGGGGCCTCCTCGGGGGCAGCTTGAGGCCGACCGTGGTTCGCCCTGGGCCGCCCGGGCCGCCTCTTGTCTTAGGCTCAGCCGGCCCAGTGGCCTGGGCTTCTCTCTGGAAGTGCTGGTAAACAGCTGAGTGATTGGAGTAGTAAGTGCAGATTGCTTTGGTTTGGGATTTGAATTATGGAGGTAAAATCCTTCTGTCAAAGCCAGGAGACAGTTGGTCTTAGGTTGACATCCTATCTGTGATCTGATTGGCTCCCCATCTTCTGCTCTTGGCCATTTATAATTGCCTCTGATGTAATGGTACAACAATCCTGATGAGCTCATAAACTTTTACACTCTGCTTTTCTGCCAGTGATAACCCAAACCATCGCTGCCACTATCCTCCTTTTATTTCGGAGCTGAAATTGGCTGTGACCTTGAGGAGGGAGGTTTAAGCAGCAATACTGTATCAGCAGGAGCAGAGCCCCAGACAGGCTGCCCTTGTTACATTGTGCCTGAAACAAAAGAGGAGGCGATGGCATTTTGCTTGTACCTTGGATTTATTTTGCTTGTTATGTTTTATGCAGTCTGAAATAGATTCTGTGTTGTTGGAACAGTAGCTGGGTTTTTCTCTACAATGGGTTTGCTGTTTGTTTTGGTTTTGTGACTTTCCTGATGGTATAAATGAGTTCTTTGATGGCTCTGAGGATACATTTGTCTTGAGTAATTTTTGACACTGTTCCACTTTACAAGACTGAAATTATTTTACTGAATGGCAAATGTAGGGATCTGTAGGGGAAGAAGATGGGTTTTGTTAATATTTTTGCTTAAAGCTTTCTGACAGAATTTGGTATTAGGATCAAGAGTTCCCTTTTAAGCAAGGCTTGCGTCTTTCTTTGTTTACATGTTGAATCTTGTTAACACTTTTCTTTTGTTAGTTGAACTTTGGAGAGAAGAACTAAATTGAAAGAGATGCTGATGTCTTCCAGATTTAGAGAGGGATTGTCTCCAAAAAGTCCTTTTTCACGACATTTACGACTTATTCCTGGAATATTGTTTTGTCAGCATTCTTAGGGCTTTAAAATAGAGACTGGTCAGTGTTTTTCTTTGTATTTTAAGTTGTGTACCTCTTCCCTTTTATCTTTCAGGGTGTAAAGATATGACCTACAATGCCACTTGTGATGGTCACTTTTTGGTACCTTTTCTTACAATTTGTTTGATTTTTACTTTGCTTTCCTCTTCCTTGGTGCTTTGGGAAGGACGTGATATTTCCACAGAGGGGAGGAATGTCCTCAGATCCCCATTCCCAGCAGCTGTACCTTTGTGCTGGATTGTGTTCGTGGGATAGTGATTTCCCGCATCCCTCCTCATTGTAGAACTACTTTTGTATTTTTCTGTTGAGCTGGGAACTCTGAAAATAGCCTTGGAAGGCAGCTCTCCTGCGATGCTAGGGTCTTGTCCAGTGGTCCTCATCTCTGAGAATAGGAACATACTGACTTTTTTCCTGCGGCCTCGAGGATAAGTTCTGTCTTAGAATTCTGACAGTGTGCACAGCCTCTCCAGTCACTCTGTGATGTATGTCTGCTTTTCCTCGCTTTGTTTTGACTAAGAAATTTTCCTTTCTTGAACTATTAGAAGAAATAATGAGGGGTGAGTGTCAAGACTCATCAAAAACTGAGTTTTGTTTGTTTTGTGTCCGAGTCTTATGTACCTCAGGATGTTCAGGAATTTACAATGTATGTGTAGCTTAGGTTGATTTTGAACTCCTGTCTCTGCCTCCCAAGTGCTAGGATTACAGGCGGGAGCTGTTTTATTTTTAAATCAACTTTTGTGGTACAGTAATTTCTGGTTTTGGTCATTAAATAATTGAGCATTCCCTATGTTTCTAGGTAGTGACCATATGTTCTGTGCAGGGGACATAATAAGAATGTAGATTCAGCCCTTGGTTAGAATCCTGAGTCTGCTGCTGTTGGATGGATTTTTTTAAACTCTTTTTGATCACACCAGGTCCCAGCACTCAGAAAATAAATTTTCTGTTCAGTTTCATTTCAGTTCTGAGATGCAGGGAATGAGCTGGAGAACAGCGACTTGTGGACGAGATAGTACAGCTTGAGTCTTGTAAGCTCAGTCTGAGTGTCTCAAGTTTGTAGCCCCACGGCTGTAGGGGGACAAACTTGACTTTCAGTCTGCTTATTTCCTGGGGATAAACCTCTCATGCCCTTTGGAGTCTCTTGGCTTTGAACTCAAGCAAGGATAACTTTGATCTCTTGATCCTCTTGCATCTACCCCGAAGTTATGGGATCTATATATGCTTATTCTATTTTTGTAGATTTTAAAACTTTTGTGTGAAAGTGATTGTGCACCTACATGAATTTATGTGCAGAAGATGTATACAGGTGCCAGAAATGACTAGGTGTCTGAACTGGAGTTACAGACAGTTGTGGGCTTCTGTGGGTGCTGGGAACTGAACCCAGGTCCTCTGCAAGATCGGTAAGTGTTCTTAACTGCTGAACCATCATCTGTCTCTACAGCCCTAAGCCAGGTTTTTAATGTAGAGCTGGGGGTTGAACCCAGGACTTCACACATGCTAGGTAAGCACTCTGCCAACTGAGCTATATTGCTAGTCCCTGTGTATTTTTAAGGAACGTCATTCCTTTCCCCAACCCAGTCATAGTTTAAAGACTTTTTTTTTTTAGGCTTAGGTGTGGGTAGGTCTTGGGAGACAGAAGTAGGTGGAATTCTGTGAGTTCCAGGCCAGCCCGGTCTGTATAGAGTTCTAGGCCGTTCAGGGCTGTACAATGAGACCCTGTCTCAAAAAACACAAAACAACAAAAGAATATTTTTTTCCTAACACATGGTTAAGTGAGGTGATGCTGTTATTTGACTTTGATTTTAAGAAATAAAGATTAGTACGTGTTTTTCATAGGGATTAGGACCATCACAGCAAAGTTTTCCTTCATCCTTTTTAAACGAGTAGCATGTTTCATATGGGACTGACAGTAGAGTTTTAGGTTGCCTAAGGGAGTTAGTTTATGTAAAGATTTTTACTGAGGTCACTTATCAGTATATCTTAAGTAATACTAGTCTATTATATTAAAAAAATGAAATATAGATTGACGTGGTGGCACATGTATTTATGAGGTGGAGAGGGATCGGGAGTTTGAGACCAGCTTGAGCCACAGAGACTCCGATTACCAAACCAAGCAGAGCTAAAGTGAATAGTTCTGGATTTGACTGTAGAAGCAAGCCTGTTAGTTTCTGCTGGACACTAATATTTCAGACTTCTGGAAAACGTGAGAATCCTGCATTTATCAGGATATGTGGCAGATACCTGTTCTGGCTGGGATACAGAACAAGTGAGGGTTCTCTCTTAGAAGGGGCCAGGAAAACCACACAGAGAAGATCCAGCGGTGGAGACTTCATATCTCCCTGTTGTTGATGATGGTGGTGCGGGGAGCTGGGGTAGTGGAGTGAGGAGAGAGGAGACAGCAAGGTTGACTTCTGTACTGATCTGGGTGAGGACTTTTCCCCTTCAGTTGAAGCCTCCCTCTGCTATAATCTGTTTCAGTTTATACAGCTGTGATGTCAGCCACACTAGGCGTTTCACACAGCGGCTGGTGAACTGCTTAAAAATGTGAAAGTAGGCTAACAAAGTAATGGTCTAGGCCCTTTCCTGGCCTAGACCAAAAGATTGTATTGATTTGCTTAAAATCTCTACATTTTAGAAGCAATGGCAGCATGCAGATGTTTTAAAAAATGGTGTTCAAGAGCCAGGAATGGGAGTTGACTCCTGTTTTCCAAGCACTCATAAGACTGAGGCAGGAAGATCTTGAATTAAGGCTAACCTAGGTTACATAGTGAATTCCAGGCCAGCCTGGACTACCTAGAGAGAAACCCTGTATAAAGGGGGAAAAAGTACCACATGGTCATAATCCAGTAGGAGGCTGGGGGACCATGTGATTTCTGTTTCTGGAGACAGGCAGAGCTACATAGCAAGAAACTGTCTCATTTACAAACAATTTGATAAAGTATACAGAATAAATTGATAAGTACCCTTCCAGTGAACTGTGATTCCTGGTGCTCTGAAAGAGATTCTGAATCCACCTAGCTTTTATCTTTGTTTGTTTGTTCTTTGGTTTGTTTGTTTAGATTGGTCCTTAACTGCACACTGAGTTGTATTGCCTAGTGGTGAAGGGTCAGAGAGTTTATAGTTCAGGAGTCAGGGAGGCTTAGGTTCCTCATGAAACTGACCCAGGGCAAGTCTTTTGTGTTTTTAGTTAAATGAAGCTAGGTGGTGTACCAAATAAGCTAAGCTAGCTTTATGTTGAAACTCGTTGGTTTCTTTCATAGTCTTCTATAGTATATGTGTTTCTTTTTCAGCAGCACGCACACACCTGGCAGGGGGGTGCGTGCGTGCGTGTGTGCGTGTGCGTGTGTGTGTGTGAGAGAGAGAGAGAGAGAGAGAGAGAGAGAGAGAGAGAGAGAGAGAGAGAGATCGATCCTAGTGTCTGTGGAGCTTGGGAGTTAAGGCTTGGACCTGAATTTCAGTGATGTTTTTAAGTTATCTTTCTTCCCCTAGGCTTAAGGAACTCAAGGTTGTTATCTCCTGGGATTTTCAGGGACAAGCTCAAAGAAGTTGAGTGCTACAAAGAAAAAAACTTGTCTCAAAACTGTTAATCTGTTTGTCATTAGTCATTTCACCTGGCTGGAGGTTTTTTGCAGCAGTTAAGGTACTGAAATATTAGGCAGGCTTCCTTCATTAAAACTTGAAAATAGTGACTTCAGGATCGCCAGGAGGCAAGCCACTGGTGTGGGATAGGAAGTGGATATTGATACAATTTAACATCAGCTCACTGCTTTGAGGAGGGTTGTAGAGCAGGAGGAGAGGTAGCATTTAGCTCTTGAGAGGCTCAGCGGTGGGGCAGGTCTGGGTCTGGTTTGGGCAGTTGGTTGTGATCTGAGTGCCTGGACTTGCCCTGTAAGTTTTGCTGAGAGAAACAAAGTTCCTGAGCTGGGAAGAGGAAAAACTAAGTGTTAGACTGTAGATTCTTTAGGTCGTTTGTCTTCCCTTACTCTGTTTAAGGAACTACATGGTGTGGCTTGCTGTAGTCCTGGAAGTGCTTTTTTCCCCCAACACATCTCAGTTTCTCTTCCTTTCCTTTTAATAGTGTAGAAGTGTGGTTTCTGCAGATTGGAGCTGTGCTAGAGGGAAGCTTGCTTCTCTAGAGGAGGAAAAAAGGTAGAAGAAAAGGTGTTTGATTCTCGGCTTGACACAGCAGCTTCTGCCTCTGAAAGAACCAAATGTTTCAGAGCTTTGTGTAAATACTTGCTGAGCTGTCAATATGTACCCAGGAGGTTTCTGTAGTAAGATGTAAACGGCTCTATAGAATGTTTGACAGGCAAATTAATAAACAGTTTTCAGGCAAAGATAATGCTAGTTGCCTCCTGAGGAATAAAAAATAACCCTGCTTAAAAAGGGATAGGGGCGAAGACAGTGCTGTGGGGCAGCACAGACAGGATGGAGAAGTGGGAGAGGTAGTTCTAATACCAAGTAGGAGATGCCACCCTGGAAGGGAACCTCTGTGGTTTGACTTCATGCTAAGTTGAAGACATAAAACCCTGTTAAAAGTCAGTTGCAGTTACGTAGAGAAAGCCGACAGAAGTTTGGAAAGAATGCTCTAAGTTTCAGTAGTGAAATAAATGTGTTCCAAAAGCTTGGCTTAGGAGACTTTGAGTTAAAACCTTGTTCCTTTGGAAAAGGATTTGTAGTTTGGCATGAGGTCTTGTTGGATTGGATTTACATTTCTAGAATACCAGAAATGAGAAAGATACTGAAGGCTCAGTGTCAGTCTCCCTCCCTCCCTCCCTTGTTGAGCTGTACATTATAAACTTACTTGCTAAGGCTAGCCTGGTCTATAAAACCAGTTTTCAGAACAGCCAGGGCTACACAGAGGAAGCCTGTCTCAAGATCAAAACAAGACAAAAAAAGAATCTGACTCCGTCGCCTTGTGAAATGACTGGAATAATTAGTCAGTGTCTTTTTTTTTAAAATTTATTTATTATTTATGTACACAGCATTTTCCCTACATATATGCTGCAGACCAGAAGAGGGCACCAGATCTCATTACAGGTGGTTGTGAGCCACCATGTGGTTGCTGGGAATTGAACTCAGGACTCTGGAAGAGCAATCAGTGCTCTTAACCTCTGAGCCGCCATCTCTCCAGCCCCTGTCAGTGTCTTTTAAGACTAAATTCTCCAATCTAGGTATGGTGTCAGTTCCACACCTTTAATCCCAGAACTCTGGAGGCAGAGGCAGGTGGATCTCTCTGATTTTTGAGGCCAGCCTGGTCTACATAGTGAGACCCTGTCTCACAACTACCATTACACCCAAACCCTCCTCTCAACTCCTTCCCCCCAAAAAAACTAACCTAAATTCACTGACTAATACCAGTTACTTCACAAGAAGTGGAGGTCTTTTTTTTTTTTTTTTTTTTTTAAGATTGGTGTTTCCGTGAGAGCCTGTTTGATTTAGCTCAGATAATAGCAGGGAATATGAATGTAATTATGGCCCTGATGATAATTTTTAGGTTCAGCTCTGTTTCAAAGACTATCAGGTTGTTTTAAAGCAAAATTAAGAAAAAAGAAAGAAACTTAGATAATGCTGACTTTGATTGCCTGTAGTTTTTCCCACTCCAGGTCAGGAGATCTGGAGACTCCAGTGGCCTGAGAAAACCAGCCCAAACACTTAACACTTACTAGTTACTGGGTAGGAAAGAATTTAAAAGAGACAGGGCCAAGTGTGAAGCCTCTACTCTCATCAGTTGGGGTTTGGTATTTGGAAGGCTTGAGGCTTCCAAAATATTAACTTGCCCTTTATCCATAATGATTTTCTAATTTCATGGGCTTTATAGAATTTAAACCGTACAGCCATTCCTGGACTTGTAGTTTCCCTTAGTGTCACAGTGACTTTGAGATGGCATACTAACCATAAAATTCTTGAAAGAATGGTTTCACCGTCTTAGTGTTTCCTATGGCTGTGTTGGAATCTGCTAAGTTCTTGACCTGTTTGTGGGTATATTTGTTGTAACTCTGCATTTGAAAGATCTTGACAACTTCAGAGTTATGTATTCTGGACAGCCCTGTAGTCATAGTAGTTCAGGTTTGGTTGGTAAACCTGGACGGCATTCTTTTTTGTTTTCCTGAGACAGGGTTTCTCTGTAGCTTTGGACCTGTCCTGGAACTCTCTCTGTAGGCCAGGCTGGCCTCAGACTCACAGAGATCCTCCCAAGTGCTGGGTTTAAAGATGTGCACCACTACTGCCTGGCCTGTACATCCTTAAAGTTAGTTGATGAAATAATACTAAGAAAATTAGTAGTAGTATTGCATTTATTTGTGTGAGTAAATGTCATATGTGTTTAGGTGCCAGCAGGGGAGGTTGGATCCCTTGGAGTTAGAGTTACAGGTGGATCGTAAACCAGCTGAAGTAGGTGCTGGGAACAGAATTTGTGTCCTCTGACAGAACAGGAAGAATTCCTAACTACCCAGCCATTTCTCTAGTCATGAAGTACCTGTTTAGGACTCTTACTCTGCTGTTATTTTTGAAGAGGTGGGAATTGTGCTCAAACTGAGTTGCTTTAGATCTTATAATATTGATTGATGGCCTGATGGATGGATGCAGTTTGCCATTGTCCGTTCAGAGAAATGGTCTTTAATATAGTTTATAGATTGACTTTGGCCAAGAAGCTCAATGCTACGAACATGATTATTCCTTATGGAGCCTCTGAAATGCAATGATTGTTATTTGTCTTACATACTCGTCTTTGTGTGTGGACCTGGCACTTGTTAAGGACCATCAATGGATGCTTAATAGCCAAGTGTGATTTGTGTGTTCAATGTCAAACCGCTACAGTACAAAAAGTGCTTCCTCCTGGAAGTGGATAGGTTAGTGCAGAATCTTTAAAACTGTGTGTGTGTGTGTGTGTGTGTGTGTGTGTGTGTGTGTGTGTGTGTGTAAAATTGCCACGGAGTGAGAGGTCAGAGGACAGCTTACCTTGTGGAATTGATAAACCTCTTTCCATCTGCCTTTACATAGACTGTGCATGGAGTGTGTGTGTGTGTGTGTGTAGCTTGTCAGACTTTTCATTAAACAAACACCTTTACCCACTATGCCATCTTTTCACCCCTGCAAGTATGGAATCTTGAATACAGATTGTAATTTAGAAATATCTCTTCTAATTTCTTGGAAAGTAAATTTTGAGCAGTCCAGCACTCGGCACCATTGTTATCTGTCCTGGACAGTAGGTGCACAAGATCTGAAGATGAACTCCCTAAGCTCATATTTTATTGTAACCTTCCCCCTCCCCCCAAGGTTTCTCTGTCTAACAGTCCTAGCTGTCCTGGAACTAGCTCTTGTAGACCAGGCTGGGCTCAAACTCATGGATTTGCTTGCTTCTGCCTCTGGAATGCTGGGATTAAAGGCGTGCACCACCCCGCCCTACTTTATTGTATCTTTTAACTATTTACTTTCTGCATGCATACCTGAGTGTATGTATGTGCTTCATGTTCTTGCCTGAGCCCACTGAGTTCAGAAGAGGGCATTGGAACCCCTGGGACTGGAGTTACAGGTAGTTGTGAGCTGCTTTGTGGGTTTCAGGAACTGACCCAGGCTTCTGCATTTTGCAGGAGCAGTAAGCACTTGTAATCATTGAGCCCCAGCCCCACATTTTACAAGAGTCAAGTTAGGGTAAACATTCACTTCAGTCACTTTAACTGTTCGGTTTTTATTTACTACTATTACTATTTTTTTTTTCTCTTGGCTTTTTGAAACAGGATTTTTGTATATTCCTGGCTATCCTAGAATTTGGCTTTGTAGACCAGGCTGAACTCATATAGAGATCTACCTGCCTCTGCCTCCTGAGTGTTGGGATGATTAACTCCTGTACCACCACCACTTAGCTGAGGAAAGTTTTGTTGATTTGTTTTTTAAATTGCATGTGAAGGAAATATCAGGGGGGAGTATTGTTGGTCACTTGTGCATATTAGGGAGAATGTCTTTGAACAGGTTGAGTTATTTCCCAGTGGCTTCTGCATATTCTAGGGGCAGACTGGAATGGGAAGAAGCCCGATGCCAAGAATGCATTCCAGCAAGCTTCGGTGGGAAATTCCATCCCTGAATGTTGACTTAGTGTTGGTTATGGTGCATATTAGAAATCACCCAGTAATCCAGGACAGATTTTTGTTGTCCTCCAGGAAGTTATGTTGATACTAAATACTAAGGGGCTTTGAGTATTGGGCTATGTGGTTTGAGGGCCCAGAGTGGACTGCTTGAATTGCCACCCCCATGAAGAGGAAGAGTTCCCCTCCCCTTGCATTTGGGTGTCCTTATGGCTTTGTTGCTTCTATGTTCCCAAGTCTGTAATGTTAGATATTAAATTTCCTTTTCCCTTGGCACTGGTACATTCACGATTTTCTGTGGCTCATCACCAGCAGCCAAGATTTTTATATGCTTTTCACTTTTAAACTTAGCTTTTAGCTTGCTTGTTTATCTCTGTTAAAAGGACCTCACCTCCACCCCCAAAGATCTAGCACCAGTGTGATGGCAGCGGGGGAGTGTGAGGGGTCGGTGTGATATCACTTATTTAAAAAGCCCATTTGTCGTGTGCTTGTTTTTGTTTTGCCTCCTTTTTTTCCTTGAGCGCAGAGCGTACTCGGGATCTTTCCCAGCAAGAGTGCATTTGGGCTTGACTCAAGTCTAGTGTACTTTGATTTTAAGAACAATATGAATTTGACTGTGCGGTAGAAGACTAGAGACTTCATTGTTTGTGGTACATTCTTTTGGAGCTTCTACCCAGTGATATCCCTTCTCTGGAGTGGACATTACAGCTTTCTTCAGTCCTTAGCAAACAGGTTACCTAGGCAGAAATGCTGGCGATTAGTTGCTGTTTATGCCCATGTCTTTTTTTGGCAAATACAATGACTTTCTTTCTGCCCTTTGGACAGCATTCTGTTCTGATCCTGAGGCTGTGGAATTCACAGGCTGGTCCTACATTAGTCTAGAGCCTGAAACTCTTGTTTGCTTTTGTTTTTCCGAGACAGTGTTTCTCTGTGTAGCCTTAACTGTCCTGGGAACTCAAACCCAGAGATCTACCTGTCTCTGCCCCTTGAGTGCTGGGATTAAAGGTGCCTGCACCACCACCCAATAAGCCTGAAACTTTTTATCATCCAGTTTAGATGACTTGTGCTTTGACTTCCAACTTTTACCTGTTTAGGAATCTAGACTGCCAAAGAAAACTATATTATTTATAATGGATTTAGGGAACAGTTTGTTCAAAACATTGCTCAGGGCCAGGCATCTTTACTGAGATCTAACTTTGTAGTACCATCTAAGCATGCTTGGATTGAGTGTCCAGGACAGCTACTGTGTGTGCACTGTGGACCTAGTGTGTGCTGAGTAAACATTGTGTTTGATTCTCAATAATTTCCTCATCAAAATCTTGGAAGAGGCAGATTTTGTTATTCCTCTTGGCTTCCAGTCATAGAATAGAACTATAAAACATCCTTTATGGGTCGTAGTTAGTTTAAGGGGAATCAAGGTTTGTCAGAGCCTTAGCTTTTGTTTACTATGACACTATACCTAGATGTTGTCCCTGTCCATTTTTTCCCATTTACAGTTTTATTCTGGGTTTCTTATAAGTGATCATGACACTTGATTTATTGCTGTCTTGCAGTTCCTGGGAAGAGAACTGGTCCTTTGAGCCGTTATCAGGAGACACATTTGAGACTGGGGATAGGATTTGGGTTCTTAAGATAGAATTTACAGAATAATTATTTTTCAGAAACTTGAGTTCCAGTTAGAGAGGAGGACATTACTGTATTTATCTGCCACCTGGGTAAAGTGAGCACACACACTAAGTGTCACATACAGCTTCATAGGAGAGTCAGCCCTAAATCCAGTTTTAAATTTTCTTTAGGCTGTGAGACTTTAGATTAGCTATTTCTCTTCTCTGTATTCTAAACCACATGATGAAAGAAAGCATAACTTTGTAGGCTGTAAGATGAGTAAAAGTCCTGTTAGGTTATGGAAATTCTTTTTTAAAAAGATTTTTTTTTGCCAGGCGGTGGTGGCACATGCCTTTAATCTCAGGACTTGGGAGGCAGAGGCAGCCGGATTTGAAGCCAGCCTGGTCTACAGAGTGAGTTTGTTCTAGGACAGCCAGGGCTACACAGAGAAACCCTGTCTCAGAAACAAAAAGAAACGAATAACTCCCCCTCAAATCTTTTTACTGTGTATGTACAGTGAGTAGGTGCAGATGTGTGACTGTGTGCACACGGAGGTCAGAGAGCCTCTTTGTGATGCCGATTCACCTCTTTCCACTTGGATTCTCAGGATCAAACTGGCTGTTAGGCCTGCATGGCCAGTAACTGAACTCAGTGAAGCTTCTTGCTGCAGCCTTTTATTTTTTGAGTCAGGGTCTTATTACATAGCCCCAGCTGCCCTTGAATCTGCAGCTGCCTTGTGGAAGCCTCCTGAGGGTCATGTCACAATATCTGCCTGGTTTGAGAGACTACCCCGGTGGCCTTGTTTAGAAATTGAAACCCTGAATCCAGAACTTCACATATGCCGTGATAGGTTCTTTATGTTGTGCTGGTGGACACTCAAAGTTGAAAAGTGCTGCATTGTGCATCTACACTCAGCTAAGCTTCAGGGCGTTTGAATTGCCTGAGGTGCTTCTAATTATACTGTAGATGGGTGTTTCAGATACATCTGTCTTCTATGATGAAAGTGTTACTGGATAGAGAAAAGGCTGTAAAAGTGCTTGAAGTTGTGTTAGAAAGCCTCATGAGCTACTAAATAACAAAACCCTGTAGATTTTGTGGCTTAAGCCATGCATCATTCATTTCTCACAGTTCTGAAGTGTAGAGGTGCAAGGTGAAGATGTCAGCAGATTTGATTCTAGGTGAAGTCTCTTGCTTGTGATCTTTTTCTGGTTTTTCAAGACAAGGTTTCTCTGTGTAGTCCTGGCTGTTCTGTAACTCACTCTGTAGATCAGGCTGGCCTCAAACCTTGCTGTGGTCTTAGCATCTTCTCATTAGGGCCTCACAATGCTATTGAAAAGTGCTAATCCACAGGGTCATGGTGGCACAGGTAGAGACAGGTGGATCTTTGTGAGTTGGGGGCCAGCCTGTTTTACAGAGTGAGTTCCAGTATAGTCAGGACTGTTACACAGAGAAATCCTGTTTTTTGGGGGGGAAACCAGAAAGTGGGGGGGGGAGTGCTAATCCCTGTATGGGGATCTACCATTGTGATCCAAGCTAAATCCAATTGCTGGTCAAGGCCCCACTCTCTAAAACCATCCCATTATGGGTTAGGACTTCAACATAGGCATTTTAGGGCTATCCAAACATTTAGCCCATGTATGCAATAGATGGATCATCTCCTGTTCAGTGCTCTAATGGTATGGCACCCATATTCTGTTTATTTACAACTGGCCTCTTGCTGTTTTTCCTAGTTCTGCACGAGGTGACACAGTAGTAATATGTATCTGTGGTGTTGGGAGTTGGAGGAAGGTAAAAAAGACTGTTTCTGGGTATGTCTGATAGTCTCCAAATAAGACCAGTTTAGTGCTTACCTAATCTCAGCACTTGGGAGATGAGGGAGGCAAGAGGATCAGGAGTTCAAATACAGCCTCAACTACATGAGATCCTATCCCCCATCCCCCAAAAAAGCATCAGTAGTTCAACATTAATTAAATGCTGTATTCCTTCTGTCTGTGATGGCTCCCTGATCTGAGACCAAGAATGTGATTCTCTCTGTAACTTCTCTCTCTCCCTCATGTATTGTATGAGGAGTGACTGCGTCCCACCCGGCTCCCTGCAGCCCGGCTAGCTTATACTCGAAATAATTACACAGAAACTGTATTCATTGAAATACTGCCTTGCCCATTAGCTCTAACCCCTTATTGGCTAACTCTCACATCTTAATTAACCCATTTCTATTAAATCTGTGAATCACCACGTGACTTTGACTTACCGGCAAGATTCTAACATAGTCCCTCTCGAGTCGGAGGATCCTTGTGTCCCTTTTGAAGTTCTAGCAAAGTAGAATCCTAGCAAGTTATTCCAACATTGAAGTGGGTCAGCCCTGTCTGAGGAGTGTATGGTTGAGCTGAGACCTGTCTCCAGTTGTAGAGTTCTTATTCAAGATTGTCCTTGGCAGTGTAATGGAAATAACAAAAATGGTCAGTTAGTAAACACTTAACAGTTCAAGTACCCAGTGGAGAGCCAGTGTTCTAATGTGTGCTTTCTAAAGTCTCAAGTAGGCCTGGTAGTAGTGGTGTAGACTTTAATCTCAACTCTTGGGAGATGGAGGCTGGTGGATATGGGCGAGTTCAAGGCCAGCCTGGTCTACAAAGTGAATTCCAGGGCAGCCACGTGGTTAAACGTGTTAAGCTAAGACAGACAATCTCAAGTGGAATTTATATGTCCTCTCCCTAGAAACCAGTGTACTGCAGACCACGTTCTCCTTGCCGCCTGAGACCCACCCAGGACAGGAGACTGACAGTGTGACCTGTGAACTGAAGTTTTCTATATAGAGGAATACTTTTAATAGGGAGTTCTGTGCTGTACAGATGTGTTTCTAACTCATTTTCTCATTCTCCTGCTTTTGGCTTTATTCCTTTACACTCTTCCACTGCCTTTCATTCCTTCATTTGGCGTCTAACATTGTAGAATATAAACCATGCAGATGAGATGCTCTAGGAACTTTACCATGCTAGAGTTGGTACAAGGCTTGGAGTTGCAGTTAGTACCACTTCCACTACAACATTTCTGAGAAAACCCTAGTGTCTTTCAACCTACCTCTGTTCCAGAGGTCTGGATAATTAAAGACAGGAGCCACTTTTGTCTAAGACGCGGAAGTTTCTAAATGGTGAGCGCTTTGTTTCTCATGCTCTTGTTTCTTCATCTAGAGAACAATCTCAGCCTCCCTACTTTTTGGGGCTCAGTTGGCACAGGACAGCTTTGTGACATTCCAGTTTTTCTTTCACTTTGTGATTCTTGTCCTTGCTCCCTGATGCAACTTGGAATTGACTTCTCTAAAACTCCCAACAGAAAACCTCAGGTGACTAGTCTTATGATAACATTTGGGTTTAAAATAAAATATGGTTGAAGTAGTTGGGCTCACCCGCCCGGACACATGCACTAAAGGGACATTCTTAGTGTCTTGAAATAAGATCATCTCTGAAGAATGTATGAACCAGGGGAGGAGATGGAAGAAGGTAAGATATTGGCTAAATTTTCATGGTAGTTTAGTATGCCAGTATCCATCTCAACATGACCAACTGGCCAGAGTGCAGAGAGAGAACACGGACAGTGTGCCTCTGAAAAGACAGCTGGTGACTTTGGTCTCACGTGTTTCTGGTGAGAATCTTGAAGCAGAGCCATGTGCACACATGTTTCTTTGAACAGTGGCTTAGCAGTGTGAGCAACATACTTTGGACGCATTCAAAGGAAGCAGAGAATTTGCTAGACTATATCATTACCAATCTGTAAGTTGCTGCCCTTAAATCCTATGATTTGGGCACACCTGGAATAAGGCTGGCGGTAGCCTTGGGTGTCCTGGAACTCACTCTGTATACCAGGCTGGCCTTGAACTCACAGAGATTTGACTGCCTATTCCTCCCAGGTGCTGGGATTCAAGGCCTGCGCCACCACCTGGCTTGATTAGCTCTTCCTTAACTTTTGTAGTGGTGTCTGTTGTAGTGTCAGTAGACTTGGGATGGGTCTTCACTGAAAAATTGGCTTTTTAGGGGAATAGCCCAAGATACTTGTAGGAATGAATGAGATAAACGGGGTGTGTTGTTGCTCTTGTCACAGTGCAGGACCTGCTGCACACGTCTGTGTGTGAATGAAGTCCCCTCTCCAGTGTTGTGCTGCAGCCTCCTTTTTAGTGTAGAAGGAAATGGCAAGAGAAAAAACTATGCACTTAGATTTAGTATCTTTAATTTTAATAAATGTGTTTGTGTGTGTAGTCTGTGCCTTTACAAAAGAAAGGGGTAGGTTCTGCCTTTGCTTGTTTAGTTGGTTTGACTACTGTCTGCAAACCAGATACTGGTTCTGGATGAGTATTTTAAAAGTAATCTGAAGAGCTGGACAGTGCCTGTGCTCTTCCAGATGAAGCTGTGTCAGGTTATATGACCTTGCCTCTACTCCTTTTGTGCCATATCACACAATGCTAAATATGACATGTACCAAGATAACTGCACTCCCCCAAGCTTATGGAGTCACCCATACCAATGTCCTTTCTCTAGTAGATGCACTGGAGGATGGCAGTGGGAGGAAGTACCTGCCTTTCCTTTGTCAGGTCATACTACCTGTGCAAGTGCCTTGTTTTGGTGTTAAGTCGTGTCACCTTGGATAACAAAGACTGTACTCTTAAACTCCTCATTTAATTGGAATTTAAGTAAAGAGGCTGAAATAGCACCTAGATTAAGTGTACAAAAATTGGGGTTTTGCTAGTATAAAAGGTCTTAATGGCAAAATGTTTAACTCATGAGTACCTACAATCTGCTAGTCCAGTTTCATCAATCAGCAGGTGCTTCATGAGCTGCACCACTGTCAGACAGTGTGCTGTGAACTCAGGGCCCGGAGTCCCCACCCCTGCAGATCTTCATAGTGAGGAAGAAAGTGAATAATAATAGGTATCAGCATGGCTGTGCTTGTAATAAACGCATTAGAGGGGGAAAACGTCTGGTAAATTATTTTGCAGTAGTGGCTTTGCTTTGTTTTTGCTTGCTTTCTTATTTATTTTATTTGCTGTTTGAGTTTGGATTTTACACTTTAAACCAGAGTAACCTGGATCGCCCTAAGTAATCTAGGCTGATCTCAAACTCAAAACAGTCCTCCTGCCTTACATGTGAGCTACCAGACCTGACTCTAACCAGTGCTTTAAAATAAAACGCTGTGTTCTCTGCCAGCAGGTATCTTTGTGCTGTTTAACTGTTAGGGTTAAAAAAACACTTAGAGTGGCTAGTGCCACCTAGTATCATCACCTCTGTTGAAAGTATTGCCTGTACTGTCAGAATCCTTTCCTGGAAGAAAGGGATTTTCTTTGAATTGAATAAATTCCTCTGGGAAAACAGACTGAAAATAGGTGATGCTTTAGACTTAGACTGGCCAACCTTTTGGATGTCTGATTTGTATGTTGGTGGGTTTGCTTGCTTTTGTTTCGAGACAGAGTTTCCTCTGTGTAGCTCTGGCTGTCCTGGAACTCATTCTGTAGACCAGGCTGGTCTCGAACTCAGAGGTCTGACTGCTTCTGCCTCCCAAGTACTGGGATTAAAGACATGCCCCACCATTGCCCAGCAATTTTTCTGGTTTCTAAGCTTTGCTGCTGGAAATTTGAGACTTGTGCAGGATGAGGGTAGCTAAGTGTGCTAGATGACAGACATGGCACTGAGTCATACACACATGCATTGCTGCCTCCTGGGGCTTACATGCTGTCTAGGTACATACATTAAGCAAGGGTAAGTGATTATACCTACTATCTTATGTGATAATAGTATAGTGGAAGAAGAAAATTCTACTCTTTGTAGAAAGGTTCAGAATTGTCATTTTATAAATGGTTCACAGGAAGAGCTTGTCTGTTTAGGGGCTGCATTTGTTTGGTGTTAGACAAGTTATTAATGCTGGCCAGGCTGGCCTCGACTCTAGCTGAAGATAGTTTGCACTACAACTCCTCTCTCCTTCCTGCCTGAGTGGTAGAACTGTGGGTGTGTCACAACCCTCCTCTTCCCAGTTTATTCCTTTCTGGAAATTAAACCCAGCGCTACATCTCCATTCTTGAAAAGTTATTTAATGTAAAAGATTGATCCCTGTCTAGGAGTGTTTCTGGATCCAGTCTCCTAGACAGGAGCTTGTTCATTTGGATGGAAGGTGTGCTTTATCCTTGGTTCATTTATTCCCTCAAACCCAGAGGATGCTATTATCATGGTGTATATAATAGTCCTCCCCCTCTTTTAAAGATTTACTTTCTCTCCTTATGTATATGAGTATTTTGCCTGCATGCATATATGTATATATATATGTGTGCATGACTTGTGTGCCTGGAGCCATGGATCCCTGGAACTGAACTGTGAATTGCCATGTGGATGCTGGAAATTGAACCCAGTGCTTTCAATCACTGAATCATTTCTCCAGTCCCAGTAGTCCCCCTTCTTGTATGTGGTTTTGCTTTCTGAGGTTTTAGGTAACAACAGTCAACACCTGTCCAAAAATACTGAATGGAAAACTTCATGTTGAGAAAGAGAAAGAGAGAGAGAGATATTTCTATCTCAGTTATTCCAGACTTGGTCATATAACCATGCCTGTTTGGTAGTAATGTTGTTTTCAGTGCTGGGAATCAAATCCAGGTCCATGTGCTAGACTGAACTGCACCTCAACCCACTCTGTGTGTGTGTGTGTGTATGTGTGTGTGTGTGTGTGTGTGTGTGTGTGTGTGTGCGTGTGCATGCTCCTGCTCATGCATGTCTGTGTTGGGTGCCTTCCTCTGTCACTCTACATCTTATTTTTGGGATAGTGTCTTTCACTGAACCTAGAGCTTGCTGTTTTGGCTAGACTGGCTGGCTTAGATCCACCTGTCTTTTGCTTACCCAGCGTTGAGGTTATAGACACCCACTCCTGTGCTTGGGTTCTGCATGGGTGCTCGGGATCTGAACTCGGTCTTTATGTTTGTGCAGCAAGCATTTTACCCATTGAGCCAACTCCATAGTGCTTTTGTGAGGGTTTTTTGTTTGTTTGTTTATGATAGGTTCTCACTTTGTAGCCAAGGCTGGCACCAAACTGGAATCCTGAGTGATGGAATGAAATACTAAATGACTGACTAGACTCCATCATCTGCATGAACAGTGTGTGGGAAGGAGGAGGGGAGAAGGTCTCACTATGTAGACTAGGCTAGCCTCAAAGTCACAGAGATCTGCCTACTTCTCTCTGCCCAATTACTTCTATTCTCTTGATTAGTAAACTGAGGGACAGAGAAATTAGAAACACTATGGGCAAAACTCTTAATCCAATGGCCCAGGATTGCCATACAGATCAGACCCTAAGAGCATGTCTTTTTTTGTTGTTTTGTTTTCTGGGGGTGGGGTGCTTTATTTTTATAGTGTTGTATTTTAAGCAATAGTTGAAGACCTTTTCTTTAAAGTAGGAAACCTTGCATACAGTTCTAGCTTCCTAGAGTTTATGTTAGTTAAGTGTAGAAACAGTAAGAGAAGTACCATCTCCCTCATAGATTCCTGAACCTGTCGTCTTGCCACTAATCAGAATCCTGGATAGTAGCACTGGGTTGAGTGCCATAATGCATGAAGCTGTTGTGAGAACTGGTACTGGAGCCTACCCATCCTGAGGATTCTTAGGAACTTGTAGTGTTGTCTTACCCTTGAAAAGTTGTAAAGGGGGCTCCCGATTTATCAGATGAGCTTTTGTTCTGCTTTGTCCTCTTAGGGCCTTACCCTGTTTTTTTATGACCCTGTGTTTTAAGTAATACCTGAAGAATATTTTCCTTTATCAGCCTGTCCCTGCTGGGATTAAAGATATTCACTACCATACCTCCCAACAAGAGAATATTTTTCTGAAGAAGTTGCTTGTTTTTTTTTTATAGTTGGAAGTTGAAAAATTGGGCGTGTAAGTCCGGTCTTATCAAAAGCAGTCTTCTGTGTTGTAGGATGAGCCTTTGCACTGTGTAAGAGTGACTGATGAGCATGCTGTGGATAAAGGAGACTTCCCTTCTTAATTTGGTGCTTTAGCTGCTCTATTCGAAGTACTCTTCCTGGTGCCAGGGAAGAAGTAAAGAAACACCAGCCACCCAGCAGTGGTTTTTCTGGTGTGTTACTTTTGGGTGGGCAGCTGTGAAGTGGTTATCAATTGACTCTCATATTCTGTTAGTTTTATTAGATGGTTTAGTGACTCTTTCTCTTTTGGTCTCTCTCTTTTTTTTTTTTTTGTTTTTGTTTTTGTTTTTGTTTTTGTTTTTGAGACAGGGTTTCTCTGTAGGTTTGGAGCCTGTCCTGGAACTAGCTCTTGTAGACCAGACTGGAATCGAACTCACAGAGATCCACCTGCCTCTGCCTCCCAAGTGCTGGGATTAAAGGCGTGCTCCACCACTGCCTGACTGCTCTTATAGCTTAAATTAACCCATTTCTTTTCATCTGTATATTGCCATGTGGTTGTACACCATCACTGCCCAGCTTGGTTGCCTTTTCTAAACCTCAGTAAATTTTCTGTGTTCCTTTGGTCTGGATAAATAGAGAACAGTAGTCCAAGTACACCCACCCCCTTTTTTTAAAGTCAGAATCTAGCTTCCCCCACTTTTTTCCAAACTGACTGTATGGAACCCACACCATCCTTGAACATGCTGTGTCCTAAGGACTGTGATTTTAGGCACGGGTCAGTCCATGCCCTGCGAGCTCTGTATCATGAGGTGTAGTGTAGGTTTGGAAAGACCTCAGGCCTTACCTGATATGTTGCCAGTGTGATCTCATTCACCTTATGAACATAGGTAAAGTTTGAAAGAATTTAAGACAACAAAACAGGCTTGGGGGAAGGGCAGTTTCTAACCACCAGTTTGTTCAGAACTTGAATGAATTATTATTTATCTTTTGTAAGATAATAACGAGACTCCTAGGCCAGGTGTGTTTGACTCTCTGGATAAAATGTTAGTGTATGTTTTAAGATTGTCATTTCCCTGCCCTCTCCAATTTCCATTTCTCTGTGGATGAGATTGCTGTGGTAAGGCCAAGCAGGAGGTTGGGAGTGGGTTTTTGTCCTGGGATCTAGCCATGTTTCCCATGTTTAAAAGTAAAACATGGCTGGGTATGGTATAACTGCCTATAGTCTCAGCACTACTGATGATCACTTGAGCCCAAGAGTAGAAATCAGCCTGTACAAGATAGTAAGACACCACCTCAAACCCCTGTATAGTTAGGAGACAGGGTCTCAGGATACACATATCTGAGCTGATTTTCATAGTACTTATCTTGTATTTGGGTAGGAATCTGATGTCTTTAAAGCCATGGTGAATGGGTGGGTGTCATGGTGGGAGGGGAAGGTCAGGATAGTCTAGTTTTAGAGAAACAGGACAATGGGAGTGATTTATGTACCAGGGAACAAGGCTGTTCTTGTAGGGGAAGTCTCCTTCGTCCTAAGATCTAAGTGATTTCCGTGGAGCTGGCAGGGAAAGTGAAAGTTTGCTGATTGGGAGAGGCCTTAACTTTTGTACTTACCTCTGCCTGAAGTGCCCCTTAATAGTGGAGGGTCCCCTCTGGGACTGATGAACAGCTGCTGCCAGTCCCTAGAATCACAGGAAGCGGAGGCCTGGTGCCTTTGTATAGGAGCTCTGCAGCCAGACAATAGTTTGTGCTGGCGGGGCCATGTGGCGAGTCACGTGACCCGGGGCTGTATTCTGCTGGGGTCCTTACCCATCTGTTCTCTCGGCTCTTTCTGGGTTATCAGGCGCCAGTCCAAGTCTTCCCAGGCAGCCAGCTCCATGGCCAGAGATTACGAGCACTAACCTTCCTGGCAGGGGCGGTGTGGCTTCGAGTTTATGCAGATTAGCCATGTGTTTCTCACTTCAAGGCGGTCCACAGGAAAAGCCTTTTCCTGTGTTTGGCTCTCAGTGGGCGGTTCCCAGCTTACTGTACTGGGACTCAGGCAGCAGGCATGCACGAGAGGGATCACAGTACACTGCCCCCCCTCCACCTCCAATGCTACGTCACCACAACACAACCACTCGCGCTCTCATACTGTTGGTGTCATTCATTCGGTGCCAAGATTGCTTTAAAAAATTCCCTTGGCCCCAGTTCAAACAGGAGTACAGCTGGGATGTGTTAGATTTTAGGCAGTCTGCCCTCAATTTGAGCTGAGTTATAAATAGCCGTGCCGACTTCCTTAACTACCGCTCTCGGAGGTAAAATGCAGGTTAATTACTGTGGGAATCAATTAGGGGGTTCTTTCGGTTAAAGAGCCAGGGATGCATTTTTTATTGTTATTATTAAAACTCATAAACAAATCTGGCCAGGAATAAATTGAAAGCACAAGAAGTAAGAAATAATACTTGGAAGTCCAAAATTTAAGGGTATGGATAGCTCTAGGTTTATCCTGGCACCAACTAGTTGGCATTTAGAGCGAAAGAACAAGGACTTTTTTCTGACGATGGATACTCTTGGCAGTCCCTGGCCCAACTTTTCATTTTATTCCTTCTAGTCTTTGGCACTGCTGGGCGTTAAAGTTGGCTATAAAGGCCACTTCTGATCACTTCCTTTGTGCACCTTTGGCCTGGCACTATCAATTCGTTCTCAGACTTTTCTTTCAGAAGTTCTTCTTCTTCTTCTTCTTCTTCTTCTTCTTCTTCTTCTTCTTCTTCTTCTTCTTCTTCTTCTTCTTCTTCTTCTTCTTCTCCTCCTCCTCCTCCTCCTCCTCCTCCTCCTCCTCCTCCTCCTCCTCCTCCTCCTCCTCCTCCCCCCCCCCTCCTCCTCCTCCTCCTCCTCCTCCTCCTGATGCCACTACCACATGATATTGGGAGTGCTATCTCTTGATGTTTGGAAATGTTAGTTCTTCGTCTTGTCTGCTCTCAGTGGCTCACGGTAAAATAGAAAATTTGCAACTATGTTTCATCTTTTAAGTGTCCCGAAACTGGTTACTTTTGTTTATCTGACACTTAACCCTGATGAACTGTAAACCTCAGTTTGTTACATTCAGTTCACAGGGTCACTGTGGCTTCCCTTGGTGGATTGAGAAACCTGTGAGTGATTCCAGTAGCCACCTGGTCTGGGGGTACTTGTAATTCCATTTGATGAGAGCAGGGGAAAGAACCCTGCAAGTGGTTGGTTAGTCTGCAAGCTGGTTTGTACCAAATATATTCAGACGGAAAAGCCTGCTAAGCGTCCTTGCCTTTGATGCCCCTAAACTGCATTCTTTCATTTGTCAGGCAGTTTATAACTTGGCCAGTGGTCTGGAAGGAGCTAAGTGGTAGACTGAGGTGTGTTTTCTTATGGCTCTTCCCCCTTTTTATTTTTATTTTTTTATGAATGCAGGGTAGTATATAGCAGGGGGCCTGACTTCCCTGATCAAGGGCCAGCGTTTTCCTCTCAATTATGTGTCTCTGTCTCGGAGCCTTTGCTTTTGAAGTGTAATCACAGTAATCTACTCCTGTGGTTTCCCATTGAAAGGATTTCCTCTGTCTTTCCCAGAGTGGAATCTCTGGCTCTTTGCATCCCCGATTTGGTGTTCCCATCTTCTCCTTTGTGGCGGCCGACAAATGAAACTGGCTTCTCTACTTTATATGTAGTAGAAAATTTTCTGTTTTCTACTGCCCCCAAAGTCATAACCTATTTTGGGATTGAAGATGTCTTTCACCTTCTGTCTGGATAGTTTGAACTGTGTTTTCTCAGTGGAGTGCACATCACTGCAGTTGAACAATAACTGAGTCCTGTTCTTGGGTTATTGAGAAGACTTTGAAAATAAAATGCCTGAACTCTTGTGTCCCAGAACTTAGCCAAAGTGGTGGTATATGCCTGTAATTCCAGCTAGTCTGGAATCCTTTTATTTTATTTTATTTTTAAATTTACATCCAGACTGACTGCATTTGCACCTCTTTCCTCTCCTCCCATTTCCTCTTCCCTAGGAGTCCTAGGAATTCAAATGCAGTTTGGGCAACAGTGAGATTCCTTGCCATTTCAAAACAAAGCAAAACTAACTTGGACTTCAGAAATATAGCCAGTTTATTGGAGTAGTTAGTTATCACTGTTAAGCCTTATAATGTTTACTAAAGTTACAGTAGGTCATTTAGAAGTATGAGAGATTCAAAGTGTGCTGAAAGTGACATCTTGTATGTTGAAAGGTTGAGTTATGCTATTAGAAGCCAGTCTAGCTCTAAGAATGGAACATCAGGAGAGCACACACAAGGCCTTTCAAGTTCAGTTGCTAGCACTGGGGTGAGAGGAAGCCATTGTGAATAAAACAGCAGAATCAAGAAGCAGAACATATAGCTTGGAATATATAGTATTGGGGGTGGGGAAATGGTTTGTCATTATTGATAATAACTGTCATTTATTGAACATTTAACTATAAGCACTGTGGGAAGCTTTTTTTTATGGTTTATTTAACTTTATTTTATGTGCATCGGTGTGAAGGTGTCAGATCCCCTGCAACTGGATCTTCAGACCATTGTGAGCTGCCATGTGGGTGCTGGGAATTGAACCCGGGTCCTCTGGAAGAGCAGTCAGTGCTCTTAACCACTGAGCCATCTCTCCAGCCCCCGGAAGCTTTTTTTTTTTTTTGTCTCATTCTGTAGCCCAGGCTGACCTAGAGATTGTAGTCTTGATTTGTATGAAACTCATGGTGATCCTCCTGCTTCAGCTTTCAAGTGCTGAGATTATAGGCATGATTATGAGCATCCCACAGCAGATTGTGGGAAGTTGTTCACTATGTGCATTGTAAGTAATGAACTAAAGTGTTTAAGGCAGACAGTGAGTTAGGATTTGAACCCAAGTCTATCAGATTGCTGCACTCTTTACTCTTTCTGTATGTTAATATTGTGTGGAGTTTTATAGGAAATTTGGAGCCATATTTAGCAGGAAATGGTAAATTATTTAGAAACATTGCTCTCAAACTACATTGTAGTAGTGTAGCCACTAGCCATATATGATTATGTGGATAACTTAGTTGGTAGGATACTTGTCTAACAAATTTTGCCCTGGATTTGATCCCAAGCACCACATGACCTAGACATGGTGGCACATGCCTTTAATTACAGCATTTACTGGATGGGGGTCAGAAAAGCCAACAGTTCAGGGTCATCTTTTGATATATATAGCTTGTTTGAGGCCTGCCTTCCTAAGCTACTTGAGACCCTTATTTAAAAGAAGTAATAAATAATGATTTTTATCAATAAAATTAATAAAGTAATAAAATTAATAATCAATAGTAACTGTAAGTGAAGATACTAAGCCTAGAGGCACAAACCTTTAGTTCCATTTACTACAAAGCTGAGGTAGGAGCATCAAACTTTCAAGGTTAGAGGCTGAAGAGCTGGCTCAGCTGTTAAGAACACTTGTTCTTGCAGAGGGCTGCAGTTTGATTCTCAGTGTCCACATTGTGGCCCACAACTGTCCATAACTCCAGCTCCTAGGAATTCTACATCCTCTTCTGGGCTCCTTGGATGTCAGGCATGTACATAGTGCATAGATAGATATTTAAGCAAACCACTCATACACATAAAATAAATAATCTTCCTTCCTTTTTTCTTTCTTTCTTTTTTTTCTTTTTTTTTTTTTTTGAGACGGGGTTTCTCTGTAGCTTTCAAGCCTGTTCTGGAACTAGGTAGACCAAGCTGTTCTTAAACTCACAGAGATCCACCTGCCTCTGCCTCCCGAGTGCTGGGATTAAAGGCATGCGCCACCACCGCTCGGCCATAAATCTATTTTTTAAAGTTTGAAATTATCCTGGGCAACTTAGTAAGACCTTGTCTCAATAAAAAGTAAAATGAGGGATCAGTGGCAGAATATTTATATAGCATGCATCAGGCCTTATGTTCAATCCCCAGGACTGCAAAAATAAACAGATATACAAATAATAAAACTACCCGGGCAGTGGTGATGCACACCTTTAGTCCCAATACTCAGGGAGCAGAAGCAAGTGAATCTCTTGAGTTGGAGGCCAGCTTGGTCTACAGATATTACCGGACAGTAAGAGCTATACAGAGAAACCATATCTCAACAAAACAAAACAGCAACAACAGAAACAACAAAATATAATTGCCACACCTTTAATCCCAGCACTTTGGAGGCTAATGCAAGAAGATTGCTGATTTGAGATTAGTCTGGTCTATATGTAGCAAATTCTGTCTAACTGAAATAATTCAGTTCCCCAGTTACATTTCATATTTTAAGTGTGTAATAGTAACAAGTCATAGTCCTTTTTTTTTCTTCTGAATAATGGTTTACTGTATCAGTAGTTTCCAGTTAATCATGGTTGTAAAATGGGGAGGAGCTTGCTCAAGCCCTCCCACACCAACAAAATTGGAATCTTGAGGTCTGGGCATTTGTGAAGCTTCATGGAAAATTCTGATCTGCAGCCGTTGTTGATAGACATTGCTGTAGAAGCTCCATAGTAACACCATGGTAATAGCTGCTCCTGGTGTACTGGGCAGGCCTAGACTGAAAGATAGCAAGAGCATGCTAGTTAGTTAGTCTCTCTTATTGTCTTCAATTGAGGGCCTCAGCCAAGACAGCCTCTGTAACCTGGAAGGAGATGAGGTGTGATGTGTGGCATTTAAATATTTCCCCTCACTTCCTAGTCTCTGCACTATTGCCACTTATACCGAGGAAAATTGTACTATTTCTCACTAGCCCAATTTCTGTTAAACTTAAATGTCCTAAATGGCCTCAAAATAACCCATGTAGGTTACAAAATTCTGATTGAAAGCATTATTGGGGCTTCTGATGTAGAAGTTAAGATAGTTGGAAATAGATAGCCCTGGAATAACACTGAAGGATAGTGATTTGGGGCAGTTTTCCTGTGATTCTCTAGTTTGAGAAGGAAGTAGTGCTCCCACCGCCATGGTTACCTTTTTAGTTGAACTTTATTCAAAGTTTGAAAGAACTTTGCTTCTGCTTCATTTTGTTTTTCTTTGAAAACAAACAAAACAAAGCTACATCTATGTAGTTCTGGCTGGCCTAGGATTTGCTATATGTAAACCAAGCTGACTTTGGATCTATGACGCTCCTGCTTCAAACTTCTAAGTACCTGGGGTTACAGGTGTGTCCCACCACAGCCCTCCACTAGCTTCTGAGGTTTTTTTTTCTTGATAGTTTGATATTCCTTCACAATGGCTGTACTTTAGTATAGTAAACACACAGAAGGAGAGAAGAATGGAGGAAGGAAGAGGCAAGCAATTGTTTAAATGAAGCACATCTTACATTATTAAGTATTTTATTATTTATTGAGTAATAGAACTAGAAAGAACCATAGGGATGATCTAGACCTCTAGGTCACCCCCAAACACCCACATTTAGATCCATCTCATCCTCCCCAAACTGGGACTTGAACCTAAAGCCTCCTACTAGGCTATGTCTCCAGCTCTACAGCAGTACTTCTTAAAAATATGATCACCAGGGCACTTGTTACAAATGTGCACATCCTAGTTTCTGTTTGAACCTACTGAACCACAGATGGATGCTGGTGCACTGTGGTTTGACAAGCTCTCCAGGTGATTGGATGTATGCTGCTGATTTACTGACCTTCATTTGAGAGTTAATGATATCTACACCTAGAATACTTAAATTTATCCCTACTCCCAATTTAAGATTTTGTTTCAAGATTTGTTTTAGGCTCTGAACCTACCCTGCAACTGAGTGTATTTGAGAGATATTTAGAAGAATTCTCCTTTTTCATATCACAAGTATATATAGACAGGCATCTCTGGCAGAGGAAAGTTTGTTAGGACTGTCTTTTGTAGCACCAGTAAGATGAAGCTATGTCAGAAAGTGAATGAGCTGATTGAACCTGTCACACCATAAAGGACTGAAAAGTCACATGAATGTTCAAGTTTGTTTGTTTGTTTGTTTCTCTTCTGTCTGTCTATCAGTCAATCAACAGGGTAGCACTACCAGCTCAAGTTGTCCTGGAACTCCTTATCTAGCTGAGGGTCACCTTGGACTCCTAAACTAGGATTATTGGTGTGAGCCACCATGCCTAACTATAAAGCTGTATTTGCACATTGGTACCTGTGCTTTGAACTTTTGAGCTTTATGTTGCTAGTGTTGTACTTTGTTCCTTTTGGCTTTTTGAGACAGGGTCTCCTTTAACCCAGACTGGTATCAAACTCACTTTGCATCTTAGGATGACATTGAACTGCTGATCATCTTGTCTTTACCTTCCAAGTGCTGGAATTAGAGATGTGTGCCACCACACTCAACCTATAGCTTGTTACTGTTATTTAAAGGTTTCTTTTTATTTGTGTCTCAGCGTGTTTGTGTGGGTATATGTCCTGTTGCATGCATGTGTGTGTGCTTTGGGATGTGTGCCTGCTAAGATAAGAAGAGGTCGTTAGATTCCCTGGAGCTGGAGTTACAGGTGGTTGTTAGCCACCCAATGCTGGGAACTAAACTCGATGCCCTTAACTACTGAGCATTTCTTGAGCCTTATATCTTGTTCTTTGAGAAGACAAGGAACTACTTTGTGCCATACGTAGCATTATAAACACGCGAATAAAAATGGACTATGGAATCTGTTCTCCCCCACCTCCACCTCATCTCTTTTTCAGTTTTCTAGGATGCTTCTGTATCTCAGTTTTTAAAGCTTCCAAAATGCTTTTACATGGCATTATCATTTTATTTATGAAAATCTAAGTTCTGAAAAGAGTTGAATGACTACTTAAGGGTTCTGTCCCATTACCTTTCCATAATAGCTGGTTTCTTATGTGGCATGTGGACTTTAAAAGGCCTCTATGTGTTCATGCTGGCCAGAGGCTGTGCAAACTTGAGATTAATGAAAATGTTCTTTATTTTGTAGCCATCCAGTCCAATGGATCAGATGGGAAAGATGAGACCTCAGCCGTATGGTGGGACTAACCCATACTCACAACAACAGGGACCTCCTTCTGGACCGCAACAAGGACATGGGTACCCGGGCCAGCCATATGGGTCCCAGACTCCACAGCGGTACCCAATGACCATGCAGGGCCGGGCTCAGAGTGCCATGGGCGGCCTCTCGTATGCACAGCAGGTATATGATGACCTTGACCTTCTTTGCTGTCTAAAATTGCTGTGTGAGGATTATAATGGCTTTCAGACCTCCCCTAAATATGCTCGTAGACTAGCTATAGACAAGACAAGATAGTGCGCACCATCCTATGTCTGATATGGGACGTTCTTTTGTATATGCATTGCTTTTATTGGTTGATTGAATAATGCTGTTTTGGCCAATGGCTTAGCAGAGTAAAGCCAGACAGGAAATCTGAACAGAGATAGGTGGAATCGAGGTGAGGTCATATAGCCAGCCACCAAAGGAGAAAGATGCCAAAACATTACCTGCAAGCCACAGCCTCATGGTAATACATAGATAAATAGAAATGGGTTAATTTAAGATGTAAGAGCTAGCTAGGAATGCACCGAAGCTATTGGTCAAACAGGGTTGTAATTAATATAGTTTTTGTGTGATTATTTGGGTCTGGGCATGGTTACCGTCTATATGTGTTTTTCTGTCTGTCTCAATGTATTTTGGGATTGGTACCCAATCTACCTTTTTTTTCTTACTTGGCTGGTCTTCCCTTGGGAGACTAAATGGATTAAGGATCTATTTATTACTGTTAGAGTAGAAACCATTTGTACCATTTTCCTTGTTGGTGAGGAGGCCTTTACCTTTCTCCCGGCCTGTAACATAAGCTATCTGGGTTAAAAGAGAATGTTTAAGGACGGAGTGTAGAAGAAAGAAGGAACTGTAATGACCAGCAAAGGTGTAGCAGTGCTGTTACAGATGAAACTTCCTCTCATGTCAGTATATCTGATTTCCATGCCATTGTTTGGGGGTGGGGGTTGGTTTTGGTTTTCGATGCTGAGACTTAAAACAAAGGTCTCAAGCGTACCAGATAGGACTCTGCTACTTAGCTCCACCCACAATCCCTTCACTGTCACCTTTGTAAAAATTATATCACTGTCATTTACTTGGTCATGACAGCAAAATGCCAGGTCATACAACTTGCTCAAATAAATCCCAGGGATTGAACTCAGGTCATCAGGCTTGGTGGCAAGTGTCTTATCTGTTAAGCCATATTGCTACCCCAACATCTATCATCCTTTCCTTGTTTCTGTGTTGGCAGATTTTCTGCCACTTAGAAAAAGAAAAAGACTGTATGAAGTCAGAGATTATTTCCAAAACTTTAGCAAAAATCAAACAATGTCTTTAAATGAAATTTATACACTTTTCTTTTTTTGTTTGTTTGTTTTGTTTTTCAAGATGGGTGTATAGCCCTGACTGTCCTGGAATTCACTCTGTAGACCAGGCTGGACTGTACAGATTTGCCTGCCTCATAAGTGCTAGGATCAATGGAATGTGCCACCAGCTTTTTTTTTTTTTTTTTGAGGCAGAGTTTTTCTGTGTAGACCAGACTGACCTCAACTTGGTGTTCTTCCTGCCTCTGCCTCCCAAAGTGCTGAGACTAAAGATGTAAGCCATCACTCCCTGCTGTCTTTCTATGAGAAAGGATGATATGGAGTTCTCTCCTTGTGTCATCTCAGATTTCAGGCTGGCCTCTAACTCTAATGTATCCCAGAAAGACCTTGAACTTCTTGATCACCAGTAATGGGATGGAAATAGAGATAAACTACATCCATCCTGCCTGGTCTATGTAGCATTGGGGACCTTGTGCATGGTAGGCAAACACAGTGGCTGAGCTATATAGCCCCTGAATGTTTTAAAATGAGACTAAATGAAAAAGAGAGCCAAGGTAGCTTAGTGATTTGTATACGATTCAGATTACTAAATATTATGCCTTCAATTGTTTGAACCAGACGTTTAGTGCCTCTTCATTGTAGTTAGAATAAATTCCTAACATAAAGATAACTTAGGCCGTGACAAAAAATGAATAGGCTCACTGGGGAAAATAACTAACTGTTCTTGAGCTCTTGTGAGTTGCTCGATTGTTAAATAACATCAGTTTTAGTGGGTGACTTCGGTCTTATGTGTAAACAAGTTTGGCCATTCTTTTAAGACTTAGTTTAAAGAGGACTAGAAGACTCCTGAACATTGTATGCGGTGATACTTGAATATTCTGCTCATCAACTTTCTTCATCTAGGTGAGTCAGTTCTAAAAGTATCTTTTCTTTCTTACAGATTCCACCTTATGGACAGCAAGGCCCCAGTGGTTATGGTCAGCAGGGCCAGACTCCGTACTATAACCAGCAAAGTCCTCATCCCCAGCAACAACAGCCACCTTACTCCCAACAACCACCATCCCAGACCCCTCATGCGCAGCCTTCATATCAGCAGCAGCCGCAGACTCAGCAACCACAGCTTCAGTCCTCTCAGCCTCCGTATTCCCAGCAGCCATCCCAGCCTCCACATCAGCAGTCCCCAACTCCGTACCCCTCCCAGCAGTCCACTGCACAACAGCACCCCCAGAGCCAGCCCCCCTACTCACAGCAACCACAGGCACAGTCTCCCTACCAGCAGCAGCAACCTCAGCAGCCAGCATCCTCTACGCTCTCCCAGCAGGCTGCATATCCTCAGCCCCAGCCTCAGCAGTCCCAGCAAACTGCCTACTCCCAGCAGCGCTTCCCTCCACCACAGGTGAGTGACTCGCCTCTTGTCCTACCTGTGTTCAACCAGAGGCAGCTTATAGCTTGGTGTCATGACAGCTTTCCATATGAATATGCATAAAAGTCAATTAAACGCTGGGGAAATGTGTATAGGATTGATTGAACTAATAAAGGTATAGCCTTTTGAACTACATAAAGACTTGTAGTTCTTACTGTGAAAAAATAAAGCAATGGAAAATCCTGTAGACAGGAAATTAAAGGCAGTGGGTCTGATTCCCACTCTCTCAATCAGCATATCAGAATGTGAGCATCTAGATTTGGAAAACTTTGATCATTTTCCAAAATAATTACTTAGTTAGCTGTACTATATGCAGTTTATTTTTGCTGCCATTCTGTTCTGTTACTCAGAATTTTCTGGATTCTGAAATTCTCTGTTTAGAGTGTTTGTTTGTTTTAGACAAAGTCTGATCTGGAACTCAAGAGATCTGCCTACCTCTGCCTTAGAGCCCCATGAGGAAAAAATGACTGACTCTTAAGTATTTTTATGTTGTGGTGACACTTTTGAAATAAATCTGAGCCTGCTAGTGGTGGCACACGCCTTTAATCCCAGCACTCGGGAGGCAGAGGCAGGCGGATCTCTGTGAGTTCGAGGCCAGCCTGGTGTACAAGAGCTAGTTCCAGGACAGACTCTAAAACTACAGTGAAACCTTGTCTTGAAAAACCAAAAAAAGAAAAAAAAAAAGAAAAAAATCATCTGTCAATACTCACTCTAGATAGGGGCTAGAGCCCCTCACTTTTTGATTGTTTTAAAACAAACCATATTGCTTAATCCATTGCTAGATAAGATACGGAATTTACAGTTATATTTCTGCCTTCAACCCCAAGAAATGGCTCTCCTTGGGTAGCAGTAAATAGACAACAATACCATCAAATTTCACTATTGACATTAATTTGTTTGGAGGGCTTTTTTATTTAGTTTGTTTTGTTTTGTTTTGTTTGGCAATTCTTCACTATCTAGCCCAGACTGACCTTGAACTTGCTGTGATTCTGTTGTAGCCTGTCTAGTGCTGGGCAATCTTTGACATTCTTAAGAGTCACAGTTTAAGCTTTTGTTAGGTGAAATAATGTGTGTGCAGTTGCACTTTTCACACGTGACTCTCCTGTGTATGGAAGCACCACAGCTCTTCTACCCCGAAGCAAGCTTGCCTGGTTTCTTTTTAAGATTTTCTTTGTGTGTATGCATGGGTGTTTTGCCTGTATGATTTCCTATGTACCTTGTGTGTGCCTGTTTCCCACAGAGACCAGGAGAGGATGTTGAATCCTCTATAACTAGATAGAGGTACTAATGGTTGTGAGTTGTGAGCCTTTGTGTGGATATTGAGAACTGAACCTATGTCCTCGACAAGAGCAACAAATGCTGAGCCATCTCTCCAGCCCCAGTCTGGTTGGTCTATTGGGGTCTCTGTCTGTCTCTGTGTCTCTGTCTCTGTCTCTGTCTCTCTCCCTCTCCCTCTCCCCCTCCCTCTCTCTCTCACTGTTTTGGCTTATTGTTTTAGAGACAAGGTGTGGAACTCAGATCTGCCTGTCTTTCCCTACCAAGCACTGAAAATTAAGGTGTGTGTCACCATGAGGGACGGGCCTCACAGAATTTTTTTTTTTCTTATAGGAGCTTTCTCAAGATTCATTTGGATCTCAGGCATCCTCAGCCCCCTCAATGACCTCCAGTAAAGGAGGGCAAGAAGATATGAACCTGAGTCTTCAGTCAAGACCCTCCAGCTTGCCTGTGAGTATTTCTACCACCTGGCAAGGGTGATGGACTAGAGAGGAAAAAAAAAACTATAAGAGGTTTTGGATGTTTTGGTGGCCCCTAAATTCCTGGTCCTTTTGTTTCTTCCAGAGTACCTAGCTACATACATACATCATACATCACCATACCCAGCCTCTGGTTTGTTCTGTTCTGTTTGTTTGTTTGTTTGTTTTTTTGTGACCCATCTCACTGTGTGTAATCCTGTCTCAAACTCACAAGGATTTACCTGCCTGTGCCTTCACTTACAGCCTTTGTTTTGTTTTCTCAAAATCTTGTGCGAGAGGGGACAGAAAATATAGATGTAAGAAGTTCTGCTCTCCATCATGGGACCACAAAAAGAAAAAAAATACAGAATTTGTTTTGTTTACTTTTCTTAGACATTTAAAAATTATCTTAGTTTAAATTTTGCTTCAGTCTGAACATATTCCTGTGCATCACATGCATGCCTGGTGCCCTCCGAGGCCAGGAAAGTGTATTGGATCCCTTGGTACTAGAGTTTTAGGATGTTGTGAATGGGAATTAAACCCAGGTCCTTGGCAAGAGTATCCAGAACTTTTAACTGATGAACCATCTCTCTAGTTCTGTTTATTTAACTTTGCTTTTCAGGCCTTATTTTTTAGATTTCTGCTTTAAATTAGTTTTATAGGTAGTGGTACCTCCATTCAAGCTTGCAATGTCACATTGAGCGTGAGTTGAGAAGTGGTTGTTCTGGTGATGATTTTCTGTGAATGTGTGCTTATGTATTCTAGAGTGCTTGATGTCTAAATACTTGATTATGGGATCAAATGTGTGCTTGTGGAGTTAACTGACCATACCTCAGAAAGGCAGTATTGCCTAGAGCTTGGGCTCTCGGTGGGCTGTAAAGATGCACACCTGCTTCCAAGCCTGATAACCGGTTGTTCTCCAACCTCACGTGTGCTGTGACATGCCCACATAACAGAAACACCCAATAAATAAATGCGTGTTTAGAAAAGATGTGTTTGGCCGGGTGGTGGTCACACATAACTTTAATTCCAGAATGCAGGAAACAGAGACAGGCCTGGTCTACAGAACAGCCAGGACTGCAATGAAACCCTTCTCAACCAAAAAAAAACCCAAGTGTTTGAACTCTGAAGGCAGAGTTCCTAGAACTCTTAATTCCACTACCATGCCTGTAGCTAAGCCATATCACTTTTCTGTGTCTTCGTTTTCATATCTGTGAAATGACACTAAGCTACTTTAGGTGATAGTAAATAGCTGATTGGTTGATATAGCTCATTAATAGAGAGGAGTGCTTGGTTTATAATAGGCTTAATGTGTCTGTCATTGTAATCATCCCAGAGGGTACAGGAAATGCTTGGATACCTATTGGCTGTTGTGGGAATGTTTGCTCATGGCCTTTACTACTACATCTGAGCAAAGTCTAAGCCTCTAAAAGTGAGTTTCTTAGACACAAATAAAATAGGTTGTAGGTAGCAAGCTTACTTTTACAAATTCTGTTTCAATGAGGGGTTAAGAAGTTCCGCGTATGCACAGGTAAGTCTTTTAGAATCAGGAAGAATTGTGGTGGCTATGGTTGTCGTCTGAGCACTGGGGGACCTTAGGTAGGAGGATCTCTCTAAGTTCAAGGTCCCCCTGGCTAATATTGTGAGAGTCTATTTCAAACTATAGAGGCTCCTTGATGTGTGCAACCTTCCAGATATTTAGGTTTTAGAGAAATGGAACCTGGTTCTTATATTTCATTGTCAGTTGTTAACTTTTCAGTAGACATGAATCCCTTGCTAGCCACAAACTTGTAATTCTCCTGCTTCTGCTTTTCAAGTGCTAGGATTATCTTCATAAGCTACCATCCTCCTAGACTATTATGGACACATGGAGAATGGTAGCTCTTCATCACAAAGCTTCCTCCCATTGTCTGCAGAGACCTAGTCCAGGCTCCTTAAGCCAAGAGAAGAGCTCTTTTTGGGATGGGATCTGTCATCCCAACAAAAACAAAACTATAAAGAAAACAATAATTAATTAATTAAAAAGAAAAACAGAAAACAACCAAAATAACAAGAAAAATATTTGTCATTATTTTCTATGAATTCTTTTGATTAATGTACCATAGTACATACTTGCAGGTCAAAGGACAACCTGTGGAATTCATTTCTTCCTTCCACCATCATGTAGGTTCAAAGAATCATACTCAGATCACCAGGCTTACATCATTGGGTACCAAATGCACTGGGCATCTTGCTCATGCCCGAATTTGACTGGAATGTCTAAATATCCCTCATGTATTTGTGGCTAAAAATCTGGGTGGTGTGTTTTTGTGGCAAGAACTCGGACTGATGGATTTTCGTCAGTGTAATAAGTTGCTGACCTTCAAAAGGCTTCTTTCTTGATTCTGTGACTTTTGTTAGAAGGTTTCTCTGTATAGTTCAGGCTAGCATTGATCTGCTGACCTTTTGATTGGAAAATATTTTGTATTTCCCTGAGAAGGGTTATAGGCAAGCATGTTAATGTGTCTTCTAAGGACTGGGAACCTAAAACCATCTGATTCAGTCACTGAATGAAAATCAACCTTCCAGGAACAGGGAGAGTTGTCTTTCTGGGAACCCTAAGAACAAGTGTCATTTCCAGATTTGGGCTTCTGTTATAGAACCTGCCAAACGGGTCATTTGCTTTGTGGTAGAAGTTCCATGTAGGTGAGCTGGCTAAGTTATTGGCAACTAGTTGTTTTGTTTTGTTTGGTTTTTTGAAACAAGATGTTGCTGTATAACCTCTGCTGGCCTAGAACTCATGACAATTCTTCTGCCTCAGCCCACCTAGTTGCTGCAGTTATAATCATGTGTAACCACGCCTAGTTGTTATTTTTTGAATTTTTTATTCTTCTGTTGCCTAGATCAAGAAATGCCAAAGGTGGTTACACTTGCTTTTTATACAACCCAAGACCACCAGCCCAGGGATGGCATCTCCTAAAGGGGCTGGACCCTTGCATCGGTCATTTAACTAAGAAAATGTTCCTCATCAGACTCATCCACAGGCTCCTCTTCCCAGGTGACACTGCTTGTGTCAAGCTGACAAAACACTAACCAGGACCCTTGCATCCCTTCACTGAGCAGAAGTATAGAAATTCCTGAATCTGGCACAAGGTCAGATGCTGGGCTGTCTGATTGAACAGTCCTTACAGTTTCCTGTCACCCTCTTTGCTTATATACCTCAGTGTGTGGCTCTAGGTTTCTGATCTTTAGTTATTCCTCTGAGTAATTTTTGCTCAGATAATAATAATATCAAGTCATCTAGATGCTATTACCTTGAATACTTTAATCCAGCACTTGATGGATTAATGTTGTTGTTACTGTTTATTTTTATGATGATGATGATGATGATGATGATGATGATGGTGGTGGTGGTGGTGGTGGTGGTGGTGGGTGTTTTGCCTTGCATCATGTGCATGCAGTGCCTGTAGAGGTCAAAGGGAGCATTAGATCTGCTGGAACTGAAGTGAGCCATTATGTGGGTCCTGAGAATTGACTATAGGTCCCCTGAAAGAGCAACCAGTGCTCTTATCTGCTGAGCCACTTGTATGTTTTGTTTTGGTTTTTGGTTTTTTGAGACAGGGTTTCTGTGTACCTTTGGCGCCTGTCCTGGAACTCACTCTGTAAACCAGGCTGGCCTTGAATTCACAGAGATTCCTTGCCTCTGCCTCCCAAGTGCTGGGATTTTTACCAAGCTTCTTTCATGACACTGGGCTCTGCAAACCATGGGCAGCACTTTCAAAACCTCTGTTGTCTGTTTCCCTCCCTCTCACCTATCTCTGAGACCTCACGTGTTCTCTCGTTCACTTCTTATACTTCTTCTCCAGTCCCTTCTCTTTCTCTAGTCCATATCTTATGCATCTTTCTTCAAAACTTGAATAACTCCCGTGATGACTGAACTGCTAGCATGTGACATGTGGACATGTCTGGGTGGATATTCATCCCGAAACCAAACCATTCCACCAAAGGTGAAAAGTCCTCTAACTTTCTGCCATCACTCTCCTTCCTATCTTCATGTCTCTGCTCCATGTTGCCAGACCATTTAAAAAGCAAGTTTCCTATACCTATGACATGAATCCAAGACTAGGAGTCGTAGATGTGTTAAATGTGTGCTAGAGTGACCTGTTGGAAACAAACAGGCTATTTATCATTTTGGTTTTTCAAGACAGGGTTTTTTTGTGTGTAGCCTAAGTTGTCCTGGAACTCATTCTGTAGACCAGGCTGGCCTTAAACTCTGCCTCTGTCTCCTGAGCGCTGGGATTAAAGGTGCATGCTACCAAAACCCATGGCTATTTTTATACTTGATTTGCTTTGTTTTTAGATAGATCTTTGTTGCTTAGACCAGCCTGAAGCTCATTGTGTAGCTCAGGTTCCCAAATGCTTTGTTTATTGCCACAAGCCATCCTGCCTGACTTAAATTGGCTTATTTAACACATGCTTACTTTAGACTGACTTGGTATTACTACTGTCATGGGTACCTGCATGTGATAGGTTCTCAACTCGTTGGAAATGAACCTGCAAATTGTCCATAATAAACAACTAGTGAAAAAAGAGGCCAAGAATTTTAAAGCGTGGGAAGGAGTTTATGGTGATATTTGGAGGAAGAGAAAGGGGGTAAATGTTGTGATTAAATAATAATTCACCCAAATAAATAAATGAAATGTCTATAATGTTGCTCTGTGTCTGATGGGGACAATTTGGCCCTATTGCTAGATTGTTTTTTAATGCTAGTTTAGGGGAAACATGACTGGTCCATATTGCTTTTTAGAGGAAATATTTGGCCTTACTGATCATGGCCTCAGTAAGTGAGGTTAAGGTTTGTTATCCACCTTATACATTAGTTTGCCATTTTATGTCAAGAAGATCCGTGTAAGGAACAGGTGAGGTCTTGAATTTCCCTCATTTCCAGGCAGAATCTTTGGAGAATAGCCCGTGAAAACTGCTGTCTGATTTGTGATTGACTCGGAGTTCTGGGGCTGTTTGTTTAGAGCTAAAGGAGAGAGGTTTAGTCAGGTTTTCACTATGTAGCTTAGGCTGACCTGGAACCTCCCTCTGCCTTGCATGTACCAACCGGTATTAAAATCATGCGACACCACTCGTGCCTAGAGCTGTTTTTTTTTTTTTTTTTTTTAAAGATTCTGTTTGGGCAGGTGTACATTCATACCAAGCTGCTCACGACTGCTTGTAACTCCAGCTCTAAGTAATATAGAACTCTTTTCTGACCTCCCCTGCACATACATGTACAATCATGCAAATGTATATAAACTTAGGCACAAGCCCATATGGGGTCTGTGTGAATTCCTTTTCTCTTTAGCTGAGGATTGTGATTGGCAGATACTCATCTCAGCACTAGGAAGGTTAGATGGGATCATGCGAAGAGGCTATCCAGTGAAGCCTTATCTTTGGGAAAAAAGGGGCAGCTTTAAACGAGTGTGTGCTTTCCCAGAGTAATACACACTTAATTTTTTTTTAAACAGGGACATATTTATTTGTTTGTATTTGGTCTTGAAAACTCAAAAATATGCCTGTGATAGAACATGGAAAATGAATACAAGATTAAAAAAACCCTATCGAGGAAAGGTAAATAAAGCTAACTTCCACATTTTTAGCGTGCATTAAAATTATATGGCACATAATGAAAATATACATTACTGAGCCATATTTGAGAGATTTTGATTCAGTTGGTGTAAGGTCATATACCAAAGTTTGCATTTTTTTTTTTAGTTGTTATTGTTGATTCCACTTTAAAATGCCACAGTTGGAACACACTGCACTAGGTAGAGTTTTTTGTTTTGTTATTTTCTTTTGAGGTAGGGTTTCTGGAGTTGGTTTCTCTGTAGTTTTGGGGCCTGTCCTGGAACTTGTAGACCAGACAGGCCTCGTCCAACCAGACAATGAGTTGAAAATGGCTCAGTTGGTAGACTGCTTACATTTCAAGCATAAGGACCTGAGTTTGAGCCCCAGCATCCATGTAAAAGGTGGCCAGTGTTTAATGATCCCGGCACTGGGGAGGTAGAGACAAGAACCCTGGCCTGCTAATCCAGCACGTTCTGGCCAACGAGAGACTCTGTCTCTAAAAATAAGGTGGATGGCACTTCTGAAATACAATATCCCAAATTGTTCTCTATCTTCTCTTGCCTCTCTCTTCTTTTTCCTAACCCCTAATTTAGAAGCAACAGACTTGTCTTGAAGCTGTGGCCTCAGAACAGCTTATTCTTGGGTTAGCCCTTGTGCTGCATAACTAATACTCAGTGAGCTCTCCTCTGCTCTGGGACACTTGTCACTGGTCCTCTTCCATTGTATTTCCTTAGTAAGGCCACCAAATCTAGTTCTACCTCAGAAAAGGATTTTGAGGGACTGAGAGGTGGCTCAGCCCATTACTGCACAGACGCTATCTCAGCTCCATCCCCAGAATTTGAGTAATGTAGAGGAAGAGTAACCAATTCTACATTGTCTTCTGTCCTTCACTCTTGTGCCGCGGCATTTGCACATCCACACGCAGGTACCATACATGCAATAAAACTAAATTAAAATTTTAGGAAGGACTAGAAAAGCCTTTTGCATCTATTCTGTTCTTATTGCTAACCTCCAGGTCCCTATTAACTTCTCACTTGTCTTGCTATAGGCTCTTAGTTTTTTGTTTTGTTTTGTTTTTGGTTTTTTGTGTTTTTTTTCCCCTTCTAAGAGTGTCCATAACAGTGTACCAGAGGGATGGGGAGGTGGGGAGGAGGCCCTGGACATGTCACTGCTTGCTTCTTTAAAAACTCTTGACCACCTATTGTCTATATGGTTTTTGTCTTTTAAGACAGGGTTTCTCTGTGTATCTCTGACTGTTCTAGAACTCATTCTGTAGACCAAGCTGACCTTGAATTCACAGAGACCCTCTTGCCTCTGCCTCCCTGAGTGCTGGGTTTAAAGGCGTGTGCCACCACCACCCAGCTTTATCTATAGGTTTAATGTTACAACATAAAATTTCTTTTGTGTTCTATAGGATAAGGATGGATATGCGTATGTGTATGCGTGGACATCTTTATCTCATCGTCTCTAGCCACTTAAAAGCTGAAATTGCAGATCTATGCTAACAGGCACAGGACACAAAGGAGATTGTTATTTATCTAAAAAATGTATTCTTGATGTGTGTGTTTGCATACATGCATATATGGGTGTCTGCAGCTCAAGTTATAGGTGTTTATAAAGTGCCATGTGGATTCTGGCAAGTGAATCAGATTCTATACAAGAGCAGCAAGTGCTCTTCTGCTGGGCCAGTCTTCTAGCTCCCACTTTTTGATATATTTTGTAGGTAAAATTTCCATTTCTGGATTAAAACCTGGCACACATTTAACTATAGCTATGATAGAAAGGAAATAGTTACTAAAGATTGTCTGTGAATGACTTCTCTTGGAATCAAAACCCAGGATTCTGGTCAGCTTTTCTTGAGGAAAACTTGCAACAGAAGAGCAGGTGCCTGAACTGTCTCTTGATGAGTGCTGTCAGTTTGCTGAAGTCTGAGATCCTTTTATGACCACACAGATGGGCTTGATGGCACAGGCTGTAATCTCAGCTATTTGCGAGGCTGAGGCCAGGAGATTCCAAGTTCAAGGCCTGCCCAAATAACTTAATGAGATTTTAGCTGAATAAGTGAAGTTGTGAATGACTTTAATTTTAGTACTCAGATGCAGGTGAATCTCCATAGTGAGTTCCAGAAGCCGAGTGTGCTCTAGAGTAGATATATCTTTGATGTTGGAAAGAAAAAGTGTAACTGACCAAAGAGGACAATAAGAGCGTGGAATGGGCGCACTGAAGACATAGAGCATGTTTGGACAGTCTTCTTGGAGTGGGAAGTAATAGAGAGGAGGAGCTTTAGACCACAAGGTTGGAGCCCTTGGGGTCTGCTGTTAAAGGCCTGCAGAAGGCATTTGTTTTGAGGTGCTGTTTACTTTCTTTTTAAAAAAGAAAACAAGTAGTGTGCATTGTGGCTGAAAAGCCTCAGGTCAGAATAAGGGAGTACAAAAAGTTAAACTTGGTTCTCGCAAGAGCTAAGGTCTGCTCCTTCTACTGTTTGCATAGTCACATGCGAGAAAGAATTTATAGACTTGAAAATAAATGTGCTGTTCTTGGCGCACAATTTAAAAACATTGATTATCCAGTTAGGTCTTTGGAGGGTAGAGAAAAGGAGGGAAAAGGTATCTATCTCATCTTTCTGGCCAAGTGCCATTTTTATGTTACAGAGTAATTAGTTTTAGTAAGATCCAGAAACATGCCTAGTTACAAGTCATAGATGAAAGACTAAAACCTAGATAGGAGTAATTCTGGGTGGTGCTGGAGAGCTGTCTTGCATGGTAGTTAACAGTTAAACCACAGAATGAAGTAGACCTCAGGGGCTAGGATTAGAGTATAGAGAAAGGAGCCAGATGGAGCCCTGAACAGTGCCTGTAGTCACCAGGTGGATGCAGCCAACAGAGATTGGCATGATCGGCATAGGACCAGGATTGTATATTTCTGGAGCCAAAGGAAAAGGGAAAATAGTCCGTATCAAGGCAAACAGACAGGTGGGTTGTCATGAAGCATTTTTATGGGTATCCTTTTTACATAGGAAAAGGAAATGAACAGAGGAATAGTGAAGAGCCCTCTTGTTTCTCCCCGCTCTCCTTCCCACCCTCTCTTGTTTCATGTAGCTAACCCTGGCTAGCCTAAAACATGATGATGATCCTTAGTTTCTGAGTCCTGGGTATTACAGGTGCTCCACACCACACAGTAAAGAGAGTGATAGGCACTGAACAGGAGAGGTGGCTGAGTCAGCCCAGATCCCCTGCTTCATTAGTATAGGACAGAAGACAAAAGGGTAAAGATGCTAGCAGACTGATTATAGAATCTGGAGGAAAAAAATCTGATGCTCCTGGCTTAGCTTATGGAGGCCTCTCTGCCCTGCCTGAGAACTTGGTTTAAAAGGCTGTTGATGGGACCTGGCAGTGGTGGCACACACTTTTAGTCCCAGCACTCAGGAGGCAGAGGCAGGCAGATCTCTGAGTCTACAGTGCAGCCAAGCCAACACAAGAGAAACCATGTCTCAACACCACTCCCTCAAATACAAAGAGCCTTCTGGCAAAGATCTAAATACTGTATCCCTGACTTGGTAGGAGTGAGTGTTATAATGCCAAGATGAATCAGAAAGAGGAATTTCTAACTGCCTTTAGATATTATGTTAAGTGGGCTTGAGATGGCTCAGTGATTAAGAATATTTGTTGCTCTTACTGAGGACTCATCTTAAGTTCCTAGCACCTACAGGATTCATGCTCGGGATCCAACACCCTCTTCTGACCTGAGGCACAAGGTGTTCGTGTGGTACAGATACAAACATAGAGGCAAAATGTTTGGACAAATAAAATAAATATAAAAAGTTAAAAAAAAAAAGATTTCACTGACGAATGTCCCAGTTTGTATTATGTGTTCTAGAAAGGGGAAAGTCTAGGGAGGAACGCTATCTTACAGATTCTGAATCTAGAAAGGTAGGAAGGAGACCTGAAAACAGCTACAGTCCAAATCTGTGGTCCCAGGAAGCAGGAATTGAAATAGACCCATTTCTTTTTATCTCTGAAAAATAAAAAAGTCAAAATCAAAATTTAAATCTAGCTCTGATATTTCAAATAAAGCACTTAATCATGCCTCCCAGTATAATGTCATAGATAAACGAATCATGTTTTGTTTGTCAAGATAATTTCCTCTGTGTTTCAGTGTTCTTGATTTTTTTAAGTTATTTATTTATGTGCTTATTTATTTTTTATTTATTTTTTTATTTGTGGCAGGGTTTCTTTGTTGCCCTGACTATCCTGGAACTCAGTCCGTAGATCAGGCTGTCTTACAACTCAGATTCTGTTGCCTCTCTGTCTGGGATTAAAGGCATGTGCCACCCTGCCCGACTGATTATTTACTTTTATTTTACGTACATTAAGTATTTTGTTGTGTGTGTCTGTGTGAAAGTGTTAGATACCCTGGAACTAGAGTTGTAGACAATCGTGAGCTGTTGTATGGGTGCTGGGCATTGAACCAGGATCCTCTGGAAGAGCAGCCAGTGCTCTTAACCACTGAGCCATCTTTCCAGGATTGTGTTTTTTGAATTTTTACTTCCTTTTATTTGTATGGGTGTTCTTGTGTACCACATGCATGTTGCTACCTGCAGGAGACAGAAGACTGTGCCCTCAGTTCCCGTGGGGCTGGAAGTTAAACCCAGACCCACCAAAAAAATAGCCAATATTCTTAATTTCTCAGTTGTCTGTTTAGCCCATCGTAGTCTTATCTCCGATCTCAAACCCTCATGCCTCTGTCTCAGTGTGTTGGTGTTATAGGTGTGTGCCACCACACCATACACTCTGCCAGAACACATTTATTTGAGTTGTCCTAATGGAAGATCAGTGGGTGATTTGCACTTCACAGTTGTTTATTATGTATGTGTCTGTGAGCATTCTCAAATACCACAGTGCTTCCTGCAGGTCATAACAATTTTTGGAGTTTCCACTAAGTGACCCCTAGGGATCTAGTTAAGGTCCCTCGGGCTTCTTCTACCTGCTAGTCGTCTTGCTGACCTGCATTTCACTTCTGTTTTCCCAGATCTTGTGAATCCCAGATGATAAGACATGAAAGGGCAACTGAAGGGAGCTGTCCCCCAGGGTGACCTGTAGAAATTGCTTGAGGAAGGAACAGTCTGGAGAACTGCAGAGAATAGGCATTGGGTGGGAGCAGACCCCTGTATTACAAAGCATCTCCCTGCTACTCAAAGTATTGTCCTGTGGTATGGAAATTGTTTGGGAATGCAGTTTCTGAGGCATCATCCCTGATCTATTGGTCTTTTTTTAAAATTGTTACATATACATGTATCTATATCTAAAATTCAACCTGCTTAGTCTGTATAGTTACTTGTGTATAACAGTTTACAGAATAAACATTTCTAAACATTTTTTAAAATTTTATTTATGTATTTTATGTATGAGTCCTCTGCGTGTGTGCCTGCTTGCCAGAAGAGGGTGTCAGATCCTATTATAGATGGTTGTGATCTGCCATGTGGTTGCTGGGAATTGAACTCAGGACCTCTGGAATTTCATCCGGGGCTCTTAACTGCTGAGCCATCTCTCCAGCCTCATATGTTTATATTTTCAGAAGTGCAATTTGGCATTGGATAACTAATTGTGTTCTTCCCTGGAGAAGAATATTTTTGTTACTCTTCCTTTGTTTGTGGTTTTTTGTCTTCAGTTGTTGCTTCATAGTTTTTTCCTCCTCTTGTTAAATGCCTTTGGTGTTGTCCTGTTCCGGTCAGATTTGGCAGCCATGTTGGTGACTCTTCATGGGAGTTGCTTCTGACATTTCTAGGAGACACAAATCTCCAGCAAATCCCGTCCTTGGTGCTTGCAATCACTCTGTGCCCTCGGTTCCTGGGCTTTGGGGGGAGGGATTGTGTTGTCAATGTGTCCTTTGAGATCATTTTGTTTTAGACAGGGTCTTACTATGCAGCCTTGGCTGACCTGAAACTTGAAGAGATCTGCTTCTCTATTGCCTGCCTCTACCTTTAGAGTGCTGGAACCAAAGGTGTCACCACCACACCTGGCTGTCTTAACTCTAAAGAATCCATTTTTGTTTAATGATTTAGAAGCCCTTAATTAGGAATTTTTAAAGAAATAATTTCAAAAGAAATAAAGAAACACCACACTGGAGACTTTAGAATGCAGTACAATTTACTGACCATGTAAATAGTCTCAAGTTATAAGATAGCATAGCTTGATTATGGATGCTTTTGAGATCCTGGCTCAGGGGCTCAGCTCCTAGCACCATTCTGCAGCCTCTGCTATGCCTTAAACGCTCTCATAATTCCTGGTTTGTTTGGTTGTTTTGACTTATTATTTATTTATTTAGCTGCATTTCTTTTGTTTGAGATGTTTTTATTTCTTCGTGTCTGTTTCTATTTGTTGTTTTGTTATGTAACAGATACTGGACTGGAACTCTGTATCCTAGCCTGTCCTTGAACCCCTGTCCTGCCTCCTAAGTACTGGGATTACTTGTGGACAACATGCTCAGCCCTTTGTTCTTAAAGACCATATAGATTTCTACTGTGGTTTCAAACCTCCACTGAAATGTCTTCTCTGGGACATACACCTTCATTTTTGGTGTTGGCATAACATCATGCCTCTTACCTCTACTTGAATACTTCAAATTTTGTGACCTTTGTTACCTGCTGAGTTTAGATATGTATTCAGTCAGCCTTTATGAAATGATCCTAGATAATGCTACCTAGCTGAGCTTAGAGGCCAGCTTTTTTGTGCTCTATCCTGTGAATGCTTAAAAGTTTGGGAGATTTGAAGGATTTTAATCATGCTGTTTTTATTCCCTTTTGTTCTTTTCCTAGTAAGAGAGAGTTAACAGTCCTTGCCTAAGATTTCCTGGTTTATACTTTAAGGGTGACAAATACTGGGAGCAGTTTTAGTAAACAAAAGGGTGATCTGTTACCTCACCATCCATCCAGGCCACATCTGGAATTGAACCAGAATGCTCTCACAGCCTTGAAAAGGAATTCCTACCCCCACCTTCATTCTGCCAGGTCTGCTGAGACTGCTCAGAGCAGGGTGTACCATGTATTTGTAGCCAGTCTTTTCTAGAACGCTTTGCTCTCTGGCAGAGCCAACCAATCCACTTCTTGTTTTAGTCACGCTGCTCTAGCCCTGATACCGCCTGGTGCCTTTCGGGGCCTGTGCTGCACATTACTGCATGCTTGTCCCTGGGCCCATTTCCTGTTTCTATTCTAGTCTCTGGTGACTGAGCTATGCTTCCTGCCTGTGTGTCTCACACAGATTCTTGTTGCTGGAACCTTTTGTTTTCTTTAGAACAACCTCAACTTGAGAAGCTGCTGAACTTTTTAATATGGTGGCTCCTGAGTTGGTCAGACCTAAGAGGGCTGATGGGAAGAATACCATATGTCTTTGACTTGTTTTTCAGTTTGTCCCTAGACTGCAAGTGGAAGCTATAGTCCAGAAACTTAACTATGGGGCTCTCTTCCCTACCCATTGAGTGCTCTAGGTTGTTAGGACCACAGTTCCGTGTTGTGTGCACCGCTGCTTACAAACATGCTTTCTACCATTGAGGAAGGCACGCGGTTATCCTCCTAGTGCTGTCTTTAGAACAGCCTATAGAGAACATAGGAATGGAAAGCTTGCCTGCCAGAGTCTAACTATGTAACCTTGGCTGACCAAGCCTGGGATTAAAAATTCTGGGCCTAAAGGCATGCACCACTATACCAGTTCAAGTCTACCCCCCCCCCATGTATACATGTATAACCTCCCCACATACACATACGCAGCCCAGCTTAAAATGGGAAAGAGTGTGCAGGGAGGTTGTAAAAAGAGGGAAAGGAGGCTATTCTAGACTGATATATTTAAAGGACTTCCCTCCTACCCCCAAGAAAAGCATTTGCTTGACAGAATGTGCTCTGATTTAAATCTGTACTATTTCCTGTGTAGCTACTCTCGTGGGGTCACTTCAATACTGAAGCGGAGTGTTTAGTGCTGAGCCCTGTGCCTGGGTATGGTTATAGAGAAACATTTAATAACAAGGAAAGGATTGAGGGACGTGATCTCATATAGAGACTTTAGAAACAGACTGCAAACTTAACCTCGGTTTGACCCAGAGGATATTTGACTGATTATTCAGGTCCCCTCTTTCCAAAGATCTGTGATCCGGGAATCACTAGATTAGAATCAAAAAGCAACAGTTGCAGTCGGCCAAGATGGTACCTACACAGCTTTAATCCCAGCACTCCGGAGGCAGAGGCAGGCAGATCTCTGAGTTCAAGGCCAGCCTGGTCTCAGAGTGAGTTCCAGAATAGTCAGGGCTGTTAAACAGAAAAACTCTTGTATCAGAATACCAAAAGCAAACAAATGAGAAAACAGCACTGCCAGAAGCAGTACCTAGTTAAGTAGAGGATAGAACCAGAATGATCCTGCAGAGATGAATGGAGGTGTGGTCTTGGATACACTTTTGATCGTATCTCAAGATATGCTAAAAAAATTAACAGAACCTGAACTGTGTATGGAGCTTATCTTCAACAATAAGCTTTTCAATTTCTTTAAAATTTCGTTTTAGTTTTAACTTACACAGTTAGGAAAAAGGTAAGATATGGGCAGAATGAGTATTAACCACACTGACAACCACCGTTGTCCTCCGACTTCCCATTTCCCACTTTACATATGGAGAAATTAGATCCAGAAAAGATGAAGGGCTAGAGGATAAATATATTAAGAGAAAACGTGGGGTTCTCTCACTTCCGGTGCATTATTTTTACTATTGGCACCAGTTCCTACAAAGAAACAGCAGTGAGATCCTTTAAAGGAATAGGTGGACCTCAGAGGGTAAGGGAATGAGAGGGAATGCTAGGTATTCAGAAACTGCTTTGAGAACAGAAAGGAAGCGTGGAAGAGACTAGGGGTGGCATTTCTAGGTAAAGAGCAGAGATGCTGTAGCTTCTGAATTTAGGTCTGTTCTCTGGGAAGATGTAAGAAGCATTTACTCTGGAAGCAACGAGGTCATCAAACCCAGAGTCTTCTGAATTTCTGAGTTGGCTCATGGGTGAGTCTGGCGCCTTTGTGTCACGGTACTGAAGCGCCGTACTCAAAGTCCATTTCTGACACTTTTATAATCTTCTGCAGAGCATACCAACCCAAACCAGAAAGCCAGCCCAGAAATACATGGTTACCGTTATTTTGTTTGTTGGGAGTGTGGTGGGGTGGTTGACCTTTTGGAAGTATAAGCCAAGTATTTCTATCTAGAAATACCTTCTTTGTAAAGAAACTACCGGGGACTCCCTTCAGCTAAGCTTAGAATCTGTCAGATTTAGTCTAGAAGGAAAGACCCTTGGCGTGGAGTCATCTTTTTTATGTCTAAGCACTTGCTGTCCATCTGTATGCTGTGTTGAGCCCACACAGTATGTTCTGGTACTGTCCATCACCTCCTGTGGTTCCGTCTTCCTCACATAGTACCAGCATGGAACTGACAAGTATTGTGACATAATCTTTGATTACCATGAAGTAGAGGCCACCTCCAAGTTGGTAGCGTCCTTCCCATTTGACATTTTCCAAGGATCCTGAGGAGCCATGCCTTTTCAAAGGTGGGAACCTAGGGGTTGAAGGCTTGAGAATCAGCAGATCTGTCACGGAAGGCCAGACTTGAATGTTGTCTACTGAGGTGGGTTAAAGTAATTTCCCAGTAGTTTGGGGGCAGGGTAAAAACCAGATTTCAATAAAAGAAATCATGTTGATAGGAGGCAATAAGAATGTTTGGATTTTTCCGCCACATTGTCTTCTAGAACTTGACAAAGACTCCACTGCATTGTTGTCCTGGTTTTAAAGGACACTGAGGTTGGTGACTGTTTTTCTGCCTTCAGAATCTTGTCTATTCCCCATCACCAGATCTACTAATTGTTCTACCCAGATATTTAGACTTTTATCTAGACTGTGGTAGCGAAGATCTCTGACTAATATAAATTTGGAACTTTACAAACTGGAGACTGTCAATCCCTAATTCCAGTTTATGTTCAGCACATTGCTAACTTAGTCTTCCCCAGTTGGCCTTCCATGCTTTCTGGTTGCTGTGGTTCTGAGGGAAGAGTCAGATGGACCTAAGACAACACCCTCTTCCCTGCAAGACTTCTCATGCTCTCTTTGTTCCTCTCATTTTCTTCTCGAGCTCCAGGCCAACACTGATGCTTTTGACAGAGCAGACTGTGTATGCTTAGCCTTCCTAACAGGTTTGACTTGGAGAACAGCGGTTGCTGGGTCCTTTCCTTTTCTAGCTTTCTAATGCTCTTGTTTCCTGCTGGAATTAGCACACCCTATTCCACTAATATGCAGTGCTACAATTCGTGCCCAGGTCTGGTATATAATCCCCACCCCACCCCCGGTCTGTTAACTAGTGATTAACTAATGATTCAAAAAGCACAATAGATTTTGTTCAGTTTTAGTTTTTGGGACAGGGTTTCTCTGTGTACCCTGGCTGGTCTTTAACTCACAGAGATCTACCTGAACACCATAGATGTTTTTGGCCAAGGGGTAGTTAGTTACCAAGTTGATAAGATGTTTCTCTCTGGTTCACATGAGAAACCTTTGAGGGAGACAGGATCCATGTATATAGTTGGGTTTAAATCCTCTAAAGACTACCCCTATGACTGTGGTTCCTTTGAGATGGTATGTGGAATTTTTCTGGGGATAAGGACAGCTATGGAGAGCATCTTCTCATCTCTCCTCTGCCAGCTCCTTGTGTTGGGTGGGGGAACACATACAGATGTTGAGCAGAAGCATTCAATGTGGTTAAACCTCCAACTGAGAAGGTCTGTGGAAGCGAGATTATTGACCCCTTGCGAAATCAATGGCTGCTGTAGTAACCACGCTGCTGTTTGCAGGAGCTTCAAGCATAGAAATGTAAGCAGCGTAACAGTCTTTCCTAAACCCTTTTCTCGGCAGCACCCTCAGCCTCCACCCTGAGTCAGACCTGCCCTGAGATTTGCAGAGGTGAGTTAGAGCACCAGGTCTTTCTTTTGCTGTCCTTACAGTTAGAGTGATGTTTCTTCAGTGATAGCAGCCCTGCCTCCCTCCCAAGAGTCCCTTTCAGACATCTCTTCCTGACTGCTCTGACTCTAGCAACAGCTTCTCTAAGTCTCATGGCAATGTACTTCTCGTTCCTCAGATGGGAGAGTCGCTGTTCTGGATGACAGTACCTGTTCAAACCGTGTATAAAAGGTAGAATGGGACTGGGCAGGGCAGTGAGCTTGAGGACAGCCTGGCCTACAGATCGATTTCCAGGATGACCAGAACTGTTACACAGAGAAACCCTATCCTGAAAATTAGATAGATAGATAGATAGATAGATAGATAGATAGAAAGAAAGAAAGAATGAGGATAGTGATGAGATGACCATTAGACTCCAGAGGGGAAGGTTTTGAGACTATTCATCAGACGCGTTTAACAAGCATCTTGTCTTTTGTGTGACTGGCATTTTCTGGTCACTAATAGTCCAATCCTGCTTAGTTTCTTAGACTCACTGGTGCAGTATAAAAGAGAGGTATATAGTACAGTGCAATCAAAAATGAAAAGCTGGACAGTGGTGATGCACCCCTTTAATCCCAGCACTCAGAAGGCAGAGGCAGGTGGATCTCTGAGTTCTAGGCCAGCCTGGTCTACAAAGCAAGTTCCAGGACAACTAGAACTGTTACACAGAGAAACCCTGTGAAGGGTGGGGGAATGAAGAACTGGGGTGAAGTAGTTGGAGGTTTAGCTCAATGGTGACACTTGCCTAGCAAGCTCTAGACCTTAGGTTTGGTCCTCAGCTCTGGATGTGGCTGGGGATGATTAAGAACCTCACCTGCATAGAGAAGATTATGAACCACGAAGTTATCCTATGCTCCTGATTTAAAGTAGATGTTGTAAAACTAAGTGTGACAGTATACATCTCCTAGATCTCCTATAATCCCAGCACTTTAGAGACTGAGGCAGGAGGACTGCCAATCTGAGCTATTTGAGAGTTTCCGGCCAGCATCAACTATATAATGAAACTCTTTCTCAAAAGTAAAAGAAGAAAATAATAAGATAGATACCTAACAGAATGGCTGGTAGATCTTAGGTGTGTAAAACTAGGTTTTGTTTTTGAAATAGGGATTTCTTTGTGTTGCCATATTTATTGGCCTTGAACGTGGATGTTCCTTCTTCTGTCTCAGGTAGCAAGGACTGTGAGAGCACACTACTGCACCTAGTTGTGACCTTTCCAAGGCTGTGACCTAGAGTTGTTGCATCTATAAGACATTTAAAGAAATTGGTCTCCTTTGTATGAGGAAGAAGTGAGCTAACTTGGTTAGTGTTTAAAGGAATGCTCTTTTGCCCTGTTGGGGAGGGTGGGAGTTAAAGCTTATTTAGTGGCTTTCCTTCATTCAGTAAGGGGCCTTCCCATGTTTTTTGCTTGGGAAATGGGGGTCCCTAAACAAGTCTCACTTTTTCTATAGTTTGAGTGGAGCAAAGTAGGAAGGCTTGCAGTCTAGAAGACAGAAATATCTTGATTTCTTCTCTATCTAAGCCTTATCTTTTTGGTTAATAATAGGATTAGAACAAAGTTGGTCTAGCAGAGGGCTAGACAAAGAAGAAAGAGGCACCCTGTTCTGTGCTTTGATTCATTCCTGGCACTGTATCCAATACCAGCTTGCCTGTTTTAGAAGTGTTTAGAAGTCGTCTCTTCCCCTGCTACCGTTGATTGATAGTGAGGAACAGGGTTTTTTGTTTGTTTGTTTTAAGATAGCATCAAAAAAAAAAAAACCCTATCTTTCTGAGATGGGTTTCACTTTGTAGGTTAGATTGGCCTTGAACTCTTGATCCTCCTTCCTGGGTTATAAGCATGCACCACCATGCTTAAACCTCCATGATCTATTTGTTTTTTAAGTAAGTAAGTAAGTAATTGTCTTGGTCCTTTTTCCTGAGTTTGTTGAATCTGTTGCTTTCCTCTTTCCTTCTGCCCTGTTAGGGTCTCCCACACACACACACACACATTTCTTCTGTGTTCTTGAGGATTTCTTATTCTTCAGCCTGGGAGCAGCTTCCTGTTGTGTCTCTGAATCTGTGGGACTCGACTATGGTAGGGAAACTGACAAACTAACAGTTTCGTTAAGAATTTAGACTTTTCTAATAAGGATTATTCAGAGTACTTGTGTGGCTGTGGATATAACACACACCCTGTACAGGGTAGGATTTACCTGGCTTGCTTTCTCCTCTCCATATTGAGTATCTAGCACATGCAAGTGAGCAATGTCTTCAGCCCGTAGCTAGTTCTGTTACGTTTTACCTGCCAGTAACAGCACAAAGCTAGGTAAAAGTTCCTCAAAACTAAGTAGATGCAAGAACTCCACGAGTATGTGATTGCTAGTCTTATCTTCCTTGCATAGTTCTGTTGGGAGATCATCTTCCTGTTCTCTTTAACCCTAAACTAGTAGCTAACTGTTTCACCGGGAAGCTGGCTCATGGTGGATCTTGTAATTTTTTTTTTTTCCTGTGAGAACTGAGCCCCCAACTCCATCATGAGGTATGGACTGTGATTTCAGGCACGGTTTTGTTGTGGTGTGAAGAGAAGGTGTCAGCTGCTGAATTCTGTTTGTCAGCAGAGCCTGACAAACCCATGCTGGCACGCTCTAGGGCTGGGCAACCAATCACAGCTGGAACAGTTATCGTCATGGAGTCCCTATGGGCTTCCTCTATCAGGTCACATCCCAAAATAACATTGGGCAGTATTTCAAGTGAAGAAATGAAGGCTTTCGGGGCTGTAGCCAGCCTGGAGTGTGAGATTCTGTGTGAAATAGTTGGACCTGCTCCAGCGCTTTTGATCTGCATGGTAGATGAGCAATAAAATTCATGAAACACGTTGGAAACACGTGAGGAAATTCTTCTGGCCTCGTTGCTTCCTTGGAACTGGCAAGGGCACTGAGTGGGCTGATCCTCGCCTCCCATCTCTCAGCAGGATTACACTTGGAGAAGAGCAAACCCAGGGGAAAAGCTTTCTACTAAAGAGGCACTGCTACAGCTCGCTTGGCAACCCCCCCCCCCAAGAAATACTTATTATGTGGGTCTTTTTGGTAGCATTTTAAGAACTTGGGGGTTCTGAAATGCCAAAGGCAGCCCCTACTGGAGAAAATAGGTGCTTAGATTGAGGAAACTGTGCCTGCATGAACATGTTTGTAGAGACCTGACTTGATAGGCACACTGGAGGTCTGACTTGACCTCCAGACTTCAGCTTTTTGTGAAACAGGACCTGAAAAACTGGCTTCTTTGTAGAGTAGAAAGCAGAGGTGTGTCCCAAGCAATAAAAGGTCATGAGATCAGTGTAGTATCTGTCCCCACAACAGGGCTGGTTTGGGAGGCAGCTTTTGGAGACTTAAACCCTTATTGCTAATAAAAAAAAAACATTTACCATGTGATTAACGCCGGGACTAATAAATATGTTCAACATTTCCTGCTGCTTGGATGTTATATAATGCTGCTCTTCTTCCCCCCCCCCAATTAGAAAAAAACTAATTTATATGTGTATGGTGAATGTTTGTGAGTGAGGTTTGTCTGTGTTTATGTATGTAGCTGTATGTGGTGGCATTTTATTTGTATTTTAATAAAGCTTCCCTGAAGATCAGAGAGTAAAACAGCTTCATTGGTCAGCCTTACAGACCAGACAGTGGTGACACGCATCTTTAATCCCAGTAGCCACACTAGTTGCCATAGAAACCTGGTGGTACATGCCTTTAATCCCAGCACTCAGAAGGCATAGGTAGGTGGATCTCTGTGAGATTGAGGCCAACCTGGTCTACATGAACTGGTTCCAGGACAGGCTCCAAAGCAACACAGAGAAACCCTATCTTAAGAAATAAAGAAAAAGAAAGAAAATTCCAGACTGAGCCTGGTACAGTGACATTTATCTATAGATACAGGCAGGGGATCAGAAATTCAAAGTCACACTTAGTCCAACCTGAACTGCACTGCATGGCACTGTATCAAGAGAGGGTGGGGAGAGGGAGGAAAGGGGTGCTCACTCACAGAGTGAGTCCCAGACTAGCCCGTGAGAAGTAGAGGCCAGGAAGATTGGGAAATTCTAGGTCAGCCTTTGGTGCTTTAGGAGTTTGAGGCTAACCTGGGCTATATGAGACCCTCTCAAATGATGAGAAAAAAGAAATGGGGGAGGGGAGGGTGTTGGATCATGACAGGGTGAAACACAAATGCCTTGCAAAGTAACAGCTGGTCAGATACTAACTGCTGTTAATATTGGCTCTTGCTCTTTCTGATTCTTAAGTGTTCTGCTTAGAATCATTTCAAACCAATGTTCTCTGTGCTGAGCAGTTACCGTTTGACAAAAATATAACAATTTGTTAAGTTGGTTTTAGACCAATCAAGAGAGAGATCAAATTAATACTTCCATATTCCCTGGTACATTCTATGGTTGTGTATCCTATCTGACACGGGGCTATTATTGACAGTAGCTTTTTTAGCATTTTATGAAAACTGACAACACTCTTCAGAATGTGTAGGCTGTTTCTGGACTCACATAGCCAAGGCTGAGCAATTACCTATTAGGTCTGTAATGAACTCTGCTCTTTAACAGAAGTGCAGCTGAACTGTCTTCTGACCTGTAGCCTTGCTGTGTGTCCTGGACATTTGTCTACTTTCTCAGTTCTTCCTAAAGTCTCTAAGGACATAGGCCATCTACTATTGAGGGCAGCAAAAAGATATTCAAGAGGGCCTTAGGCATTATCTGAAATGTGTTTACTGAGATAATGTTTGTATTTTACTTGTATAAATACAAACAGTCCAGAAAGAACACCTAATTTTTCAAAGCCAGATGAACAGAACCAGATTTCGGGTTTGGAGGCTAAAGAGGAAGTTTCTACCTGCCAGGCATGTAAACCTTAGCTTGATCTCTAGAACCCATATCAGAAAGAGCCAGGCACATACCTTTAATACCTTCAGCACTCAGAGGCAGAAGCAGGTGGATCTCTGAGTTTGAGGGAAGCCTGGTCTACAGAGCAAGTTCCAGGGTCGCTAAGGCTACTTACGAAACCCTTTCTCAAAAAACAGATAAACACTATTAGGCGTGGTAGTACACACGCTTTTGTAAAACTGGTGCCAGGGAGGCAAAGACAGATAAGACAGATAGATCCCGAGACTTGCTGGCTAGCCATCTTAGTCTCCTTTTTCAGTTCCAGTTCCATTTGAAGACTTTGTCTTAAAAAAAAATAAAAAACTGCATAGGAATAGAACTTGGAAGTCAACTCTCATGGTGCATACCTACACTTGTAGGACGTGGAGGTGAAATTCAAAGATATCATCGTCTATATAGTGAATTCAAGACCAACCTTGGCCACATTAGACCCCATCTTAAAAAATAAATAAAATGGGTATTTGATTTTATTATCTTGCAGAATATCCTAATTTCTTATTCCAGTAAACAAGAAGCTCATCTCAGAAACTGCCAGCTTTAAAAGGAGTGAGGACTATAGTGCTTGAGGGAACCCATTGGTACCTCAAACAGAACATTGAGTTTGTTAATTTGGCAAACTTCTGTCCATCAGGAGTCGGAAATTTAGTGCCAGACCTTCTTGGCATTTAAGAGATCTCTTTTCCATGTTCCATATCCTTTCTTTCCTCCTCTATCATGTGTTAGAGAGATTTGGTTGGAAAGAGTCCTTGGGAAATGGAGATTTACAATAGAGTGAGGGCAGGACTAGAGCCGAGAGCACTGGCTGCTCTTCCAGAAGACCCTGGCATGATTCCCAGCACCACATAGCATCTTACAGCTGTCTGTAACTCCAGTTCAGGAGATCCGACACCCTCACACAGACACACATGCAGACAAAACACCAGTGCACAAAAAAATGAAAGGGAAATCATTAGAACAACTTGTAAACAGAACAGTAATGTGAGAGTGGGTACAAGAGTGGCCCAGTCTCACTGAAAGGGCACTTACTCCTCCCAGATGTGTTACGAGGTCTTGGTGGGGGATAGAACAGATCAGAAAACTACGATTTGTAGCCTAGTTACCCATTTTTATAAATAGAAGTTTATTGATACACATACACATTTTCAATGTTTGTGGATACTTGTACTGCAATAACAGAATTATGATAGGTTTCCTCTGGATAACAGATAGATGACTGGTTTTTGTTTTGTTTTGAGATAGGGTCTCCTAATTGGCGTGAACTCTCTGTATAGACCAGCCTGGCCCAAATTTTGTACCCCCACAGCTGTGTGTGTGTCTGTGTGTCTGTGTGTGTGTTCTGTCTTATGACAGGTTCTTCCTATGTAGTCCAGGCTGATCTTAAACTCGCAATCATACTGCCTCAGTTTCTTAAGTGCTAGACTTATAAATGTGAACCACCTTGTTTAGAAGTATTGATAGTTTTGGTCCACAAGGTCCACCAAGTCACAAATACGTTTTTTGTGGTCCTTAAAGAGGTTTTCTATATGCAAACTAGTATTATGACCAAGCATGTAGTGTGTTTGCCCTTCTTTTACTAATTTATATCCTTATGTGTGTTTCAGGATCTATCTGGTTCAATAGATGATCTCCCCATGGGGACAGAAGGAGCTCTGAGTCCTGGCGTGAGCACATCAGGGATTTCCAGCAGCCAAGGAGAGCAGAGTAATCCAGCTCAGTCTCCTTTTTCTCCTCATACCTCCCCTCATCTGCCTGGCATCCGAGGCCCCTCCCCGTCCCCTGTTGGCTCTCCTGCCAGTGTCGCTCAGTCTCGCTCAGGACCACTCTCGCCTGCTGCAGTGCCAGGTACCCTCAAGTACTGGTCTTTGGGAAGAAGGAACACTGGCTGGTCTTGGTGATATAAGGGAACATTGATTCATGTCTGCATGGATTTTCTTAGCATTTGAAAGGGGGAAGTGGGAAAGCTTTGGGTAGATACCTCTTTATATATGACATAGGAAGTGTTAGGCCATTTTCAGCTCCAAATTTACCTCTTAGCTAGAATTAATTTGCAGGCTGAGCCATGGTTCGCTTACTTGTGCTTGTTTTGTCTGGAACAGGCAACCAGATGCCACCTCGGCCACCCAGTGGCCAATCAGACAGCATCATGCATCCTTCCATGAACCAATCAAGCATTGCCCAAGATCGAGGTGAGAACTTGGCGTGGAATAGGGACAGAGGGCTAGCAAGGTCACAAACCATTGATATTGTGACATGATGTTAACTACAAATACACTAGGCCAAATTCATAGCTGTCCCACAGGCTGCAAATTGAATGTATGTGGTACCAAAGCGTTTTCATTACTGCCCTGTGCCATAACTTTGAGAGACCCACGTGGCTGAATGCTTAGAATAATTCCAGCAGCAAGCTGTGAAGTTCCAATGAGCTTGGCCATGTTTGCATCCCCAGCAGTCATTCTGCATGTCTCAGTGCTAACTAGCATTTTGGTAGCTTGCCTAATTTAGTAAGTGTTTTCTGAAGACTCAGCATTAACTTCTTTACTCATTGGATCATTTACATTGTTTGTTTGTTTGGTCAGTGCTCTTTTTCAGTATGAAATATGGGGGTGGTGGTGGCATACGCCTTTAATCCCAGCACTGGGGAGGCAGAGGCTGAGACCAGCCTGGTGTGCTGCATGAGTCCCACGACAATCGGGCTACACAGAGAAAAACTGTCTCAAAGAAAAATTTTGATATGTCTGCCCTCTGTAAATGGCATATCACTTTTAAAGGGGTAAATGACAGTAGCAGATTCAATGCCAAAAAAACAAATCTCAGCAAGATGAGGAAAGTATTTCCTTTGTAGTGAGCAGATAATTATATGGATACTTTCCCACAAATAGGTTATATACAGAGGAACCCTCAGATGCCCCAGTACACTTCCCCTCAGCCCGGCTCGGCCTTATCTCCACGTCAGCCTTCTGGAGGACAGATGCACACAGGCATGGGCTCCTACCAGCAGAACTCCATGGGGAGCTATGGCCCCCAGGGGAGTCAGTATGGGCCACAAGGTAAATGGGCTACCAAGTGAAGGAGACTGAGAAGAGAGGAGAAAACAGCTACTATGGTAACAGCTGGGGCCCTCCTGGCTTACTTACCCAGCCTAGTCCCTGAAGTAGAACAAGACAAGGTTCCATCTTGTCTTCACTTAATTCTGTCACCTTGAAAAATTCTTTGAATTTCTCAGTCAACACAATGATTTACCAGATAAAAGCACTGTGCTGTAAATCTGTGTGTGTTCATAGACACAAACACACACACAAATAACTAAAATGTTTCAGGGGGCAAAAAGAGTATGTAGATAAAAGAAAAAACATTCTATTGGAATCTGAAAGACCTAGATAGTGATAGAGCCAGCCATTATCTGTGCTGAGCAGTCATGTTGGAGTGTGGCTCAGTAATATAACACTTAACTAGTATGCTCAAAGCCGTGCAAATAATCCACAATAAACCCCACTCCCAAATTTGGGAGCAGGACAACAGACGCATATCCTCATATGCTCTTGTCCTCTCCTTTATTACTTTTTGTTTTTAAACCATAGAGCTGTTCATCTCCTGACAAAAATGTTGATTGATTCTCATTGTTTGGAGTTTCAGAGTTGATAAGTACTAGGGGTCACTAACCAAGACTTCTGTCCTCTTTCCCTCCCTCTCAGGAGGCTACCCCAGGCAGCCTAACTATAATGCGTTGCCCAATGCCAACTACCCCAATGCAGGCATGGCTGGAAGTATGAACCCTATGGGTGCTGGAGGTCAAATGCACGGGCAGCCTGGAATCCCACCTTACGGCACACTTCCTCCAGGGAGAATGACTCATGCATCAATGGGCAACAGGCCTTATGGCCCTAATATGGCCAACATGCCACCTCAGGTTGGGTCAGGGATGTGTCCCCCACCAGGGGGAATGAACCGGAAAACTCAAGAATCTGCTGTTGCCATGCATGTTGCTGCCAACTCTATCCAAAACAGGTAAGACTTGGAAAGTGAAGGGTTGTTCATGCACACATTTGGTCCTAGAGCAGAGCTTAATGTGTGTGCATGTACAGATTCATGTACGTATATTTTGAGAGATCTTCAGAGTACTCTTTTCTTATAGTTTAAACACAGACACACATGTGCACACACACACACACACACACACACTTGTTAAGGATCTTAGAGTAAAAATTCATATAGCACAGTATATGTCCAGAACTTATATCTATAGTCCTAACTACTTGGAGTCTGGGCAAGAAAGGATGGGGAAAGAGAATGTTGAATTCCAATTTGAGTGTTTAGCATGACAAATAAATGTTGAAATTGGGCATGTTTTATAGGCCTTTTGCCGTAAAGAGGGCCTTTGAACAGAAATGCAGCAATTTTAGAGGTTGCTTACAGGAAGGTAGGACTTTACTCTCCAAGGATTATACCCCTTCAGTGTTTGGTATATGGAGCTCAAACCTTCCTTGAACCTTTTGTGGGAAATAGAAGATAAGAATAACTAGGTGTGGCCCCAGTCTGGTTTGTGAGACTTAGACTTTTCTGCTCTGATTAGATGATTGCACAACCCTATTTAGCTCATGGCTAAATCTGACCTAACCTTTTGTTGTATTAATTTCCATCGTCTTCCTTAGGCCACCAGGCTACCCGAATATGAATCAAGGGGGCATGATGGGAACTGGACCTCCCTATGGACAGGGGATTAATAGTATGGCTGGCATGATCAACCCTCAGGGACCCCCATATCCTATGGGTGGGACCATGGCCAACAATTCAGCAGGTAAGTATAATTCATTGCTTATCCCAGAAATTTCTTCAAGAATGATCTTTAAGTTGTAACAAAATCTGTTGGACTTGAATGTCTTTCTTTTTTCCAGGGATGGCAGCCAGCCCAGAGATGATGGGCCTTGGGGATGTTAAGTTAACTCCAGCCACAAAAATGAACAACAAGGCAGATGGGACACCCAAAACAGAATCCAAATCTAAGGTAATAATTTTTGTCTTCAGTCCTCTCGGTTTATATCTTACCTTCTTCACCGAATGAAAAGAAGGAAAAATGAAAGAGAATGACAAGAAAAATTTCCATTGTCCCCAACCATAAATAATCCTAGAATAATCACTCCTTCAATTGTTTGAGGTTACCTATAAGATCTCTGTGTAAGTAGCAGCATACTGTCTATCATATTTTAGAGAAAGCACCAGACTCCGCAGTATAGCATGTTCTTATTGATGTTTAGCCTCTTATGTTTATCCACTGATGATAATGTGTGCTGTAGGCAACTGGCTGCCCTTCTCTTCCTAGACTTCCTAGACTCAGAGCAGCAAAAATGGTGGGGATTTCGGTTTTTGACCACCTTGTAGGTTGGATCTAGGTATGCTATTAGGATTGCATGTGTGTGCTCATATGTGTGTACGTGCAAATGCCTATGGATGCCAGAAGAGGATGTCTTTGATCCCTTGGAACTGGAGTTACAGGGACTTGTGAGCCACCTAATTTGGTACCAGACTCCAGTCTTCTAAAAACAATAATCTTGCTTAACTGGTGAGCTCCTGGCTTGTTTATCTGTTTTGTTGGTGCATCAATTGAGACAGGGTCTCACTATGTAGCTCTGGCTGTCCTGGACCTCACTGTGTAGAGTTCTGGGATTAAACGCATGTACCACCATACCTAGTACTTGATTATTTAAAAAAAGAAAAGAAAAGAAAAGAAAAAGAAAGAAACAAAACAACTTGGGTGGGAGGATTGGTCCACGTCCAGCATGCAGGAAGCAGAAGCAGGTGGATTTCTGAATTCAGGCCAGACTGTTCTACAGAGAGAGTTCAGGATAGCCAGACTTGGCTCAAAATAATAATAATAATAATAAAATAAATAAATAAATAAGAATGTGATTAGGGGGTGGAGAGATGGCTTAGTAGTCAGAGCACTGGCTGTTCTTCCAGAGGATAAGTTCAAAAATTCCCAGCACACACATTTCACCTCAAACTCCAGTTCCAGGGGATCGACCCAATGCCTTCTTCCGGTCTTGGTAAGCACTAGACACATGTAGTCCACAGACATGTCTATAGACAAAATAGCAATTGGCATGATGTAATTTTTAAATCCTTTCAAATAAAAAGTCACATGCCCAAATTAACCAAACCCATCTTAGTGAACTTTTGTACATCTAAAGTAGCCATAAAAGAACCAGTAACTTCTGAGATATAATCCCATCACCGAAGAGACCAAAGCAGGAGGATTCCACAGCCAGCCTGGGCTCTTAGAAGACTTGCTCTCTCAAAGGGAGAGGGGCAGAGAAGGGTTCTGCTGCCCTTCGTGTGCATAGGCTTTGGCTTTGATGAGTCTCTGATTTTGACCCACCCCTCCAGAAATCCAGCTCTTCTACTACAACCAATGAGAAGATAACCAAGTTGTATGAGCTGGGTGGTGAGCCAGAGAGGAAGATGTGGGTGGACCGCTACCTGGCCTTCACAGAGGAAAAGGCCATGGGTATGACAAACCTGCCTGCTGTGGGTAGGAAACCTCTGGACCTCTATCGCCTCTATGTGTCTGTGAAGGAGATTGGTGGATTGACTCAGGTAAGTACCAGACAGTTGGCTTCTGAAAGCACCATGCATCTCACAGGGATAGTGCTCTTAGACACTTCAAACGTGACCTTAACCATGTCTGTAAATCATATGGTAAAACAGGGACAGTGTCTTGCCAAATGTTAGAAATAATGAAAAGAAAGCTTTAGCAAGGGTCCCACTGAGTCATTTGGTCTGTAAGTTGATATGGCAGCCAGATTCCTTGACCCTTTGAATTCAAGAAACGTCTCGGAATTAGAATTTCTAAGTAGTTACGGAGGAAGAAGCAGAATGGTGAAAAATTAGGTGTCAAGTTATTTTATACTGTGACTTAAGAGACTGGGTCAGTCCTTGCTCCAAATGCCCTTGTATGCTTTGCCGTTTTGTTTGCATTTGCTGGAAGGCTCACTGATGAGGCTGTGCTGACTGATAGTAGCCTTTCAGGATTTTCTTCTATGGAGTTTTCTTTATTGTCCAGACCAGAAACTCCTGGGTGGGGGGTGGGAGAGCCTGACAGGGAGAGACTTATTCCAAACCTAAATGAGAAAAGGAAAACAGCTGTCACCAGCAGAAAAGAAAGTGACTGGAACGAAGCCAGCTAGCAGTCCATTATGATTTCCCCTCCCCCACAAAGGAAAACAAAACAAAACAGGGCACATGCAAACTGCCATAGAACTGGCGTGGGAAGCAAAGCCACTTAGGGACATTCCTACTTCTCACTCTAGTTTGCTACTTGTGCAGCTTGTGGCAAAGCAGATTTTTTTGCTTAATACCTTTACCTTACTTCTGGTGTTGGGCCCCTGAACTCACTGAACACAGGAAGAGGTGTTGAAGGAATCTCTGAGCCTGTGCCTGTCTTCTACTTTGAAAAGGATATCTTCTAGTTGCTTTTGTATTCTATACAAATATTTGTATTCTATAGACAATGAGAACTTGTCTATAAGTGAAGATGCTGAGAACGGCAAAACTGAGCTCTGAGCTTGGCTGACAGATTAGTGAAGGGGCCATCCCAGTAGATGGGGCAGGTGGCATGGGAGTTGGGGAGAAAAGCATAATTACACAGACCATTGCTGATTGTAAAGACAGCCTCGGTGCCACACTCATCATCACCGACTTAGATGTTTTTTCATGATCACCTCCCTTCAGTGTAGGGGCTCTCTCTGATTCCCAGGTCACCTGTATCACAATCCAGTGATCTTTCTTTGGACCAGTACTGCAATGTCAGTGTTCTCAGCACTAGAGGGATAAGTTTCCAATGGTGTTTAAGAATATACGATGGAACCGGGCATGGTGGTGCACACCTTTAATCCCAACAGAAGCAGCAGATCTGAGTTTGAGGCCAGCCTGGTCTATAGAGCATGATGTTCCAGGATTGGCTCCATAGCTACTGAGAAACCCTGTCTCAAAAAAAAAAAAAACAAAAAACAAAAAACTACACAATAGAAACCTGCCCAGCTAGCACAGGCTATATTAGAAGGAACGTTTAGAAATGGGCTTGGTCAGTGTGCTCTGGGGCTAAAGAAAGGAGTCAAAACTGTGGACCCAGTGCTTTTCAGTTGTCACCTCTCCCTGGAGGACGGCAATCATGTACAAGTCCTTAGCTTAACAAAGTCATCCTATCAGAAGACCAAATGCTGGATTCTGTTCCAGTATTGGTATCCACATTTACTTAGAACTTTTTAGTTTCTTGCAGCGACTAGTTTGGTCTTGTAGCTTGAGGGCTGGAAGGCCAGGTCAAGTATATTTTGACTCTTCTGGTTTGTATTAAAGGTCAACAAGAACAAAAAATGGCGAGAACTTGCAACCAACCTCAATGTGGGTACATCAAGCAGTGCGGCCAGCTCCTTGAAGAAGCAGTATATCCAGTGTCTCTATGCCTTTGAGTGCAAGATTGAGCGGGGAGAAGACCCTCCCCCAGACATTTTTGCAGCTGCTGATTCCAAGAAGTCCCAGCCCAAGATCCAGCCTCCTTCTCCTGGTAAGAGTTGGTGAGCAAGGGTTTGCCAGTCTTGAGGCTGGGAACCCTAAGAGCCTACAGGGTTCCTTAAGCATTGGTGCCTCCCTCCCTCCCTTCAGGGAACAGAACAGATGCCAGAGATGTGTGTTTTACTCATCCACGTGGCTTAGCAGGTTGGCAGACTAAAGAGCAACAGTGGCGACTCCCTTGGGAGGTGCTGTGCTGCAGTCTTAAGTTTTCACTTTCTAATTTTCCTGTTGTGCACCTGGCATCTTGCCAAATGTTTGTAAACTAGTGAGTGGGAGGGACACCCGAGGAGTGAGGGAAAACTGACAAATAGCAGTGTGGTTGGGCCATCTGGGAGCGTTGGCCTGCTGATGTCAGCGCCTTAGAATGCCGCTCATACTAGAGCCCTAAATTCTCCAGAGAGCTAAGATGGTAATGAATGGAAGGAGGAGTAGGAAGGGATATGAATGGAACTTCTTGATGATAGGGGTGCTTCTGCTTACCCTCCTTTCTCAGAGGAGGCTTGGACCTAGGCTAGCTTGGGCCTTAGAAGGTGAAGGCAAGCACATGTGCCCTGTCGTGGACCTCAGAGAGTGATGAGGTGCTGAAGTGACTCGTCTGCTGAGGGCGTCTCGGCCATGGGTGCCCAATGTTGGGAAGCTGTGACCCGTGGAAGCACTACTAACTGGGGATTCTGTGCTCATGTCTTTAAAGGAACATTGGAACCTGAGGATGACATTGTACTGAGTGCTTAATAGAAATATTTAGGCTCTAGCCGGGCAGTGGTGGCGCACGCCTTTAATCCCAGCATTCGGGAGGCAAAGGCAGGTGGATTTCTGTGTTCGAGGCCAGCCTGGTCTGCAAGAGCTAGTTCCAGGACAGGCTCCCAAGCCACAGAGAAGCTGTGTCTCAAAAAACCAAAAGAAAAGAAACATTTAGGCTCTGGCCATGTGATTCCTGTACCCTGGGTTTTACTTTTTGTTCCACCACCATCATGGTATTTATAACATCAGATGAGTTCTTTGGAGAATAAAACAAGGCAGACAGGAAATAACCTGTAACTTAATGACCTGGCATGGTGAAATATGGCCACATCCTCTGTCATTTCTACGCTATAAATGCAACCAAACATAAAATAGTAAGGTGGTATGTATTATGACTTAACTGTGCAGCTCTCGAGTGTGAACTTTTACATGCCAGTGTTGTATCAAGATGTGCTTGCCTGAATGACAAAACCCATCCCCCTACTATGACTTGGCCTTTTAGATCACCAGCTATGAAAAAAAGATGGCTCTCGGATTTATTGTCCTTAGGATAATCTCTTCCAGAGAGATCCTGGGACGTCAGACACAATGTCAATCCCAGCACTCTGGAGGCTGATTAAAAAGTTCATCCACCCTGGGCTATACAGTACGAGATCCTGTCTCAAAAGAAATCAGATAGACACATACACATGCGCACACCCCAGATTCTACAGCATTCATTTTCTTGTGAGAGTTAAATATGTTTCTGACAAGTAAACTGCTCACGCTGCATCTCTGTCCACAGCGGGATCAGGATCTATGCAGGGGCCACAAACTCCTCAGTCAACCAGCAGTTCTATGGCAGAAGGAGGAGACCTGAAGCCTCCAACTCCAGCATCTACACCACATAGTCAGATTCCCCCCTTACCAGGCATGAGGTAAGACCCATGAGCACGAATAGAGCTCAGAGTGTGCCTGGGGTGGAGCGTGTAGTCCATTGACAGTTCCTGCCTTTACCTGCCCAGCAGTGACTCCTCTGTCTCTTGGCTTAGATGAGGAATTGGTCTACTGGGGGTTTCATTCATTTTTCTTACTCTGTAGCAGGAGCAACTCAGTTGGAATCCAAGATGCCTTTCCTGATGGAAGTGACCCCACATTCCAGAAGCGGAATTCCATGACTCCAAACCCTGGGTACCAGCCCAGTATGAATACCTCTGACATGATGGGGCGCATGTCCTATGAGCCAAATAAGGATCCTTATGGCAGCATGAGGAAAGGTGACTGACTGCTAGGTGTTGTTGGCTTATGTTTGGGCAGATGGGAGCTTGAGTGGTTTGGTGGTGTTACTGAGATAGCTTCTGAGATTTTTCTATGTATCCCCTGACCGTATCCTTTCCTTCTTCCCTGCCTACCTTCCTCTCTTTCCTTTCTGGTGTGATGCTAGGATCAAGCCTAAGGAATCGCATATACTAAGCAAGCATTTTCCCACTGAGCTTCATCCTAAACCAAATACTTCTGTTTTGGGGTGTTTTGTTTTGTTTTTTAAGACCTTTCTCTGCTTTGCTTTACCTAGCCACTCTAGAGGCTTTTGTATTTCTCCATTAAGGTTGTGAGAAAAGCAATGGGAAGGGAACCATGTTTTGTAGAGAGCCTGGAACTTTGGGACAGGCCTGTATAGCTTGCCTAGCCTACCAACCTGCCAGTTTTCTCATTGCCTTACTTTCTACACGCAGCCCCAGGAAGTGATCCCTTCATGTCCTCAGGGCAGGGCCCCAACGGCGGGATGGGTGACCCCTACAGCCGTGCTGCTGGCCCTGGGCTGGGAAATGTGGCTATGGGACCACGACAGCACTATCCCTATGGAGGTCCTTACGACAGAGTGAGGTAAGCCACTGCACTTGTCCTGCCCTTGGTTCTCTGAAGCTATGGTGTACTCAGTTCCCTTCTCCAATTTTGTTTAGGACGGAACCTGGAATTGGGCCTGAAGGAAATATGGGCACTGGGGCTCCCCAGCCAAATCTCATGCCTTCCACCCCAGACTCGGGGATGTATTCTCCTAGCCGCTATCCCCCGCAGCAGCAACAGCAGCAGCAACGGTGAGTGGATCCTTGTTCCTTTACCATTGTTGGCTCATGTTTTGTCATTCTCCACCCTGACCTACTTTGTCTTCTGCAGACATGATTCCTATGGCAATCAATTCTCTACCCAAGGCACCCCTTCCAGCAGCCCCTTCCCCAGCCAGCAGACCACAATGTATCAACAGCAGCAACAGGTAAGGAGGGTAACTGGGAATGCACTAACCCACAGGTTCCCCTTAAAAGCAGTAAGCAACCAAGTCTATAAAATCTACATTGGCTACTACCTTGATATTCCTCTTGCCCAACGAGGTTGTTCTACCTAGAGAGAGTCAGATCTCAGAATCCTCCCTGTGTGTCAAGTCTCTCCTTTCTCTAAAAGGACTAGAAACAGATTTTATTTTGGTTTGAAGTTTTACTTTGTTTTCTATTTGGACGGAGAACCCTAGAAGAGAAAATAGTGGTTGCTCTCAGAAGCAACTTCAAAAGATAATTTGCAAAGGTGTTTTCTTTTGTTCTCTTGGCATCTGTGTCCTGTCTTTCAAAGAAGCAAAAAGAAAAATGAGTTAATGTCTAGTGGAAGACATCCATAGCACTTGTGATTTTTGTGACTGAATACACAATATTAATTTGCCCTCTGTTTTCTCTGTCTTAGAATTATAAAAGGCCAATGGATGGCACATATGGCCCTCCTGCCAAGCGGCATGAAGGGGAGATGTACAGTGTGCCATATAGCACTGGGCAGGGGCAACCTCAACAGCAACAGTTGCCTGCAGCTCAGTCCCAGTCTGCCAGCCAGCAACAAGCTGCCCAGCCTTCCCCTCAACAAGATGTGTACAACCAGTACAGCAATGCCTATCCTGCTACTGCCACCGCTGCTACTGAGCGCCGACCAGCAGGCGGCCCCCAGAACCAATTTCCATTCCAGTTTGGCCGAGACCGAGTCTCTGCACCTCCTGGTTCCAATGCCCAGCAGAACATGCCACCACAAATGATGGGCGGCCCTATACAGGCATCAGCTGAGGTTGCTCAGCAAGGCACCATGTGGCAGGGGCGTAATGACATGACCTACAATTATGCCAACAGACAGAGCACAGGCTCTGCCCCCCAGGGTCCTGCGTATCATGGTGTGAACCGAACAGATGAAATGCTTCACACAGATCAGAGGGCCAACCATGAAGGCCCATGGCCTTCCCATGGCACACGCCAACCTCCATATGGTCCTTCAGCCCCTGTACCCCCCATGACAAGACCCCCTCCATCTAACTACCAGCCCCCACCGAGCATGCAGAATCACATTCCTCAGGTATCCAGCCCCGCTCCCCTTGCCCGGCCAATGGAGAACCGCACCTCTCCTAGCAAATCTCCATTCCTGCACTCTGGGATGAAAATGCAAAAGGCAGGTCCGCCAGTACCTGCGTCACACATAGCACCCACCCCTGTGCAGCCCCCTATGATTCGGCGGGACATTACCTTCCCACCTGGCTCTGTGGAAGCTACCCAACCTGTGCTGAAGCAGAGAAGGCGGCTCACAATGAAAGACATTGGTAAGGAGCACTCCCTGATCTGGTGGCTGAACCTACTACCCTTTCTATCTTCCACATGGTTCCCTCCATCCTGATACTCTGGATATGGTTAAATCAGTTAGAGTATTTCCTGAAATAAAGGAGAAGAATTTCAAGGGTGGAAGAAATAAGCTGATTTCAGGTTTTTCTTTAGGACTCTGCCACATAGTGGTGTCCTAGTCAGAATAGCCCGACTATGGGACAGGCTTGGGATGCCTCTAGCCAGCCAGAGCTTGGTGGATAGACAACACAGAGGTTTATTTCAGGAACCCCGGAGGCATGGCGGGTAATGATGTCCCTCAAGTCTGGGCTCCTGGCAGAGAGCACGTGGGCGTTAGACACGATTAACATCCTACTCTATGATGACAACAGCATTATGACCTTCAACCTCAGTCAGGTGAGTACAGGTTCTGGGCAGGGTGGGGAGGCCTCGGACATTCTTGTGGTAGGAAATACTAAGTGACTACAAGAACAAAGCCAGCCTCAGCTAACACGCTTGTCACTTTGCTGGAACTCTTTGTATATACTTTGCTTCCCTTGACACTGAACATGGGAACAGTATTAATTTACATGAAATGTTAGTGTAAGATTAAGTTTGAAAGGAATTATATTTGGGAGCAAGGTTGTTGTTGGGGTTTTATGGTTGCTCCAGCTCTTGTTGAGGTTTGTTTTGTTTTGAGACAGGTTAACCTTTGGTTCTTCTGTCTCAGCTTGCCTAGCTGCGATGCTCAACTGGAAGGTTTTTGTTTTTATTTTTTGAGACAGGGTTTCTCTGTGTAGCTCTGATTTCCTGGAAGTTGTTCTGTAGGCCTTGAACTCAAGAGATCTGCCTGCCTCTGCCTCCTCTTAAAAGGTACTACTTTGAGCTGGGAGCAGCTTTTTGTTTCTGGTAAGAATCGAGCAAAATAGTCTGGTGCTTGTGGTGCACACACCAGCAGTGGGGAGACAGGGGCAGGCAGATCTCTGTGAGTTTGAGGGCAGCCTGGTCTGCAGAGTGAGTTCCACCAGGACAGCCAAGGATACATAGAGAAACCCTGTCTCAAAAAAACAAAAAGAGAAAGAAAATCCAGCAAGATGGAACTTAACAGTGGAGACCGAGTTCAGTTCCCATGTTAAGACAGAACTGACTCCACCAGACCTCCCCTGACCTCCATGTCGCATGTAGTCATAATCCTCTCCACCTGGAATCCTCCCTCCCTCCCTTCCTTCCATTTATTGATTTTATCTTCTTTTCAAGACAAGGTTTTAAGAGTACACCACAACCACCCAGCTCTAAAGGATTTTATTTATAGCTTAATTAAAAAGAAATTTAAGATTGGAGACTGTAATTCAGATGGTCAAGTGCTTCCTTAGCATGTACATGGTCCAGAGATGAACTCCGATTGCCACGTAAATCAGCTGTGGTGGCACAGAAATAATACTGGCACTTGGGAGGTGTGCACGTAGGAGATCAGAGGTTCAAAGTCATTTTTGTTTACCTAGTTTGAGGCCAACCTGGGATACATGAGACTCTGTATATTAAAAAAATTAATTAATAATAATAAAAATAATAATAATGACAGAAAAAAGTATGATAGACTACTAGTGATATTTCCAATCCACCAGGAACAAAATTGTGGTATCTGTGTCAGTGTGACCATAGCAGGTTTTTCCCCCCTATTTATACTCTTTAAGTAAATGAAGGCATTGCTAGTCTTAGTTTTCTTGCATGAGGTTGAAGAGGGGGTGTGTGTGTGTTTGTTTGCATGTGTCTATCACCTATATATCTGGGATGTCTGGGTGTATGTGTCTGCCTGTCTTGTCTGCATGTGTCTGTGTCTGACTTGCGCGCGAGTGTGTGTGTCTGTCTGTCTGTGTTCTGTATCTCTTGTCTGCATGCGTCCGTGTACCACCTATATATCTAGTGCTTATTTAGGCCGCAGTAGGTGTTGAATTTCCTAGAACAAAAATTATGGGGTTTGTGCTTGGTTTGGTTTGGTTTTTTGTTTTGTTTTTGTGTTTTTCTGATACAAGGTTTCTTGTTTGAAGCCTGTCCTGGAACTCGCTCAGGCTGACCTTAAATTCACGAGATCCCCCTGCTTCTCCCTTCCTGAGTGCTGGGATTAAAGTCATATGCCACCATTGCCCAGCTAGATTTACAGTTTTTTGTTGGGTTGTTGTTGTTGTTGTTGTTGTTGTTGTTTTGCTTGTTTGTTTAGTTGGTTTTGTTTTCGAGACAGGGTTTCTCTGTATAGATTTGGAGCCTGTCCTGGCACTAGCTCTTGTAGACCAGGCTGGCCTCGAACTCACAGAGATTTGCCTACCTCTGCTTCCCAAGTGTTGGGATTAACAACCACGTAGGTGCTGCAAATCTAACCCAGGTTCTCTGGTAACACAGCCAGTGTTCTTAGCTGCTGAGCTATCTCTCCAGCACTCTATACTGTATGTGTCCCTACATAGCCCAGATTACCCTTGTACTGGGCTTACATTTGTGATGCACTGAAGCTGACCAAAGCATGATTATTTTCATTGAATAATATTGCTGTACACAGGTAAGTAAAGAAATAAATTTTCATTATTTTCAGTATCTTAGAACAACTTTATAAAGTTTAGTGGGTTTTTCATCATTTTATACAGCTAACTTCTGGGAAGGCAGTATTCAAACCAAGGGTTTTTTTAATTCCAAAAATCGGGTGGATGAAAGGAATTCAACCAAAAGTAAATCTTACTGAAAATTAGTGGAGACTAAATGAACATCTGTTGACAGTGTGTTCCTTTTCTAGCTTGTGTTGAGAAGGGCTTATCCCAACAGGCTTCAACTTGGGCTCCATATGGCCATGGGGTATAGAGACCACCCTAGATGGGCAGTGGCAGTGACCAAGGACCTGGTAAAAAAGCGAACATTCATTCAGAAAGAAGAGTTTTCAGGGTGTTGGGTGGTACTAATATGTGGCTAACAATTCCAGCCTGCTAGGGCAGGCTTATGCGACCATTGTTTGGGCAGAAGGGAGGCTTGTGTGGGTGAGAGAAGTGAAGCCCTACAGTCTGCTGGGGCAGAGGTCTTTATAAAGGGGACAGCTTTGCCTCCTAAGTGAGAAATGGTTAGCTTGAAATAAAGAAAATTGGATAGAACTTCGGGACTCTCGGGTCAAGGATCCTTCCTTTGGTTTATTTCCTTTTCTCTGTCTTTCAGCTCCCAGGGTTGCTAGAGCTCCTTGTGGAATATTTCCGTCGATGCCTGATTGAGATCTTTGGCATTTTAAAGGAGTATGAGGTGGGGGACCCAGGACAGAGAACACTATTAGACCCTGGGAGATTCAGCAAGGTGTCTAGTCCAGCCCCCACAGAGGAAGAAGAGGAAGAAGAACTCCTAGATCCTAAACTGGAGGAGGAGGAAGAAGTGGTTGAAAATGATGAGGAGATGGCCTTCTTAGGCAAGGATAAGCCAGCTTCAGAGAATAGTGAGGAGAAGCTAGTCAGTAAGTTTGACAAGCTTCCGGTAAAGATTGTGCAGAAGAACGACCCATTTGTGGTGGACTGCTCAGATAAGCTTGGGCGTGTGCAGGAGTTTGACAGTGGCCTGCTGCACTGGCGGATTGGTGGTGGGGATACCACTGAGCATATCCAGACCCACTTTGAGAGCAAGGTAGAGCTGCTGCCTTCCCGGCCTTATGTGCCCTGCCCAACGCCCCCTCGGAAACACCTCACAACAGTAGAGGGTACACAAGGGACAGCAGAGCAGGAGAGCCCCCCGCCTGATGCCCTTCCAGAAAAAAGGATCACAGCCACTATGGATGACATGTTGTCCACCCGGTCTAGTACATTGACTGATGAGGGAACAAAGAATGCAGAGGCCACCAAGGAGAGCAGCAAGTTTCCATTTGGCATTAGCCCAGCACAGAGCCACCGGAACATCAAGATTTTAGAGGATGAGCCCCACAGTAAGGATGAGACCCCACTGTGTACCCTTCTGGACTGGCAGGATTCCCTTGCTAAGCGCTGTGTCTGTGTCTCCAATACCATCCGGAGCCTGTCATTTGTGCCAGGCAACGACTTTGAGATGTCCAAACACCCAGGGCTGCTGCTTATCCTAGGCAAGCTGATCCTACTGCACCATAAGCATCCAGAGCGGAAACAGGCACCACTAACTTACGAGAAGGAGGAGGAGCAGGACCAAGGGGTGAGCTGTGACAAGGTGGAGTGGTGGTGGGACTGCTTGGAGATGCTCCGGGAAAACACGCTGGTCACTCTGGCCAATATCTCGGGGCAGCTGGACCTATCCCCGTACCCTGAAAGTATCTGCCTGCCTGTGCTGGACGGACTACTACATTGGGCAGTTTGCCCTTCAGCTGAAGCCCAGGACCCTTTCTCCACCCTAGGCCCCAATGCCGTCCTTTCTCCCCAGAGATTGGTCTTAGAAACCCTCAGCAAGCTCAGCATCCAGGACAACAATGTGGACCTGATCCTGGCCACGCCCCCATTTAGCCGCCTGGAGAAGTTGTATAGTACCATGGTGCGCTTCCTCAGTGACCGAAAGAACCCAGTGTGCCGGGAGATGGCCGTGGTACTGCTGGCCAATCTGGCACAGGGGGACAGCCTGGCAGCCCGGGCCATTGCAGTGCAGAAGGGCAGCATCGGCAACCTCCTAGGCTTCCTAGAGGACAGCCTTGCTGCCACACAGTTCCAGCAGAGCCAGGCCAGCCTCCTCCATATGCAGAACCCACCCTTTGAACCAACTAGTGTGGACATGATGCGGCGGGCTGCCCGTGCATTGCTTGCCCTGGCCAAGGTGGATGAGAACCACTCAGAGTTCACTCTGTATGAGTCACGGCTGTTGGACATCTCGGTATCACCATTGATGAACTCGTTGGTTTCACAAGTCATTTGTGATGTACTGTTTTTGATTGGCCAGTCATGACAGCCGTGGGACACCTCCCCTCCCTGTGTGTGTGTGAGTGTGTGGAGAACTTAGAAACTGACTGTTGCCCTTTATTTATGCAAAACCACCTCAGAATCCAGTTTACCCTGTGCTGTCCAGCTTCTCCCTTGGAAAAGTCTCTCCCCACCCCCACTCCCTAACACCTTTCTGTTGCTCATCCTCACCTGCTTCCCTCAGGACCCCACCCTATTTGAAAAGACAAAGCTCTGCCTACATAGAAGACTTTTTTTATTTTAACCAAAGTTACTGTTGTTTACAGTGAGTTTGGGGAAAAAATGGCTTTCCCGGTTCTTGCATCAACGGGATGCCACATTTCATAACTGTTTTTAATGGCTAAAAAAAAAAAGGAAAAAAAATACAAAAAAACCCTGAAGGACAAAAGGTGACTGCTGAACTGTGTGGTTTATTGCTGTCCATTCACAATCTCGCAGGAGCCGAGACGTTCGCAGTTGTGAGCAGACCCTGTTCACTGGAGAGGCCTGTGCAGTAGAGTGTAGACCCTTTCATGTACTGTACTGTACACCTGATACTGTAAACATACTGTAATAATAATGTCTCACATGGGAATGAGAGAAGACGCTGGGTCAGCAGCAAGCTGTAGTTTTTAAAAAATGTTTTTAGTTAAATGTTGAGGAGAAAAAAAAAGGCTTTTCCCCCAAAGTATCATGTGTGAACCTACAACACCCTGACCTCTTTCTCTCCTCCTTGATTGTATGAATAACCCTGAGATCACCTCTTAGAACTGGTTTTAACCTTTAGCTGCAGCGGCTGCGCTGCCACGTGTGTATATATATGATGTTGTACATTGCACATACCCTTGAATCGCCACAGTTTGGTCCCCTTCCCAGCCACCCCTTTATAGTATGACGAGTTAACAAGTTGGTGACCTGCACAAAGCGAGACACAGCTATTTAATCTCTTGCCAGACATCGCCCCTCTTGGTGTGATGCTGTACAGGTCTCTGTAAAAAGTCCTTGCTGTCTCGGCAGCCAATCAACTTATAGTTTATTTTTTCTGGGTTTTTGTTTTGTTTTGTTTCCTTTCTAATCGAGGTGTGAAAAAGTTCTAGGTTCAGTTGAAGTTCCTGATGAAGAAACACATTGAGATTTTTTCAGTGATAAAATCTGCATATTTGTATTTCAACAATGTAGCTAAAAACTTGATGTAAATTCCTCCTTTTTTTCCTTTTTTGGCTTAATGAATATCATTTATTCAGTATGAAATCTTTATACTATATGTTCCACGTGTTAAGAATAAATGTACATTAAATCTTGGTAAGACTTTGTGAGGCTTTTTTATTTTCAAATTATTTAAGAGCTTTACCTATGGCTGAAAAGATGACTTAGCAGTTAAGACCCATGTTTGACAACCTTCAGCCTTCTCTCCAACTCTATGGGATCTGACACCTGACTTGAGCCATAGACAGCTAGACTCACATCCACAGATCCACACACAGACTCACATTCACAGACTCACACAGACACCTAGACTCAGATCCACCGACTCACACACAGACACCTAGACTCAGATCCACAGACCCACATGCGGACTCACACATAGTTGAAAACTAAATCTTTAACCAGGGCCGGAGAGATAACTCAGTGACTAAGAGAATTTACTCTTTTGGGGAGAGGGGTTGGTTTTTCGAGACAGGGTTTCTCTGTAGCTTTGGAGCCTATCCTGGAACTAGCTTTTGTAGACCAGGCTGGCCTTGAACTCAGAGGTCCACCTGCCTCTGTCTCCCAAGTGCTGGGATTAAAGGCGTGCACTACCACCGCCGCCGGGTGAGAGCTTAATTTTACAAAGATCCTGGTTTGGCCTTCAGAACCCACATGGTGGCTCACAACATCTTTTGATTCCAGTTCCAGGAGTGATCCAACACCCTGTTCTGAACTCCATGGCACCCAGGCACACGGCACACATGCAGGTAAAACACTCATACACATAAAATTAAACAGTAAAATCTTTTGCTAATAGCTGCATGTAGGATCACACTCCTTTAATCCCAGCACTTGGGAAGCAGAAGCAGATGGATTTCTGAGTTTGAGACCAGCCTGGTCTGCGTAGTTCCAGGACAGCCAGAACTATATAGTGGCACACTGTTTCAGGAAAGAATAAATAGGAGCTTGACCTTTGGCAGGATCCTGCTTCACCTTAGATGCTCTAGTTGCGTGGTGGCCTCCACCCACTGTGACAAAGTGAGGTTCTTTCAGAAACTAAGCCATTTTCTTAGAAGCAGCCTCTAGCACTTGGATTGCAGTTTGCCTTTCTCTTGACTCCACTGCTGAAAACTTGAGTCGAAAGTGTAGAGGAATTGTGCTCTGGCTCCCCTGAGGGCCTGGTTTGCTCAGTTTTTGCAGTAAACGGTAGGTCCAACCTAACCTAACATGTTAGGCCTGAAAATCTCCTTGACTCCTTTGTTTTTGTTGTTTTTGTGATTTTGAATCTCACTGTCCTGGAACTCTCATTATAGACCAGGCTGGCCTCCTCTCTCTCTGCCTTCTGATACTAAAGGTGTGCACTACCACAGCCATCCCTTGACTCTTCTACATCCAGTCACCAATCTTCAGGAAGTCATTCTCAGTCCTCCCACTGCAATTTGAGCTCATGACGCTGTCACTTCTTTCCCAAATTCAAGACAGGGTCTCTCTGTAACAACCCTAGCTGTCCTGGAACTAGCTCTTGGAGACGCGGTTTGCCTTGAACTCACAGAGATCCACCTGTCTCTGCCTCCCAAGAGTGCTGGGATTAAAGGTGTGCGCCACCATGGCACAATCTTTTCCAAATTCTTAACCCTCCCCTCTTGTGTTTTGCCTGGGTGTAAACCTCTAATACCCACCTTTAAAGTCAGAACAAACTTCTGTAATCCTTAAGACTTGGTAAAAATCCTGAGCCCCTGGGTGTAGTGGCATATACCCTAAGTCCTGGCACTCAGGCAGAGGCAGGTGACTGAGTTTGAGGTCAGACTGCCTGGAGTTACATACAGGTCAACTAGGTCTACATAGTAAGACTGTTTTCTAGGGGGAAAGAAAAGGCTGGGCATAGTGGTACCTGCCTTATTAGTCCCAGCACTCATGAGTTCATGGGTAGCCTGGTCTACAAAGTGAATTCCATGACAACCAGAACTATTACACAAGAGAAACCCTATCTGAAAAAACCGAGAAGGAAAAGAGAAATCTCAAAACCTTTATGGCATGAGACTGTCTTGCTCATTACCTGGCAGCCACCTCTCTAGTGCTCCACTTTCCCCAGACTGTCCACTGTGGAGGTGCCCTTCCCTCTCCTCCACACGGCCGACTCCAGATGTCTGCTCGGCTCGTGCTACCAAAGTCTTCTGATCTTTGTTCAAATCTCAGTGCTAGAACACAAGCCTTATGTGTCCAAGGCTTTGAGGTAGCTCAACCCCCCCAAAAGCGTGGGGCCTCGCAAGATGGCTCAGCTTGTACTAGCCTCCAACTTCCCAAGACCCACATGCTAGGAGAGAACTGGCTCCCCTGCTGAATTTTCTCCTCTGACTGCCACATGCAAAAGAACACAGAGAGATATACATATTCCTATATTCCCTAGCACCTGGTTTACTTTGATTCTGAGACAAAGTCTCATGTAGCTCAGGCCTCAAACTTGCTGTGTGACCTTGTATTAGCTACCTCAATTGAAATTGCAATCTGAAGTGGTTGGGAAATAGGGAGAAGCTCAAGGGTTAAAGATCCAGATCCAGATGAGAATTTTGGATTCCCTGGAGTTGCAGGCGGTTGGGCACTGCCCAACATGATTACCAGGAACCAGAAGTTAACAGCACTGGCTGAAGACCAGCGTCAATTCCCAGCACCCACATGGCAGCTCAGTGCCATTAGTAACTACAATCCCAGGGAATCTGATGCCCTCACCTGGCCTCTACTACCACCAGGTACACACATGCAGGCAAAATTTAACACATACTTTTTTTTAAAATATTTATTTATTATATATACAATATTCTGTCTGTGTGTATGCCTGCAGGCCAGAAGAGTGCACCAGACCCCATTACAGATGGTTGTGAGCCACCATGTGGTTGCTGGAAATTGAACTCGGGCCCTTTGGAAGAGCAGGCAATGCTCTTAACCTCTGAGCCATCTCTCCAGCCCCCTTAACACATACTTTTTAAAAATATTTAAAATGCAAGAAAAAAAGAAAAGCCCAAACTGTGGTAATCGCTCACCTTTAATCCCAGAATTTGGGAGGCAGAGGCAGGCAAATCCTAGTTTCAGCTCAATCTCCCCTTGCTGATTTAGGTCCCTTCCTTCTTGCTTGTCTTAGGCTCTTGTTAGCATCTGGCCTATTGTGATTTTATCCACTGGAATGTAAACTGTGTGAGGATCACTACTCTGTCCCTTTCTGACATGCATCCTGGCACACGGTATCTACTTAATAACTAGTCAAGAGGCATCATAGTGGTAGATGCAGTTGCTTTTAGGTCAATATTGCAATATCCCCTTTCTGTTCATCTCTATTCATATCATCCCTTCCAAAGCTTAGGAAAGAGAAGAAAATTAAAGTTCAGATTTTTTTTTTCTGGAGAAATCACAGATACTAACAAAATATGCTTGCACACACCTAAGTGAAGTCTAAGATGGTTTTTTGTTGGATACTTGTCTGCTGAACAAAATATGTTGCAAATAATCCTCCAGCAGCCCTGTGTCTCCAAGGTAAGTGCAGTGGTTCCCTTTCATATGTAAAACAAGACCCACCTGACCAGGGCCCAAATTCTTCTCAGTACCACACCAGACTTACTTCATCCACAGCCGGCTTCCGCTTCCGGGAGTGGTTTCTAGTGTGCTTGGCATGAGGCAAAAGAATTTTAGTCAAGCACTCATCGAACCCGGCGTGGCTGTTAATATTTGAGTCAGGGACAGGAACAGCAAATTAGTACTAACCGAGATGAAAAAGTCTTTGTCAACTAAGATGTTTTCTGATAAAAACAAAAGGGAGTGCGTTTCATATCTTTATTTTAGTTAGTAATACTGCTAATCGTTATTTTTGCTATGGGCCTTGAACTCGCACTTTGCAATCCAGAAAGTGCATTTCTGGGCTGTGTGTGGAGCATTACCTAGGAGTTCTGTTTCCTGGGTTTCTTTTATCTGCTCTCTTGCAATTCGGGGACAGCCTAGCCCAGTCCCCAGTCTCTGATTGGTCTTAACCACTGGCCAAGAGAACTGCTGACCACTGAGCTGGGAGTAATTGGCCTTTGAGAAGTAAACAGAACCTGGCCAGTAGAGAACCCCGGGTGTGGCCAGTAGTTCTTTTCCCAGGCTCCTCCCTCCCCCCCCCCACACCCCCAAATGACCTTAACCTTCTTTCAGAGCTGGACAGCAGCCAAGTCCAGCCTAAACAATACTCTGAAGTTGATTGGCTCTTTTGCTTGGCAGCCACTGCCACCCCCAAGGAGCTAAGGCCTTCCCACCAGGCCTCTCAGTGGAATCAAGGTTTCTAACTGTTGAAAGGCAAACACTGAAGGAAGTGTTTTTGTAATATGTCCATGGTTTTTGAAGTGCCAGTGTTTGGCACCTGTAACTGAAAACGGAAGAGCCTTCGTAACCTGGGGTGGGTGAGCATCTTTAAGTGACATGGCAGAGGTCAAACAGGATACTTTTGGTAATTGTTCAGGACCTAATTAGTGTCATTTCAGAGGCCAGGATGGCTGTAAATACCACCCAGCATCCTTGGAAAGTGTCAGTGGGCAATTTCTGATGGTTTTATGTACAGTGAGAAGATGTATCAAAGTTCCTGAAAGGCTCATCGTGATCTTTAGCCTCGTCCCTGGCAGCAGATGGTCAGGAATCAGGGCATTATGGTCACTTTCGTTGCAATGGTGTGGCTTCGGATCTGGTGTCCCAGGTCAGGGTCAGCTACTGTAATTCCATAGGAAGAAGGTGGCTTTGGAAAATTGGGTTTTTTGTTTTGTTTTATTTTGGTTTTTTTTTTTTTTTTTTTTTTTTTTTTTTTTTTTTTTTTTTTTTTGGTTTTTCCAGACAGGGTTTCTCTGTGTAACAGCCCTGGCTGTCCTGGAACTCACTCTGTAGAGCAGGCTGGTCTCAGACTCACAGAGATCCGCCTGCCTCTGCCTCCTGAGTGCTGGGATCAAAGGTGTGCACCACCACCGCCTGTCTTGCTTTGGAAACACAACTATAGAGAGCAGATACGTACACTGGGCAGTGTCTGAGCCTAGCCTGGGCATCTCGGGGGTGAAGGTAGGACAGGAGGTGAGCCTGACTTCTTTACATCTTCAATGGGTAAACTATTCTTTGGACATGGGGTTAGAACAGTCTGTGTTTAAAGAGTATTTTCTGCTAATCACTTCATAAATCACTTTAGGGCAACGGTTTATGAACACATCTTCCTCAGTGGTACTTCCTCGTTGCCTGTGGTATGGACCCAATGGGAGAAAGAGATGGTAGTAGGACTTGATGTACCTTATATAGGATATAAATAGTTTCTAAAGACTCCTAGCCAGGGAGAGATAAAAAGCAGAAACTTGGGAACAATTACAGCAACATTAAGTAGCTGGGCATGGTGCCTCACACATGTAAGTAATCTCAACCCTCAGGAGGCTGAAGCAGGGAGGATCATAAGTTTGAGGCCAGCCTAGGCTGCATAGCAAGACTTTTGTCTCAATAATAATACTAACAGAGCCAGCTTGGAAGGCTGGGACCTGAATTCAAGACTTGCGTGACCTTGGGCACTTCCTTTAGTGCAACTTGATTTCCTTATGTATAAAATATGGCCTCAGGTTAAATTGATTCATTCATCATACACAAAACACAAGGCACTGGGTTTTTTGCTGTTTCTGTAGAGCTAGGGATTGAGTCTAGGACACGTGCTCTGTCACCAACAAGTGCTCTAATAACTTGGCTGAAAGATTGCCCTGGTCTTTCATTGCATTTCAGAAGTCAATATTCCAAAAGAGGAAAGCAGGTACCGACATGACCCGGACAGGATAAAATAATTGGTGCTAAAACAGTAAGTGACAGACAACAGGGTGGTGGATGTGGATGGATATGGTTTGTCTCTGAAGCCAAAGGATGGTCTGATGTGATAATGTCTCAAGCAAAATAATAATGAAAAAAATAAACATAAAAAGATCAGCAAATACAGAGAGGCAGGCAGGTTTAAAGAACAAAAATGATGTCATCCTCTTGCATTTTAGGATTCTAGAAATAGTGGCATTGATGACCTTAGGAACTTGTATTGTGAAACTGTTCCCAGATGGTGTCGGGTATTTCCTTTTTAATGCAAGGTGGGAGGTGCAGTCTTTCTGGAGCCCAGGGACATGGCTGGCTGGCTCCCTTGCAGTCTCTAGTTCTTGGTTCAGCTGGCTGTGTTGCTGCATGCTCCATTTTAACCGCAGACTGTGAAGGCAAACCGCGGAGGAGCTGCCTCTTTCACCTCTCACACAGACTTGGAGCCCCACAACCCTCCCGTGCCATCCTGCTACCTCAGTGTCGGGGCTTTGCAAGCACAACATTCAGCTTCCTTGTTATCCTGTAGGAGCAGAAGCCAGAAAATGAACCGGGAAACAGAGCAGAAGAGGAGGGGTTGGTAGCTGGGAAGGAAAGAAGGAGGGAGGAAGGAGGAAAGGAAGGAGGGAGGGAGAGAAGGAGGGAGGAAGGAAGGAAGAAAGGAAGGAAGGAAGGAAGGAAGGAAGGAAGGAAGGAAGGAAGGAAGGAAGGAAGGAAGGAAGGAAGGAAGGAAGGAAGGGAAAATTGCAGCCAAGTGCAACCAAAGAGCTAGTCAAAGTTCTACCGAAAGGGTATCTCAGCAAACAGTCGCACTGCTCACAAGAGGCCCTGCCTCTTTTACACGTGGATTCTGAGGGAATTCGATGGGGTTACCCCGTGAGTTCACACAACAAGGACAGCTGATTTCTCTGTTTTGCCTTGAAAGAGAGTGCTGCGGCGGGAGCCTCTAGAGATTCAAGTCACAACCTTGGGCCCTCGTCACCAGTGTGCCCAGAGAGGCGTTGCCATTTCACCCACGCGACTGGCAACCAAGGCGCTGTTTCTACGCTGAAAAACCTGGAAGAATGACTTTGTAAACTTTTTTTTCTCTTCACCAACCACTAAAATGTGCTTTATGCCTTATTCACTTTACAGATAGCGGAGGGGGCAGTTTTAAGTCCCGGGTCTGAAATGATACAGCTCCTGAGCCTCCACCAAAATGATGTGGGCTAGTTTTCTTTGCTGGGAGAGATAGCCACCAGCTCTTTGTTCCCACCCACATTGGTGGCTGTTGCAGAAGATAAACCCCTCCCTCAGCCAGGGTTGTGGCCAGAGGTTAACCCAGACCCAAACTACGTTGAGAGGACAGATAACTGAAACCACAGGCGGCTTTGGAATCCTGAGAAACAAGAAATCCAACGGAGAAGGATTTATTATCTATTTCCTTTGGGGAGGGTGCAAAGTCGTTCTAACAGTTTCCGTTACAGGGGTACCAACTGGCCGCTCCTCCCCAACAGACGGTTTTGTTGAATTAGCTTCCTTTTTTTCTGCTTTTGGCGCCACTTCCTACGACAGAAACTGCTTGAGGGAGGAGTCCTCAGGGATGTTCTCTGAGGTTTCCTTCCTCGTCCTCTGCAGCCACCCGAGGTGGGGCTGAGAACTGAAGCTGGGCAGAGGCCCTCCATAGCCAGAGGAAGGGAAAGTCAGGGGGATCCCCCACTTTCTTCGCGCCCAGGCGCTGGGTATCGCTGCTTGCCACAAAAAAAAAAAACCCACAACAAGGGGTGTCTCTGGCCTATTCACACTGTGTACTGTGTGCCAGGCCCGGTGCTGAGCTGGTGTGGCAGGACAGGAGAGAACGTGCGGCTCCCGCTGCGCTGGTCAGGCCTGGGGTAGCACCCAGTCCAGCCTCGGCCCACAGCGGGATGGGACTGGGGCGCGAGCGCCGACTGAGAGCGCGATGCCCGCGCACACGCTGACGGCGAGCGAGAGGCAGACTCCTCAGGTGTCACCGCGCCGGGAAGGGGCGACGCACACCCTCGGCCCCCGCCCCAGCCGGGGTCAACATGGCCGCCGAGGAGGGAGGCGGGGCGCTCCGAGTCCGGGCAGGAGCTGGGCGGGGCCGCCGTCGGCGGAGCCAGCGCGCAGGCGCGGGACGCCCGGGACCCGGATGGAGGTGCTGAGGTTGGCGCTCGGCGGGGGTGGTCTGGACGCGCGGGCGCGGGGTATCCGGCGCCAGCTCTTTGGCGTTCTGGAGTTCTCCCGGGAGGGAAGCTGTCAAACGGAGGCCGAGAGAAATTAGGCGGAGGCTGTAGAGACGCGAGGAGCCCCGCCCCTCCGCCATAGCGGCCCCCGGCGCCGCCTCTTCCTTTGCGGCCTTCGGCCCTCGTCTGCTTCCGGCCCTGTTGCCTGGCCCGGCCCTGCGGTTCCCTCGGGACGAAGTCCTGGGCCGTGGCTGCCTGGGGTGAGGGTCAGTACCCCGTCCCGGGTAGGAAGTGTGTCCGAAAAGAACAGGCTGAAACGGGCTGCCGGCCCCGCGGGGCTTAGTGAAAGGAGAAGGCCGTGCGCTTCGCGAGGCCTCTGTCCCCGAGCACCCTGGGTCAGAGCACATCACCCCACCGAGATGTTAGCCTTGCCCGGAGAGGCCAGGGCTTCGGCTGAACAGGCTTTTCCAGATAGGGCCCATCACCATAAGCTTCCAGGAACAACATGCGCTATCGTTGGAAGAAGTACTGGGCTAGGTGTTGGAGACCTGGGTTGTCCTGGCTGGAAAGGAATGCAGACCCTTTCTGTTTGTGGCAGAACGCGCTCATGACTTTGGGCATAAGGTTTCAGGAAGCAGTGCATGAGGAATTTTAAAAGTAGTGGGTGTGTCACGTGGCTCCAGTGAGTCTCAGTTTTCATATCCATAAAATGGCAATGGTAATTATAATCCGGCCTCCTAGTGTCTAGTGAAATCTCCGAAGCCTATCTCACGTGAAAATTAAAGAATGAAACTCGTTGTTGATTCTAAGCGTCCTACCAGTTAAGAGTGTGATTTGGCGAGGGACTTCTTTCAAAGGGATATTGGCAAATAGCTAGAGGAATAGTTGCCTCCTGATTTTACTTGACTTAATCGAAAATTAAGTGTGGGTTGCATGTCCTGTGGCCACTGAGGCCAGGGTTTAAAAGAGGAAGAGGTGGATTCAGTACTTTTCTGTGCCCTGCCTCCCTTGTGCATGCAAGTGGGGAGGCCAGTGAAGAAAAAAAAAATGAATTTATCCTAGGACAAAAGAGATTTGGTGTGCGTGTTTCTTTGATTTTTTGGGGGGTTTAGTCAATCTAGTGTTGCAGATACATGTGCAGTCAGAAAGTACTCCTTCCTGGGGCTGTTCAGAAGCTTAACTTTAACTGAACTTCCACGGGTAAAGCCATGTGTCGTTGGGAGTCGAGAGGGGGGCCCTCCTTTTCCTCTGGCCTCCTGGTGAAGAAGCAAGCGTTAGGTGCCCCCTTGTGCCAAGTGAGAAGTACTGTCGCCGTTAGCCAGTCCTGTTCCCTTGGCAGAGGATTTTATTTTCTCCCATGACTTCTGTGACTTTGTCATTTGCTTTGCTTTGCTTGTTTTAATTGTTACTTTGTGTGCATGTGTTTGTGTATATGTGTGTAGCTAGACCTGTGCCACGGCACACCCGTGGGAGGAGGTAGGAGGACAGTGTGTGGAGTGCCTTCTCTCCTTCAGCTTTGTGGGTCACTGTGGTGGCAAGTACCCTTACATGTTGGGCCATCTTGCTTTTTAACATGAACTGTGACGGGAGGAATATTTGGACCAGTGATATTTAGATCTAGAGACAGAACTGGCGATGCTTCACTCAGAACAGGTGTACAGATGTCAGTTTCTCTGCTCTTCCCGGGACTACACTTAGGGCCGTCCCTGTCCTCATACAGAACAGACAGCAGTGTGTCAGGGCAAGAGGCCGTGAGAGCGTAGTGCGCGGGCGCTGGACGCTGGTGAGAATCAGAACATTGCAGAAAGCAAGTGGAACCTAAAAGTTTGGGAGGTGTTAGCCACCTGAGAGAAGACAAAGGAGGTTTGTGGTTCTTGCTTTAACACTGTAGGAGCCATGACTGCTTAAAAAAAAAAAGAAAGAAAGAGAGAGAGAAAGAGGGAAGAAAAAGAAAAGAAAATGCCTTGACGTGCATTCTGTGTCTCATAATAGCTTTGGTTTTTGTACACTGTTGCCACCCCTGTGGAGATGGGAAATAGCCGTTTACTCCTTCCCTGGTGGTAGACTCTGTTTTGCCCTAAGTTTGTTTTAGCAATGGGAGCTGGCTGAAGTCCTGCCGAGCAGCGGTTTTCTTTCCCTTCTCCACTTAATTTAACAGACCAGCTGAACACACATCACAGAGCTGCGCTGGCATGTGGAGTTATTACAGGCTTCTAAGATGGTTCTGTGCCCCACTCTGGGGACTCTGGTTTGGGAATTAGTTTATTATTCTGGGCAAGAGGGAAAGGGCACACGCCAAATAATAGCGGCCACAGCATTGATTTGTGTGGCACTTTTAGTTTAGTTCATTTTGCCATGTGACAGATTTGGGAGCTGGGAGTGGGTGGGGATAGTCTTATCTCATTGTATATAGAAAGGAATCTCAGGGGGACTAAATGAGAACTTGCCAGTGACAGAATTGGGACTTGAACCCAGGTCTTTGACTCCTACATAAAAGCATTCAACAGGCTTTTAAAACTTCTGGGCACTTAACTTTCCAGCTTCTTGCTTATCTGTGTGGAAATTACCTGAATACTAGAATGCAGTGTTTCAGAGTGACACCCAGTAATCCATCTGCCTTCAAGATAGTCTCCCTCTGGGAAGTCAGATGGTTATGTTGTCATAGAAGGGCTGAAGGGGGTGGCTCCTGTGAAGAAAATGTTATTTACTTTCTTTCAGCCCATGTGTGACATTTTCTTCCTTGGGTGTTAGAGTTTAGAAGCCTGAGGAAGCTCAGACGTGACGAGAGGATGTGGCCCCTGGACCCATCCCAGAAAGAGGTGCTGAGATTTGCAGTCAGCTGCCGCATCTTGACCCTAACACTACAGGTCAGTCTCCGACACCTGCTCTGAACATAATGTTGCCTTATGACTGAGCTACGAATGAAGAATAAATGGTCCTCACCTCTCCGCTTCCTACTATGCCTCTTCATGTGGTTGGACCCAGACAGACTTAGACCTGGCAAGAGCCTTAGTAGTGGTATTAATCTGTGTCATCCACGTGAACCAGACACATTAAGCTATGTAGCAAGATAAAGGGCCAGAGTTGGACCCCAGGCTCCCTAACTCCCTACCCAAACTAGAGGTTTTCCCACAGACTTTAGTTATCTGATGGTCTCACCAACAGAGATCTTTGAGGTGTTTGTGACAGCTCAAAGTGTTGCCGGGGCACCCTGACTTGGAGCCTGAGTACTGTGTTAGAGAGAAAGCCCTTCCAGAGTTCTGAGACCGTCTATGATATTCATCAAGAATGGTTCCCCACTTGCTGTCCTAGCCACTCAGTTCTCAGTATGTTTGCCCTTTGCCACCTTTTCCCTAGTCCGCCTTGATACGTACTTTAATCAAAGTCACATATATATGAATTATTTGGTGCCTAGCTTAGTGCTTTATACTTGGTAGGTCTTTATACTTGGTAGGTCTATGCGTTTTTTTGTTTGTTTGTTTGTTGAGACAGGGTTTCTCTGTAGCTTTGAAGCCTATCCTGGAAACAAGCTCTTGTAGACTAGGCTGGCCTCAAACTCACAGAGATCCGCCTGCCTCTGCCTCCTGAGTGCTGGGATTAAAGGCATGTGCCACCACCGTCTGGCAGGTCTATGAGTTTATGATCATTGTCAACACCCTAGAGTTACTGTATTGACATAATGATGTGTGTTTTTTTTTAAGATTTATTTTCTTTATTATATACATTGCTCTGTCTGCATGTATGCCTGCATGCCAGAAGAAGGCATCAGATCTCATTGTAGATGGTTGTGAGCCACCACGTGGTTGCTGGGGATTGAACTCAGGACCTCTGGAAGAGCAGTCAATGCTCTTAACCACTGAGCTATCTCTCCAGCCCATGATACATATTTCTTTATCATCCATATCTGGGGCTCCTAGCTGCTTCCTTTGTAGAAACGTTTTCTTTCCTCCCTCTGAGCTTCTAGCTCTGAATTATTCTTCCCTTATTAAATGAAGCACTTCAGGTTCTTTTGGCTTTGGGGGCCTTAACCTGAAGGCCGTGCTGTTACCTGTGATTGTCACCCCCATCCCATTTCTTTCCACTGTTTGCAGTGGCGTGATGAAGAAACGGACCAAAGAGTCAGGCAGTGGTGGTGCACGCCTCTAATCCCAGCTCTCAGACAGAACTCTGTGAGTTCAAGGTCAATCTCATCTACTAAGTGAATTCCTGGACAGCCAAAACTAAACAGAGGAACCCTGTCTTTAAAAAAACAAAAACAAAAGGGTGGCAGGGAGAAAGAAAGAAAAGAAAAGAAAGAAACTGACCAAAAAGAGAATGAGCCTTTAATTGGGCAGTGCTCTTGTTGCTAGGATGGGGAGCCTGACTCAGTGATGGCTCTGGACCAGCATCAGCTGAGTTCCTGGCAGAGCCAAAGGAGCAGTGCAGCAAGTCAGCATCTGGGGTAGGGAGCCAGGACAGCTGCGTTCTCGTTCAGCGGGATTTTGGAAACAGTATTATTTCCTCAAATCCCTGAAGCTCAGCCACCAAAATTATAGTAAGTACCTATTCCCAAAACTGTGCTAAATTATGAGTGAAAGGTCATGTTTTCCTTCAAGTAACTGACAACCTAATGAGGCAGAAAGACATTAACAATAAATTGGATTTCACTCTTTCTCTCCTCGCCCCTTCCAGCTCTAAAGCTCATGCTAGCAGATTCTATCCCTAGCTACTGTCACTGTTGCCGCTGTCTCTGTCAGTGAAGGCTTTAACTCCCGATTCACTGGCATTCTGTCTTCTGTTGACATCTGTGGTTTCAGTAGTAAGAGGATGATACATAGTCAGCGCCCTGATCCTCAGGTCATCATCCCACTTCCTTTCAGGGACCTTGTCTCCACCTCTCTGTAGTGGTGCTCCATAGCCAACCCCTGCCCGAGAGTCTGTCAAGGCTTCTCTTGTTCTCTGACCACTGTCTCTCTTGTCTCTGCTGCTCATTTCTGTTCCTCAGACCTTCCATAACGTTCTCTGGCTTTGTGATCCATGGAACCTACCGTGTTTCTTTGGCCTTTGCCCTCCAGCCTTCAGCTTCCTCTTCCTAAGCTGAGTCTGTTTCTTCGTGGTGATCATTCCTATGCGTACATGCAATTCTCTTCCATTATCCCTGTTTTATACATAAGACAAAAGTCTAGTCTTGGTGAACATAGTGGTCTGCCTTCTTCATGTCTACACTACCCATTTTTAAAAAAATGCAAGTATATTAACTAGCCCTTTTTTTAATACAAGGTCAAGTGAGTCATTAATACCACCTGGAAATCTTGATGAATTTCCATAGCCCACTCACCCTCCTATTCTCTCAAATGTTTTTTGCACATCCCAGTTACCTGGGGGATTTTTTTAAAAAATGCAGTGTTGGATGGAGATGTAGCTCAATGATAATTTACACTTAGCATGTGTGAGTCTCTGGATTTTATATTCTGCCACACACACACGGACATTCATAAAAATAAAAACTTTAAAATTTCAATACCCAGGGCTGGCAGGATAGCTCAGAGGGCAGCCACATGTCTCCAAACCCACCTGACTTTGGTCCCTGTGTTCCACGTGGTAGAAAGAGAACTTCCCACAAGCTGTCTCTACAGGCTCCTTACACATCTTTAACAGCTTTTCCCCGGTACCGTCAAGTAGGAATTCGCATTTCTGCATTAAAAACTTAGGAAAATCTGAGTGCTGCATCCCGTAGCCTACCTACATGTGTCTTTGTGAGTTCACTGGTGAAAGTGGATTGAGCACTCTCCCCTTTTCTGTCCAGCAGGTGCTGCCCCAGTTCCTTGCCCAGAGTTCTAAACTAAAGACCTCCAGACATGGACAGAAATCTGTAGGAAGACAGGCCTACCTTGACCTGAGCAGCTACGCTGTCGATTCCAGCGATTCTGTCCACTTCTGGAGGTCTTTAGTTTAGATGAAAGACAGTTTTGCCTGATGGTCAGTGCTCGGCAGTCGAAGCGAACTGCAGATGGACGTTGTTCTGTGCCCATTTGTCTTCTGTCTTCTTTGAAGGAAATAAGAGTGCTGCTGCTAGGAGCCAACCTGTCTCTTTTTGTTATGAAAAGGTTTTTTTTAATAATTAAATATTTAAATATCACATTCCCCCCTGTTCCCTGCCCAGAGTTCCTTCCAGCCTCCCTCCTGTCCTCCTGTTCGGTGGTTTCTTTTCACTGACTTATTCCAGTGTCAGCAAACACTGATCTCTCACTCCTCCCCCCACACACACAGCAGGCATGGTGACACACACCTATACCAAGCACTGGGACATGCAGGGGCAGAAAGATCAAATCAAGGTCATTCTCAGCTCTGTTTCAAGTTTGAGCCCCTGACTGCATCCGAGACTCCTTTCTACTTTCCGTTGTTCAACCCTGCCACCCCATTTCTCCTTCATCTTCACAGCGAAACTCTGCAAATGTTTGCATGTTCCTTTTCCCCTTCTGTTAGCTCGGTGGCTGCTCCCCTCTGTTCCACTGAAGTAGCTCTACCCAGTCACTGTGACCGTCTCATTGTTGAAGTCTGTGATCGGTTTTTGGTTCCTGTTGTACTTGGGTCCTGTCAGCAACATTCAACAGTTTCTCAATTCAACAGTTTCTCAATCCTGGTTTTCACTTGGTTCTAAGACACTGTTCTCTAAGACCTGGGCTTCCCACAGCTCACCCATCATTCACTGTTCCTGGAACTCACTGTGTAGATGAGACTGGCCTGGAACCCACAGATCCCTGCCTGCCTCTAGCTCCTGAATTCAGAGATTCAAGGTTTATGCCAGTTTTCTTGGCTTCCTGCTTTCTTCCTTGCTGGATCCTTACCTCCTTGCCAGGAGGACTCCATCCTCATCCTTGATGAGCTCCATCTCAGGTCTCAGGATCTCCTTCCTTCCCAGGCAGGCTCCTTCATTCTCACACCTGGGAGTGCCATCCCTATTCCATTTCCAATTTATATGAATTCTGATCTGACTTCTCATTTGTAGACTCAGGCATCTTCCTGCTTGGTTGACCTCTGTGCTAGAGTTAACTAGTTAGCATTGGAGCTCCTTATATACACATGTGCGCGCACGCACACCCCATACCATCAAGTCAGTTTTCCCTTTTTATTGAATAGTAATTCTTTCCTTCCAGTTACTTACAACACCCTGGTTCTCCTTCACCCCACAGGCACTCTTCAATGTCATCGTTCCAGATCACCATGCAGATGCCTTTTCTCCTCCCCGCCTGGCCCCTTCGGGCTCTGTGGATCAGCTTGTGGAAGGTCTCCTGGGTGGTCTGTCTCGATGGGATGCAGAACACTTCCTGTTTATTGCTGAGCACGGCTACCTTTATGAGCACAACTTTGCCTTCTTCCCTGGCTTCCCCTTGGCCCTGCTGATGGGAACTGAACTGCTGAGACCTTTGCAGGGCCTCTTGAGCCAGCGCAGTTGCCTGCTGGTCGCGGTAGCACTTCTCAACTTTCTGTTCTCTGTGCTGGCTGCACTCACACTTCATGATTTGGGTTGTCTAGTTTTGCACTGTCCTCGCCAGGCCTTTTATGCAGCCATGCTTTTCTGCCTCAGCCCTGCCAATGTTTTCTTGGCAGCTGGTTACTCGGAAGCTTTGTTTGCCTTCCTGACTTTCAGCGCCATGGGGCAACTGGAGAGGGGCCGGAGCTGGGCAAGTGGGCTGCTCTTTGCTCTTGCCACTGGGGTGCGCTCCAATGGGCTGGTCAGTGTCGGCTTCCTCCTGCACTCTCAGTGCAGAGGCTTTTTCTCTTCTCTTGTGATGCTGAACCCCCTGAAACAGCTCATCAAGCTGATGGCCTCTCTCTGCCTGTCCGCACTCACTGTCAGCCTTCCCTTTGCTCTCTTCCAGTATTATGCTTACACCCAGTTCTGCCTACCAGGCTCTGCCCACTCCATTCCTGAGCCTCTGGTACAGTTAGCTGTGGACAAAGGCTACCGGATTCCAGGAGAAAATGAGCCCCCATGGTGCTCCTGGGAGCTTCCCCTAATATACAGCTATATCCAGGATGTCTACTGGAATGTTGGCCTTCTGCGATACTATGAGCTCAAGCAGGTGCCCAATTTTCTTCTAGCTACACCAGTAACTGTACTGGTTATGTGGGCAACCTGGACATATGTGACCACCCACCCTCGGCTCTGCCTTACCCTTGGGCTGCAAAGATGCAAGGATAGTAAGACCCTAGAGAAGTCCCATCCTGGCTTCCTCAGTCCACAGGTGTTTGTGTACCTGGTCCACGCTGCGGTGCTGCTGCTTTTTGGAGGGCTGTGCATGCATGTTCAGGTGAGGCGGGTTTCTCCCTGGAATGACTGCTTAAATACAGCAGGGGAGATGGTAACTTTCTCTCTCGATGGCCCGTACCTAATTTAGTCAACAACTGTGGGCAGTCAGGTGTACTCAGGCACAGCTATGATCCCAGCACTGAGGCAGGAGGATTTTAAATTGAAGGTAGCCTGGACTACAAAGCAATTCAGATCCACGTAGGCTAAATAGCCAGACAAACACAGACCTGGGGCTTTCTTTGTTCCAGAATCTAAATTAGAACTCTGAGGATAGGACATAAGTAAGATGAAATTACTGCCTTAATGAGTCTTATGGTATAAACACGAGACAGACATTATTAGACAGATGAAATTAGGGGTTAGGGGTGCAGCTCGGTTGGTAGGCTGCTTGCCTTGACCGCACAAAGACCTTGGGTTCTTTCGTTCTTTCCCCACACTACAAAAAACAAAAAAAAAAACAAAAAAACACCTATAATCCCAGCATTTGGGAGGTGGCGGCAGGGGGAGCTCTGTGAGTTTCAGGCAGGTCAAGGCTATATATAGTGAGACCTTGTCTCAAAAACTGAAAACAGTTATGGTCATTCTTTACTACATAGTGAGTTTGAGGTCAGCCTGGGCTATATGAAACCATATTTGTTTCAAATTATAATACTATTGTTATTTTTTAAAATATATGCAACTAGGCGATGATGGCACACGCCTTTAATCCCAGCACTCTGGAGGCAGAGGCAGACGGATCTCTGTGAATTCGAGGCCAACCTGGTTTATAACAGCTAGTTCCAGGACAGTTCTGGGATTAAAGGAGTGTGCCACCGCCACCTGGCCAATGGTATATGACTTTAATCTCAGCACTCAGGAGGCAGAGGCAGGAGGAGAGTTTAAGGCCAGCCTTGTCCACAGAGAGCGTTCCAGGATAGCCAGGGATACACAGAAAAAAACCTTTCTTTAAAAAAAAAAAATACCAGTGAGTAGGCTCTGAGTTTGAGTCCAGCTGGAGCTACATAGTGAAACCCTATCTCAAACAAAAAGTAAAATCCACTCAGGCGGTCTGGAGAGATGGCTCAGCATTTAGAAGCACTGACTGCTCTTCCAGAGAATCTGAGTTCAATTCCCAGCACCCACGTGGCAGTTCACAGCTGTCTGTGACTCCAGTTCCAGGGAACCAGACACCCATGGCAAAACACCAATGCACATTAAAAAAAAAAAAAAAATCCCCCAGACATGATGACGTGTAATTCCAGTGCTTGGGAAGCAGAGCAGAGGCCGGGAGATTGTCGCCAGTTCTGGGTCAGCCAGCCTGGTCTATTTATTGTTTGTTTGTTTGTTTTGTTTGAGGTTTGGTTTTTTTTTTTTTTTTTTTTTTTTTTTTTTTTTTTTTTTTTAGGACAGGGTTTCTCTGTAGCTTCAGAGCCTGTCCTGGAACTAGCTCTTGTAGACCAGGTTGAACTCACAGAGATCTGCCTGCTTCTGCCTCCTGAGTGCTGGAATTAAAGGCATTCGCCACCACCGCCCAGCCAGCCTGGTCTTTATAGTCCATTCCTAGCCAGCTAGAACGACATTGGAGATCCTGCTCAAGAATCCAATGAAATGTTCAGATTGTACTGAGAGTATAACTTAGTGGTAGAGCACTTGCCTAGCATGTGAGAGTCCTGTCTTCAGTCTCCAGCGCTGAAATAAAGGTATAGGACTTTACTGCCAAGCCTGATTGACCTGAGTTCAGTCCTTGGCATCCACATGGTAGAAGAGAACTGACCACACACACGATCAATTAGTGTATTTATTGTGAGTGTGAAAAAGTAGTTAACTCACTAAGGCATCATATTTAAAATGGGTTCTGAAGAGTTAAAAAAAAAAAACTCAGGTAAGCATGTAGGAGTGGTGAGGTGGATGAATTGCTGAAATGCTTACTGTATAAACATAGGAAGTTGCAACCTTAGCACCCACATAAAAAAGCAAGCATGGTGGTGCTCATCTATGATATTTGTGCTGGGAAAACAGAGCTAGGGGGACCCCTGGTGGCTGGGCAACAATGTAGCCAATCAGTGAACTACTTTGAGTAACTCAAGAAAGAGATCAGTTCAAGGCCATCCTCCTGTACTAGTTTGAAGTCACCTACACTACATGAAATCCTGTCTACAAAACAAAGAAGCAGCAAACATTCCGGGCAGATGTGGGGATGGGGTGGGCACACGCAGAGGTGTGAAGGCTATGAGAGGACTTGGTTCAGCTGGAATGCAGGAGTAGACACAGCTTCTCTTGAGCCTTTCCCTAGGACACAGACTGCCATGGCGGTCTTTTAGGGTGTCTTGAGCACAGGCAATAGACATCTTGTCCAATGTTTGGGGTGGTGGTGTCAGTATAGGATCAGGGGTTTGATCTTACGTCCAATTTTAAAGTTCTTGGCTGTCTCCAAGTAAGTCTTGTCCCTACACTTACCTGTCCTCCGTTCACAGGCAAATATTGACAGTTTGTGATGTTATTTGAGCCATGTGGTTAGGGAAAGTAAAAAATAGCCGCCTGGGTCTGTGACTGGATCAGCTTTTCAGTGAGTGCCAGGCTAGCTCAGAGTCTGCAAGGTAGGTGAGAGCCCTTGGAGATTTGACTCAGAACTGTGAGATAGGAAAGGATGAACCAGGACCTGTTGCTTCCCTCTGTCCCCAGCCTCCAACATACTAAAATTTAGAGGTTGTGGACTAAAATCAGACACTATAGAGATTTTATTGTTGGTTGGCCCGTTATTGTGGTAATTGGTCTGAGACTGATTACTGGTAACTCAAGGTTGGGTGGCGGTACACCGTTCTTTCAGGCAGCTCTGCAGCTTTGCTGAATTTGCTTTCCTACTTGTCACGCGTGATTCACCCAGTCACATTGCTAATGCTCCAATCAGTATGGTCCTTTTTTTTTTTTTTTTTTTTTTTAGGTTCTCACACGATTTTTGGGCTCTTCCACTCCTATTGTGTACTGGTTTCCAGCTCACTTGCTTCAGAATGAAGAGCCACTGTTGAGATCTGTGGACATAGTACCTGAGGAAAACACCCCACCAGGAATAAAGGCCCCCAGAATCTGTATCATGAAACTCTTGTACAACTGGAAGGCCTGTTCTCCAGTCACAAGATGCATTCTAGGCTATTTCCTGACTTACTGGCTCCTGGGACTACTCCTCCATTGCAACTTCCTGCCTTGGACTTGACCTGGAGTCTCGAGGGACAAGCTGGAAGCTGGGTTAACCCAGGGGCTGAAAGCTTCAAAGCACACTGACTGGACTGCCTGCACACCCTAGAGCATGTCCGTTAGGATCTGCCCTGGCCCCTGCGGACCACTTCGGAATGGAGAATGTGAGCACAGGAGCCAGCCCCTTCTTGTGCAGGGTGGAACAAGTTTAGAGGAGCATTTTCTCTGCTGAGTGGAGCTGCCTCGAGTCTCCTGGGTCAACAGCATCAAACAATGTTAACCCTCCTACTGACCCATGTGGAAGGTTTTTGTTTTTGTTTTTTGAGACAGGGTTTCTCTGTGTAGACCTGGCTGTCCAGGAACTCGCACCAGGCTGGCCTCAAACTCTGCCTCCATCTGGCTGCACATGTGTAAATTTAAATGTTTGATCAAAGCTCTAGGCAACAGCGTGGTCAACCCAAGATGGTGGGGACAGTACAGCAAAGGAAAAAGGAACCACCTGCTCTAAGTGAGACCTTTCTGAAGTTTTCTTTATGATGTATGCACTTATATAAAAAAAAGTCTACTCACTATGAAAATTTAAAAACTTGTATTTGCAATGAATTATCTTTTATTCGGGGGAGAGGCGGAGGATCATGGGAGTTGAGACAGGGTCCCCCTGTGTCTGTAGCTCAGGCTGGTCTGAGATCCACCTGTCTCTGTCTCCTGAGTGCTGGTACTAAACATGTGTGCCACAGGCTCTGCTAAGATACTTTTTATAAACTATAGGGGCTTGGCTAGAACTCAGTAATAAAGCATGTGAGGCCCTAATTTCAATAATAAATGATTTGGAGCAGAGCACAGGATCTGAACCCCGGATCCTATCCTCATGTTCTGACTATGTCATCCTAAACTACTTCCAGAGCCTTCTTTACCTGCTCTGAAACTAAGGAATGTCCTGGTTCCTTGTGGTATGCTTTAGGTCTTTAGGCCATAAATCTTGAGGTTACCTTAAACAGATCCCAATCCGAACACCTGGAGGCTCAAATGTGACCTCCATTTCCTTTGATCAATTAGAGCCCCTCCATCACCCCTGGAAACAGGCCCGAGTAGGAACTGCCATGGGGAGTAATGACACCCACTCTTTCCTTCCTCAAAAACTGCTTGATTGGTAGGCACTAACACCACAGCCCTGATGGGGGTCGTTGTAGCCAAGTCCAAGGTGGTCATGTGCCTGCTGCTGGGCTCTTTTGGTTACTGATAGTATGTCACTGATGAGGGGGCTGGCTCCCACCTATCCCAGCACCCCAGGATGCCAAGGCAGGAAGTGCCTTTAGAGAAAGCTGGCCCTGCCCAGCAGTGCTTGTTCCTGTCTTGAGCCAGGTGAGTTTGGCTCTGTCTTATGATCCTTCTTCCCACTGAGCCAGAAATTCCAATAAACAGCCTTCTTCAAAACAGATGGCAATCCGCAGCAGCTTCTGGAAAGCTGAGAGTTGGAATTTGGACACACTCCCTCCAACCGTGACAGAAAGCTCAACTTGCCAGCTGAAGGGAAGCTCCTGGCTGAGGCCCAGCACCCTCCGTGGGAGCCTCCAGCCAGCCTGGCCAACGAGCATTCCCACCCATCACCACGGCACTAGCACAGCCAAGCGTTTGGTCCAGAGTCAAATGCTACTGAAAATGTACACACAGATTGGGGCAGCCCTCTGCCTTCTGCCAAGACACCGACTGCCCTTCTTGGCAAAGGACGATCACCTCTGCCCTAGTGACCCTCCAGCTGGCAAAGACTGCGCCTCTTCACCCGCAGCTGCAAATCCTAGGACTCTCCCCTCTCCCCAAAATTACTGTGGGTGGATCTGGGGTCCCGTTTGCCGGAGCACTCACGGGATCTTTTGGTTTCTGCTTCACTTTTGTCTCCTTTTGGGGACTAACTAGAAGCGATTGTCCCCCTCCTGGGAGAGGTAGCTCACCGCCCACAGAGCGCTGTGTTCTCATTGTTTTGTCCCTAGGCCTCATCACCCCAGAAACCCTACACCTGAGGACCCCTGCTAGGCGAGCAACACCTGGAGAAGGGCGTGGTCTCGCTGACCTGGGAGGGCTGGTTGCTAGGGTTCTAAAGAATGGGCTGACTTTATGGCCAGCAGCTGTCCTTTTACCGGCCTATTAACAGTCTTTAATAGTCTGAGAGGAACATGAAGGGCCCAAGGCAGGAAGCTTCCTGTTTACTCGAGGTCTAAGAATGCCACAGCTGGGTTGGGCGGCTGCAGTTTAGAGAAAGTCATTTCCTTCTAAGACCCTGCTAAAATACAAACCAGATCCAGGCGGAGAGGTATATGTCTTTTTACTCGTTAATGAAGGTGGGAGAAGAGGGGGTTTGGTCTTCCCTCTGGGGCGGAAGTCTGGACCTAAAAATGTAAAGCTTATGAGATTCTGAATGGATTCTTTTTGCCGGTTATTTATTAGTGCCTATTTTGGGCTAAGGAAGACTCAGGCACACCTCAAATGTCTGTAGTGAGCTGCTGACCAGTATACAGATACAGTCACTAGGGAAGTGGTAAATTCTTTTAAAAGCAACACTTTCAGTGTGTGTGGGCATGAACACAACACATACACAGAAGTCAGAAGTACCCTCGTGTGAGTTCTGGGGCTCAGACTTGGTTGTGAGACTCTGTACTGGAAAAGCCCTCCTGCTGGTCCAGAAGTGGCAAATTCTGAAGCATACAGGACACTTTTGGCTTCCTATCTCTCTACTTGAATTTTGTTTGTTTTTCAAAACAGGGTTTTTCTGTGTAACAGCTCTGGTTGTCCTGGAACTCACTTTGTAGACCAGGCTGGCCTCAAATTCACAAGAGATTGCTTGCTTCTACCTTCCGAGTGGTGAGATTAAAGGCTTATGCCACCACTGCCTGACTCTACTTGAATTTTTTTATATCGAGGATTGATTAAAGGTTTAATTAAAGGTGTGGTGATGCACACATGCGTTTTCTGCACTTGTGAGGCTGAGCAGCAGAAAAGTTGTGCAGACTGACTAACTACTGCTGTGCTGCAAATCTTCAGGCGAGCGCCAGGATAGCCTGGTCTACAGAGTGAGTTCCAGGTCAGCCAGGGCTACATGATGACACCCGACCTCAGCGCCTCCCCCAAAAAAAGGAGGGGCTGGAAAAATGCCTCAGTAGTTAAAAGCCCGGTGTATTACTCTTGCAGAAGATCCAAGTTCAGCAATCACCTATAACTCTAGCCCCTGGGGACCCAACGCCTTCTGGAAACAGAAACACAGTTTAAAAGCCTTAAATAGCTCAGTGGTTAAAAGTGCTTGCTGCTCTTGCAGAAGACTAGAGTTTGGGTCCTGGCTAGGTAAGTGTTGTGCCACTGAACTACAGCCCCAGCCAGAGAAGGACCACGGCAGACATCAAGAGAAGCAAGCTCCGCTCAGGTTGAAGGGAGCCAAGCTTACTGTAAGATCCGGATTCAGGATCAACCCACTGTGTACAAGCCATGTGAACTTGAAACAGACATGGAACTCTTAAATCTGACTTCACTCATCTGTGCACTGTACAATTGGCCTCCTTATCTAAAGATTTCTTATCCACAGACTCAATCACTTGAGACAGTAAGGTAAATGCTAACTTTAGGATTTTTGAGACATCTCATGGTACTGACTTAAGTCCATACTGACTTTAAACACTACATAGTCCAGGCTGGCCTGGAACTCTTCATCCTCCAGGTTGTGAGTATCCATGCGTACTAGCACACCCATCAGAAATACTTGAATGGGGCAGGTTTTTAGTCTCAGCACTTGAGAAGCAAAAAGAGGCAGAACTCTGTGAAGTCGAGGCCAGCTTGGTCTACATAGCAAGTTCCTGGACAGCCAGGACTGCATAGTGAAACTGTCTCCAAAAACAAACAAAACAGAAACACAACCAAACAAAAAATAAAAACAAATGGTTGTAAAAGGAAATCAGTACTGAATATATTGACTTTTTCCATTACTTCCTAAATAACAGTACAACAATTATTTATATGCCATTTACATATTATTATAGAGATATTTGAAATACGAAAGAGGGTTACATACAAAATCTATGTCATTTTTTGTGTGTGTGATTTTTCTTTCCCTGGGACAGAGGAGAAACTGCGCTGAACATGGAAAGGAATAGCAGTCTTACAGAATAGTTGTGAAAATTCAATAGCACCAAATGGAAAGCTTTAGAAACATGTTAACAAAAGAATAGTTGCACATTTTGGTCATGCTGAGGGTATCATTCATGTGCTGGGAAAAGTGGACTCCCATCCAAGGGGAGGGGTCAGGAGCCATCCACAGAGAAGTGATCAACTGTGCTGGGATGGGACCTTCCAAAGGATGAGAGAGTTGAGGGAGGGGCCGTAAGGCTTTGGGCAAAGGCTGGCTCTCCCTAGAGTCACCATCTTATCTGCAAATCATCCAGACTTAGCAAGGCTGCTGCAGCTTTAACATTGACCAGTGATTACCTGCACAGGCTGGAGCCCATTTAACTTTCCCCCACAGAGGGGAGAAAGCACTCCTTCTCGGGAGGTCCTGTGCAAGGTCTTTCCCCTCCCTGGGATGTATCAGCCATTAATGGATGTTTGGTGCAGAGGGCACTTTTCATTGGTCCTGAAGCAGCCTGCATTCCTGTTGGCCTCTTGGCTGACCTAACTAAACTTACTGGTTCACTAAGCTGGACTCTTAGGTTTGCTGCTGGTGCCCTGCCTTAGGTGGGCAGACATATGCTCATATCTCCCCAGGAAAAGTTAATGCACCAGACTGCAAGGGTGTGGTAACATGGGTGCCACAGAGTAGTCATGAAAACAGTGCATCGGATAGTACATAGTGTCAGCATCATTGTCATTAACATGACAACATCATCACGAGCTACAAATAACATAGGGAGGGGAGAGAAGAGCTGGGGAGATAATTCATTCTATAAAACTGCTAATCACACAAGAATGAGGACTCAAGTTTGATGACCAGAACCCACATATAAAAAGCTGGATTTAGGGACTGAAAAGATGGCTCACAGGTTAAGAGCACTGGCTGCTCTTCCAGAGATCCTGAGTTCAATTCCCAGCAACCACAAAGAGACTCACAACCATCTGTAATGAGACTGGTGCCCTCTTCTGGGCCTACAGGCACACATGCAGGCAGAACATGTATGCATAATAAATAAATCCTTTTATTTTATTTTTTGTTTTTTTGTTTTGTTTTTCGAGACAGGATTTCTCTGTGTAGCTTTGGAACCTGTCCTAGAACTCACTCTGTGGACCAGGCTGGCCTTGAATTTACAGAGATCTACCTGTTTCTGTCCCCCCAAGATTAAAGGATTAAAGGTGTGCACCACTACCACCTAGCTTCCAATAATTTTTTAAAAGGCTCTGGGTTCAGTCCCCACTACAAAAAGAAAGAAAAGGAGGAAGAAAAGAAGAGGAAGGGGAAAGAAAAAAGAGAAAAAGATATTGAATATAAGGGTTAGGAATGAAGTTGAAGGTAAGCTTGCCAACCACAGAAAAGCTGGGCATGTTGATAACCGCCTTCAATCCCAGCACTCAGGAGTCACAGGCAGGCAGATCTCTGAGTTTAAGGCCAGCCTGGTCTACAGAGTGAGTTCCAGGACAGTCAGGGTTGTTACACAAGAAACCCGATCTCAAAAAAACAACAAAATCAAAAGAAAAAAAAAACTTACTAAAATTCAGTGGTTCATTCTTAAGAAGTCCTTTTTGAGACAAGATCTCACTGTGTAGCCCCATCCAGCCTAGAACTCAATATGCAGACCAGGCCAGCCCAGAACTCATAGAGATCTGCTTGCTTCCACCTCCCTAGTGCCAGGATTAAAGCAATGAGCCACTGCATCCTGCATCCTGTTTTTGTCTCTGTCTTTTACACGCACACAAACACACAGAACTCCTGGGAGTTGGTCCTCTTCTAACAGCAGTAAAATCCCTCCCGTCATGTGGCCAGCAACTTTTAGCACACTGAGCCATCTCTCTGACCCAGAGGTCTCTGTCTTGTTCACACTGTAGTCTAGTACAGGTTTGGGGAGAGGGGCCCATCCTGTCAAGGCCTTGGGAAGCCATTCTTCCTGAAGCACACAACACTGAAAGGCCAGCCTGGAGGACATACTGCTCCTGTCAGCCTTGCACTGAGCAAACCTGCCATGTAACCACATCGGGAGCAAGGGAAGGAACACAGGTAATCATGAATAATTTCTTACTTTAACCATGTTCCAAATATTGCACAGGACATAATGTATGCTGAGAAATTCTTGGTTGTTTATCTGAAATTCAAATCCTGTACTTCTGTTTGCTAAACCTGGCAGGGCCTATGAGGAAGTGAAGCTTGGCCCAGCATTCAGGAAGATGAAGACTCAGATATTTGCATGTCAATGCCTTTCTGAGCCAAATACCTGTTTTTTCTTACAGAATACTTTATCCCAAGTCCCTGTCACCATCGATCTTCGCGCAGTCTCTCAAAGCAATCGTTGGTGACAACTGACATAAATACACCCAGTGTCCACCGGTAGGGGTTGGGTGAGAGGGTAAGATTTCCATTCAGAAAAGGGAAGCAAGGGAGGGTGGGGCTTTGGAACAAAATCCTGCTGAATTCTCACTGGTCAGGCATAGCAAACTCTTCCTGGGGCTAGGGGAAGTTCCTCGGTTAGCCCCTGATTTTCCTATTGGAAGGATTCTTTGGCCCATTGTTGGTTTTGGCTTCCCCTCCTTCCCGGGACATGGAACTCTGGAAGTTCTTCTATGACGACTGGATGGGCCTTGAGAGTATGGTCTCCTTGGGAAACGGTCAGCTTTCACCACTGGCTTCCTATATGGGGGTCTACAGTTAGCTGTAAGGTTTAGTCAGCTGGAGGCTGTGTGGGGATGAGGGTTAAAACAGTTTTCAGGCTGGGCAGTGGTGGCGCATGCCTTTAATCCCAGCACTCGGGAGGCAGAGGCAGGCAGATCTCTGTGAGTTCGAGGCCAGCCTGATCTACAAGAGCTAGTTCCAGGACAGGCTCTGAAGTCACAGAGAAACCCTGTCTTTCTTTTTTTCTTTCAGGGTCAGCAAGATGTCTCAGTGGCCACTTGCAGCCACTCCTGATAATGACTTGAGTTCAGTCCCCAGAACTCACATGGTGGAAGAAAACCAACAACACATGAGCACTAGAAGGCAGGTATGCACATGCAGACACACAATAAATAATAAAATCTAATTTTCCATTACAAATGTATGTATTTTTTTTCCCCTCGAGACAGGGTTTCTCTGAAGCTTTGGAGCCTGTCCTGGAACTAGCTCTTGTAGACCAGGTTGGCCTCAAACTCACAGAGATCCACCTGCTTCTGCCTCCCGAGTGCTGGGATTAAAGGCGTGCGCCACCACCACCCGGCTCCAAATGTATATAATCTTTTTTTTAATATTTATTTATTTATATGTATACACTATTCTGTCTGTGTATCTGTCTGCAGGCCAGAAGAGGGCATCAGATCTCAGTTCAGATGCTTGTGAGTCACCATGTGGTTGCTGGGAATTGAACTCAGGACCTTTGGAAGAGCAGGCAATGCTCTTAACCGCTGAGCCATCTCTCCAGCCCCCCAAATGTATATAATCTTTTAAAATGTATTTAATGAATGAGTCCTTTTGCCTGCATGTAAGTCTGCACACGCATGCAAGTGGCCAGAGAGGCCAGAAGAGGGCGCGGGATCCCCCGGGGACTGGAGTTCCAGACCTCTGTGAGCTGCTATGTCAGTGCTGGGAATAGAACTTTTGCTCTCTGGAAGAGTCAACTGTCCAGCTCCATATACATATTATAAAGACCTCTCTGCTGCTAATTACTACTGTTTTAGCTCTGCACTCCAAATTCTTCTTTTCCCCACCCCTGTTCCCTTTCCTGCTATGAGACACTAACTCTCTGCAGAGAAAATCACGTAACCGCTTTCAGCAGCTAAGCTTAGTGTTTGGCTCTGCTAATAAAGGCCGCGAGAGGGCGATAGTGAGGCCAGAGGAGGAAAGACGTGATTTGCTCCTAGAGCTGTCTTCCAGTGATGTGAGGGCTAGGGTCCGAACACTCCTTCTGTCTTGCAATTACAGCTTCTTCCTTCCTGCAGTTACTATTGAATGAACTTAGGAGGTGTGTTTCCCAGCAGCAATCGCAGAACCAGCTCCACAGCATCCCACCCACAGACACCAGCGACCAGCTAGGTACAATCTCCTTTGGAGGTCTGGGTCCACCGCAAGTGCGAAGACAAGGGGCAAAAGCATTAGACTTTTCCAAGGGTGGAGCGGCTCTGTCCAACCCCTCCAGGGTTCCCTGGTTCAGCAATTCTAAACTCTTGGCTTCACTCCCTGGTTCGGATGCACAGGTGCTTCCTGCTTGCTTTCCTTTTGTTGTTTTGTTTTTTGTGTTTTGTTTTGTTTTCCGAGACAGGGTTTCTCTGTGTAGCCCTGACTGTAGACCATGCTGGCCTCGAACTCACAGAGATCTGCCTGCCTTTGCCTCCCAAGTGCTGGAATTAAAGGTGTGTGCCACTATGCCCAGTTCAAAGAAAGGGCAGTTTTATGGCCAACATTAGACTCTCCAGGATATAGTGCCAATAAAAGGCCTATCCACTTTCATTACGGTGGGTGCTATCATTGCCCAGTGACCTTGAAATGCTGATCATCTTGTCTCCACCTCCCAAATTCTTGGATTATAGGTGTGTGCATCACACCTGAACCAAGGCCTTCTGGGTACTAGACAAGCATTCTGCCAACTGAGCTCTCCTGGCCTCTCCTAATAGTTTTTCACCTTTATCTACCCATATAGTTATAGTCCTCTGTTACAGTTATTACTTTTTTTTTTTAAGACAGGGTTTCTCTATGTAGCTTTGGAGCCTGTCTTGGCACTCACTCTGTAGTGCAGGCTGGCCTTGAACTCACAAAGATCTTCCTGCTTCTGCCTCCCAAGTGCTGGGATTAAAGGCATGCACCACCACTGACTGGCTTATTGCTTTTTTTTTTAAGACAAGGTCTCACTATGTAGCTTTGGCTAGTCTGGAACTCACTGTCTAGATCAGGCTAGCATCACAGTCATAGAGATGTGGGCTACCATACCTGGCTTATAGTTAACGATTGTGTACTTAATTACTATATTACATTTTCTCTGTAAATTACTGCTGTGGCTTCTGTTGCACTGATGAGGCCTCAATGGCTATGAAAATTGGTATTAGGAAGGGTCCCAAGAAAACAGATAAGAGTTGGAAACCAGCTTAGCCATGTCACAGAGTTTGGATGCTAACCTCCGTGCCAAGGCAGCATTCAATGCTCTCAGTTCCTGCCACACAGCATCACAAGTAACCAAATATCAGCTGTGGTCATTCGTGACCGAGTGCCCACCTGACAGTGATAACCAACCGTAAGAGCCACTGACAGTCATCTGATTGCATCTGAATCATTGCAGAAGAAAGAAGCCAGGATGCTGATAACACGCGTCTGTAAACGCTGAAGTGGGAGGATTAAGAGTTCAAGGTTGGCCTGGACTACTCAGGGCATTGCTCAAAAAGGCAGAAAAAGAGAGACAGACAGACAATGCACTCGGATCCTTCCACCAGGCCCAAAATAGCGTTTTCTCCTCCCTCCCTCCCTCCTCCCTTCCTTTCTTTTTGTTTTGGTTGTTGTTTTTGAACTTTGTTTTGTTTTGAGATGGAATATCCCTTGCAGGCCTGGAATTTGTCATAAACACCAAACTGAAAACAATTCTCTTGCTTCAAGCTTGTGACAGAGGCTTGAGGGATGGCTCAATGGCTAAGGGCATTTGTTGTTCTTGTAGAGGAACCTAGTTCAGTTTCCAGCATCCACAAGGTGGCTTAAAAGTTGTCTGTAACTCCATTTCCAGCGATTTGATGCTCTCGTCTGACCTCCATGGGCACCAGGCACACATATGATTCACATACATACATGTAGGCAAAACACTCATACATAAAATAAATGTGAAAAACATAAAATAAATGTGAAAACTATAAAAGTTGCTGGGCAGTGGTGGCGCACGCCTTTAATCCCAGCACTTGGGAGGCAGAGGCAGGTGGATCTCTGTGAGTTCAAGGCCATTCTGTTCTAAGTGGGAAACAAAAAAAAAAAAAAAAAAAAGGAAGGGAGGGAGGGAGGAAGGGAGGGAGAGAGGGAGAAAGGTTAGTTGAGGCCACTGGTATAGTGTTCATGTACCTCCAGAACTACAGTAGGGTCCTAGAGTTTGCAGCCCAGGAAGTGGGATATACAAGATAGCTTAGGTATATATTCAGTTGTTTCCCTTAAGTTTTAAAATTTATTTCCATTTTATGCATGCAGGTGTTTTGTCTGCATATGTGTCTGCACCAAGTGTGTGCAGTATCCTTGAAGGCAGAGAGGGATTGAAGTTTCAGACCATTGTGAGCCACTTTATGGGTGCTGGTAATTGTTCCTGGGTCTTCCAGAAGAGCAGCCCAGTGTTCTTAACCACTGAGCCAACCCCCTATTCTATCTATCTATCTATCTATTTATTTTGGCAGCATACGTGATGATATTCATCAAGATGATAAGAAAATAAAGAATAGGGGCTGGAGAGATGGCTCAGTGGTTAAGAGCATTGCCTACTCTTCCAGAGGTCCTAAGTTCAATTCCCAGCAACCCATGATGGCTCACAACCATTTGTAAAGAGGTCTGGTGCCCTCTTCTGGCCTTCAGGCATACACACATACAGAACATTGTATACATAATAAATAAATAAATATTTAAAAAAAGAAGAAAAAAGAAAATAAAGAATAAAAATCACAAATTCTACTAGGCAGTGGTGGTGCACGTTTAGTCCCAGCCTTGGGAGGCAGAGGCAGGTGGATCTCTGTGAGTTTGAAGCCAGCCTGGTCTACAGAGCAAGTACCAGGACAAGCACTAAAGCTGCACAGAGAAACCCTGTCTTGAAAAACCAAAAAAATAAAAAAATAAAAAATAAAAAAATTCTTTTCTTTCTTTCTTTCTTTCTTTTGTTTTTGTTTTTTGAGGCAGGGAGTTCTCTTCATAGAGAACCTGTCCTGAAACTCCCTCTGTAGACCAGGCTAGTCTTTATTATTTATTTATTATTAAATTATTTATTATTTATTTATTATGTATACAATATTCTCTGTGTGTGTCTGCCTGCAGACCAAAAGAGGGCACCAGACCTCATTACAGATGGTCGTGAGCCACCATGTCGTTGCTGGGAATTGAACTCAGGACCTTTGGAAGAGCAGGCAATGCTCTTAACCTCTGAGCCATCTTTCCAGCCCTCCATAATTTTTTTTATAATTTATTTATTATGTATACAATGTTCTGCCTGCAGGCTAGAAGAGGGCACCAGATCTCATTACAGATGCTTGTGAGCTACCATGTGGTTGCTGGGAATTGAACTCAGGACCTCTGGAAGAGCAGTCAATGCTCTTAACCTCTGAGCCATCTCTCCAGCCCCAAATTTCCCATAATTAAGTGACAAATGACTACATTTAACAAGTAGTCTAGGGCTGGAGAGATAGGTAGGTAACCCCGAGGTTCAGGCTACTCTTACAGAGGACCAAGGTTTGATTCCCAGCACACAAATGACGGCTCACATCCATCTGTGACTCCAATTCCAGGGGATGTGAGCCCTGTTCTGGCCTCTTCACAGATGGTGCACAGGCAAAACACACTTACACATTACCTCCCCCCACCACCACCATGATTCTGACCCATAGAAAAAGGACTGGTAGAAAAGACCAAGAAGATGCCCCCAGAACGTGCAGATGAAACTGTGGATGGTACTCCAGAGTGTTAGGAACTGAATTGCCTCTCCCACTAATCCATATATTAATTCCAAACCCTTCCATGAGTGTCTGGAGATAGGTCCTCGAAGGAGGTAATTAAATGAGGTCATAAGGAGGGAGCCTAATCTGATAGGACTGAGATTTGTTCTCACAAGAGGAGGAAGCCCCTGGGGTGCATTCACAGGTCTTGTGGGGATAGCCAGAGAGAGGCCCCCAACAGAGGGCAGCTCTGCTGCCCAACAGGCTCAACCATCTTGAAGTTCTAGCCCCTGACTAAGGGAGAAGCTGCTGTTCAAGCCACACCCCTTATGGCAACTCCACAGGCTCATGACTATGGGAGCCATTCGAGGTCCTAGGGGATGGAAGCGATTGCGTCCATATTTAAGCTACGTTTGGTCTGGAGGTGAGGCAGCTGGATCGTGGAGACGAATGCACCAGCGGTGACTCCCATTACAACCGAGTGCCATAGCACTCTTGTGTTTGTGATTCGGCTGCCGACCTCACACGTGATTGCTTTCTTCATTAGAAATTAGAAGCTGGAGAGATGGCTCAGAGGTCAAGAGCTCTTCTAGAGGTTCCGAGTTCAATTCCCAGTAACCACATGGTGGCTCACAACCATATGTGAGATCTGGTGCCCTCTTCTGGCGGGCAGGCGTACATGCAGTCAGAACATTGTATACATAATAAATAAATTAATTAATTTTTTAAAATGCTGCTTAAAAAAAAAAAAGAAAGTAGAAGCAATGCCAGGAGTCATTTGCTTTTACCTTGAAGACCATTATCAAATTGCAAAGGACGCCTTTGTTCCCAGAGCTCCACCAAGTCTTTGGTTTTCTGTCACATCATAGAAATTGGGACTAGAAGCCGGGCGTTGGTGGTGCACGCCTATAATCCCAGCACTTGGGAGGTAGAGGCAGGCGGATCTCTGTGAGTTCGAGGCCAGCCTGGTCTACAAGAGCTAGTTCCAGGACAGGCACCAAAGTTACACAGAGAAATCCTGTCAAGAAGAAGAAAGAAGAAGGAGAAGGAAAAGGGGAAGGGGAAGAGGAAGAAGAAGAATTATTATTGGCACTGGAGAGATGACTCAGCAGCTAAGAGCACTTACTGCTCTTGCAGAGAATCTGGGTTCGATTCCCAGCACCCATAGGATGACTTACCTATAACTCCAGTCCCAAGGAATCTGATGCCCTCTTCTGGCTTCCTTGAGCATCGGATACACACATGGTGTAGACATGATGTGGGCAAAACACTCATACACATACAATTAAAAAAATAAATCTGAAAAAAACTTTACATGTCGTAGAAATATGGGAAATTCTCAAATAGACCAGGCTAGCCTCAAACCAGAGGGTCCTGCCTCAGCCTCCCAAGTGTAGACATTACAGGCTTATGCCACCACATCTGACCCTTCTCTTTTGTCTTTCTTAGTCCTGGGGACTGAACCCAGGTTCTCGGGCATGCTGGGCAAACATTCTCCCTCTGTTCTATACCCTTGGCCCCATACATCACTATTCAGGTGACATTTTGCTGATCCTAACGAAATGGAAAAGGCAGGGATTTTAGATTTAAAACAAAGTGTTTGAAATAAACACCACCTGGCACACAACTTTAATCCCAGCACTCAAGAGGCAGAGGCAGGCAGAGCTCTGAATTCAGGGCCAGCCAGGTCTTCAGAGTTCCAGGACAGCCAGAGCTAAACAGAGAAATCCTGTCTCAAAAAAACCCAAACCAAACCAAGCAAACAAAAATTATCAAAAAATTTGATGAGTCTCCTACTTCAGAGAAGCACCTGGGGGCCACATCCAGGCTGTATTCCAAACTGCTCTGGAACCTAAGCAGTCAAGCAAATTCAATGATATTTAATAAAGTCTTCATGTCAAATAGAGATGCTATATGGGGTCATGGGTAAGCCCCAGCTGGTGAATCGCCATACAGAACTCTTGGGTTTTGGAACAAATCCATGCCCTTTTATGGAGACTACTTCTCTCCTCATCCTTACTTCTGTAGTCTGGTAGCCACTGAAAGCCTAACCACAGGCCATGTGACCTGACCTGAGCTCCATGAAATGGCTCCGTGGGTAAAGGTGCTCCCTCCCGCCCCCGTGGCTGATGAGCTGAGCTTGATCTTTGGAACTCACACGGTGGAAGGAGAGACTTGACTTCTACAAGTTGACCTCTGCATACATGCTGCTGCTGCATGTGTACACGCAAGATATCAAACTAAATGCTAAGGGCTAAACTGTAAAGAAACGAGGTGTGTGGAAGGTGAAGGCATAAGTAAGCCCATGGGCAGGTAATTTTCCTTTGGCCTCAGTCTGCACGCTGCACTTCCTCCCACTAAGGAGCTCCTGCTGTCTCCAGCCCAGTTACAGATGGCTCGGCACCGCATGCAGCCACCGCGAGAGAGGGGACAGCAAACACATGACCGCTCCACTCAGGCACTACTGAAGGACAGTAGTGTACTCCCCTTGAAGATTCAAAGCATTCAGAGAAGAGCTTTGGATTACCCTGCCAGGGAAAGAATTATAAACAGCTGAGTCCTGAGGCGCACAAAGGGAATACGGGATGAACAGGGAGCAATGCTACAAATAGCAACTACTGCTTTGTGACCAGTTACAGAGCAGAGCGCCGGGAAGGCACTGGCATTTCCTGCATCCGTTATTGTATGTGTATGTAATTATGGTTTACAAACACTAGGATGTTAAAACAGTTGAAATAATTGTGGGCATAGAAATAACCCACATCATTTTCTCTTCATATCATGCAAATTTTAGTTCAAAGTTAACTTTCTTTTCTTTTCTTTCTTTTTTTTTTTTTTGAGACAAGGTCTCTCTCACTGTGTAGACCAGGCTGCCTTCCAACTCAGAGATCTTCCTGCCTCTGACTTCCAAGTGCTGGAATTAAAGGCTTGTGGAAGCCAGAAGAGGGCATCAGATGCACTGGAACTGGAGTTTCAGATGGCTGTGAGCCACCATGTGGGTGCTGGGCAGGGACCATGGGGGTCTCTGGAAGAGCAGCCAGTGCTCTCAGCCACTCTAGCCCTTCTCCTGTTTGCTTGTTTTGTTTCTGGTTTTGTTTGTTTGTTTAGATTGTCTTGTTTTAGTGCTGAGAATTGGACCTAGGGCCTTACCTATGTTAAGCATGTTTTACCGTTGAGCGTGAATACCCCTGCTCCTGTTGTTTCTCGTGTGTGTGTGTTTCTCTACCTTAGTTTAGCATTTGATGTCAGTATTGTGTAATCCTCAGGGAGGACTCACACATGCTCCTGCACTGAGCAGCTTAGGGAGGATTCTCACGTGCAGAGGCAGAGGCAGGTGGATCTCTGTGAGTTCAAGGCCAGCCTGGTCTACAAAGTGAGTTCCAGGGCAGACTCCAAAGCCACAGATAAACCTGTCTTGAAAACAAACAAACAAACAAAATAATTGTAATAGTAATAATAATACTGTTTTTCCAGAGTACCTGAGTCTTGAGTTCTGTTCCCAGCACCCACACTGGCCAGTTCACAACTGCCTGTAACTTCAGCTCCCAGAGGATCCAAAGTCTCTGGCCTTGTTGGGCATTTGCAGCCAGGTACACATGCCCACATGAAGACACAGGAACATGCACATAGTTAGAAATAAATTCATTTTGGGGCTGGAGAGATGGCTCAGTGGTTAAGAGCGCCTGCTTTTCCAAAGGTCCTGAGTTTCAATTCCCAGCAACCACATGGTGGCTCACAACCATCTGTAATGAGATCTGGTGCCCTCTTCTGGCCTGCAAGCATACACACAGATAGAATACTGAGAATACTGTATACATAATAAATAAATCTTTAAAAGAAATAAATTCATTTTTTAAAAGATGAACAGAAAAGGTGTCTGCAAATAGACATTATGATATAGACAGGAGGGAAACTGAGTGCCGAGTGGGACAGTCCAGGCTTCTGTAAAGTGAGAAGCATTAAGAAGAGGAGTAGGGCCGGAGAGATGGCTCAGAGGTTAAGAGCACTGACTGCTCTTCCAACGTTCCAAAGGTCCTAATTCAACTCCCAACATTCACACGGTGGCTCACAACCATCTATAATGAGATCTGGTGCCCTCATACATATAGGCAAACACTGTATATGTATAAATCTTTTTAGAAAATGAAAAAGAAGAGGAGGAGGAGGGCTCCAAGAGGATCCAGTTAAGGTGGGACCAGCATGTCTTGTTTGGTGACCATCTCACAGTTGGGTGGCAGCAGGAGAGGAAGAGCCCACAGTGTGGTTCACCCCAAGGTGAAGTCCGCCAGACCCGGGGCCTCCAGCGCCAAGAGTGTGTGACTCAGCAGCCTTCGGCACACATGCCTCTTAGTAAGCATTTTTGGGGTTGTTTTATATTTTATACTGAAGCCCAGTTGGCCTCAATTTTGATATGTAGCCAAGAATGGCCTTAAACTTCTGATCCTCTTGCTTCAGCCTCCAAAGTACCAAGATGATAAACGTGTGCCACTAAGGCCGGACAGTGATGGTGCACGCACACTTTTAATCCCAGCACTCAGGAGGCAGAGGCAGGTGGATCTCTAAATTGAGGCCAGCCTGGTCTACAGAGTGAGTGTCAGGGACAGCCAGGGCTACATAGCCAAACCCTGTCTCAAAGAACAAACAAATGGGGCTGAAGAAATGGTTCAGCAGTTAAGAGCACTGATTGTTCTTCCAGAGGACCTGGGTTCAATTCCCAGCACTCACATGACAGCTCACAACTGTCTGTAACTCCAAGATCTGACACCCTCACGCAGACATACACACAGGCCAAACACCAATGCAAATAAAAACAAACAAACAAATAAACAATAATAACAACAAAACATGTGCCACTGTAGTTTTGGGAGGTGCTGGTGGCAGAATAAGATGGGTTCTCATTACCCAGCTCTGTTTGCCCTGGCGAGGGACTTGCTATGTAGACCAGGCTGGCCTCATCCTCACAGAGATCTGTCTGCCTCCACCTCCTGGTGCTGGGATGACAGCGTGACCGCCATGTCTGGCCCAGTTGTGATTCTGTTTGTTTGCTGTAGACAAGGTTCCATGTCACCCATGCCGCCATCAAACCTGTGGTTAACGTGAACTCCCAACCCTCCTGCCTCCACTCTGCAAGTGCCGCATTATAGGAGTAGACCACCAAACCTGGCCGATTAGGGATTCTCACGGCCACTGCTGGCTTCCTACCCCTTTCTATTGCATCCTTTTGTCCGTCTGTTTGTAGACAAGATCTTGCTATGCAGCCCCAACTGGCCTCAAACTTGCAACCCTACTACCTCAGCATCCCTAGTGAGGAGATTCTTGGCATGAGTCCCTCCAGTCCCAATCCCGGGGTTTCTTTTCCTTGGGTTTTGCAGTATCTTTGACTCAATGGACAGACTGTACAATGACCACCAAGAATCCCGCCTTCTGATGCTCCCACCTCTTGATTGTAAGTGGCACCTGTGACTTGCTTCCAATCATCGATGAGAGCAAAGGGGGCTCACACATAATAGGGGATATATGCTCTGGCTCGGGCACCCGAGAGATGGCCCAGGAGTTCGGGTCCTGGCATGCTGTAGCAGTTCACACATCCTCTGCATGCTCCTGAACTTCGACTCCAAAGGATCTGACACCTTCTCCAGGCCTCCACGTATGCATGGGCTTGTACACCCTGCCTCCCCGTGAGCGTGCCCACACACATACACATTCATTCGCACAACACAAACTCTCTGTCTTAGGGCTAGTGACGCAGCTCAGTGACAGAATTAGCTGCCCAATGTGTGAGGCCCTGGTTCGACAGCCAAGCAACACAATATCAGGTCAAGTACTGTTTGGGCAAATCGAAGATCAATCTCCTTGTCAGTTTCGCGAAGCCCGTGGCTCCTGTGGAGAAACTTCCACGGTGAGTCACTGGATAATCTCTAGTAAATTCGGGTGGAGTCTCAGCCAAACTTCCAGGCCTCCGGTCACAGCACAAGAAAGTTCTGCCAACAACCTGAACGGCTTGCGAGGGAACTGGCTCCCATTTGACTCTCCAGATGAGAGTTCGGACTGCCCGGTCCAGCCCTACTAGCCTTGGGGGACTGCATGCAAAAGAATTGCTAAAACATTTCTGGACCTTAGGCATATGAGGTAAAGTGTTTGTGAGTGTATGTGTGTTCACGAGTGGGTTAGGGTCTCGCTTGTAACTCCAGCTGGGTGCAAATCCTAAGCTGGCCTTGAACCCTCAACTCTCAGCCCGGAGACAAAGAGCTGTCTCAGCCTCCCAGGAGCATGAGTCACCGCACTAGGTGTATTGTGAATACACCCACCTAAAAAATCTTGGGGCCGTTAGGAATGATCCCCGTTTAGGGGTATCTAGTAACCCAGGCTTGGACCCGGGTCTAGGCCTAGGAGAACTGGGAGGGAGAGACTAGAGGCTACTTCCCACATACCCCTTTGGACACTGGGCACTTTCAAAGCAAGTTGTGTACCATCCTTCCCGGCCTGTCCTCAGAGGTGGGCGGGCCTGGCGATCGGTCCCCTGAATCTCCTGCTCAGTGCCTGCCTGGCACACAGCAATCCTAACACAAGGTCTGAGCACAAATGCCCAGAGGGAGCCAGGGAGGCCGCACCTGCAGTTTCCTAGGCCCGTCGCGGGGGGCGCTGCCGAGCGAGCCGGGGGGGGGCGGGGCGACAGCGGAGGGGGCCAACCCGAGCGAGCCCGCCCGCCAGCGCCGCCGCTTCCTCCGCTGCTCGGCCCGGTCCCGGAGCGGCGCGGCCGGCCCGCGGGGCGCGGAGCCGAGGCCCGCGGCCGGCCGCATGAAGGACTGCGAGTACCAGCAGATCAGCCCCGGGGCCGCCCCGCCGCTCGCCTCCCCCGGGGCGCGCCGCTCCGGCCCCGCCGCGCCCCCCGCTCCGAGCCCCGGGCCCGCGCCCGGAGCACCGCGCTGGAGCGGCAGCGGCAGCGGCAGTGGCAGTGGGAGCCTGGGCCGCCGGCCGCGGCGTAAGTGGGAGGTGTTCCCGGGCCGCAACCGCTTCTACTGCGGCGGCCGCCTCATGCTGGCCGGCCACGGCGGCGTCTTCGCGCTCACGCTGCTGCTCATTCTCAGCACCACCGTCCTCTTCTTCTTCTTCGAGTGAGTTCGCTCCCCCTCCCCCCGGCCGCCGCTCCTTCCCGGCCCGCATCTGTGTACCTTCGGGCCTCCGCCCGCCCTGGACCCCTGCACCCATCCTCTCCACCCGGACTTTGGGTGTCCGGCTCCGGTCACCGGCCTTTGCCGGGTCACTCAGGTCCGCCTGCCCTCCTCTCCTATCTCTGGCCGGTTCTTGCCTATCCCAGGCTCTTTCTGACCCCTCTAGGCTTCTTTTATTACTGTCCTCAGACAACTAAGTTTTTGTGTCCCTTATGGACACTATGAATCTCCTGTGCGTCTTCTCGGGTCCCTCCCAGGTTCTGCAGGGTCCTGGCTTCCTCAGACGCACCCTCTCCGACCCCCCATCACCGCTTCCTCTCATTCAGACTCGCCATAGGCCCCAAGGCATCCTCTTTAAAGCATCTTTGGGCCTCTCAGACTGGCTCTTCCTTCTCCAGCGCTTTCCTTAGTTTTGCCGAAGCTTCTTCCTGACCCTCCCTCTCTTAGCTCCCTAGAACCCCAGGTGTCTCTCCAACCCTGATCTGGCTCTCTTTCCTCTTTGGACACTCTGGAGCATCTCTTGGTCACGTTCCTCCACCAGGACAGCTGCATCACTCCGTTTCATGAAAGAGACCTCAGGGCTTTGGCATGACAGATCTTAACTGTCCCTATGGGCTTTTGACCTTTTTTCTAGTGACCCGGGGCTGGCCTACCCGGCACCTCCATCTCAGGGTGGAGGAGTGGCTGCTTATGGCTTTATCAGGGTCACTCACGCATCCAAAGCTCCCACCCCACCCTTAGCCTGTAGCTGGAGCCACCAGCCGTGTGACTTCTTGCACGCACACAACTCCCACACATGCCCACCCACCCGAGGAACCCCACTTTCCCCTTCTGCTTCTCCCTGTTCTTTGAGGTTGGCTTCTTTTATTATTCAGTCTAGTTAAGACCTCCATCTCCGGAGCCATGGAACCTAGCCCAAATCCCAGCTCCACCTTCCAGTAATTGTATGGCCTGGGGCGCCGGTCACTTCTGCTCAGCAATCCCCAGTTTCCTCATGGATAGAATGGAGACTTTAATAGTACCCACCTCCGAGGGGTCTATTGAGATTGGTACCCAGTCGTGCATGCAAGCTTTTAGCTATTTTTTTCAAATTTATTTATCATTTATTTATTCTTTTGCATGCATGCTTTTAGCACTTGATGTTCACAGGTTTTACTGCTCTGTTCACCAAAAATCACTTCCTGGTGGCATGTGGTCATGATAAAGCGCTTTTTTTTTTTTTTTTTGGTTTTTCTGAGACAAGGTTTCTGTGTGTCTCTGTCCTGGAACTCCCTCTGTAGACCAGGCTGTCCTCGAACTCAAAGAGATCCGCCTGTCTCTGCCTCGCTGAGGGCTGGGATTAAAGGCGTGCTTGCCACCACTGCCCAGCTGATAAAGTTTTTAAAAAGACCAGTTCTCAGGTCATTTTCCAGGACTTGGATTGTGTGTCTGCAACCACAAGGTGAAGAATTCCTACTTTTCCACTGTCCCCCAAAATGCTCTGCCCTTCCATCCTGGGTTGGGATGGAAAAAGGCTCAGGGTGGTTTATACAGAGAAACTCTGGGACCCCAGCTTGGCCCTTAGGCCAAGTTTCATTTCCAAGTTTCATTTCTTGTGGCCTCTTGTGTGCCCTAGACATGCTTTTACCGGAGCCCTTGGGCCACTCTTCATGGTGCCCACGCCAGGGTTATGACCCAGGCTGGAGGAAGTAGTGCTGGCTCTAGTTGCCCTATGACCCCTCAGTGTAAGAGTTGGACCTGAACTTGTAGATGGATTCATGGTCCTGAGTTGCCCCCAGCCAGAGAAGAAGGGAGAACTCCCGGGCTCAGGGAGAACAGACCACTCAATTACCTCAGCCTTCATTGCCTCTTGTTCCCACTCCTGGTTGGTGACTTTGGGAGCAGGGTTGGGTTACAACCCATAGTCCTGCGGCATGTTGGTTGCCGGGGGCTTGGAGGATTCCAGAGTGGATGCACTTTTAGTGAGGACAGGGATGGTAGAAGATGCTCACTCCCTGCTGCTCTGGGAAGGTACAGGTGGCCTTGGGGGAGACCTTTCCTGCTGGTTTTGCTTCCCTTCTGGTGGATTGTGGTAGCTTCCCAGTGGGGCTTCCAGCTCTACTCTACTATCCATTCTCACAGCAGCCTCAGCCCCTTGACATCAGATGCCAGGCTCCCTGCTTCTCCCTCTAGGTGAGAGCCAGAGCTCTGCTAATGGCCTTCTGTGCCTGCTGCTTTGCTCAGTCCTTTTCTGCTGAGTTACCCTCTCAAGCTCATTGCCCTGCCTGCTCCCGCCTGCCTCAGGGCCTTCGCACTGTTTGGAGCACCTCTGTTTACACTCACGGGTCACTCATTTCTTTTCACTCTTTCCCCTTCTGCACATGCATGCACACATGCACGCCTTTGGTCATTCCGTGTCTGTCTTTTCTGCTCAAGGATAGCAAACGTCCACACTGCTGTGTGTTTAGTGCCTAGACCCAGTGCAAGGGATGCAGTCAGCTCTCAGCACAGCAGTTGAATGAATGAATGGGCAGGATCTCTTGCTGGGACTCTGGAGATGCCAGCTTGTAATTGGCATCCTGGCTGGGTGATCTTGAATCTGGCTGTGGAAATCAGAGCCTAGGACTTGGTATTGGTGTTTGCCAAGGGCTCTACAAGTCCCAGTCTTCCTTCCCCAGGTCCCAGCTTGTGCGTGAACTGGGAGAGCTGTCCAACATTGCTGGTTCTTTTGGAGGATTAGACATGAAGAAATGTGTGGAGCAGAGGGTAGCCTGCTTGGAGCCCTTGGCATTGGCAGGCTCTGGTCCTTGGGGAAGGCCGCTGCAGTCTTCAAAAGCCCTGTTCACATGTCCTGATTTTGCTCCCTGCCCCTGTGGATCCCTGGAACCTCATCTGGCCCAAAGCCTCCCGACAGATGCATCACTCAAGAGATAGCCCCACTATCACATCCCCTCTGGCTCCAGTGGGAAGGCAGCAGCTAGTTGTGGTCGATCAGCATGAACTTCACAGTCACGTGAATGCTCCTGACCTGTGTTGCCCGGGTCGTTTAAGCTTTCTAAACTTCCTCATCTGTGACGTTTGGGGCACAAGGTTAGAGGGTCACCGTGAAGACTTGCGAAATGCATGTAAAGTGCACAGCTGTGCAGTTAGCGCATAGCAACTGTTACTTAGTTAACTTTGGAAAGGGTCTCACTATGTGGTCCTAGCTGGCTTCATACTCACAGACCTGACTGGGATTAAAGGCATGTGCCACTGTGCCCCGCAAAATTAGTATTTTTAAGATAACACTGCTCTCTGTAGCCAGACTGGCCTCAAGTTCTCAGGATTCTCCTTGCTCAGCCTCTCAAATGCCATAATTATAGGCATGTAGCATTGTGTCTGGTTTGCACTTTAGATATTGATTTGATATTGTCATTATCATCATTATTATTATTACTTGTTCTACTGCGACTACTGGGGTCTGAATGAACTCAGGGCTTTGTGCATGATAGAGTGCATTCTCCCACTGAGCTATATCCCCGGTGTGTATGTATTATTTATAATGATTTATTGACTAGGGCAATACTTAGTCCTTAGTAAATTTTCACAAGATGTCAGGTGGTAGGGCCGGAGACGACAGATAGCCAAGTGCTTTCCAAGTGTGGACAAGGCATTGGGTTTGGTCTGTAGTACTGAAAAAAATATTGTAGCTACTGTCTCTCCATGAGGGGCACACCATTCATTTGGTAGGTATTTATTGGGCAACATGCAAGGGATGCTGTCTGCTTGTCACTTAGCAAGACAGAAGCAGGGAACATAGCCACACAGCAGGTAACTTTTTTTTTTTTTTGGACGGGATCTTACTCTATGGTCTTGGGTATCCTGGAACTCAATGTGTAGACCAAGCTGGCCTCAAATTCACAGAGAGTTGTTCTGCTTCTGCCTCCAGAATGCTGGCATTAAAGGTGTGAGCTGCCATGCCCTAAGTTAATTAATTTTTGTTTTGTTTTGTTTTGTTTTTTTTGAGACAGGGTTTCTCTGTGTAGCCTAGCTGTCCTGGAACTCACTCTGTAGACCAGGCAGGCCTCAAACACACAGAGATCCATCCGCCTGCCTCTGCCTCCTTAGTACTGGAAGTAAAGGTTTGTGTCACCCTTCCAGGCTTAGTTTATGTTTTTTACGCTTTATTTTATGTCTTTGAGTGTTTAATTGCACGTGTATGTGTACCACGTGTGGCATTCGCAAGCGGGCATTGGAATCCCTGGAACTGGTGTTAGTGATGGTTGTGAGCCATCCCGTGGATGGTGGGGGCTGAGGATGGTTCTCTGGAGCAGTAGGAAGTGCTCTGAACCACTGAGCCGTCTCTGGTCCCACAGCTAACGGTTTTAATAAATGCCGTATAGAAAATGGTCTTGGGAGGACTGCTTTATATGAACTATCAAGGAAAGTCCACTGAGGAGGGAAGACCGTTCCAGAGGACATGAGCAGTAAGTGCAAAGACCCTGAGGTAGAATAATGTCACACTTGTGGGGACTGCCATGAGGCCAGTGTGACGCGGTAGAGGGGGTGAGGACAGTTTTGTAGGTTGAGGCAGGAGAAACCTCAGCAAATCTCAGAACAAGGTTGGCCTAACCAGCCGATTGAGATTGGATTCAGTTTGAAGCCATTAGAGGGTGTCGGGCAGAGAAATGACCAATATGATTTATGTTTGCAGAAAGTGGCTTTGCAGTAGACAGCAGAGTGGCTAAGATGACAGAGCGCCCCCAGTAGGTCCTCTTCATCCTAGAGCCACACCCCCACCAATTTCAGAACTTCTAGAACATTGCAGCCCTAAAATGGAAGCAAAGATTTAAAGGTAGATGTGGAAGCTGTGATCAGCAGCCTGCCTACTGGGAGGGAGGGGCAGGCTATCCCACAAGCTGTTCCTGGGGCCATCTTGGATCAGCCTGGAGTTGGTATCTGGGGGGATGGGGCAGGCACATACTGTGTTCCTTGGCCGTCCCCTCGCTGCTCTGGGTGTGGGTGCGGTGTCATCTCCGGCAGGTATCTTTTTGTTCTGTGGCACACGTCACCATGTGTGGCAGTTCCCTGTTTACCTGGCTCGTTTCCCTAGTCGATCATAAGCCACACGCAGAGAGACTCTTGTCATATCCATAGCCATTATTCCTGCTGTTTATTGAGAGTGTTGCCTGGCACGGAGAAGAACTCAGTAAATATTTGTGGAGCAGCTGGCCGAATGAATGAATGCATGCATGCATGCATACGTGACATTGCAACATTGTCACGCTGGTTGTCTCAAGTGACAGCCCTCTTAATTGGTAATGGCTTCCTGAAGTTCTGTGTCTACTGAAAGGATTCTGAGGCCGCAGCTAAGTCCTGGGACAGGTCTGGAGAGATGGTTTGGCAATTAAAAGCACTAACCGTTCTGTTCTTCCAGAGGACCCGGGTTCAATTCCTAGCACCTGCATGGCAGCTCACAGCCATCTCTAACTACTGTTCCAGTGCCCTCTGCTGGTCTTCTCAAGCACCAGCCACACACATGGTACACAGACTTGCATGCAGGCAAAACACCCACAGACAGGACATATTAAAATGCTGGGTACTGAGCTGTATACAACGTGTTTGCATAAAGGAGTCCTAGGAGTCCGGGGTTCTCTGTTTCCATCTCTGTCTCTGCCTTTGGTTTTTAATTGCATTTTATTTATTTATTTATTTTTTTTTTTTTTCGGGATAGGTTTCCTCTATGTAACAGCTCTGACTATCCTAGAACTAGCTCTGTAGACCAGGCTAGCCTTGAACTCATAGAGATCCATCTGGCTCTACTTCCCCAGTGCTGGGATTAAAGGCGTGCACCACCATCACGGGTGGATTTTACTTACTTTGCATATGTGTGCATGTGTATGTTTTGTGGCATGCATGTAAAGGTCAGAGACACCTTGTGAGAATCTTTTTTCTCTTTTCATCATGTGGGTTCCAAGAGCAAGCTCAGGCTATCAAACTTGATAACAAGCATTTTTATATTCTGAACCATCTCAGTGGCCTGGTTTTGTTGGTTTGTTTTTATTTATTTATTTTTGTTTTTGAGGCAGGGTCTCATATAACCCGGCTTAGCCTTGAGTTTACTGTGTATGAAGGATGGCCTTGAACTCCTGATCTTCCTACTTGGGCCTTTTGAGTGCTGGAAATGTAGGTGTGTGCTGCCATAAAGAAGGCTAGGTGTGGTGGTGTGTGTGTGTATTCAGGTGGAGGCAGAAACATCAAGAGTTCACGGCCAGTTTGGCTTATCTGGCAAGTTCCTGTTGGCAGGAAGGAATGGAGGAAGAGGGACCTGCTTGCCGGCTGGGATGAGGGAGAATATCTGTTGTTCTCATCTGATGTTGGAAGCAGTCCAGGATTAACTAGTAATGTCTGCTCTGGGCATTACGGGGAGCAGCTGCACTCAGCTCCTGCTGCACTTCAGGGAGAGGCAGCCCTGAGGTAACCTGAACTCTCTTCTCTCCTAGCTGTCCCTACCTGGCCAGCAGACTGACCCTGGCCATCCCCATCATCGCTGCCATCCTCTTCTTCTTCGTCATGAGCTGCCTCCTGCAGACCAGTTTTACTGACCCTGGCATCCTACCCCGGGCAACCATCTGTGAAGCAGCTGCCCTGGAGAAGCAGATTGGTGAGCCTCATACTTCTAGCCCATGATAGCTCCCCAGCTGCATGGTCCCTGATGTGAGAGGAGGCCTGGTTTCCTCGTCCAGCGCTGTGCTAGGAATTAAGGGTAGAGCAGTGAGCAAGTCAGGCTGGGGCTGACTCTGTGGTAGGGCTGATCACTGTAGTAGGTGATGAGCAAGCAGGTGATTAAGTAAACAAGAAACGCTGGCAGCCAGGGTGCCAGGCAGTGCTTTCAGTTGTCCTTGTGTGTGTGACAATGGATAGGCCACTAGCCTATGAGGTCAGTATTATTACTCGTTTCCTATTCATTCACTTAAATGAGACACAGCGGTTTTGTACATGGTTGAAGCTCACACAGCCGAAGCCAGGCGGTGGTGGCTTCCAGCACTCAGGAGACAGAGGCAGGTGAATCTCTGTAAATTCCAGGACAGCTTGGTCTACAGAGCGAGTTCTAGGATAGCCAGAGCTACATAATGAGACCCCGTCTTAAGAAAACAAAACAAAACAAAAACAAACAAGTGAAAAAGACCACATAGTAAGTGAAGGAACTGTGATGCCCCTGTAGGCGACAGTTGATATGAGCCCCTGCTCTTAGCTCTTTTTTTTTCTTTTTTTCTTTTTTGATATTGCATAGTCTAGACTGGCCTTGAACTCACTATATAACCGAGGATGACCTTCATTTCTGATCTGTCTGTCTTCACCTCCTAAGTGCTGGTATTATAGGCATGCTGCCCCACACCAGGCTAAATGTTTATGTACTCTTTATTCATTCAGCCATGAAACTTTTTTTTTTTCCTGGTTTTTCGAGACAGAGTTTCTCTGTGGCTTTGAAGCCTGTCCTGGAACTAGCTCTTGTAGACCAGGCTGGCCTCAAACTCACTGAGATCCTCTTGTCTCTGCCTTCCGAGTGCTGGGATTAAAGGCGTGCGCCACCACCACCCGGCTAGTGACAGGAATGAAGGAAACTGACAATAATCTCTGTCCTCATGGAGATCGAGGTGACATTCCAGGGTACCAGAAAGACCTAGAGAAGAGGCACAGGGCTTGGCGGGGGGGGTATGAGGGTGGTGTTTGAGCAAAGAGTTTCTGGGCAGAGGAACAGGCAGGCGCAGCAGCATAGAGCATAGGCTAGTTTAGTCTCGGTCAGGACAAGCCCTAGATGCTATGGGAGGAAGAAAAGGGTCTCTCTACCAAGGTGAAAGTGTGGAGGAGGAAAAGGCTGGGTGCCCAGAATCTGCCTGCCCAGGCCTCTGGGTAGTTAACCCTTTATTCCTCCCAGAGGAGAAAGAGCCAAGCCCAGGGCCTGGACTGTCATCTGAGCTGGCCCCACCCCAGCTCCTTCCTGCTGTGAAGTGACTCGGATGTTTGCACACCTCCAGGGTTTCCGGTCATGGCTGGCTACTTGCCCTAAGAAGGCAGTAGACACACAGGCTTTTAAGCGCCTACCTGGCCTGGTGAAGTCTAGTGACCAGCTATGTCCATTCCCAGGAATTATTTTTGCTGACTCTGGAGCAGCTGGGGAGGGCCTAGGAAGAGATACCTCTCAGTTTTGTCTGTTCTTCATGCTGCCTCCTCCTCAGCCCAGGAAGGGGGTGGAGCTTGGGGGGCAACCACACCCATGGCTCTAGAAGCTAGCTTCCTTCCCCTTTGCACTGCTCTGGCCTCCCCATGCTGCTCCTCAGTGTATGACCTGACCAGCCACTGGGTTCATGTCCCCTTCAGTCAGGCTAATCCTGAGGCAGGATTATTGTGCAGCTCAGCCAGACCTCTGTCTGGCTGCCTGGAATCCCCTGGCTTCTGAGCTGCTTGGCCAGTAACAATAGTAATCCCCGTGTTTGGGGAGAGCTCAGATCTGTGTCCTGTACCGTCCACTGTTGTCCCCACAGATCTTCACATCTGCAGAGAGTGATCCCAGATTTGTTAGTGCAGACTCCAAGCAAGGCCAAAGGGCAAGGGTTGAAGGGAGATGGGGGAGTAGGTGCCCTCTTCCCGTCCTCCAGGCCTTGTGTTTCGGGATGGCAGCGGGGATTCATCCCCTCCATCTTTTTATCTCCACGTTAATGTCCTGTATCCTGGGCCAGACATTCGATGACACATTCCCACAGGGTACAGGGTGGTCATGATGAAATTGTTCTTCGCTGGGGTGTTCAGGCAAGGGAGATGAGGACATGGGTGTCTGGTTTGCCTAATCACCGTGCAGGAAGCTAGTGTTAGCTAAAGAAAGGGAGGGATGCAAGGATGACTGAGGAATGGGAGCCTCCTGGGAGCTCTCCTGGCTGCACTGGGGACATCTGAGAGGGTTGTGGTATCTCCCAGGGAGACATGGTGGGTTCTTGCAGTTAAGTGCTGGTTCTATACAATGCCTCCTGGCAGCCAGTGGATGACAAGAATCTTTTGTTTTGTTTTGTTTTGTTTGGGTTGGTTTAATTTTTCAACACAGGGTTTCTCATAGTAGCCTTGGCTGTTCTGGAACTTGCTCTGTAGATCAGGCTGACCTCTAACTCACAGAGATCCTCCTGCCTCTGCCTCCCGAGGAGTGCTGGGATTAAAGGTGTGTGCCACCACACTGGATGACAGGAATCTGATGCAAAGCCTACCCTGTGTGGTCAGAGTTCAGTGTTAGGTGGAGACATCTGACAGGAAGAGGCTTTGGAAGAGAGTTGGGAAGAATCAAGAGTGTCTTCTCTGTGAGACTTTGGGAGTTGCTACCCTGTGAAGTTTCCCTGGACTTCAAACACAAGAAACTGTGTGTAGGGAGCCCTATAGGCAGACGGGAAAGCAAAGGGAGGACAGAGCCTGAGGGAGCAGGCCACATTGGGTGAACATGCTGATAGTGCCATTAGGGAAGCCATGTTTGGAAGGGTGCTGGGACTGGGAATAAGACTCACCTGAGAGGGGCAGAGCGGCATCGTGACGACCTGCTTCAGTTGGACCTGGAGTTTGAAATGTGGTCAGGAAGCTTCTGTCAACTGAAACACATTTTTCTGAAAGGGTCTAAGGTTCCTGAGCCCTCTGGCTCTGAGGTGAGTGGATGTTCTTAGGAACAGGAACTGAAGGGGGTGGGAGGTGGGAAGGCTGAGCCTTGCAGCTCCAGCAGAGACAGCAGGGGACCAGCTCCTTCCAGTTTGGGAAAGCACCTGAGGTGAACTGCGGTAGTTGGCCACCTTCATAGCTGGCAGGCAGCTTTGCTAGATCTCTCCAAGGCCCCAGGGCAGTTGTTTCTAAGGCCTTCCTGGTCCAGTGGGAGGCGGCTCACTCGTGAAGTGTTCACCTAGGCCTGGCTGCACTTACAGGACAGATACAAGGCTCGCTCTGGGGTGTCCTGGGATGCTCACAGCCTGTCCCATCAGCTCCCTGTGTCCTCCCCTGTACCCAGAGCCCTTTTCAGGGCAGCCTGCCTCATCTCCTCCCCAGGCTGGTTCAGGGCTCTGCTGACTGGGCCAACGCTCCTGTTTTGCCTCTGACCCTCCTGAGCTTAGAATTTTAGTGGTTCCTTAGCACCCCCAGCTTGCTCTCCTGAATACCAGTCATTGGAATTCAACTGCATGACTTTTACCCTCCCCATATCCCAGCTCTTCCTTCATTTCTTTTTTCTTTTGTTTGTTAGTTATTTTGAAATAGGGTCTTCCTATGTGTCCTTGACTGGCCTGGATATATATGAACTCAGTATGTAGACCAGGCTAGTGCTTCTCCCGCCTCTGTCTTTCCTGGGTGCTAGGATTACAACTCCTGGCCCACCTAACTTCCCCCCTTTTTTTTTCTTTTTGCAAAATTTCCGAGTGTTTTGCCTGCATGTTTATATGTGCACCATCCATGTGCATGCCTGGTATCTGCAGAGATCAGAAGAAGACGTTGGATGCCCTGGAACTGGAGTTTGGGTGGTTATGAACTACCATGTGGGTGCTGGAAACTGAGCCTGAGTCCTTTGTAAGACTAACCCATGCTCTTAACCGCTGAGCCTTCTCTCCAGCCCCTCCCATCATTTCTTTAATGGTTTTCTTCAAATGGCTCCCTTTTTTTTTTTTTTTTTTTGCTTGTTTTTTTTTCGAGACATGGTTTTCACTGTATACAACCTAGGCTCTCCTGG